>NW_025110845.1:0-2442486 GCF_015476425.1 Leptopilina heterotoma
GTCAAAATTTGAACTACCGGGTGTGTATTTTTTTGTATGTTTTTTCAACGTGAAAATCTTCGGAATCTAACGACACTTACCTTCACCGTTTTCCCCAAGTTTTATGTGTGTGGAATTTAACAAACGATCCGATAAGTTTTTCAAAAGTTATCGTGGGAACAACATATTACCGTCTACATACGGACAGACAGTACAGCACAGACAGACCCACACGACAGACGCCTCGTGCCGGACCATGTTTTTTCGGGGACTCATCAGGGCACCTCAAAACGTAAAGATTTCATAAAATTAGCAACAGTCAAAATTCGACCAAAACGAATACCTTCTCATGTGATGAGAATGTTGAAACTAAATTAGTTTTTTTTGACATGTTTTAAAAAATAACTCGAAAAGTTTGTGCGTTTGGGTCAAAAAGTTTCCTCAACAGCAAAGTTGTAGACTGTCGCATCAACGCCGAGAAAAAAGTCTCTGGTAGTAAATCGCATATGCACGAACGTCCGGAGATAATGAAGTCGGAATATTGATTTTTTTCTATCAAAATGTGCACAAAAACATATATATGAGAGTTTACTTTTTCCGAGAAATTACGAGTTTTTTTGTGTTCAAGTAGTTTTTTTCATAGTAATTTGTTAGGGCTGAGAATATGTCCAAAATCAATTGACTTTGATATTTTTTTATATTCCTTTAAAAAAATTCGATTTTTAGTGTTATTTTAGGATCTTTTTAATCGTTTTGTTGTTGACCATTTAGAGACTTAACTTTCGAAATTGAGTGTTTTATGAAAAAATGTTTATAGAGAAAAGTTGTTTGTATTTTTCTAATCTAAAATAAAAAAAAGTTTAAAAATTCTGAAATTTGAAAAAATTGATTTTTCAAATTTTGAAACTACCGTCTTTTTTGTAGTTTTTTAACGAAAATGTCTTGGTTAACGAACTTAGCCTTCATTTTTACACCAAGTTTAAGTGTGTTGAATTAAAAACGATCCGAGAATTTTTTCAAAAGTTATAGTGGTAACAACAAATTACCAGCCTACAGACGGACAAGACAGACATACCAGACAGACAGACGACCAGACAGACAGACAGACAGACGACACACAGACAGACGCACTCGTCCGGACCATGTTTTTCGGACTCCGGGCACCTCAAAACGTAAAGATTTCATAAAATTAGCAAAAGTCAAAATTCGACCCAAAACTAATACCGTCTCATGTGATGAAATGTAAAAAATTTTAGTTTTTTGACAGTTTTTTAAAATAACTCGAAAAGTTTTGCGTGGGCCAATATATTGTGTTCGGCACAGAGCCGTGTGTCCTCGCTGCGCTTGTAGCTGATGCAAAGCCGAGAAAAAAAGTCTCTGGTAGTAAAATCGCATATGCAGAACGTCGGAGATAATGAAGTCGGAATATTGATTTTTTTATCAAAAAAGTGCACAAAAAATATATATAGAGAGTGATTTTTTCTAGAAATTCGAGTTTTTTGTGTTTCAAGTATGTTTTTCAAGTATTTTAGGGTGAGAATATGTCAAAATCAATTGACTGATTTTTATTCCTTTAAAAAAAATCGATTTTTAAGTGTTATTTTAGGATTTTTTAAGTTTTTTTGACCATTTCAGAGACTATAACTGTCGAAAATTGAGTTTTATGAAAAAATGTTCTAGAGAAAAGTTGTTATGTATTTTTCTAATCTAAAATAAAATAAGTTAAAAATTCTGAAATTTGAAATAATTGATTTTCAAAATTTTGAAACTACCGGTATTTTTGTAGTTTTAACGAAATGTCTGGTTAACGAACTTAGCCTTCATTTTTACACCAAGTTTAAGTGTGTTGAATTTAAAAACGATCCGATAAGTTTTTCAAAAGTTATCGTGGAACAACATATTACCGTCTACAGACGGACAGACAGACAGACAGACAGACAGACAGACAGACACACAGACAGACGCACTCGCCGGACCATGTTTTTCGGACTCAGGGCACCTCAAAACGTAAAGATTTCATAAAATTAGCAAAAGCAAAATTCGACCAAAACTAATACCTTCTCATGTGATGAGAATGTGAAAAATTTAGTTTTTGACAGTTTTTAAAAAATAACTCGAAAAGTTTTGCGTTGGGCAAAAAGTTGTCAAAAGCAAAGTTGTAGCTGATGCAAAGCCGAGAAAAAAAGTCTCTGGTAGTAAAATCGCATATGCAAGAACGTCGGAGATAATGAAGTCGGAATATTGATTTTTTATCAAAAAAGTGCACAAAAAATATATATAGAGAGTGATTTTTCTAGAAATTACGAGTTTTTTTGTGTTCAAGTATGTTTTTCAAGTATTTTAGGGTGAGAATATGTCAAAATCAATTGACTGATTTTTATTCCTTTAAAAAAATTCGATTTTTAGTGTTATTTTAGGATTTTTTAAGTTTTTTTTGACCATTTAAGAGACTATAACTTCGAAAATTGAGTTTTTATGAAAAAATGTTATAGAGAAAAGTTGTTTGTATTTTTCTAATCTAAAATAAAATAAAGTTAAAAATTCTGAAATTTGAAAAATTGATTTTTCAAAATTTTGAACTACCGTATTTTTTGTAGTTTTTAACGAAAATGTCTGGTTAACGAACTTAGCCTTCATTTTTACACCAAGTTTAAGTGTGTTGAATTTAAAAACGATCCGATAAGTTTTTCAAAAGTTATCGTGGGAACAACATATTACCGTCTACAGACGGACAGACAGACAGACAGACAGACACACAGACAGACGCACTCGCCGGACCATGTTTTTCGGACTCAGGGCACCTCAAAACGAAAAGATTTCATAAAATTAGCAAAAGTCAAAATTCGACCAAACCAATACCTTCTCATGTGATGAGAATGTAAAAAATTTAGTTTTTTGACAGTTTTTAAAAAATAACTCGAAAAGTTTTGCGTTGGGCAAAAAGTTGTCAACAGCAAAGTTGTAGCTGATGCAAAGCCGAGAAAAAAAGTCTCTGGTAGTAAAATCGCATATGCAAGAACGTCGGAGATAATGAAGTCGGAATATTGATTTTTTATCAAAAAGTGCACAAAAAATATATATAGAGAGTGATTTTTCTAGAAATTACGAGTTTTTTGTGTTCAAGTATGTTTTTCAAGTATTTTAGGGTGAGAATATGTCAAAATCAATTGACTGATTTTTATTCCTTTAAAAAAATTCGATTTTTAGTGTTATTTTAGGATTTTTTAAGTTTTTTTGACCATTTAAGAGACTATAACTTCGAAAATTGAGTTTTTATGAAAAAATGTTATAGAGAAAAGTTGTTTGTATTTTTCTAATCTAAAATAAAATAAAGTTAAAAATTCTGAAATTTGAAAAAATTGATTTTTCAAAATTTTGAAACTACCGTCTTTTTTGTAGTTTTTAACGAAAATGTCTGGTTAACGAACTTAGCCTTCATTTTTACACCAAGTTTAAGTGTGTTGAATTTAAAAACGATCCGATAAGTTTTTCAAAAGTTATAGTGGGAACAACATATTACCGTCTACAGACGGACAGACAGACAGACAGACAGACAGACAGACAGACAGACAGACAGACAGACAGACACACAGACAGACGCACTCGCCGGACCATGTTTTTCGGACTCAGGGCACCTCAAAACGTAAAGATTTCATAAAATTAGCAAAAGTCAAAATTCGACCAAAACTAATACCTTCTCATGTGATGAGAATGTAAAAATTTAGTTTTTTGACAGTTTTTAAAAAATAACTCGAAAAGTTTGCGTTGGGCAAAAAGTTGTCAACAGCAAAGTTGTAGCTGATGCAAAGCCGAGAAAAAAAGTCTCTGGTAGTAAAATCGCATATGCAAGAACGTCGGAGATAATGAAGTCGGAATATTGATTTTTTTATCAAAAAAGTGCACAAAAAATATATATAGAGAGTGATTTTTCTAGAAATTACGAGTTTTTTGTGTTCAAGTATGTTTTTCAAGTATTTTAGGGTGAGAATATGTCAAAATCAATTGACTGATTTTTATTCCTTTAAAAAAATTCGATTTTTAGTGTTATTTTAGGATTTTTTAAGTTTTTTTGACCATTTAAGAGACTATAACTTCGAAAATTGAGTTTTTATGAAAAAATGTTATAGAGAAAAGTTGTTTGTATTTTTCTAATCTAAAATAAAATAAAGTTAAAATTCTGAAATTTGAAAAAATTGATTTTTCAAAATTTTGAAACTACCGTATTTTTTGTAGTTTTTAACGAAAATGTCTGGTTAACGAACTTAGCCTTCATTTTTACACCAAGTTTAAGTGTGTTGAATTTAAAAACGATCCGATAAGTTTTTCAAAAGTTATCGTGGGAACAACATATTACCGTCTACAGACGGACAGACAGACAGACAGACAGACAGACACACAGACAGACGCACTCGCCGGACCATGTTTTTCGGACTCAGGGCACCTCAAAACGTAAAGATTTCATAAAATTAGCAAAAGTCAAAATTCGACCAAAACTAATACCTTCTCATGTGATGAGAATGTAAAAAATTTAGTTTTTTGACAGTTTTTAAAAAATAACTCGAAAAGTTTTGCGTTGGGCAAAAAGTTGTCAACAGCAAAGTTGTAGCTGATGCAAAGCCGAGAAAAAAAGTCTCTGGTAGTAAAATCGCATATGCAAGAACGTCGGAGATAATGAAGTCGGAATATTGATTTTTTATCAAAAAAGTGCACAAAAAATATATATAGAGAGTGATTTTTCTAGAAATTACGAGTTTTTTGTGTTCAAGTATGTTTTTCAAGTATTTTAGGGTGAGAATATGTCAAAATCAATTGACTGATTTTTATTCCTTTAAAAAAATTCGATTTTTAGTGTTATTTTAGGATTTTTTAAGTTTTTTTGACCATTTAAGAGACTATAACTTCGAAAATTGAGTTTTTATGAAAAAATGTTATAGAGAAAAGTTGTTTGTATTTTTCTAATCTAAAATAAAATAAAGTTAAAAATTCTGAAATTTGAAAAAATTGATTTTTCAAAATTTTGAAACTACCGTATTTTTTGTAGTTTTTAACGAAAATGTCTGGTTAACGAACTTAGCCTTCATTTTTACACCAAGTTTAAGTGTGTTGAATTTAAAAACGATCCGATAAGTTTTTCAAAAGTTATCGTGGGAACAACATATTACCGTCTACAGACGGACAGACAGACAGACAGACAGACAGACAGACAGACACACAGACAGACGCACTCGCCGGACCATGTTTTTCGGACTCAGGGCACCTCAAAACGTAAAGATTTCATAAAATTAGCAAAAGTCAAAATTCGACCAAAACTAATACCTTCTCATGTGATGAGAATGTAAAAAATTTAGTTTTTTGACAGTTTTTAAAAAATAACTCGAAAAGTTTTGCGTTGGGCAAAAAGTTGTCAACAGCAAAGTTGTAGCTGATGCAAAGCCGAGAAAAAAAGTCTCTGGTAGTAAAATCGCATATGCAAGAACGTCGGAGATAATGAAGTCGGAATATTGATTTTTTATCAAAAAAGTGCACAAAAAATATATATAGAGAGTGATTTTTCTAGAAATTACGAGTTTTTTGTGTTCAAGTATGTTTTTCAAGTATTTTAGGGTGAGAATATGTCAAAATCAATTGACTGATTTTTATTCCTTTAAAAAAATTCGATTTTTTAGTGTTATTTTAGGATTTTTTAAGTTTTTTTGACCATTTAAGAGACTATAACTTCGAAAATTGAGTTTTTATGAAAAAATGTTATAGAGAAAAGTTGTTTGTATTTTTCTAATCTAAAATAAAATAAAGTTAAAAATTCTGAAATTTGAAAAAATTGATTTTTCAAAATTTTGAAACTACCGTATTTTTTGTAGTTTTTAACGAAAATGTCTGGTTAACGAACTTAGCCTTCATTTTTACACCAAGTTTAAGTGTGTTGAATTTAAAAACGATCCGATAAGTTTTTCAAAAGTTATCGTGGGAACAACATATTACCGTCTACAGACGGACAGACAGACAGACAGACAGACAGACAGACAGACACACAGACAGACGCACTCGCCGGACCATGTTTTTCGGACTCAGGGCACCTCAAAACGTAAAGATTTCATAAAATTAGCAAAAGTCAAAATTCGACCAAAACTAATACCTTCTCATGTGATGAGAATGTAAAAAATTTAGTTTTTTGACAGTTTTTAAAAAATAACTCGAAAAGTTTTGCGTTGGGCAAAAAGTTGTCAACAGCAAAGTTGTAGCTGATGCAAAGCCGAGAAAAAAAGTCTCTGGTAGTAAAATCGCATATGCAAGAACGTCGGAGATAATGAAGTCGGAATATTGATTTTTTATCAAAAAAGTGCACAAAAAATATATATAGAGAGTGATTTTTCTAGAAATTACGAGTTTTTTGTGTTCAAGTATGTTTTTCAAGTATTTTAGGGTGAGAATATGTCAAAATCAATTGACTGATTTTTATTCCTTTAAAAAAATTCGATTTTTAGTGTTATTTTAGGATTTTTTAAGTTTTTTTGACCATTTAAGAGACTATAACTTCGAAAATTGAGTTTTTATGAAAAAATGTTATAGAGAAAAGTTGTTTGTATTTTTCTAATCTAAAATAAAATAAAGTTAAAAATTCTGAAATTTGAAAAAATTGATTTTTCAAAATTTTGAAACTACCGTATTTTTTGTAGTTTTTAACGAAAATGTCTGGTTAACGAACTTAGCCTTCATTTTTACACCAAGTTTAAGTGTGTTGAATTTAAAAACGATCCGATAAGTTTTTCAAAAGTTATCGTGGGAACAACATATTACCGTCTACAGACGGACAGACAGACAGACAGACAGACAGACAGACAGACACACAGACAGACGCACTCGCCGGACCATGTTTTTCGGACTCAGGGCACCTCAAAACGTAAAGATTTCATAAAATTAGCAAAAGTCAAAATTCGACCAAAACTAATACCTTCTCATGTGATGAGAATGTAAAAAATTTAGTTTTTTGACAGTTTTTAAAAAATAACTCGAAAAGTTTTGCGTTGGGCAAAAAGTTGTCAACAGCAAAGTTGTAGCTGATGCAAAGCCGAGAAAAAAAGTCTCTGGTAGTAAAATCGCATATGCAAGAACGTCGGAGATAATGAAGTCGGAATATTGATTTTTTATCAAAAAAGTGCACAAAAAATATATATAGAGAGTGATTTTTCTAGAAATTACGAGTTTTTTGTGTTCAAGTATGTTTTTCAAGTATTTTAGGGTGAGAATATGTCAAAATCAATTGACTGATTTTTATTCCTTTAAAAAAATTCGATTTTTAGTGTTATTTTAGGATTTTTTAAGTTTTTTTGACCATTTAAGAGACTATAACTTCGAAAATTGAGTTTTTATGAAAAAATGTTATAGAGAAAAGTTGTTTGTATTTTTCTAATCTAAAATAAAATAAAGTTAAAAATTCTGAAATTTGAAAAAATTGATTTTTCAAAATTTTGAAACTACCGTATTTTTTGTAGTTTTTAACGAAAATGTCTGGTTAACGAACTTAGCCTTCATTTTTACACCAAGTTTAAGTGTGTTGAATTTAAAAACGATCCGATAAGTTTTTCAAAAGTTATCGTGGGAACAACATATTACCGTCTACAGACGGACAGACAGACAGACAGACAGACAGACAGACAGACACACAGACAGACGCACTCGCCGGACCATGTTTTTCGGACTCAGGGCACCTCAAAACGTAAAGATTTCATAAAATTAGCAAAAGTCAAAATTCGACCAAAACTAATACCTTCTCATGTGATGAGAATGTAAAAAATTTAGTTTTTTGACAGTTTTTAAAAAATAACTCGAAAAGTTTTGCGTTGGGCAAAAAGTTGTCAACAGCAAAGTTGTAGCTGATGCAAAGCCGAGAAAAAAAGTCTCTGGTAGTAAAATCGCATATGCAAGAACGTCGGAGATAATGAAGTCGGAATATTGATTTTTTATCAAAAAAGTGCACAAAAAATATATATAGAGAGTGATTTTTCTAGAAATTACGAGTTTTTTGTGTTCAAGTATGTTTTTCAAGTATTTTAGGGTGAGAATATGTCAAAATCAATTGACTGATTTTTATTCCTTTAAAAAAATTCGATTTTTAGTGTTATTTTAGGATTTTTTAAGTTTTTTTGACCATTTAAGAGACTATAACTTCGAAAATTGAGTTTTTATGAAAAAATGTTATAGAGAAAAGTTGTTTGTATTTTTCTAATCTAAAATAAAATAAAGTTAAAAATTCTGAAATTTGAAAAAATTGATTTTTCAAAATTTTGAAACTACCGTATTTTTTGTAGTTTTTAACGAAAATGTCTGGTTAACGAACTTAGCCTTCATTTTTACACCAAGTTTAAGTGTGTTGAATTTAAAAACGATCCGATAAGTTTTTCAAAAGTTATCGTGGGAACAACATATTACCGTCTACAGACGGACAGACAGACAGACAGACAGACAGACAGACAGACACACAGACAGACGCACTCGCCGGACCATGTTTTTCGGACTCAGGGCACCTCAAAACGTAAAGATTTCATAAAATTAGCAAAAGTCAAAATTCGACCAAAACTAATACCTTCTCATGTGATGAGAATGTAAAAAATTTAGTTTTTTGACAGTTTTTAAAAAATAACTCGAAAAGTTTTGCGTTGGGCAAAAAGTTGTCAACAGCAAAGTTGTAGCTGATGCAAAGCCGAGAAAAAAAGTCTCTGGTAGTAAAATCGCATATGCAAGAACGTCGGAGATAATGAAGTCGGAATATTGATTTTTTATCAAAAAAGTGCACAAAAAATATATATAGAGAGTGATTTTTCTAGAAATTACGAGTTTTTTGTGTTCAAGTATGTTTTTCAAGTATTTTAGGGTGAGAATATGTCAAAATCAATTGACTGATTTTTATTCCTTTAAAAAAATTCGATTTTTAGTGTTATTTTAGGATTTTTTAAGTTTTTTTGACCATTTAAGAGACTATAACTTCGAAAATTGAGTTTTTATGAAAAAATGTTATAGAGAAAAGTTGTTTGTATTTTTCTAATCTAAAATAAAATAAAGTTAAAAATTCTGAAATTTGAAAAAATTGATTTTTCAAAATTTTGAAACTACCGTATTTTTTGTAGTTTTTAACGAAAATGTCTGGTTAACGAACTTAGCCTTCATTTTTACACCAAGTTTAAGTGTGTTGAATTTAAAAACGATCCGATAAGTTTTTCAAAAGTTATCGTGGGAACAACATATTACCGTCTACAGACGGACAGACAGACAGACAGACAGACAGACAGACACACAGACAGACGCACTCGCCGGACCATGTTTTTCGGACTCAGGGCACCTCAAAACGTAAAGATTTCATAAAATTAGCAAAAGTCAAAATTCGACCAAAACTAATACCTTCTCATGTGATGAGAATGTAAAAAATTTAGTTTTTTGACAGTTTTTAAAAAATAACTCGAAAAGTTTTGCGTTGGGCAAAAAGTTGTCAACAGCAAAGTTGTAGCTGATGCAAAGCCGAGAAAAAAAGTCTCTGGTAGTAAAATCGCATATGCAAGAACGTCGGAGATAATGAAGTCGGAATATTGATTTTTTATCAAAAAAGTGCACAAAAAATATATATAGAGAGTGATTTTTCTAGAAATTACGAGTTTTTTGTGTTCAAGTATGTTTTTCAAGTATTTTAGGGTGAGAATATGTCAAAATCAATTGACTGATTTTTATTCCTTTAAAAAAATTCGATTTTTAGTGTTATTTTAGGATTTTTTAAGTTTTTTTGACCATTTAAGAGACTATAACTTCGAAAATTGAGTTTTTATGAAAAAATGTTATAGAGAAAAGTTGTTTGTATTTTTCTAATCTAAAATAAAATAAAGTTAAAAATTCTGAAATTTGAAAAAATTGATTTTTCAAAATTTTGAAACTACCGTATTTTTTGTAGTTTTTAACGAAAATGTCTGGTTAACGAACTTAGCCTTCATTTTTACACCAAGTTTAAGTGTGTTGAATTTAAAAACGATCCGATAAGTTTTTCAAAAGTTATCGTGGGAACAACATATTACCGTCTACAGACGGACAGACAGACAGACAGACAGACAGACAGACAGACACACAGACAGACGCACTCGCCGGACCATGTTTTTCGGACTCAGGGCACCTCAAAACGTAAAGATTTCATAAAATTAGCAAAAGTCAAAATTCGACCAAAACTAATACCTTCTCATGTGATGAGAATGTAAAAAATTTAGTTTTTTGACAGTTTTTAAAAAATAACTCGAAAAGTTTTGCGTTGGGCAAAAAGTTGTCAACAGCAAAGTTGTAGCTGATGCAAAGCCGAGAAAAAAAGTCTCTGGTAGTAAAATCGCATATGCAAGAACGTCGGAGATAATGAAGTCGGAATATTGATTTTTTATCAAAAAAGTGCACAAAAAATATATATAGAGAGTGATTTTTCTAGAAATTACGAGTTTTTTGTGTTCAAGTATGTTTTTCAAGTATTTTAGGGTGAGAATATGTCAAAATCAATTGACTGATTTTTATTCCTTTAAAAAAATTCGATTTTTAGTGTTATTTTAGGATTTTTTAAGTTTTTTTGACCATTTAAGAGACTATAACTTCGAAAATTGAGTTTTTATGAAAAAATGTTATAGAGAAAAGTTGTTTGTATTTTTCTAATCTAAAATAAAATAAAGTTAAAAATTCTGAAATTTGAAAAAATTGATTTTTCAAAATTTTGAAACTACCGTATTTTTTGTAGTTTTTAACGAAAATGTCTGGTTAACGAACTTAGCCTTCATTTTTACACCAAGTTTAAGTGTGTTGAATTTAAAAACGATCCGATAAGTTTTTCAAAAGTTATCGTGGGAACAACATATTACCGTCTACAGACGGACAGACAGACAGACAGACAGACAGACAGACAGACAGACAGACACACAGACAGACGCACTCGCCGGACCATGTTTTTCGGACTCAGGGCACCTCAAAACGTAAAGATTTCATAAAATTAGCAAAAGTCAAAATTCGACCAAAACTAATACCTTCTCATGTGATGAGAATGTAAAAAATTTAGTTTTTTGACAGTTTTTAAAAAATAACTCGAAAAGTTTTGCGTTGGGCAAAAAGTTGTCAACAGCAAAGTTGTAGCTGATGCAAAGCCGAGAAAAAAAGTCTCTGGTAGTAAAATCGCATATGCAAGAACGTCGGAGATAATGAAGTCGGAATATTGATTTTTTATCAAAAAAGTGCACAAAAAATATATATAGAGAGTGATTTTTCTAGAAATTACGAGTTTTTTGTGTTCAAGTATGTTTTTCAAGTATTTTAGGGTGAGAATATGTCAAAATCAATTGACTGATTTTTATTCCTTTAAAAAAATTCGATTTTTAGTGTTATTTTAGGATTTTTTAAGTTTTTTTGACCATTTAAGAGACTATAACTTCGAAAATTGAGTTTTTATGAAAAAATGTTATAGAGAAAAGTTGTTTGTATTTTTCTAATCTAAAATAAAATAAAGTTAAAAATTCTGAAATTTGAAAAAATTGATTTTTCAAAATTTTGAAACTACCGTATTTTTTGTAGTTTTTAACGAAAATGTCTGGTTAACGAACTTAGCCTTCATTTTTACACCAAGTTTAAGTGTGTTGAATTTAAAAACGATCCGATAAGTTTTTCAAAAGTTATCGTGGGAACAACATATTACCGTCTACAGACGGACAGACAGACAGACAGACAGACAGACAGACAGACACACAGACAGACGCACTCGCCGGACCATGTTTTTCGGACTCAGGGCACCTCAAAACGTAAAGATTTCATAAAATTAGCAAAAGTCAAAATTCGACCAAAACTAATACCTTCTCATGTGATGAGAATGTAAAAAATTTAGTTTTTTGACAGTTTTTAAAAAATAACTCGAAAAGTTTTGCGTTGGGCAAAAAGTTGTCAACAGCAAAGTTGTAGCTGATGCAAAGCCGAGAAAAAAAGTCTCTGGTAGTAAAATCGCATATGCAAGAACGTCGGAGATAATGAAGTCGGAATATTGATTTTTTATCAAAAAAGTGCACAAAAAATATATATAGAGAGTGATTTTTCTAGAAATTACGAGTTTTTTGTGTTCAAGTATGTTTTTCAAGTATTTTAGGGTGAGAATATGTCAAAATCAATTGACTGATTTTTATTCCTTTAAAAAAATTCGATTTTTAGTGTTATTTTAGGATTTTTTAAGTTTTTTTGACCATTTAAGAGACTATAACTTCGAAAATTGAGTTTTTATGAAAAAATGTTATAGAGAAAAGTTGTTTGTATTTTTCTAATCTAAAATAAAATAAAGTTAAAAATTCTGAAATTTGAAAAAATTGATTTTTCAAAATTTTGAAACTACCGTATTTTTTGTAGTTTTTAACGAAAATGTCTGGTTAACGAACTTAGCCTTCATTTTTACACCAAGTTTAAGTGTGTTGAATTTAAAAACGATCCGATAAGTTTTTCAAAAGTTATCGTGGGAACAACATATTACCGTCTACAGACGGACAGACAGACAGACAGACAGACAGACAGACAGACAGACAGACACACAGACAGACGCACTCGCCGGACCATGTTTTTCGGACTCAGGGCACCTCAAAACGTAAAGATTTCATAAAATTAGCAAAAGTCAAAATTCGACCAAAACTAATACCTTCTCATGTGATGAGAATGTAAAAAATTTAGTTTTTTGACAGTTTTTAAAAAATAACTCGAAAAGTTTTGCGTTGGGCAAAAAGTTGTCAACAGCAAAGTTGTAGCTGATGCAAAGCCGAGAAAAAAAGTCTCTGGTAGTAAAATCGCATATGCAAGAACGTCGGAGATAATGAAGTCGGAATATTGATTTTTTATCAAAAAAGTGCACAAAAAATATATATAGAGAGTGATTTTTCTAGAAATTACGAGTTTTTTGTGTTCAAGTATGTTTTTCAAGTATTTTAGGGTGAGAATATGTCAAAATCAATTGACTGATTTTTATTCCTTTAAAAAAATTCGATTTTTAGTGTTATTTTAGGATTTTTTAAGTTTTTTTGACCATTTAAGAGACTATAACTTCGAAAATTGAGTTTTTATGAAAAAATGTTATAGAGAAAAGTTGTTTGTATTTTTCTAATCTAAAATAAAATAAAGTTAAAAATTCTGAAATTTGAAAAAATTGATTTTTCAAAATTTTGAAACTACCGTATTTTTTGTAGTTTTTAACGAAAATGTCTGGTTAACGAACTTAGCCTTCATTTTTACACCAAGTTTAAGTGTGTTGAATTTAAAAACGATCCGATAAGTTTTTCAAAAGTTATCGTGGGAACAACATATTACCGTCTACAGACGGACAGACAGACAGACAGACAGACAGACAGACAGACAGACAGACAGACACACAGACAGACGCACTCGCCGGACCATGTTTTTCGGACTCAGGGCACCTCAAAACGTAAAGATTTCATAAAATTAGCAAAAGTCAAAATTCGACCAAAACTAATACCTTCTCATGTGATGAGAATGTAAAAAATTTAGTTTTTTGACAGTTTTTAAAAAATAACTCGAAAAGTTTTGCGTTGGGCAAAAAGTTGTCAACAGCAAAGTTGTAGCTGATGCAAAGCCGAGAAAAAAAGTCTCTGGTAGTAAAATCGCATATGCAAGAACGTCGGAGATAATGAAGTCGGAATATTGATTTTTTATCAAAAAAGTGCACAAAAAATATATATAGAGAGTGATTTTTCTAGAAATTACGAGTTTTTTGTGTTCAAGTATGTTTTTCAAGTATTTTAGGGTGAGAATATGTCAAAATCAATTGACTGATTTTTATTCCTTTAAAAAAATTCGATTTTTAGTGTTATTTTAGGATTTTTTAAGTTTTTTTGACCATTTAAGAGACTATAACTTCGAAAATTGAGTTTTTATGAAAAAATGTTATAGAGAAAAGTTGTTTGTATTTTTCTAATCTAAAATAAAATAAAGTTAAAAATTCTGAAATTTGAAAAAATTGATTTTTCAAAATTTTGAAACTACCGTATTTTTTGTAGTTTTTAACGAAAATGTCTGGTTAACGAACTTAGCCTTCATTTTTACACCAAGTTTAAGTGTGTTGAATTTAAAAACGATCCGATAAGTTTTTCAAAAGTTATCGTGGGAACAACATATTACCGTCTACAGACGGACAGACAGACAGACAGACAGACAGACAGACAGACAGACAGACAGACACACAGACAGACGCACTCGCCGGACCATGTTTTTCGGACTCAGGGCACCTCAAAACGTAAAGATTTCATAAAATTAGCAAAAGTCAAAATTCGACCAAAACTAATACCTTCTCATGTGATGAGAATGTAAAAAATTTAGTTTTTTGACAGTTTTTAAAAAATAACTCGAAAAGTTTTGCGTTGGGCAAAAAGTTGTCAACAGCAAAGTTGTAGCTGATGCAAAGCCGAGAAAAAAAGTCTCTGGTAGTAAAATCGCATATGCAAGAACGTCGGAGATAATGAAGTCGGAATATTGATTTTTTATCAAAAAAGTGCACAAAAAATATATATAGAGAGTGATTTTTCTAGAAATTACGAGTTTTTTGTGTTCAAGTATGTTTTTCAAGTATTTTAGGGTGAGAATATGTCAAAATCAATTGACTGATTTTTATTCCTTTAAAAAAATTCGATTTTTAGTGTTATTTTAGGATTTTTTAAGTTTTTTTGACCATTTAAGAGACTATAACTTCGAAAATTGAGTTTTTATGAAAAAATGTTATAGAGAAAAGTTGTTTGTATTTTTCTAATCTAAAATAAAATAAAGTTAAAAATTCTGAAATTTGAAAAAATTGATTTTTCAAAATTTTGAAACTACCGTATTTTTTGTAGTTTTTAACGAAAATGTCTGGTTAACGAACTTAGCCTTCATTTTTACACCAAGTTTAAGTGTGTTGAATTTAAAAACGATCCGATAAGTTTTTCAAAAGTTATCGTGGGAACAACATATTACCGTCTACAGACGGACAGACAGACAGACACACAGACAGACGCACTCGCCGGACCATGTTTTTCGGACTCAGGGCACCTCAAAACGTAAAGATTTCATAAAATTAGCAAAAGTCAAAATTCGACCAAAACTAATACCTTCTCATGTGATGAGAATGTAAAAAATTTAGTTTTTTGACAGTTTTTAAAAAATAACTCGAAAAGTTTTGCGTTGGGCAAAAAGTTGTCAACAGCAAAGTTGTAGCTGATGCAAAGCCGAGAAAAAAGTCTTGGGTAGTAAAATCGCATATGCAAGAACGTCGGAGATAATGAAGTCGGAATATTGATTTTTTATCAAAAAAGTGCACAAAAAATATATATAGAGAGTGATTTTTCTAGAAATTACGAGTTTTTTGTGTTCAAGTATGTTTTTCAAGTATTTTAGGGTGAGAATATGTCAAAATCAATTGACTGATTTTTATTCCTTTAAAAAAATTCGATTTTTAGTGTTATTTTAGGATTTTTTAAGTTTTTTTGACCATTTAAGAGACTATAACTTCGAAAATTGAGTTTTTATGAAAAAATGTTATAGAGAAAAGTTGTTTGTATTTTTCTAATCTAAAATAAAATAAAGTTAAAAATTCTGAAATTTGAAAAAATTGATTTTTCAAAATTTTGAAACTACCGTATTTTTTGTAGTTTTTAACGAAAATGTCTGGTTAACGAACTTAGCCTTCATTTTTACACCAAGTTTAAGTGTGTTGAATTTAAAAACGATCCGATAAGTTTTTCAAAAGTTATCGTGGGAACAACATATTACCGTCTACAGACGGACAGACAGACAGACAGACAGACAGACAGACACACAGACAGACGCACTCGCCGGACCATGTTTTTCGGACTCAGGGCACCTCAAAACGTAAAGATTTCATAAAATTAGCAAAAGTCAAAATTCGACCAAAACTAATACCTTCTCATGTGATGAGAATGTAAAAAAGCAAGAAGTTACCTGAAACAGAACAACTTGCCGTTACAACTTGTTTAGCAGCATCAAAAGTGAAAAGCTTAAAAGGAATGCGATATGAAATTCAATGGGTAGGTATATGAATGTCTTTTATTGAGAATTAAAAGCAAGAAAGCCTACAATCATCTGTAAAAACGGAAAATTCTAATCTTACCTGATATTAGTACATTAAATAGGTATATAAAGAAAGTTTCCGGATGTTACGGTTTTCAGCAAAGTATTTTTCTAGTTTTAAAAGAAATGACCCTGAGAATGGAACCAAAAACATTACGTGGTGAGATACATTATAAAAACTTTTTTGTCAATCAATATTTATGAAAATAATATATACATCTTTTTATTAGAGGAGCTTTACTGACAGATGAGATGAAGCTAACCAAGAGTTTGGCATTTAATAGAAATAAGTTGAAAGTTGAAGGATTTACCGACTTAGGTAGTCAAACTCCATTACACCAAAAAGGTCAAAAGGGAGATTTTGCTCTAGTATTCCTTTTTCAGCCCTTCCAGGGAAAGTAGGTGCAGGCTCTAGGTTGCTTCCTAAGTAAGGGTAGTTGAACTAGTACCGTTTTGCACCAACTAATAATTGAGTGCATAATTTTAACCTAAAAAAAAGTTTAATAATCGACATAGTAACAACAGACGGTGCAACTTTAAATCGCAATATGTGGAAGCAATTTGGTGAAACGAAAGATGAAGTTAGAGTTCCTCATATTGTAGATTCCAATCTTCGCTTGTGGTTTATTTCCGATTTCTCCCATTTGGGAAAAAATAAACGTAATTTTTGCGCACTCACCCTGGACGTGATAAAAATTCTGGATTCTATGTAAAAGCATTTAATTTATTAAAATTATGAATTATTACTTTTATCGGTTACGTGATTAATTAAATATTGTTTTAAATGTTTAGACAACAGATGGAATAGTATGCTTAAAACATTGGGAATGCTTGTTAAAAATTGAAAATGAATAGGGTTTCAATTTGAAAATATTCGTTTTCTCTGGGTTTACAGAAAGTCCAGTTAGATTGCACCAATCTTTGACAATCTAAATGTACGAAAGGGCATGTCCCGTTATGTTAAAAAAAACATCAAATAATAGAAATGAAGATAACACAATTGAACCACCGACAGATATCATCAACTTAAAAAAGTTTCACATTGCAGTTCTTCGTCGCATAAATATTTCATGGAATTATTTATTTAGTTAATTTATTTATTTAATTATTTATTTTAAAATGAGAAACAAAGATAAAGAAGACAAATTTTAAGATTCATAAACAGAGCCGTTTTTAGGAGGGGCCAAGGGAGCGCCTGCCCCGGGCCCCACGATTTTGGGGGCGCTGAATTTGGAAATACAAAAAGTTTTTAGCGTTATTTTTTTGTCTTAAAAATGTAATATTAAAATGTTTTTCAATCATCTGAAAATGGATGGTCTCTCAATTTTGACCGGTAGTGTACAGCTGCTTGAACAAATTTCCTCCTCAGCACGACTAGTTGCACTTGTTACACTGTCTTTCAATTTTGAACAGAAACTTGTAGCGATTTTCTTATTTTCCAAAGAAAATTTACTACAAAAATGTCGACGATGTCCGGAACAAAACTTGGGTCGGCAAGTTCCACACTTCGAATTTCCCGACAACCCCCGATGACCAGTTTATTTATTTTAGGGAGCTTCCCTGGCGCCAGGTAGAAAAATCTACCCGGATCTCAGTTGTTCAGTACGGCCCTCTAGACTAGCTCGACGATGATGAGAATTATCTCGGGCACGAGTTCCGTACTCAGAAGAGAGAGAAAATGAGGTTAACTTTTCACCAACACACATAAATGAATTTAATTTGCAACTCACGGTTAACTGACAAATACCGAATTATTACTTTTATTTAGTTGACTTTTTATACATAAAACACTGTCGAGAAATCCACACTTCGGGTGATTTACCGTCATGATCAGGGGGAAAACCACAATGGCGGCCTTCGTTGGCGAACATGCGGTCCTCACGCCGAGCACGACTCTCCGGTCTTTTCTCCCACTACGGGTGAGATCAACCCAGAAACAAGGAGACTGCCGCCGCACACTAACCTCGGAGATGACGTAGCAACTTCTCGTAATCCATCTGGACTGTATTTGTCACTGGTTATTCCAAAAACTCGGTAGGCGACCGTATCTCTGCTATGCCCAAGCGCGAACTAGCGAATTCACGCCGGCCGGCGTCGATGGCTCTGCCGTCGTTGCTTACCCCATCAGGTGGTGCCATCCGTGCTTCGGTGGTCGTGTTGACAACTCAACATCTCGTCACTGGCCCCTCGGTTTGATATTAGGCGGCTTTTATAATTCTCGCCCCTGATCATCTTATGACTTAGGCGAAATTACAATATATTTTTGAAGTGTGGATTTCAGGTTTAATACACAAATTATAAATTCAAATTATAAATTCGGATTGCCGTGAAATCCCATTAGGGTATAATTTACAAATAATATGTCAGGTGAGTCCGGGCTTGGTCACGAAAAATATAAATTAGAAAAGTATTCATTTTTCTGTTAATTTTATTTTCCCGTTCGCGAGGCTTTTTATGAAAAATGTTTCAGCGAGACACTCAACCGTTTGAAACATGGAAAAGTTCTACTTCCATGTTACAAACTCTCATATGGAAAAGTGGAATACGCCCACGAAGGTCCCCAATTAGTAACTAAATCTGGTGAATGTTTTGCTATATGCATATTGAATGTACCGCTTTTTTCTCCATTCATATTTAATAAACATTTAAACTGTTGCATATAAGCTTTTGCTACATTTAAATGTTTTTGATATCGATGTATTGTTCAAAATATACACGGCTTGACAATATAAAGCCAAGTGGTTAAAATACTTTACCCTCAAATTTCCCTCGAGACATGGAAGACAACAATATAATAGCCAGTTTCGCCATTCTGTGGATTTTCATTTTGGATAAGTTTTAATTCTCCTAGTGTGTCCGGAAATTTCTGAAGGAAACTTGTAACGCGATTTTAGTTAATATGAATAACCTGCATCTAATCGGCTACTGATTCTTTCACTCCTACGCTACGCTAAAAAAACACTCTCTTGGGGGAGTACAATCGAGACAACGACCGATGCACGACGTTGAGACCAGCAATTCTCGTTGATAAAACTTAACTTACCCACGCTGGGATTACGACACACGACGCTGTAACTTCTCTCTCGTTCCTGGTCGCTCTAGCTGTAAAATAACCTCTTCGACACAAATAACGATTCCAATGACTAATTTCACCACTTTATTGAAACTCACTTTACTGATACAAATTAGTTTTACTATTAATTCGTAATATCACAAAAGTTATAAGATTTCTCTCGCGGGAAAACAAAGGGACTACTTTTGCGCTGACTTCCGTAAAGGAACTAAATTTCGACAAATTTGGAAAACGGTCGCCGGCGTCTTACAAGAACCTTCGTCTCTGTCACTCTTATGGTGGAAAATCCTCGCTCTCTCTCCGTCACTCCAATGGGCCTAACACCTGTTGAAAAGAGAATCGGGGGAAAAGCTGAGATTCAGGAACTTCCGTCTAACCATGCGCGACAATGCAAAATTCACTTTTTAGGAATAATTTCGACGCTGACAGACAATTTCAATTATAAAGAAATTCACTAACACACAATTCACTTAATATTCCGAGTAACGAAATTCATCGTTACAAACTTTACAATATTGAGTTTTGCATCAATCTTTAATTATTTGGAGTTCCAATGTACCAATCTTTCGTACTATCTTCCATAAAGTATTTTGTAAAAATTGCTTTATGCAACCTTCAAAATGTCCATGACAATCATCATGTACACAACCAGAAACCAAGTCAAACTCCGGTATATTTCCTAAACAACTGAATCCCATTACTCCATTTCTGCTTTCCTCAAGCACAGCATAAATCATGTCATCCAACATATTTTCATGAGTACGTAACTCATTTCTTTCATCTAGAAAAACTGTACGTCCATCTACACGATCACCCTTTATTTTGCAATAAGGACAGCTGTATAATCCAGTGCATGCTTTTAATCTTAATATTTCTGCTGTAGCCACTGAATCCGCAGTAAAGATAATGGTAATAAATTTACTCAAGACTTCATGTCCTCCGTCAGGTTGCCATTTTATTCCGGTATCGTGGAGATACTTCAGTTGTTTAACAATAGGAAACAAGACAGTGCTAATGCCAGGTTTATGGTTTCCTACAAAAATTCCAGCTAAAATAAGAAGCCTACTCCGAGCGAATGGTGATAACTACTTTACTTGTAACATAATGGGAGTTGCAGAAGCATTAGATGACTTTGCTGATGAAACTCTATTCACCCAAAGACTTAATAATAAATTATTCGGAAACGACAAAAAATTGCCATCTTGAAGCAATTCTTCATACATTTGGCCGTCAAAAATATCCTCGATATTATTATTGTGGCAACCTTGTCACGAGATTTTAACTGAATATTTATAATTAATTTAATTTGACAAAGAAAGGAAAATCAGGAGAGGTAAGACTCGAACGGGAGGCATAACAATGGTGAGAGATCCACGGTCCTGGTGAGCAGCAGAGCGACATACTTGTCGCTCGTCCAGCGACCAGAGAAATTGTGTGAGCAAACGCGAACTTGCCAGTCGACGACAATTCCTCTCGGTAAACAGCGCAGCAAATCTGGGTTTGACACTCCAAGAATAATCCAAAAACAAGTTTAGAAGATGATTAAATATAATGTTTATTTTTACTACTAAGAACAATTTACAATTATGATAATCGTTCGTAAAGTCGCGATTAAAAAGATTACGTGTTTACTCGCCGCTCGCGGCAACTCGCATCTATCTGGCGTGCTACGGCAGTTCGCGAATCGTCGACTATGGATGTGCAATTTTTTGATTTTTAAAAATGTTGAAGAAATGTGGGCCACTGCCTAAATTAAATTAAAAATCAAAAATAACGATGAAATATATTTATTACATGGTTAGAAATATTAAAAATTTTTTAAGTAAACAGCTTTATCGCATGAATCACAATGAAACGAATTGTTTTTGTTAAATTAATATAGCTATGAGTGATTTTAATAAAATAAACCTGCATCGTGCAATTAAATCGCCAAAAACAAGCAATAAATACTTCCCTAAAAAAAGTGGCCCAAAATTCCCCAAATGCTTCATTTTACAAAAAGCTTTGTATTATTTATTTATTTTAATTTGATGCAAAGTTTTTTTTGAAGTCACAGTACCAATCCCACACAATAATTAAAAAAATATTTTTTATAATTTATTCTTGAAAATCCTTGTAAAAACAATAAAAACATGAAGGTCCAAAATAAATATTTGAATGCAATTTTTCAGGTGATTTTTGTTTACGGTTTATAGGTTGTAATGAATGTAAGGGAATTTAAGTGCGGATTAGCTCGCCGGATCAGGGTTCGTGGTGAATAAGAAAAAGTTTTACAAACACTACAAATTTACGATAACAAAACAACGGTTTATTAATATCAAAACGAAATAATTAATTAACATAAATTGAAATATAAACGATATAAATTAAATAAAATACGAGCGAGAAATAATAAACGCGACGACGTTATAGGATATGCGGAAAATACAAAATAAAACGATTAAAACGACGAAATAATACGAAAACGTGACGGATTACGAAATACGGATATTTTACGGAAAAAGACGGAATGATACGATTACGGACACGGACGTGACTACGAATACGGTTCTGTACTGTTTTGAGAGAAAAATCATTTCTCTTTTCTTTGTTGTTCCTTCGATGGTGGTATTTCTTTAACGTAATAGTAATCAGTTAGTCCTAAAAGGGACTAACTAATGCCGTGGATTTCTTCTGCCATCTCGTTGTTTCCTCGTCGTTGAATGCGTCGAAACAAGAGTCATACTCTTGCGAGGGTCAAACCACTCTTCGACCGATGACTCGATGGGGCCATTTCGCCTTCAGGAGTCAAACTCCTTAGCTGGGTCAAACCCTGCGGCGAAATGCGAGAGCTCGCTCCGCGAGCTCTTCTTTTATACTCTCGTTCCGAGAGCCAGTATCGCGTGATTGGTCGGTCGCGAGGCGGTGGGGCGCTCGGAGACTCCACACGGTGGGAGAGACCTTGAGTGTTGCACGGCGCCTATACTCGACTCGTTACCTTCGCGCACGTTCGAGGTCAATGTTTTTCGCGTAAATTTACTTTACATATTTTTCGTCGCGAATATTCTTTCGATCATTTACAGACGATCGTTACAAGGTAATTATAAAGCGTTGTAAAGTAATGAAATACTAATGAAAAATTTACTTTGGATGAACAGAAAAATTTTTTTTAAATTGGATGATAAAACTTATAAATATTATTAAATAATTGAGGTGGCAAATTATTTTTTTAGTTGCATTTTGCATAATTGTTATTTTTCTTTGAAAAAGGAATATTTTTACTAATTTATTGAATTAATTTGTTGATTATTTATTATTTGATGGACAACTTCTTTCTTGTACCTAAAATAAAAAAATGAACGTCAATTCTGAGTTGGCATGTTTTCCAAATCGCAGCTGAAGTGTCAGGTTTCTCACGTGTTTTTTGAAACGGCACGTTTTTTACGACTAGTCTAAATTGGCACCTTTCTGCACCTAATTGACGATTTGTAAAATTTTACTAATTATAAATCATAAGTCAGTCTCTCGGTCAATAAGTATATTGACACTTATAATTTAGTGAATTCCTCACTTATTCTGTATGAGATTTTTTTTATTATAAATGTATATATGCAATATTAAACGAGAGAACAAAAGCATTTTTAACTTAACAATAAGAAATATGCATATGAAAGTAGTAGTTCAGCAGAATATTTTATTACTTTTATTACAATGTTTAAAACAATGTTATTTCAAAATGTAATGGTAGATAATTAATCATACAAAAACGATTTGATAGTTAAATAACAGAAATTAAGATAACTTTATAAAGAAACTGATAATATATTAAGCTCTTAAAAAAACTTTCAAAAATATTATCTGAAAGGTTTTTGATTTAGAGGAAGTGCGCCGGTTGTGGGCACCCCTACGTAAACTTCGACGGCACTCAGTAAGAAGCGAGGAATTGAAAAGGATTGAAATAATTAAAACTCTGTTTGGTGTTGTAGAAATTATCTAATACTTTTGAATGACATTTCTGTCTAATACTTTTCTACACCATGATAGGACCACGTTTCGTCTAAAAATGAATGCAATTCAATTCTGTTTGTAATTGTTAACAAAGACAAAATTTTTTTCTGAATGCTTTCCAATCCCATCCACAGCCTGTCATTACATCACTTTTCAATTTTTCATTGGACCCGCGTTTCTGCATACATTCAAGCAATCTTCTGGATTTTTGTAATTTATAAGATACATACATTGGCAGATTTTGTAAAAAGTGTTCGTGTTTAAAGAAAAACTTGCTGAAAAATTGATTGTTTACAAATTTTACGTCATTTAAACGAGTTAGGGCCGTTATTCTGTTAGACAATAAATCATAACCTTAAAATTTCAGAGACCTTTAAACACTTTTAACCCTCTTAACTGATAATTTAATAATAATTCCTTTTTCAAATAGCAAATAAAGTCATGAGTGCAGTTATTTGAAAGTAATTGAACATTCTATGCAATGTCAACAATATTAGTATTATATTATTATACTATATTTGTATGAGCATTTGAAAGGATTTAAATTGTAAACTTTTCAACTACTGTCGCTGAATTCAGAAGCATAGGACAGAATTGGAATTCAAAAGGATATAATTTTTTTAATGCTTCTTAATCTTTGCTTTCTTACTGGGCAAGCAGACTTTACTGAACTAAGTATTGCAAGTCGTGTTCGTTGACAATACGGACTTTTCGTATTGATAACGAAACAAATATATGCATTTGTGTAATAGCTGTGAGCATAATAAAGAAAATTTGCATTAAATAAATAAAAAAGTAATTTTGTATTGTTTTCGAAGAGCAACATATGGGTGTAGATTTGTTCAGAAAAAAAGGGTTTAATTTTTTTTTGCAGTGTTGTCATTATATTTTGTGATTTACCTTCGTGTTTAACCAAAATCCTGCATCACAAAATGTGTTGGTCTTTTTAAAAAATGACTGTCATTCCCGGTTGTGGGCACCTTTATGTTAAGGAGGCTCTACCATCTGACAATGATGAGGACTACTGTCTCATCTATCTAAACTTTCTGCCAAGGAAAGTGACAGCTGCAAACTCCATTAAATGCGATGAATATAGTCGTTCAGTGCATTCGAAGTGCGTTATGTTATGCGTACTAGCTACTTCACATGCAAGCATTATGCTTTTGTTAGCGATGAGCATAGTGTGAAAACGTGTCATCATTTTTGTTCTTTATCCCGGCAAATTCTCTTAAAATAAAGAAACTTTCATTTCTTCTTTATTTGTGTTGGTTTCCTTTAATATTTTTCCATTTTTAGCGGATTTTTCAAGGGTGCCCACAACCGGGTACAAAATTTTTTTTGTCAAAAAATTCCCATTTCACTAAATTTCTAATAAAACTTTTTTATTTAAAGGAATCAATTTAATTCCTTTACTGACAGTCACCTTAGACCTCTAGCTTTAAATTCGTACACATATATTTCTATAATATGCACATGGACAAATGATATGAGGCAAAAACAAAAGGGTGCCCACAACCGGAACACTTCCCTTACAGTAGATGTTTAATGTTTTCTAAATTCTGAACATTAGTCTAACATTCAAATTTATGAGGAAGAACGAATATTCTGTTTAACAAATGTGATGACTTTTATAAATTTAAAATTATTAATAGCAATTAAAATACAATTATTATAGTTTTTAACATTTTATCGTATAGCCTTATTATATTAGTATCAACGTAAATTATAGAAAGAACGAAACAAATATCAAAGTGGTTGACAAACGAACAAGAGTTGCAGTAAGACCAAAGTCCACGCAGCTAAGCTTACATGTGGTCTAAGTGTAGGTGCACTTTTAGATCAGGAAGCATCTATTTTTTACTTATTTTTTTATTTATATAATACATGCATAAAAAGTCCCACTTCTGGTGCATGGAAAATGTGCAAGAAAGGGCGTTTTATAGCGAAGGATCATATAAATATTTCCGCGCATGCGTATATTGTTCCTAGTCTCTTTATTTTACACTTTTATGTAACAGTTTTCATTTAACAGCCAATCAGAAACGTTGTAGTGACTTGCTATTTAAAGCGGAAGCACAACTAAAAATGCGCCATCTGTGAGAAGAAAATCAAATTAGAATGCATGTCGGTAAAAACATGCAAAGTAGTATAAGGAGACCGAACGACCATGTAAATTCCGTATTGAAAGTGGGACAGATTTTGGTACCCGCTTAGTTGCAAAAGTACGTTACATTTATTTGTTTTTAAATTAAATATTTAATTAACGTTAAGTTTTAAAATTATATTTCTTTGAAATATAGCTAAACTTGTAGCTGTCACTAAAAAAAAAATTAACGTCTACATGTAACGAAATGGATTGCTGCGAAGATACAACAAAAATTGCTCTCAAGAAAAAACGAGTCAATAAGAAGAAATGTAAGAATTTTTAGCTAATGACAAAGGAGATGATACAACGGAGAAACACTTAGCTTATAAGAAAGAAAAATGCATAATTTTTATGTAATCTTATATATGGGGAAATCTCACGAAATGGGGACTTTTTGTTGTAAAAATTTTTTTTTTTAAATTAGTGGCACATTTTTTTTACCATAAATTATTATTTTTCGACCAAACAGAAGTATATTTTAACCGGCGTAATTCATATTTATTAATTGCTACTTTATTTAAACTATTTTTTTCATATTTATGGTTATGAGTGCAGGTAAAACGTATTTATCTTCAAGAATTTATAATATTTTACAATCCTTCAAAAAACATTTTCCTTTATCTACCTAAACTTACATTTATCAAAAATCTACACGCGACATAGTTCAAATATATTTTTTCCTAAAGTGGCACTATAATTG
The DNA here is from genome assembly GCF_015476425.1 of Leptopilina heterotoma. NCBI lineage: Eukaryota > Metazoa > Arthropoda > Insecta > Hymenoptera > Figitidae > Leptopilina > Leptopilina heterotoma. Next base: position 25,990 of record NW_025110845.1, read on the forward strand.
ACTAAGTACACTGGAACCCCCGAAATTTGGACTACTATGTAATGGTGTCCAATGTTCGGAGGGGACACCTTGACGGCTGAAAGTATAAACATTCAGGGCCGTACGCTTTATTAAAACGAAGATGCGCTTAATGAATATTACAAATGTATTCAATGACAATTTTTTTGTCATTTATTAAATCATAATTGAAAAATATTTTTTCACATTTTTTATGTTTATATTATGTTTATTTTATATTATGTTTATTTTATGTTTATATATATATTTTTATTTTTATATTAACAACTCACAAAAATTAATAATCATAGCTATTACAAATACATATTTTAAAATTTTTATTTTTTATTTGTAATGAAAAATTAGTGAGTTTTCAGAAGATAATTTTTTAATTAAAATAAATTATAATTCAATTATTTACACCTTTTCATTTATAACTTTTCTTTGAGAACTGAAAAATTACAACAAATTTGAAAGAGAATTTCAGTTAAAAGATTATAATCATAAATATTATTATTTGAAATAATTGTAACAATTTGGTATTACACAAATATAGTGTAAGAAACATTTTTATTATAAAAACTACACAATTAATAATCAAAACATATTATTCATTCTTTAAAACTTGCTTAAAATATTTATTCACATTTTATGTTACACGCTTAAACTCTGTAATAAAACAAATAAATAATTTTTAAAAAACATTAAAATTGAAACACTTATAAACGTCAGCTTCTGGAGAATTTTACATTTCTTTAATGATTTCTCCTTCGATTTTATTGAATTTTAAATTGTCAATATCTTGCAATGAAGATTCTTGCTTTGCTTGAAAATATTTTTTTACTTTTTGTAAACAATCGTAAGCATGGGCAGGCGATATTTCTTCTGAATCAAATGTGGAACAACTACTTTCGTTAACTTCAAATTCGTCAATTACTTCCTCTCCTACTGCACCATTTGTAACAAAATTGACAATGTCAATGTCAGAGAAAATGGCTCCCAACCACAATCTTCCTTTTCAGTTTGATACCATTCTTGACAAATTTCTCCAGGACTTTCTATGCCGAAAGTTGGTCTCGACAAAATTTCTGTCAAATTAACAAGCAATTCCCTTGGAACATCTGTATTTTCATCAGTTACTAATTGAGGCGAAATTGGATTGTCATTTGGTTGGCCAAAATCCCCCAATAAGGGTTTCCACATCTTTTTCAATGTTGAATCTTTTACAGAATGCCAAGCATTTTTTAAAAGAGGAAATCAGTCCCTTAAATTAAAATCTTTTAAAAAGGTACCATCAGCACCTTCAATCCTATCAGCAAGCAAAATACGCCGCAATAAATTTTTTTTGTAATACTTTTTGTTATCGATATCGCACCTTGATCCATAGGTTGGATCAAGGCTGTTACGTTTGGAGGTAAATAAATAACCTCAACGTTCTCATTTATCGAATTTAATTCTTCTAGTGGTGGATGAGAAGGGGCATTATCTAGGATTAGAAGAATTTTTCCTGAAATTCCAGCCTTTTCTTGAAAATTCAAAGCACTCGGAATAAAATTTTCCTCGAACCTGAAAAATAATTTATTGTAAATTTGTGTTATTTCAATTAATAATTTATTTTAAAAATAGATTTTCTTTCCACTTTTAAAATTTAAAAATGATCAAAACATCCTGTGATAAGTATTTTTCTTCTTTCGTATATATAATTTAGAATGAATGAAATAACATTTCTCAATTTTAAAGAAAATTAAATTTGACTTATCGAATAGGTAGTATGAATAATGAATACAGAAGAAAAACCTGTAAGTAAATATAATTACCAATGCTTAAAGATTAATCTACTTATCCAACAACTACTTTGATTTGTATAAATGACTCCAAGGCTGTGAAGGTCTTTCAAGCATGTGTCCCTCTCGTTTTTAGAAATGAAATTTTGCAAGCACCTAGGTACTTTAGATTTCCCTATTACAGGGACCGTCACGGAAATCAAATTTTGATTTCGTTACGATATTCCAAAACAAAACGAAATTATTAATGTATTTTGATTTTGATTCGGTAACGAAACAAAATTTACTTCCTGTTTCGATTCTGATACTGTAACGAAACAAGATTTACTTTCTATTTTGATTCCGATACTGTAACGAAACAAAATTCACTTTCTATTTTGATTTCGATACTGTAACGAAACAAAATTCACTTCCTATTTTGATTCCGATACTGTAACGAAACAAAATTCACTTCCTATATTGATTCTGATACGTTAACGAAACAAAATTTACTTCCTATTTTGATTCTGATATTATAATACTGCAATTCGGTTTTCTTATAGAAACAGAAGTCGATTCGAATTCTATTTCAGATTTTGTATGTAAAAACGATATTATCTTCTGATATATTTGACATTTGCAACAAAATTTAGGTTCAATGAGACTTATACATGCGCAGCAGTATTTTATCAAAATTATTTATTTTTTCTAACACTTCGCCTTTTTTTCCGTGTCTAGACTAACGTATTTTCTTTTTCGATTCATTATTTAATTTATGAAAAACTTTTTATAAAGAGCCACAAGACGGTACACTTTATGCAGACGCTACTGCTTTAGTTCAACGTTTGTCCGTGCTTTCCACCTACCCCCTCACTCTACTTTGCCTATTCTCTATATCAAAACAATCCAAAGTTCGGGATTTCAAATTTCGGGGGTTCCAGTGTAACATTATCTCGTACAAAAATTATTCAATATCAACCACAAATATTATTTTTAGGGGTGAGCATTTTGCACACATATTTATTAACACTAAACCAAGATATTACACGAAGGTGAATACATTTTTTTAAATGTGATTTCTTATGTTCGCCAAAAAATCATTTTTTGACAAGGAGTTATGCACTCGTTGCGCGTTTTCGCAGAACGATTTCGTAGATGTTTTAAGTGGTACAATGTTCTACCACCCATCCCAGTAAGAAGTAAGGAATTGAGAAGAATTAGACATTTTTAACTTTTTACAGAAAATGTTAAATTATCAATTTTTTTGAATTCCGTTTCTGTCCAATTCCTATGTATTCCTTTTTGAGGCAAAGATATACTGATATACGAAATACTGTGTGATACTCGGTAAATTCAATTCCTGTCTATTCCGTTTTAATATTTTGTAATTTTTTAATTCCTTTGAAGTTTGCAACACTTTGAGATAAGTGCATCTAAAATTCGGTAGTCATAATACAGTTTAAATAGCTGAGCGGACAAGCTGTTTGTCTCCGACAAAGAAGCTTAAGGGTTCAAATCTTCGAACCGTCAAATTTTTTTCCCGCTTAAAATATTTAAACGGTATTCAAAAGAATAAACTTAGCTTTTTTCGGCTTCTCCAAATGAAAATGAAAAGAATTGGTAACAATCGGAATTCAAAAGAATTAAAAATTTCGAATTCTTATTAATTCTTTACTTCTTACTGGGATAATTCTTTTTCTGAATACCTAAAAATATAAATAATATATGGGCGAATTTTAAATAATGATCGCTCAACAAGTATTATAAAAAAATTAATGATTTTCAAAAAAAGGTGAAAATGCAATTACAGTTATAAACAGCTTATTATGTCGAATATTATAATTGGCACTTTTGTCTTATTAACCTTTTTCTACCCTTCACAACCTATAGATAAATGACAAAAAATCCCAAACATAAAAAAAATTGCTCAAAAAGTTATAGCTAAATGAAAATTCGATTTTATGCGAGTAATGTCAAGAATTTCTCAATTTCTACAATTTTAAGGAATAAATCAGGTGTATACTTCTTTAATTTTTACTAACAACAATTTTTTTATATCTCATAGTCGCGAGATAGTATTAGCAAATGTATAAAAATGTGGATTAACAATATGGAAGCTTTTTGTGGCACATATATCTCAGAACCCAATTTGTCCCAATTTCGTAAGATTTCCCCATATATTTATTGCTACAAATTTTTATTTTTGTGTACCCTGTTGGAATGGGTAGATGATTTGTTGTCGCGAAAACGTCAAGAGTTGACGTTAACTAAAAAAGTGGATTAAATACAAAAATATGATAAAGTAAGTATTGGGTTTTGCAGAAAAAGTGTTTATAAATCGTTTATGACCTTATTTGTTACAAATTAATGTAAAATAAGTGAAATAAAAGATAAAATATGTTAAAATGTCAAGTGAATGTGTATTGATAAATTTGTGTGTATTTTAGGGGAAATTGTTGTTGACATGAGACGCATTACTATTCTCTAAAGTAAATCTGTTAGAACTTCCATTAAACAGAATTTTATGTGGTTAAAATGTCCCTTACACGTATTTTTATTTATTATAGTTACTAAGTGTTTTACAGCGTAGTTAATAAAAATATATAATAAAGGAATTAGAATTTAGACAAATTTGCAAAAATATTAATTTTGAAAATAGTACAAGTTTTGTTTAAAAGAATTTTATATTTCAGAATTCTATTTTATTCGAAACTTCGATTTTGCGAATTTTTATTTACAAGGATTTTTATTTAAATAATTTTCAAAATTCAAAATTTATCCGTGATCAAACTTTCATTATACAGAATTTACATTAGGGCAAGTTTTAATTTCACGAAATTTTTTATTTGCTAAAATATTTATTAAACAGAATGGTCATTTAAACAATTTTTTAATTGACAAAAGAATCATTAGAATGAATTTCTTCTTAGTCGAATTTTTATTTCTCAAAATATTAATTAAGTTAAACAAAATGGAGAAAAAATTATTATTAAAAAAGTAAACCATATAACCTTAACCCACCCAAAAAAATGGACGCTTTAGACTAATAATTATTAAAAACTAACATCAGATTCGTAATCAGCGACCATAAAAACTACCGAGTAAACATTTTCAAACGAATCCGATCAATTAAAAAAAATTTCAGCCATTTTGAATTTTTAAAATCTAACTTCAAATTCGTAATCAGCGACCCCAAAAATTTTAAGACATGAGATGTAAAAAAAATCTGGCCATATGAATAATGTGCCCCTCAAAGGGTTAAATAAAAATAATACCCAAAATCAAAGAAAATTACTCTTTATTAATTATATTCATTAAGGTAGAGAATTTTAGTAAAAGTCGAAACAAAGTAGTACAAATGTTCAAATTAAAAGTTTAAGTGCACTCCACAAGAGCAATAGACACGCACAGCTGCACTTTACAAAAGAGGGGAGTACAACGAGCCTCCGCTCTTTATATTTTACGTTCGCCACTCTGGCTTACATTTCACGTCCGTCGACTGAGGGTTCTTATCTCTCACTGCCCATCTCTCGATACACACACACACCATCATTCACAACCCACACTCAGGGACGTGTGTCATATATTAAGAACCCTTAGTTTACACACAATATAACTATGACACTCGGCCATCCTGCCGAAAGCTTGTAACAGTTCGTTTTTGTTCTTAATCCTTATGGGAAGGAACTTATGATCAGGATAACCCGGGGTGAAAAATGACACAGATGATTAATAAAAATAATCTTGTTTTTATTGGATAATCTTCTTAGCGACGATCCTGGTACTTATAAAAATAAACTTAGGACAATAATTTTGATACGTCACTTAATTAGAGTTCATTTCGGTAAGTAAGTGACCAAGTAGGATATTCGATGGGCTCCTCAATGCAAGGAGTAGTAAGTCGCGGAGTGGAGATCCAGTTTTTAACGAATGGGCTCACTGCGCGTAAAGTAAAGAAAAAAGGTGAGTGACTAAGTCCCCGCTTTTTTCCAGGTAAGTCACTGCGTAAAAAATAGAATATAACTAACTAAACTTTCGATTGTTTCAGGTAAATCGCGGAGCGGAGATTCAGTCTTTCAACGAATGGGCTCACTGCGTGGGAAGTAGAAAAAAGGTGAGTGTCTAAGTCCCTGCTCTTTTCCAGGTCAGTCACCATGTAAAAAATAAAATATAACTAACTAAACTTTCAATTGTTTCAGGTAAATCGCGGAATGAAGATTCAGTTTTTTAATGGGTAAGTTCGCTGCTGAAAATGGATAGAATCTAAGTGTCGAGCCGATTATGGCAAAGATCACGAAAATTTGGGCTTGGGATAGCGCTCGCAAGAATAAGCCACAGTCGGTGTGATACGTGCTGTAGGTATGGCCTTAAGGTTTACCGACACATGGTATCTCGATGTGGTTTATCGTCTCAATGGAATATGTACTGATGGCAGCAAGGGACGCGATCCTCGGAAGTTTTTTCTTTACCGTCGTGCGCGTGGGGAAACACTCGAAAATTAGACGTATTCTTCTCACGGATTCTCACGCTTAAAAAAAACTCGCGGTTCGTAACACTCGTGCACTAATTAAGAAATTCGATCGCGGTTAGGGTCAACTCGCAGATTACACTTGAGAAATGGCGGCCGAGGTAGCGCTCACCATGGTAAGTAGGATTTCTTCTCAACAGCCGAGGTGGCGTTCGCTGAGAGTGGATCGATAGGATGCTAGGTTAGGAATAACGTGAAGAGAATAATCTGACAACATTCCCAACGCCAAGGCGGCGGACTTGAGAGAGACTGTTCTACGTACCTACTGCTTCTTCAAGAACACCCGGGATGACAAACTGGCGGCGACCTTCAACGGTGGAGCACCACAATCGACTGTGTATGATAATTTCCACAGCACCGCTGGACGGATGGACTGCTGCTTTCTAGATCCACTGTTTACTTTATATACCTTCTCAAAGAGTTGTTGATTGTGAGAAAGTATTTCACCTATGTACCGCGTTCGTACCACTTGATCAACTACTGGCCCGGTACGATACTGATTTTGGCTGGTGACCTTACCGACTAAGGATTACTTATCATTTAAAAATGTAACTGAAATAAAAACCCAAATTGACGTGAGCTTATGGTCTCGTGAGATAAGCACATCTTTACAATCTCAGAGTTTTTCTACTTTTGATGATATGTTGGGTCATATTCTTGCCATGGAGACGCTTGAAGTAGCGAGAAGACATCGAATTTCCACAAGGTCGACATTTGACACAGCATCTACAGATGCCACAGTTTCTTCGACGAATCGAGAATCATCAAATTATAAGTCATCACATCGAGAATCTACAAGGGAAGAGTCATCAAATCGAGAATCATCAGGTCAAGGATCTCATCGTGAGTCATCGAATTATCGTTCATCGTCGTCATCAGGTCATCGGAGTGGAGAAACAAGGAGAAGTGCTAGTGATATCGAGTGCTACAAATATCATAAAAAAGGTCATCGTGTAAAGGATTGTATGGTGAAGGCTGAAGTGTTTTGTTTGCAACGAAAAAGGTCATATAGCGAAAGATAAAGTCACAAAAACTAGAGGAAGGTAAAGTATATATTCTTGATTCTAATTGTGTTCGTCCAGATACATATGTAAAAAAGGTTAAAATTGGTATTTCGATTGTAAATGCTCTGATTGATACCGGCAGTTCTAATTGTACAATCACGGTGGGCTTAGACTAACTTTAACCTAAAAGTTTTGGCCCATCTCGGTTCTCTTCAGATAATTATTCTACTCTATTTTCTGAGTAATTTGAGCCCAAAATAAAAAAAATCGGTAAATGGATTTTTGAACAAACTCGATTTTTGTGAATATTGCTTTTCATAAGAATGCTTTGCATTCCTGACGCAATTTTCAACAAATTTTGATCAATAAGGACTCGTTGGAAAGACAATGCTTCTAACTAAATTTATGGTGTACATTATTTTTTTGTAGATGTAAATGGAGCTTTTCTATATCCAAAAAACTGAAGGCACTTTTTTCGACATTCAAAAATTTGTGGGGCAATGTAGTGCACCACTTTATTAGTGAAATAAAAAGCAGAGAATATATTATAAACGATTTTATTTTATAAGACATAATATTAGTAACATAAGAAACTTGAAAAACTATAAACTAGTAGTGATGCCCACGAGACGAGACTTTGCATGTAAAAACCGAGACGAGATCGATACTTTGCATGGTATCATCTCGTCTCGTGGACAGAACTATAAACTAGAGATTTCTTTGGTCCTGTGTTAAATAAAACTGAAAGAAAACTGCAAAAATTTACAAAAAGAAAACATGGTTAAATAATACATATTTACGGTACCCTGTATAATTGCACTACATTGCCCCCAAGCACTTTTTTCACGTTGACTTTAATATCTCAATAAAAACAAAATTAAGCGTCAAAGCAATACTAAATTTGTGTTCAGAAGTAAATTTTACATGGAAAAATCACTTTCCTGATACTTTTTTAACGAGCCTTACATTTTCTTCAAGTCACTAAAAAACGGAAATATGGTTTCGAAATGTAGTGTTTTTGAAGTGACGCCACAACTTCTTTTAGAAGAAGCACAATCAAGCCAAAATGATATGCATTAATATACTTTGATACTTTAAACGTACCATACCAACGGCAGGTAATTCAATTCATTCGTTTAGTCGGTAAAGCCAGTGCACTACATTACCTACTGCACTACATTACTCCCCTCTACTCTAGGTATGTGAAGTTCTGATCAAATGTCCAGATCTATGCATGTGTTTGTGTGTGTCAAAAAATGTTGTGTACAAATTATCTGACACGTTTTTACGGATTGTTTTAAAATTTTATACGCTTTTGTCCTTAAATACCTAGAATCTAACAGAAGAATTTCTAAATATATCCACAAAATTTTTTATAAATTTTTCAAAATTTGAAAAATTGTTTTTTGTATTTTTTGAAATAACTTTTTCCTATTTAGAAATTGTAACTAATTTTTGTCAGAATTATATTCCTGGCACGAAAAAAGTCGATTGATTACATAAAGTAGACAGTTTACCAATATTTATATAATTGAAGCTATTTTATATTAAAAAAAATTAAAATTTTGAAATTTTAAGAACTTATCTTAACAATTTAAAATAATTATTCTACAATAAAAGATGATGCAGTTGTGGTATAAAAAGTTTAAATTTTACCATATATTCATACAACAACTTAAAAATTATAATCATATCATGAATAATATTTTCTTTATCAAGAAGAAATTTATTTATCATAATAAAGAAGCTAAATGATCACATAGAGCAGAAGCAGAACTGGGCATACAGGCATAAAGTGTGGTTGTGAAAACGAGAGACATTTTCTCTGAAACTTTTATAGCATTTCTATCATTGACATTATAACCTCTAAATTTTGTATTATCCATAAAATAAAAACTATTTGATATATATGTTTGTGAATTACTAGTTTAATATTTTTAATTCTTGTTATTCTATTAAAATAATCCATTTTTCCTTGCGCCGTATATATTTTAAAGAATTTTTTATTTTTTAATATAGATATTTTAATTTCAAATATTTCTATAAATCATTTTAATAAAAATTATTAATTCATGTTATTTTTATAAGTTCAAACAAATTATATTTCTCCTATAACTACTAAAGTTAATTTTAAGGTAAAAAAATTGTAGTAATTAATTTATGTACACTAACGACGGAAATTGTGTGAACGCTAACATCTCGAGCTATTAAAAAACACACCCACACAGAAAGAGTGATAACTCCGTTAAAAATGAAGCTAGATGCTTTTCTTAAATTGCATTGAAAATCTTATTTAATTTCCAATGAAATGCCACTATTTTAAGTTGAATTGCATAAATAGGAAGCGAGATTATCATGTTTTGAGCCACGCAATTCAATCAACGGCGAATTAGAGAAATCTTAATCTTTTTTGCTGTTCTTAGTCTCTATTTAAAGCTTAGGTTACAAGGAATAGATTGTAAAAGTAACAATTTTTTCATCAACTTTTCTAAATTTCGACAGGAATCAAAGTAAGGGTAAGAAATTCTGAAAAAAATAGAAATATTTTTTTGTCTTCAAAACATGATAATCTCGCTTCCTATTTATGCAATTCAACTTAAAATAGTGGCATTTCATTGCAAATTAAATAAGCTTTTCAATGCAATTTAAGAAAAGCATCTAGCTTCATTTTTAACGGAGTTATCCCTCTTTCTGTGTGGGTGTGTTTTTTAATAGCTCGAGATGTTAGCGTTCACACAATTTCCGTCGTTAGTGTACATAAATTAATTACTACAATTTTTTTACCTTAAAATTAACTTTAGTAGTTATAGGAGAAATATAATTTGTTTGAACTTATAAAAATAACATGAATTAATAATTTTTATTAAAATGATTTATAGAAATATTTGAAATTAAAATATCTATATTAAAAAATAAAAAATTCTTTAAAATATATACGGCGCAAGGAAAAATGGATTATTTTAATAGAATAACAAGAATTAAAAATATTAAACTAGTAATTCACAAACATATATATCAAATAGTTTTTATTTTATGGATAATACAAAATTTAGAGGTTATAATGTCAATGATAGAAATGCTATAAAAGTTTCAGAGAAAATGTCTCTCGTTTTCACAACCACACTTTATGCCTGTATGCCCAGTTCTGCTTCTGCTCTATGTGATCATTTAGCTTCTTTATTATGATAAATAAATTTCTTCTTGATAAAGAAAATATTATTCATGATATGATTATAATTTTTAAGTTGTTGTATGAATATATGGTAAAATTTAAACTTTTTATACCACAACTGCATCATCTTTTATTGTAGAATAATTATTTTAAATTGTTAAGATAAGTTCTTAAAATTTCAAAATTTTAATTTTTTTTAATATAAAATAGCTTCAATTATATAAATATTGGTAAACTGTCTACTTTATGTAATCAATCGACTTTTTTCGTGCCAGGAATATAATTCTGACAAAAATTAGTTACAATTTCTAAATAGGAAAAAGTTATTTCAAAAAATACAAAAAACAATTTTTCAAATTTTGAAAAATTTATAAAAAAATTTTGTGGATATATTTAGAAATTCTTCTGTTAGATTCTAGGTATTTAAGGACAAAAGCGTATAAAATTTTAAAACAATCCGTAAAAACGTGTCAGATAATTTGTACACAACATTTTTTGACACACACAAACACATGCATAGATCTGGACATTTGATCAGAACTTCACATACCTAGAGTAGAGGGGAGTAATGTAGTGCAGTAGGTAATGTAGTGCACTGGCTTTACCGACTAAACGAATGAATTGAATTACCTGCCGTTGGTATGGTACGTTTAAAGTATCAAAGTATATTAATGCATATCATTTTGGCTTGATTGTGCTTCTTCTAAAAGAAGTTGTGGCGTCACTTCAAAAACACTACATTTCGAAACCATATTTCCGTTTTTTAGTGACTTGAAGAAAATGTAAGGCTCGTTAAAAAAGTATCAGGAAAGTGATTTTTCCATGTAAAATTTACTTCTGAACACAAATTTAGTATTGCTTTGACGCTTAATTTTGTTTTTACGAGAACGATCGGGCGTTTTTTCTCTTGCGCAATCCTTTTTTTAATTTTTTAATTTTTTTTAACAAAAGTACTTATAAAAGTTAAAGAAAACCTTTTTATAATCAAAATAATCTATATCTTAATTAAATTTTGTAACATTTAAAATCTTCCATAGTAAATTTATATTTTAAAAAATAGTGATGAAAGAAAAACGTTACTAAATAAACAATTTTTAACTATTTTTCACTTAGCTAGCAAAAAAACATCTCTACTGTCAAAGAAAACCATAAACAGAGGATATTAAATTAAAAATTTACTTTTGTTTCTTAAAATCGTTCCTACTTTTGCTATAAATTTTTGTCCGAGACTGTTACTCAAGAGATATATCTTTATTTTTTTAAAGTCATCTTTTTTCTCAGTTCTTTACTTATTTTTGCTTCCTCTTAAAGGAAGCATTATAGAGATGTCGATTTCCGAATTTTTTAGAATCAATTATTTTTACAAATTTTCAAGTGTAGTATATATAATTCGTCGAGAGGAACAAATGTCCGGATGTATGTGTGTATATGTCACCGATTCTTGTGGACAAATTTTCTCTTACACGTCTTGACGAATTTTGATAAAATTTCGTAGGTGTATTACGGTTACGAATACCAAAAATCAGACAGAAGGATTTTCAAAAATATAAAAAAAAATTTTTTCAACAATTTTTTAATTTTTGAAAAAATTAATTTTTGGATTTTTTGAAAGAACTTTTTTCTATATTAAAATTATAATTAATTCTTGTCAAAATTGCATTCCTGACATAAAAACGAATCGATTCATGTATATAAAGTATATATTTTATCAATATTTATAGAGTTAATAAATATTTTAATTTTTCTAAAAAAATTGAAATTTTGTATTTTTTGTAATTTTATCTTAATACTTTAAAATAATTATTATAAAATAAACAATTAAACAATTGGTATATATTATATTGAGGAAGCTTTTTTATCTTCTTTCAATTATTGATAGTTAAAAGTGCCAATAAATTTTTTGGCATTTTTTTTAACTTTACGTTCTGTAGGCCTCTGAAAATAATTTACTAAATCATACTTCTATCTCAGAAAAAAAACAAAAGAAATATTTATAAAAAAATGCATGTGAAAATAAATGGATTTATACAATATAGAATAAAGTAAAGATAATTTTAGAAATGTAAAAAGATTTATAAAAGTCAAACTTACTATTTATTCAGTATGATTAATTAATATTAATAAAAAAGAAATATAAGTGTGGTTTCTGTAAATATTATACAAAAAATGTAAGTACTCCGTCATTTCGAAGAAAATAATTTATTTCAATATATGCTTTTCTATAAGATTCATGAGATGCAAAATTTCGTTAATAATCTTGAGAAATATTATCTTTAAACTTTTTTCAAAGTTCATTTAAATGAACTGGTTGGCAGTACATTAAAATACGTACAAATAAGTGTGTTAATTATCTGAAGTTTGAACTATTATTTGAAATTTGGAAATTAAAACGTCTTTGACCAATTGATAAGAAAGAAACGTGTAAAGAAATCTTACGTGTGAATCTTATTACAAAAAAATGACGCAATTTACCAATAAGAAGCGTCGAAGAAAGTCTCACGCGTAAAGACAGCCATACTGAGACACACTCCTTTTTTAAGAAAAAAAATATATAACGACTCAGACATTTTTATAGAAAAAATATTTACTTTTATTTCAATAATTCAGTGTAAACATAATTCTTGATTAGTAAATTAGGTCTTTGATTTCCTAAATATATAATTGATGATTCCCAAGATTTAACTCGTGAAAATGCAACATATACTTGCCCATGATTAAATACATTTTTACGAAGGTCTACACCAATCTTGTCAAAATTTGTCCTTGGCTTTTATTTATTGTCATTGCGAATGCTAATTTTAAGCTGAGTCCAGAATGAGAGAGGGTGCGCACCGATGTTCATATCTATAGATATACTAAAGCATGCTGTAGTATACCTATAGCTATGAACATCGGTGCACAGACTCTCTCATTCTGGACTCAGCTTTATAGGAAATTGCCGTCGTTTGAAAGTAAAGGATAAATATCCTCACAATACAGCGTAATACGATTTATAAATACAATATCTTCAACCTTATCACCTGTTAACATACGACAACGTAGCAGATTGTTTGATAGTTCTAATACCTGCATTCGCGTTCCATTACATAAACCTTCATTAATACTAAGATTTCGAAGTAGCATGACAATACAATTGGCTCTTAATCGTAATTCATAAGGCAGGAAATTTGATGGATTTAAAGTATTCAAATACTCTGTTAAAATAGCATCATTTATACTTACATTATCACAATTTTCGGTACTATCAACACTTGTATAAATTCGCTCACTTTTATTATCAAACAGTTCGAGTACCTTGTTGTTAATTTCATCAACATGAACATTTCGAGCAGACAATATTGCTACTTTTGCTAAATCATCGTATTTTTTATTGATAATTAATTCTCCAAATATTTTATGAATGATATCACCATTCTCTACACATTGCTCTGGTGCTAGTATATTATTATCATTATCATTTAAAGTACCATTTCCAACTGATAATAAATATTCTGAAAATTCTATTTCACCAGGTAAAATTCTCATATTTTCTGTTAATGATATTACCTTAAAATGACTGCATAATGTGCTAGATTTAATAGATAAATTAACTAATTCGCTTCTAGTAGAATTAACTTTAACAGGCAATAATTGTCTAAAATCGCCACCCAAAAGCATAGTTTTTCCACCAAATGGCATATCAACATTCATAAAATCGCGTAATGTTCTATCAATTAATTCCATAGCATATCTTGGCGCCATTGGAGCTTCATCCCAAATAAAGACATCAACCTGTTTCAAAAATGTAGCTTCCTTAGATTGACTTTTAATATTTGATGTAGAATCACAGAACAATGGAACAGGCATCCCAAACGTTTTATGTACAGTTTTACCACGGGGAAGTAATATTGCGGCAATGCCTGTAAATGCCATAGTACAAACACATTTTCCTTTACTTCTTAACAAATAGTATAAAGTTGTATAAACAAAAGTTTTTCCGGATCCACCTAGTCCATCAATGTAATAACATGAAGAAGATGGTATTCTTTTATCTTGGATAACTACATTTAATACTTCATCAACAATATCCTTCTGTTTGGAATTCAGTTTCACATATTGCATTTCACCAATCTCTTTATGTTGTTGTAATGACATTTTGTTGTTCGTTTGATTTTCTGTTTCAATACTTATTTCATTTAACTGTATCATTTCAAAAAAAAATTGCGAATATTTGATCCTTCATGCAACAGAAAGTTAATTATATCATTATATGCTCTTTTATGAGCTTCATTAGATAAATAATTTTTCTGATAATCTTCAGACATAGCCTCTTTAAACTTTTCCCAAAGTTCGTTTGGATGAACTGGATGGCAATAAATTAAAATACGCACAAATAAACGTCTTAATTGTTGTGGCATCATCCATACTTCTCATTCTGTCAAAGCACGTTCCCATTCTTCATCATCTTCAATAAGGCCTAATGCTAAACATGCACTACGAAAAGTGTCATGTACAATATTGTTGACAGTTCGCAGATGATCATAACTTGTAGCGCCTTTAACTACTATTAAAAGTAATCTAAGAAGGAAACAGTTTTGATTGACTGGGCGAAATTGAATACATCCGTCCAATGACATTAAATGACCCTTTACGCTTTACCCATTTTAATGTATTTTCACCACGTTCTTTCTTAAAAACATAATAACATGGAATTTCTGCATATATATATTGTCTAGCTTGTGGATCACGCCTATTTAAATCGAAGTATTCTAATAACATAGTCCGTTTCTGTAAAGCTTCATTTATAGCATCATCATTTGCTTCTTCACTAATGGTTACAGTATGCCGATTAATTAAATGAACAGTTAATCGGAGAATAGAATGACTTTTACTCTGTAATGTTCTACCAAATATTCTATCACATGCTTCAACAGGACTAACATATCGAGTTTCAATAAAGTTTTTTATTTCATCATATTCTAAAGAACTTGTATTATTACTACTATCGGTAATTACTACAGCAGCAGCATCATGTCCCTTAAAGATATATTTATACAAATATTTTACTGATTTAATACTTGAAACTACTTCTACATTAATATGACAATTAAATAACTCAAGTAATGTAGGATTGTATGGAACAACGTATTGATTATCTGTAGTTCCTCCATTTAGGCGATCGTATTGTCCTGTATTAAGGCGGCGATACGTTGCGTATCCGTTTTCATCCATTATTGTCTCAGAACAGAATTGCTTTGGGAAACCTTTCAAACATTTACTATTATTATCTTTACACCAATTTCCACATGGGCCATGAATCATATTTTTCATAACGATGTCATGAAGTATAACATTTTCTGATTGACTTGGAATTTCTGCCGAAATATATTTGTCTACAATCTAGGGTGTTGTTATTTTATAATTTTGTTTCAAAGTCACTAATACATGCATATGCGGCAATCCACGTTTTTGATATTCAATGACATACACATAAGCCATCACTTCGCCAAATAATTGTTCCTTTACAATAGTATAAATAAGTTTATCTTTTTTTATGGTAAAAACACGCGATACAATATCTGGTCTGTCAGAGGCAGTTTGGTTAGGTAATAAATTTTCCTTTATTTCACGCCAGTTTGGATTACACGTCATCGTAATAAAAAGATCAGGTTTACCAAATTTTCTCACAATAGCCATTGCATCTTGGTAATGCTGTAACATATTTCTCGGAGAACCTGTGAAAGATGATAGAAGCCATTCTATGCCTGATGTATGCAGCTCTTGATACACGTTTATTTGTATTAGCGCAGGTCAGATTTTTGTCCCAACCTCTTGTTCCATGTGGATAAAATAAAGGATATATCCATGGCTCAACATTGGGATTCATAGAACTTATATATTGTAAACTGTTTGTATTCTTATTATATACGGTAACATATGATTCTGGAATATCACCATCAGCAGTTGTAGTAAAAATTGCTGCAACTTCATTGACACTTTGTAAATTATAACGTCTACTTTCCTCCTAGGCTTTAATGAAAATAATAATTGCATCTCAGGCTCAATTTCTGCATTATTTTCAGTCATTGTTTTTTTAATTTCTTCATGCATCATACGGTAGGACTGTGCAAATAGGTTAAAATCCCGAAGGGCTGTATCAATTCCATCAACAATATCTCGGTTTAATTGAACATTATTCTTACAACGAATTTCGGAAGCTTCGTTTTGATCAACAATAAATAACTGTCCAAATGAAGGAGTATCGTTTCTTTCTGCATACAAAGATGTATTCATTTGATAATAAACCTGACCATGTATTTTGAAACAATATGGTCCTGGTCGTCTATTGTTAAGATTAACTAAGTTAGCGTTGGAAGAAGCAAAACCAAATGAATTATTGTAAGGTCGTATATTATAAAGAAAATGCCCAGATAATTCGTGGGTGCCATCAAATAAATTTTGTAATATGAGTGGAGGAGCAGGTAGATCTTCAAGAATGACTTCGCCATGTTTACAACAATCATGAAATGAGTTTTTTATATTAGATACTCTTTCTGCTTGGAAATGTTTAGCATTACAATGCTCACATGAAATGTTCATCGCACCAGCAAAATGTTCTTCTATATGCGAGACTGAAATACTGTCAGAGAAATTTTGATTCTGTGCAGAAGCCCGTTTTTTGGCGATGAGTTTTTCGATAAGCTACATTTTTTTGACGACCGGAAATATTAGTATTTGATAAATTTGCTGTAACAGTTACATTATCTTTTGCCAAAGATGTAGTAACAGATGTAGAGGATTTTTCTAAATTTATATTTGATTTTGACACTGTAATAATACTGTCCTTTGTTTAAAGTAATTGAGGGTTGAGAATTCTATTATTCTCTTGTTTTTTTTGTCGAAACTTTCTTTGATAAGCAGCTTTCTTTTGACGTTTCATGACTTGATGTTGTTCTTCTTCCTCTAAAGAACGTATTATTGATCTTTTTTTTACTTGATTTTCATTTTTTAAATTAGTATATTTTGTAACATTTCTTGAATCATTACAATCATCATTAGTTTTTGATTTTATAAATAATTCACTGTTAACTTTATGTTCACAAAGTTTTACATAAGAATGATCACGTGTAATGTTCATTTCAGTACAATAACCTATCTCTATATGTGACTTTGAAATAATATCAGACTGATTTTGTTTTTGAACAGAAGTATGTTAATTTTGTCGAGAGGTGCGCTTGTAAGCAACATTTCTGTCACGAATTGACATTTTAACTTTAGAAGTAGAAATATTTTCTTCTGCTGATAATAAAGCTGTAGATGTGCTTTGGGGCCTCGAACTTAAAGTTTGCTCTGCACTAATGAATTCATTAGAATCCAATGATTCAGAGCGAACAATTTTATTATTTTCTCGCTTTTTTTGTCGAAATTTTTTTTGATAAGCAGCTTTTTTTGACGTTTTATGATTTTATATTTTTCTTCTTCTTCAGGAAAATGAACCATAGCTCTTTTTTCTTCTTGCTTCTCAGTTATTATTAATCTTGTATCTTTCATTCCATTGCTTGAATCAATAGAAATATTATTAACATCATTTGCTGGAATTAAAGGCAAATTTTCTAAACTATCAACAAAATTTTTTTACAAACATTGCTGGTTGAATTCAGCGATGATAAATTATTGTCAACAATTTTATTTTCTTCATTTTGGAAACTTTTTTCTCTAGCTCGATTCCTAAGAAGACACTCCCAATTATATTCAACAGTCATAGTTCTAATATTAGTCGACCTTACTGATGGAAATTTACTTAAAAGATTGTTTTTGAACATTAACATTAAATAATTTCTCATGTTATAATAATAGTAATTGACAGAGTGGGGCATAATATTAAAAAATATCGATGTTGCGAATGCTATTGCATATATTCCACAAGCAAGACTATTGTTTGGTTGTTGATCAACAGTTGTGAAAACTACTGGAGGTTTAAAAGGATATAATCTACTTAAATATTTCCTTTGATCTTCATTTAAACATCCTTCATTAAGACTATCATAAATATAAAGTCTCATTCCATCATAATAAGTGCAAATCCAATGACCTTTCTTGATAGGTCCACTAAAAAGTATTTGAATATGCTTTTTACCTTTTTCAATCGGACTAATAAATTCAAGCGTATATAAATACAAAGTGCTTTGCATGCTAAAAGCAGAATTTGATTCTCTTCTCAATAATTTTTCGAATTCATCAATATGAGTATCATTTAACATTCCTCCTTCAGTAAGTATAATATTAAAATCTGTAACACTTAAATTAACAGTTTCTTTTTTGTTCGACATGATTTCTTTCAATTTATTGAAGAGATATCGCTTCTAAAAAATAGTTTTTCATAAAATTAATTAATTCAGAACACATGTAAATAATGTTACTATTGTCACATTTAACAGTAACTGGAATTTTTATCTTATCCTTTCTTATTGAAGATTATTAAGAATGTAAAGAATGTATCTTCATCTATTAATATTATTAATATTATTAAATATAAGTATATTTTTGGTAAGTTTTTCTGTTTTGTATCTGTTTATATTTCTTATTTTTTTATCTTTTATTCTAGTATCTGTTAATCTAGTAGCTCTTGGCTAAATCTCTGTTTACCAAGTATTTGGTATCTCGTAATCACATGTTATCAATAGTACTTATCTTTAATTTTTATATATTTTATCAACAATAAATATATGCGTATTTTTTGTAAGCTTTTCTGTTTTATATCTGTTTAGTATCTGTTAATCTAGTACCTCTTGACTAAATCTCTGTTTATCTAGTATCTGGTATCTCGTAATCACATGTTATTTTTAGTACTTATCTTTAATATTTATAAACTTTTTTTCTAAATAATAAATAATAACTAACTAACTACCAAAATGTTGAAAAATCAATAATTAAGATTAAGAAAACAAATATAAATCAATATTAAATCACAATTATTACCACTATAATATAATTATGTAATATACAAACATCAGAATTTAAAAAAATCAATTAATATTCTACATTCAGAAATCAAAATAACAGACAAATGTCCTTTATTCCTTTAAACTTTAATTTAATTAAATTAATGTCTTTAACTTTAATTAAATTTATAATTAATTAATTAATAAATCAAATAATTCACATTATATTTACAAACTCCTCCTAATAAATATACAAATAATATTAACAAAAAATATAATTAGTATTTACATGTATTTTAATACTTACGTACGTAACGTATGTAATGTACTTTAACTTTTTTTAATATACAAAAAACAAAACCACAAAATTCACAATCAACACTTTCAGAAGAAAAATCACTCGGTAAATAACAGTCAATATTTCTTATCGAAACAATACACGTGTCACACTTTGCAAATGGCTGACAGTTGCTAACACTTGTAACATTTCGTAATTTTTCGTATCAAAAACTATGCGTTTCACACTGAGGTGAGGTTACATAGCTGTAGCGAACAAACAATTTTTGTTTGGAAAAAAGATGCGCGCGCAACAGTTTTGAAGTGTCTAAAATTAATCATAAAATTAAATATATTTTAATATTAAACTTTTAATTTATTACAAACCAAACCATAATTAAAAATTATTACATTAAACTACTTTTAGTTAACTTTTAGTTAATAATTTTAATTAATTATTTTTTTAATTTTAAATTTTAAAAACGAAAATATAAAAGTGTGAGGTCACCATCATTATAAAATTCAGCCAATGAGGAACACTCATTATAAAATCAGCCAATGAGGAAAAAGTTCTACACTTGAAGTTAGCTGCTTTGACATCAGTAAGTAGTGTCACGACGATTATATCCAATCAAAGTAAAAGATTTTGAAAAAGAGCCAATCAAGAAAAAGTTCTACACTTGAAGTTAGTCGATCTTACACACCTCGTTTTTACGAAAGGATTGAGATATTAAAGTCAACGTGAAGAAAGTGCTTGGGGGCAATGTAGTGCAATTATACAGGGTACCGTAAATATGTATTATTTAACCATGTTTTCTTTTTGTAAATTTTTGCAGTTTTCTTTCAGTTTTATTTAACACAGGACTAAAGAAATCTCTAGTTTATAGTTCTGTCCACGAGACGAGATGATACCATGCAAAGTATCGATCTCGTCTCGGTGTTGACATGCAAAGTCTCGTATCGTGGGCATCACTACTAGTTTATAGTTTTTCAAGTTTCTTATGTTACTAATATTATGTCTTATCAAATAAAATTGTTTATAATATATTCTCTGCTTTTTATGTCACTAATAAAGTGGTGCACTACATTTCCCCACAAATTTTTGAATGTCGAAAAAAGTGCCTTCAGTTTTTTGGATATAGAAAAGCTCCATCTACATCTACAAAAAAATAATATACACCATAAATGTAGCTAGAAGCATTGTCTTTCCAACGAGTCCTTATTGATCAAAATTTGTTGAAAATTGCGACCACAGGAGTCTTTGAAAGAAGAGTGCACTACATTACTCCCTTCTACTCTGTATGTATTTTAGATCAAAATAAGTCGATATAACCTGCTTTAAAAAAATTCAAAATTGGCAGGAATGCAAAGCATTCTTATGAAAAGCAAGATTCACAAAAATCGAGTTTGTTCAAAAATCCCTTTACCGATTTTTTTTTCATTTTGGGCTCAAATTACTCAGAAAATAGAGTAGAATAATTATCTGAAGAGAACCGAGATGGGCCAAAACTTTTAGGTTGAAGTTAGTCTAAGCCCACCGTGATTGTACAATCAGAACTGCCGATATCAATCAGAGCATTTACAATCGAAATACCAATTTTAACCTTTTTAACATATGTATCTGGACGAACACAATTAGAATCAAGAATATATACTTTACCTTCCTCTAGTTTTTTTGACTTTATCTTTCGCTATATGACCTTTTTCGTTGCAAACAAAACACTTCTGCCTTCACCATACAATCCTTTACACGATGACCTTTTTCATGATATTTGTAGCACTCGATATCACTAGCACTTCTCCTTGTTTCTCCACTCCGATGACCTGATGACGACGATGAACGATAATTCGATGACTCACGATGAGATTCTTGACCTGATGATTCTCGATTTGATGACTCTTCCCTTGTAGATTCTCGATGTGATGACTTATAATTTGATGATTCTCGATTCGTCGAAGAAACTGTGGCATCTGTAGATGCTGTGTCAAATGTCGACCTTGTGGAAATTCGATGTCTTCTCGCTACTTCAAGCGTCTCCATGGCAAGAATATGACCCAACATATCATCAAAAGTAGAAAAACTCTGAGATTGTAAAGATGTGCTTATCTCACGAGACCATAAGCTCACGTCAATTTGGGTTTTTATTTCAGTTAAACCAAATCGAAGACTCCTGCACAACTTTATTTTTTTAAAGAAATACTCTCGAGTATCTTTTCCTCTTCGTTGACTTCTACTCTCCATGGCTTTCAACTTCTCAGTCAATGATTTTTCTCTGATAAACGCTTTCCCGAATCGACTACTAAAAGAATTCCAATCTTTGATGCTTTCAATGTTGGCCGAATACCAATTACGAGCAGTTCGCTTAAAATGTGCCCTTGCAGTCTCGAACGCCACAGGCTCAGTCCATCTATGCACAGTTGCAGTCGTCTCAAGTTGACTTAACCAAGTCTTGGCTTTAGCGGGTCCTTCTAATCCCGTAAAATCATCAATATTATGCGAGAGGTCCGGAAGTACATTATAATGAAAAGTTTCCTGATTATTGCTAACAGCAAGTCTTTTCATTATCTCAGAATTTTGCTGCATCAACTCCGTCATCACACTAAACAATTGAGTAACTCCGTCTTGTTGAGCAGCTTGGGAGGAACATTTTCAAAAACTCTATGCGAATTTCTCTCGCGATCAGATGTATCATCCTCACTCGCAACCTTAAGCATAGCGTCAACGGCAGTCTTCTCCCCACTCTGTAGATCATCCATCGCATATGATTACCCCAATACCACTATGAATAGTTCACAAAAACGAACGCGACGAGCGCTAATAGCTCTTCTTTACGCCAGCACTTTTCGCACGTAAATTTTTACAAGGGACGCGACGCCATTTTGTACAACATAGCGTCCTCCATGAATAAATGAAAGAAAATAAAGTCCAAATTTAAAGAATTTTTAGTCGACACTATGGGTGAATATCGCACTTCTGAATGTTAAATTTTGGGAAATTATTAAATAAAAAAAATACCTAAAATAAAAGAAAATCACTCTTTATTAATTATATTCATTTAGATAGAGAATATAAGTAAAAGTCGAAACAAAGTAATTCAAATATTCAAATTAAAAGTTTAAGTGCACTCTACAAGAGCAATAGACACGCACAGCTGCACTTTACAAAAGAGGAGAGTACAACGAGCCTTCGCTCTTTATATTTTACGTTCGCCACTTTGGCTTATATTTCACGTCCGTCGACTGAGCGTTTTTATCTTTCACTGCCCTTCTCTCTATACACACACACCATTATTCACACCACACGCTCAGGGACGTGTGTCATATATTAAGAAAAATGTAAGGTTTGAATTCTTTTCTATCGCCTTGCTCACACGTGTGTATGAAATTGTTTATGTATGACTATACCACGTTTTGTTAATGTGTATTGGTGTGATGATAATGAGAGAGGGAAGAATGTAATAAAGGTCACGCCCATTAAAATAGTCTTAAAGACGATGTAAATGACAAATTTCATTTAGTTTGAACCACAAGATTCTAAGCAAATTATTAATTGTGATTGCCGCATTTCCTACGACTTGTGAAAGACTGTTGAAAGGTAAATCTTTTGCAATAATAAGAAGCTATATAAAAATTATTGTAAGAAACAGTATGTCATTGTTTAATTGTAATTCTAGTGCGGCGTTATTTCATGTATTAAGATTGAGTACTATATCTTTAATATTGGACGAGTTCTTGTGGCAAGGATGACGAATTTATGTAACTGAGAATTTATATCAAAGGAGTTATCAGGTTATTGATAAGGATCACTGAGATCAATATTGTAAAGATACTCTGCGCAGATCTCTCCTGATGTAAGGAAGGCAGATGATCTTCAATTGATTGGACATCTCGTGCAATTCTTTTTGATACTTCGTTGCTCACATTTAATTCAGCCAACAGGACGATAAGTACTATCTTATTGATAATAATATATTTGTATTTATTACTTAATTCGAATGCTCATGGTCAAGCAGAATATTATTATTTAAACTCTGGTTTTATATTTTAATTTGTCATAACTTTATATTATATCTGTTTGTATTGGTTTTTCTATTGAATGAGCGTATGTGTATGTGTGAATTGTTTTTTGTATTTGTTGGCATGCAGATTATTTAGAGCAGGATGTAGTCAATAAGAACACACAAATACGGATGAAATCGGTCGTTTATTAAGAGCTCGTTGACGATCGAGACGTTCACGGTCGAAGCGATATCGAGAAGTAGAAGGAATGCGTGCGCACACGGCAGTGACGTAGAATCAAACTACTGTTAGAGTCAAGCGAGATATTAGGCGCGAATATACAATATTTCAACAGTATTGTTAAGATTATAAAATTCCGATCCATAATATTTGTTAAATAAATTTCGATTGACTCTATACGTGTTACGGAGTAACAATAAACTTAATTTTATTTTGAATAATTCATGAAATTATGTTTTTGGAAAGAGTATGAGAAACTAAATGTTTTTAAATTGTAGTAAAAGTAAATTTCAAGTAGATGGTTGATGAAAACTCTGTTACCTGACCATCGATGCATACCTCTTTTAGACCTTTTGCACATCTGTATTAGGTATGTTTTCTCTTAATGATACTTACGCGCTACGGTATTTTATTACCGTTTTTACCTAAGTAATAAACTTTTCCACTTGCTCTGTTGCCAAATATTTCAAAAAGCAAAAACTCAAAATACCGATGTTGCCAAATCTCATAGGAATGGGTTTGTCGATTGAATGCTTGTACTATTGACCATGGTTCGAAGTTATTTCTTCGCTCGAAACCACTGCTAATAATTATGAAGTGGCGTGGACTCTGTTAAAAGAACGTTTCGACAATCGAAAATTTATAGTTGAAAGTCATGTACATGCTTTATTTGATCCACCCACAGTATCAAAAGAAGTATCGATTAGGGTATTGTTAGATAATTTCCAAAAACGCTATCGAGCATTACGAGCTCTCGAACAACCCTTTGAACAATGGGACACTCTGCTTATCCATATTTTGCGTATGAAACTTAATAATTATAATCGCGAAAAATTGGAGGAATCGGTTGGCAGTACTCAGTTTCCAACTCTTAAAAAAATGATTTTTTTTAGAACAACGCACGTTAATTGAGGGTGCTCAAATGATGTCTAAGGTATGTACCTTAGACATGACTCAAAAGGTCATGTGAAAGGTTCAACAAAGGGTTCAACTTGTTTAACCACTACACGGAAAAAGTTTCGGCACGTCAGATGTACAGGTTGTGTCAAAATTTCTTCTACATTTATTTTGCACGCCATCTGTGTCAGTTTGGCGTATCTGACGTGCATTATGTACGTCTGATATCTCGAAATGGCACCTCAGACGTGCAAAATGAAATGTACTGCTGTTGGCACTGTCCTCGGCGCATCTAATGTCCCGGAATTTTTTCCGTGTACAATTCAAAACGAAAAATCGAAATTCAAGTTTTCATGACAAATCTGCGAGAAACCTCATATGCTGTATGCTTGTCAAAAATTTTAAAATTTATCCCCAAAAGAGCGATATAAAATAGCAAAAAAGCTTTAATCCGTTTCAATTGTTTCAATTCTAATTATAAAACTAATGAATGTCGGAAAGGAGGTTGTCATAAATGTCACAAGAAACATCATACGTTGTTGCATTTCGAAAAAGAAAAAGTTGAAAAAGTTAAAGAGACTTCTGCTACTACAACTGCTCTTGTTAAGGGGACATTCCAGTTCAAAACAGGCAAAAAGAAGGCTTTTTTAGTATATATGAGGCATTCCATGTCAAGTGATCCGGGTGGAGAAAAATTTTTCTCCAATCGTAGCAAAACTTTGGGCTTTTGTAGTACTAATAGATAGTAATTTTTCGTGAAAATATTTTTTTACCTAGTCCAATATTTTCCGAGGGGGAGGGGGTTAAATTTTTGGGTTTTTCAGTACAATGCTTATTTCGATAATTTTTTACTCTTAAACTATTAAACATAAAAATTTGGCAAGGTACATTTTGGAAAGGTTTTTTCATGCTCTTTCGATTGAAAATAAGCATTTAAAAAAAAAAATTTTTTTGACCCAAAAAAATCAAAATTAAAAATAAATGTGACGCGATCTGAAGAAAGGGACCTTAGAAGCAAATCATTTTGAGGTTGGGTTAGAGTTACTTTTTTCTTGTTTGAAAGTTTCTTTTTACTTATTTCGTGTTAAAATCAGTGTTTATTAAATATTTTAGTTTTAATGAAGACTTAAACTTCATTGATTTATATTGACAGTTGATCCTTTTTTTGTATTTTCATTTAAAAAATTGCAAACATAACCTATAATTTTTTGCTTCTAAGGTCCCTTTCTTCAGATCGCGTCACAAATTTTAATTTTTTGGAAAAAAGGTCCCATTTTTTTTTTTTAAACGAAAGCTGAGGTTTTTTCCTAAAAGGACATATAAATGAAAAAGTGGGACAAGAATGTTTAAACATTGAAAAAATGAATTTTCTCGTAAACAGAGCTAAAAACCGGGTTTAGAGAGTAGAAACCTCTGTTTTTCAATGTTTAAACATTCTTGTCCCACTTTTTCATTTATATGTCCTTTTAGGAAAAAACCTCAGCTTTCGTTTAAAAAAAAAAAAAAATGGGACCTTTTTTCCAAAAAATTAAAATTTATTTTTAATTTTGATTTTTTTTTGGTCAAAAATTTTTTTTTTTTTAAATGCTTATTTTCAATCGAAAGAGCATGAAAAAACCTTTCCAAAATGTACCTTGCCAAATTTTTATGTTTAATAGTTTAAGAGTAAAAAATTATCGAAATAAGCATTACACCGTAAGACACCTGGATCACTTGACATGGAATGCCTCATATTATTAAAATAACTATGACATTTATTTAAAAAATTTCTTTTACATGTAATAAATAATTTATTTAAGAATTTGTAAAAAAAAATTTTTCATTTTTATTTCAAAATGGCGGCGATATACGCCATTTTCGAAAATGCCCATTTTCGGTGGTAAGATCGATTCCAAACTTTCTAAAACAGATAAAACCATAAACGAAGTGACATTCTCTTTGTTAGATATTTCCTTAGGTGTAGAACCTCAAAAAAGTGGAATTTTCTTCCCCCCCTTTTTTTAAGAGTACTTTTTCCCCATAATATGCAAAAAAAAAGGTGTTTTATTCAGGTTTTTTTTTATTCTCTTATAAAAAAAGGGGAGTTAGAAATTTTCCAGTTTTTGAGGTTCCACTTATAGGCATGATGACGCTGAATCAAAAGCAGTTTGATTTTTTAAAATCGCTTCAGAAGAACTCGAGATATCACTCTTACCAGATCAAAAAACGACATTTTGAGAAAAACGCATTTAAAGTTTTTGTTCATAAGTTTCGAATTTTTTTAAAAAAATTATCGGATGTGCTTGAAAATCGTTACTCGTGGGTTTTTGAGGTCGCTAACTACGAATATGGAATCAGATTTTTAAAATTCAAAATGGCGGATCCAATATGGCAGACATTTTTTTCAAATTCATTGGATTTGCTTGAAAATCGTTACAGGGGGGGGGTTTGGGGTCGCTGATTACGAATTTGACATCATTTTTTCAAAATTGAAAATGGCGGATGCAATATGGTGGACGAAAAAAAAATTAAAATAAAAAAATTTTCTTTTCCGCCATATTGGATCCGCCATTTTGAATTTTGAAAATTTGATATCTAATTTGTGATCAGCAACACCAAATACAGTTTTGTTTGTCTTTTTTAAAAAATGCAAATGAGAAAACATTTAAATCATTCGATTGCTTATCCGCATACAAAAACATCTTTGACATGGCGAAGAATAAGGATGTATAACTTGTTTTACTTCGAATTTTGCAATAATATTTTAGGAGAGTATTATTGACCCTATAAGAAATCCGAAAATAAAAACAAAAAAAATCGATTTTTTTGACATTTTGAACTGGAATGTCCCCTTAATTTCGAAGACAAAAGGTCTTCCCAAGTAATTTTAGGGACAGCGATTATTAAGGTGGTTCTTATTTGGGCGATGTTTTCAAATCTTCGGTCTCACCCCAAAAAATTAAACAAGGTATAAAAAAAATTTTCCTGAAAGTTTGAAGCAAATCGAACAATATTAACACGTGCCTCTAGTCGAATGAAATTTTAAATGGAAAATACATGTAATTTTTCGTGGAAATCACAAAAAGTTTTTTCTAGCTTATACAAATTTATTTAGAATTCTCTAACTTTAAGATCTTTTAGTACATGATAAGAGGTAAAACTTCCAATTTTTCCAAATTTTTTTGAAAGTATTTACTCCATTTACAAGCTTGATGAATATGGCGCTATCACAGTAAACAGGACTATATATTAACCCTTAGATGTATACATTTATTCATTCATTTAAACTTGACGAAACTCGGTACTGGGGGTTTTCGAGTCGCTGATTACGAATCTGAGGTCATTTTGAAAAAAATTTAAAATGGCGGATCCAATATGGCGGACATAAAAAATAAAAAGTTGTTCAATAGGACTGAAACTCAATACTCAGGGGTTTCTGGGGTCGCTTTCAGAAAAAATTTTTTTTATACCTTCACTGTAAAAAAATCTGCTGTAAATTTACTATGTCCGACGTTGGAAAGTTTGGTCACTATGTCCGACGTGGTATTTTTACACGCCGACTGTAATCTACATAACCTGCAAATATTTTTTGAAATAATATTTTCAGTCGTAACTTTTTGTATTTATGAAATATAGCCCAAAACTTTTTGTTATATTATTATTTACTTATAAATTAGCATATACTTTCTATAAATGTACATTATATACACTTTTTTAGAGTTATTTATAAAAACTTGAAAATTTTTTGAAAATCTTAAAGGAATAAGAAAATTACATTCGCCATGTAATTGTACAGATCGTGCGACGTAATATTACGTCAAAGTGTAGAAATACACGCAATGTAAAAATACCACGTCGGACATAGTGATCAAATTTTCCTACGTCGGACGTAGTAAATTTACACAAAACTATTAAATTACATAGTCGTATAATGTAAAATTATTAAAAATAGTAAAACTACTTTTGGAACGAAATAAATTTACTACGTACAACCTATAATTTTGATGTGTGAAATTACAAGTTTCGTGTTATTTTACACCAGATTTTTTTACAGTGTTGATTAATTTTTTGGGAGGAGACCAAAGATTTGGAAACATCGCCCAAATAAGAACCACCCTAGCGATTATAGATATTTTAGATAGTCAAGGCCGGTTTCACACTTGTCGTGCTCTTTTAGATTCCTGCTCTCAGTGCAATGCAATCACTGAAAGGTTTGCCAAACAATTATGTCTTTCCAAAAGCGAGATTGATATTAAACTGCGTGGTGTTGAGAATCTTCAATCAAAAATTTCTCATATAGTATCTAGCCAAATCAAGTCTCGCTATGACAATTCTAGTTTATTAATGAAATTTCTCATCTTTCAGGAAATTTCAGATTAAATGCCTTCCATTCCTATAGATATAAATTCTATAAACGTTCCTGAAGGTATCTTTTTAGCAGTTCCTTCATTCCACGATTCGAGAGAGATAGATATTTTAATTGGAGCGGAATACTTTTATCAGTTATTACCCACCGGACAAGTTCGCGTCAAAAATCAAACAGCTGTATTCCAAGAAACCGATCTGGGGTGGATTTTGTCGGGAAGAATCAAACCCAGTCAAAATCAATCTAAATCAGAATGTAAATCAAAAAATCAGTCAGAGAAGCAGGCGCAATGCGCCTACATCATAGGGTTTCGTGGCCTAAAATGACAAAAAAATAAATAAATAATAATTTATTTAGAAATTTTTTTGTACTTAAGATTGAAATTTTTTTTATTATCATAGTAACAGTTGTAATGGCAACCATTATTATATCAACGGTTGCAACGGCCACGGCTGTTATGTCAACCATTAACATAGCAACGGTTGTTATTGCAACCATTAACATAGTAACGGTCACCATGGCAACGGTTGTTATGTTGTCTTAAGACTTAAGACTTTTAAGACTTAAGACATAAGACTTAAGACCGAAGTTAAATCTTAGGACTTAAGACCTTCTTATACTGAAGTTAAGTCTTAGGTCTTAGGACTTAAGACCTTCTTATACCAAAGTCTCGCTATAAGACTTCCCAGTAAAAAAAAAGTATTCAGAATAGAGAAAAAGTATTGGTGGGTTACGGTGAATACATTTTGCTTACCGTGAATACTTTTTTTTTTAACTTTCGATTTAAAGATTCCTAAGCAAAGTTGAGAATATTTATTAAGAGCGTAAGTGACCTGAAGTATAAAAATGACTATTGCGAGAAGGAAATAAGAAATTTTGAGAAAAAACGAAAAATTAAATGTGACAAAAGATTGTCAAATGTTGATCAAGTACCATATGCTTTTTTGTGCCTACAACGTATGATGATTAAAAGGAACTTTGACGTTACCGGCGGAACTTAATGTTTCACATACATTTACTTGGATTTCTCAAGTTTCTGTCGGTATCGTCAATGTTCCTTTTCATCATCATACGTTGTAGGTTTGTCACATTTAATTTTTCGTTTTTTCTCAAAATTTCTTATTTCCTTCTCGCAATCGTCATTTTTATACTTCAGGTCACTTACGCTCTTTATAAATATTCTCAACTTTGCTTAGGAATCTTTAAATCGAGAGTTTAAAAAAAAAGTATTCACGGTAAGCAAAATGTATTCACCGTAACCCACCAATACGGTTTTGTCGCGAAAACGCATTCACCGAACGTCTCCACCAATACTTTTTCTCTATTCTGAATACTTTTTTTTACTGGGTTATTACATAAGACTTAAGACGTAAAAACTACGGACGGACACCGAAGTCTCGCTATAAGGGTTTTGGCTCTTGGCCACGAAACCCTAAAAATAAAATTGTTTTCAATTTAATAAAGTATGAAGAACTTCCTATTTTGTGGGAAATAAATGAAGATAAAAAACGCACAATTCTTTCTGCCGAGGAACTAGCCGCAGAGAATCATTATACGGATACAATAAAACGTCTCGACTCAGGTCGTTATGAAGTTCAGTTACCTTTTAATGAGAAAAAAAATTCATTGGGTAAATCAAGTGAGTTAGCATTTCAAAGATTTTATGCTCTTGAGAAAAAATTCTTAAAAAATCCTGAGTTAAAAACGCAATACAGTGATAGTATTTAGGGTTATATAGAAGCAGATCATATGTCTCCTATAAAAATATATGATTCTCAGAAACCTGGTTATTTTCTCCCACATCATGCTGTCATTAAAGAAGACAGTATTACGACGAAAACTCGTCCTGTTTTTGATAGTTCAGCAAAGTCTTCTACAGGAATTTCTCTTAACGATACTCTGTTAGTTAGTCCTACACTTCAGGATGATCTTTTTGCAATCGTTCTTCGATTTCGATTATTTACATATGCGCTTACTGCTGACATTCAGCAGATGTATCGTCAGATACTAGTCGCTGAAAATTACAGATTATTTAAAAAAATATTGTGGCGATTTTCACTAGAAGAACCTATACAAATTCATACTGTCAACACGGTCACTTTCGAAACTTCATGTGCTCCTTATCTTGCAATTCGTACTCTTCGTCAACTTGCTGATGATGAAGAAAATACATTTCCTCTTGCATCAAAGATTTTAAAACGAGATTTCAATGTCGATGATCTTCTGACCGGCTCTCAAACCTTCCAAGGTGCATTGGAACTCAGAAATGATTTAATTCAATTATTGGAAAAAGGAGGTTTTAACCTTAGAAAATGGGCTTCTAATCATCCTGACATGTGTACAGCCCGGTGACACTCTCTCTTTAACAAGGTAAATATGTCGTTATTCACCACTACGTGGCGCCACGTATGCAAGAGGCTTATGTTTATTTTCATTACTATAGTTCCTATATTACTTGACATTGACAATGTATTGAATTTTTATTTAATAATTAATAATGAAATAATTAGTTAGATAAACATATTTCATAAAGAATTTTCATAAATTCATTTATCGTCTTATATTTTTATTAAATTATTATAATATATTATAGTTATTTGTAGTAAATTAAATTTTAAAAAAACGTGCTTACACGAGGAAGCAAAATTAAACAAAAATATTTATTTTGGAAAAATATTACATTTGTTTGAATGTTCAGAAATGTTGAACAATAAATATATTATTATTATTATTTATATAATAATAAATTTTCTGTACTCAAGTGAAATTAGGACTTTCTGATTCCAAATTGTTTGTTAGAGGTGAAATCGTCATGTCAAAAGTCAAAATTTTTCATATCAAAGTTTGTAAATGTGATTAGTGTTTTCATGAAATTAATTCCTCCAGAATTTGACAATTACAGATTTTTACAGGATTTATTTTAGTATTTAAATAATTTAATTTCTGTAGAACCTTTAGATAAGAATTGATTTCTAAAAGAATTCCATTTAAAATTTCAGAAAATATTTGAAGATTTAGAAGAATTGCATAATTTTAATGTTTAGAAATAATTAAATTTCAAAATGTTCTAAAATTCAAAGTATTTTGAAATTTTAATTCCTGACAGACAAGTGAATAACAATAATCATTCAAATTTTAAAAAATAAGAAATTTTTTCCAATTTCTTTCAAATAAATTTTATATTTCAAATAATTTTATTTTTTTATGTTTAAAAGTTATTTTTAAATATATAAAAATTAATTTTATAAAGAATTTCAATAAAAATTTTTAAAAATAATTTAATATGAGAAGCGTTATAATAAGAATTTTAAGGAATTATTAAGTTTATAAAGGTTGTTAAATTGAAAACATTTTAACATTTTAATTGCCGTAAAAATGTAATAATATTTAAATATTCATTTAAAAAAAATTTTAATATAGTATTTTTCTTTAAAACTTATTATTAAAGCATCTGAATAACTTTATTAAATATTCCCCAGTAGCACGTAATATTACAGCGATATTGAGAACATTGCCTTAACATTACCAATATTGCTTCAATGTCGTGGCATATTGCTGGAATAATTCTAGTTCTAGAAATAATTAAATTTTAAAAGATTTTACATTGAAATTATTTGACATTTCAATTAAAATAAATAACAATAAGTTTTTAAATATTTGTTTAATATAAGTGGCGCCGTCTGGTGTCACATAACAGTTCTCTTGACACTATTTTTTACATGCTAAGCCAGAAAAGTCACCGGGCTGCTTGTGTACAAATTTTTTAAATCATCCATCAGATAATTATATGTCATTTGATCTTACCGATACTGTTAAAACATTGGGTTTGTTTTAGGATCCAAAGTCGGATACAATTAAATATACTGTTCATCAAAACGAATCGAACGAGATTTATACAAAACGAAGTATCTTATCTCAGTGTTCGAAGTTATTTGATCCTTTAGGTCTAGTGGGACCAGTCGTTATCATTGGGAAAATTCTAATTCAGCAATTATGGAAATTGCAATTAGACTGGGATGAAGAAGTTCCACCTGATATTGTACACTTTTGGAAAGAATACACAAAACAACTACCACTTCTTAACAAGATTAAATTCCCAAGGTTTGTAGGTATTGAAAATTCCGTTGAATTACAATTGCACGGTTTTTGTGATGCAAGTGAGAAGGCTTACGGTGCATGTATAAATCTTCAATCAACTGACACACTAGGGCGTCACTATTGTAACCTTATATGTGCAAAATCAAGAGTTGCTCCTTTAAAGACAATTTCTTTACCTAGGCTTGAGCTATGTTCAGCTGTCCTACTAATAATATTATTAGTTTCAACTGAAAAAGCTCTGCAATTGCCTCTTGAAAAACGATTTTTTGGACCGATTTCAGCATTGTTCTAAATTGGATTAACACTGCACCTCATAAATTAAAAACATTTGTAGCTAATCGAATCACAGAAATTCAAGCCTTAACACACACAAAAGAATGGAAACACGTTCCTACTAAAGAAAATCCCGCAGATTTGATTTCACGCGGCCAAGGTTCAGAAAATTTTCTAAGCAATACCATGTGGGCTACTGGTCCTCTCTGGTTAAATAAAGACAAAGAAACATGGCCACAATTGGAGTTTCAGATCCTCGATATTCTTGATCTGAAGCCTGCTCAACCGATGTTTCTAGGTATGATTACACAATTCTCTAATGATTTATTAAAACGGTACAGTAATGTGCAAAAACTACAGCGCGTTATTGCATATTGTCAACGGTTTATTACGTCCTGCAAACTTAAAAATTCCGAAGATAGAGAAAAAGAATTCCTCACCCCTCGCGAACTCGAAAAAGCTATGATGACTATAGTAAAATGGGTACAAGCAGAAACATTTCCTAATGAAATACAAAGTTAAACTAAAAATTAACCCTTATCCAAAAAGAGTTCTCTCGTTGACCTCAATCCATTTTTAAATGAAGGCATCATTAAAGTAGGGGGAAGATTGAGTAACGCCACGATTCCGGAAGCACAAAAGCATCCCATTGTGCTACCAAAGAGTCACCCGGTAACAAAACTTATTATTCAAAATGAACATGTGAAGAGAATGCATGCAGGGGTTAGTGCTACATTGTATGGTGTTCAAAAATCATATTGGCCGATAGATGGTAGAAATGCAACGCGCCACATCATAAGAAAATGCACAAAGTGTTTTCGAGCAAAACCGCGAGAATCAAATTACATAATGGAAAATTTACCCAAAAATCTTGTATCGTTTCCTCGACCGTTTCTAAATGTTGGTGTCGATTTTTGTTGTCCATTCTATACAAAAGAATTTCGTCTTAGACATCGAACCAAAATTAAAACTTATGTATCTGTTTTTGTTTGTTTTGCAACAAAGGCTGTACATTTAGAGTAAGTAAATGATCTATCTATCAACCGAAGCATTTATTTCATGTCTCAAACGATTCTTCTCTCGAAGAGGAGTGTCCAAAACAATTCGATCCGATAATAATACTAATTTTGTCGGAGCTGATAACGAATTAAAGAAATTGTTTGAAGA
This sequence comes from Leptopilina heterotoma, assembly GCF_015476425.1. Classification (NCBI taxonomy): domain Eukaryota; kingdom Metazoa; phylum Arthropoda; class Insecta; order Hymenoptera; family Figitidae; genus Leptopilina; species Leptopilina heterotoma. The sequence continues at coordinate 60,670 of NW_025110845.1, forward strand.
AATCGATTCCACAATCAAAAATGAAACAGTGCAAAATTTCATTGCAAATAAAGGTATTACGTGGACATTTAATCCTCCCAGGGCTCCACATTTTGGTGGGCTTTGGGAAGCAGCTGTTAAATCATTTAAAAAACATTTTACACGGACAGCTGGTGTGTCGCTTCTTTCATATGAACAATTACATACATACGTTGTAGAGATTGAAGCAATATTAAACTCTCGCCCTTTAACCGCATTATCCTCTAATCCAAATGATTTTACTCCATTGTCTCCTGCTTATTTCCTGATTGGTAGTTCAATGACTAGCATTTCACAAGAAGATCTTCGCAATTTACCAATTGGTTGTCTCAGCGCATGGCAAATTATACAGCAAATGCGACATCACTCTTAGAATCGTTGGCATCACGAATATTTAAATGAAATTATTTCCAGAAGTAAATGGCAGTCATCCACTAATCAGGATGATATCACTATGGGGACATTGGTCGTTATATAGGATGACAATTTACCACCAATGAAGTAGTCTCTTGGAAAAATTGTCGCCACACACCCAGGGAACGACGGAGTCGTAAGAGTGGTAACAATTCGGAGTGCAACAAGGACATATAAACGAGCTCTGAAAAAATTGTATCCACTTCCAATCGACTAAAGGTCCAACTTCGAATATTGTTGTAATCATAAATTGACCGAGAAAAAGGAGATATTTTTTGTAACATGTGATAAGTAATGAATTTACGTAATTGACACATTTCACGTTTCATTTAAATTGATATGCTGTGTGAATAAACTTTATTATTTTTCTTGAACTTATATCGTTCAAGGGGGTCGGCATGTTACGGAGTAACAATAAACTTAATTTTATTTTTAATAATTCATGAAATTATGTTTTTGGAAAGAGTATGAGAAACTACACTACCGTCGTCCGTGAGTATCAGGACGCCCGTTTTTTCATGAGTGGAAAAATGCTTAAAACGTAGAAAATAAGAATGACAAAAATTTTTCTTATTTTTTTCCTGAAAACTAATGAAATTATGAAAAGACTGACACCTGATCGAAGAATTTTCGTTAACTATTCTGTCAGATACAGAAAAAATACTGGATTTTGCATGCTTTTCGTAATTTTTTAATTTCTCGAAAACTAATTAACTTTTATTAGCGCTCTTGGTCTTATTTTAATCTCTATTTAATATAGAATCTAAATTATTAACTGGTATTGTGAAATAAATTTTTCCAAAAAAAATTTGAAACCGTAAAAGTAGAATTAAAAAAATTCAAAAAATTATCATGAATATTAAATTGTCAAAAAGGTCAATGTAAAATATGTTCATTTACTAGATATAATAAAATTCAAAAAAGCTTTTTAATTACTTAATTATTTAATTAAAAAAATTTTGTTGTTGAAAAAGTGTCAATCTGTTTTTCAAAATTTTTTTATCCGACTTTCACAGTTTCAAATTTTTTTGGAAAACTTTATATCACAATATTATTAATCAATTTAGATTCTACATTGAATAGAGATTGAATTTTTGTCATTATTATTTTCTACGTTTTAAGCATTTTTCCACTCATGAAAAAGGGGCATCCTGATACTCACGGACGGTAGTGTAAATGTTTTAAAATTGTAGTAAAAGTAAATGTCAAGTAGATGGTTGATGAAAACTCTGTTACCTGACCATCGATGCATACCTCTTTTAGCGCTTTTGCACATCTGTATTAGGTATGTTTTCTCTTAATGATACTTGCGCGCTACGATATTTTATTACCGTTTTTACCTAAGTAATAAACTTTTCCAATTCCTCTGTTGCCAAATATTTCAAAAAGCAAAAAACTCAAAATACCGATGTTGCTAAATCTCATAGGAATGGGATTGTCGATTGAATGCTTGTACTATAGAAGCAGAATAGTATTGACCATGGTTTCAAACGCATCAATCCATGAGTCATATAGCGCATTTTTATAAAACATAATAAAACTCTCCTGTCGAGTCAATTTACATTCAAATACAGTCAACTCTACACTGAAAAAAATTCTTAGTAGATTTGACTACTTTTTAACTACTTTCCTTAGTTCAATAAGTCCCCAAAGATAATTTTGAACTTACATTAATTATCAGATATTTAGTTGAATGAAGTGATAATACAGTTGCATTAACTACTTTTCTTAGTTAAATAGGAACCAATGACAGTTTTGCAGTAGAATTAACTGCTGATATGTAGTTAAAGTTACTAAGATAACTCAGTAATAAAGTAACTACTGAAAATGGTAAAATAAAATTATTTATAATTTATTATAAATATTATCGAGTTGTATTTTTTTATATTTCCCCCTACCCACTTTTGTTTACCTATACCTTATTTATTTAATGTCTATATACCTAACAGAGAAAAATCTCTAAACGTCGGGAGTTGAACGCTCGACCCTAACATTCGTAAACCGATAACCCAACCACCTAACCACGCTCGCCCGCTTCGATGAGTTGCTTAATACTTAAAGGCATTCCAGACACAGTTCAACTGATAACTGTAGTTAATTTTACTACTTAAAGTAGTTGCATTTACAACTTTTCACAGTTGATAATCTTCTATAAAAATCTATAACATAAATTACTTTAAGTAGTAGAATCTACTACTTTCTGTAGTAATTTCTATAACATACCTGCAGTTACAAAGTTAACTGTAAAATTACATTAATTTAATTAATAATTTTTAACCACATAAAACAGTTAAAATAAGTATTAAAAGTAGCCAGACTAACTAAAAAAGTAGTTCGTTTTATTACTTTTTACTCTACTAAGGGGATGTAGTTGAAAATGTCTCATGTATTTTTTTCAGTGTATGAATAGTGCCGCAAAATTGCACAGCGTTTACGACTTTTCTTGAAACTGTAGTACCCCCACTATTTGTATATTTCTCTCTTAGGGGAAACTCGAAATTCAGAAGCCGTGCTAGAGTCGCTAAAGTGGGGATAGAGCTCGAGCGAGAAAGAGAAGTGGCACTATTGATAGCGGCACTATTCATAGAGTTGACTGTATGTGTAAAATAAAGTCCTAAATGAATATTGTTAATTATTAATTGTCAATTTTATTGTTTTCTCTACAAAGCCTAAACAATACGTTCTATATAACTTAAATATTACTTTTATTTTTATCTATTTATTGCATGGACATAAGAAATATAGGGACAGGCCTCAAAGTCAAAATATGGGCGAGGGGGGTACGTTGGCAGATCAGAAGGGAAAACGCTACGTTTGTCGATTCCCTATTGGTAGACTTAATGCGCAGGCGCCAATTGCTGTATAACACGTACATTTTCTTAACCAATTAGCAATTCGCCAACGCCTCCCCTTACGGACTGCAAAGTATCCCCCCGCATCAATATGCCATGTCCCTATATTTCTTACGTCCATGATTTATTGATATGATCTAATTTTGATTATTGCGTATAAAATTATTATATTTCTTTATATGATTTTAATTATATGTTTTAAAGCATTATTTTGATTAAGGTTGAATTGCATAAATATTATAATTAAATAATTTCATAAATAATATAATTAAATGATTAAAGATTCATAAAATAATAAATTAATAGAAAATTTGTTTCACGTGGAATTAGGAATAATAGGTTTTTTTAAAATTTTGTTGGTTCCCGTGGAATAGAACTCTGAGGTAAATTCGTCCATTTAGAATAATTAAAAATTCTCGTTTGCAACCAAATTTTGGCAATTCGAATCTTGATAGCAAAGCCTTAGCCTGTATGTTCGCTGCTTATATGCTTCTGCCACCTGTCGTTACATTACTTTTCAATTTTGTATTTTACAACAGCGTTTCTGCATACACTACCGTCCAAAAGTGTCAGGACGATTACATTCGACTCTATGAAAAAACATGCTATCACTTTTTCAATCATATCTCGGAAATAAAAGGAGGTACAAAAAAAAATTAAATACGGTTAGAAAGCTGATTAAATTCTGCGTAAAATAAGCCGTCTTTGAAGTCATTTCGTTAATTTTTTTTAAGTTGTAGAGTAAGAAAGAAATAAAAAAAATTATCAAATTTTCTCATTTTTGTCTCTTGACTTCAACTTTTTCAAAAATCTAGAAAAATTTAGATAAAATTTTTCTAAAAACACATAAATCTTTGTTAGAATTTCAGCTTTAAAATAAGCCTTCGAAAATCAAAAAAGGTTAATCTGTCTTCGATATATCATTAAAAATGTGAAGCCGTGTTTCGACCGATTGGTGCATTGAAATTAAACGGTGACGATTCGATTCTGGCTTCGCGCGGCAGCGAATGAGAGAGAAAACAGGGACGAATTTTTGCTGGAGAATAATAAATAATTATGTTTCACGAGTAATATAAAGAAACTCCAAATTTCATCGTTTCCGCGCATTAATTCGTCCCTGCTTTCTCTCTCATTCGCTGCCGCGCGAAGCCACAATCGAGTCGTCACTGTTGAATTTCAATGCACCAATCAGTCGAAACACGGCTCTACATTTTTAATTAAACATCAAAGACGGATTAACCTTTTTTAATTTTCGAAGGCTTATTTTAAAGCTGAAATTCTAACGAAGATTTCTGTGTTTCTAGAAAAATTTTATTTAAATTTTTTTAGATTTTTGAAAAAGTTGAAGTCAAGAGACAAAAATGAGAAAATATGATATTTTTTTTTATTTCTTTCTCACTCAACAACTTAAAAAATAATTAACGAAATGACTTCAAAGACGGCTTATTTTACGCAGAATTTAATTAGCTTTCTAACCGTATTTAATTTTTTTTTGTACCTCCTTTTATTTCCGAGATATGATTGAAAAAGTGATAGCATGTTTTTTCATAGAGTCGAATGTAATCGTCCTGATACTTTTGGACGGTAGTGTAAATTCAACCCTAGAAGGAGTAACTGGGGTGTCTGGACACCCCACGCAATATTCAAGGTACGCTCCTGGCTTAACCAATAATTTTTTCACCGAACCCTATTGATAATTCAGTTTGAACGTCTAATTGTTGGAACTTGTATTGCCGCAAAAAGTTTTGCTCTAGAAAGAACTCTTATCTCCTGTTAAAATACGTGTGGGGTGTCTGGACACCCCAGTTACTCCCTAACGTTTCAAAAATTATCAAGATAAGTAAATTAACATTTAAAAAAATCGTTTTCAATCCGTTAAAATCATCTGATAAAGTATAAATTGATAGCTTATGCATGGAAAAGTTGTATTTATAAATATTTTTATACAAAAATTCTATTTTTATGAAAAATAGACATGTTCTGTATTTGTAACTACTTATGAAATTTGAGATTATACTAATGTATTTAAATCTAGTAAATATATACTTACTTACTCTTTTCCATTAAAAATATTTTGTTACTTTATTTAAGATTTAACTAACGTTAAAAAATGTTCTTAATAGACACTTAATAGACTTTACTTACCGTTACATCAGAACTACTTTACCGACTAATTGTGCTAAACGTGCTTTTGTTTGCTCTTGTAATTATTCTAGTTTTGATAATTTGCCAAGAGATTATAAATAGTGCTCATTACACGCATAAAATAAAGTGCTTCTTGTGCATAAAATTAATTAACATGTGCCTAAGAATAAGATAGTTGATTCCCAGTGTGCACGTACTATAACTGTTCCAGACCAAAAAAAGAACTTGTTCCTTCTAGAACAAGTGTTACAATTTTATTATAGAACAGTTCTAGAACGTTGTTCTAAATTTTTTCTGAAACAGTTGTTCTGTATCTGTTCTATAACGAATATGTAACATTTGTTCTAAATTAGTTATAGAATTTTGAAGTAACATTGTTCCTACAATGTTCTAGAACACTGTTACAAATATTTCATTTAACTGTTCTAAAACTATAAACTTTCAAAAAAAGCAATTCTATTAATTATTTATATTTTTATTCATACTCATAAAAGTTTATTTGTACTATGCAAGTATTAGATTTCTACTTGGGAATGATTTTCGACAAATCGCTATTGTTATAGAATTGTTATATATTTGTTCTAAAACAATGTTCTAGTTTTGTTCTAGAATTGTTACAGACTTTTGTTCCAATTTTGTGCCCCCAGGGGGACAACATTTTGACCTATCTGTTCCTCACCAGTTACAGAACTTGTTCTTTTTGTTTTAGAATAGTTATAGAATTGTTCTGTAACTTTGCACACTGGGTTGGTTCTACAAGTTTTTAAATTCGTTGTCTTTTTTTGCTGTAACCATGACGCTGTGTAATGAATGTCAACTTCAAGTTATAAGAACAGCAGGTGACTCGTTAACTTGTTTATTATAAATGTGCAAATATTAACATCTCATAGAAGGACTTCGAAAAGTTAAAAAAGGTGATGTTTTTATTTGCATTAAATGCAAAAGTAACAACGACATATCTGATGTAAGAAAATCGATTCATTCACAACCACAAGCTACATCAGTATCACCATCTTCTGCTAACGAATTTTCTCCAGCACTCTTGAATGCGATTCAAGTTGCCGTTCAACAGGCGCAGCGTACAGCGTTTACTGAATTTCAAGATAAAATGTTTGCAATGTTTAGTTCTTTTCAAAAGACTTAATTGGATTTTGATAAAGATCTCAATGCAATTGTATCAACATTAAAAGATATTAGATTTCGGAGAATACTAAAAGAATTGACTCCTTGGAAGTTGATTCTGCTAATTTCTCGCAGTCTCTTCAAAAAACCAAAATAGATTCGGAGAAATTTAATTCAAAATTAGCACAACTTGAGCATCGTACTAATATACCACTGTTAACTTAAAATTATCAAATTTCAACGAATTGATACCAAAAAGTGGATCAAATCATAACTTTATCTTACTTTTTGGTATCATTGTTATCTCATTGGGTATCAATTTAATTCTTTCAAGAAAAAGTGACAGGAACAACCTGCACTGCTCTCTTCAATTGAAATTCATGGTTTGAAATTAATAGAGGGTGAGGATCTGTCTCAGACTTTTATTGATATTGCTAAAGCTTTAAATGTGGTGGTTGAAAAGCAGAGTATTATTAACATCTTTCGTCTACCCAGGATAAATGTTAATCAAAGTGTTCAATTGCCATCAACATAAGTTTAAAATTTAACGGGAATTTCGTTGAAATTTTGTTAACCTTTTTTTATTTTCACTTCCAGTCTGTTAACAATGGTTTTTTGACATAACCTACATTTGAAACTATTGTTAAAAGACTTTAAAAATGCCTACCGAAACATTAAAAAAACGAACTAAAATTGTACTGAGGCCAGTACAATTTATTTCAGTCCATTCTTTCGGCAGGGTATACCCAGTAAGAAACGAGAAATTAAAAAGTATTAAAAACATTCTATTCTTTTGAATGCCATTTCTGTCCAATACTTTTCTATCCAGTGAGAGCAATATGAAAAGTAACGATATCAATCCTCTTGAATACCTAGTAAGAAAGCAAAGATTAAGAAGCATTAAAAAAATTCTATCCTTTTGAATACCATTTCTGTCCTATGCTTCTGAATTCCGCGACAGTAGTTGAAAAGTTTACAATTTCAATTCAACTTCAAAAAGTTTTCAATTTCAATTACTTTCAAATAACTGCACTCATGACTTTATTTGCTATTTTAAAAAGGAATAATTATTAAATTATCAGTTAAGAGGGTTAAAAGTGTTTAAAGGTCTCTGAAATTTTTAGGTTATGATTTATTGTGGCGAGTTCTATAACTTTTGTTTAAAAAGTTTTTCAAAACTTTTCGTTTTTTACGAATTATACGCAAAAACCACAATTTATGGTTTTTTTTATGGTTTTCACCATAAAGATGAAATTTGCGCCAAATTTCATTATCATTTTCGTAATCAGCGCATCAAAATACGTTGGTATACCAATTTTTATTGAAATCGGAGGTCCCCCTTATTCGGAAGTACTATCCGAAGTTGTCCATCATATAATAAATAATCAAAAAATTAATTCAATAAATTAGTAAAAATATTCCTTTTTCAAAGAAAAATAACAATTATGCAAAATTCAACTAAAAAAATAATTTTTGTACAACTTTATAATCTTTGCTTCAAATTTTTCTGTACTGACAAATGTCAACTCAAAATAAAAAAAATGAACGTCAATTCTGAGTTCGCATGTTTTCCAAATCGCAGCTGAAGTGGCAGGTTTCTCGCGTGTTTTTTGAAACGGCACGCTTTTCACGACTAGTCTGAATTGGCACCTTTCTGCAACCAACCGACGATATACCAAATTTCGAAATCACAATTTTCCAGGGTAAATCCGCTCACTTTATCTTTTCAAGACGGAACAGTTTTATTTTTTAAATATTAAAATTCGTCTTATTCCCGTCTTAAGTATATGATTTATTATTGATAAACTATGAGTTCTATAAACAATTCTATAAACAACAAATTGGTTTAATAAATAATGAATATAGGTTTCATGAATTACAACTACGGTTTTAAATAATGTTATATTTTATTAAGAGAAAGTAAAATGTAGTTACAATTTTGGTTTTAACAATAAGTCATAAATTCTATTATTGTTAAAATATAATACGTGAAATTATTTTATTCTAAATTTTTAATTTAAAACTAAGTGAGCGGCTTTACCCCGACTTCACGTGAGCGACTATACCCCGAGTGTATTCTTCACATTTCAGAATAAATTTAATTAAATCTTTTTGAAAACAAACAAAACTATATATGTACTTGGAAAAAGGTCATCCAATAGCATAAAAAAAATTTGCCAAATAAATCAAGACTCAAAAATAATGATCGAAAAACTTAAAAATCCAAAAAACGTTTTTTTTCTGACACCTCTAAAAACATTTGATCGCCTCTGATTCTATGTTGCATTCATGAAGCTAAACGAAAGTTCGTTAATATAAGTTGAATGTTAAGTACTATTCACAGTATTAATATCTCCATCTTAAGTTGAGTTCAAAGCGTCAAATCACTAGTGAGCGGGTTTATCCTGTGAGCGGGTTTACCCCAGTCTCCCCTACTAGGTTCGAATCCCGTGAAGCGAATTGCGAATTTTAATGTCGATAAAATTATGTATTCTGTGTGTGGTTGATGCGTATAGGTTTGTATGTGTTTGAAATAGTGTGTAGTTATCAAATTAAATTAAATACTATTAAAAAAATGGTGTTTAAAAATTATTTTTTATTGTTTTCAAAATTTTTTGAAAGATTACGAATGCTTCGTTAACTGTCACGAAAAATTAAATAATTGTACTATGCTTCTAGTGAAGGAGTTCATGAAATTTTGACGAACAGTGTTTGTTGATTTTGAAGAACTTTGTGTCCCATCCAAAAGTGATGTACTAGATCACGAGAGATCCGTGAACTTTTTCTTTCCATGTAGGATTTTTTCTTTATTCCGCTTATCATTAGTCAAGGCCCTATTTTGTATCAAAAGTTATAAATAAAAATTTTTTCTGTACTTCAAGACGTGTATGGTTGAAGAATTTCAATTAAAAAAGCAAAGAAAAGTTCAAGAACAAATGAAGTTTCCCTTACGTTACTTCTATGATTCACTGGGTTACAAAAAAATGGTCATATCGTGTTTATTCAAAGTTTCCTGTGTTTATTGAAAGTTCAGGTGTCACTGAATAAGAATATACCAGAAATACATTTTTTCATTCGGTCATTCCCTTAAAAAACGAGTTTAAAGTGTCAAAAAACCATATTTTTAGCACTTTTTGAGGCAGCGTAACAAGAAAACGCAACATGATAAAAATCTCTACAAAAGCCTAAATAAAAGCTTTAACCTTCAACTTTAAGACTCAGAACTGAAAAGTACTTAAATAATCAATGAAAACCTCCTTAATCAAGCAGTCGCTACCTGATATTCTCAAAAAAAGCTAGAACAGGAAGCAATTGGTAAAAATCGATTTCCCTAACCGGATTCGGTTGCAACTTGTTACTTGAGGTTTTTTGCGGTTTCTAATGACGAATTGGAACTTAGATTTAAAAATTTTAAAATGGCGGACTGAAAATAATGAATTCACTCAATTTTTCAAAATTTGCGTTGATAATTTTAAAAAATTGAGTCCGCCATTTTGAAATTTTTAAATCTATGTTCCAATTCGTCATTAGAAACTTTAAAAAACCTCAAGTAACAATTTGCAACCGAATCCGGTTAGGGAAATCGATTTTCACCAAGTGCTACCTAACCCAACTTTTTTGATAATTTCAGATAGCGACTGCAGGTTTTCAGTGCTTATTTAAGTACTTTTCAGTTCTGAGCCTTAAAGTTGAAGGTTTAAGCTTTTATTTAAGCTTTTGTAGAGATTTTTATCATGTTGTGTTTTCTTGTTACGCTGCCTCAAAAAGTGCTAAAAATACGGTTTTTTGAGACTTTAAACTCGTTTTTTAAGGGAATGACCGAATAAAAAAAAGTTTTTCTGGTATATTCTTATTCAGTGACACCTAAACTTTCAATAAACACAGTAAATTTTAAATAAACACGACATGACCATTTTTTTGTAACCCAGTGTTATGAATCTGTTTGAATAGTAAACAAAACATATAATATTTCTCATCTTTCTTTGTAATTTTTAATGTTATTTTGAAAAAATACATTTGTTTAACAAGTTACTGATGCGCTTGAATCTGACTTCAGATTCGTAATCAGTGACACAAATAACCCCTTAATAGTAAGTTTCGCAAAGATTGACAAAAATTTATATTTTTCGGCCATATTGAATCCACCATTTTAAAATTTCGCAAATGTCAATAAGGGTATGTTTTGTACCAAAAATTAAGTATTTTTTCTATGAAATTCCCTATTTTTTTTTAGCAAAAAGTAGAATTTTTTATTCCTCACGACTGCTTTAAAGCGACGTACAAGTCCACCATCTCACCCGGACATTCCGGGAGAGATGTCCAAATACACTTTTTGAAAAATGTAAATTTTAAGATAAATATTTTTATCGATAATGGAATTATTCTTTAAGAAATTTGGGAAGCAACAATATGTTACGAGATATTATTGAGAAGGGCGGAGGCTTTTTCAAGGAACCTTTTTAGTTTTCTTTTTTTTCTTTCATTTACTTATTTATTTTTTTACAATTTAATTAAAACATTAATTAATATCCCACTCTACGTTCAAATGGAACACTCTCGCTTAAGATATGTTTTAAGCTAATCATAAGTAGGAATGGAAATTATATCCTTCCTTGTTTTCTTTTTCTAGTTTAATAATTGTAGATTAAGTTAAATATTTAGCAATAGGATAAGTATGTATATATTAAAGAGAGAGGAGGAAAATGTTAGTAAGTTTAATTTACGGAAGTAGTAAACTGATTATAAGCTTAACTATAAATGAGAACTATAAATTTAATCTTTGATAAGATGTTCCCACACTGGTTACGGGTACATCATAGCTTGACATAAGCATATATCATCATTTAAAATCCCCGCTCAATTTTTACCCTTCCTTGCCGCAACATACATGTGTATTTTGCTTTAACGTGTGGATCACCAATCTGGACCATGGATGTGAATTACATATAAGGATTATGGATTAAAACTGCATTCTTACATAAATATACCTGCATATACCGTACTCTACCAATTTACGAACATTATAAGTGATTTTTATTGGCTAGTTGTTCCAGACCTGGGACCAGAGGCCATTTAACAAGACTGTTTAGTTATCAGAACTGAATTGATAGTCGCCTTCACTATTCTCTTCTTTCCGTGTATATTAAATTCCAAAACATTGGTCCTTCGAGCCGGGTCCTATCGCGATGGATCCACCATGTGCGAGACTGTGACACGTGTAAAGACATTACATGTGAGAACACGCGTGTGAAAAATAAAGACGAGTTTATGTGTGAAAGTAAAGGACGCTATACCAAGCGTTGGTAGGCTAGGATAGAGACAAGGACAGAAAAGTGCCTGTAGTTAAAATGGTGTAGTGACTAATACAAACGTGTCAGTGCACGGACGTACACTACATATAGTGCTTAGTGTGTTGGACCATACCTGAAGTGCCAGGTACACGTAAGTTGTGTGTGTGTAGTGGTAGACAAACTGTGCTCAGAGAGACCTCAGTCAGAGATAGATTGTGAGTGACGTGAGACATAGGCCGCTTTCGGCACTCGCCCTGGGTTAACTCCCGGTTAACGGTGATTGGTTAGATCCAACAGAATGTTGTTGACGATTGGATAATTGTTAACTCGGGGTTAACCCTGGGTGAATGCCGCAAATAGCCAAGATCTATACACTCTACCGCAAGGAGTGGGAGGGGTGAGACTGACCCCAACCACGATAAGACTCTGACGCCAGGAGAAACGGAACTATGCCGCAGCTCTAGAGCAAATAAGGGTGCACCACCCTTACGGTATGATCATATGTTCAATAAATACGCCAAAATTCCATCGCAACAAAAAACGGTTCGTGGCGGAATTTTAAGCAAAATGTCTTCAAAAGCGTCGTCAATTAATTCGCGAACGTCAAACGCGAGTGTTATAGCACGACGACAATTAGAAATCGAATTGAAACGGCAAGAAGAACCGGAAAAGGAAAAAAGCGAAAAACGTGTTTTATCGTGTCGCGAGGAAAACAGCGACGAAAAGAAAATGCCACTTCTGTAATAAAACTTCGCACCAGACAAGTGCGTGCTTCTATTATCTTAAGTTGTCGGTCGACGATAGATGGGCATGGGTAAGAAAAAAACGTATATGATTTGGCTGCTTATTGACTAGTCATAGCATCAAATTATGCAAACAACCAACATGTGAACATCCTGGTTAGACGCGAATACATCACCCCACCCTTCACAACGATTACCTCGAAAGACAAGCGGAGAAATCAGCGAAAAAGACGGAACCAGACACGGAAAACGACGCGGAACGTGTTAACTGTACGAGAAAGAACGCGAAACATATATACCTTCGCATTCTGCCAGTAACATTGAAAGGACCTGACCGCGAAATTGACACCTATGCACTACTCGACGGGGGGCAACGGTCTCCCTGATGTCCGATGACATCGTCAATGAACTTGGATTAAATGAACCAAGACGACCTCTGATCACGTCATGATACGATGACAGCACCAACGAAGATCGCAAGTCAAGACAGGTCAGCCTCGAGATTCGCGGGACTACCGGCAAGACATATGCAATAAAAAATGCTCGCACGACAAAAATGAAAATGCCAGGTCAGTCAATGACCTTATCAGACAAAAAAGAAACGTCGAAGAAATCAACGAGCAGATTCGCGAATTTTGGACAACAGAATCGTTTGGCGTCTGACCAATAAGAAAATCTTTAATTTCAGTAGAAGAGCAAAGAGCCAAGGAAATAATCGACAAAACCCTGAAACGTGTGGATGACAGCTGGGAAGTAGGTTTTCTCTGGAAAACGGACCAAGAAGTTTTACCGGAGAGCCGCGGGAAAGCTTTACGACGACTCTTATCAATTGAAAGAAAGCTGGCGCGCGACCCAATATTTAAAGAAAAATAAAGTAAAAATATGCAAGCTTACATAAAAAAGGATACGCGCGTAAACTCACCGACGACGAGGCGCGAAGCGAAATGGACCGGACGTGGTAACTACCACACTTCGCAGCATACAACCCACAAAAACCAAAGAAACTCCGTATGGTCCTTGATGCAGCTGCGAAAAGCCATGGACTAAGCTTAAACGACCGGCTATTGAAAGGAGCAGATCTCCTTAGCTCATTACCAGAACTACTGTTCAAATTTAGGGAAAAAATAATCGCTATATGTGGAGACTTTCGCGAGATGTTCCATCATGTACGCATCAGGAAAGAAAACTGCGGAAGTTAACGTCCCCTGTGGCGTGACGAAAAAACAAAGGAAATATGTACTTTGGAAATGGTTGTAATGATCTTTGGAGCTACATATTTCTTCTCCATACGTTGCACTAGAAGTGTAGAATCGCAACGCGGAACAGTTTAAGGAAATGTATCCAGAAGCTTCTGAAGCCATCATCGACAATCACTACGTGGACGACTTCCTCATCAGCGTAGACACCGAGGAAGAAGCTACGAGGATGCTTGACGAAGTTATACTCGTACATCGCAAAGGAGAATTCGAAATGCACATCATGACGAGCTTGTCGGAAGTACGAGCGGCAATTGATCCAAGCATCCTAGCACCTACGGGAAAAAGCGTCACACTGACGGACGAAAACAATACCAGAATACTCGGAGTACACTGATCACCGGAAACAGACAGTTTCCACTTCTCTACACAATTCCCTAAACTGGACAAACAACTGACGACGGGAGTAAAGTCACAGACTAAGAGAAAGATATTACAAGTCGTAATGTCAGTTTCGACCCATTCGGCTTCATTTCACCACTAACGATTCGAGCAATGATACTTCTTCAAAAGATTTGGAAAGAAGGAACTCACTGGGACGAAGAAGTATCACCCGAGATTTCCAAACTATGGAATGACTGGTTGAAGGATCTGAAGAAAATTGAAAAAATAAAAATACCACGTTATTATGTCGGTGGTATACGAAAACTTAAAATGTGCAACTTCACATATTTTGTGATGCCATCACTCAAGCCTTCGATGCAGCCGCATATCTCAGACTAGAGGGGGACTAAGGAATCCACATAACTTTAGTCACGTCAAAAACAAGGTAGCACCTTGTTACCTTAGTTAGGTAATTTTGTAAGGTAATTAATTACCTTTATAGGTAGCACCTATAAAAATACTGACCGTACCATGACTGGAGCTACAAAGTGCGGTAATGGCAGCCCGACTTTCGACGTTCATCAGACAAGAGCACAAGACACAACTGGATCGGGTCGTATTCTGGTCTGACTCACAGACGGTCTTGGGATGGATACGATCCGTTGCTCGAAAATACCAAACATGTGTTGCTTATAGAATCGCGGAGATTTTAGATGATACTTCGACAAACGATTGGCAATGGATTCCGACGGAACAAAACGTAGCAGACGACGCAACTAGAAGCAAGTATCAAGAAGCTCTAAAACAGACCAGTCGTAGGCTGCAAGGACCTAGTTTCTTAAAACAAGAAGAGACAGAGAGGCCTGTACAAAAAATGCCGGACAGACAGTCAGATGAAATCAAGAAAGAGTATGGTTGGTCACTGATTAGGTCCCACAATATGTTTAAAAAAAATTTTCTCCTTAATATTTATTAACAATTGTTAATAACAATTCAAATTATTAACAAATGTGAAAATTGACAACAAGTTAAAAAATTACTTTATATACAAGGAAATATACAAAAAACGAGACTTAAACAACTAAAAATAAAGAATCTGTGCAATTGTTAATTAATCTTTGTTTATACAATGTTACATTAAAAAATGAGAGTAAAAAATACTTCCTGTAAATCGTAACTAGTAATAATAATTGTTGATAAAATATAATTGATTTTGTGTTAAAAAAAAAAATAAAAATTGTTAATAAATAAATTGTTTGTAACATAACAAAACTAATTGTTTATAACAATAAATTTCACTGTTATTTACTTGCATATCATAAGTATAGTAGATTATGCAAAATTTAGTCACTAAATCTACATAATATTAAAAAAAGCTTTTGTTAATTTATTTGTTTATAACAAAAGCAAAAATTGTTTAAACAAAATAGTTAATGTCTCAAAACATTTTTAGAACATGGCTATAATGTTTTTGGTAATTATTTATAATTGTTACGAATTGAATTTAAGTAAAAAAATAAAATAAAGAAATTATCCTACTTTTAGTTTAAATCCAATCAAGATAACTAACAATGCTCTTCAGCAAAAATATTTGAAAGGTAGGGGACTTTTCCTCTCTTACAATTATTTATTTCAATTGTATGGTTACAATTAATAAAAATAGAAATTGGTATTAAGTTAATATTTATTTAATTATAAAATATACATATATTTTATTGACTTTTAATTTTTCAAATTACAATATATATGTTCTATAAAAAATATAAATTTCAAGGAGGAGAAAAATAGATATTCGTTTTCAGAAAAATCTTATAAAATCAACATATGAAAATTCATGTATGCTTTGAAATTGTTTTGTATGTGTAGGTGCAATGTGAAATTCTCTACTTACTCTTAATCGTTTGTTTTTCCTTTTCTTTATTTTAAAATCGCAGCAATTGTCCTTCAATTTTCGTTTGTTTTCAATCTTGGTATTCGTTGAAATGAATATAATCTCTATTCAATATTTATTTTCTTTTGCACAATAAATAGGGACTACACCCTTTGATTCACAAAATGACAAAATTCTCAAGTCTATATGACTAAAATATATAATCGTTAAGGTCACTTTGCCTGAATTAAACTGCCCAGATTTCTCTTTGTCAATTCTTTTTATTGAGTGACAATTAGGTGGGGAAAATCCTCAATACAGTTTATTGCACTTAGTTATTACTAAGCGAAATTCCGATGACTTGCAGAATTTGGAACTTGCGAAAATTAAAATTGAACCACTTCGTTATTGTGAAATAATTGAAATTAACTAAAGGAAACCTTACCTTGCAATATTAAAATAAAGAAAATTGTACTTTACTTAATTCTTTGTGCTAAATAAACGATTAAAAGTAGGTTGTTAAGAATTTGCTTAATGTTGGAATTTATGAATATTGCCAATAAATATGTGTTTTGTGTAGGAATGTTGATTGCGTTTTTAGGTTACAAAAATGATTGAATGGATTTTATATAATTAAAATAAAATTCGTTGTTTCTAAAAAATAAATAGGTGACGAATTTGAACGTAACAATAATACCTATAATAGGCTTTCATAAGCAACAATATTTGTTTAAAGTAAAAAAATTTCTCATTTTTTTATTTAACATTTAATAAACAATTAACGGAAAAAATTTTTATTAAATAAAAAAAGTACGTTTTGTGCAAAATTTTATTAGCTTTAATTTTAAAAAAAATTTGTCAATCGGTTAAAAATTGTGGTCTAAAAATCAATTTGTCCAATAGCGTGTTTTTTGCTCCACTGTGGGCGACTTCAAAAAATGTCTCACTTTTACCTGTGTTGAAAGACGGACTAATACGGATGAATCGACGAGTAAGCAAAGACGGATCTGGATTCCAACCAATAATAATGGATGGACGAAACCATATTTTACGATTACTGATCTTACACCATCACCGAAAAGCTGGACATCACGGAAAAGAGCGTGTCGTAAACGACCTTAGACAAAACTACTGGATAACGAGTTTACGCACAGCAGTACGACGATCCTGGAACGACTGCTTTCTTTGTAAACACAGACGAGCGAAACCAGTAGCTCCCATGATGGCACCACTACCAACTCCCCGACTGCAAGACATCGTAGTGGCATTCACCGACACCGGAGTAGACTACTTCGGACCCATGCAAGTTACCATAGGACGAAGGCATGAGAAAAGATACGGAGTCTTATTAACATGTCTGACAATTAGAGCTATTCACTTGGAAATAGCTGCCTCGCTTGACACCGACTCAATGATTATGGCTTTGCTACGGATGATAGCCCATCGCGGCAAACCGCAGCGTATACAGTGCCGCTCAAAAGGATTTGCCGAGTTTGCCCACCCTACGCCATGCAAGGGCATTACAAAAAGTTTTGTATCTTCAATAATAATAAAGATAAAATCTTAATCAAATATTTATTTTAAACCTTAAGTATTTGACTTGAAATAATGCCAAAAAAAATAAAAAAAATTTTTTTAATGTTTAATTGCTGAAAATAAAAAAAAAATTTCACTTTCTTTGAAAAATTTCAAATTGATACAATTATTGAAGAAATCATCACATTTAAAATCTACAAATGGCATTGGAAAGCATTTTTTGTCACCTTTCAAACGATTTTTTGAAAATTGCTCTACGATAATTTTTAAGAAAGATATGATCATTTGTTTATAAAAATAGCCTATTTTTTCAATTGTTGGTAACTTGAGAACAATTGATTTTTAAAAAAAATTGTTAAGGAAAAAAATGTGCCTCTTTGTGCGTAGAATTAGAAAAAAAATATTTAAACAATAAAAAAATTTTTTTTTTACATTTTTTCCTTCTGTATATATTTTTAAGACGAATAACATATACTTATCAATACATATTGATAAAATCTAACACAACATAAATTATCACTGTTAAAAAGAACAGTTTATAATTACACTTTTTAAATATTTAAATAACATTAATTATAAAACATTTATTTGTTTATAAATAATTAAATCAGTGTTGTTAAAAATAACATTCAATATAAAAATCACGAAATTAATTAATTAATTAATGTTATTTAAATATTTAAAAAATGTAATTATTAACTGTTCTTTTTAACAGTGATAATTTATGTTGTGTTAGATTTTATCGATATGTATTGATAAGTATATGCTATTTATCTTAAATATATATAAATTCAAAATTTGAAAAGCAATAATCCCTCTATAATTTCTGATAAAGAAAAAAAAATTTGGTCAGAAATTGTTCGAGTTATGAATTTTTTTGACTTATTCACATTTTTCGGTTTTTGTACGGGCGGGTGGGAACGCTGGATATTAAAAGTTTATTAAAAAAATTCACAAAGGTCAAATTTTAATAAGCAATAACTCTTCTGAAATTTCTGACAAAGAAAACAAATTGGTAGAAAATTGTTCATGTTATTTATTTATTTATTTATTCATAAATCGAATCATTTTCGACCAAATATTTTTTCAATGTCAGAATTTAAGGCGGAATTATTGCTCTTTAAATGGTGATCATTGCAAATTTTTTTGATAAAGTTTTAATAGCTTGCGTTCTCACCCGCCTGTTTCAGAAAATCGAAAATTTTGAAAAAGTACAAAAAAAAATTCATAACCCGAACAATTTTTCACCACATTTTTTTTCAATGACAGAAATTAAGGAGGAATTACTGCTCTTTGAATTTTTGACCATTGCGAATTTTTTTATGAACTTTTAATAGCCAGCGTTTTTATCCTCCCGTTTCAAAAAACCAAAAGATGTAAAAAAGTCAAAAAAAAAAAATTCGTAACTTAAGCAATTTTTGACCAAATTTTTTTTTCTTTGTCTGGAATTAAAAAGGAATTATTGCTTTTCAAATTTTGACCATTGCGAATTTTTTTAATAAACTTTTAATAGCCAGTGTTCCCACACGCCCGTATCAGTAAACTGAAGAACGTGAAAATTCAAAAAAAAATTCATATTTCGATAAAATTTAAATGCGAGCTAATGTAGCAAAAAAAATATGTGTTGAAACATTTTATAAATAATATTAAATAGCTAGTGCCCCACCCATTCCTTATCAGAAACGTCTAAATGATCAGTTTCCAGTGAATCCAAGCAAATTTTACAAATTTGTCCGCCATATTGGATCCGCCATTTTGAATTTTCAAAATCTGACATCGGATTCATGATCAGCGATCCTTGAAACCCCTGAGTAATCAGTTTCGAGCGAATCCGAGCAGTTTTTTATAAATTTGTCCGCCATATTGGATCCGCCATTTTGAATTTTGAAAATCTGACATCAGATTTGTGATCAGCGACCCCAAAAACGTAAGAGTTAGTCATTATTCAGCAAATTATAACTATTTTTGCAAACTACTATGTAAATTTGTTTCCATAATTTTTAATAAAGTTTACAATAAGAGTCGAAGTAATGACGCCATTTTGAATTTTCGATTTTGCCACTTTTCATTCGAAGCAGTATGAGCTTACGAGTATTTAGATATGTAATAAGTTTATTTTCATTAGAAAACATTTTGGGCAGAGCTTTGGTCCGTTTGACGTGGAACGTCCCATATATATATATAATAACACAGCCCCACAAAAAAAAGTGTCGTGCGCGGCAGACCAGACTAGTCATTCCCTATGTATTTTGACGCGCTGAACACGAATCCGAAGTCCGTTTTGCTCCATCACGTCAGGATTTTTTCTAACCTCAAAAAATCTGTCGGATTTTGAGAGGTAGGCTATTTTTTCTTAAATTAATGGATTTACTTCAAACTTGGTAACTAGGGGTTTTTTGGGTCGCTGATGACAAATTTGAAGTTAGATTTTCAAAATTCAAAATGGCGGATCCAATATGGCGGACGAATTTTTTAAAAATTGATAGATTTGCTTCAAACTTGGTATCTAGGGGTTTTTTGGGTCGCTGATTACGAATTTGAAGTTAGATTTTCAAAATTTAAAATGTTGGCTCCAATATGGGGGACGAATTTTTTAACTATTGATGGATTTACTTCGAAGTTGGTATCTAGGGGTTTTTTGGGTCACTGATTACGAATCTATAGTCAGACTTTAACATTTTGAACCACCTGCACGGAAAAAATGTCCGTGCACCGCTTGTCTCACTTCCAGTGCAGTTGATGCAGAGGTTGTCCGATGGAAGTGCGTTTGCTGTCTCTAAAAAGGGCCGTATATGATCCCTTCTTAAAGTGTAAGATTTGTACTGTAATTAAGGACCATTGGTGCACATATAGAGATAAACAGTGCACAGAAATTTTTTCCGTGTGGCTGCTCCGAAAGATTTTTTGGTAGAGTGTTTTGTAGCGGGAACTGTAATTTTTTGTTTTGTAATGAACTACTCTCAAAAACTGACAGTTGGCTTTTTTCATTGAGGTAATAATGTGACAATAAGATGTAAAAGTTAAATAATAAATTTTTAAGCAACGAGATAAAAAGGAACTTAAATATCCTCTATCCTTTACTATCTTATTCCTTAAAAATACATTGTTTACCTTGTACGCTTTGCACTTTTATTGTGTTTCAGCACAATACTAATCCTGCTGCTTCGATAAATGTAGTAGGCGATGACAACTGCCCGAAAGGAGATGTGTAGAATGATTCGCTTTCTGTTTATCGAAGTAACGAAGCCATCGTAGGCGCGCTGCCCTGCAGGGGGACGTTAGGGTGTGAGGATGATGCCGTAGTGTGTCCGACGACGAGTTGACTTTGTCCTCGTCAAAGTCGGAAAGCTCTCATACTTAGGCCTGGGGAGGTATGAGGGTTATCACCCCTAGGACGGCGGACTCACCTGCGATCGGGCCAGGATCCCTAACGTGCAGGTTTTCACATAAATCATGGCTTCTCAAAATCAAAACAATAATAAAACTCCAAAGGCTTCAAAACTTAATTTTGCAGTAACAACGTCGGAACACTTATGCGACAGCAATGCAGATGCATTTTGTTACATATGTGGACAATTCGATGTCCCCAAAAATCGTAAATCAATAAATGAAAATATCAAACAGATCTACAAAGATTATTTTGATCTTGAGATAACCAATCAGGATAAAAATTTTGTTCCACATAAAATTTGCAGTTCCTGTTACACAATGTTAACTCGTTGGAATCATAAAAAAGAGGATAAACAAAAGTTTATAAAGCCAACTTTGTGGGAAAAACCATTAAATCAAAAAGATTGTTATTTTTGCAACACCAATGTGCAAGGATATAATAACAAAAATAAAAAGAACATATTGTATGCTAATGTCCCCACTGTAAAAAAACCAGAAATTTCATGCAATCCACCTTCTTCTCTCAAAACCTTGGAAATTGACAGTTCAACTGAAGATGTTCTAGATTTTGAAAATAAAGACATGAGAACCGATGATGAGGACGACTATTACCTTCCGTATGATGAACAGGAGATAAAGATTCGACAAACGTTTAACCAAGAAGAACTTAGCAATCTCATTAGAGATTTAAAATTGCCGAAGGATTGTGCAGAACACCTAGCATCAGTGTTGAAGAAGAAAAACTTGTTATCAAAAGGCACAACAGCTAGCTTTTATCGAGACAGAGAAAAAGAATTCCGACAATATTTTACAAAAGATGAAAATCCGTCGTTGGTATATTGCTCAGATGTTGTCGGACTCATGAATAAATTAAAAACAAATACATATATACAAAGATGAAAATTGGAGACTATTTATTGACTCTTCGAAAAGAAGTTTAAAAGTAGTACTACTACATAATACTAATATTTATGCTCCAATTCCAATAGCGCATTCAACGGAAATGAAAGAAAACTATGAATATATGAAAAACCAGGTTCAAAAAATATAATAGAAAATCCCCTAATCGACCCTTCAAAGGTGATAATTCCATCCTTACACACGAAACTAGGAGGAATGAAACAATTTCTCAAAGCCTTAGATAAAGAAGGAAACTGTTTTAAATACCTGGAACAAAAGTTTCCAGAAAAATCTGATGCGAAACTAAAAGAAGGGGTTTTTGACGGACCACAAATTCGCAAATTGTTAAAAGATGAGCAATTTATCACCAAGATGAATAAAAAGGAGAAAGCCGCATGGCTTAGTTTCAAAGCAGTTGTCGAAAATTTTCTGGGTAATCACAAGAGTGAAAATTGGGAGCAAATAGTTATCCGAATCAAATTTTTACTAAATAAATTAAATATCTTAAATAAATCTCTATAAGCTCTTAGATTTCATATATATCGACAGCACAGCTGCCCGAATACAGAAACCTGCTTAATTTGAAAAATATTTTCGAAATTAATTAATAATTTCAAAATTTACAAAGAATCCAGAAAAAACGGTAGCATGGTGGGATACGAGCCCACGACCTTTCTATTGCCGGTAGACTGCTCTGACCACTGAGCTACATGCACCCCGAGATTCTCCGAATTCTTTGACATATACTATCCCTTCTTACGTTATTTTAATGATAACGTAGGAAGTTTCTTAAAGATGGTAAGCCTAGTATTTCAATTCATAGGCAATTATAATTATAGAAAGTGAATTTATCATTCGGCAGTTAAATATTAAGAAGAAAGAAGCTACCAATTATCCGAATCAAATTTTTACTAAATAAATTAAATATCTTACATAAATCTCTATAAGCTCTTAGATTTCATATGTATCGACAGCACAGCTGCCCGAATACAGAAACCTGCTTAATCTGAAAAATATTTTTGAAATTAATTAATAATTTCAAAATTATCAAAGAATTATCTATTCTATTATCTACCGGAAATAGAAAGGTCGTGGGATCGTATCCCACCATGCTACCGTTTTTTCTGGATTCTTTGATAATTTTGAAATTATTAATTAATTTCGAAAATATTTTTCAGATTAAGCAGGTTTCTATATTCGGGCAGCTGTGCTGTCGATACATATGAAATCTAAGAGCTTATAGAGATTTATTTAAGATATTTAATTTATTTAGTAGAAATTTGATTCGGATAATTGATAGCTTCTTTCTTCTTTGCAGGTATTGTTTGCAAACACAAACATCCCAAGCGGAAGAGAGTGAGTATAACAATAGTTAATTAAATTAACCATCAGCTAATTTACCTGTCTTCTTTTTTTGCAAATTTTGCTTCTTAGTATGTATCTGCTGAGTAAATATTGCTGAACTGTCTCATTCTATTTTGTAAATAGAAGAGGATAATAGAAGCTAAAACTTCTTTTCCATGTTCATAACAATTAATAAAAAATTCATTTTTTTAGTTAACTAACTCTAGACATTTTTCCAAAATATCCAGCTTCGGTAACTTTTAAAGTTTTTTGCACTTTTCTATCACATACCTGGTCAATATAATTTCTTGTGTTTGCAGAACAATGTTTGTAAATTTTCTGTTTCATTGTTAACAAGCTAAACTTGAACGCAATATGCCTGCATACTTGGTGATGTACCCCTTTCGCTGCGTGTATAATGTCCAATAAGTCACCATTTCAGGTCCGTCAAGCTAGAACCTCCACAATAAAATTTTAAATAATCAACTATACCAGATTTTAGGAAACCTTCTGGTTATCTTTCTATATAAATATCATTTAAATATTAACGCCAAAATCCCATAGTGGTGACCCCGACTAGCACATGCACGAAATTTGAATCTGTGCATAACTCGTGCATCCAGTATGGAAAAGTGACTAAAGTGATGATTAACATTTAAAAAAAAAATCAAGAAAGTGTTGGTGAAAAAATTTTCAAAATTTTCTGGACTCTACGGTGGAAAAACTGCAAAATTCTCTCCAAGCACGTGTTTGATAGGAAGCACATGATTCCTTTTCAACGGACGCCATAATGGAGCCGGCAGCAGCACATTTTTCCAACCTTAATTCTTGTTCCATGATTGAAAAACCAACTTACAACACTTTCCTTATATTATCACTTACTCCAAAAAAAATCTTTTCCTGAAAATTTATTCTTTTAAATCTTAGAAATTTTATTCACTTCACAAAATTTTACAGCTGGTCCCAGAACTTAGGACGATAACAGGAAGCTTTCCACAACATTACAAGGTTCTTCCTGTCAAGGATTACTTCTCCTTGAGACCACTTCTTAAAGTATTTTCTTCATACGGACGAATAATAGTTCCCATCTAAAAAAAGGAAAAAGGACATCATTTCGAGTTTTGTTCCTGAGACAACATTTTTTTTTTGCTTTGGGAAACAGCGCATGGGCAGTCTACTCTGAGCCCATGCTAACAGGTATGTTTCGCTTCATTTTACCTGCTGAAATAACAGTTTCCCTTCCTTAAATTTGTAAATTTTCTCATGGCCACCGTGTTCGAGACTTCGAGGAAGCATCATCAGAGATAAGGTGAATGAGAGGTCAACGCTGTGGACACGGTCAAGCTCCAACTGATGTCTATAAATAATTGAAGTAATCGAGGACAATTCAAAATCAACACACCAAGGACTCCAAGGACGTAAAGATTGTCGGGAAAATATATTTCTAAGTAATAGAAACAGTGGTTCCCGACCAACTTCGATTCGTCGCGTCTAAAAACAATTTAATCAATTTTAATTTTTATTTAATCCACATTTGTAATAATTGTATTATTGATTTTTTTACCTTTTTTAAAAAAAAATTTTTTTCCTTTTTTTCAATTTAAAATTTTTTTTTTTTTCAATTCTTTTTTTTATTTTTTTTTACAAAATAAAAAATATTACCCTGTGTGTTGTTAATTATAAGGGACTATTTATTTTATTTTTTTTACATTATCGTCCATTGATTTTAAATTATTGACAACTTGTCTTTTTGTATTGTGGTTTTGTATCGTCATTTGACCTGGGCATTGGAGACACCTGCAACACCCTGCAATTACACCTCGTATTTTTATTATAAAATTAGTAATATTTTACTTATTTTTTTTATCGTCTTGTCATTGGACGCACTAAATGCGGATTGCACACAATTTAAAAAAAATTAAATTTTATCTTTCTAAATAATAAAAATTTATTTTGTGCTTTTGTCATTTACATTAATATAATTATTCTGTCAAAAGGTAAATATTGATCAAAACAATCTTATTTAGTTTTATGTTAGTAAAATTTAAACTTGATTAATTTACTAGTATAATTATATTTCTCAATTTTTTTGTTGCCTTGCTCAACCAAATACTTAATAAAATGTCAGAAAATGCAAATAGTGAAGATTACATGACAGATGATGGTGCCGAGGAGGAAGTTGACGTCGCTGGCGGTCCTCCCGGAAACAATCCTAGAACAGTGGATAGTTTTAGACAAATTCTTAAGTTGCCAGGGTTTTATCATAAAGAACCTATTGTTTGGTTCGCAGAAATAGAATTACTATTCGATTATGCCGGTGTCCGAACGGAGAAAACCAAGGCTGGCGCAGTACTGGCTGCGTTGGATTTCGATACTGTAATGACTATCAGCGACATTATCACTCTCGAGGTTCCCCCTCCCGATTTATATCAAAAAATAAAGCAACGGCTTATCTCAAGCTTTTCGGTTTCTTCAGAATCGCGTCTTAGACAATTATTGAAAGGAGAATTGTCTGGTGAAGGAAGGCCTTCTCTTATTCTTAGCCGCATTCGCAACCTTAGTCAGGATAAATGTAGCAACGAGGTAATAAAGACGGTTTTTCTTGATCAATTGCCAAGCAACTGTAGATCAGCACTAGCGTTAAGTGAAGTCACCGACATAAATAAATTAGCGGAATTAGCCGATCGTTTTGTCGAAGTGGCGGGTCAGAATTCTTCGTGTACTTCTGCAGTTTCACAAAATCCAAACGATGAGTTACTTAAAAAAATTGAAGCCTTAACCGCGAAAGTCGATGCCATTTCCGCACAGGATAGGTTCCGTTCCAATCAACGCTCAGGTTTTGATAAAAAAAGAAACAGAAGTAAATCCAACAATAGAAATTTTAATAACAGAAACAATTCGAATTTTAAAAATAGAAATTTTAATAACGATAATAATAACAGGAGAAATAATTACAATAACAAAGAAAATAATTTATGTTTTTATCATAGCAAGTTTGGAAATAATGCTAATAAATGTGTACCACCTTGCAGGATGCAACCAGGAACTTCCTCGGAAAACTGAATAAGCCGCGTGTAGTTAATACAATAAATAATATTATTTCTTAAAAACGTTTACACATAAATGATTGTATTTCAGGATTAACATTCTTGATAGACACCGGATCGGATCTTTCAATAATTCCTGCAAATTCCCAAGACAAAATTAACCCTTCCAATTATGTCATTTTTGCTGCAAATAATTTGCAGATAAATACATTTGGTAAGCGCGCGTTATCTATAGATTTGTCCCTTGGCCGTAAATTTCCATGGAATTTTTGCATAGCCTCAGTGCCTTATCCCATTATCGGTGCCGATTTTTTAAACCACTTCGGATTATCGGTTGACCTCAAGAATCGTCGACTTACGGATTTATCGTCTGGAAGCAAAAGTAAAGGTAAAATTAAAATCGCTTCCATAACAGGTATTAGAGCCATTGACGAGTCAATTACTTTTTACCATATTCTTTCTAAATATCCTGAAATTATTAATCCGGGAGATAATGATGAACATGGTATATTTCATCACATAGTGACAAACGGTCCTCCGGTCGCGCAGCGCCCACGTAGGCTTCCTCCGGACAAGTTGGTTGCGGCCAAAGCACACTTTAAATCCATGGTCGAATCGGATAAATGTCGACCCTCTAGTGGCTGTCACGCATCTCCTATCCACATGGTCCTGATATCAGATGGTCAGTGGAGAGTTTGTGGTGACTACAGACTTTTAAACACGGTTACTATCCCAGATAGATTTCCAATACCTTTTCTCCATGATTTTTCTATTAATCTTCGTGGTACAAAATTTTTTTCTAAACTAGACTTACACGCGGCGTATCACCAAATTCCTGTATTCCCCGATGACGTACCTAAAACGGCGGTAACTACCCCCTTTGGACTGTTTGAGTTCCTGCGCATGCCATTTGGCTTGCGGAATGCAGGTCAAACTTTCCAAAGATATATGTTTAAGGCCTTAGGGGATTTGGATTTTATATTCGTTTATCTGGATGATATTCTCATCGCATCCCGCGATATAAAGGAGCATGAGAGTCATCTCGATATTGTTTTTGGTAGATTGAAATTATACTCTTTAAGCCTCAATTTGGACAAATGTATTTTTGGACAGTCAGAAATCGAGTTTTTAGGCCATCACATTGATCAAAACGGTTCTCGCCCTACAGCGGAAAAAGTCAAAGCGGTTAGGGAATTCGAAAAACCGAACACTATTAATAAATTGAGACGTTTTTTCGGTTTAATAAACTTCTATCGTCGTTACATTCCTCATGCCGCGCAAATCCAGCGACCCTTGAACGCCTTTTTACACGATACTCGGAAAAACGATAAGCGTGAGGTAAATTGGACTCCAGTCGCGGAAAATGCCTTCATTGCACTAAAGGAAGCTCTTGCTCAGGCCACTCTTCTTGCCTTTCCGTCCCCTGAAGCTCCTACACGTCTTGTAACAGATGCTTCGGACTTGGGGATGGGAGCAGCCCTAGAGCAATATTTGTATGGATCCTGGCGTCCTTTAGCTTTTTTCTCGAGAAAGTTTAATACGGCACAAACAAAATATAGCGCATATGATCGCGAGTTGACTGCCATTTATGAATCTGTAAAATATTTCCGTTATTTTCTGGAGGGTCATGAATTTAAGGTATGCACAGATCATAAGCCTTTGGTTTATGCCTCGCAGAAAAGTACGGAAAAAGCTTCACCCAGACAACAAAGGCAGCTTTCTTTTCTATCTTAATTCACAAATAATATCGAATACCTTCTAGGTGAAAATAATGTAGTAGCTGACTCTTTATCTCGCGCAGATACGATTAGTTTCCCTACGGAAATCGATCTTAATGAGCTTTCGAAAGCTCAAATCGACGACGAAGAGTTAAAATCAATTTCTAATAACAATAATAGTTCTCTTAAATTTAAAAGATTCCATTGGAATAACATTTCATTGATTTGTGATGTGTCAGGTGACAATCTTCGTCCCTATATTCCTAGTTCTATGCGAACTCGAATTTTTCATCTTCTCCATAATGCTGCTCATCCTGGTGGAAAGCTCACTAATAGGTTAATCCAAAAAAGATATGTCTGGCCTTGCATGAACAAAGACATAAAAGAATGGTGTCAATCTTGTCTTCATTGTCAACGAGCTAAAGTCTCGCGACATAACATACTGCTTCCTTCTCAATTTGTTGCTCCGGATAGTCGTTTCCGTCACGTCCACATGGACATCATCGGTCCACTGCCGGAATGTGAAGGATTTAAGTATTGTCTTACTTTAATCGATAGATTTTCTCGTTGGCCGGAAGCTATTCCGTTAAAAAATATTGAAGCGACAACGGTTTGCCGTGCTTTTTTCGATTGTTGGATATCTCGTTATGGTTCGCCTGAGACTCTCTCAACAGACCAGGGCAGCCAGTTCGAGTCGAAACTTTTTTCTGCCTTGTTGAAACTTTCAGGTTGCAATAGAATAAGAACAACACCTTATCACCCCGCTGCTAACGGGTTGGTTGAACGTTGGCACCGCACTCTTAAAGCTGCGATTATGTGCCATAATAATTCTAAGTGGATTCATTCTCTTTCCACAGTCATGTTGGGACTTAGAAACAACGTTTTGGTTTCGGGGGCATCGCCAGCCGAATACCTCTACGGTACCACCCTCAGAATACCGGGCGAATTTGTTATTCCAGAAGATTTTTCCGCTAATCGACAAATCTTCGTGGAAGAATTTCGGGAACACATGAAATTGGTTAAACCAGTGCCGGTTGAGCATAGGCACAAAAGAAAAATATTCTTTTTCAAAAATTTATTTAATTGTTCTCATGTATTTGTCAAAGTTGGTACAGTTAAGGGCATGTCCAAGTTGTAAAATGTAAACAAACCAAAAGGTAAACAAACCAAGCACTAAAATCGCACTTTTGTAATAGCGATTTCTCCCACAAAAATTAATATTTTTTCACATTCTTTACAAAAATGGAAAATTAGAGTTTCAAAGTGTCCAAAAAAATCATTTTTGGCTATGAGCAATAAAAGGCAATTAGTAAAATAACTAATTAAAATTACCTGTAAAATAGCATTTTTGACGCGTCGCGAAAAATAAACTGTTTGAGTATATCAACCGCACGGATAATGAAGAAGTTCCATGTCAGTGATTGGACCTTCAACATGTGGAAGGGGAAATTTTTCCCTTTCCTCCTTGAAATTACAAGAGAAAGGGTAAAATCTTCTTCATCGTCCGTGCGGTTGATATAGTCAAACATTTTAGTTTTTCGCAACGAGAACTCTGTTGCTCTCTGCGCGTGCGCAGACCATACTAAGAATGCATTGACAGCACCATGCTGAAGTGCACATTTTGTTTTGAATGAAACTTAGTTATTTTCTCATTTTTTTTAGTTATGCTAGGTATAGTTACCAAATTCAATACTTTAGTTTAACATTTCCATAAAGAAAATGTGAATTTATCACGGAGTAATAATAAGGAGACTGCTCTCCAGCGTATCCCCTAGTCAAACTGGTGCCAGATTTCTGTCTTGGTTCACTGAGTAGTAATGACTTTTAAAAAATAACGCGCATGTGCAGTTTGCAACTATCTTCGTCACTCTTGAAAGAACGATGAGAGAGATCATTATTTTGACGTGCGAGTTGGAAAGTGTGGTTATGTTTTACTGTTGACAATATATATTATACTATTAAATAATATTAATAAATTGTAATATAGGAAATGTGTGAGTAGATATTAATTATATTAGCATTATAGCGATTATAGCATTATATTATATTGTATTCATTCACTTTATCATACAAAGAAAAGAATTACTCCTGTTCGACAAAAATAATCTTTTTATTAATATCTACTCACACCTATATTACAATTTATTAATATTATAATATATTGTACTTACTCTTCTCTTTGCAGTTTGTTAATTAATATTTTTTCTTATTTAAATGTTGATTTTCCCGTATAGTTACTGTTGTCAACAATAAAACATAACCACACTTTCTAACTCGCACGTCAAAATAATGATCTCTCTCATCGTTCTTTCAAGAGTGACGAAGATAGTTGCAAACTGCGCATGCGCTTTATTTTTGAGAAGTCTTTACTACTCAGTGAACCAAGGCAGACATTTGGCACGGTATCTCACTGGTAGTACAGTCTCCTTATTATTACTCCGTGGAATTTATGTTTATTTATGCATATGAGATGGTCGAAAAAATGCTTCACTATAGACCGAATAGAGAAGCATTTTTTCGACCATCTCATTTGCATAAATAAATATAAATTCATATTTTCTTTATGGAAATGGTTAACTAAAGTATTGAGTTTGGTAACTATACCTAGCATAGCTGAAAGCATGAGAAAACAACAAAGTTATAGTCGAAAACAAAATGTGCATTTTCGCATAGTGATATCATTGCGACCTTGTTACAGCCTGCGCACGCGCAGCGAGCAACAGAGTTACCGTCGCGAAAAATTAAACTGTTTGACTATATCAACCGCACGGACGATGAAGAAGTTTTTACCCTTTCTCTTGTAATTTCAAGGAGGAAAGGGAAAAATTTCCCTTTCCACATGTTGAAGGTCCAATCGCTGACATGAGAATTCTTCATCGTCAGTGCGGTTGATATACTCAAACAGTTTTATTTTCGCGACGCGTCAAAAATGCCATTTTACAGGTCACTTTAATTAGTTATTTTACTAATTGCTTTTTATAGCTCATAGCCAAAAATGAATTTTTTGTACACTTTGAAACTCTAATTTTCCATTTTTGTAGAGAAAGTGTAAAAATGTTAATTTTTGTAAGAGAAACGTCTGTTACAAAAGTGCGATTTTTGTGTTTGGTTTGTTTACCTTTTGGTTTGTTTACATTTTACACCTTGGACATGCCCTTAAGAAAGCTTTAGAATGTCCATACTCAGGTCCTCATAAAATCATTAAACGAATTTCGGACAGAGTTTTTGAGGTAGAGCTTAATGGTACTAATAAACAAATTTCAGTTGAAAATTTAAAGCCCGCATATTTTGCTCTCAGTGACAATGATGATTCTGTTGAGCTTGCAAGCGAAGCGCGTTCAGAATTGCCTTCAACTTCAACGGGTGTACCAGGTGTGTCTAATGTTCCTAATCGATCCAGCATTCCAACGAGTGCTAAAAAAGATTTAAATTCAAATCAGACTTCGCCAATTAACAATAATCCTAGGTCTAGACCATTAATTTTACGTACGTATACAAATAAAAGAAAAGTTTCTTTCGATCTTTCCGGAAAAAAATAACATCTTATCGTCAGAAATTTAACTTTTAAAATAACATAGTATTGAATATTGAGATATTGTTAATTAATTCTAAGTATTAAACTAAAAAGACTGATGTGACTGCGATAAAATATTAAGCGATATCATAATTTAGTTTTTTTTAAAAAGTGCGAAGTATTATTTTAAATATTTATTATATAATTACAAATATTTTTTTTACTATTCTATGATCGATCGTCGTTATACAATATTATTATTTTACACTTATACGTGATTTATATATTAAGATTTTTACTTACCTTATTAATTTAAACTCTAGTCACGATCCCACGATATTAATTAAATTAAATAGATTATGTTTTACATTATAATGTAGGGTTAAGGTACACTCTCACCTCTACTGCCTGCCTGCCTGCGCAGGCAGGCGCCGTAAGAGTGAGAGAGAAAAAACATTTAATTTGAATTTTCTGACTCTCTTACTCTAATGTGTTACCATGTCAACCTGCAGGCAGGCAGGCAGGCAGTAGGAGCTGTGCTAGCGCCTTAAGTGATACAGTCTACGGCCACTTAAGGACAGACCGGAACATTTTATTTTTTTTCCAAAAAATGGTCAACTTTTCGAATTTTTAACTATTTGTTATGAGTTCGTGGCACTTTTGCGATAAAAATTTGCTAATTTTCTTTAACGAATGATCATTATGCAACGAAATAAAACAATAATTTCACAAAAAGTAGAAAACATCTATAGTCGGCCATTGATACAATAGTCGGACACAACAGATACAGTAGTCGGCCACCATAAATATTAATAAATATTAGCTAATCTACGAAGTTTTTTCTTTAATTTGATATTAGAACGTAAAATCTAGAGTCTTTTTGTTGAAAATAAATATTATTTTGAAAGAAACGTTGTTGTATTCTTTTATTATTACGTGTTTAAAGTCACGCATTATAGGTTATGTCAGATGTAAAAAAAATTTTACCTTTCGACATTAGTGATTTGTTTTAATTTCACGGAAAATAAGATAAAGTGGCCGACCACTGGGGGGTGGCCGAACTTACTATCACTTACCCTATTTCTCCCTTGCATCGTTGCATATTGCATTGTATCGTTACACTTGGGGGGGAGTACTGTATGGATCGCAGTGTGGTAAATTTGAATTCTGTAATATTCTCTCTCGAGATACGAGATGTTTTCTCTTGCACAGAAAAGGACAGAGCGTCCAGCGCGCGACGATTCTTTTCTCTCATGCGTAAAGAGAGAAAGTGATACGGTTAGAGTTTAGATATGTACAGTTGCGTACGGGACCACGCTGAGTGAAAATCTATTTATACTTGAAAGAATAAATCTTAATTAAATATATAATATAATTGTGTCTAGTCATTTCAAACTATTTATAATACGCAAAATATTATGGGAAACCTTCTGGTTATCTTTCTATATAAATATCATTTAAATATTAACGACAAAATCCCATAGGTAAAGAGACGCCTGTTTATCCCCGTTTATGCAATTGCTCTAATAGTCATTTGATCTAATTTAAAGGTTATAAATATTCAAATGATCTAAAGAACATTGAATATAATGTGATTTTATATAAAAGTCTAATTAATAAAATGAGTTTATTCTATAATTTATTTTTAAGCCAATAATCAAAATATCCAATTCGCATTTTCTATAATCATAAGCAATTATAAAATTTTTTCACGCAAACTTTCAACTGATAAAATAGTTGTATAAGCCAAAGTTTATTTTTTATAATTTTATAATAACCTAATTTTAAAGTGTTATAATTTTTAATTTGTATAAATTGTAATTTAACAAATGTCTGTCAAATCTAAATGTAGTAAAATATAATTTATTTAAATAAAATATCTTTTTTAAAAAATGCTAACAACCTCGAATCGTCAATTGATCAAATATTCAAAACATCTAATCGTCATTTCGTCCAATGCTAAAAACATCGAATCGTCAAATGGTCGAATGCTTAAAACATCGAATCGTCAATTGATCAAATATTCAAAACATCTAATCGCCATTTCGTCCAATGCTCGAAACGTCGAATCGACAAAAATTGGAAAAATTTGCTTGGTTTAAATAAATGTTAACTTACATCAAGCAAATTTTTCAACTTTTTCTCGATTCGACGTTTCGAGCATTGGACGAAATGACGATTAGATGTTTTGAATATTTGATCAATTGACGATTCGATGTTTTAAGCATTCGACCATTTGACGATTCGATGTTTTTAGCATTGGATGAAATGACGATTAGATGTTTTGAATATTTAATCTATTGACGATTCGAGGTTGTTAGCATTTTTTAAAAAAGATATTTTATTCAAATAAATTATATTTTACTACATTTAGATTTGACAGACATTTGTTAAATTACAATTTATACAAATTAAAAATTATAACACTTTAAAATTAGGTTATTATAAAATTATAAAAAATAAACTTTGGCTTATACAACTATTTTATCAGTTGAAAGTTTGCGTGAAAAAATTTTATAATTGCTTATGATTATAGAAAATGCGAATTGGATATTTTGATTATTGGCTTAAAAATAAATTATAGAATAAACTCATTTTATTAATTAGACTTTTATATAAAATCACATTATATTCAATGTTCTTTAGATCATTTGAATATTTATAACCTTTAAATTAGATCAAATGACTATTAGAGCTTTTGCATTAACGGGGATAAACAGGCGTCTCTAGGTAAAGTAGTCGAAACGCCATCTGTTTGAATTGCCAAGTAGTAGAATGGTAAAGTAGTCGAATGTTTAAAACGTCGAATGATAAAAACGTCGAATGTTAAAACATCGAACTGTCAATTCGTCGAATGCTCAAAACGTCGAATGCTAAAAACATCGAATCGTCAAAAGTTCGAAAAAGTTCATTGTTTTCAGTAGACATTAACTTAAAACAAAGAACTATTTCGAACTTTTAACGATTCGATGTTTTTAGCATTCGCCCAGATAGCACAAAAACTTCCAGGAAATTTCCAGGAAGTTTCCCACGGCAACTTCGGAAGTTACCTTTGGTAATTTCCTGGAAGCTTCCCCGGAATACAACAATGTCCATCTCTGGAAACTTCCTGGAAACTTCCTGGAAGTTTGCTGGAAACTCTCTTTGGAAACTTCTTGTTATTTACCCGTGTAAACTTCTTGGAAATTACCAAAGGTAGTTTCTTGGAAATTATTTAGAAATTTCCAAAACTTATTCTAATTTTTTTGTAGATAAATTTATTGTTTAAAAAGTTTTAAAAAATTAAGAGATTTTCATATTTTTCATTGACCTAAAATAAAAAATTGTATTTAATGAAAAAAAAACGAAAATAATAATCTTAAACGTGCGAGGGTAAGCAGACTCGAACCTTTGTATAGCCTGATGGATAAGTCTAAAGGTATCAAGTCGGCTGCTGGAATAGCGCCTTAACGCGCTCAACCAAGTCGCCACTTGCATCCATTTTTGAAAATATAATATACACATTACCTATTGGATTCTTTTTACTAAGTAACTTTAATTTCTATTTTACCAACTGTAGTAACAGTTTTTTTTGGTAAGTGAGGTTATGTCATAGTTAAATGTTTACATTTACATATCAATTTTAATTTAATAGTATTGTCAGTTTTACAATTGCTTATATATTACGTGAAAGTGAATATTTATTTTTGAATTAGTGTTTTGTGGTGTTGGTGTTTGTGAATAATAAAGAAAAAAATTGCATCCTAATTTTAATAATCCTTATCATTATTTGT
Organism: Leptopilina heterotoma; assembly: GCF_015476425.1. Classification (NCBI taxonomy): domain Eukaryota; kingdom Metazoa; phylum Arthropoda; class Insecta; order Hymenoptera; family Figitidae; genus Leptopilina; species Leptopilina heterotoma. The sequence continues at coordinate 95,927 of NW_025110845.1, forward strand.
TTTAAGTTTATATCATACTTTTTAATACGTTTTTTTATTATAGAAAATTTAGTAGACATTTTTATATATTTTGGAATGTTAAATTTAATTTATAAATTAAAGTACAATTTTTAATGCAAATCAATTTGTGTAATTAATTTTTTTTTTTAATCATTAATGTATGTAAACTGAATTTTAATTTTTAAATAACATATTACATGCAGTTTTTATTTTTTATAAAAAATGTAGGATTATATTTCGTGCCTTTTTACTAAACTATAAATTATTCACCAATATTTCCATTGTTCAAAAAATGGGGAAAAATATATATTTTTTAAATATTTTAAATAAAAAAACTGCTAAATTGTGCAAATTTTGTTTTTGAAATTTAAGTTTCATTTCGTTTCGTGTCGTGTCGGCTCGAAAATTAAGTCCAAAAACTTAAATATTTAGTGTCAGTCAAAAAATTACTAAAAAGAAAAAACAAAATATTTCAAGATTTAAATGCATAAAAATCTTGTTCACTTTATAATTCTATTGAAGTCTCCTCATACTATTTTATATCTATTATTAAAGTTATAATTCTATTATTTCTTTAAATATTGTATTTTGTTAGCTGTGATTTTTTATTTAATACTAAATACTTGAGTTTCTAAAATATTTATTTTCGATGTGTACTAAAATAAATTCAATTTTTTAAATTTTAATTTAGATTTTTAGTTTAGTTTTTAGTTAACACGAAACTAAATTCAATTTATTAATATTTAGTTTCGAGTCGTCACGAAACTAATAATCTAATTGGTTAAGGGGACACCTAAGTGGAAAAATGACAAAAAATCGATTTTTTTTATTTGATTCTCTAAAAGTAGACTCAATTAGGAATAGAACAAGACTTTTTAAAACCTTTTCTGAAGAGTTGAAAAAATCTGATTACATGATTCTGAATACCATGAGTTTTTAGTATTTTTTCTTTTTTCGTGTCTCCTGTAAAAATTGTTTTTTTCCAATTTTTAAACTTTCGGTACACTTTTCTCCGAATCTACTAAACCGATTTGTAATTTTTTTTTACTTTGTTTAGTAAGGTTCCAAGAATACGAATAAGAAGTTTAACATCATTTTGAGTTGCACAAACGAAGATATGAGTCAATGAATCAAAGAAAATGGTATTTTTATTTTGCTTTTGGTATAAATATGCATAAAAAAGTTTCTATTGAAGATAACGTCGTGTAACTTCTTATTCATATAATTGATTATATTTGTAATCGAATGAAAAAAGGGCGAACGCAATTGGAATAATAGTTTTCGAGAAAAGTGTACCGAAAGTTGACTCTTTTTGCATTGATTTTAGGTGACTTAGGTGTCAACTTAATTTAATTTCGGGTAGACACGAAACTAAATTCAGTTTATTAATTTAGTTTTGTGTCGACACGAAACTAAACTCAGCTAGTTAATTTATTTTTGTGACAACTCAGAAACTAAAACGAAACTAAACTTTCGTGATGGTCCCTGGTTTATAATAATAAGAAATTTGAATTTTTCCATTATTTTTCAAAATTTTATTGTTTATATTTAATTAATGTTTATAAATATAAACATTAATTAAGATAGAGTTTTACAAATATTTTTAAATAACATCAATTTAAAATCTTATTTACCACATAGTTTATTAATATTAAATAAACTATTGTAACGGTTCGTTTTTTATAACCCTTAATTTCATAGAAAATTAGGTACCCAAGGTTGAGAAATAAATTAGAGACATTTAATTAAATTTATTAATTAATTATTTATTAAAAAACAACCTATGCTAATTACAGATTTTCTCCCTATTCTAATTACGACGTTCTAAAGTGCAATAATAGTAACAATTATGATATTGGAATTATTTTGACGATTCATAACAATATATATATTAATATCAATTAAGTTCATTTTAATTTCCTAAAATCGAATATAATTTTAGTCAGTCCTATAGGATATTAATTATAATATCGCGTTGAAAATTAAGACCACACGTTTTCTGAGAAGCTACATGTATTTAATCTTAAAAGAGTTGTGCTACAGAGGTGTAATTAAACTTGTAAATTTAATGGATATGTAGACGATGCGTTTTCAATGAAGCTGCGCATTTATATGTCTAAATTTAAATAAGTATAATACAGAGATACAATACTTGTATTAACTTGGTTTTTTGAGATCATACGTTTTCTGAGAAGCTGCGTATAAAAGATCTCTTAAAAAAGAAAGAATTGCATAGAGGTTTAATTTAACATATACAGAACTTATATAAATTGTATATACACTTTCTAAGAAATTATGTAATTTTTATCAATCTATATTGAGGGTTAAAGAAATGCATCTAATTCGTAAAATCAATGCATTTACTTTAGAATTGCGACGACACGACTTACGGATATGTATTTAAATGGAATTTACTCCTACAGAGGTGTGGCTAACTTGTAATTAGAGCAAACCGAGATAAATCAAAAGAAAATACTAGAGATTTATATAAAAAAAATATATTCTATTGCGAGGGCTTAGCTGGCTGATCTCGCGAATATATATGTGATGCTGGTGAGAAGCACCAGGATAAAAAATAAGAAAAAGGGTAAGATTCTAAATTACGAAAAAATACGATCTATAATAGCCTGGGGCAGCGTACATTATAGAAAGGGATGGCAGTATACGAATATATAAGGGTAAAACCTAACACACGCATTGAGCATCTAATACTCGACGAGAGAGTATTAGAAGAAATTTCCAGCAGCCGAGGTGGCGTTCATTGGAAAGAGAGAGAAAAAAGATTCAGCAGCCGAGGTGGCGTACACTGTAATAATCAAATGCATATACTCGAGCCGAGGTGGCGTACCGAATGATATACAGTATACTCACTATGCTGCTTTCTAGTAGTCGACTTCTCTAGGCTCCCCTCTCCTTCTGGCTGCTTGGCTCTCTGTATAACCGCTTGGCTCTCTGCACAGGCGCTTGGCTCTCCACACACGTTCGTCTCAGCAAAGGTACATTCGTACATGTTTTCAATTTCGATTTTTTCTGTGTCTGATATATCTAATATAATGCTTTCGTCGTTTGTTTGGGTGTTGGTTGTGTTTTTAGTGTTTTGTGTCTTTATTTGTTTGTCTTTGTGGTATTGTGCCAAGATTAATGGGAGACAAACGGGGTTGATTTTAACTTTTTGAATCTTTCTAATTGTTGGTTTTTGTATTGGTTTTTGTAGATGTTTATTTCTATAGAGTTTTACTATATTAGCAAAATTACTTGGATCCATTGGATCAATGCCTACATTCTTCATAATAGGAATTTCTATTTTTGGATTCGGATCTGTTTCTACGGGGCTCACTTTGTAGTTCTTCCTGCGAGTTGCCTTCTTTTTTTTTGGTGTGATGGTTCTTGGTCTGCAGGTCATGATCTTGTGTTCTGCCTTTTTTACTCTTATGAAAAATGGTCTAGCCAAATTGGCTTGAAGGCATACGTCTCGCTGTTCAATGAATGGCCTAGGTAGAGTTTGTGTAGATGAGTTTTTTGTTTCCATGACTAAAAAAAAATAAAACAATTTTATATTTTTAGTTGGAATCTTTTAGTTTCATTTCGGGGTTGAGATAATATAGTTTTAGATCTTGATGATGGAATTTTCCCCTAATAGTGTCTTTGGTAGGATGTTTTAGAATATATGAGGATGAGTTTAATATTTCTTTGATTGTGTAAGGGCCTTCGTATACTGCCATAAACTTGGAACTTCTTTTTAATAATTTGTCTGACAAATTGAAAGCCTTGATAAGAACTAAATCTCCTTTTTTATATGGTTCATTTAATTTCATTTTTTGGTTTTTGATTTTATTTTTTGAAATTTTATTATTAAATGCATCTTTACATAGCATTAATCTGTGATTTAAACTCAGGGTTTTGTTTGTAAGGTATTTTGGAATATATGATTCCCAGAATCTACATGGTTTTTTATTTAAATGGATTTCGATTGGGGTATATCCGGTTAAGTCGTGATGTATTTCATTTAGTATTTTTTCTATTATTGGTAATTTGTCATACCAACAGGAGTGATTTATATCTTTTAAAATTATTCTTAAAAATTTTGATATTTCTCTATTTGTTCTTTCGACTATGTTTGATTGTGGGTGTCTAACTGAGGTCAATGTATGCTTAATATTTTCTGAATTTAATTTTGTAGTCCAGATATTGGTTGTGAATTGTGTACCGTGATCTGTTACTATTCGCGTTGGTTTTCCGTATTTGGGGAAATAATCTTGGAATAATTTATTAATTGTTGCTTCTGTAGTTTGTTTGCGTAGTGGATATAATTTTACGAATTTAGAAAATCCATCTAATACAACTAATATGTAACGATTTCCTAATTTTGAGGTTGGTAGAGGTCCGTAAAAATCTATGAATATTACTTCTCTTGGTTTATTAATCATTATTGTTTGAGTTTCAATGACTGATTTCTTATTGGTGATTTTATTACGTTGACAAGTATCACAAGAACGTGTATATTCTTTTATTCTTCGTAAAAGATTTTTAATGTAAAAATCTTCATTCAACATCAATTGGCATTTTTTTGCGCCTATATGTGCATAGATTTCATGACAATTTTTGATTAATAATTTTACTAATTTTTCTGGTATATATATTTTCCATTGTTTATTACAATTTTTGAATAATACATTTTCGAATAGTTTATATTTTATATTATCTATTTGTTTTTTGAGTATTGTTTTTAAGTTTTGGTCGTTTTCTTGATATTCAATAAGTTTACCTAATTCAATTTTAGTATATTGATTAATGTTTCTCGCTAGTGTATTAAGACATATTCTATTTTCTTTATTTTGATTTACGCATATATGATTACTGGTGTAACGACTTAGTGCGTCTGCTGCTGTGTTACTACTTCCCGTACAGTGTTCTACTTGGATGTCATAGTCTTGTATCGCGAGGGTCCATCTCATGAGTCTTCCACTTAACCATTTACATGAACGGAGGAAAGTTAGTGCTGCGTGATCGGTTATATGTATTATTTTTGTTCCAAGTAGTAAGTCCCTAAATTTAGTCAGGATCCATACTAATGCTAACAATTCTTTTTCAGTAGTATTGTATGATATTTCTGCTTTTCTTAGTGTCCTACTTGCGCATGTAATAACACGGGGTGAAAAATCTTCGTCTAATTGATATATAATTACGCCTAATGCATAATCGCTTGCATCGCTTTGTATATAAAAGGTTTTATTCATATCTGGGTAGTGAAGTCTTACATTATTTTTGAATAATTCTTTTACGGTATTGAAAGCTAGTTCATGTTCCCTTTTCCATTCCCATTTTTGTCCCTTTTTTAGTAATTCGAGTAGGGGTTTTAGTTCTTTTGCTACACTACTACTAAATTTGGCACTAAAATTTATAACTCCTAAAAAACCTTGTAATTGTTTTTTATTAATTGGTGTTAAGTAATCATGTATTCCCTGAATTTTACTGGGGTCTTGTTTTATTCCCTTTTCGGATATTATAGGTCCTAAAAATTTAGTTTCTTTTTTCTTGAATTCACATTTCGAGAAATTTAAGGTGATATTATGTTTTTGAAGTCTTTGAAAAATATTTTCTAAATCTTGTAGGTGTTCTTCTTCGGATTCGGAAACTACTAATAAGTCGTCTACATATATAATAACGCAATGTGATAATCCTTCTAAAACCTTATCTAGACCTCTTACTAATGCTGCTGTACTTGTCTTGAGACCAAATGGTGTGACGTTATGTTGATAGCATTTTCCTTTATACAGGAATGCGGTATGTTTTTTCGATTCTTCTTTAAGTGGGATTTGCCAAAAGCTCATATTCATGTCCAAATGGGTGAAGTATTTTTTGCCGGTACATCTCTGCAACAAGGTTTCAATTTTCTCTGTTCCTTCGTGGTCTTCTTCTAAAATGGTGTTAAGATTTCTTGCATCCAAGCATAATCTGATTTTTCCATCTTTCTTTATCACAGGTACTAAAGGGTTGATTTTAGCACATTCAGCTCTTCTTATTATTTTCCACTCAATCATTTGATTCAGAGTAATCTCGATTTCTTTTTCTAGTTTTATAGGTAATGAATATGTTCGTGATTTCATCTCGACGCCATCTTTAATTTTGAGTTCGTGTTCATAACACGATATCAATCCGGGTTTTTTGACGAATATTTTTTTGTATTTCCATAAGAGATCTTTGTATGCCTTTTGCATATGTGCAGGAATCATCGTGTTATTTTCAACTACGTTTGATATTATCTTTTGTGTGAAATCCGGGTATTCCTTGAATTCTGTTGCGTTTATCTTAACTGGATTATTAATTTCATTGTTATCATATTTTTCGTCACACTCGTTTTCTTCGATACATTGTATTGGGGTTTCTATTTTGTTGTTTTTTAACACTAATTCATCAGTTTGAAGATCCAAGGTACAATTTTGCTCTTTTAGGAAGTCGATGCCTAATATACATTGTTGTAACAAACACGGTATTACGAACACGATTTGTTTATTTTTTTCTCCTTTTATTTCTAGTTCTATATATATTTGCTTCCTTACTTTAATAGGTCTACCTCCCGTGGCTCCTACAGCACTAACGTTTACCAACGGTAAGCTCTCACATTTTTTGAATTTTTCCATATTTATATACATAAAATTTTCTGAAATACATGAGATCTGACTACCACTATCTACTAATGCTCTAACAGGTATTCCTTGTACATTGACTTTAATTCTTGGACATGATGTTTTAGTTTTTAATTTTAGTTCATCTTCTAAAAATTCTTCCCTCCATTGAAAAGTATTTATTATTGTTACCGAGTCTCCTGTATTATTTTCCGTTTTTGTTATTTGTTGAAATACAGGGAAAATTAGTTTTCCGATTCTTCCTTTTGGGTTTCTTCTTCAACTTCTTCTTCTTTAATTTCTTCCGTTGTTAGGCTACGAATGTTGTAAGAATTTTTGTTGCTATTGAATTTTGGTTTTTCACTTGTTCTCCAATGGTCCTGTTGTTTGATTTCCTTTTTTATCGTATTTCCTCTGTCCGAATCTATTTTCTTATTTTTACAAGAATCATTATTCCTTTTCGAATTAATAGGTCCTGCTCTATCTAGTGTTTCTAGTAATTCTAGTAACTCTTCTAAGTCTATTATTGACCTAGTGATTATACATAATCTTATCTCTTCACTAAAGTGTCTAGATAATTTCTTTATTATATCCGCTATTAATAGTGAGGGTTCTAAATATCTTGCTTCTTGAAATAGTTTGAGAGTGTATGATACCATCGAGTTGTCTTCTTTTGAGTTGAAGTGTCCAAATTCTAACTTACTTCTTATATCGTGTTGAATATTTTCTCCCCAGAATCTTCTTTTAAATTTTAAAGAAAATTCATTGAAACCGTCGTTTTGATTTTTGACTAAGTCCCACCAATCACGAGTTGATCCTTTTAAACAGTTGTTTAATATATATGGTATTTCATCTTTCCTTGGTTTGGTTAATTTCCAGAAGTCTTTCAATTCTTCTAAAAATTTCATTGGAGATGATCCCTCTACATAACATGGTGTTTTTGAGTTAAACCTAAAAGGACAAGAGTATGATCCTTCGTTTCTTTTTGGTGAGTCGGATAGAAAATTATTATCTTCTAGGATTTTTATTCTATCTTCAGCTTTAGTTTGTTTCGACGATAATTTCTTGATTTCTTTATCACTCAATTGTAGCAATTTTTCATTTTGTAGGATCGCGGTGGCAAACGTATTTTCCATTCTATCTTCGATTACATCTATCCTAGTATCGGTGTTACTTTTTAGTGATGCTACTTGTTCGTTGATTTCGGCCTGTAATCGAATTTCAGCATCTTCGATTTCTTCGCGGAGTTGTATTTTTGAGTTATCTACTTTCATGTCTATGGAGTTGCACCAATCCCTAAAGGTTTTATGCTCGCGTTTTAGATTTTCTGTAATTAATTTTAATTTTTTGATTTCTTTATCGAATTCACTTTCTTCAGCTTTTCGTAATTCATTTTCGAGTGAATTTCCAGGCATTGTTTCTTTTGTGGTTTGTACTTTAGTGCTTTCTTTATATATATTATAATCTCCTACATTTAGTGGATTCTCGCTGACTGGTTCAGTTGTTGCATCCGGTACAGGTTCAAATACTTCTCGCAAATCAATTATCGAATCTATGCTATTTAAAACTTTACGTCTCCTACCTCTTTTAGATGTTGTACTCGACATATTTAATTTTTTAGTCTTTTTTTTTAATTTTACTTTTTAAATTACGTTGGGTCCTGTCACGGTCGCCAGTTGTAACGGTTCGTTTTTTATAACCCTTAATTTCATAGAAAATTAGGTACCCAAGGTTGAGAAATAAATTAGAGACATTTAATTAAATTTATTAATTAATTATTTATTAAAAAACAACCTATGCTAATTACAGATTTTCTCCCTATTCTAATTACGACGTTCTAAAGTGCAATAATAGTAACAATTATGATATTGGAATTATTTTGACGATTCATAACAATATATATATTAATATCAATTAAGTTCATTTTAATTTCCTAAAATCGAATATAATTTTAGTCAGTCCTATAGGATATTAATTATAATATCGCGTTGAAAATTAAGACCACACGTTTTCTGAGAAGCTACATGTATTTAATCTTAAAAGAGTTGTGCTACAGAGGTGTAATTAAACTTGTAAATTTAATGGATATGTAGACGATGCGTTTTCAATGAAGCTGCGCATTTATATGTCTAAATTTAAATAAGTATAATACAGAGATACAATACTTGTATTAACTTGGTTTTTTGAGATCATACGTTTTCTGAGAAGCTGCGTATAAAAGATCTCTTAAAAAAGAAAGAATTGCATAGAGGTTTAATTTAACATATACAGAACTTATATAAATTGTATATACACTTTCTAAGAAATTATGTAATTTTTATCAATCTATATTGAGGGTTAAAGAAATGCATCTAATTCGTAAAATCAATGCATTTACTTTAGAATTGCGACGACACGACTTACGGATATGTATTTAAATGGAATTTACTCCTACAGAGGTGTGGCTAACTTGTAATTAGAGCAAACCGAGATAAATCAAAAGAAAATACTAGAGATTTATATAAAAAAAATATATTCTATTGCGAGGGCTTAGCTGGCTGATCTCGCGAATATATATGTGATGCTGGTGAGAAGCACCAGGATAAAAAATAAGAAAAAGGGTAAGATTCTAAATTACGAAAAAATACGATCTATAATAGCCTGGGGCAGCGTACATTATAGAAAGGGATGGCAGTATACGAATATATAAGGGTAAAACCTAACACACGCATTGAGCATCTAATACTCGACGAGAGAGTATTAGAAGAAATTTCCAGCAGCCGAGGTGGCGTTCATTGGAAAGAGAGAGAAAAAAGATTCAGCAGCCGAGGTGGCGTACACTGTAATAATCAAATGCATATACTCGAGCCGAGGTGGCGTACCGAATGATATACAGTATACTCACTATGCTGCTTTCTAGTAGTCGACTTCTCTAGGCTCCCCTCTCCTTCTGGCTGCTTGGCTCTCTGTATAACCGCTTGGCTCTCTGCACAGGTGCTTGGCTCTCCACACACGTTCGTCTCAGCAAAGGTACATTCGTACTTATACCAGTGTAAATTCGTTCGTATGAGCTGCGATATTTCACTGCCCGGCTCGCGTATTTATATTATTGGTACGCAAGGTTGTATTTGAGAGAGGTCAATAGAAATGTAATAATTGACATCTCTTATTTAATTTTGGAATTAATATTTAAATTCTCACCTTTAATGTATTTAGGGTTTACTTTTCACAGGGGTTCATTGGTTTCTTTAATTTAATATATTAATTTATATTAATATACTGTTTAATAAATTATTAATATTTAATTAATTATTATTATATTCAATATTTATATGTGTATATAAGGCGTTTAAATTGAACCCTTACACTATTAATATTAAATTAAAAAATTTTTTTTTGGTTTTTGCAGACAATAGACAACTACTTTTTGGGAATTTAACTATTTTCTGGAATTTTAATAAAATTCATTGCAAAAATCAATTATTTTCATAAAAAAGTAACAAAAGAATTCATCACAAGAATTCAGTTATCATCAAAAGTAGATAATAAAATTTTTCGTTTAAATTTAATTATTTTCAGGAGTTTTAATAAAAATCATTGCAAAAGTCAATTATTTCCAAAGTAATAACATTTTTCGTTTAAATTCAATTATTTTCAAGAATTTTAAGAAAATTCAGTGCAAAATTCACTTATTTTCAAAAGAAATAAAATTCTTCTCGGGAATTCAATCATTTTCAGGAAATTTAATAAAATTCTTTGAAAAAATCAATTATTTTCATAAAAAATAACAAAAGAATTCTTCACAAGAATTCAGTTATCTTCAAAAGTAGGTAATAAAATTCTTCGCAGAAATCAATTATTTACAAGAAAAAATTCTGATTAACATTTCAATTATCTTTATATAAATCGCAAAATTTTTCGTCAAAAAAATTCAAATAATTTCATAACAATTTTAATTGATTTCCTGCAAAGAATTAAATTATTCTTAAAAATTATATTATAGTTCGTCGAAAGAATTCAATTATTCCTAAAAATCCTATAAAAATTCGTGGAGAGAATTCAATTATTTAAAATATTTATTTATAAAATTCGTCGAAACAATCTAATTGTTCATTAAAATACTTATTTTTGTATTTAAATATTTGAATTCTAGTAGTCTTTTAATAAATATTGATTTATAATATCAATAGAATTTATCACTTGGTCAAATATATAAAACAATATATGAGAATATATCAATCAATCCAAAGGTTAATAATAAAAAACACATATGTCTATTTTTACGTTTCGACAGTCACAGCCGAACTTCAGAATATAATACGGTTCCTCTTTAATAACACCATTTTCCAATTTAATGGGAAATTTTACAAACAAACTTACGGAACTCCTATGGGGTCACCCATATCAGGACTATTTGCGGATCTCGTCATGATTGATCTCGAACAAGATTGCTTGGAAATTTTATCTTTTGAACCTCTTTTCTTTTTTCGTTATGTTGACGACATTCTCACATGTATACCTAAGGATAAACTTAGAGAAATCTTGGATGTATTTAATTCTTACAATGACCGTTTACAATTTACTTATGAAATTGAAAACGGCCATTCTTTTAATTTCCTTGACGTACTAATTATTAAACAAAATGACACCTTAATAACTGACTGGTTTATGAAACCTACTTTCTCTGGACGTTTTTTAAATTTTCACTCCCAACATCCAATATCACAAAAAATTGCGATCGTATATAACTTAATTGATAGAGCTATTAGACTTTCTGACAAAAATTTTCATGAAAAAAATATCAGAATTGTTAAAAAACTGCTGTGTCAAAATGGTTATCCATTGATTTTTATTAACAAATTTATTAAGAAACGCCTTAACGTTATTCATTCAAACCAGGAACGCAAAAATAAAACATTTTATTACAAAAAGGTTAAAAAGATTACTTTGCCATATTCAGAATTTTTATATAATAAAACTTCAAATCTTTTACATGAATACAATATAATAACAATTCCCAAATCTAATGACAGTTGTAATTACATAAAAAAAGGCAAAGATATAACAAATAAAAAAGAAAAAACTAATTGTGTTTATAAAATAAAATGTAAAGACTGTTCTGCTTCTTACGTGGGGGAAACTAAGAGAATGTTGAATGTGAGAATTGACGAACATAAAAAATCCAAAACAAATGCACTGAGAAAAATAAAAGGTTAAATATAATTAAGTTTTAGTTAAAAACAACCGAGCGATGCTGCTAATATAGCACTTGCAATGTGAATTGTTTGCAGTAACCGATCGAATACGATTAAAAATTTCGGTAGAAACTAGTTAAGACTACTCGGTTACGGTAGCTTCTTTCTCTGTTACTGTAACTAACAGTTTATGATTAATGCTCGGTAAACGTTAGTTAACTTACTCGGTTACTGTAGCCACCTAAAAAGGCTACAGTAATAATATAAACTTGAATATTGTAGTCAATTAGCTCTGTTATAATAAAGAAACCGATTAATTAATTTTAAACCACCCAACTCGATTAAAATATTTTTTGATCAATAAAATATTCCCTTGATAAAAATTATTTTCTTTTATTGAAATCTATTTGATTAAAAAATTATGTTCTAATTTAAAGATAACCAAAATTTTCTGAAATTAAAATTCTTTTTTATAATCAAACAAATCTCTTTCAAATAGAATAAAATACTTTTAACCTCTTTAACGTGCATCGTGTAATATGTCATCGGGGATGTAAGGTTTAATGCGTTTAATATTCTCCATTTCATTTTTATTTTTATGTATCTATTGTAGATGAATTCTATATTTGATGGCTGCTGTAACATAATCAATAAAAATTTGTATCGCGTCGGTAGAAACCAGAATTGTAACAACACGACTCTCCGGAAAAGACGAAACGAAGTGACTGACTGACTGTGACTGACGATATGTCGCCTAGATATGTTTACTCGGTTAAAATCTCACAACTGAACGTAATTACATGAAACTCGGTTAATATTAATCGCATAGTAATTGTTTATATTCAAAAAACAGATAGGTAACAACCACCACGAAAGTTTGTTTCCATTATGCACATTTCAGATTGGTTAAGACAATCCTTTGGAGGATTATTTTTAACAGATGTGTTTTAACCATCTCAGCTCGGTTGTGATAATCAGTATAACTTAGTTTCTTTTAACCATATCTTATTTATTTTTAAATACTTTTTTTTAACCGAGCTATTTCTACCACTCGGTTAAACGCAATTTTTCTCAGTGTGTTATTGCTGCGCATAATCGAGTGCTAAAACACGATTTTGATTGGGATGGTACATCGATTCTTGATAGTGAGCCTATTTGGCGTAAGAGATTGATCTCTGAAATGATACATATAAATTTACAAAAAAAATCTTTAAATAGAAAAGAAGATACTATAAATTTAAATCAAAGTTATAAAAAATTTTTCTCTAAGAATTTTCGATAATAATGTTACACTAATTTTTATTTTTAATTTTATATTATTCATAATTATTTTCTATCAATATAGTATATTTTCATAGATCATTCTCTATAAGTGTGTTTACACTTACACATATAAGAAATCTCATTAGCATTCATTCTACAGGTCATTGACTTGCAATTATAAACAAAGTTTGATTATTGTAATGACAATTTTTCTCTCTGCGTTAGTTTAATATGTGATGTCCGACAATGAATATTAATTGATAAGTGCTCGTGATGTCTTTTTTCGGTAATAATTAATTTATATAAATTTTTATTTGTTATTTAATTTTTTTATATTTTCTTTTGTAAAAATTTTATTTTAATTAAAATAAAAATTTTTTTAGTTCTGAAGAGGACGGCTGTGACTGTCGAAACGTAAAAATAGACATATGTGTTTTTTATTATTAACCTGACTTGGATTGATTGATATATTCTCATATATTGTTTTAAATATTGATTTAAATATGAATTTTAGTTAAAATTTTAGATCTTTTAATTGAATATTACAATCAATATAGCGAGAATTTTTAGAAATAATTGAGTTTTGAAATTAATTTTTTTGAAAAAGTTTAATTGAATTTTTTTATTATTTTAAGTTCTCGTTTTCTAATATAGTTTTAATTGAAGAATTTACGAATAATTCAAATTATTTAATTATTATAAAACATGAAGAAATCGATCACTCCGAGTCGAAGACTTGGAGTTATTGATATCATCATGTTTTATAGTTATGAAAAATTTAATTTTTTGTATTTTAAGTAAAATTTTCTTTTATTTGACTCGGACTGGTTATATATTTTTGTCAGCAATTGGTCCGTAAAGTCCGCATTTTTAAATACTTTCACTGGTTCGAGCACTGGTATTAGGTGTATTCCACGTCAGTTCAACACAAAAAATTTTATTAGGTTTTGGGATTCGGTTGAAATTGGGTAGATTATATCCTCTGGTGGTAATAAATAAAATCCCCAAGCGATTTTAAAAAATTTCAAAAATTGGCGGACATATTGGATTTTTAATTTTTTTGTACTTTTTTTTTGAAAAATATATATCTGTGCTTGTTCTTAACGGATTTTAGTTTATGACCTCTTAAATTGTTCGTATTGAAATATACTTTTATTTAAAAAATTAAAATTAAAAAAATTATTTAAATTTTTTGTTTAAAAAATTAATTTAATTTTTTGAAAAGCCATAGAAAAAATATGCTACCTTCAATTTTGATCATTTTTTTACCATTTGTAGACATAAATGTGTTGGACTTGTCCTGAAATTTTCATCGTGGGACAGCCAGTAGTTTTTGAGAAAAAAAATAAAACGTAAATCCTTGCATAACGCTGTAGCGCTCAGTTTTAATGCCGCACGATTGTAAATGGAATTTTAATGAAAGTACGAGTTTTGATTAACCCTAGAACTAAAATATGATTTTTTTATAGACTAACGAAAAACTGGGGTGGTTTGGTAACCCAGATTTGAAACAATTGAGGGGCTGGATGCTATAATGTGTTACGCGTGAACACACGGCCAGTCAGTTGGGTTATGGAGAGAAAATTTTGAAGTTGTTCAAAATGAATTTAAAATTATTGTTTCTTGTTTAGAATTTCAAGGCGAAACTTTTTTTCTAATAAAATTTTTTTATATAATTGTTTGTTTTTAAGTAAATTGAGAAAAGCGTGATTTTCTAACCTAAGAAATTTTAATGAATTTTTGACTTCAACTCGTGATTACTTCGTTAAATATTAATATTTTTCCACGAAATTTACACACAATATTCTTCAAACTAGTTCAAAAGTGAAACAATATTTAGTAATTTTTCAAAAAATTCTATGTCTAAGTAAATAATTATTTAAATAAATGTGCCGGAAAAATGATGCAGCTATTTTCAATTGAAAAAGTTGAGTGACGAATTTTCGTTTTCGGAAAACTTCCAGTGACAAAAATATTCATCAATATGTTAGGAAGTTTTTTTGAAAATTTTTCGTCATTTGATAGTAAATTAAAGAAAATAGAGCAATTTTAACAGCGTCGTGCTCTGCTGTAAACGTAAACATTGACTCACTGTATACATTTGTCTTGTAATGGCGGCCATTCCACACGTGCGCGGCCACGCCGTAATTTTACAGCAGAGCGCGACACTGTTAAAATTGCTCTATTTTCTTTAATTTATTATCAAATGACGAAAAATTTTCCAAAAAACTTCCTAACATATTGATGAACATTTTTGTCACTGGAAGTTTTCCGAAAACGAAAATTCGTCACTCAACTTTTCCAATTGAAAATAGGATAATCATTTTTCCGGCAAAATTATTTAAATAATTATTTACTTAGACATAGAATTTTTTGAAAAATTATTAAATATTGTTTCACTTTTGAACTAGTTTGAAGAATATTGTGTGTAAATTTCGTGGAAAAATATTAATATTTAACGAAGTAATCACGAGTTGAAGTCAAAAATTCATTAAAATTTTTTAGGTTAAAAAATCACGCTTTTCTCAATTTACTTAAAAACAAAAAATTATATAAAAAAATTTTATTAGAAAAAAAGTTTCGCCTTGACATTCTGAACAAGAAACAATAATTTTAAATTTATTTTGAACAACTTCAAAATTTTCTCTCCATGACCCAACTGACTGGCCGTGTGTTCACGCGTAACACATTATAGCATCCAGCCCCTCAATTGTAAAAGGTTACCTTTTTTGTAATTTTTTTAATTTGTCAACAATGTGGTTAATTTGAAAAAATTAAACGGATTTTCAAAGCTAAATGGAGACAATTTTATTTTGATTAAGGCAACTTAAAAATTTAAATATTATTTACAATATATACAAATGTTAAATGATTTTAAAATAGAATAAAAATCATTTATTACAAAGGAGGTTTCTATTTTTTACGGGGGAGTTTCCGAGGTCTTACAGTTTTTCTTTATTTACCTTTTAAAATCCGTTTAATTTTTTCAAATTAGCCACATTGTTGACAAATTAAAAAAATTACAAAAAAGGTAACCTTTTACAATTGTTTCAAATCTGGGGTACCAAACCACCCCAGTTTTTCGTTAGTCTATAAAAAAATCATATTTTAGTTCTAGGGTTAATAAAAACTCGTACTTTCATTAAAATTCCATTTACAATCGTGCGGCATTAAAACTGAGCGCTACAGCGCTATGCGAGGATTTACGTTTTATTTTTTTTCTCAAAAACTACTGGCGGTCCCACGATGAAAATTTTAGGACAAGTTCAACACATTTATGGCTACAAATGGTAAAAAAATGATCAAAATTGAAGGTAGCATATTTTTTCTATGGATTTCAAAAAATTAAATTAATTTTTTAAACAAAAAAATTAAATAATTTTTTTAATTTTAATTTTTTAAATAAATTTATATTTCAATACGAACAATTTAAGAGGTCCTAAACTAAAATCCGTTAAGAACAAGCAGAGATATATATTTTTCAAAAAAAAGTACAAAAAAATTAAAACTCCAATATGTCCGCCAATTTTTGAAATTTTTTAAAATCGCTTGGGGATTTTATTTATTACCACCAGAGGATATAATCTACCCAATTTCAACCGAATCCCAAAACCTAATAAAATTTTTTGTGTTGAACTGACGTGGAATACACCATTATACTTATTTCGTAATTCTGAACAATCAATTGTATGGATTTTCAAAAATTTTGATTTTTTTTAAGGAATAATTGAATTCTTTCGACGAACTATAATATAATTTTTAAGAATAATTTAATTCTTTGCAGGAATTCAATTAAAATTGTTATGAAATGATTTGAATTTTTTGACGAAAAATTTTGCAATTTACAAAGATAATTGAAATGTTAATCAGAATTTTTTCTTGTAAATAATTGATTTCTGCGAAGAATTTTATTACCTACTTTTGAAGATAACTGAATTCTTGTGAAGAATTCTTTTGTTATTTTTTATGAAAATAATTGATTTTTTCAAAGAATTTTATTAAATTTCCTGAAAATGATTGAATTCCCAAGAAGAATTTTATTTCTTTTCAAAATAATTGAGTTTTGCACTCAATTTTCTTAAAATTCCTGAAAATAATTGAATTTAAACGAAAAATGTTATTACTTTAGAAATAATTGACTTTTGCAATGATTTTTATTAAAACTCCTGAAAATAATTAAATTTAAACGAAAAATTTTATTATCTAATTTTGATTATAACTGAATTCTTGTGATGAATTCTTTTGTTACTTTTTTATGAAAATAATTGATTTTTGCAATGAATTTTATTAAAATTCCAGAAAATAATTAAATTCCAAAAAAGAATTTTATTTCTTTTGAAAATAATTGAATTTTGCACTGAATTTTCTTAAAATTCCTTAAAATAATAATTGAATTTAAACGAAAAATTTTATTACTTTGGAAATCAAAGTCAGCGACTTTAAATTAAAAAAAAAAGAAGTTATTTTTTTTATGAAAAACCCAGTAATAAGGGGTGAATTAAAGTTGATTGGCATTTTTATGCTCTTAAATTCCAAACCAATTCCGTTTTTGTCCGCTATTTTAATAAATTCCTTTTCTATTGTTAAATTGATAATTTCTATCCAATTCAATTCTCTATAACCACGTGACCAGATTTTGAAACCCCTTTAATGCCCTTTAAAGAATGCAATGTTAATTAAA
This sequence comes from Leptopilina heterotoma, assembly GCF_015476425.1. Classification (NCBI taxonomy): domain Eukaryota; kingdom Metazoa; phylum Arthropoda; class Insecta; order Hymenoptera; family Figitidae; genus Leptopilina; species Leptopilina heterotoma. The sequence continues at coordinate 113,671 of NW_025110845.1, forward strand.
AGGCATTAACTCCTCAACAAATGATTCCCTTAAACGGCATTAAAGTGAATTCAGACTCTGGTCACGTGGTTACAGAGAATTGAATTGGATAGAAATTATCAATTTAACAATAGAAAAGGAATTCATTCAGATTGCGGACAAAAAAGGAATTGGTTTGGAATTTAAGGGCATAAAAGTACCAATCCACTTTAATTCACCCCTTATTACTGGGAATATAAGTAGTTGTCTATTGTCTGCAAAAACCAAAAAAAAAAATTTTTAATTTAATATTAATACCCAGTGAGAAATTGCCAATAGACTTTAATCGGTCCAATATCGGTCCAATATTGGTTGCCGTGCTGGGCGCCGATTGACTCCCAATATTGGACCAATATGGGCTGATGCTTGGGATGTAACGGGTTCGCCAAGCATCGGTTGTTAATATTGGTCCAATATTGGCCGAATATTGGCAACCAAGAGAAAAAATTTTTTTAAATAAATTTTTTTAATTAAATAATAATAATAAAAAATTAATGTTTATAATTTTTGTTTAATATATTTATTTGTTTAATTATTTATTTTTAATAATTCATGTAAATAATAAATAATTTATTATTTATAAATTATAATTATTTAAAAATGCAGCAGCTATTAGGAAATAGCATTCTGCAAAAAAATTCTATCATTGAAAAATCAATGATAGGCGAGAGATATCTGCGTGATTAAATAGATTCGCAGATGATAGGCAAGAGATATCCGCGTCATTAAACAGATTCGCAGATATACTCTGGTCTCGCGACGAATCTCTCGATACTTATATACACTGGAGTCGCCGTGTCAGTTGCGAGAACGGTTACAGCGTCCCTCTTTCGGCAGAGATAAGAATTGTCACGTAAACTGCGGGTATAATAAGGCCGTCGGTAAAGCGATTTAGCAGTTTACGTGACAATTTTACAATTGTTAGGTCCCAAGTATTGGAATTGGGAAACCTTTTATATTATCTCCATATAACTATTTCCTCGTGTAATGAAGCAATGGCAGCAAAGCATGGTGTTCGAAGAGAATTTGAATAAGGATTATTAAACACATTAAATTGAAATGCATCTTTGACATAAAACTTCACTTTAATAATTAGATTCTTCAATTATAAGAAATAACTGAATATAAATGTACAAAGAATATATATTGAGTTGATATAGTTTTACTTATTTGTTTCTTTGAAATCAAAGTATAAAAATATGTACGTTCCGAAAGATCTCTGAGTGTCAACTGACTTACAGTTTGATATCTATCATTCTTCTCTCTGTTTACTAACACATCTATTCTCATTCATTCTATTACACTCATACATACAATATGTGCGTAATGTCTTATTAGGACATAACACCTCCACCCTTAAAAAAGAAGAAAACTGTTAAACACAGCTTTTCTTCTTAATTGGATACGTTTTTTTTTGTATTGTAGTGATTTTTTTTATTTTACGTAGAATGTTATTGTTTATATTGAATTGCGTAGACAGATAATAAAAATTGTGACCTGTAGAGTGATTTGAAACGAAACTTGCGCCGCCATAAGTGAATACATGCACAAGTCCCAGCACGCTGCGCTGGACACTTTATTTTTTTCTCGTAAAGTTATTGTTGTCCCATAATTAAATTTACAGGAAGTATTCTTTACTTTATTGACAATATTTACCAAAAAAAAAATTTCAAATCGAAGATATATTTTTTTCAAAATTTTAATTCAAAAAATTTTTTGAAATTTTTTTCGGGCAAAAAAATTTTTTTTTAAAAATTTTTATTTTTTTCTTTAAAGTACTTCTTATTATGAGTATTTTTCAAAAAAAATTATTTTAATCGGTTAACAAGAAAAAAAGTTATGTGCCTTTTTTGAAAAACCGACCAAAATTTTGAGTAAGAGGTAACTCAAAAAATTTTGAAAATTTTGAAAAAACTTTTATACACTTTTATTCCATGTATAAAAAGGAACAAATTCTGAAAGTATTTTGAATATTGCTAAAATCATCGAAAATTCTTATGATCACTTGGCGTGGAATTGCTCTATTCAAACAGTTGAAAGTAAGAAATAGAAATGATGCAAATTATTTCCTTATGAAAATTGAGAATTTTCTACAAAAATATTAAGAAACAGGAATATTTGACGTTTCCTGAAGCTTTTGGTTAATTCTGACTAAAGGATTTTTTATGCTCCTGTTGAATCCTGATGTTTATGGATTGCGATTATTGAGCATTGAAATCTTTTTTTTTATTTACAGCCCCTCACCGAAATATAGTCGGTAAATGTAAAGTATCGCTAAAACTTGAAATTTGTGCGTGTATCTCGAAAACCGTAATTGATAAATAAAAAAGGATATCATTTTTGAATTTAAGTTCTAAAGGATATATTGCATACATAATAAGAGCATATTGTTAGATGAATTCTAAGTCGGTGAAAAACAAGTATAATGTTTAAATAAATATGAATATAAACAAATAAAAAGATTTCCCTTTAATTTTATGACGGTCAGTTGACCTTTTTCCAGGTAAAAAAGGGTGTCGACTTTGTATAAAAAACCTGACTACACTGAGAAAAAAGAGGGCGCGTTACAGCACATTTTCGATTCATGTTGCGCGACTCAACCCTGAATTCTTCTACACACTTTCTGGGGCGTGCAGCATGCCCCAAAGAGCGTGTAATACGCTTCAAATACAGCTCGCCTCGACTCAGGGGTCCGCTGCACGCCCCAGAAAAGTGTCTAGCAGAACACAGGGTTGAGTCGCGCAACATGAATCGAAAATGTGCTGCAACGCGCCCTCTTTTTTCTCAGTGTACTTTTGAAGCTTTCTGATTAAACATGACTCAAGCCTGACGTTCTCTGGCTGCAATCGTAACAAATGCAGCCTAAAATCATCAGAGATTCTGACTAAATTTCTGTCGTTTTGAGATTTTATTTTTAGTAGGGTGCCTTGATCAAGATACATATATATCTATAATTCTGGAGTATTAAACAATATTCCAATATTTTTGGAATATGGAGTACTTAAGTGCTTTGAAATATGTTGTCGAGGTTAATTATTGCTAGTTGAGAGTGAATTTTAGTAATAAAAACCGCTATTACTGCTCGTATTCACGTGCAATTGTTAGCAACACGTGTTAGCACAATGCGCATGCGTTTAAAAGCTTGCGTGTGTATCTTAAAATATTTTCAGATTTGTGACTATAGATGCATATTTGATTTTAGTGATTATAGATAAGTGTATTATATTTCGGATTTATTTATTAAGCAATGATGTGGGTATGGTAAAGAATTTACCCAATTATTTAAGTGACAGCTTAGATAAATATACTAGATGCGGCGAGGGTCGATGGTGGGGACTACCGATATATATAGCATACTAAATTTTCAGTGTATGTTAGTGCCGCCCTCTTCAAGTTTTCGCCGTTTCCAAGGTTACCGCTTGGAAATCATATTATTTCAGTTATGAAAGGCTAGAATTTCATTTCTCGCCAATATCACTACTTTTCTTTTTTTTTTTTTTTTTTCAAAACAGCGTGTTTTTGAGATAACAATAGAAACTAATGAAACAATTTTTTAATATAAAGTTTTAAAAAATAATAAAATCTAATTATTATTTTTAATTAATTTCTTTTATAAAAAAAATTTATTAATTATTTTTTTTTAATTAAAAGAACATTTTTTAATTAATAATTAAAAATTTTTTTTTAATTAAAATAAAATATTTTCATTACAAAATTTGTTTAATTATGAATTTTAATTAAAAAATTGTGTTTAACAGAATGGGAATGTGGGAGGCTAAAAATACATAAAGTAAGACTTTGATAAGTTTGAGTAATATGTATTTCATTTTAATTTGTACAAAGTTAATGTTAAATCAACCTTCATCTGAAAAAAGTTGTTGTCACACATAAAACAAATATCTGCAAGGTTTCTACAAATTTCTCCTTATAAAATTCCATGATTTTTTTATTATTTCCAGGTGATAAATTAAAAACAATGACACATTGAAACAAAATTTCTGTCAGTTAAATCAGGTAAATGTCATGAAAAAGATTTGCCAGGGAAATTAAGAAAATTGAGACTTTTCCGACTTTTCTTCCAAATATCGCAACAAAATACCACAATTTTTAGTAAAAAAAGTGCAACTTATTGTGATTTTTATAATGCAAAAATTAACTTTTAGCAAATCTTTCAAAAATTGTTTTTGAATAGTTAAAATTTTGTTAACTTTAATTAAAAATAATTAGTTTATTTCAAGTATTTTGTTACAATTTTTGAAAAACAACTATTGAAAACTTTTAATTGCAAATTTTGAAAATAATTGAATTATCAAAAATTTATAATTTTTAGAGGTAAATTTAAAAATAAAAATCAGTTTCTAATTTTTTTAAATTCAATATTTTTAAAATTTTTAATTACATATTTCCAAAAATAATATTTTACAATTATTTTTAACATTTTAGAGAAAATAATAATGTTCAAAGTTTTTAATTAAAATTCATCAAAAAATTCATTAGTTTCTTTAAATTATACAAAAATTCTTTTAAGAAATACAATTATTTTCTATAAAATAATTACATTAATACAATACAACTTTTTAAAAAAGTAAATCATTTTTAAAAGATTTTACCAAATTTTAATTGTTTAGAAATTTATCAAAATTGAAACACTATTATCGTTCAAAAATTGTTTTAAAATATTAAAAAAAAATTAATTGTAAGAATTTCTTTATGATAATTTTTTGAAAATATTATACCTTAATAACTTAAGAAAAAACTATGGAGAGTCACAATTATTATAAAAAATTGAGTTTATACATTTAAATAATTGAATTCTAAAAGAACTTTTGGAAAATTATTTAAATTAATTGATTCAGAGATGAAGTTTAGTTAAAAATTGTGGAAAATAATTAAATTCAGGAAGGGTTATAATTGTAATTTTTAGAAATTATTAAAATTCATAAATTTTACTCATTTTCCGGAAACATTAATATTTTCCTCTGTAAAAAGTATTTTGTTAGGGAAAGTAATTTTAATGTCAATAAATTGTCAGGGAAATTGATAAAATGAATTTTGTGACTACTCAGAGTAATAAAAGAGCGCGAATTTCAATCACACGGGTTTACAACAAAAGCTAAAAAAATTGCTTGATCCGATTAGAAATTTCATGAGATTTCCATGATTCCATGAATCAAAATGAAATCCCATGACAATTCCATGATTTCCATGACTTGTAGAAACCCTGAATCTACATTGCTACTTAGCTTCAACTATGAAGTTCCAAAAATTTTTTTGCTATATTGATTTTTGAACTCCTTTGCAAATAACAAAAAAAAAAATAATTTTTAAACTTTTTACTGGCAACCCTACATAAAAACTTCACAATTTACTGAGCCCTCTCACTAGATATATATTTAATATTTTTTATATATTTATAAAACTTAAATAATATATCATACGTCAAGGTGAGCAATTATCGAGAGGGAAAACACGTAAGTTTATTAACCCTAACAGAAGTACATTTTTTAATGATAAAATTAAAAATCGATTACTTTCTACAAAATTCTGATACAACTCAACAATAAAAGCAAATTCATTGAACAATTAAAGAGATTTTTTTTATGTTGGTCGTCAAATCATACTTCTGAAAGGATTAAATCCACATAACTTACGGTAGCATAAGAAAAAATGTTTAGAATAATATAAAATCGCAGTGTATGTACAGAGATGAAGAAGCCTTAAGAATAATAATAAACCTTTTTTCTTATGCTTTTTTGCTGAAAAAAATATGATTAATAAGCACAATAATAATTTAAGTACAATTTTTCGTTGTTTTTTTAAAAATACTTTCTAAGTAATAACATAAAGCATATTACGAATAAACATAACTAATCGGGCCACAAGTTATAATTTTGAACATAATACAATACATACATACATACATACATACATACATACATACATATATATATATAAATACATTTTTCTTAAATTATTTTTCTCAACGCAAAATGATTTAAAACGCATAATTAAAAAGTTTATTACAACATGTAGAATAATTTTAAAACGATTTTTTAAAAGTAAAATGCCCTGAGATTAACAATGTTCAATCACGTCATAAGTAAAATACTCTTTGTTTAACAATAAACTTTGTTTAACTCTTTGGTTTAACAAAAATAATATCACAATTACTTATAGTAAAGTTTCATAGAACACATTTGCCTTGTCAGGACTAAAAACGAAATGTTCACAAAATTAAAGTTATGAAAATAAAAAAGGTTCTTTTATATTAGCTAGTTTTCTTTAATAAATATAAAAAATTTAATAATATTTCGTTAAACAAAAAATCTTATTAAGCATATATCTCAAATATTTTTACTATACAAAGCAATAAAATAATGTTTATAATTGAAAACTAATTTTATAGGTATAACCGAAACTTTACTATAAATTTGTAAAACATACTTGGTGTTAAATGCAGGAACCGAGGTGTACGGTAATAACATTATTTACAACAATAACATTTTTACAAATCCACATACTGTTTTATATACATGTAATTAACACTCCGTTTGTAAACTGGGTACTCCGTGCATTATCGAAAAATGTTAATAATTTCCTGACAATCAAATGAAGAGGACTGGTATTCTACCTAAAAAATTATGCAAAAACGAAACTAACGTCTAAACTTAAAGTTCTGTAATCAAAAGGGAAAGTTAAAACAGCTAAAAATTAACCCTATTTACAGACAAAGTGTTAAAATTCTAATTTACAAGTGCAATATAGTTTTCATTTTTCTTGAAGGTTTGTCTCCTTGTTTAAGAAATGAACTACTCTTGCGCTTAACCCCACGGGTTTTATTTGGAGCTGAAAGCTTTTTGTTCGTAGCATTGTCACGGCGTTTTTGCAAACTTTCAACTCTTGTTCGACGATTGTCTTCAGTACATACTCGATGCAATTTAGCTGTAAATAAGCAACGCATTGCAAAGAGTCTGTGCTCATGACATGAATCTGACTCTTCATACCACATTGGGTATATTCTTTGAATGTCTCGAATAGCTTGTTTTTCAATAGTTTCTTTAACGCAAGTCTTATACCGTATTTGTTTAATAATTTTTTCAAATGAAATTAAATTCGCGGTTACAACTTGTCGAAACTGAACGGAGGGTATCTTCAATAGTACTACTTTATATGACGTTTTACTTTCATATTCGCGACATTCAATAAAAGTGTCATCTTGATCACTTTCTGCCTCTGGAGGTTTCAACAGTACTTCGTAACAACGATCACAATTGTATTTCTTGGTTGTTACGTGAGCAGCGTAACCAGCAAAATAACTAACTGAACTACCTTCATAGGTACCACTATACGCTTGAAAAGGCAAAATCGTTTCCAACTGTTCAAGGTCACAAATGACGTCAAAGGGGTCATTGTCAACACTAGGGTTAGCATTAGATTCATTTAAATTGTTATTAACAGGGTCCTCTTTGTCATCGTTATCGTCATAGTCATCGTCATCTCCGTCAGACCTACAGTCATCACTATCGTGATCGTTGTTTTCAGTGATGAAATTCGCATCAGTAGAATCAAGTTGCAAATCATTAGTAAGAGTGTCTTCTTCACAGAAGGCACGATCTTCTCCATATGAAATTGCTCTTACAGTTGCAACTTCATTCTGGTCTAGCAGTTCTTTAACTTGAACATTAAAATCATCTAAACTAATCTCATCGTAACCCACGCTGTCATCGTTTTCTTCTGAGACATTTGCTCTGCGAGATGCAGCAATATTATGCTTTACCGAAAGCATATGACGGAACGTTAATCGAAGCATACGACAGGTTGGGTTATTATTGAAACCTCCTCTCCCTCGTAATCGGGAGAAAAGTTGCTCCACTGAGTCTTGATTGCAAAGTCTGGTACACAATTTAAACTCAGGGATTTCTTTTGACAAATCTTTGAACAAATCCAAAAGACCTCGAACTGTCATTTCAAAACCCTTAAAACATGGCAATGTCTTAAACTTCCCCCCCTTAGTTTGAACTTGCATGGTTGAAACCCATGATAAGAAGTCTTCGAAGATCTTTATAGAATTTGCATTTTCAGTAGAAAGAGCACTTTTCAGTGGATTATAACACCTAGTTTGGGTACTGTCAGCTACATCGCATAAATCATTCCTTATCAAAATACATTCCGCGGATTCCCGAAGGGTTTTTGAAGAAACTAAACCCTTTTCGTCGGCCTCAATCATCGCCTTACCCATTTTGCCACCCAATAATTCTCGTGCTCTTTGTACATTCATTTTCTGAAATGAATTTGGAAAGAAGTGCACATCAGAGATGTGTCTTAAATTACTTGATAATTGACATCTCTGATCTGCTTCCCATGTTGCTTTCATATCAGAAAGATACAAAGTTTTGCCATTCATAAAAATCTTACCATTATTAAGAAGGGCAGTAACAAAATTTTTTATTTCATGTGAAAAATCATGAGTGCAAAAAATTTTGTTACCTTTGTAATAAAAGTAAGGTTTTTCAGGTGTTACAGACAAGTCACTGTAGCATTTAGCATTCGGCTTTCCTTGATCACACACTGTGATTTTAACACTAAGGGTGCGATCCCATGTGAGCAGAATACGTCGACTGAAAGCAGAAAATCATGAGAGTGGAAAGAACAACAATATCTACCTATCTCTTTTGCACTCATGATTTTCTGATTTCGGTCGACGTATTCTGCTCACATGGGATCGCACCCTAAGTCCATATTGGTCGGCTTCGTCAAGTAGCATTTTAAGCAGGGTTGCGATCATACCTCCCTTCATGGCGTGACGAACAAGAAAAAAGCCCGCTATTATTCGCCAGCGATGAGAGGGATGTATGCCCTACTAAAAATAAAATCAGGAATCGTCATGAATGGTCAGAATTTCTGAACATTCCTGAACAGTCTCACCACTTCTGACGTTTTCGAACGTTTCTCACCATTCCTAACCAAATACTTTCCAAGCTCCTCCCACTTTACTCCCACCATTTTCGAAGCTGTGACCATTTCTGAAATTCCTGACCATTTCTGAAATTCTTGACTATTTCTGAAATGTGTGAACACATAACCTATAAAAATTTTGGTACATCTTTCTAATTTTGGTAAAGTCTCATGAAAATTTATATATACATATAAAATCTTTCAAATTTATTTTTTACATTTCAGAATACATTATTCTATTATAAAAATTGTTCTTTTAACTTAACCCTAGAAGGAGTACGTTAATTTACTCACCCTCTAAGGAGTAACTGGGGTGTCCCGACACCCCACGCTTTAAACTTGTTTTATAAGGTTTCTATTTGACGTAAAAAAATTTTTTTATAATGAATTGATTGGTTTTTTTGTAAGGAATACAATAATATTGTTTATACTTTGATAAATTAAAAAAAATTTGAAAAAAAACCGTAAAAACCCAAAAAACACCAAAAAATTGCAAAATTGACTTTTTTTACAAAAAACGTTGTAGTTTCTTAAGAATTTGACTAATTTAAAAACTATTTTAGGTTTTTAAAGTTAAATAGATACACTTTTAGGGGAAAAAATTAGTTTTTGTATTAGTTCCAAAAAACATAATTATTTGAACATCTGAAGTGAAAGAAATTAAAGACAATTGACGAATAGTGAAAATCATAAAAATGGACTTAAACAATTAATATTTACTAAAAATGGTGTTATAAATTTAAAATTTTACAAACTTAATATATCTGAATACATTAACATTAAAATTAATAACTTATGAAATGATTTCTGTAAATTAATATTTAATCAAAGTTTTAATTATCAATTCTTAATACCTCTAATATATGTTAAAATATTATTAACAATATAGGATTTTTTAATTTAAATTTGACTGTCATATACTACATTTTTCTGTATTAGAATTTAATTTCTGACTGTAGAGAGAGCACAGAAATTTTTAATAAATCTTAACTCAAATTTCATAAGTTGTTACAAATACAGAATGTCTATTTTTCATAAAAATAGAATTTTTGTATAAAAATGTTTCTTTTTTATAAAATACAACTTTTTCATGCATAACCTATCAATTTACACTTTATCAGATGATTTTAACTGATTAAAAACGATTTTTTAAAAAAATTTGAATTTACTTATCTTGACAATTTTTCTAACGTTAGGGAGTAACTGGGGTGTCCAGACACCCCAGACGTATTTTAGCAGGAGATAGAGCTCTTCCTAGAGCAAAACTTTTGGCGGCACATACGGGTGTCAAAGGATAGAGGTTTAAACTAAATTATCAACGGGTTTTGAGCGTAAAAAAATTATTGGTTAAGCCATGGGAATACTTTGAATTTTGCTTGGGGTGTCCAGACACCCCAGTTACTCCTTCTAGGGTTAACAAAAGTTCTCATTTTTCAAATTGGTATAATTATTGAATTAATTATACAGCAAAAGTAGGTAAATAAATCAAAACATTCGGACCATTCTTTCAACATTATTTAATATATTTATTTAATGTATATTTATAATATATTAATTTAATATATGTATATTTACTTGTAATTATTTAATATAGTTAATTAATAATAAATTTTGTTTCATAATATTAGTAATTTACTATACCAGTCAGTACTTATTATGAGAAGTATTTGCATTATAATTGAAATGCAGTTATATTTAAATTATTATTAATCATTAATAGAATAATTTCTTACTATAATGATTATTAATAATTTAAATTTAAAATTTATAAAAATTTCAATATTGCATTAATAATTCATTATTATTATAAATTATAATGTTAAATTAAATTAATATTAAATACTAAAAATAAATTCATTTTAAATGCAGATATAATAATAATTATTATTAATCTGTATTCGTATTATACCCTATATTAAAGAACCAGTAGAAGCGGGTAGAATCAGGAGCCTACTTGCTTTGACTTGGTTATTGTCACGTAAGTTCCAATTTCAAACCAGTAGATATGTATTTTCAGCTGGTTTGAATTCGGAATGTCAAGTTCAGTCAACCGGAAATTCCAAGTAGGTTACATTGTACAACATGAACTTGTTTCAGCTTGGATATCGATTCACAATTGGAAATCCAAGGTGGTAACAATTGAACAGATAGTTTTGAAAAAAAATATTTGTGGAAAAAATAATAAAAGATTCTTATGACCATTAATAACTTCATATTCTTAGCACGCTCCAAACATACAAACATTTTAATTAAACTAGAAGAATTAAATTAAAACTTGTACCCTATAGGAATCAAACCCCGCACCTATGACCTATCTATCTAAACGCTAAACGACCGCGCGTCTATCGAATCGACGTGAGAAATATTTTTCGACCTGTCTATATAAACTGCAACTTTGAAAAACGTAAGTTTATGTAAAATATTATAATTTTTGTAAGTACGTATAAAAATACAAGCAGAATTTAAAATATTTATATAGATTTGCAATATATGCTATTATGTTAAAAATATTAATTAAATATTTAATAAGTTTCTGCTCAAATGTCATTTGACCGCGTTGTAATTTTTTGCAAAAAATAACATTAAGCGAAATAAAAAACAGAAAATTCGTAAAAATTAAAATTCGCAAAATGACTCATCTGTGTTAAAAAAATTCCATTGATTTTCTAAAATGCTAAAACTTTTATGAAAATCTGTAGTTCACAACAAAACAATAAAACACTCTTAACCGTTTTTTGAAATATGAAATTTTTTTGCATTAACAAAATATAACAAAATTTAAAAAAAATTAATAACTCAAAAGCCGTTTACCATAAATTAATAAAACTTACACTGATTATACAAAATTGTTCACTCTCTTAAAAGAAAATATTTGCATGATTGTAAATTTGAAAATTCCATATTTTTATTAACAATTTTATAAACAATTTGAATTATTTATGTGTTTTACCCCTCCAATTGCAATGAAACTCATATAGGAGGTATACTCAGTAGTCTCTTCTTGAAGCCCCTAATAAAAAATTGTTGTATTTTCAATTTGGAATGTACATAACGAATTTTTTATTAAAAACCCAGTAATAAGGGGTGAATTAAAGTGGATTGGCACTTTAATGCTCTTAAATTCCAAACCAATTCCGTTTTTGTCCGCAATCTTAATGAATTCCTTTTCTATTGTTAAATTGATAATTTCTATCCAATTCAATTCTCTGTAACCACGTGACCAGAATTTGAATCCCCTTTAATGCCCTTTAAAGAATTCAATGTTAATTAAAAGGCATTAACTCCACACAAAATGATTCCCTTAAACGGCATTAAAGTAAATTCAGACTCTGGTCACGTGGTTACAGAGAATTGAATTAGATAGAAATTATCAATTTAACAATAGAAAAGGAATTCATTAAGATTGCGGACAAAAACGGAATTGGTTTTGAATTTAAGGGCATAAAAGTGCCAATCCACTTTAATTCACCCCTTATTACTGGGAACGCTCGTCCACTCCACAATAGAAAAAATTTGATTGTCGTGGAAAATTCAGTCTAGACGTTACAATTATTATTTGTTTTTAATACATTTTCTTTCAATGAAAGACTGAATTTTAACAATAATCATGAAAATATTTTCTATTAAAAGACTGAACAATTTTGTGTAAATAGTATAAGTTTCGATAATTTATTGTAAATGGCTTTTGAGTTATTATTTTTTTTTTAATTTTGTAATATTTTGTTAATGCAAAAAATAACAAAAATTTCAAATTTTAAAAAAAAAGGTTAAAAGTGTTTTTTTTGCTTTGTTGTGAACTACAGATTTTCATAAAATTACAAAATTCACAAAATTACAATTTACATTGTTTGTTACTATTATGCAATAGTAACAAATTCATAAAAAAATAAAATTTGCAAAACAACAATTAGCAGAAATAATGATTCATAACAAAGCAGTTTCGCAAAAAATAACATTTAGCAAAAGTATCTACCAATTTGTAAAACTGTCAATTGCGAAGAATGCAAGTTTGCAAAAAGAAAATTTGCAAATAACAGTTAACTAAAATAAATATTTGTAAAAATGTAAATTTGTAATAATAATTCTTTGCAAAAATAACAATTTATAAAATAACAGTTGGCGAAAATGACAATTTTATGAATTCCAATTAGCGATTAATCAAACTCTTTAAATTTGAACTTGAAATTCTAAATAGAATGCATCCCCGATTTAAATTAAACCAAGATGACATTAATCCTTCACTGTGCTATATAAATTTGGAGTTGGAAGTTCCAAACTCAAGCTTGTTGATTTTTAATTTGACAGGACAAGTGAAATGTAGTATTCGAGAATCCAAATTGAACCAAGTAGATACTTAAAAACTTAATTTTTGTATTTGGAAATGCAAGCTGATACTTGTAGTACGTGCGAACTTGGAAATACAAGTAGAAATGATAAGATTGGAAATCCATGTTAAAACAAGTCAAAAAAAAATTGAAGAGGACAATCCAAGATAGAACCATTTCAATTTTATCTTGGATATCCGTTTCAGTTACATAAATAGGATTTACAAGTTAAAACCAGTAGAATTGCTACACGGAAAAGTTTTTCAATTTGGAAAGCAAGTTGACACCAGTAGATCCACGTTCAATTTCTACTAGTCTCAACTGGTTCTTTAATATAGGGTAGTTTATGAAACATTCCAAATTGTAAAGTTAAGACTTAATTTATTATTGATTCAAATAATAATGTTAATTTTTATTAATTCACATAACCTATTATGACTAAATTGAAATATAATTAATTAATAAAAATTATTTAACAGTTTATTCTGATTTATTGATAATATCAATATATTAAAGAACCAGTAGAACCGGGTAGAATCAGGAGCCAACTTGCTTTAAGTTGGTTATTGTCACGTAAGTTCCAATTTCAAACCAGTAGATAAGTATTTTCAGCTGGTTTGAATTTGGAATGTCAAGTTCAAAATGAACTGGTCTCAGTTTGAACATTACAGTCAACAGGAAATTCCAAATAGGTTACATTGTACAACATGAACTTGTTTCAACTTGGATATCGATTCACAATTGGAAATCCAAGGTGGTAACAATTGAGCAGATATTTTTGAAAAAAAATATTTGTGGAAAAAATAATAAAAGATTCTTATGACCATTAATAACTTTATATTCTTAGCACGCTCCAGACATACAAACATTTTAATTAAACTGGAAGTATTAAATTAAAACTTGTACCCTATGGGAATCGAACCCCGTACCTATGACCTATCTATCTAAACGCTTAACGACCGCGGCTATCGAATCGACGTGAGAAATATTTTTCGACCTGTCTATATAAACTGCAACTTTGAAAAACGTAAGTTTATGTAAAATATTATAATTTTTGTAAGTACGTATAAAAATACAAGCAGAATTTAAAATATTTATATAGATTTGCAATATATGCTATTATGTTAAAAATATTAATTAAATATTTAATACATTTTTGCTCAAATGTCATTTGACCGCTTTGTAATTTTTTGCAAATATTTGCAAAAAATAACATTAAGCGAAATAAAAAACAGAAAATTCGTAAAAATTAAATTTCCCAAAATGACTGGGCCAGACCAGCTCAGCTGTGTTAAAAAATTTCATTGATTTTCTAAAATGTTAAAACTTTTATGAAAATCTGTAGTTCACAACAAAACAATAAAACACTCTTAACCGTTTTTTGAAATTTGAAATTTTTGTTATTTTTTTGCATTAACAAAATATTACAAAATTTTAAAATAATTAATAACTCAAAAGCCTTTTACCATAAATTAATAAAACTTACACTGATTACACAAAATTGTTCACTCTCTTACAAGAAAATATTAGAATGATTGTAAATTTAAAAATTTCATATTTTTAATAACAATTTTATAAATAATTTGAATTATTTATGTGTTCTACCCCTCCATAATTGCAATGAAACTCATAGGAGGTATAGTCATAGTAGTCTCTTTTTGAAGACCCTAATAAAAAATTTTCAATTTGGAATGTACATAACGTATTTTTTAATAAAAACGCGCGTCCATTCCACAATGGGAAAAATGTGATTGTCGTGGAAAATTTAGTCTAGACGTTACAATTATTATATGTTTTTTATAAATTTTTTTTAAATAAAAGACTGAATTTACCACAACAATCAACTTTTTCCCACTGTGGAGTTGGCGCGCGATTTTAATAAAAAAATTCGTTATGTACATTCCAAATTGAAAATACCAACATTTTTTTAGGGTTTCAAGAAGAGACTACTAAGTATACTTCCTATGAGTTTCATTGCAACAGGAGCGGTCGAACACATAAATAATAGAGGTGTGCAAAAAGCTCGAAACCCGAAGATCGAGCGGGTATTTTCGAGCCGAGCCGAGCCGAGCCTATTCAGTTCGAGCTCGGGCCGAGCCGAGCTTTATAAAAAGCTCGAATAATTTCGGGTACTCGAATTTTTCGGGTACCCGAAACTTTCGGGTACTCGAAATTTTCGAGTACTCGATTTGATTCGAGCCCTTGAGAAAATCCAAAATTTTCTACATTAATTTTTAATTAAATTTTTTTTTTCAAAAAAAAAATTTTTTTAATTTAAAAGCTCGAATTAAATTGAGTACTCGAAAATTTCGGTTACCCGAATTCATTCGAGCACCCGAAATATTCGAGTACTCGAGTGAATTCGGGTACCCGAATGTTTCGGGTACTCGAAAATTTCGGGTACCCGATACATCGAGCCCGGCTCGGGCTCGGCTCGGCTCGACTCGAAAAAATTGCGGCCCGGCTCGGCTCGGCTTTTCGAGCTTTTTGCACACCTCTAATAAATAATTAAAATTGTTTTTAAAAATACGGAATTTTTAAATTTACAATCATGCAAATATTTTCTATTAAAAGAGTGTAAACAATTTTGTGTAAATAGTGTAAGTTTCATTAATTTATTGTAAACGGCTTTTATGAGTTATTAATTTTTTTTAAATTTTGTAATATTTTGTTAATGCAAAAAATAACAAAAATTTAAAATTTCAAAAAAACGGTTAAAAGTGCTTTATTGTTTTGTTGTGAACTACAGATTTTCATAAAATTACAAAATTACAAATAGCAACAGTAACAAATTCATAAAAATATCAATTCGAGAAATGCAAATTCGCAAAAATAAAATTTGCAAAACAACAATTAGCAGAAATAATGATACACAACAAAGCAGTTTTGCAAAAAATAACAATTAGCAAAAGTATCTAACAATTTGTAAAACTGTCCATTGCGAAGAATGCAAGTTTGCAAAAATAACAGTAAACTAAAATAAATATTTGTAAAATGTAAATTTGCAATAATAATTCTTTGCAAAAATAACAATTTATAAAATAACAGTTGGCGAAAATGACAATTTAAAGAATTCCAATTAGCGATTAATCAAACTCTTTAAATTTGAACTTGAAATTCTAAATAGAATGCATCCCCGATTTAAATTAAACCAAGATGACATTAATCCTTCACTGTGCTATATAAATTTGGAGTTGGAAGTTCCAAACTGAAGCTTGTTGATTTTTAATTTAACAGGACAAGTGAAATGTAGTATTCCAGAATCCAAATTGAACCAAGTAGATACTTGAACTTAATTTTGTATTTGGAAATGCAAGCTGATACTTGTAGTACGTGCGAACTTGGAAATACAAGTAGAGATGATAAGATTGGAAATCCATGTTAAAACAAGTCGAAACAAAAATTGAAGAGGATAATCCAAGATAGAACCATTTCAATTTTATCTTGGATATCCGTTTCAGTTACATAAATAGGATTTCCAAGTTAAAACCAGTAGAATTGCTACACGGAAAAGTTTTTCAATTTGGAAAGCAAGTTGACACCAGTAGATCCATGTTCAATTTCTACTGGTCTCAACTGGTTCTTTAATATAGGGATTGGTAATTGAATTTTACTATTTTACAGTTGCTCTTTATATAGACAGTTGAATCCAGAAATATGTAAGTCGGTTCGGTAGTCGCAGTCGTTAGGGCAGTTAGGCCTGGACAAAGCCAGAAAGGCATTCTTTGCAAACAAAAGATTGTTCTTTTCTTCGAGATTAGATCCAAAAGTAAAAATAATTTGTTACATGTTATTGATTAGGCCAATACTCACCTATGGGTGTCAAATATGGTACGGCATTGCACCACCAGAAATGGAAAAATTAAGAGTATTCGAGAGATCGTGCCGCGGGTGTGTTTACGCATGTACAGAGACCCAGAAACCAATTTTGAAAAGTATATATCAAATCAAAGAATATACGATGCAGCAGGTATACCACGCATCGATATATTCATTTTGGATTTGATAAGAAACCATATCGAAAAAGCTAACAAAAATAAAATAAATCCACTAATACCATCAATATTTAAAAATCTTAATGCAAGAAATAAAATAGATAAAGGATATCTCTCTGTGGATGCGTTCACGTACCTAGACAGGCATGACTATATTCAAGATCAAAACAATGTGCCACTGCTTTACCATGTACCCAGACACTCATCGGTGAGAAGTATAAAGTTTAACGCGGAAGACGTACAAAGAGATGCGTCAATTGTACTAAAATATTCTGTAGCAATGGCACGTAATGTTAAAATGTCAAACCCAGAGAAAAGAAAGTGGAAATATTGGTGGCTTAAAAACCACTAATATAAGTCAAAATAACTAAACTATGGTACGCAAAAAATTCTTCTTGCCTCTTGTCCTTTTCTTTTTTTTTATTTTTACCAAATTAAGCTTCACACGAGGCGGGATGGCCATTTTTTTGGAAAATACTTTAAGTATTTTCCTTTTTTTTATGGTAGACATAAGAAACATAATTGTAAAGTATAAAAAAGAAATAAAAGCAAAATCGTATGTGAATGTATGTATGTATAGATAAATTATCTTCGGCGAGTGACCTAGCGTCCGATCGAAAAAATAAATATAAACTTACTATTGTTATACGGCGTTCTTTCGTTATTTATTCGCCAATATCAAATGTATATATGACTTGTTAATAATAATAAATTAATTAACAAATTCTATAACTTTTATCATTAATTAAGAGTATCTAATTATTTAACTAGTAATGAAATGGTAAACAGTAATCAATTTATAATCGTTGTTTTATAAAATTGTTAGTGACATACATAGAATTAAAAATAAGAAATTCATATCAAATTTGAATATTGTAATTAAATAGAAAGCTCATTTCTTTTTCTTATATATGAACGATGAGTCATAGGTTTTTCCTGACGGTACAATACCCTTTTTTTATACCGGGGACTCGAGTAAGGCCCGAGTCCCACGGTCCCTTTTTTATTGCTACCACATGTTTGGGTTTTCCCAACGGTTTCGAAGTTCGGAAAGATGTATTTCTCAAAAGGCTATTTTTTATAGAAATAAACTCTATTTCTTTTCAATTCTAATTTTTTGTGTCCTACGTGACATTTGCCTCATTTTCGCAGACTATTTCAACATCTGTAATTTTAACTATTATTCCTTTTCAAAAAGCAGCACATGTTTGGTTGCCATTCTATTTCGTTCTTTAGATTTTTTGCATGTGATAAGATTCTTTACAGAAATAAGCAAATAAATGCATGCGTTTTTATTTTACATTAAAATTCAATTATTATATTGATATTAATTTTGAATCCTAGCGCTATTACCTAGTTACTTCCTTACGAAGAGTTACGTCGTGTTTTTCCCTAGCGGAGAATTACGTGAATTTAGGCCTGCCGTCACATGCCGCATGGTGGCGCGTAGAAGCTTCCGTAGGTTAAGGCCAACGCAGAATAGATCTGTAACCGGAACCGCAATCGTAACCGTAAGCGTAAGAATGAGTTAGAGAAGGATAAACAATATACCTATCCTTCTTTAACTCATTCTTACGGTTACGCTTACGATTGCGGTTCCGGTTACAGATCTATTCTGCGTTGGCCTTTACAGGGGCCGTATTCTCGAATCGATGACCCTAGATGTCGCATGCGACAGACCATTCGAGATGGAAAAAGCTATTCTCGAACGCTTGTCGCATGCGAGATTTCATGTCTTATGCGATAATTTCCGAATGGTTCATCTCGAGTGGGTAGTGGCCATTCGAGATGCAAAGTCGTATACGAAATGCTAGTAAAAAATAAGGTTGTGTGTCATCCTTGTAATAAACGTATATAATATAAAGTAGTATTAGTGTGCATGAACCGCATGCTAAAGTAGAAAAAATATACAAAATAACCTAAATGTGTTGTTTAAGAATTAAAAGTAAACCTGTGAAATAAAAGTTTATGTAAATAATTTATAATATGCAAAATTTATAATGGATAAATTTCACATGTTTGTGTTATTTTTGTGAATGAATCATGTAAACAATATAAATTTTTTTAATTTTTTAATCTTCGTTTCATTTTTTCTGTCTGTTCACACTTTAAAGTTAGTTTTTGTGTATGCTTTTGTTTTTTTCTTTACAAAATATTGTTTCACAAATTGAAAGTATGCTCTTTTTTAAGATTTAAAATAAAATAATATTTAAAATTATAAAATTACAAAAAATTTTGATTAACAAATAAATTTTCCTTTTTGCAAAAATAGGAAATATATATATTTATTAATTAAAATTATGCATAATATAAAGGGATATATCCCTTTATTATGCATAATTTTAATTTTTCAATAACAATATTGTTCACAAACTGATTCTTTTCTTTAAAAAAAAAATATTACATATTCCAGTTTCTTAACATTTTTGTAGAAAATTCTCAATTTACAAATGCTAATATTAAAACTTTAATATAAAAAAAATGTTGTTACATTTATTTACGAATTTCTTTAATTATAAAATTATTCGTAATAATATCAGTAACTTATCTATTTAAATAAATATTTGATTGTTATTATTTTTCCATTATTTTATTACATTTAAAAATAATTTAATTTTTGTAATCATTTTGTAACGTACGTCTACAAAATTCAATGTATTTAGTGTTTTTAACTAAAATTCTTCTATAAATTCATTATTTTTAATAATTAATTAAATATATATTGCCAAATTTAACTAATTTCAAAAGAATTTGAATTATCAAAATTTTAAATTAAATTCATTCAAAATTAAAATCTTATAAAATTTCAAACTGAAACCGCTTAAAGTTAATTTGTTTATAAAAATTGTAAACGCAAAATTGAATTGATTTTGAAATATTTAAATGAACGGATAACTATTTGTATTTTTTTCATATGTCAAGTTCCCTTCCTCCTCAATTATGATTGGCAGATAAGTATTTGGAAACGACGGCAACAATAGGTTTGTTCTCGCTAGCTACACTTTCTACACTTTGTACACTCGTGCTCATTAATGCCTTCTCTCAGGGAAGGAACTAATTTGACGCGTTTTGCCCACTTTCTATATTTTTTATAGTTCGTGCCAATAATTCCATAGGAATTTTACTTTTCCATTGGCTGATTTTTTATACAATATAGATGGTAGGCAAAGTTCGTGAAATTTAATGCCTTCCCTCAGGGAAGGCATTAATGAGCACGAGTGTACAAAAGTGTACACTACGGCGTTCTCGTTACCAGAAGTGACGCAATAGTGTACACCTAACTCCCTAGAAGCCCGTGCACTTTTCCCTATTTTATTACACCCGATTGCGAGCGAGTGTAATTGAGTGTTCTGATTAAAATGGCGGTAAATGGACATTTTATTTAAAATGCATTAATTATTTTATAAACATAAAATTATAATATATTTCTTAGTGACTTTTAATTTGTAAAATTATTAGTAAGCAATTCTTATTTTGTTAATATTTATATAAAGTACCACATTATAAACAATTAACATTGTAAAGCAATTTGTAAATAATTATTTTCCCATTTATTAAAACCAAACTTTATTTACGTAGAATTTAAAAAAAAAATTCTTAATTTTATGATGGTAAACATATTTTATAAAAATAATAGAATTTATGAAAAAACTTAAGTTTGAAAGATAACCTTTAGAATATTTCAAAACATGTCGCTTCCGTTTTTCGTGAAACTTGTGTGAAAATGAAGCTTAAAAATTCTAATGAGCAAATCGGTTGAAATTAAGAAATTAATTAAATTTTACAAAGATGTCAGAGTTTAAACTGTGTAAAAATTTGAAAAAATTAAATTCTGCTCGGTACATACATTTAACCTTCGAAATTCTTATAAAATTTAATTAATATCTCAAATTTCCATGAATTGCCCATTATAAAGTTTACAGGGAATAATAGGAATAAATCCTATTATTTAAAAAAAAAATTTAACATCATAAAACTGATAAATTTTTCTCTTAAAATCACTAATAGTAAATAAATTTTGGCTTTAATAAATGTGAGAAATAATTATTTAAAAAATTGCTTCACAATGGCAATTGTTTATAAGGTGGTTTGTTTTAAATAAAAGTGTAAAAAGTAAATAAAAAGTAAAAAGTAAAACCCATATATTTATTTATAAAACCTAACTATATTACAGATTGTATGCAGTTTACAATTAAGATAGCATTAATTTTTTTTTCATTTTTTCGTGCACTTTCTCTACACTTTTGCGTTCTCGCTAGATTTTGTACTTTGTTTAAGTGCGCATGCTCCGTTTTACACTCTTGTTACACTCGAGTGTAGCGGTGTAGCTAGCGAGAACAAACCTAATGTATGAATGTCGCACACGGAAATTTTCGAACAACCTATCCCTGTACCTACTTCTGAAGGCCAACGCAGAATAGATCTGTAACTGGAACCGCAATCGTAACCGTAAGCGTAATAATGAGTTAGAGAAGGATAAACAATATACCTATCCTTCTCTAACTTATTCTTACGGTTACGCTTACGATTGCGGTTCCGGTTACAGATCTATTCTGCGTTGGCCTTCAGAAGTAGGTACAGGGATGGGTCAGTTTCACGTGATTTCGGATCTAAGGGTACAGTCACACGATCTAATGCATCTGCATGATGCATGCATGCAGAAACATTTGACCGTTCACACCTCATTTTTCGCTTTCAGAAAATCAGATTTCTGGCGGGATATTTAAAATTTTAATCAATTTTAAATATCCCGCCAGAAATCTGATTTTCCGAAAGCGAAAAATGAGGTGTGAACGGTCAAATGTTTCTGCATGCATGCATCATGCAGATGCATTAGATCGTGTGACTGTACCCTAAATCCTGCGGAAGTTCGGAAGCGCCTACGCGCCACGAGGCAAAGAGAGGAAACCTGTTTCTGCTAATGTCGTTTTAGCTTGTGAAACATAGGAACACGTTCGATGGTTCGCTGGTTCGGTGGTTCGATGATGCACCCCAGTCCGACTCCTATGTATTTTGAAGGAAAAATATGTCAGCTTAGTGGTTTGCGTTTTCATCAGGAAGGAAGAGTAAGGAGACCGAACTCTGCTTCTACAAATGTCTGAGAAATATGCACGAAAAGTGCCAGACTCACTGTGTTCTAGTTGATCACCAATTAAGTCGATCATGCGCATTGAACTAAAGTTCAGTGTTGACATAGATGAAAAGTGTGGTTATGTCAAGGTAAATATTACATAGTTTAAACAGTGTTAATTTTAAAAGCAAATTTATTTATTTGCAATTGTGATATTATTTAGATTTTCAAAATAATTTAATAATATATTTATGAAAAGGGAACAATTTTGCGAAAATGGTTAAGAAGAACTGTGTTTATAACTAGAGTATATTTACATACCGTAGAAGGATAGAAGAGACTAATGTTTTTAGACTCTTTTTCTTTCTTTACATCCTGGCACACAACACGACATTTTTTAAATAAAATAAATAAATAATTATTAAAACGAAATGTATTGTATATGTATGTATCTCACTAAGGCCGGCTAAATGTAAACATTAGATCTTACATCTCACTCGCACAATTTTTACGAGAAACAGAGACACAACACAGCTTATGCGCATGATCAACTTAATTGGAGGTCGACTAGAACGCAGTGAGCCTGGCACTTTTCGTGCATATCTCTCTAAGATTTTTAGGGCGGTATTCATAGTCCCGACTTAAGCAAGGACTTAAGCTTTGCTTGATCAAGTCGGTCTTATTCGAATGAGTCGAGCTTAAGACCGTATGAATTCATAGTCAAAAATAAGCAATTGCTTGGTAAAGGAAATGCAGCTTAAGAACTTCTTGACCAAGCAAATGCTTAAGATGATCTTATTGAGCGTTCGGCTTTTTCCGTCAATATTCTCTTGTATCTACCAATAAGCGATAGTAGATAGCTTATATTCATTAGAAAAAATGACGCTAATGCACATAAAATATCTGATAAGGGAGAGGAGGGGGGGTCAAAAAAACTGAAAAATATGCATATTTTAATATTTTTAGGATAAAAGTTATAAAGTAAAAGGATACAAGAAATGACTACCAGAATGATGAAAATTGAAATATTCTTATTCCTCACGAAATATTATATTTAGATTCTAAATTTTTCTGTATTAAAAAATAGAAAAAATTATTTTAACTATTATTATATTGTTTCTAAAAAAAATTATTGAGTCAGAATCAGTGAAATTTTAAAAAAAATAAGGAGTATTTTTATAATCGAAATGAAAAAAAGCATTTTTATTTGGCCATTGTCTCTAACAAACAAACGACAGAAAAAATTTTGTTTAAAAAAAGTTATTGTAAAATGAATTTTTTTGCAACTTTTTATAAAAAAATCTTATTTTTCCTAAAACAATGAACCAAGAGTGCATATAAACGGGGTAAAACAATTAACTTTCATTTGGAATTACAAAATTTTTAAAAATAGTATTTTTTAATAATTATTTAATATTAACAGTTTTATTTCCTCATAGGGTGTCGATTTTCTTAGAATCAATTATTTTTACAAATTTTCAAGTATAGCGTATATAAATATTTCAACATGGGGAACAAATTCTCCGGATGTATGTGTGTGGATGCATATCGAAATGTTTTTTCAACATTTCGATGAAAAAAAATACTTTTTATTTCTCGTGAAAATTTTATAAATTTTGAACCTTTTTTCTAAATTATTAAATTTTAATTATTATTAAATTGTTTTTAACAAAAAATCTTTTCATTTTTATTATAAATATTTATAAAAAGACAATAAGTAATTGCTTAAGTCATGTAAAGCGTTGACTTAAAATCATAACCTCAATTCGTTCAAATAAGTTCACCGGCAATGTCAAATAAAGGCCAACGCAGAATAGATCTGTAACCGGAACCGCAATCGTAAGCGTAACCGTAAGAATAAGTTAAAGAAGGATAGGTATATTGTTTATCCTTCTCTAACTCATTCTTACGCTTACGGTCACGATTGCGGTTCCGGTTGCAGATCTATTCTGCGTTGGCCTTAAGATCATCTTATTTGACTATGAATACTTGTCATTCTTAAGATGGGACTATGCATCTCAAAATCGAAGCATTTACTTTATCAAGCATATGCTTAAGTTGCGGCTTAAGGCAATGCTTATTGCACGACTATGAATCTAGGTGGCAGCTTAAGTCGCTGCTTAAGAAATAAGTATCGACTATGAATACCGCCCTTAAAGCGCTTTCTACACAGAGTTCGGTCTCTTTACTCTTCCTTCCTGGAAATTTTTTGGAAATTCTCTATGAGCATAGCCAATCAAAACGCTGGACGTTTCTGATATACTTAGAACGGAGGAGGTATACAAGCCCCTTTACCTTGTAATTAATATCTGTTATAAATAATATCTAAAAAATATTTTATTACATTAAAATTGTCAATTTAAATAAATTTGGTTCATTTTTAATTGTTATTTTAAATTTTTTATTTAGTTACAATCATATTATCAAACCATCAAACGTGTTTCTATGTTTCAGAAGCCTAAACGGCATTAGCAGGAACAGGTTTCCTCTCTTTACCTCGTGGCGCGTAGGCGCTTCCGTAAAATCCTATTGAAAAAACACCAGAAAGATTATTGATGTTTAGGGTACGTTTACAACTTTGGTAAAAGAAGGATAGAATAAAGGAGCATTCAGACCTCTGCAGGCTGCTTGCCTGCGCAGGCAGAAGCAACAAGAGTAAGAGAGAAAGTAATGAAATTTGAATTCACTGACTCTCTTACTCTTGTACGTTACCATGGCAACCTGCAGGCAGGCTATAGTTATATAAAACACTAGCTCCTCCGACGGCCGCAAGCAGCCGTCTACGGTGCTAGTTATTATATGTCCATTGTCCAAGTCTATTATTTTATTAAAAAAATAAATAAATAATATTAATATATAATACAGACATTATAATATTTAAATTTTTGCAATTAATGATTTGCTTATTTATATTTTAAATGTTGGCCTTTTTTTGACAATGCAAAATAAAATTTATTATGAGTACTTTCTCTTAACAAAAATAAAATTTATATATTCGCGCTCTTTTTAAATAACATAGACTGCAGCTCCACCTGCATACGTTTAAACAATTTTGAAAACACCCTTCTATTAAGGGAGCGTTCAGACGAACTCATGCAAAACTTTTGCATGCAGGTTGCCATAGTAGCGTTCAAGAGTGAGAGAGATAGAATAATTCCTATCTCTCTCACTCTTGAACCCTACCATGGCAACCTGCATGCATAAGTTTTGCATGAGACCGTGTGACTGTACCTTGAGATTTTACATTCTCATTGCCTTTACTTTAAGGCCAACGCAGAATAGATCTGTAAACGGAACCGCAATCGTAACCGTAAGCGTAAGAATGAGTTAGAGAAGGATAAACAATATACCTATCCTTCTTTAACTCATTCTTACGGTTACGCTACGATTGCGGTTCCGGTTACAGATCTATTCTGCGTTGGCCTTTACTTCGATACATTCGACGTTTCCACTCCGTGTCTTTTTTAAAGGCCTAAGCACAATAGGTTCGCGAAAGTCGTTCGCGAACGCAAAGCATGAGTTAGAAAAGGACAGAGATACATTTGTGTCCTTGTCTATCTCATGCGTCTCGTTCGCGAACGACTTTCGCTATTGTGCGTTGGCTTCGATACTTTTCGATACATTTGACCTTTCCATTCCATGTCTTTTTTAAGGGCATTTGAACCTTGATGACGTCACACATGCTTTGCACAAACTGAAACGTCATCAAGGTTCAAATGCCCTTAAGAAAGGAAATATAGTTCACCGCCATTTCACGCATCATTCCTGTCATGAAAATAAAAAAGACAAGCTTGTTTTAAATTGAGAGTTAAACGCTAGTAGAGTTTAATTTAAATAGTAATATTATTACTTATTTACATAAGTATTTCTTGAAATTTAAAAACTTTTGAAGTCATAATAATAATATAGAATTAGTAATTAATAAAATAATACAAAAATAAACAATAATAAACCTTATATTTCACGAAACCAAAATTTCATGAAATTTTAGATCCTATTGAAGAAAGGACTTTACGTTTCTCACATTTGAGGTTTCCCTTCTACATATTAAACATATTTGGAGGTTTGTCGTTTCATAACCATTCTTTAGTCAGTGTTAGAAGTTTGAACGTCGTAAGCAGCATTGTTTTGAACTCTGTTCTTCTACTAGTCCCATGAGGTCAACGTATATTTATCAAATAGCAAGCAAAAAAATATTACGCAGAGATCCTTTTACTTTTACTAAATTATGGCGACCTTTTCTTTCGGACAAAACAATGGGCTTAACTCATTAACTACCATCTTTTTCGACTTGGACAACACTCTTATCGAAACAAGAAAAGGAGACAGTTTAGCCTGCAAAAAGGTATAAGTTTAAATTATTTCTTTCACTTTTCCCTCAATTTCCTTTAACCTTGTATTTCTCATTACTAACTAGAAATGGGAAATTTCAGTATGTTTATCACTTCTCCAGAAAGAAAGAACAATTTTCAAAAATAAAATGTCAAGTTACAAATTATAACCTAAAGAGTTTCGTCTGCTATTGTTTTGTATGTACATTGGGCGGCACATTTAAATATATTTTTGAAGGAGTGAAATGTAAGGTTTTTATTTAAATCAATTAAAAAGGGTGAATTAATTTTATTATATTACATTACAAGTTTTATTGTTTAGAATAGAAAGATAAAAAATTTGTATGATTAAATAAGACATTTTTAGTTATTATCGTTTAACGATATTTAAATTTAATTATTTTTTAATTACTTTCAATTCCTTAAAAATTCTATTTATAACATTCGTCGAAAGAATTCAATTATTTTTAATACAATTTTAATGTTTAGTAAATTTTTCCACAATTATTTAATTAATTATTTTTTCGATTTTTGGAAGACGTATAAAAGGTAAAAAAAACTCTCTTTTACTTTTTTTATAAAATAGATGAGTTCTAGTTCGCCACCATCATCAGGTCATTTTAATAAAAAAAAATTTTTCAAATAAATACAACACAATTTTAAAACTAAAATTAAAAACAATTTTTACCTTGTTAAAATCAATAAAATTAACATCACGTCAATAAATTAAAAACCATAAATAAACAAAATACAACAAAAATATAAAATATTTAAATTTACAAATCACAAACATATTAAAACGAGTGATTAGTCAAACTGACTGAGCCGATGACAATTATCGCGTTATATACAAACGTTGGGATGAATGATTTGATAGAAATTTTTTTTATTGAAGTGACCTGATGATGGTGGCGAATCAGACCACCAAAACGTCTATTTTATAAAAAAGTAAAAGAGTTTTTTCTTTTACCTTTTATACGTCTTCCAAAGATCGAAAAAAAATATTAAATAGAATTAGTCTTTAATCTCCAAAACATTAAATTATAAAATTTCATTAGGGTCAGTCCAGTGACTTTCGTCTGAAAGTCGTTGCGACTATATTTTAAAAAAATCTAATTTTAATATATCAAGGCTCGAACTAGGTCCGTAAATACCGTAAAAGTCCGTAAATTGTATGATATAATTTGGATAATTTTAGAGAAATTACAAATGATTGTAGGAATTCAATTATTTTCAAATGTAATACAATTCTTGTCAAAAATTCAATTATGTTCAAAAATTTTTTTAAATTCTCGTCAAAATTTCAATTATCTTTAGAAATAATGAAATTCTTCTTCGAAATATCAATTATTTTCAAAAATTATAATAAAATTCTTGGAAAAATTTCAAATAATTTCAAAATTTTTCCTCAATTCAATGATTTTTAATAGGTATCTATACTATTCTAATAAAATTTTCCAAAAGAATTCAATTATTTAAAAAAAATCTAATAAAATTCTACATAAACCTTTAAGGGGTTACACTACCCTGAATTTCATTTTTCAAAAATTTTTTTACAGTTAAGTATATGTATTTTTATACTATAATTAGTAAAAAATTGTATTTTTAATAGTTTTGTCAAAATTTATTTTTGAAATACCTTCCAATTTTCAGGCGTTCAGGGTGGTGTAACCCCTTAATTACACAGGTCAACAAAAAAAGACTTACTTTTTTTATGAGATATCGGAATGGTTTCCGATGTATTTTTGGACGCTGAACACGATCCCGTCTTCAAAAATTGCCCATCACGTCAGGATTTTGAGAAAAGTGGGGGTAAAGACCCCAAAAACGCTTTTTTGAGGATTTTCAACATTTTTTCTCTTTAACCTGACGTGCTAGAGACTTCCACAAGGTCTTAAATTAAAGATTGTAAGGTGCACTACAAGACCCATATCCATAAAATAAAAAAAATTAAAAGTTTTTTCAAAAAATAGGGTTGAAGACACCAAAAAGGTGAGTAACAATTTTCAAGCGAATCCAAGCAATTGCATGAAGTCTATTAAAGCAATCCAAAAACACACCTTTTTGGTGTCCTCAACCCTATTTTTTGAAAAAACTTTTAATTTTTTTTTATTTTATGGATATGGATCTTGTAGTGCACATTACAAGCTTTAATTTAAGACCTTGTGGAAGTCTCTAGCACGTCAGGTTAAAGAGAAAAAAAATGTTGAAAATCCTCAAGAAAGCGTTTTTGGGGTCTTTACCCCCACTTTTCTCAAAATCCTGATGTGATAGGCAATTTTGGAAGTCGGGATCGTGTTCAGCGTCCAAAAATACATCGGAAAACATTCCGATATCTCATAAAAAAAAGTAAGTCTTTTTTTGTTGACCTGTGTTATTTTCAAAAAATAATAAAAATTTTACAGGAATTTCATTATTTACAAATTTTTTTTTAAATTTCTTCGCAATATCCAATTATTTGCATAAATAATAAAATTTTTACAGGTATTTAATTTTTTTGGCAAATAATAAAATTCTTATTAGGAATTCAATTATTTTGATAAATAATAAAGCTAATTGCAGAATTTCAATTATTTTTAATACAATTTTAATCGAATTCCTCGAAAAATGTAATTATTCTTAAAAATTTTATTAAAATTTATCAAAGAAATTTAATTATTTTAATAACCTTTGCTACAATTTATTTATTAGAATTTAAATATTATTTTTAATAAATTTTTAATTAAATTTCTTTAAAGAATAAAATTATTGCATTCAAAATTTTTTATGCAATTCTTTGCGTAAATTATCAACTATCTTTATAAATAATAAAACTCTTCTCTAAAATTGAATTATTTTCAAAAAATTTAATAAATTTCTTGGCAAAATTTCAATTATTTTCAAAAATTTTCCCTCATTTAATTATTTTTAATATCTACTATTTTAATAAAATTTTGCAAAAGAATTCAAATTATTTGAAAATTGATTGATACAATTCTTTAAAAGAATTCAATTTTAAGAAACATATGTACTTACATATAAATATTCAATAAATTTTCAATAAATTGTTTTTTTTGTATTTAAATAATGAAATTCTCGTAGAATTTTCTCATAAAAATTGATTTAAAAATGGATTTCAGTTAAAATTTTAGATTATAATTCAATATTAAAAGTATTAGAGCGTAAAGTTTTAGAAATAATTAAATTTTGAAAAGGTTTCAGATTCAAATCTTTGAAAATTTGAATTTTTCATATTTTTAACTAACAATTTTGTGGAATTAATTTTTTTGAGAAATTTTAATTGCGGATTTTTTTTTTATATTATTTGAAGCTTTTATTTTCTAATACATATTTAATTAAAGAATTTACAAATAATTGAAATTTCGTAAAATTGAATATTGTAAAGAAATGGATTTGAAAATTGTCAAAGAACTTTTTCGAAAATTATTAAAAATAATCGATTTTAAGAAGAATTTTAGTTAAAAAATTCTGGAAAATAATAATTGAATTGAAAATGATTTTATCACTCTATCTTTAATTATTAGAAAACATGAAGTAATGACTCGGAGTTATCGATATCTTCATGTTTTTTAGTTATAAACAAATCTAATTTATAGTTTTAAGTAAAATGTTCTCTTATATATTTTTGTCAGTAATTGGTCCGTAAATGGTCCGTAATTTTTCATTTTTGATCTGTAAAGTCCGTATTTTTAAATACATTCACTGGTTCGAGCCCTGTAAAATTCTTTGAAAAATTTCAATTATTTTCAAAAATTTTCCTCAATTCAATGATTTCTAATAGGTATTTACTATTCTAATAAAATTTTTCAAAAGAATTCAATTATTTAAATAAAAATGTAATAAAATTCTACACAAACCAATCATTATTTTCAAAAAAAAAATAAAAATTTCACAGAAATTTCATTATTTACAAATTTTTTTTATAAATCTCTTCGCAATCATTCAATTATTTTCATAAACAATAAAATTTTTACAGAGATTTAATTATTTTGGTAAGTAATGAAAAAATTCGTCAAAAGAATTCAATTCTTTAAAAATTTATTGATACAATTCTTTATGAGAATTAAATTTTAAGAAACATGCAATTATTTAATAAATTGTTTTTTTTGTATTTAAATAATTGAATTCTGGTTGAATTTTCTAATAAAAATTAATTTAAAAACGGATTTCAGTTAAAATTTTAGATTATAATTGAATATTGTATAAAGCATTAGAGCATAAATTTTTAGAAATAATTGAATTTTGAAAAGGTTTCAGATTAAAATCTTTGAAAATTTGAATTTTTCATATTTTTAACTAACAATACTGTGAAATTGAATTTTTTTATATTATTTGAAGTTTTTATTTTCTAATATATATTATATTTATATATATACATTAGATTCACATACATATAGGAAAATTAGATTTTCTAAAAATATGGTCGCAACGACTTTCAGACGAAAGTCACTGGACCGACCCATTAACTTTAAAATTCAAAGACACATTTAAAAAGAATAGCTATAAAAAAAATTAGAAAACAAAAAAGCAAATAATATCAACAATAGACTTGCGGAATGCAACGATTAATAATATATACATAGAAGATACTGAATTACTTTTAAAAAAAAATTTATAATGTTTTCAAATTACACAAAGTTTAAAACAATTATGCCTTTCACTTATATTTAAATGAATACTTTGGGCGCATGCATATCCCATAAAAATTATTTGTTAGAATATTTATTGGACAGAATTTTATTAGATAGAACATTCATATAGCTGATTTAAAAAATTTAGAATTTAAATTAACGCGAATTTTTACTTACTCAAAAATATGACTTAAGACCTAAGTTAAATGTCAGAAATTTTATTACATAGAATCTTATTTTGTACAAATTTTAATTTGCAGGAATTGTTATTTAGTAGAACTCCTAAATTGACGAAATATCAATTTACAGAATTTCCATTTGTCCGAACAAATATGCGTCAGAAAGATTTCAGCGCCAATTTTAAAATTGACCAACCACTATTTTCTTGGTAATTTCTGATTGGTCATTTTTAAAATTGTCGCTGAAATCTTTTCGGTAAATTAGGAGTTCTACTAAATAACAATTCCTGCAAATAGAAATTGGTACAAAATAAGATTCTATGTAATAAAATTTCTGACATTTAACTGTTCTAACTCACTTAAATTCTGAGCTAAATTTGTGGTACACCCAAACCAGCTTGTTGGAAACACAAAACTCGCCTGCATAAAGCACAACTTAACCTATTTGTATATTTTACAAAAAAGTTTGTGTTTTCTATAAGAAATTTTTTTCCGTGTAAAAATTCGCATTAATTTAAATTCTAAATTTTTTAAATCATCTATATGAATGTTCTATCTAATAAAATTCTGTCTAAATAAATATTAAATAAATATTCTAACAAATAATTTTCATGGGATATGCATGAGTCCCGAATGCTATTTAAAAATATTTCGTTAAATTAAACATTAAAAATTTTTGAAATACAACATCTGTACAAAGACTGATAATCATTAAAAAAAATTTTAATATGATTTTTATAAATAATAGGTATTATACAATCCCGTGTGGAAAAAGCCACGTTCGTGCCCCACAGCTCCGAGGCCCCCGTTGGGGGCCCACGTGGAAGATCCATGAGGAGAAATCCACGAGGGCACTAGCAGGGGCCCCGTTCTTTGCCCTTACGGTTGCCCTGCTCAAAAATTTATCTAAGTTTCAAAAAAAAAATTTTTTTATTAAAAAATTTTATTTCAGATAGCATTAAATTACATTTCAAAGCACCTGAATGAATGCCCTGCTCAACAATTTTTCTAAGTCCAAACAACGAATATTTTTTACAACAAAAAATTATTGTTTACAATCATTTTAAACAATGAAAAACACGTTTTTAACAAATATTTAATGTTACTTTTTAAAAAATATAAAACTTACATGAGGGCAAATCCTTGAGGGCCCACGCGAGGGGCCCTCATGGATCGCTAACATCATTTACCAGCAAAAATTTCTAAGTCCAAACAAAAAATATTTTTTTACATAACAAAAATTAATGTTTATAATGATTTTAAACTATGAAAAACACGTTTTTAACAAATATTTAATTACAGGGTGTCTAGCGTCCGGGAAAAACGGGAAAACCGGGAATTTAGTTCGACCGGGAAATTGCCGGGAATTAAAAAAAATATCCGGGAATTTTTGGAAATTTTCTCTAATTCATTAAAATATATAAAAAAAATTTCAATTTAAGGTAGTTCTCCGGCTGCTACTCTTTTAAAAATTGATTTTCGATAGATTTTCTTCAAATTTTGAAGAAATATTTCTTCGGATGCCTTTTCAATGTGATAGAAACTTCAAAACCTTTTGCCATGTCAAAAAACGAGATATTGTGGTTGACATTTTTTATTTTTAACATAAACGCATGGAAAAGTGAAAGTTTGAACTTGAATAAGTCAAAATTTAGCATCGCAAAGGGTTTTGAAATTTTTACCACATTTAAAGGGCACCAAAAGAAACATTTCCTCAAAATTTGAAGAAAATAAATTTTTACAAGAGTAGAAGCCAGAGAACTACCTTCAGTCTTATATTTTTCAAAAATGAAAAAAAGATATATTATAAGTATATAGGCAATTTCACGTTAAATTTCAGTCCACATTTTCAATTAGAATGAAAATATATTATTGTAAATCTATTTTTTCATTTTTTATAGGTAACCAAATTTTTGGATTTTTAAAAGTAGACTCTAAAATCTATAACTCTAAAACTATTGAATTTAGAAAACTTATCTAATACATACTTACAAATAATAAGGATAGTTTGCAAAAAATATTTTTGTCCCCCTATAGAATAGAAAAGTAAAGGATACGTATACCTTTTTTCTAAAAGGAATAAATAAAATATAAAGTAAAGAAGAAGAAGGAGGAAATCTTTACTTTTCTTTACTTTATTATACTTGGCTTAAAATGAAAAAGGAGTTATACACTCCATATACTATAAATAAAATATACTTGTGACGTAGAATTGACCGTATATTACTATTATTTATATAATTGTTGCATACATTTTTAACATTTTAAAGTCTTCAATTAAAAGTTTAATTATAAATCCTAATGTTTTTAACTTATTGCAGTTGAACCTCAGTGACTTTTAATGTAAATATCTAAAAGAAGACATAAATGCCATTGGGTATTGCAAAATAATTCAGAAATAATCATTTATCCACAAATATAAAAAAAATAATTGCAATTTCTATTATTTGAACTTTTGATTATCTGAACCAGATCCTGCCTGAATTAGTTCGTATAATTCAGTTTCCACTGTATTTAAAAAATTATGAAATTTTAATAGTATAGTCATTAATGTCTTAAAAATAAATCCGGGAATAATTTAGTTTTAGGTCCGGGAAATCGGGGATTTTGCCGGGAATTTGAAAATCATAATTCGCTAGACACCCTGTTTAATGTTACTTTTTAAAAAATATAAAACTCACATAAGGGCAAATCCTTGAGGTTGATTTTAAACTATGAAAAACGCGTTTTTAACACAAATGTTTTGACATTTTTTTTTTTTTTGAAATGATGAAATTCATGAAATTTATGATTGAAAAATATGAATTTATGAATATTTATGGTCTATTATTATATTATTAATATTGTTATTATTATTATTAAACTATTTAATTATTTGTCATGGTGTATTAGTGTCAATAAATAATTTATTGAATCATCAAAAGCAAGTCAGCAAGTCACCTACAATAAAGCAATATTTTTCAAGTAGGTCCCGTAGCATAGTGGTAAGAGTGTTGTCTAGCAGTTAGTAGGTCGTAGGCTCAATTCCTGCTTACGTCAGATTTTTTTTTTTTTTTTTTGGTCACGATTTAATTAAAAAAAGTAAAAATTGTTAAATAAGAATGTTATTTATCAATAATTGGACTAATTTATTATTAATAAATAATTAATTTGTTAATTTAATTGAAAATAAAGTTAAGGGCATTTTATGAAATCCACGAGGGCACCGCGTGGAAAATCCATATGGAATCCATGAGGATTTTCCTCGAGGGCACCCATGAGGGAAAGCATGTCACGCCTTCGAGGGCTCCGCGTGGATTGCCCCTACGGGTTCCACATGGCAAGAGGGCAATCCACGAGGGCCCCGCCGGGGGCCCTCACCATTTTTCTGCACGGGATATCACAAAAATCTTATTTTAGAATATGTTTAAAAAAGTAATTTATCAAATTTTAAAGCATAAATAAATAAAAATACACAAATTGAAGTTTCAAGCGATAGTCTGTGCTCCCTGCAATTAATTTTCATTAAATATAAATTTATCGTTAAACGATAACAAAAAATATCTTATTAAATAGTATAGATTCCTGATCTAGCCGGATAAATAACCTACCACATACGTTGTATAATCTATCGTCATTATTCATCCCGCTGGCGGGCTAAATAGACAAAGCGTTTTTATATTTTTAATTTTTAAACTTGTTTATACAATAGAATGCAGACCTTTAAAAAAAGAGTTAATTAACACTCAAGCAATTAAAATAATAGGTATCTTTTAGAAAAACAAAAATATTAATTCTCAAGAAAAAAATAACAATAAAAAAATGTATTTATTTATACAATTTACATAAGATCCAAATATTTTGTCATCACATTATGTAGAATTGTTTAAAAATGATTCCATTTTTAATGTAATATGGCTTATTTTCTTTAAGAAATGATTCTCTACAACGTTACCGATCACATTTTTAATCAAGAATGCCGTTCTGAAAATATGCTTTTTTGTAGAGATGTGCAAAAAGCTCGAATTTACGAGCCGAGCCAAGCCGAAATTTTTTCGAGCCGAGCCCAAGCCGGCTCGATGTATCGAGTACTCGAAATTTTCGAGTACTCGAATGGATTCGAGCTTTTAAATGACAAAAAAAAACTATTAATATTTAGAAAATTTCGAATTTATGCGAATTAAAGTCAATAAATCTTCAATTTCAAAGTGTATTTCAATTTGCTAATTATAATATATGCGAAAATTATATGATTTTTCTCTAAAACTCGAATTTACTTAAGAGCTCGAAAAAATTCGAGTACTCGAATGCACTCGAGTACTCGAAACGTTCGAGTACTTGAAAAAATTCGAGTGCTCGAAATTATTCGAGCTTTTTGCACAGCTCGGCTCGAGCTCGAACTGATTAGGCTCAGCTTGGCTCGGCTCGAAAAATGAAAAGCTCGAAAAAGCTCGATCGAGCCTCGAGCTTTTTGCACATCTCTACTTTTTTGTTTAAAAGAAAATTTTGCCTTTATTTAAATAAAACGCATATTTCAAAAAGTATTCTTGTTTTTTAAGATAAAAGAACAGACCTATGTCTAAAAAAAATGTTTTTTCAAACATTTAAATAATTTTTCAAGGCTCAAAAATTGACAATAATAATTTTATATTAATAGCGTCAACTTTTAAATGTTTGAAAAAACATTTTTTTATCATAGGTCTGTTCTTTTATTTTAAAAAAGCAAGAATACTTTTTTTTGATATTATAAATCTCCTTACAGAATTAGAAAATCGTATTCA
The DNA here is from genome assembly GCF_015476425.1 of Leptopilina heterotoma. Classification (NCBI taxonomy): domain Eukaryota; kingdom Metazoa; phylum Arthropoda; class Insecta; order Hymenoptera; family Figitidae; genus Leptopilina; species Leptopilina heterotoma. The sequence continues at coordinate 149,936 of NW_025110845.1, forward strand.
AGTTTTGACGCTTTTTTTACATATTTGCCGCTTCTGTCTTCTAAGTTTTCATGATTCTTAAAAAGAAAATAAAAAAAAACTCTTAAAAAAACGTTCGTCACATGGGGTGACCCCCTTAAAGAAATACTTCAAAACAATTTACATTTTGTTTCATTTCATAAGAAAATTTTAATAGTACTCTGTACGATTGGGCATCTTACCATGCCCGTTTACATTAAATAAATAAATAAAAATTAGAAATGTTAATAAATATTATTGTTAAATATTTATGTACACCAAAAGGATAGACTACACCTGCGCGTTACTTTAGCTATATGTTATATTGTTTTTATTTTAAGGGGTTGTTCTTCTCCATCAAAAAATTTTGTCCTTTCATATTTATATATATTTTACTTTAGGTTCATTTAATGAATATGTCTCCTTTTTATTAAAAAAGCAACTTATTTAAATTGTTATAAACAATATTAGTTAACAAATAATTAACTTTGGTTCCTCTGCACGGAAAATAATTTTTTTTCACAGTGACTTGTTAATTTACGTTCATTTAAAGACTATATATGTTTAAACAAAAGTGAGTATATAAAATAATTTATTGAATAATTTTAAACAATGTAATATTTATATATTTATATCAAATGTTCATATTAAATGTTTATTGTTTTAATATCTTTTCTTCGTAGTTTTGAACATTAAAATAAAAAATATAAGTATTTAATATTGTGTTTACAAGCGTGTTTACAATTATTCAACAAATTATTTAATATATTCACTTTTGTTTAAACATATTGTCTTTAATGGTGTTCCGCAGTGATCGCCTTTTAAAAATGGCTGCTCAAATGTATACTTGATTTGAAAATGATTTTTCTCCCAATTCAGACAGTTATTGCAAAATCGGAGAAAATACAAGATATCCTGAATAGTTTATCTTTCATTTGCGTGCAAGAAGTAAAAGATATATTTAAATTTACAACGACAGGAAGTAAAATAGGAAAAAGTTAAACAAATGCGCGATACATAAAATTACCACCAGAGGGCAGCACCTAATGGGCACATCTAATTTTCTCATTTTACTTCCTGACGTCGTGTATTATATTGGATTTTTAATTTCTTGTGCACAAATGAAAAAACAAAATTTCAGGATAACTGGTATTTTTTCCTATTTTGTAATAATTGTCCAAATTGGGAGAAAAATCCTTTTGAAATTATGTTTACGTTCAAGCAGCCATTTTTAAAAGGCGACCACTGTTTAAAATTGCGCAACACCGTTAAATAAACATAAATTAACAAGTCACTGTGAAAAAATATTTTTTGGTGCAGAGGAACCAAAGTTAATTATTTGTTAACTAATAATGTTTATAACAACAGGCTTCGAAGTGACACACTTTTCCACTTTTTTGACACTTTTTTTGGTCAAGCCTACTTTTTGCTATTTATTTTGTCAAAAAGCTACTAAATGCTACTTTTTCCCAAAAAAAGGTAAAAAAAATTGACAGAATTCAAGAATTTTAGTTTTTTTTGTGAATTTCGTAGATTTCAAAAAGCCCGCCAAGTGAATTAAATTTATTATTGGACGCGTGATTATAATATATTCTAATAATTACTAATAGTGGATGTTTATTAAATTACAACTTTTGAACTTTTCGAATTTTTCGTATCTAATTTTATTATTCTTTAAGCTTCTTAAAAAAATTAAAAACTAAATTTTCCATTTTTCACCATATAATTTGTAATAGTAATACCTTTTTTGACTTTATAAAAGTTTCATCAAGTATAGAAAAAATCAATTAATTAAGAATAAAAACTTAATTCTTTTGGTTATATAAATTGTTTGATTAAAAATCCAAAATAATATTTATTTATATCGTGACTATTTATTATATGTTTATAAACTTTTTGTCAAATTTAAAAATATTAATTGTATTTTCAATAATACAGTGTTTTAAGTCGGTTATTGTTCAATAATAAAAACATTTATAAAGATTTAAGATTAATCTAGAAAAAAAATTATAATTTTTTTATTAGAATTAAATGACTCATAATTTATTATTGTACAAAATTATGGCTATGTGGATTCTAAAATTTAAAAAATTTATATGACTAAAAACAATACCTACATTTTTTCCATTTTGATAGTTGTTATTAGTAAATTACTAAAAAATGTTTACGTTTCATTCTTAAAAATTAGATGGCTGATAAAAAGTTATTATTTGGTTTTTAAAAAATAATGAGAAAGAAGGTGTCAATTTTACTTCTCAAAATTATGAGCCTGTTATTAAAAAACAAATTCTTATGAAAGATCTCCTTTAAGTATTATTAACAATTACATTTCATTATGTGCAAAATGTTATGAACAAGTGCGTTTTACATTCTAATGTAAAATATAGACAAAAAAGCTATTATATTTTCATGTTTTATGTTTATATCAAAATTTAATAAAAATTTTGTGAATTCGTATTTCTAATATTTTTTTCTTTTAATTTTTTCGACAACATATATTCACTTAATTTTCTTACTTAAAAAACTAATTTTACTTTATTTTTAATATGCTACTTTTTGCTACTTTTTTTCAATTTAGAGGACACTTTTTTCTTCCAAAATGCTACTTTTTCATACTTTTTTTGACCTGCTACTAGACTTCGAAGCCTGTAAAACAATTTAAATAAGTTACTTTTTTAATAAAAAAGAGATATATCCATTTAATGAACCTAAAGTAAAATATAAATATGAAAGAACAACATTTTTTGATGGAGAGGAACAACAAAAATAAAAAAATACGTTTTTCATATTTTTCTATAAAGAACGAGAGAACAATTTTTTTCGATTATTTTATTACTAGAGACAAGATTTTATGACATTGAAAATTTATAAACTATGCTATGATAAATCCAATATTATGCTGAAATTCTGCAGTGAAAATGAAATTATGCTTGAACAATTTTAATTTAGTTAATAAATAATATTGTGAATCGTAGTTACTATTTTCTATTTAAATAAATATGTAGTGGTGTAATAATAGTAAACATTTTACTATTTACCACAAGTTTGTTTCAAACTTGCTAAAAAAAAGTTGTGCTATCTGTGTCGAAAGCATTTGCATAGATAAAAATAACTTTATTTTATTTGTAATAAAATATTAATGAAACGAGTTATATGAGCCTTAATTGTCGTTTATTTTTAATCCTCCATCCGTCGCATGGTGAGAAGTTTCCTCCCCCAGTTTCTTTTTTTATTTATAACTCTTAAAATACAAAAAATTATCATTCCATATACTCAGTACCTTTCACAGCACTCTTCTTTTTATATTAAAACAATGGGGATCCTCACAGCCAAACTTGACCAGTAGAGTGCAGCACTACTATAAGATTTTATGGCGCAAAATTTTAAATGTGATTTGTTGCATAATATTAATTAAACAATATAAATGGTTTTTGTTCATGTAAATGAAGAATAAAATCATTAGATCAGAAATATTGGTTATAATAAAGTACGGAAAACTATTTAAAGATGTTGGGAGATTCAAAATTAAAATGTGTTTACAATATTTTTAATAACAGGCAACATAACCTCAATTTTTTTTATCTATACTTTTACGATACTGTGACTTGCAAAACCGTCTTTTTTCCTGTGACACAAATTCCTCACCCAAGTAATTCAATTTTTAACTTTTCACAATTCCAAAAAAAGTATTTATTTACTTCGCCCATTTGTTTGTAAAACAAATATGACTTTTCGCGAAATCAAAAATTAAGCGCTAGACAAATCTTGCTATGGTGCTGCCATCTGATATTAGCTTTACATATAATGATCCCCATTTTTGTGTTTTTTAATATTTTTATTTTTTTGTTATTGAATTTGAAAGCAGCAAATGTCGGGAATTTTTGACCCAAACTGAGGATTAATTAATTGTTTTTAAATTAATTTTTTATTTAAACAATTACCAGAAAATGAAAATTAATTTTACTGACAATAGGTTGTTTAGAAATTCTAATGAACATTCCAAAACAAATTTGGTATTTTATAACAATTTTGGACTAATTTATGATGGTGAGCAGTATGCTCATCTGCGACGGATCGCGTTACAAAAAAGATGCGACGGATGGAGGATTAGTCTAACTGTTAAATGCTCTTTAATTTAGTTTCTCAATATATAGTAAGACATCTATATTTAGTAATATGTCAGGGAAACCTTTTAAGGATGTCATGGAAAAGTCAGGGAATTGATCTTTTTTAATTTGTTAGACACCCTGTATAGATTTTCAGTAGCTTCAAAAAAAATTTGTAACTGGATCTCTATCAATTAGATCGCTAATTTTTTCCGAACTGCTTTTCACTTTCATTCGATATTCTACATTTTTTCTTTTTATTTAATTTATTCCCTTGGTAACAAATTTACTATGACCTACACTGAGAAAACTGGAGAGTCAAATTCAGAGGTTCAAAAAGTGTATGTTTCCTTTGCTTATGAAGAGAGTTAAATAGTCCTTCTAAACTAAATTTAGAATTGATAATGGAAATCTACTTGTATATTCTCTCCCATTATATCTGAGGGTTAAAAGTTGCGCAGAAAATGTGTACGATCTGATGCGCGCGAAATTATTTTTCTGACATTTTATGTATTTAATTTAGGGGTTAGGTTGCCATATTTATTCATTTCGCGCCGGATAAGGAAGAGATTTCTCAAGATGGTTAATTTGTCCCTCTGTTATAAACTCATTTTCCCTCCAAGAGAAATGGCACGAATATCTGTCAATGGTGTATTTGAACATTTAGATTGTTATCCAATAGCTAACTCTCAAATATGAACGATTTGTCCCTCCAGATGTTTAGTCCAATACTCCAGTTTTCTCAGTGTATAAAAGTAACACAATTAAATTATTTTTTAATTACTTTTGAAAATTCTAAGCACTGAAAAATATTGTTACTGAAGAAGTGATATCTCCAAAAGTGAAATTTTACACTTAATTTCATATACTTTTTCAGATTTATTTACTTACATAAATTTAGCTTTTAAGAATTCTTTAATTTTTTATATGCATATTAAAGTTTAATTTCTTTTACAATAATGAAAAAAGTTTTGTAGAAAAGAGTATTTACATATTCTATATAGGATATTGACCAAGACACTACACTAATGTTTACACGGAGAGAAAATTTATTACATATATTAACACATATCATATATATTTTGTAAAAATTTTTACAGTTTAGGGAAAAAGTGCACCAAACCGAAATTTTGGTATCAAAAATACTAAACAGTGAAAGAAATAATTTGAAATTTAGTAAAGTTAGATTAAAATTCTTGATATTTGATATTATTATACTAAATTTCATATTATTCCTTTCACTGTTTAGTATTTTTGATACCAAAATTTCGCCTTGTCGCATTTTTTCCCTTAATTGAGAATCACTTTTACAAAATTTAATATAATTATCTTTGCGTGTACCATGTAATTTTTTTTCGCTAAATCCGAATTTGAAGTCTGAATTGTCTGATTGGTTCAAAATTTTAAGAAAAACTAAAAAATAAACAGCAGTAATATTAAAGTCAAAAGAGTCAAATTTCTTTTGCTAGTTAGTGTATTCTTAATGTATTTTTTACCGATAAATCCCTATTCCAAGCCAGAACTGTCAGATTCGCTTAAAATGATTAAGAGGGACTCTATGACACTTTTTCATGTCAATGGCGAAAGAAATATTTATAGGTGTCCTAACATTTTTTTAAAGTTATCGTCAAAAAATTTTTTTTTCAAAATTAAAAATGCAAAACAATGCAGTTAAACTTTATGAATCGGGCTGAAAATACTTTCATTTTATGTCCCCCGAGGAGACCTACAATTTAAAAAAAATTGAAGCTTACAGCTCTTTCTGATTCTGAGATATTCAGGCAAATGCCCAGCAAACACTGTTACAAATCTGTTACAGAACTGAGACAAATAATTGAAGAACTTGTTTTGTAACTGATTGACTCACTGGGTACTTAATATGTCGTAGTCAGGAGGATGTCACATTTAAGTAACAGATCTGTTATATGGTGACAAAGCTACTTGTAACAGTTCCAGAACAGTTACAAATATCTGTTACTCATATCTGTCGAAAATATTGTTTGTAAATCATGTTCGAATAGTGTTTCAGAGTGTTTTTCAGTCTCAATTGAATATTTGCAAACATAATTAAGTGTGTTAAAATGACTTTTCTAATGTCGCCCTAAAGTCTACATGCGCATTTAATGCCAATCATTAAAAAAATATTTAAATTAAAACAAAAAATATATTTCATGCTTCTTTCGCATGTCATACATACTTGGAATGTTTATACCTGTAGAAGAAAATTTGTTTTGCTATTTATCTAAATATTTAGAATCTCTACCAACTGCGCCACGGAGGCTCATGAAAGTAAATTTACAATTTATATACATACGTAGGAACTCTGAAAATATGGTTTGTAACTTAAAAAAAGGGATACTGTATTTGCAACCATTGTATAATCATGTTATGTATAATATACATTATATTTAATGTTATGTTATTTAAGAATGTTAACTTTCAAAGTTAAAAGTATAAGGAAAGACTTAAAACTTAATTTTTAAATGAAAGATTAATGCAATAAATTTAAGCTTAATTAATAAAATTCATAAATTTTTAGAAAAAATTTAGAATTTTACAAAATTCTTTACCAAATTAATTAATCAAAAAAAGTTGCCATTACGAATAACAATAATGCCAAATGCGATAATATCAAACAATTAACGAATAATAACATTACACCATTAAAACAATATTATGAGACTTTTATACATAATAATATTGATGAAATAGTTATACTCAAAAAAATATATTTATGGTACTGCCATAAATATGTCCAATTCTCACATATTATATTAGTGGATATAGAACAGCCATACAGTATTGCTGTTCCAGCTATACGCAGTGTAGAACAGCCATACGTATGTGAGAGACAGTAATATGTATGTGAAGAACACCAATACTGTATTTTAAGAACAAAAATACAGTATTGCTGTTTCAGCTATACGTCCTAACCATACTCGTATGACAAAATCGACAATATCATTTTTATCAGTGTACCTACTTTTTTTCCATGTAACATCGAAATATGTTAAAAAATCACAATCGAAAATTTTGCTAATATAATCCTTCCTTTATGAGGAAGCAATAAAAAAATAAATAAAGAAAATAAAAAATTTAAATAATTATTAAATAAATAAATGAGTAATAAATTATTTATTTAACAGTTATTTATAAAAAAAATAGTTAAAATTATGCTTGTTGGATGCGGAATTGATAAGATTTACGATAGTAAGCCAAAAATTAAGAAAAGTTTATTTGTTTGTAAAGTATTGAATTTTTTACTAATTTTTATTAATTAATTAATAATTCGAAAACAAAAAAAACAGCATTTTTTCTTTCCGGATATTGAAAGTACACATATTAAGCTGTATTGAAAGAAAATGTTTTTCAAAGAAAAGTCAAAAATATTTATTATATTTACATATTATGTATTCTAATTTGTTAACTTAGAATAACAAAAAAAATAAACAATGAAAATTTCAAAATCGGCTTCTTAAGAATCTCTTGAGAATTTTATTAATTTAAGGCGAAGAACATCAAAATCCGATAAAATTTGTAGGCTTCAGACAATTTTGAACATTAAATTTATTGTAAAAAAATCTCACTGTGTCGCGTGTGAGCTACCTGCAGGGGCAGCTTAATTATTTATTTAAACCCATCAAACTTGTCAGGCCCACTTTGAAACTTTTTGCAAAACCTTTTTAGCATTTTCAGGTATGTTTAAAAAAAATTATTATACCCAAAGATAAAACACCTAATTTGTTTATAAAATTTTTTTATTTTTTTAATAAAAAATGACAAAAAAATTTGTTTGTTATCATTATTCAAAAGTAGAGAGAAAAACAAAACTTTTTTCTCTTGTCAAAAAATGAAAAGAAACAATATTTTTTAAGTTATCTGACATTAAGGGGTTATACTACCCCAGGCATCACAGTTTGTCCCCTTATTTCAATTTTATCACCTTTTTTGACGATTTGTCACCTTTTTCCCCTTTTTTGCAGATTTGTTCCCTTTTTCACCTTTTTCTAATAAAAAATATACAAGTTTTTCTTTTTTTGAAATATTTTTCAAAGTGTAATCATAAAATTTAGACTCAATGTTATAGAATTCAGTGCGTTTTATTTCTGATTTAGATTATTATCACCACAACATAATATAAATATGTTTTCTTATGCTAATGATTTAAATAATATATGGGTGATTCTTCTGAAAGTGACATTTCTTATTTCTCGATTAATTTTATAAAATCTACTCTCTAATTAACCATTTTCTTTGTTAACCATTTTCATAGTAAAAATTTAGCACTTAGGGTAGTGGCACCAGTGAAAGAACATTTAAGGAAATGTATACTTTAGATATTTTTTACTTTTAATTGACATTCTTGAATTTCGTTTTAAACATATGGAATGAATAGCAAAATTTCTAAAGAATTTGAAGCCTTTGAAACAAATTTTATAAATATAATATAATATTTCAAATTTTAATACAGTGTCTAAAAATAACGAAAATTATATAAACAACGTTACAAATATTCTGAAACAATTTTGCAATTTACTATTATTCATACTTTCCTGATTACGCACCCTGAAATATTATTTAATTGCACCTGAAACTTGTAACCTTTTTTCTGTTTATGCTTCGTTCATTTGTCATGTTCATAACCCACCAAAAAATTAAAAAATTATTTTCAGAAATAACTTGCATATTGAATCAATTTTTTTATCATAAACTATATTTTGAAGAAATAAGGAACTAAAAAATATTTTTTTGATAGTGCTAAAAATTATAATTTGTGAAATATCGTGATAAATAATCAATTTATTCTTTTACTGGTATTAATTCTTTCACTACTGGTGCAACTACCCTATTTATAAACTATATTTATCAGATCAAGTTCGATTTTATAATTTTTTCACCATTGCAAGGGGAACATTTTCCGTAAGTTATAAATCAATTGAATAATTACTAACAAAATTATTATACGATTAAAATAGTACTATTTTCAATCGTTTAAATTCATTTACAACTTAACAAATTAACCTTTTTCAATTTTTAACTCATTTTTTTAAACCAAAAAAATCTTTATATTTTCAACTGTATATTTATACATATTCAAATTTCATAACAATGCTACTAAAATAATTATTTAATTAAAACTATAATTCACTGCTGTCAAATTTACTCGAATCGACATTTTTTTAATACTTTAGGTTGATTGATACAGAATTTTAGAAATACAAATTAAACGTATATTTTTAATTACTTTTTTTTACGAAATTATTATTATTACAATATTGTACAAGAACTAAATTAAGTTTGTATGTATGTTTTTTTGTTAAAACAAAATATTTAATATTTTTTAAAAGCAAATCATCCGTATTTGGTTCTGGAAAATTGTTGTTTTCTTATTGTGTTTATTCTTGAAATCTAATTTCACTTAAATATTATAATAAAATTCAACGCAAACATTTATATATTTTCATAAATAATAAAAATTTCACAGGAATTCAATTATTTACAATTCCTCAAAAAAAGTTATTATTCTTAAAAATTTTATTAAAATTTATCAAATAAATTTAATTATTTCAATAACCTTTGCTACAATTTATTTATTAGAATTTAAGTATTATTTTCAATAAATTTTTAATTAAAATTCTTTAAAGAATAACATTATTTTAAAAAATTTTAATGAAATTCTTTGCGTTACAATTCAATTTTTTTCAAAATAATTTTAATAAAATTCTTCACAGAAATCCAATTATGTTAAATCCAATTATAACAAAAATTCTCGTCAAAATTTCAAACATTTTTATAAATAATAAAATTTTTCTCCGAAATTCAATTATTTTCATAACTTTTAATAAAATTATTGTCAGAATTTTAATTATTTTTAATACAATTTTCATCAAATTTCTCGAAAAATGCAATTATTCTTCAAAATTTTATTAAAATTTGTCAAGAGAATTCAATTATTTAAAAATACGTTGATAAAATTGTTTATGAAAATTCAATTTTAAGAAACATTCAATTGTTTAATAAAATATTTGTTTTTATAGTTAAATAATTGAATTCTCGTAGAATTTTCTAATAAATGTTGATTTAAAAATGAATTTCCAATTAAAATCTTTGAAAATTTGAACTTTTCATACTTTTAATTAAGAATTCTATAGAATTAATTTTTTTTAATAAGTTTAATGGAATTTTTTTTATTATTTGAAGTTTTTAAATTTTAATATATGGGTGATTTGCACGTAACTGTAATATTTGTCGGCGTCACAAAAAACACATTCAAAATAAAAAATTTTTGCTTGGGTATGGATACATTTCACAGATATATAAAACCTATTCGCAACCTCAAATATGTACAAATAGATATTATAATTTTTGATAAATTGCGGAATTCCCTCCAAAATTTCAGCTCCGTGGCGTGTCCGTTTTTTAAAATTTTAAGTTAAAATTCAGAAATTTTATTGAAAACGCCGAAACTGGAAACGAGAATTTTTGTAATATGAATTATGTATATAGGTGAACAATTTGTACATAATTATAATGCATCTTCTAATACTTCTTATAAAATGTAAAATAGTTTTGTCCACAAATTTTTTCAATTTTGTAATAAGATTTTTTTTCCTTCCTGCTGTCATAGCGAACTTGTTTGATCTCACAGCGAACTTGTTCGCTGTCCCTATTTCAACGAACAAGGTTTGCTGTGGCAGCAAAATGTTCGCTGCCACAGCAAACCCTTTCTATGCGTGTTTATAGCACATTTTAATGTTATCTGAGAATTACAATCTAAAATAAGATCCATTAGCAACAAATATCAGTAAAAAAAAGGTTCAAAAATTGGAAGTTCTACACTCAAAAACAATTTTTTTTGTAAAAATGTGAAGGTCACAAAAAAAGTGATCAGTACCGTGGTATTACTATTCTTTTAATCTAAACACTCTCTGTTGTAATTATTACGATTTTTTTGAAGATTACAATAAAAACAAATTATCTGCCCAAAGAAAAGAATTATTTTGCAGAATTGTCGGAGTTAGGTTAGTTTAAATGTCAAATTTCAGCTCCGTGGTGTCACATAAAATATCAGCTCCGTGGCGCCTGTGGCGTACAGTGTGAAGGTGCAAATTCATGGATCAACAGTTGCTACAATAACACATATTATAGAAGAGGACAGACATAGTTGTGTCCTTTTATATTTCAGTGCTTCGGCAACCGTTGACTTATTAAAAAACACCTTAATATTCGAAAAAACACGCCTTTACTTTTGGTGCTTAATTTAAAATGTCTTTATGTCAACCATGTAGAAGCACAGTATTACTGTTGATCGTAACGCTTTCATTTGTGAATACTTTTCTGAAATTAGTTTTATGCGCTAATTTCATAATGTTATGAAAATAAAATTCTCTGGTTATGTCAAGCTGATAGTAAATAGTAAATATTTTTGCTGGGGCTATTTTGTGCATCAAAATGCTTTTTTTAACTCAGTTATTTATTCAAATTCAGAATTAAAAGAAAATCAACTTTTGCTTATGTTATACTTCCTTCTGAAGGTTTCCTATGAGTTAGTCAATGAAATAAATTTTTTTGTCGGAGTTGTAGTCATTAAAAGTTGTGCACAAAATAGACCCCGGTATGGGGCTACTTTGTGCATTGATCTTTCTGTTTTTATAATGTTACGTAAACATTTTTTTGATCCTTTCTTATTCATTAAATCTTTTGTGTAGATATTTCAGAGTAAATTAAAAAAGAATAAGATATTAAACAAAAAATTTTGTAAATATTATACAACAAAATGTAAAATAAAACATTAAGATTTTGCTAAAATCATGATTTATTAAAAATTAACAACCTTTCTTCAAATTTTATATTACTCAGAAAATAAATAACACTTTTTCTTTTTAAATATACATTTTACAATAATACATTATAATAATTATAATACTATCATTTAAACACATGTAAATAACTTTGAATCTCATCATTTCAATAGGAGCTTTTTTAAACGTTTTGAATATGATATTTTTCAAAAACTTGAAATTAATATTTTAAGGTTAAATGAATAACAATTTAATATCTAATACACTTTTCAAGTTATTAGAGAAACGAGAAACTCCGTGGCAACCAATTTTCGAAAATTTGTTATAATTTTTATATAATTATAGCTGTAGTAAAACCGTTCAAATTACAACTATATTATGCCCTAATGATGAGTAGGCCTGTGCGGTTAACCGGTTAACTGGTTATAAAACCGGTTATTGTCATAACCGGTTAACCGGTTATAAAATTTTTGAGCAAACGGTTAACCTTTTTTCGGTTATTTTGAAATAACCGGTTATTTAGGAATAACCGGTTATTTTGGAATAACCGATTGTTTATTCATTTTCTATTTTCAAAAAACATAAAATTAGTGTGTGCAATTAAACTCTATGTGCTTAAGGGGACCGTACACCACTTTTGCGTGTTTTTTCAACATTTATTTTTTCATAGTAAAATGTATCGAAACACTGGGCTCTTTTCACACATATTAACATACATATTGAGGATTAAGAAAAAAATATTTTTTTATTTATTCTGCCCTTCATGGCGACAAAATGGCGGCTGAAGTGATTGTCCGGAAAAAACTGGTTGACACGATATCTCTGCTTCAAAATGTCGAAAACAAAAAATCAAAAGAATTTCTTAAAATATATGTCAGTAAACCAAAAAAGAGTGAATTTGAATAAAAAATGAGAAAATGGCGGCGGTTTAAATTTTTTTTACCCCTTTTCCACCCCTAAAACGGTAAAAAAATGGGGTTAAAAAGGATGTAGAATGTTGGTTGTGGTTCAGGCCATAGCCACTGATATATATTTTAAGAAATTCTTTTGATTTTTTGTTTTCGACATTTTGAAGCAGAGATAACGTGTCAACCAGTTTTTTCCGGACAATCACTTCAGCCGCCATTTTGTCGCCATGAAGATCAGAATAAATAAAAAAATATTTTTTTCTTAATCCTCAATATGTGTGGTTATATGTGTGAAAAGAGCCCAGTGTTTTGATGATACATTTTACTAGGAAAAAATAAATGTTGAAAAAACACGCAAAAGTGTTGTATGGTCCCCTTAAAGAAAAATTCATTTTTGAAAAATTACATTAAAAAATCTAAGAAACTATTAAAATATTTAAATTTAGATTTGAAAATTTTGCCTTCCGTTTTGCAAATTAGATGTTTAAGAAACAATTTTATCTACACAAATAAAAATAATGCTTCTCTTTCCCTATAATTTCAAAATAATCGGAAAACCGTTTAACTCGTTACTTCAAAAAAAAACCCGAAAAAACGGTTAACCGGATATTTTAAAATAACCGAATAAACGTATATATAATTGAAGAATGTCAAAATAATCTTTTTACAAAAATTCTTTTGTTTACAATTATTGTAAACAAAAGAATTTGAAAATTCACAAAGAACTTTTTCAAATATTATTTTTATAAAATTGACTTGAAGAAGAATTTTAGTTGAAAATTCTAGAAATGAATAATCGTAATGATGAAAATAATTTTTGAAGAAGTTCCAGTAACAAAGTAGCAAGTTTCATCTTATGTTATCTTTTATTTTTATGTTATTGAATTTCAAAATTTTAAATATCTTAATTTCTATAAAAAAATAATGATTAAATATTTATTTAAAAATCGCAAAATTGTTTATTTTATAAACTATTAAGCATTGATTGAATGTTAACCAATTCTCGTTTATAATATTTTAGGAAACTTGAAGTAATATTGTAAAATTTTTTGACATTTTAAGATGTGAATTTAGACACATGACAACGAAAATAGATTTAGTGTAACGTGAGCCGCTGCCCGATATAGTGCTTTCTTAGTAGATGCTATTTTTGTCTTGAGAAGTTGCTTTAAAGATTTGTTGTACAGACAATCCATGTTTTCATCTTTTATAAAAATTTAATTCTTTCCAACGATAAATATATTTTCATAAACATATTTAAAAAATTTTTAAATTGCAACAACATTCTTAGGTATAAAACAAAGACTTTATTTTTAAACTTAAATATGATTCAATTTTTTTCACTTTTTTATTAATGTTTATCGTACAAAAGTATAATTGATTATTGTTCGTAAATTAATTATTTATTAAAATTTTAAAGAATGGTGAAACTAATTTCTCAACAAATTTTTCACTATTATTATTTTGACAATCTGCGTTTGTGGTTTAATTTATTTAATTGAAATATATCTCAACTATAAAACAGGGTAATAGAATAATCTACTTACAAATTTTTACAATTTATTATTAAGATTGTTGAAGATTTCAAATGAAATTTTATGTTTCTGATAATATGAATTATTTTTATTTTTCATATGTAATAAAGAAAAAGAGTGTCCGGATTCACTTAAAATCGTCATGTTTTTTTTGCAGGACTGTATATCTGCATAAAGCCAGGCAGTTACGTTTCCAAATTACCCGTGAAAGTGTCTAATTTTCCGTGCTCGGTAAGGAAAGCTTGTTTTCTTCACAACATACGGAAGAAGTGTTGTTTACTTCTATCCTTGAGATTCGACACGTTAAAATTAGACTTGGACTCTTTCTTCAAACGCATCAGATTAGGTAAACTCTTCGTTAGTTTCGTTTCTTTCGACGTAGAGAGTGAAACAACTCGCTCTTTATTTCAGTGGAAACTATTTTCGTTCGTCGAAAGTGAGCGTGTTAAAGGGCAAGGCTAGTACGTGGAAGCTTTTAGTTGAGAGTAGTGCCAGTTGGCTTATAGCTGTTGTACGCGCAAGGCATGAGCGTGAATGAAATACGATTTTTCTCATGTTTCGTGAATGATTTGTAGTAAACTTTTCATAATCGCAAACTTTTAATTGATAAATCAAACAGTGCTAACAATGGAGTGTGATAATTCAGACAGTGTTATACCGGAGGGTGTGAAAAAATGCGCCTCTATTCTCAAGATGGTGGAAAGCGATTCAGAAAAATTTGCTGCCCTTTTTATGGTGACCAAGTTAATACCAGGAAAAGATTGTTCTCCGTCATCAAAGAAAATGCTTTTCGAGGCTATTGGTCCAAAATTTCTTCGGAAGTTATTTTTAAGTAATGACGTTCCTGTAGATTGTCCTCCTCAAGTTTATAAATCTGTCGCATTGTCAATTCTTTCTGCGTTTTGTAATGAACCTGAACTAGCAGGACATCCTGATATGATTGGGCATATACCCGCGCTTTTAGAAATTGTATCCCAAGCTGATGAAGATGCCCCAGATGATACTTTAATTATAGTAAGTGAAGCCTACACCTGCTTGCAGTGTATCGCTCGTCAACCTGATGGACAGAAAGCCCTCCTGGAGCAGAAAGCAGTAAAGAAAATGTGTGACATTTTCTCGGAGAAAAGCTTTAAAACCGATGAAGCTTTAAATATCCTCGTTATTCTTGCCAACCGATTTGGATCACAAGCTTGGGATACGATAAATACTTCTTCATTGCATTCAATAATAAACAAAATCGCTCTTGACTTCGACTCTGACAATTCGGAGAGAAAATTTGAGTTATGCTCTATACTATACGAGTTACTTGCTTCTTGTAAAAAAGTCCTAATTGATTCTACAGCTAAGGATCAATCATGGCCAGAGAGTATCAGAAAATGCCTTTCTGAAATTCTTCGTTCGAAAATCGGCAAAAATCAACGGGACCCTGCACTAAAACTTTCTTCGGTAATGCTAGAAATTTTGGGAGTTGACTGGGCGGTAGCTTACGATGAGAAAGAGAAGCTCTATATTCTTCCATTGATTCAACTGGCAGCTATTGAAGTGCGGTTACAATTAGAGGGGAAGCAATTGAAGGCGGTTGTTGCAAAGGCTGATCTTTTAGTCGCTTGTTTTACTGTTTTGGAAATTTCTCTGAATTATATCACAAATGATCAATTAGATTTGGAACAGAATGAGAAACAAGCTTTATATACTTCTTTAAAGGCAGTTTTTTCCGCTGTTCTTAGTCTATTAGTGGCAGTGTCGAAAATGAAGGAAATCAAGGATATTAAGGAGAAGGTCTTTATTTGTGCACTGATCAGGGTTTTGGCTGCTTGGATGGCCCAGGAAACATCTTCAATGCGTTCTCAGGTGTTCGCTGTTTTGCCATATGTTTTGACAGTAGCTAATGATACCTTTTACGCGCATCGGAATAGAAAACTTGCAGAAAAAGCCAAAGCAGGTGCCAAGTCTGACGAAGGAAACTCTTTTGTAGAGCCTGTTAATTATGATCCCATCAGCGATGTTGATGTTTTAAGGCTCATGCTTCCTGCTCTTTGTCATCTTGCAATAGAAGACGAAGGAAGAAAAATTCTTCTGCAGCACAAGCAGGATGAAGTTCTTTTTGAATGCTTGTCCTATCACTGGACAATTGTACACTACAAGAAACCCCCAGTGCCCAAATCAGAACGATTGAAAGCACTCAAAGAACCAGAGAAAGAACTAGAGCCTCACATTTTAGAACAAATGAAGGATTCAAGAGCAGCAATGGTGTCTATTTGCAATGTTCTCATGAATATAACAGTGCTGGAAGCCAAACTTGTTGAGGAGTCAACAACATTCGTCTCTCTGCTTAAGTTCATTTTCACAAATCTACCAGAGCTTAAGCAAATCACGGAGAATTTGGTTCTTCATGGTCATTTGGCTGTTTTAGGTCTGTTGTTATTGAAACAACAGGCGAAACGAGTTAAGAAGAATGATTTTTCAATTTGTCGTTATATACAGGCAACAATAAGATTTCTTTGGGATGCCTACATTGTGGATGAGAGCAACGATCCAACTGAACTCGTCGTAGCGATGTCTTACAAGGAGCATTGGATGGAAATAATGGAACTATGGTTTCTAGGAATGCAAACAATGGCTGGTGTATTGCAAATGATTCCGTGGCTTTCGGAATTTGCTATCGAGTCAGGATGGGCTGAAGGGATTGTCGAAACCTTGAAAAAGGTCAAGATTGGAGGTTTACAACCAAATGTTAAGTCAGCGTATGAAGATTTACTTTGTCACTTGGTTAAGGCTGATCAAAGTGTTGCCGCGGTTTTGAAAAAGTGTGGAGCATTGACAGTTTGTAGAAATCATCGAATGATGGAATTAGGGAAACATCTTTTTGGTGATTAATTATCAATGTTAGAAGTTGACAAAACAGTTTTTTCAGTTTCTTAAAAAGCAGAAGTCGAATTACAGAACTATTGTACAAAATTATTGACAAAAAACGGTTTTTTTTTCTTGAAAAACATAAAATTTGATGAAAAATAATATAATTTGCAATGCATATAAAATTCAAGTTGCTAGTGGCATAATTTAGTTATCAATGAATGAAGTTTCAAGATTATAAAACAAACGAATACAGAGGATTGGATATTGATAATATTGTTTCATAAATACCATATGTAACAAATCTATGTATCTTTTCATTACAAGTGATTATGGTTTTTTTAAAGTCTTGTTTTTTATTTTTGTAGTAACAATATTGATGGTTTTATAAAAATTAAATTTTAAATAAATAAAGCCATTGTATTTAATATAATAATTTATATAATTTCGTAACATGAATCAGAAATAAAAATTCTCTTTTTAACATTTTATTTTATAAAAGTTAACAATTTTTGTATTAAAAAGTATTATTTACCTTAGTAAAAAATTAATCAATTTTTGAATTTTAAACCCATCAATCACAAAGAATTAAGTTGACTTTAATCACTGATGATATTTATGATTAATTTCAGTTAATGCTTAGAAAGGAATAAATAATAATAATAATAAAATATTGCCGAAAATAGCAGTTTGCAACATTTACCATTATTTTTAATCTGTTTGAAAAGTGCGACCAACTACTTTTATTATCATGATTTTTGTTTCTTAATTTAACAATTTCTTTGTTAGAACAAAATATAATTTTATAAATTTGTTACAAAGAAATGATTTTTGTTTAATTTTTCTTTATAAAGTTGGATCAATAAAAGAATGACTGAATTTATTCATATTTTGTAAGATAAAAATTACAAATAGAATCTTCAAGTTAAAGAAATATTTATATTCTAATTACTTTATATATGTCAAGAATAAAATAAAATTAAACTTTTTCGATATTTTTTTTTATAAAAAATGTTTTGTATTATTTATCGTATGTATGTAAGGAATTATAACATGTATTTCGTCATTTTTACGTGAAAATTCATAGACGAAAATTAAATTAAAATATGATAATGTTTCAAGTCGTAGTAAAACTAAACAGTATATTTATAGCTCAGAAGATCACTTCTCAAAATAGCGCAGACAGGCTACAAAATTAGTTATAATTTTTCTAAATGATGATTCAAATTATTTTTAAAAACAATATGTATAAATTCGTTACTAAAGTGCCTAAAAATAATGTTTTATTTACTTAAAGAATGATGTTTTCAAACAAGAAGTTCTGAACGATTCACTATTTGTATACATTTACATGACTGTACAAGAAATTATAAATAAATTATAAATAATTTGAAGCTCAAAAATGGTGTACCTAATGATACGAAAACAATTTATTTAAAAATTTAAATTTATTTCTCCTTCAAAATATTTTTAGAACTTTAATTCTAGTTTAAAAATATTTAAGGGTTTTTTAAAGAGGGATTATTTTAAATATAGGGTAAGAAAATAACGCCCCTGGGGTTATAGTATTTTTATATTTTGTATAAAATATTAACAAATAGACAGTTTCATAAAAATCTTATTCTTCATTACTGGCGCTCATGAAGTAAATTTTTACAATTATTTCGTTTGCTCATTGTCAATTTATTTATTGTATTACAAGACTTGTTAATTAAAGAAAAACAATTGTATATAATGTATCTTATTTTTTCATGGCCTTTCTTCCAATTTTTTAGTGCTCCTATCCAATAGAAGCGAGATGATGAAAGAAATTTTTTTTTTCCTAATGCTAAATATCATGTGAGTCTGTTATTGGCACAACTGATTTTGTTGTGATTACAGTAAAACGCCCATCGATGCCACTTCGAGAGTCCAATTATCGGCTTGAGTATTTGAATGAATCAATACATTGTCTAGGTAATCATTAATATGAATTAAGTGTCCTAATTGACCTATATCCTCTGTCCTTTGAATTTTATCCAAGTTTTAAAAATGTTTATCAATACAAAAAATATTATTTAAAGCATTCAATATTTCACAGTAATAAAAATTTTCCCCTTCTGTTTCCTTATGTATTATTTCCCTTTTTGCTTAAGTATATCAGTTTCACCAATTTAGAGAAATTTGGGTAATTTGCATCGCTATTATTGGACTGCAATATTGAGTGTACTCTTGTATTTTCTCTCCCTTTAAACAAATTTCCTTTTTCCCGTTTGTTATTCATTTAAACGGCATTTTTTAAACTATTTTTCTGTCAATGTAGATCCTCCTAAGTTTTAATTCATTGCTCTTACATGACCAACAGCTTGCTGACGAATTGACACATCAGTACGGAATCCCAAAAGATCAGGCTGTCAAGATCACAACGACGTATCTTAAACAGTTCAGAAAGTGTCCTGAAAATGCAGCATTTACTTTAAACTCTTGGCGAAGCAATCTTTGGTCTAACGCATTAGGAGAACAGAACTCACACCTCACGGGAGCCATCTACGAGCGATGGCTTCAGCTCAGGTACCATTACTTGAGACTTTCCAAAGATACGATTTCAATGTTACATCTAATTAAGAAAAAATATTATCTCGGCCTTATCTCGAATGGACCGTCCAACTCACAATGGGAGAAGATTCGCAAATTACATTTAGAACAATATTTCGATACAATACTCGTATCGGGTGACTTACCGTGGGAGAAACCTGAGGCTCGAATATTTCAAGAAGCTTGTCAGTTTCTTCAAGTTCGCCCAGAGAGTTGCATTATGGTTGGAGACAAATTGGAAACAGATATATTGGGTAAATATTTTACTAGTGGATTTTTATTTTCCAGACCATTGTATTGTTAAGTTACTTAATCAGTTAATTGTCGGCTGGTAGACATTTTGTTTGAAAAATTAGACCGATAGATTTTTTCTTTAGAATATGTTTTATTGATCCTTCAATTTAAAAAAAATTAATAGAGCCGTAAGAAATTCGTTTTAAATTATTGTTTATAACATTTATTACAAATATAGTGCTTTTGACCTATAAAACGTATAATTTCAAATAAGTTTTATTAATCACTTTGAAATTGTCGATTATATATTGATAATATACATAATTATAAATAATAATTTTGCAATATATTGTTCATTTAAAAAAGTATTTGTTTATAAGAAATTGTCTTCTTTTATATTCAAACAACTATCCCAGTAAAAACAAGTTTTTCATTTCATGACCATTTAGCTTCCTCATTAGAATAAACAAATTTCTTCTTAAAAAGCAAAAAAAAGTCCATGACATAAATATAATTTTCAAACTGTTTTCAAATCATTGGTTAAGTTAAAACTTTATATAGGCCACTTGCCTAAATTTTTATTATAGAATAATTATTTCAAAGTAAGATTTCAAAAAATACCAAATTTGAATTTTATGTTAAAAATAAAAATAGCGATTAATTTTATAAATATTGATAAAATGTATACTTTTTATATGGTGTGTTTCATATGAAAACGACATATGATGTCTCAGATTCTTCTCATATTATGAGAATTAAAAGTGATTAGGGTTCTAATGAAGTATACCAAGTAACAATAAAAAAATATTTTTATTTTTCTAGATATTTGCTTTAAAAAATGTTTTCAAAATTTTTTTATTTTGAAAATAACTTTTTTCGCTTTGAGATACAAAAAATTGTTCTGAACATTTTTTGTGCTCAAAATACTTAACTTTCTGAAAAAAATTACTATAAATAAAACTTATTAATTTTAGTTTAATTTGTTTAAATAATAAAATTTGTTTTTAATATTTAAACTCTTTCTCCCTGTTTCTCAGGTCTGAAAAAAATTATTATTATTGATAATATAATAAAACTTTCTCGAAATTTTTAGCTTGGCATTATTTTTTGTTTTTGAGAAAAAAATTTCTAAAGATCACAATGCAAGCGCTCTGCCTAGCGGGGAGCTGTCCGCCATGTGTAAAGAGACACCACTTTTGGAATTATTATTGATTAAGATAAGAAATGTTAATTTGTACATTAAATATATTTTTAATTTTTAATAATTTAACAAAAAACGGTATGCTGACCCTGAAAGTTCAAGAAGACCCACGAGTGATTTTATCTTAAATTATATTGATACCAGCTTTGCTGCTAAATAAAATCAGTTCGAAGCATCCTTTCCTTTTTTATTCCTTTGATATTTGAGGATGTAAATAAATTACATTAAATTATTTCATGTTTTTAAAAGTAATGAGATGGTTGTACCTCACAGGGGAGGAAAAGGCAGTGGTCTTCTTTTTTCGAACGTTGAAAGAAATTTTTTGTTAAATTATTAAATATTAAAAATATATTGAATGTACAAATTCACATTTCTTTATTTATTCAATAATAAATACAATAGTTGCGTCCGAGGTTGCGTCTCTTTACACCTGGCGGACAAATCCCCGCTAGGCGGAGCGCTTGCATTGTAATCTTTAGAAATTTTTTTCTCAAAAACAAAAAAAAAACGCCAAGCTAAAAATTTCAGGAAAGTTTTATTATATTATTAACTAGCTGTCGTACCCGTCTTCGACTGGTTTACTACCTATACATTAAACAGTATGTCTACCAAACTGGAAAACTGGATAATAGCCGGGAATTTAATTTGACTAGGAAAAAATAATAATTAGTTACCATTACCTATTTCATTAGGAAAATATTACTATTTGAATCAGTGCCTGACTTTTGTCAACACTATTTGTCAATTTTTGGTACTGTAATTAATGTATTAAAAACTAAGGGGTCATTCACATATTACGTGATAAATATTTTAGGTATTTTAGACCCCCTCCCCCCCTGCGTGATACTTTTTCTATAGTTTAGTATAGAAAATTTGTTAAAGCGTGATACTTAGCTGACCCCCCTCCCACCCCTAAATGTATCATGTAATATGTGAATGACCCCTAATTCAAAATTTCCACCAGTTTTTGGAGTTATAGTAGAGTTTAATTTGAACTAATTGTATCGCAAGTAGACCCTACGTTATGACTGATAAAATATAAAAAAGACCTATATTGTAGGCTGATAGTAGGGCTTAAATTTTTACTCGGATCTGTTTTCATAATTATTACATAAATAAAAGTGAAAGTAAAAAGCAATTTTTTAAAATCGAATTAATATAATAAAACTTTTTTTAATTTGATAAGAAAATTCACGATTTGGCATATTCCCAGTTTTTCCCGGTCAAATTAAATTCCCGGATTATTAAATTTCCCGGAATTAAATTCCCTTTTTCAGGGTTGGTATACTGAGAAAAAAATGCTATTGAATCAATGACATATTTGTTTGTCGCAATAAACGGCATATTCAATATCGTTCGAATACGATGACAGGACAAAAAGTCCAAACCAAAAAATCTTGTCCGAAATGTCCAAGAAAGAAAGTCCAAGGATACAAAAGTCCAACAGTAGAAATCTCCAAAATAAAGAAGTCCAAAATAAACAATAAAGAAATATGGGGCAAAATTCCTCAACTGCCCAGGTCAAAAAATTAATTTTCTCGAAACTTTGCTAAAATGTTACTATTAGCAGTAGAAATGTAAATATAAATTTTATTTGAATTGATAAAATATTTTTTGAGTTATGGAGTTTCAAAATTTTGATTTTTTGAAATTTTTTTTTTCGGTTTAATATATTGATAAGTAAAATTTATCAAATTAAAAGTATAAATTAAATTAAATTAAAAGTATTTTACATGGCTTATAGGAAAAAAGGCAAGCTTTCGATTGGGATAGGTTAGAAATAAATTAAAAACACCGATTTTGAGATATATTGAAATTAATTATATATATACTGTTGGTTCAATAACATGTGCTATTGATTATTGCACTGTAGATTTAAATAAATTTTTTATAATATTATTACAGAAGTTTTAAGTGTTAACAGAAAATGCTATAATATCAAGAAATGCATTTCTTAGATATAATTAAATCTGTTATAAATTTAATAGCATGTACTAGTGATTTAATTTCTATCTTATTTTGAATCAATAGCACATGCTATCAATTTTAAAGTACATGAACAAGAATTTATAGTATGACGCTATAGTTTCAATGATCAAAACTGTTGCTTTTATAAAAAGAATGTTTTAAGAAATAAACATATCTTTGCTCTTTTATACAACTGAATCTTATTTCAAGATACACTTTTTTGAAGTTTTGCACACAACATACACAATTTAAGATATAAATTCACAACTTGACTTATACATAAATTCATAATTTATCACAATATAAACTTAACACTATTTAACATTACACATGCATACAAACAATCATAATACATTTAAATGTTGATTTAAATTTCCTTATATACAAAACTGATGAAATTATCACCGCTTGTGAGAAAAAAAATTAATTTTTCAAGTAGGCATAGCAAATATTCAGTGAAAAAAATGTTTAATAACCTAATTACCTTATTTTATAAATCTTCTTTAATCTTTATTTTTATCATTGCACGGTACTGTTAATTTTATAGCATGGCACTGTCAATTCTATAGCATCTGTTTTTGAACGTATTTGAATACATCTTTTATAATAACAAAAGCACGTGCTATTGTTTCAAAAGCATATTTCATCGTCTAAAATACACATCTATACAAACTGTAAATACTATTTAATAATTTAACAAAATTTTATTTAAAATAATGGCAACAATTATTTCAAACTAACTAATATTTTTTGAATAAAATTGTATCAACCCTACATCTCAACCATTTTACATATTTCATTAGACAACATTATGGTTCTAGTTCTAAATTGAGGAGCTGGATTGAAGAACCGGCTCTTCGCTCGGACCGCAAACGCTAATATCAGTCATTGAACTGGTTATTTGTATTACAAGAGGCCATTAAAACAAAAAGAAGAAGAAGAAGCTAATATCAGTCGGGTGGCAGTGAGCGCCTCTGGGCCACTCACTCCTACCCGACTTGTAATAGCGCGTATAATCCGAGCGAAGAGCCGGTTTCGTCGATCCAGCTCCTCAATTATGAATTATTATAATTTAACAAATATTTTCTTAATTCAATACAGAAATTATTCTCTCAACAAAATTAAATTCAATAGCATTGGTGCTATTGTAGTAGAAATGAATGCCTGGATCCATCGATGGCCCATCCCTGGAAGCCACATTTCACCCATGGGCCATCCGTGGAAGCCATCCATGGCCCATCTGAGTTTTGAAACCTTGCGCCGCACGTTTTCCCGACGATTACAAATTTAATAATTATTTATCCAAACATTACTCGACGTCATTTTTCGCCGCCCTGGTTGTTTGGTTGTTAGGAATCATAACCAAGAGCGTAAATAATACAATTATTAATATTTAAGAGGTTAAATAATATTATTTTTATTGAATTAATTATTAGAATAAAAAAGTTTGTATAATTTCTAACCTCCGTTAAAAATACTAACCCATTCATACGATAATTTGTTCACTTAAAAGGTATTATCTCCGGGAGGGTTTTAATAATAAGAATAATTTTTACCATTTTCAAATACAATATAAGGATGTCTCATTCTAACCTTTTCTTATTGTGTTCTAGGTATAAAAACAACGTCATCTACCCTACTAAAAATAAAATCACAAAACGACAGAAATTTAGTCAGAATCTCTGACGTTTTTAGGCTGCATTTGTTACGATTGCAGCCACAGAACGTCAGGCTTGAGTCATGTTTAATCAGAAAGCTTCAAAAGTAGTCAGGTTTTTTTATACAAAGTCTACACCCTTTTTTACCTGGAAAAAGGTCAACTGACCGTCATAAAATTGAAGGGAAATCTTTTTATTTGTTTATATTCATATTTATTTAAACATTATACTTGTTTTTTATCGACTTAGAATTCATCTAACAATATATGCTCTTATTATGCATGCAGTATATCCTTTAGAACTTAAATTCAAAAATGATATCCTTTTTTATTTAACAATTACGGTTTTCGAGATACGTTACAGTTTCCTTAAAAAAATGATTTTTATAATAAATTTTAGATATTTGTAATTGTGGAGATTTCTAGATTTTGAATTTATATTCATTTTACTTGAAATTTTAAAATTGCAAAACTTTTGAGCAATAAAAATTAGGTTAGAGACCCGAACCTCGTAACAATAGACCCGCAATTCTATTGTGAAAAAAGGGCTACGCACAAATTTCAAGTTTTAACGGTACTTTACATTTACCGGCTATATTTCGGTGAGGGGCTGTAAATAAAAAAAAAGATTTCAATGCTCAATAATCACAATCCATAAACATCAGGATTCAACAGGAGCATAAAAAATCCTTTAGTCAGAATTAACCAAAAGCTTCATGAATCGTCAAAGTAGTCACAAAACATCAAAATTTCTGACGTTTTCTCTTTATTTCTGATTTTATTTTTAGCAGGGTACAAGAAAGTTTTGTCAAATTAAGAGAATTATACCTTTCCAAGTGTAAATAGATGATTGTCGTCATCCTGACCGCTTTTTATTGTGCTGTAGGTTAGAAAACAACGCCATCTTCGAAGAACTCTTTATAAAATAACAGAATCTTACAACTCCAAATGAAAGTAAAAGGTCGCCGTCATCCTGACCACTTCCCATGGTGATTTTAGTTTGAGAACGTCATCTTCGGGAAGTTTAGAGAAAATTGGAAATTTACATCCGTTTCACCGCAAATTCTTGGTTATCGTTATATAAACCACAAATCATATTAATACCTATTCAAAAATTAAAAATAACCTCCCAGTAAAAAAATTCGATACACGGATCGCGGAGTTCGTATACGAGCTCGGTAGCTCGTATGAGAAATATGAGAAATCTCTCATATGAGCCTTTTCCGTAATGAGAAGTGTATAGATGCTTGTATACGAGGTGACTTTTAAAGCATTTTTATTAATGTAACACTATTTTAAAGTAAATGTAGATAATAGAAATGAATTTTCTCATCTAAAACAAAGTTAAATTCATAAGGGAAATGAAGTTTTAAGAAAAAAAGGATAATTTTGTTAAAAAAATTTATTCACACTGAAAAAGATTAGAATTTGATAATTCCTTGTTTCTCTTACTTACCGACATTAGATATTTCTCGGATGCGGTAAGCACGATTTTGGATTAAATTTAATTATTTTATATAAGAACATTTATATAATAAATAAATAATAATATATTATTAATTAGTAATGAAGAAAAACTTATTTATTCTACCGCTAATACAAAATCGTGCTTACTGCATCCGAGAAATATCTAATGTCGGTAAGTAAGAGTAGCAAGGAATTATCAAATTCTAACCTTTTTTCAGCGTGAATAAATTTTTTGAACAAAATTATCCTTTTTTTCTTAAAACTTCATTTCCCTTATGAATTTAGCTTTGTTTTAAAAGAGAAAATTCATTTCTATTATCTATATTTACTTTAAAATAGTGTTACATTAATAGAAATGCTTTAAAAGTCACCTCGTATGAGAGATTTCTCATATTTCTCATACGAGCTACCGAGCTCGTATACGAACTCCGCGGTCCGTGTATCGAATTTTTTTTACTGGGCTTATCTTTCTTAATTTCATCCATTAAGACAATTTAGTTTTTTCCGTGTATGTGTACAAAAAATTAAACAAAGTAAAATTTTAAATAAATAAAACACTTTTATCAAGTAAGATAGATTTATGCAATGTTTTGTAATTGTCAAATGAAAACTTTCAAATATTATGTTTACTACACAACATTTGCAAAAATAAATAATAATCATTTTCTATTTATAAAAATTCTTTGTATTATATGCAATTGGAGGGGTGAAATTCTCTCATTTTATAAAAATTTCCTCGAAAATGACGTTGTTTTCTAACCCAGAACACCATAGAAAGTTGTTGGAATGACGGTGATCATTAATTTTCACTTAAACGTGTAAAATTATTGTACTTTAATAAAAATTCCTTGAAGATGTCGTTTATTTCTAACCCAGAATACAATAGGAAAAGGTCAGGATGATGGCATCCTTATTCTGTATTTGCAAAAGGTAACAACTATTCTCCTATTTATCAAATCCCACACCGAGATAAAAAATTTCTCCTGACTAAACTATCGCAAGAAAGTGTTAGGATTTTTCCCGGAGATTAGAAATAGTAAAAAAAAGTCTTAATTCTGAAGAATAGATTCATAAATTAGTATATTAAGCAACAAGAGGAGAAAGGCAGCCATTTCTTTACGGTGATTTTTGTGACACGAGTGGAGGTCGAGGGCGCCGTAGGCGCCCCGAGACCTCCACTCGTGTCACAAAAATCATCGTAAAGAAATTGGCTGCCTTTATTCTCGTGTTACTTACGATATTTTTTATTCCTAATGCACAAAAGCGGCGATTTCAGATAGCAGACGACAGGGAGTAAAAGTCATTCACTTGTTCGATTTGTATGAAAATGGCGGCCGATTTCTCCCTTGGGCAAGAAAAATGCATGTGAACAGCTAATTTTCTTGCCCTTGGGAGAACAAGGCCGCCATTTTCATACGGTCGAAGAAATGAATGACTTTCCTCCCTGTCGGCTGCTATCAGAAAGCGCCGTTTTTGTGCATGTGGGATAAAAAAAATATTTTACATCATAAATATTGGTGACTGCATTATTTATGCTTTCATGTGCGTATTTTAATAGATAGATAACCCCGGCGTCGAAAAATGGTGGTGAATAATGTTTAGATAAATAATTATTCAATTTGTAATCGTCGGGAAAAACCGCGGTGCAAGGTTTTAAAACTCAGATGGCCATGGATGGCTTCCACGGATGGCTCATGGATAACCTGTGGCAAAGCTGGGGAAATTTCTACTTGAGTATATATGCGTTCCGACGATTAAAGTGTGCGTTACTTTATATGTACGTTAGGCGATTAGATTAGGTTGCCTTTAAATTAAGTTATCAAGCTAAACTAGATTTTTACCTTACTCATCAGTATGAGATGGCGACATTCTATACCTGTCACTTACATTTGACATTGTTTTTTCAGTGAAATCTGATTTTTAAATTTTGATCAACTGACTACTAAATTTTAAAACTTTTAACAATCAATAAGTCTTGTAACGTTTTTCTTACTTTTGATATATTAAACGCTACAAAAATGGCGACGTTGACAGGAACAAAACTTGGGTCGGTGAGTTCCACACTTTGAACTCCCCGACGACCCCCGATGACTCGTTTATTTATTTTAGGGTGCTTCCCTGGAGCCAGGTGGGAAAATCTACCCGAATCTTGGTTGTCCCGCGCTGCCCTCGGTCTAGCTCGACTTTACAAGGATTTTCTCAGGCGTGTGTGAAAATAACCCGGAATAAGGGAAACTGCAGCTGCACACTAACCGTCAGGTGCTGCCATCCGTGCTTCGGTGATCGTGGCGACAACTCGCTTCTCGTCACTGGCCCCTCAGTTTGATATTAGGCCGCCTTCCGAATTGTGAGCCGTAATGCAATATATTTGAAGTGTGAATTTCCGGTTTTAATACAAATTTATAAATTTCAGTTTGCCGTGAAATCCCAATCGGGTATAATTTACAAAAATATTTGAGACTTTCACGTCTTTGAAACATGGAAAATTCTATTTCCACATTATATTCTACAAGGTGTACGAAATATTGATACCGCCGCAGTTTTTCCCCACTTTAGTAGTCAATTTACTAAAAACACATAGTGAGTTTAACAAAAACTGGTATACAAAGTTTCTCTGTGCGGGAATTAAATTGTCTATAAAAAGAGGTCACCCTGAACATAATAAGACAAGCAGCAAACATATCATTTCAAATTCCCTAAAAATTTAAGTCAATTTTAAGAGCAGTTTTGACCTACATGCCAAAACTTTTATATGATCCGTTTGAGAAATTTTGACTCAGCTTTAAATGACTTATAATTTATAAATGAATCTTAATTTTTTTAGCCAATGAAAATTCACGATTTCACTAACCCAAGACATCGACTTTTAATTAATTTGAAAACAAAAATTGAGCACCTGGATCGTAGAAGGGCACGTAAATTTTTCTCGGCCGAAATCGAAATCCCCTGGACACTCAAAATTCAACTTCTGAATTTAGACATTTTAAATATACATCTTTATAGAAAATTTCATTGCGCATATTTTTTTCTTATGAAAATTTTTTGTATCTATTACCGTTTTCGAAATATTTGAGAAAAATTGATTTTTTGAAAACTGCAAATTTAATGACATTTTTCACTTCAACTCGCGATAATTCAGATGATTTTAAAAATTTTTCAATGTACCAAAAAAGAAAATACGTCTAAAGATATTCTACGAATGATAAAAAAGGAAAAAAATTATTTTTTTTATAAACAAAATTGTTATTAATTTTTTTCTATATTAATGTAAAAAACATAAAATACAATCTTCTCGGCTCTCGTTTAACGGGCGAATTTTAAGTAACAAAGAACTTTCAGTGAGAAAGTTGTTCATTATGGACCAAAGAAGTTTTCTGGAAAATCACAGGGTTAATAATTAATTAGTGTTGAAATGGTGAATGTTTAAAGTTGATACCGTCCGAACGTGTGGCACGCGCGATGGCCATAACCTATGAAACGACACTCCCAAGCCTCCCAAGCACCTGTGGCGAGTGACGCGTGCTACACATTCGGACGGTATCAACTTTAAACATTCACCATTTCAACACTAATAAATTATTAACCCTGTGATTTTCCAGAAAACTTCTGTGGTTCATAATGAACAACTTTCTCACTGAAAGTTCTTTGTTACATAAAATTCGCCCGTTAAACGAGAGCCGTGAAGATTGTATTTTATGTTTTTTACATTAACCACTTGAGCGGCAGTGCGTCAGAATTGGCGTCAGCGTGCAAGTGACAGAAGCGGCAAAAATGCGTAAAAGGCGTCAAAATTTGACTACTATTTTCTCATTCTGTAAGGAGATTTATAATATCACAACAAAGTATTTTTCTTTTTTAAAGTAAATGAGCAGATTTTTAAACAAAAAAATGCTTTTTTAAATATTTCGATTTCGTGAAGAAAAATTGGACTTTTTGTGGTAGAAATTGAAACGCCACTAATATCAAACTATTGAATATTGTTAGCTTTGATCCTTGAAAACTTATTTAAATATTTTAAAAAACATTTTTTTTGCTTACAGGTCTGTTCTTTCACTTTAAGAAAGAAAAATACTTTGTTGTGATATTATAAATCTCCTTACAGAATGAGAAAATAGTAGTCAAACTTTGACGCCTTTTTCGCATTTTTGCCGCTTCTGTCACTTGCACGCTGACGCCAATTCTGACGCCCTGCCGCTCAAGTGGTTAATAAAGAAAAAAATTAACAACAATTTTGTTTATAAAGAAAATAACTTTTTTCCTTTTTTATCATTCGTAGAATATCTTTAGACGTATTTTCTTTTTTGGTACATTGAAAAATATTTAAAATCATCTGAATTATCGCGAGTTGAAGTGAAAAATGTCATTAAATTTGCAGTTTTCAAAAAATCAATTTTTCTCAAATATTTCGAAAACGGTTATAGATACAAAAAAATTTCATAAGAAAAAAAGATGCACAATGAAATTTTCTATAAGGATGTGTATTTAAAATATTAAAATTCAGAAATTGAATTTTAAGTGTCTAGGGGATTTCGATTTCGGCCGAGAAAAATTTACGTGCCCTTCTACGATCCAGGTGCTCAATTTCAATAATAGAGTAGAGGTACCCAAGCTGGACATTTCGTTTAAAATTTTTGTATAAAGTAGCAGCACCTTATGCTTTTTGTTATTTTTGTTGTTAGTATAGACGAAGTATTTGAGGCAAAATTTGTTATTTTAATTTTGGATTTTCAACGGATATTTCTAGTTAAAATACTATTATGTATTGTACAATAATATTATAAAATGATTTTTCCGATATTTTGTTTGAATACAAATTTTTTCTGGGGCTTAAAAAATTGTGGCATGGACCCTAAATGGTTTAGGGTTTAGGTTTTTGTTTCTGACCTCTGATTCGTAATTAGCGACTTCAAAACCCCCGAGTAACCAGTTTGAAATGATTCTGATAAATTTTTACGGACATACACTACCGTCCACGAGTATCAGGACGATTACACGCAACTCTATAAAAAAACATGCCATCACTTTTTCAATCATATCTCGGAAATGAAAGGAGATACAAAAAAAAAACTTAAATACTTTTAGAAAGCTGATTAAATTCTGCGTAAAATAAGCCGTCTTTGAAGTCATTTCGTTAATTATTTTTTAAGTTGTAGAGTAAGAAAGAAATAAACAAAATTATCAAATTTTCTCATTTTTGTCTCTTGACTTCAACTTTTTCAAAAATCTAGAAAAAATTAGATAAAATTTTTCTAAAAACACAGAAATCTTCGTTAGAATTTCAGCTTTAAAATAAGCCTTCGGAAATTAAAAAAGGTTAATCCGTCTTCGATATATCATTAAGCCTGAAATGGGTTTTTATAAAAAGTTCCTGCACTCGAAATTTTCTTGTCAATTTTTGATAATTTTTAAAATTGTAAAAGTTACGCTATATTGAATTTTTTGACATTTATTTTTTTAAATATTAATATTTCCGAAGCCTTTCATCGGATTTTGATAAAATTTACATATGTTATACCTGAAATCATACCTTTTATAATTGTTGTATGTATAATGAAATTTTTTTTTACTTTGGACCAAAACAATAAAAAAAAATTTTTGAACCGTTTTTACTGGAAGGGGACCGATTTTCGAGTATTTTTCGATATACCTATAATAAAATATTCCTTATAATTTCACCTTTATTTTAAGACCAAAAAACTATATAAGTGAAAATTTTAATAATTTACACAAAGCTTTCAGCAATCGACAAATTTGCCAAAAAAATTTAAAAAATAAAATTTTTTTGTCAATTTTTTAAACTCTTGCATATTTTCAAAAAAAATTTAATAGTATATTAAGCAACAAGGGTATAAAGGCAGCCATTTGTTTACGGTGATTTTTTTACTCGTGTCACAAAAATCACCGTAAACAAATTGGCTGCTTTTATTCCCGTGTTCCTTACGATATTTTTTATTCCTAATGCACAAAAGTGGCGATTTAAGATAGCAGACGACAGGGAATAAAAGTCAGTCACTTGTTCGACTTATATGAAAATGGCGGCCGTTTTCTCCCTTGGGCAAAAATAACGCATGGGATCAGCGGTTATGTTTGCACATGGAAGAAAATGGACGCCATTTTCATATGGTCGAACAAATGAGTGACTTTACTCCCTGTCGTCAGCTATCTAAAAGCGCCATTTTTGTGCATGTGGGTTAAAAAATAATTTAAAACTTTTATAGGTGTTATCATTCAAGTCTCACCTTTAACTTAAAATTAAATTAATTAATTAATATAGGTAATTGTAAAGCATTGTAATGTCATGAAATGCTAATGAAAAATTTACTTTGGACGAATAAAAGAAAATAAAAAAAATTGGATGATCAAACTTTTAAATATATTATTAAATAATGAAGGTGGCCCACAATTCCCCAATCTCACCTTAAAAAATATTAAAATTAAAAATTAAAATATATGATATAGTCTGTTTATTATTGTAACGGTGGATAATACCGTCTCTTAATTCAGAAGAGAATATAAGAGAAATCCCTTCCAAGCTTGCGTAACTGTGATGTATGTGTATATTCGGTTTGCGTCTTCGAGGTCCAGGGTTCGATCCCCCCTTGCGTGTGAGATTTATGAATCATAATTCAATATGTTCTATGTTAAATATTAATAATTCTAAGTCAAAGGTAACTTTAAATAATAAATAATAATATGAAAATAATAATGAAAGAAAAATATAATAATATTGCTTCCTCATAAGGAAGCTTTGCATTCGTGACGATTTTCAATTTTTCAAAAGAAGGTTATATGGACTCATTTTCATCTATTACATATGTATATTCAATTCTGAGCAAATATCCAGATGTATGTGTGTGTATGTGTGTATGTGTGTGTGTATGTCACAAAAATTGTGTACAAATTATCTCAAACAAATTTTGATGGATTGTCTTGAAATTTTGCATGTTTATTGCAGTCATTAATACCTAAAATCTGACACAAGGATTTTCAAAAATATCTAAAAAAAAATTTTTATACAATTTTTTTAAAATTCAAAAAAAATTTTTTTTGTATTTTTGTAAATAATTTTTTTATTTGTTAATATTTTAATTAATTATTCTCAAAATTACATTCCTGACAAGAAAACGAATCGATTGATGTATACAAAGTACATTTTTTATCAAAATTTATAAAATTAATAGAAATTTTTCTTTTTCACAAAAAATTCAAATTTTGTATTTTTTCATAATTTATTTAATATTAATATTTTTAAATGATTATTCTATCATAAAAAAAGAAGCAATTTGCATATGAAATAGAGGTGTGCATTTAATCGAGTCGAACCGAACATTAATCGACTCGACAACAGAAAATTCGAATCATTTCGAATTGCAAAAGTTTGCAAACCGCAATATAATTACATTTAATTTATGAATATATCTTGCTGCATCAAAAAGAAATTTCCTTAAGAAGAATGTATGCTTTGATTGTTATGCTTTTGAAAAATCATAATTTGGTTTTCATGGAGATTTGTACCAAAAATGAAGTAATGAATATATTATTAACTTTAGTAAATATTTTATATGTTTGATTGGATTCTATCCCGATTCTATGCGATAAATTTAATTTTATACATATGTTTAGATGGAGTTTGCTAAAATTTTGTAAGTGAATTACGTCACGAATTTATATTTTATATGTTGAGGAAGCTAAATGGTCATGAAATGAATAACTTGTTTTTTTAAACTCACTCAAGTCTCATTTAACCATAGAAAGTCCAAGGGGCCTACCAGCAGACCAATCACAGGCTTCACGGTCTGTCCCCTATTTCCCTACACGGAAAAAATTCCGGGACATTAGATGCGCCGAGGACAGTGTCAACAGCAGTACATTTCATTTTGCACGTCTGAGGTGCCATTTCGAGATATCAGACGTACATAATGCACGTCAGATACTCCAAACTGGCACAGATGGCGTGCAAAATAAATGTAGAAGAAAATTTGACACAACCTGTACATCTGACGTGCTGGAACTTTTTCCGTGTAAAAGTCCCCTTTTTAATTTTGGCCCCTATTTCGCCTAAAATACTTTTTAGGGTCACTGTGAAGCCTAGAATCACCATCACCTTAGGGTGATGATCACTGAGTAGGTTCTATTATTATTTTTATTTCATTTGTCACAAATAATTTAATAAATTGTTTTATAAAAATTAAAGTACTTTTTCAATATTTCAGGTGGCATTGAAGCAGGTTTTGCTTGTACCATCTGGATTCCGATAGCAGAAAAGTCTCGCCTTTCCAGTGAAGACCCTAAACCCAATTATACCATCAAGAATATTTGTGATCTGTCGAAAATCTTAAATCGGGGTCCTGATGCACCTGAGTTGGAGGATTGCTCTTCAAATGCTTCCGATGGAATGTGACAATATCATTCAATCTATAAGAATGTCAAATTTTTGGATATTTGGTGGATATTTTTACAGAAAAAATCAAGTGCATTAATTGTTTATGAAAGGGAACTTCGTAAACAAGTCAAGACAAGGCTCTTATTAGTTTTTAAAAGTTTTTACGCTTGTTATTATAGCGTGCCTTTTTCCATTTGTAGAATAATGGGGGTAGGAATGGTGTACTGAAAGTCTTATTTTAGGAAGAGCGATTTTATGATTGTGTTAATTCTTGTCATTAGTAGTTGAATATACTAATAAACAATTTAGTTGAAATTAGTTTCTTGTTTACTTCTAAGTATAAGTGTCCAAATTCTGTAACAATTTCATTTTGTTGATAATTAAAGCCATTAGATGCAGTTTTGACAAAAAATAGATTATAACATTCATAACACAGGCACAAAAAAAATTAAAATTGGTCTGTTTATTGAACCAACCTAGATGTTTTATCGTATTTTTGCCCGCTGAAAACGAATATGAAGTCAGAATTGCTCCATCACGCTCTGTTCTTTTTTAAATCGAAAAAACTACCCTTAATTGTACAAATTCATAGTTTAAAGTAAAAAAAATTAAATAGCAGATTGTGTTGCAAAACAGAACAATAAATTTATGTTCTTCTGTTACAACAACTAAGAAACAATGTCAAAATTAAAACATCACCCTCTTTTTTAAATAAAAAACTACCCTTAAATGTAAGTAAAAAGAAAAGGAAAAAAAATGATTCGTGAGTGTTGGGTTGGAAATAAGATACAGAAATATATGGTAAAGTTATTTTTATTTATTGCAGAAAAATTTGAGGGTGGTGATTGAATTCTGTCGCTGCTTTTTAGTTGTGGGAACAAAAATACAGAAACGCATGCTTCTGTTTAAAAAATTTTTTTTCATTTCTTTCTAGTTAACTCTGGGTTCTTCTTTTTAAGGGTAGTTTTTTATATAAAAAAATTGAAGGGTGATGGAGCAATTTTTATACTTTTTTGAATTATTAAAACAAAAATACATAACGTATGCTTCCATTTAAGAAGTTAATCTTTTTTTATTTTTTTCCTGTCAAGTCTAAGTTTATCCTCTTAAGGGTAGTTTTCTTTAATTTAAACAAAAAGTTGGAGTGTTTTTTAGTTGTTGTAAAAGAAGTTCATAAATATATTGTTTTGTTTTAAAAAACAATCTATTTTTACATTTTTTATTACTTTAAACTTTGAATTTGTACATTTAAGGGTAGTTTTTTTATATTTAAAAAAAGCAGAGGCTATTAATTGGAGCAATTCTAACATTGTTTCTGAGTTGTGGTAAGAAAAGTGTATATATTTATTGTTCTGTTTTACAACATAATCTGATATTTAATTTTTTTACTTTAAACTTTGAATTTGTACATTTAAGGGTAGTTTTTTCGATTTAAAAAAACAGAGAGTGATGGAGTAATTCTGACTTTATATTCGTTTTCAGCGAGCAAAAATACTATAAGACAGGTAGGTCTGGTTTAATAAACAGACCACTTTTATATTTTTCTCTAGCATATTTTTTAAAAATTGCAGAAAAAGTTTAAAACTTATATATATATATATATATATATATATATATATATATATATATATATATATATATATATATATACATCTTTAATTTAAAACTAAAAGAGTTAAAAATTCTTATTAGATTCGCGAGATATCATTACAAATGTCCGAGCATGTTTTTGGACAAATGCATTGAATTTGTCGATTTTGTACTGTTACTGATTGAAAATTCTCGTACGTTTATAATCATATCTCGCGAACCGAATATAATTTTTCAACTGAAATTAAAGATGATAATCAAATAATGACACCTATATAAGTTTTAAATTTTTTCTCTAATTTTTTCAAAACATGACAGAAGTTAAAAAATTCCCAAAAATCTTTTGAGGTTTTTTTAATTTATCGATTTCTAAAATCTTTGTGTAATTTATTAAAATTTTTAATTGTATATCATTTAATAATAATATTTATAAGAATATTAAAGAATATTATAAGCGAGAATGGTAAATTAATAAGCTTTGGAATGGTAAATTTACTAAAATGGTAAATTTTTTTACTAAAAAATCGTGATTTAAAGATTGGAACAATCAATGAATCAATGAAATTTTCTTTAGAGTAGTAGTGTTTACAATTTTTTGTCTTTTAATTTCCAGCTACTCATTATATTGATCAATATTACTAAATCATCTTCATTTGAGTTATGTAACAGGGTTTGAATTTTAATATTGTTAGTGCTTATTAGTCAATTAATGAAATAATATGTTTGTAACAATTTCAACGTATAAGCGTTTCCTTACGGTTTGAACAGTAGTTAACTGATAAATGGAAAAGTCATATAATTATATTTTTTCATAATAATAACTATTTATTAAATGGAAATAAAAATCTTAAAATAACTATTTTTTCAACAAAAATTTTTGCAGAAAAATAAAATTAAAATTATTATTCTTATTATTAAAGGGAGTTAAAAGATATATCCATTTTTATTGAAAAAATAAAATTAATTATTACCATTTAAAGTATAATTATGTAAAATATTTTTATTTTTTTGCAAGCGAATAAAAAAATAAATAATAATATCCAAATAATTACTTGTTTCTCATTTCTCTATACATATACCATCAACTGGGCTAATTATATCAATAAAACGCTACTTTTCTTCTCATGACTTGATTAAATTTCATAACTTATAGAAAATAATGAACTATTTATTGATGTTGTGAACATCATTATAAAGGTTTCCTGTCAGTTATTTGGTGACAAAAAAATCTTTGTTAAAATTATAGAAATTGTGGGCATAATAACCTCGTAGTTTGAGCTATTATTTTCATCAAATTTTGTTTAAATTTGTTAAATATCCCAATAAATATTTTACTGTTTTAACAAGGGTAAGTGCTTCATTTGCTGCGGATGCTTTAATTGAGGCGCATGATTATTCCCCAAATGTCATTTGACTGAACTGTCATTTTACCGAATTGCATTTATCCGAACTGTTATTTTAACGAAATGTTACTTTTGTGAATCGACGTTTTTACGAATTGACACTTTTGCGAAAAGTCATTTTTGCGAAATATCATTTTTACGAATCGTTATTGTTCCGAAATGTCATTTTTTCGAATTGTCATTTTTACGAAATGTCACTTTTGTGAATCGCCATTTTTACAAATTGTCACTTTTGCGAAAAGTCATCTTTGCGAAATATCATTTTTACGAATTGTCATTTTTTACGAATAGTTATTGTTCCGAAATGTCATTTTTGCGAATTGTCATTTTTACGAAATGTCATTTTTGCGAATCGCCATTTTTACGAATTTTCACTTTTGCGAAAAGTTATTTTTTTCAAATTGTAATTTTTGCGAATTATCATTTTTTTCGAATTGTCATTTTTGCGAATCGCCATTTTTACGAATTGTGACTTTTGCGAAAATTGATATAGTAAACTTGTATGCATAATATATAGATTTACTGTAGCAATTTTCGCAAGAATGACAATTCGCAACAGTGAAATTTCGTAAAAATGACAATTCGTAAAAATGATATTTCGCAAAAATGACTTTTCGCAAAAGTGTCAATTCGTAAAAATGTCGATTCGCAAAAGTGTCATTTCGTTAAAATAACAGTTTGGATAAATCCAATTCGGTAAAATATGACAGTTCTGTCAAATGACATTTGGCAAATAATTATGCGCCTCCTTTAATGCGTTTGTGCAATGTTTCATCATTTATCACTTAAGAAAATATTAATGTTTAAAATTTTTTGAAAAAATTATTTTGAACAATACTTTTTGATTTTTTAAATTTGGTTCAATGTTCTAATTTTATAAGCTATTAATTGTAAAAATTTCTGAAGAATACAAACAATGTTTATTATTTAATATTATTGAATTTATCACTTGGTGAAATTATATTAATATGTATAAGAAGTTATCAATCCTCCAAGTCAATCAATTGACTTGAATGATTGACTTGGAGGATTGATAACTTCTTATACATATTAAATGTTTATTATTATTCTTATTATTAAAGGGAGTTAAAAGATATATCTATTTTTATTGAAAAAATAAAATTGTAAAAATTCAAAAGATATCTTGGCTCAAATGGTCAGAAACTAGTGCACTTTACCATATATGAAATCTGGCCTGTAGATAAATTGAAATCCAATAAAAAAGAAAGAGTTTAGAATAATATTTTTTAGAAATTATTCAACAAATGTGAAAGTAAAAAAGAACTTAAAGAAATGTAAACATTAATGAAAGTTATTTTTGCGGTATAATCACAGTGTAATTTTATAAGGATATTACATTAAATTATAAAAATTAATAATCATAATGATTATAATATATTATCAGAGTAAAGGAATCAATTAAGACTGATCTTAATAATTTTTGGAGATTTGTTAATAACATGAGAAATAAAACAAATGTACCAATTATATGTATTTAAATGATTTTTCAACGTATGATAAATTTTAAAAATGTTTATAAAAACCTAACTTATGATATGCCAAATCTGATATTGGAGAGGGATACTATATATTTTAATAACGCCTGTGCCTCAAAAAAATTATTTTTGAAAAAAAGAATTTAATAATAAAACTAATGCTGGACCTGGCGGAATTCCACCAGGTTTGATTTATTTTTTCTTATAAAAATAATGTAAAAAACCCATTTACATTTTAAATGTCATTGAAAAATGTTAGGGTAAAATCTACTATAACTAATTATGTATTTTTACGAGACGCATGCTTATTCCCGAAATCTTTTTTGACCAAATAGTTATTTGATATAAAACTACTTAACTTAAAATTCACATAATAAGCACATTATTTGACATAAATTTCATTGCACACAAAAACCATTTAACATAAATATCATTTGTCATAGAATTCATTAAACAGAAATATTATGTTACATAAAACTCAGATAACTTAATTCCCATTTGACATAACAATTATGTAACATAAATTTCTATTGACATAAAAATCATTTAACATAAATTTCTTTTGACATAAAACTCATTTAACGTAAATTTTATTTGTTATAAAATTCATTTGACATCAATTTCATTTGGCATAAATGTCATTTAACGTAATTCTCATTTGACATAAATATCATTAGACATAAAATTAGCTTGACATAAGTTTCATTTGACGTGAATATCATTTAACATAATTATTATTTAACGTAAAATTAAATTTATATAAATTTCATTTAGCATAAATGCCATTTAACATAATTCTCATTTGACATAAAATTTACTTGACATAAATTTCATTTGGTATAAATCCCATTTAACATAATTTTCATTTGACATAAAGTTCATTTGATATAAAAGACATTTAACACAATTCTCATTTGTCATAAAAGTCATTTAACAAAATTCTCATTTGACATAAAAATCATTTTACACAAATTACATTTTACATAAAAATATCGGCGCTAATTTTAAAAGTAACCAATTAGATATTATCAACAACATTGTGATTCGCCAATTTTGAAATTCGCGCCTATATTTCTATGTCAAATGATCTTTATGTAAAATAAAATCTATGACATCTGAATTTTATGTCAAATGAGAATTATGTGTAATGACTTATCCGTCAAATGAAATTGATA
The DNA here is from genome assembly GCF_015476425.1 of Leptopilina heterotoma. NCBI lineage: Eukaryota > Metazoa > Arthropoda > Insecta > Hymenoptera > Figitidae > Leptopilina > Leptopilina heterotoma. The sequence goes on from NW_025110845.1 coordinate 190,285, forward strand.
TCAAGTGAACTTTATGTCAAATGAAAATTATGTTAAATGGGATTTATACCAAATGAAATTTATGTCAAGTATATTTTATGTCAAATGAGAATTATGTTAAGTGGCATCTATGCTAAATGAAATTTATATAAATTTATATTTACGTTAAATAATAATTATGTTAAATCCCTACTGGATGTAAAAAGATAGAAAGAGATAGAATTTTAGGGATAGAAAGAGATAAAGTTTTTTCTATCCCTTTGAAATAGCCACTTTGCATACCCGAAATATTATACCTTTTTCTCTCCAAATTTCTATCTCTTTTTATACCCTATTATCCCCTATCTATCTATTTTTATACCTATGTACTTTTATCTCTTTTTATTTCTCTTTGCTGCAAATTTTTATCCTTTTTAATATATAAAGAATTAATTAACCAATATTATTAACAATACTAGCTCCTCCGACGGCCGCAAGCGGCCGTCTACGGTGCTAGTTTTTATATGTCCATTGTCCAAGTCCATTATTTCATTAATAATAATATTCAAATTTTTTCAGTTAATAATTTGCTTATTTATATTTGAAATGTTGACGTTTTTTTTGACAATACAAAATAAGATTTATTATGAGTACTTTCTCTTAACAAAAATAAAATTTATATATTCGCGCTCTTTTTAAATAACATACGACTGCAGCGCCACCTTCACATGTACAAACAATTTTAAAAACACCCTTCTATTAAGATTTTACACGGAAAGAAAAGGTCTGGAAGAGATATCCATAAAAATATTGTTGAGCAGAATATTGTTGTGTTATCCAATTCAATGGAAGAGACAACTTTCAGAATGGAAGCACATTCCATATTCAATGGATGAGGGAGCCATATTATATTGTTAAATCAAATATGGATGTGACATCCATAGGCGGTAAGTTCCCAAATGCGCCACTGGACAAATGCGCCACCGGTCAAATGCGCCACGGATCAATTGCCACTGGACAAAAGCCCCACATTTGTCATATTTGAGGAAAGTGAAAAGTTTGCTCGAGAGATGGAGCTAGGTGTTCTTGGTATAGAAATTTGTCAAGTGATTTCAATTTCTTGCCAATTTCGCTCCGTATAGTGAAAATAAATTTAAGTGAACTGTTAATTAAATGGTAATTAATTAAATGTTCCATATCAATTGAGGATAACATTATTGAGGTAAGTTGCTGTTTTTATTTTATATTAATAATAATAATAATAAATATTATTATTATTGTTTAAAGAAATGTGGAAATTTTTTTTAATAACTAATTTATGAAACATTTTATTTTTAAATCGTTTTTATTTATATTTTTTCTTTGGAATAATTTAATAATTGCTTTAATAATAAGATTTTTTGATATTTTCAAAAGCTCTTTATTTTTATAGAATTAGTTTGTATTTTAATTAAATAACGAGATTAAGAATTCTTTATTTTTTACTTTCCCAGTAAAAAAAAAAGTATTCAGAATAGAGAAAAAGTATTGGTGGAGACGTTCGGTGAATGCATTTTCGCGACAAAACCGTATTGGTGGGTTACGGTGAATACATTTTGCTTACCGTGAATACATTTTTTTTAAACTCTCGTTTTAAAGATTCATAAGCAAAGTTGAGAATATTTATAAAGAGTGTAAGTGACCTGAAGTATAAAAATGACGATTGCGAGAAGGAAATAAGAAATTTTGAGAAAAAATGAAAAATTAAATGTGACAAACCTACAACGTATGATGATGAAAAGGAACATTGACGATACCGACAGAAACTTGAGAAATCCAAGTAAATGTATGCGAAACAGTAAGTTCCGCCGGTAACGTCAAAGTTCCTTTTAATCATCGTACGTTGTAGGCACAGAAAAGCATATGGTAATTGATCAACATTTGACAATCTGTTTGTCACATTTAATTTTTCGTTTTTTCTCAAAATTTCTTATTTCCTTCTCGCAATAGTCATTTTTATACTTCAGGTCACTTACGCTCTTTATAAATATTCTCAACTTTGCTTAGGAATCTTTAAATCGAAAGTTTTAAAAAAAAAGTATTCACGGTAAGCAAAATGTATTCACCGTAACCCACCAATACTTTTTCTCTATTCTGAATACTTTTTTTTTTACTGGGTTCATAATTATAAATTAATTGCATTTATTTTAAACTTAGAAAGTACTTAAGTTTTCTTGAAGACAAATAAAATATAATTTATTAACAATTGTAACATTGAATATAATTATATTTTCTAATTTGAATTTCATTTAATTAATTTTTTGAATTAGCTAACGTAAAAGTATTTCTGAATTCACGTTCATACTTTTAGAAATGATAAGACTTCTTATAAAGTTTCAAATATTACGGAAGTTTAGAAAAATTATTCCAATTTTTATTTTATAATTGATGGTATTTATATTAAAAACAGTAATATTTTAAAAAATAATTTTTTTTTGAAACGTAATATATAAAAAAAGCAGGCTTCGCACTCATCTACTAAAATCTATACTATTTACTCCTTGTTTTGTTGGAAACTTCACGCTTCCAAGGGGATTTTTAAGATTAAAAGTCGATTGGCGTCTGCATTTTGGCAATAAAATAATTTTTTTGCCAATAAATTTATATTCTTAATTATATTACAATTTTTATACTCACTTTATAATTTTTCTATAGTTATTAATATAATGTTTCTATAATTTTTCTACCCTACTAAAAATAAAATCAGGAATCGTCATGAATGGTCAGAATTTCTGAACATTCCTGAACAGTCTCACCACTTCTGACGTTTTCGAACGTTTCTCACCATTCCTAACCAAATACTTTCCAAGCTCCTCCCACTTTACTCCCACCATTTTCGAAGCTGTGACCATTTCTGAAATTCTTGACTATTTCTGAAATGTGTGAACACATAACCTATAAAAATTTTGGTACATCTTTCTAATTTTGGTAAAGTCTCATGAAAATTTATATATACATATTAAAATCTTTCAAATTTATTTTTTACATTTCAGAATACATTATTCTATTATAAAAATTGTTCTTTTAACTTAACAAAAGTTCTCATTTTTCAAATTGGTATAATTATTGAATTAATTATACAGCAAAAGTAGGTAAATAAATCAAAACATTCGGACCATTCTTTTAACATTATTTAATATATTTATTTAATGTATATTTATTTAATGTATATTTATAATATATTAATTTAATATATGTATATTTACTTGTAATTATTTAATATAGTTAATTAATAATAAATTTTGTTTCATAATATTAGTAATTTACTATACCAGTCAGTACTTATTATGAGAATTATTTGCATTATAATTGAAATACAGTTATATTAAAATTATTATTAATCATTAATAGAATAATTTCTTATTATAATGATTATTAATAATTTAAATTTAAAATTTATAAAAATTTCAATATTGCATTAATAATTCATTATTATTATAAATTATAATGTTAAATTAAATTAATATTAAATACTAAAAATAAATTCATTTTAAATGCAGATATAATAATAATTATTATTAATCTGTATTCGTATTATAGTTTATGAAACATTCCAAATTGTAAAGTTAAGACTTAATTTATTATTGATTCAAATAATAATGTTATTTTTTATTAATTCACATAACCTATTATGACTAAATTGAAATATAATTAATTAATAAAAGTTATTTAACAGTTTATTCTGATTTATTGATAATATTGGTAATTGAATTTTACTATTTTACAGTTGCTCTTTATATAGACAGTTGAATCCAGAAATATGTAAGTCGGTTCGGTAGTCGCAGTCGTTAGGGCAGTTAGTTTAGGCACTAGGTTAGGTCATGCGTCGGGGTTCGATCCCCGTAGAGTCCAAATTGTAATTTAATTCCGGGAATTAGTTTCAAGTTGTTCCGTATGTAAACAAACTGATATTAATTAATAAAATATATTTTTTAAAATTAATTTGTTGCAACTTTTTGCATATTGTTTAAATAAATAAAACAGAAATGGCTTAAAAATATGGTCAAAAATGAGATACAAATGGTCTCAAATAGTCACCAATTATGGGCGGGGTCAACAAAGAGGAGGGGATAGTAGCAAACTTGTGACCACTTTAAACTTCCTCCTGATCAGTTGTGATAGATTTCTGACGAGATCCATCCAGAATCGTAAGAAAACTGGATTAAAGTGGTCAGGCGGCCTGACCATTTGTCTGACCATTCCTGATTTTATTTTTAGTAGGGTATAGAATAATGCAATTTGTAATTGTTTTTGTTTAATATACTTTTGAGAGATAGGATAGATATTAATTTAGCAATAATAAAGGGGTAAATAAGGATTTTATTTAAAAAGAATTTAATTGACGAATAAAGTTACAAAATTTGGTCAAAAAATTGAGATTCAATTTTACCATATTTTTTAAAACTTTTAATTACATTATTTGGCTTTAATATAATTTTTAAAATTCTAACGCTCTGTGATGCCCAATTATTTATAACTTTTTTTTATCGTCACTACATCTTAAGGCTCGATTTTAATCATCAGAGCTTCACTTTGATCAGAATCTAAAAAAAAGAAGTCACATATTTTAAGAGGTTAAAATAATGAAATATTTATAGAATTCAATACCATTGTCAATAATTAATAAATTATTACTCTTTCAGGCTTCGCACTCGACAATTACTTTTAAAAAAGTAGCAGAAAGTAGCTTTAAATCTGAAAATAGTAGTAAAAAGTAGCAATCGAAAAATTAAAATTTGAAGATTAAAAAAATCTCGTTTTAATCGAATCACAAAAAATTGATTGAGAATAATTTTTTTTCAATCATTAGAGGATTAAAACTAATGTCATTTGTGAAAATGTATCTTTTAGTGTCAGAAATTTGACAAAAAAAGGAGTAAATAGTATAGATTTTAGTAGATGAGTGCGAAGCCTGCTTTTCTTATATATTACGCTTCCAAAAAAAAATTATTTTTTAAAATATTACTGTTTTTAATATAAATACCATTAATTATAAAATAAAAATTGGAATAATTTTTCTAAACTTCCGTAATATTTGAAACGAGGGGGAATTTACTAGTAAAAATAGTGTACACTTGACTCCCTGTTTCACTTATTATCATTATTACCAAGTATTACCGAGTATTACTAAGTATTACCAAGTATTACCAAGTATTACCACTTATTACCAAGTATGAACTATTATTTCCAAAATATTCCCGCATTTAAATATTAAAATCTTTGCTGTATTATTATTTATTACTCACATATTATTAAGCATTAATCTTTATTATCAAAAATATAACACATTGAATTTTACTTTCTTATACGTAGAATTTACAACAAAATTATTTAAAATAGAAACTACAATGAAACGCAGAGAAATAAATAATTAAATATTTTGTACATACAAAAGACAATAATTATTTAATTGTGAATTTTCTCTTTTTTAAAACGTAAATAAAAAAATATCATTTCAATTGGTTTAAATTTTCTTTTAAGGGTCAGAATTTCCCAAACGGATCACCTAAATCGAAAAAATTCTCATTTTGAATCAAAATATATTTGTTATACTCTTAATGTAGTTAAGAATAATCCCTGAAAATATTAAGCCAAAAAATTTTTTTTGTAAAAGTTATTAACAATATTGAGTTTTTTAGTATTGCTAAATTAAAAAATTTTTTTTCTTGAGTTCCAGTTAACGGATTTAAAAATCAAAATATGTGTTTCTTCGTCTTAAATTACACTATTTGAATATTGTTTTTTAAATTTTTTATATTATTTGTTTATAAAATGTTAATAAAGAAATATGTTCTTCACGTCCTAACAAAAAAATTAAAATTGTATTATATTCCTTAAACGTCTCCGAGTATGAAACTTAAATTAAAGAAGATAAAATTTATAACAGATTCCTCTAAACCGATTTTTGAATTTTTATTTGTTTATATTTTTTTGTTACTCAAAGTTAACAATTTACAATATTTTTAGAAAAAATCATGTTTATTTTTTAATTTTTTCATTGAACATGATCGAAATCAATTTAAATTAGTCTAGTATGTGTACCAGATAAATAATAATATATAATGCAATTTATTTAAATTGTTGAAAACAATGTTAATTAACAAATAGATAACTTTAGTCATTGTTCATAAAACAATTGTTTTTTTTGCAAACAAAAATTATTTATGTAATTTAAGTCTATTTTGCTAAAAAGTTATTTTGAATTTAATAATTACAATTGTTATTAACAATAATTACATGAACAATTATCTAGTTACCAATAATCAAGTAGAGCTTTACATGACTTTAAACTTGTAAAAACAAGAAAAACAGTTTTTCTTTTTGCAGAAATATGCCATTTATTTGTTTAATAAGTAAATCATTTGTTTATAACAAATATAATTGTTTATGATAATAAATTTTTTAAGTTTTTTAAAGAATGTACGTATGACCAGGCATTACTAATGGAGCTCTCACAGCTCTGCCTGCCTGCGCAGGCAGTAATTGGAGTAAGAGAGAAAATCAATATTAGAGTGAAAGAGACAGTAAATTCAAATTTGTATGCTGCCTACTAGCTGTGAGAGCGCCTTATGTATTACCAAGTATTACCAAGTATTACCAAGTATTACCAAGTATTACCAAGAGAGTGTACACTTGACTCCCTGAGTAAATTCCCCCTCGATTTGAAACTTTATAAGAAGTCTTATCATTTCTAAAAGTATGAACGTGAATTTAGAAATACTTTTACGTTAGCTAATTTAAAAAATTAATTAAATGAAATTCAAATTAGAAAATATAATTATATTCAATGTTACAATTGTTAATAAATTATATTTTATTTGTCTTCAAGAAAACTTAAGTACTTTATTAAATTATTCCAAAGAAAAAATATAAATAAAAACGATTTAAAAATAAAATGTTTCATAAATTAGTTATTAAAAAAAATTTCCACATTTCTTTAAAAAATAATAATAATATTTATTATTATTATTAATATAAAATAAAAACAGCAACTTACCTCAAAAATGTTATCCTCAATTGATATAGAACATTTAATTAATTACCATTTAATTAACAGTTCACTTAAATTTATTTTCACTATACGGAGCGAAATTGGCAAGAAATTGAATTGGGATCCGAAATCATGTGAAACTGACCCACCCCTGTACCCACTTGCGTCCGACATCTTGGATTTTATCTCTTTTTTTTACATATGTTAGAGAGAGACGAAATGAAAAGACAACTACCGCAAGTGGGTCGACACCAGAGGGCCTACGCAGCTCTGCGGTTCCCAAATTCTATACCAAGAACACCTAGCTCCATCTCTCGAGCAAACTTTTCACTTTCCTCAAATATGACAAATGTGGGGCTTTTGTCCAGTGGCGCAATTGATCCGTGGCGCATTTGACCGGTGGCGCATTTGTCCAGTGGCGCATTTGGGAACTTACCGGCATGGTTGGGCTTACAATTCATGCTATGGATTTTCACATATGGCTGCCTCATCCATATAAAGTTTGGTTGGGAGATCCATAGTTCCCTGCTGGAAGTAAAGAGATTAAAAAAAGGGGATAAAAAAAGATTAAAAGGTATAATAGTTTGGAGATGCAAAATGGATACTTAAAAGAGATACAAATTGTTTATCTCTTTTTATAACCTTATATTTATATATCTTTTTATCCCTTCTAATCTCTTTATATACCGTAAGTGAGGCTAAATTCGCTCAATTTTTCAATTCTTTTTTAAATAACTTCGGGAAACGATGAAAATAAACATTGGCACTGAAAATATATAATCTTTAACCCTTTATCTTTCCTATTACTGCATAAAGAAATTAAAATATGTTGCAGAAAATTATTTATAAGCCGTTTTTTTGTGAGCGACTTTACCTTTAAATGATGGGTAAATTCGCTCACCATTATTATTCTGGCAAAATATATTATAATCTACAAAAATGAAACTAAATATTCTTTAGAATCAATAAAGAAAAAAATTAAGAACAATATACAAAGTTATTGGAATAAATATTTAATATTGTTTTATCAATAAGTAATTAGATTCAATCATTCAATCAAACGTACTCATAACCATAAAAAACAAGGTTAAGTTTGACAGTTTAGTGCTTAAACCGTTTTAAATCGTTTAATTTTCAGTTATAAGAGTACTATTATTTAAAAAAATCGAATTATAAATTATAGTAATTAACATACTTAAAATATCCAGGCCCAAACATCTTTTTTGTAGACTTATTTCCTGAGCGAATTTACACAACAAATTTGAATTTTTTTTAAATTGATTTTTTGCAGAATCTGTTTATTGCTTTAATTTTTGTGCTTTATGAAAATCATGTTGGAGATACAGGAAATGTATTGTTCAGAAGTATTCAACTTAAAAACTTTGAAGTAAAGCTTTATTTCCTACTTTTTCATACTACTTGTTCAATATGAAAATTATTCACTTGTGTTTTAAATATAATTTCTACTGAAAGTTACCAATGAATTTGCTGCAAATAAATTTTAAATTAAAGTTTACCATTTATATTAACCAAAACAATTGTAAATCTTAAATATTTCTGTCTAAAAAGTATGTTAATCGAATTTTAAAAAGAGACATCGGTTGAGCGAATTTACCCTACATGAGCGAATTTAGCCTCACTTACGGTACAGTTTCAGTTATAGAAATATATAGAAAAAAATATATAAAAAGAGATAAAAAATTGGGGATGCAAAGTGGTGAATTAAAGAAGATAGAACTTTTCTATCTCTTTCTATTCACACATTGCTATCTTTCTCTATCCATTTTCACATCCTTTCTAATCCACAGGAAAGTAAAAACAGAGATATCCCTTATAGAAGAAATCGATTAATTTCAATTAAAAACTTTCTCTATTGTTGTTAATTGATAGTTTCTTAATCGTGTTGTTCTAATTCATTACTATGGGGATCATTATATGTAAAGCTAATCTCAGATGGCAGCACCATAGCAAGATTTGTCTAGCGCTTAATTTTTGATTTCGCGAAAAGTCATATTTGTTTTACAACAAATGGTCGAGTTAATAAATACTTTTTTTGGAATTGTGAAAAGTTAAAAATTGAATTACTTGGGTGAGGAATTTGTGTCACAGGAAAAAAGACGGTTTTGCAAGTCACAGTATCGTAAAAGTATAGATAACAAAAATTGAGGTTATGTTGCCTGTTATTAAAAATATTGTAAACACATTTTAATTTTGAATCTCCCAACATCTTTAAATAGTTTTCCGTACTTTATTATAAACAATATTTCTGATCTAATGATTTTATTCTTCATTTACATGAACAAAAACCATTTATATTGTTTAATTAATATTATGCAACAAATCACATTTAAAATTTTGCGCCATAAAATCTTATAGTAGTGCTGCACTCTACTGGTCAAGTTTGGCTGTGAGGATCCCCATTAACTATAAAAAATTTGCAAGTAAATCTTTAATATATTTTTAGAAAAGTTTCGGTGCTGTGTGATTTTAAAACTAATTTTGGTTGTCTATTACTGATAAGCATTTATTGGTTAAATATATTTACAATAAACTACAAAAATATGAAAGTTAAACTCAAACAAAAAACACATAACAGCTGGGAAAATCGACGCATGCGCGTATATTTTTATGAGTATGTATATAGAAAGGGATATACTATAGTAGATTAGAAGAGATAAACTTATTATATCTCCTCAAATCCCCATATTCTTGTCTATCCCTATATATCTCTTCTAAATGAAGTAAGGAGATAGAATATGGGATTGAAAAAAGATAAAAAGAATACCATTTGGAAAAGAAGAATGATAAAAAGGAATAGAAAAAGTTTAAAGTTTTGCAGTCTCGCATTTCTATCTTAATAATGGGAATAAATAAGTGTTAATAAGATCCTACATAAAAAGCGATGGAAGGGTATAAATATGATATCAATAGTTATTAAGAAAAGGTTATAAATGTGGACAAAGAAGATTATCAAGAACTTCTGTCATAAAAAGAGATAAAAGTTTATAGACAGGTTATTAAAAGGTATTGAGAATAGGTTATTAATAGGTATAACGAATAGTGTCTGTAAGGTCTAACATTGAAAGAGATACAAGGAAATAGACAGGATTTTAAAAGTAATAGAGAAAAGGTGATTGAAAGGGATAACAAAAAGTTGTAATAAGATTGTATATAAAAAGAGATAGAAGAGTTTAAAAAGGCTATTAAAAGTTATTCAAAAAAGGTGATTAAAAGAAATAGCGAACAAGTTGATAAAGGTAGGAATAGAAAGGCATAAAGAAGTATAGGTAAGAGATTAAAAGTTATACAATATTCATATCTCTTTCTATATTAGCAATAGAAAGGGATTAAAAGAGGTTTCTATCTATTTACTTCCAGCAGGGTTAGTTCAAAATTTCGATACATGTTGCGCGCAATTCATTATCATGGCATCCATTTAAAAATGGTCGTCTCAATTTGTCCGTCGCGTCGGTTTCCTGTCACGTCTATATAATCACGTTGTGAGTTTATTGTGAAAATAGTGTTATAATTGTTTATTATTTATTATCGTTATTGTCTATTAGTGTTTATGTAAATTCATTTTCATAAAATATGTGTATAGTATATAAGGAATATTATATGCTCAAATATTGTAGTTGCGTGTATAGTGTAGTAGATAGCGTTAGTGTTTAGTATGCGTTAGGTCTAGGGTTCGTGTCTCCCCCATCGGTTAATAATTTATTTCGTTAATATGCGGTTATTCAATAAGTGGTGTGTATTAATTAACAAAAATGTGTATAAAATATCTCAAGTGACATAGAATTTAATTAATTGAGTGATTCTAATTTTTTTGTTTCCCATTTCCATTACTATGGATCACCCAACCATAGATCTTTTGCTGCTCCAACAATATACAGCCAGCCATAGAATATGGATGCAGCAACCTTAACTATGGATATCCCGTATTTTTCAATATAATATGGCTGTGATATCCATGTATCTGGATGTGTCAACTATTCCTTTTTCTCCGTGTACATTCTCATTGCCCATTCTTTACTTCGATACTTTTCGATACATTCGACCTTTCCACTCCATGTCTTTTTTAAGAAAGGATTAAAGACTTTATGAAGTATTACAATTTCAATTGAATTTATTTAAAAAAAAATATTTTTAGAGTTTTCGTACTTCTATTTATTACCTATTTTTAACAAATCAAGTTATTTATTTATTTGTTATGAAATTATTATTTATTGTTTAAATCTATATTTCATTTCACATTATTAACCAACATTATACACATAACACTTAAAACCAAATTTGAAAAATCTCGCACGCAGAAGGGCTCGAACCCTGATCCTTAGGGACGCAAGTCGAATACACATGTCACTCAGCCACGCTAGCTTGGAAGATATTTTTCTTGAACTACCTTTTAAATTTTGGGACTGTATTGATCTCTTTTTATCTCTTACTCTATCACTCTTTATCTCTCAGTTGATCTCCTTTTTAAAGTTTTAATTTCTCTTTATTTATCATGAAATCGTCACATTCAAAAGCGTATAAAAAGTTTTTGGGGATTGAAAAAGGATTCAATAGGATATAATGAAGGTTATTGAAAAAGATTAAGAAAAAACAAAAAATGAGATTTAAATAGGGATAGAAAGGGAAAGAAGTGAATAGTAAGAGGATAAAAGGCGATAAAGTAAGGGTTATTAAAAAAGGGATAGCCTGGGATAAAAACAAGATTATTAAAAGAGATAAGTATATTCTTAGATGAAATTAGGGATAGAAAGAGATAGGTGTGGATATTGAAAGTATTAACAGAGATGAAATAAAGGTTATTGAAAAAGATTTATACAGAAGGAGAGATAAAAAGTGATTGAAGCGATAAAGTGGGGATAGACTAAGATAGAGAAACTTTATCTCTTTCTATCTCAGAGATAAAAAAATATTCAAAGAGATAGGATTTCTATCCCTTTACTTCCAGCAGGGGATGATATATTCACGTCAAATGAAATTTATGTCAAGCTAATTTTATGTCTAATGCTATTTATGTCAAATGAGAATTACGTTAAATGACATTTATGCCAAATGAAATTGATGTCAAATGAATTTTATAACAAATAAAATTTACGTTAAATGAGTTTTATGTCAAAAGAAATTTATGTTAAATGATTTTTATGTCAATAGAAATTTATGTTACATAATTGTTATGTCAAATGGGAATTAAGTTATCTGAGTTTTATGTAACATAATATTTCTGTTTAATGAATTCTATGACAAATGATATTTATGTTAAATGGTTTTTGTGTGCAATGAAATTAATAGTAGTTATTATATTATTATTATTATTATTATTATTATTATTATTATTATTATTATTATTATTATTATTATTATTATTATAATTGTTCTTATATTATGATTACTATTATTATTATTATTATAATTGTTCTTATCAGGGCCGGATTTATGTATAAGCAAAATAAACAGTTGCTTAGGGCCCCGGCTTGCCGAAGGCCCCCAAATTTTTCCAAGATTATATTTTTTTAAAATTAAAAAAAATTTAATTTTTAAATTTTGCAGTGGTGCTAAAGAAAATGTAAAAAAATGTTCTTTAAATTTATTATATAAAAATTAAATTTCTTTTATAAAAGTAAAAGAATGTTTATAAATATATTATTTTATAACGAAATTGAAATACATATACAGTGCCGCTCAATAACTTTTGCCCACCCTACAGCGTTTAACACTTTACAGAAAGTTTTATATTTTGTTTATTATTAAAGATAAAAAGCTCAAAAAAGGTCTCTTTTTAAAGCTCTTTTCCTGAGCTTTAACACTGTATAAAACAAAAATTAAAAAAAATAATTTGTTAATATTTAAAAAAAGGTTATTGCAACATAAAATTTTTTATTTTTTTTGGTTTTTTTAAAGCGATACAGTTATTTAGAAAATCATTCATTTTGATAATATAATTAAGTTTTTTGTTTGTAAACTGATCAAAAGTTTTTTAACTAATTGCTTAGTTGCAATTAATTACATAAATACGACAATAAATTTATTTGTTTGTTATGGTGAGTAAAAGTTGCGAACTTCAATGATTAATACTTAAAAATATAAAAAAGCAAAAAAATTATTTTTCAAAAAATATGTTAAAAATTTTTTTTTTTTTAAATGTTGTATATTTTTTTTCTGATTCTACATGAAAAAATGAACAATTTATGCTTTGAAAAAATTTTTTTTAATTTTATAAATTTTGATAAAATATTTACTTTGTATACATCAATCGATTCGTTTTCTTGTCAGAAATGTAATTTTGAGAATAATTAATGAAAATATTAACAAATAAAAAAATTATTTCAAAAAATACAAAAAAAAATTTTTCTGAATTTTAAAAAAATTGTATAAAAAAATTTTTTGTAGATATTTTCGAAACTTTTTGTGTCAGATTTTAGGTATTAATGACTGCAATAAACCTGCAAAATGTCAGGACAATCCATCAAAATTTGTCTGAGATAATTTGTACACAATTTTTTTGCCATACACACACACATACATCTGGACATTTGCTCATAATTGAATATACATATGTTCTAGATTTATATGCGATGATTTTCTAAACAACTGTATCGCTTTAAAACAACCAAAAAAATTGAAAAATTTTATGTTGCAATAATATTTTTTAAACATTAACAAATTAATTTTTTTAAATTTTGTTTTATACAGTGTTAAAGCTTAGGAAAAGAGCTTTAAAAAGAGACCTTTTTGAGCTTTTTATCTATAATAATAAACAAAATACAAAACTTTTTGTAAAGTGTTTAAATTATTTACATTATAGATTAGTGAAAGCAAGAATTTCTTAAAAGTGACTTCAAATTTGTAAATAGCGATCTCAAAAAACCCCAAATAACAAGTTTTATGTGAATCTGATCAAATTTGAATTTTTTCCGCCATATTGGAACAGCCTTTTTTAATTCGTAAAAAGTGACTTCTGATTCGTAGTCAGCGACCCTAAAAACCCCCGAGTCACAATTTTTAAGAAAACTGCGTCAAATTAAAAATTTTTCCGCCATATTGGAACCGCTATTTTGAATTTTTAAAAGTGACATCAGATTCTTATTCAGCGACCCCAAAAACCCCCGAGTAACAAGTTTCATGCGAATCTGATCAAATTTGAATTTTGACAGCCATATTGGATCCGCCATTTTGAATTTTGAAAAAGTAACATCAGATTCTTAATCAGCGACGACAAAAACCCCCGAGTAACAAGTTTCATGCGAATCTGATCAAATTTGAATTTTGACCGCCATATTGGATCCGCCATTTTGAATGTCTAAAAAATGACTTCAGATTCGTAATCAGCGACTCCAAAAACCCCTGAGTAACAAGTTTTAATTACTGATAGAGACATTATTTTTTGTAAATTAATAATAATTAATGTGAACATAAATGTTCTCAAGTATTAAGGAAGTCATTGTAGCGAGCGAGCGTGGTTAGGTGGTTAGATTATCGGTTTGCGAATATTAGGGTCGTGGGTTCAATTCCCGGCGTTTAGGAATTTTTTCTCTGTTAGATGTATTTGTATTAAATATATGAGGTAAAATAAACAAAAGTACGTAGGAAAAAAGGTTAGAAAACGAAATTAAACAATTATTAAACATAAATAAATAAATAAATAATTTCAGTTTACTACCTACTTTATATAATTAATTTAATTGTTTTTTATAGTTGTTTCAACTACGTTTTTTATTGGGGCCTCCAGGAGCTATGATAATTAATGTTAGAATTATGATATTAATTTATGATAATTATTTACTCATCTTCCTAATTATTTACGCCTCCTGGAACTACAAGAAATAGTCAAAAATGAATAAAAACCAGGGTTTTTTAAGTAGGCGGTCATTTGTAATTAGTAGGGCTTTGATAGGGGTCCTGTTAGGCCCTTGTTTGGGGCCACATTAATTTTCCACTGTCGGGCCCTATTACCTTTTGCGTAACGAAACTGGTGAGGTCCCCAGCAATTTGCCTTATTCGGCCCCTAATATTAAAAGGGAAAACTTATACGGCCCCTACCAGTGCCACATTGCAATTTCTACACGGGAGGGCTTAGTGCTGAGGGCCCCTTTTTTGGTAATTCCTGCCTAATGCTTAGGGCCCCCGAAGGTGTAAATCCGGCCCTGGTTCTTATATTATTATTACTATTTGAATGCAGTGTAAATTGCATGAGTGTAGAGATGATCTCTCTTGAATGTGTGTGTGAGTATAGTTTCAATGTAGTGCAGAAAAGTATTGGTGCAACGATGCTGTATGCTACAGTAAAGAAATGCGCGTAGAATAACGCATGCGCATTTCCACAAAAATGGACTTTAGCGGAGAACCTCTCTGCGGAATGAATATAGTTATAGTTAGTTCTAAGTTACTCTCTGACTTGAAAGGTTGTTTTCTAAACTCCTTAGCCAGTTTGTATTTAACAAATATTTTAATAAACAATAAAGGGGGTTTTACTCACTCAAGCAAAACTAATTTCTCGAGTGGGCTTTCCTCCTTCCGTTAAACGGAATTAAACGTCTTTTAATTTAAATATTCCCGCTTCCTTCTTTAAGGATTTAATCAAGGTAGAATCCGGCGAATCATCGCGAACTATTAGAGTTACGTTATTAAAGGTAACGCGGCTCGTAACAGTAATGTGACGAGCGACTGCCATCTCGCTCGACTTTCGATATATCGATTAATGATAATCAACGCGGAAAATTTAAATAGTTTATTAATTTAAATTTAAGTTTTTAACGATTTTTTCACACGGCTTTAGATAAATATGTTTCATTAGAAAAACACTGTGACTAATTTTTCAGTTTGAAACTTTAACCTCATATGGACTATGTTTCAATATTTCTCAGAATTCACATAAATTAAGTACAATAACAAGAAAGAAAATATTCTTTAATTTTCCTTATTTCCAAGCGTAAAAATCTAAACTCTCGAACAATTAACAGGAAAATAGAAAGAGAATTCAAATAATATTTACAATTTCAAATGAGCCTGAGAAACGTCGATCTTACTTGAGACGTCTTTTGTAATACGAGTTAAAACCATAAATTACTTCTAAGATATTGAGATAAATTCCAATGAGTAAAAGAAATAGAAAAAACTTTCGGTAATAAAACCCAACTAAGGGATACGAAATAGTATCCCTTGACGCTGGGAAACTTATAAAAAATCAACTAAAACGCACAATGAGTTAGAAACACATGTTGACAACTCGGCGGCCTGGGACCCTTACACTTGAGAAATGTCACGTAAACTTCAGCCCATTGTTAAAACATACCACCCTCTATCAAAAGAGTTTTCTTAATTATCTCCGACAAAATAATTGTATGTATATATATATATTAGTATTGATAAATATTGTCATTAGTTTATATGTACATTTGTTATTGTTAATTGTCTAACGTCATGTACGTGTATGAATGAGTATATTACATTAATTTCACTGATAAAATAATTATATTAATAATATAATTATGTTAAAATGTTGATATTTTACTAGATGCCAAAGATAAGATCAGTCGTTAAAATGTTAATTTAATATTTGTTAATTGCATTTCATTTATAATTCTTTCTTTTGTAATAGGTTGTACATTTTAATATGTTACGAATGAATAAGTTACAAATAAATATATAGTATGTACAGTTTGTTTGAATTATATAATATGTAGTATAAAGTGGGGATGCTGGATGCATCTCGGGTAGACTGTGCATAGACTATGGAGCATGCGCAAGAATGTTTTTCGTAGACTTAGAGCGGAGTCAGTCTCCTCTAAAAGTTTAGTCTTTAAGTTAGTTCTAATACCGATCTCGAACTGGAAGGTTGTCTCCAGAATTCGATCTTCTGTATACTTTCTTCTTTACTAATAAATTCTTTGGGTTTTAATCTCGAAAAGATTGGATTAATAATTAATTGATATTATTAATTATTCCCTTCGCTTTCGAGAGGATTTTCGCTCCGTTTAACGGAAATCATAGTTGTTTTTATTTTGAATATTTCCCGGTCCTCTTTAGAGGTTTGCATCGAAAAGAATTCAACCAACCGCTTCATACTAGAGGAGTTTGCGCAATATGTGCTAACTTCGCTCGTAACAGTAAACCTATTAACTTAAATATGTAAATAGAGAATTAACAAAAATCCGTAGTTTATAATTAATCAATTGTGAAAATATACATAAAATTATATAATAATACATAATATATATTATAATTTTATAAATAAGGTTATTAATAAATTTAAAAATGGAAAAAAATGATTTAATTTCGTAACTTTTATATATATGTAATTTCAAATAATTTTTTTAATTCCATTTCCTGTGTCATAAATAAAAATAACTTAAAATTGAAATTTTAAAAAATATTTTTTAACAAATTTTTCAAAATGAATGTAACCCTAAGTGGCCGTTCAAAAAATACGTAACGCTTTAGGGGGGACGGGGAGTCAAGCTATTTGTTACGGTCAGCAGAAAAAATGGCGCTAATGTATACAACATTGCGTTACATGGGGGGAGGGGGGTCCAAATTTCCGAAAAATAGCGTTACGTATTTTTTGAACGGCCCCTAACGTTTTAAATTTATTCGTATTAATATGTTTTAAACAGATAATTTCTTTTAATGAAAAATTTTTAAAAAATTATTTTACTATAAAAGTAAAGAAATAAATGTGGGAAAAGAAAATACTCACAAAATTATAATGTCAAAATTATAAATTTATTTAAAATTTTTGTTACTTACTCTTTTACATAAATAGATTACTCTGTAGTACACCGTCCAATTTTTTTTAAATTACATTTCGTTTTTTGGTAATTTGTTTTCTTACTTGCGCATATTGCCTCATTCTAATGCTCAAATATTTTTTTGTTATATATGCTAATATATCATACGCATGCTCTGAGCAGGGAAAGTAAATACTTCTATTTGAAATATTATTTAAAATTAAATTGAACACGTTATTTCTTTCATTATATTTGTTATATAAATTTTCTAAACAGTTTATGAAACTAGAAATTAAAAAACTCGGATGTATTAAACTGTTAGGATTATAACTATTATTATTATTTTCAGTCTCATAAGAAAATAAAGCGTTAAAACAAATTTGGCATTTAGTATAAGGCTTCAATTCTTTACAAACAGACTCAGTTGTAAAAAAAAGATAAGCAATCTAATAAAGCGCGCGAAGAAAAATCACTTTCATTGGCAATTACGAAATCTGAAAAATCTGAATCACTTTTTTCCGAGACAATTAATAATTTGCTTTTAATATCATCAATGATACTGGTATCTTTTTTTATAAGAATATATATCTTTTAATTGGGAAATTGTTATTAAAGGTGTAGGCGCTTTGTTTTTAAAAACCGAACAATTTCCTAATTTAGGAGGCTGCAACGTACTAAATATTGATAGTATTTTATATATTTGAAGAAACGTTGGTGTTGCGGGATGATCATTACTGCCTGCTGCAAGTCTCACGGTACCAAAAAAACGCTAAATAAAATTTAAACAATGTGTCAAACATTACAGTAATAATAAAATATATACGAACCCATGAATGATATTAATAGAGGTGAATAAATACAAGTACAATAATACTTGTATTTAATACACCAAAATTTTATACTATACTACACTACAAAAATAAATTATACTACACAATATTATACAACACAGGACAATAAAACTGAACACGATAACATTACTAATTTTTTACGTTTCTAAACATCTGAAAACATTAATCAGTGAATTTTATTTTGTTTTAGACCTCGGAACGACTTTAAGATGCAAAAAAATCCTTTAGTCCATTATTTAAAATTAAAATTAAAAAAATTTTAAGAGCTATTTTCAAAAATATTTTAATATAATTTTTAGAAGCTAATTTTCTTATTTTTTTAAACTTACATTAAGATTTTATATTAAATTTTTTACAATTCAATTATTATAAAAATTTTCAATTAAAATTCTTTAAAAGTTTATTTCAAAAAAATTGTAGTAAAATACTTCAAAGAAATCAATTGTATTTTAAATTATATAATTTTACAAAATTTCAATTATTCAAAATTTTTTTAAACGTAAGTATGTATTTGGAAAATTTAATTATCTTATTTATTTATTTGTTTATACACCCGTCTTAAGCCTACAATCTTGGCTATACAAGTGTTTTTACAACCGTAGAACATTCCTTACAAACATTTCTTAATACTAAATTTTTGCGCCTACAGAGCGACTTGAAAATTAGGAGTACTCGCATTTGCCTGGACCACCCGTCTAATGGGTTTTCTCGCCAGTGGAGAGGGAAACTGTAGAAAACCTCTCCGAGTACAACCGGTTTATCGACAGTCGAATTCTAATGGTGTGTACCGGACAATAATCGACGGTGCACATCATTATACTTCGACGTCAAACCTCCAGCTCAGATTATCTCACGTGCCGAAAAAATCCCAGGCTAATGGGCGCGAACCAAGTACCCTTGGTCCGCCCACCGAGCCAGGCATTTATCCGACCGAGCCAATCTGTCGGTTAAATTTAATTATCTTAAATAAATGTTTTAAAAAATAATTTTTGAAATATTTATCTATAGTTATTTTTCACACTAATGAAAATCAAAATAAGTTGCATTTTATACTAAAAATGTGATAATTTGAAACAATATTTGTAAGGAAAGTCGGAAGAGTCTAAATATCCGAGGCCAGTTGTTTAAAAAAAAGTGATACTTTGTGTATAAATACCTCTAAAGCATCCTGGTTCATTTTTCCTGTTAAAACCGAATTGAAATCATACTTTTTAATTAAATAAGACGTTAAATCTTTAGCAGAGTTTAATGTCATTCTTAAACCTTCTGCTGTATTGCTTGTCAGAAATTCTTCCTTTGCTATTAATCCACTGCGATACCTATGTTCCCACGTATTTAACCAGTCAATTGAATCCTCTAGTACCTAAAAAGTAAATTTTTTATGTAATTCTTAAATTAAAATTACTATGTTTTTACTAACTTTAAAGTCCTCGCTTTCAAGTGTAATTCCTCCGTTTACTCGATTTAACGAATCGAACATGCTGTTGATATTGTAACAGGAAGTATTTTACGTATCTCCTTATTCTGAAATTACAAAGTATTAGTCGACAAATTATTGTTTTATAAAGAAATAATTAAATATGATTAATTAAATATTAATTAATTAAACGTCGATCTACGATCCTGTGTTGTCATGGTAACGACACTTGCGCTTGCGTAACCGAAAATGCGGCAAGGAAGCAACAAGTGTGTTTTTGATCACTTTTGGATCGTACGTCGATATTGTAATATCTTGTGTTAAATTTTATTGTCGACTTATATTTTGTTTATTAAAGAATTATTTTATTTAAATTAATGTTATAATTGTGTGAGTGTGGAATTGGCCAATTCGTCGACTGAGAGAGACATCGAAATGTAAGTAAATAATCTGTAAAATATATCTTTTTAGTCGACACTCTTTGGTTATTATTTCACTGGGTTCACCCATTTTACCCCCCTTGAGACTTTGCTTATTTGTTTAAAGTAAATTTAATTATATAATTGATTTACTGTCGACCTTCTGTCGATTGGCGCCCGCGGTTTTTATAAATTTTGATTATTCTCTGAACCCCCACAGCATTTGAACCCTGCCGCGTGTGGTGTGGAGTTTCTAATTTTATAAATTTAATTTATTATTTAGTATAACAAAAACTCCTGTTTCAATTGGCGCCCAACGTGGGGCCGTTGGGATAAATTTATTATTAAATTGTTTCTTGTAAAATTACTGTGAAAATCCAAGTTTTAATTCTTGTGTAAAATTTTGTAGTGTTGAATTTTATTTTTCGTAAAATTGTACTTTAATTTGAAGTCGTCTTAGCTTTTGTTGTGTTACCGTGTTTTTGTATCATTGAGTGTGACCGACATAGCATTGTCCTTTAGTATTTATTATTTCAGATCCATAATTGAGTATGAGTGTCTGATGGATATTAATGACGATAAAATTTTATGATAAAATATATTGATTGAGAAATTTTAGAAATGTTGAAATTTTGAATTATAATATAAAAAAAATATAAAAAAATATTTTACGATCCAAAAGTCAAATTTTAATATTAGCAAAAATTTTATTTTGTATTGTTTTGCAAGGGAGAATTTTTTTTTCGTTTTGTTGTTTATTTCTTGTATCTTGCTACAGAAAGTTGACGTTAAATAATTTTTCTTTGTAAATTTTTTGTTGTTTATTTGCTGTATCTTGCTACAGTCAGACGACCTTAAATAAGTTTTTGTTAATTTTTGTTGTTCAATTGCTGTATCTTGCTACAGTAGGACGACGTAAAGTTTTTTGTTTGTGATATTAAGTTGTAATTTGCTGTATCTTGCTACAGTAGGACGACTGTTAAATAAAATTTTGTTATTTATTGCTGTATCTTGCTACAGTAGGGAGACAAAAATTTTGTTCGTTGTAATATTTTGTTGTTCATTTGTTGTATGTTGCTACAGCAGGACGACATAACAATTTATAGAAATATTTTGTTGTTAACCATTGTATCTTGCTACGGGTTGACTACATTGACTTTCTTTTTTGAGTTGACGTGGGAATTTTTTTTGGTATCGTTGCGAGAGTGAGAGATTCTTCCGTTGACAACCAAGCTTTAAAGTTTAAATAGAGAAAATTTTGTTTTCTCTTCAAAAAAAAGAAAAAAGGAAAAATAATTTTTTTTAGTTTCGAGACATTGTGTCGATGATTGCTTGCAATAATTTTGTTTTCGCAATTGTTGACAGCCTCGTATACGAGATTATTTTTTTTGGGGTGAGTGTAGTTGAGACATCCGGCGTCAAACCACTTATTTGTTGTTTCTCTAGTTCAGTGAAGACAGTATTTTGATCGAATAAAAAATTTTCTTATTAAGTGGTATTGACGAAATTTGGTGACTTGATTACATATCACTTTTGACAATTGATTAATACATGTTTTAATTATTACAGGTTTATGTTATATTGTGTTAAAATTAATTATTTTTTTTGACATTTTATTTAGCATGTATTAATTATTATTCATATTATTGATTCTATTTATTATTATTAACTTCTAATTATTATTAATTGTGCATGTTATGATACTTTTTGATAATTGATTTATTGTATTTTAAAATATTGAATTATTTTTGTTTTGATTGGACTCAAGTAAATGTATATAATTTATTTTACAACAAAATTATTCTAAAGGCTAAAAGAAAATTTCTTTTATCGTTGTCGAAGGGATATTAATATATTGTTTTCTTTCGTGAATGAAACTTCCTATTATTCACATTGTACAATTTTTTTATTAATTATTTTTTTATTTTTTTAATTGACATAGCAATTGGGAAGTTTTATTCAGCTAAAAATTTTTTTTTTCATATAATATAATTTTTTTTATCGATTTTCTCTGTTTTTTGTGCAAGAAAAATTTTCTTTTTTTTGTATTTATATTTTAACCAAAGAAAATTAAATAAAAACAAAGTTAAAGAAGAGAAATTGACGACAACGATATTAAGCCTTTTGTTGGGTTATCGATCTTAACAAAAACAAGGAGAAATTGCTGAACAAATTTTTCCATTTTATAAATTTTTTAAATAAAAGGATTTTTCTAAATTTAAAGACACACAATTGTTTGACATTATTGCTGAATATTGATTTGGCTGGACGCAGATATTGACTACATTTAATTAATTAACATTTTTTGTCCATTATTATTATAAATAATTTTCTGAAATTCGGCAATGTGTCATACGCCACCCAAGCATCAGCACTCGGGGGGCCCTACATCTAATATAGTAATTGATAACGACGAAAGGTCTGGAGATTCGGGTTTCCTTGGTTTTAGGAGTTTAGATTATCAAACTTGTGAGACGGATGTTGACTCTAGGAGAAATGAGAGTTTGTCCCTTGAAAAGTAATTCATCGGGAATCGGAAGAGGAAGGAGTTTTGGTAAATTAATTTTTAACCCAGAATTACGCCCTTATCCTCAGTTTAGTCTCTCTTCGGATGTTGGGAATTAAAAGAGTAAAGTTGGAGAAATGTCGGCCCAGATAGATCGGATTTTTCAACATCTATATATCTCGAATAGTCAACGGTTCGAATGGTTACAATCACAGACGAAATCGGTAGAGTTTGGAAGTAATCAGATTCCTTCTCACAATTCATCAGATGTAATCGAATCGGTTAATAATGAACAGAGACCTCAAAAGCCACTAACTCGGATTGACGAGCGTCAGACTAAATTGAATCGCGATATTTTAGTTAATTCAAAGGATCTTGGTCGACGTTCAATAACAAATCCTATAGTGCAGTCAGGTGATCAAGATCTGAGACGCGTTCATGTTAGATATCGGATTGCTTCTGATCAATCGTCTTTCATAAAAGTCCCGAGATTTATTCGTGTTGTTATCGGTAAACCTTTACCTGACGGTCTAATTATTAACGAAAACGTTTACTTGACCGAAACTAAATACAGGGAAATAAATACGAATTCTCGAGAATTTAATATTAACAAAGACGGTAATTATCGGGGCTCTAATCGAAGACACGGTTTGACATATAGCGAAGCTTCTAGTCGACGGGAGGGTTCTTCGTTTTCAGGTCGAAACGACGAATCAGGCGAAGACGAGATAGCGTTCGATGATGATTATAGACAAAGTGGAAGGGGTAGCTTTAATAATAACGGAATTGATGAGTGGTGTGATCCAATAAAGATTGGTAGAATTGTCGACTCTTGGAAAATCTTATTTCCCAATACGGAAAAAGATTCGGAGCAATTCTTATTGATTCTTAAAGATCATCTTGGTACCAGCGGAATACATAAGGACTATTTTGTACCTTATTTGTTGAAATTGTTTGAAGTACCGTATAAAGCCTCGCAGTTTGTTAATAAAAGATCTTTGCGAACGTGGAAAGAATTCTCGAACGCATTTTTGAGCAAATGCAATACTTACCGGAGTTTCGTGAACAATTAAAGTAAATAACGTCAAAATTCAATCCAGGATTAACCTTGAGATATTGAATTTGTCCTTGCGTAATTGCGCTGAGTTCCTATATAATGTTAACGAGCGAAGCTATCTATATCAGCTATCAGTCAACCAAACACGCTAAAATATGTAAACCAAGATTCAATTACGTAAAAAAAAAGAAAATTGAGTAAATTGAAGTCGTTGAGTGATTCTATCTTATTTTGGGTCAGTAGAATGAATACCATTGACGAATTTCGACATAGAATAGAAAATCAGCTTAAGAAATGTTCTGACAGTCGTCTTGTCACATCAGATTCAGGCAGAACAAATTGTGTCGAAATTAAAGAATTGACTTATAAATGCTTGAGTCCGGTAAAGTTAAGTAAAGTTCTTGGTGCGTCAACGGTTGAATGAAAAGATGGATCTGGAAAAATCATAGGGAAATATTGTATTTCTAATTTAAAGATTTCTCGAAGAAGTTGTCGGAAATTTAATGTTTTCAGTTTGATACGTCGGCATCATGAGCAACTAGGATAGATCATCAACACTGGACATGGAAGCTATTCGACTCCAAATGGTAAAACTCTTAGAGCAACAAGAGCAAATTAATGATTTGGTGTTGTTCTTTTCGTCTCGGCTTGATGATGACAACAATAATGTTAAGAAATCGTCGACAAATGAAGGGGAAGTCCCAGAGCCATTCATGATTCATCAACCATCAACGAATTGGGTGGTAACACTTCAGGGACAAGAGGCGATGTGGCTGAACAGCGTCCATCACACATCGATGAGTCTTCAACGATAGCAGGTGGTCATGACATTCCACAAGAGTCGTCTATCACCCTTGTCGACTAAGATGTGAAGCAGTCACTAAAGCTAATCCAAGATGTCGTGGAGATGAAACCATCACAGATTAAGAGACGTCCGACGAAGATAGTCAGAGATGTGGGCATAGATCGTGAGAGCTTTGGGCAGAAACGCATATCGAACAGAAACCATCTTCGAGAGGTCGATCAGCTAACGAACGGGTTACGAACAATGGCTATTTATAAGAAAAAGAAGTTGGACCATCAAACCGACTTCACCCGCTACCACCGAGTACAATTCCGAGTTTCACGAAAGTGCTACAACAATTGGATGTTCCGGATCAAGTGATCTACTCGGAGAGCAGCAACCTCTTTATATGGTCGACCGTAGAATAATCGATCTCAAGCCGCTCAGGAATCTGTTCTGGTTGCATCAATTGCAAGTCGAGAGAACATCACTTCCAAGAGTGCAATCTTCCGTGCAGACTAGAATTTTGGACAGACTGTGGTGCTTTGGTGCTCGATTCTGTGAATTGTAACTACCCCCTCACTGTGTTGAACACGAGTGTATACTTGGAAGGTGTCCTGTTTGTGGAAAGGACAAACATTCTTCCGAATGCCTAGACAGCAACGTGCGTCATGAGGGAATTGTCGACTGGTTGCGTTTGAACTACGCAACTTGGCTTTTATGGATGGATCATCGTGATCATCAGTTCCTCATCGGCGGCGAGACTGATTCATTAAAAAGAAGAGTGGAGGCGAAATTTAACAATCTCCGAGACGGGTCAAATAAAGTTCGTCGATTTTGTTGGGATAAAATATTCTTCGACAAGTCAAGGAGTTCAAAAATTTGGAGTCGAAAACAGCTTACGAATTGTCTGAAAAGAAGAGACAACGAGTCATCAAAGTGGTGCTGTTACCTATGTCGACTGAATTCTTCGAGGAGGTTGTGCAGTGACGTCTTGAACTCTTGGACGTAGAAGAATTAAAATAATCATACTGACGAAATATAAAAATTTCTCAAAACAACAATGTCGATATTTTTGATTTCCTACGAATTCATTATTTTAGTATTGATGTTTTCTTTTTGTTAATTTTGACTTCGATAATTTGACTTTTCTTTATAAAACTAGTAATCTCACAAGAAAGAGATTAAAACATTGCGACAATACTTTTCATATGTTAATAAATGAGAGACAATTAAATAAGCTTTGATAAACTGGATTTTCACAGTATACTGAGTGTCAAAGAAAGGTTTATTGCAGGTTGTCTACTAATCGTTTATTTTAATGTGTGTTATAATAATAGATTTCTTTTTCAGAACTTCGAACGTAAAAACATATTTATAGAGATAAAAATTTCCTCATATATAGATACGTTCGAAAGGGGAGAGTGTAACAGGAAGTATTTTACGTATCTCCTTATTCTGAAATTACAAAGTATTAGTCGACAAATTATTGTTTTATAAAGAAATAATTAAATATGATTAATTAAATATTAATTAATTAAACGTCGATCTACGATCCTGTGTTGTCATGGTAACGACACTTGCGCTTGCGTAGCCGAAAATGCGGCAAGGAAGCAACAAGTGTGTTTTTGATCACTTTTGGATCGTACGTCGATATTGTAACATCTTGTGTTAAATTTTATTGTCGGCTTATATTTTGTTTATTAAAGAATTATTTTATTTAAATTAATGTTATAATTGTGTGAGTGTGGAATTTGCCAATTCGTCGACTGAGAGAGACATCGAAATGTAAGTAGATAATCTGTAAAATATATCTTTTCAGTCGACACTCTTTGGTTATTATTTCACTGGGTTCACCCATTTTACCCCCCTTGAGACTTTGCTTATTTGTTTAAAGTAAATTTAATTATATAATTGATTTACTGTCGACCTTCTGTCGACTGGCGCCCGCGGTTTTTATAAATTTTGATTATTCTCTGAACCCACACAGCATTTGAACCCTGCCGCGTGTGGTGTGGAGTTTCTAATTTTATAAATTTAATTTATTATTTAGTATAACAAAAACTCCTGTTTCAATATTCTCGCAAAATTCTGCAGTGGATTCGCAATTTTCTAAATTTGAATCAAAATTTCTATAATACCTCAATGCTCGAGCCATAGATTTACTAAAAACCTGAAATTTTTTTTAAATTTAAAAATAAAAATACACTAGAAAATCATAAAAGAATTTTATAAGTACTCACTTGTACAGCGAGATTCACTCTCATTTTTAACAAATTGTGTGGTTGAACGTGATCCTCCGTTATCTTAGGACATTTTCTATTGCTAACAATTGAAGCCTTTTCGTGATCATAAACTATTGCAAAGTACTCCCATTCGATAGGAGATTCATCAGGGTGAACCTAAAAACATGATATAAGAGATAAATAAATTTAAAAATTATAATCATAACTTTCATTCGAAACTGTAATTACTCTCAATATCTTTCTGTTAAACAAACAATTTCTTATTGTTTTTATCAGATGAGGAGTATCTGAAAAGAAAAAGATTTTTCTGTCTGGTTGAGTAGGATGACAAAACCAGTTTTTAAAGTTCTCCTGTTTTCCGCTGCAACCCATTTCTGACCAAAATTTTCTATTTGGTGCAGCTCCGTCCGAGACAACCCCATGAATTTTTGCGCCTGCTTGCTCTATCATTACGATTGCTTCTACAATCAATTTTGCTAGAGTAATACCGGTGGTAGGACCTTTCGATGCAAAAACTGCAATAGGCTGGACAAATTCAGCAGCTAATGGCTGAAATAAAAGTACCAAGCCATGATCAGCTTGATCTTTAATTTTTGTGTCTGAAGCACCGTTTCCAAAATCTTGCAATCCTGAATATTTCATAGAAGTAGTGTCAAGTAATAGCCCTTTTCTCGTTCCTATTTCGTCGACAGCAATTATACCGTGGCGCGCTATCTCTGGTAATCCGTCTAAATGGTTTTTCAGCAATTCGTAGAAATTCGGATCAAAGCCACATGGCGTTTTAATTAATAATGAGTAACTGTAATATAAAAAATAATTACAAGTACATATATAGGTAATGTTGAAGATGTTCATTTAAAATTTTAAATAATTACAAAGTCACCTTCGAATTGTTCGAATACATGGTAGTGGCAGTAAACTGTTATCAGCTAAGAACCTATAAGCTTTTGGGGAACGCATATGCAACAATAAGCGCAAAACTATCCAGTCCTCTGAATAACGTCTTTGTTTTTTATTTTGAACTTTCGATGCCGAAAGTATTTCGCTCAGAACAAGACGTTCATTTCCAGATATTGTGCTTTTTTCTAATAAATTATCTAAAGAATTCTCCGAAATTTTGTTAATTTTTTGTCTATGAAAATCTAAAGAATTTCTGAGGTACTTGAGCTTCAAGAGATACCTTATTTTCTTTTTTCGAGAACATTCCCATTTCCCACGAATTAGGCTCAATTGTTTCTTTTGGTGCCAGTTTAAATTGTTTATGCAAACGCGTTGAATAGAATGCCTCTTAGAAATTCGTCGCATTTTTTGATCAATTGTTGTTTTAATTCTGGTACAGAATTTACAATTTGATTCTTCCGCTTCTGCGGGCAAAAGCAAAGGACATTTTTTATTTCTATAAAAATCTTCTTTGTCCATATAAGCAGCTGAAGTTTCAGTTCCTAAATACGATTCAGGTAATTCGCACCCTAAGCAGTACTTAAAATTGTCCATTTTTTAAATGATGTTCTCTAATTCATTTAAACTGCCGATTTTTTTCAATATTAAATTTCTCTAAATCCAGCAGATTTCCTGTTATATAAATTTTTAAATTTAAATTTTCGTCAACTACAATTCTTTTAGAATAAGTTGAATTTTCGTTTCCAACTTTCCGAGAGGCCCACTGTGAAATTTGAATCATATTTAAAGAACCAACTTCAGTTGCATATATATTTTGCTTTCTCCAAGCGAACGAAAACTTAATTGGTTCTGTTTCATTAAATAAATTCTTAAATAATTCCGAATTATCAATATTTTTCGAGTTACAGTCACTACCGTCAAATAATTCGGACGACTCAGGTGATTCTTTAAATGGTGAATTATTTTCATTTAAATTAGAGTTTCTGTTTTCAAATTTGCTTGACAGTATTTTTTTATTCTTATAAATGTCAATATTCCTCTTCTTTGGAGACGATCTTTTTCGAGGTTCCGGTTTTGACAAATACTTAGGACATCCAGGAAATTTTATGGGAATCGCTCCAGGCCTAAGACGAGGACGTTCGTATTTTCCCTAATAAATTATTAATATTACAATACAATTTTGTTAATTCTCTGCATGAAATCATTTATTAATTATTTAATATTATAAGCTACGGTATTTTACTATTAAATATGTTTTATAATTATTATAAAAAATTAAAAACTTACTACACCAATGACATGTCCATCAGCTGATATAAATTCTTTTGTCCACAATATGTCATCTTTCGCAAAGTGTTTTTCGCACACTTTATGTCCATGTTTCAAAACAATGTCATCTCTGTAAATTGCTTTCTGACACTTTTTAATAATTGCTGGATCTTCCGGAACACAAAACACACTAAAAGAATTTGGATTTGAATCGTATCCAGATGTTCAACCGGGAGCAACACATCTATTTCCACCTTTTTTTCTTTTCCGAACTTCTGGCGATTCTTCTAATTTGTTCATTTTCAAATTATACAACTCAAAATTTAATTATTTATAAAGGAAAATTCTATATAAAATTAGAAATCTGCAAACTAAAAATAAATTTGTCTGGAAAAAGTATAAATACTAAGTCTTTGCGGTCTATGCCATTCATACCATATGTTTATGTTTATATTATCGGTTTACTGAATAAGTAGCGACATCTACAACTTTGGCTTCACGAAGCAGCAGTGCGAACTACAGTAGATGCATCATGCATCCGGGTGGTCAAACCCGAGGTGATTGCAGATCGTCCAGATACGCAAGAAGCCGCGAATAAGTGGACACAAGCCGATCTAAAGGCGCAGTCCGATATAATTCTGTCCATAAGCCCTTCCGAAATCAAACACGTAAAAGACTGTACGACGGCGAAGGAAATTTGGACGCAATTGGATAGTGTTTTTCAATCCAAGGGCCCCGCGAGAAAGGCAGCTTATTTGAACAAGTTGATGTCCCTAAAAATGCGAAACGGCGATGATGTTCGAGAACATTGCCAGTCCTTTTCAGACACGGTCGACAAGTTGGCAGAACTGCAAATTCAAATAAACGGAGATTTGTTGTCAGTCATGCTGCTACGGAGTTTACCGGAAAGTTACGAGAACATTCGATGCGCGATGTCGTCTCGCGACGAATTGCCGACGGTCGACATACTTCGCGTTAAAATGGCAGAAGAATCGGACGCGCGAAAAGAGACAAGTCGGAGATCTGTGCAAAACGCGATGGTTGTCGGAAAACACGATAATAAAAACTCGAAAGGTAACTACGGTCGACGAGATAATAAATACGAAAAAGGAAACGCGGTAAACAAAGACTCGAAAATGAAGTGCTACAAATGTGGAAAAATCGGACACCGTGCTAGAAACTGTCACGTTTCCAATGAAACTACCGGTCAATCCGCGAGTGGTGCAGAAGACATAAGTCTGCTTACAAATCCGGAAACAAGTGACGATAAAGCCTTTGGAATAACAAGTAGTGTACATCAAAGAGTGTGGTGCTTCGACAGTGGTTGCACATCACACATGTGCAACAACATGGATTCATTTGTAGAAGTGACGCGCGACAGTGAAAATAGAAAACTTAACCTCGCAAACAGTGCGTGTACGAACATTTTAGGAAAAGGTGTTGTATCTACCGACACAGTCGAAAACAGAAATGTGAAAGTGCTAAAATTAAGTGACACTCTATACGTCCCGGATTTACGTACGAACCTTATCTCGATCGGAAAAATTACTGATAAAGGTCAAGACGTCGTTTTCAATAAAACAGAAGTGAAAGTGATAAATCGTGACGGGAAAGTGTTGATCGCGGGAAATCGAGAAGGTGGACTTTACTATTTACGCGAAATTAACAAATCAGAGTGCAAAAACGTTCAGGATGTCGACACGGTGCGGATACCGAAAAAGAACTCCCTTCAAGACTGGCACGCTCGCATGGGACATCTCAACATTGCTTCCTTACGAGAAGCTATACGAAAAGGAACGATTGAAGGTGTCAAGATCGAAAATATTAACGAAGATTTTCAGTGTACCGTGTGTCTTCAGGGAAAAATGTGCCGCCCTCCCTTTCCCAAAGCATCGGAAAGAACTACAAATGTTGGAGATTTGATCCACACAGACGTCTGCGGTCCGATGCGAGTCGTGTCCAACGGGAAGAAGTTATATTTCATCACCTTCATCGACGGTTGCTCCAGGTGGTGTGAAGTGAAGTTTTTAAGTCACAAAAGCCAAGCAGTAGAAGTGTTCGAGAAATTCAGGATGTTCATGGAAACGCAGAAGAATAATAAGATTAAACAATTGCAGTCGGACAACGGACGAGAATTCGACAACAGGAAATTCGACGAAGTACTTGAGAAGAACGGAATGACGAGAAGGTTAACGGCTCCCTACAATCCGGAGCAGAACGGTGTCGCCGAGCGGCGAAACAGAACCTTGATGGAAACTGCGAGATGTTTACTAATCGAATCCGGTCTTTCAGCAGCATTCTGGGCCGAGGCAGTCAACACGGCCAACTTTATTCGGAATAGGTAAGCTAAACGGGAAAACACCACATGAGATTTGGATCGGTAAACCAGATGTTACAAATTTCAAAAGATTTGGCAATAAAGTTTTTGTTTTAAATAGGTCGCCAAGTCTTGGAAAATTGGAGCCCAGATCGAGAAGGGGCATCTTTGTCGGGTACAGCACAGAATCCAAAGCAAATGGTGTTTGGATACCGGCTGAAAGACGACTGGAAATATCGAGAGACGTCAAATTTGTCGAGAAATCGCCAATCCACCAAAATGATGATTCCGGAGACTTCTTTCCAGTACAAGGACTTCCAGACGAACCAGCAACACAAAGAAGAGAATTTTACGAATTAGACCTATGTGATAATCCAAACCCGATCACTGAAGCCGACGAAGAATTGAACGACGAGTTGTACGAGGAAGGGGGAGAGAAATTAGAAGGTGAAGACTTCCACGGATTCCCCGATGAAGTTGAATCAGAAGCTGGAGACTTCCACGGATTCCCTGATGAAGTTGAATCAGAGGCTGAAGATTTCCACGGATTTCCTCGAGAAGCCCTCCAAATCGCACCACGAAGAGGAAGACCACGTGTCATTTGGACAGGCCTTCCAGGTCGACCTAGAAAAGTTCGCAACACCGCGGGCTGTGCAGACGAAGATGACCTTACCTTTCTCACTGAAATACCCATTGGTCAAGCGATGATCAATCACGATTCTAAAGAATGGATGACTGCAATGGCCGACGAAATGAAGGTGATCATCGAAAACGATACTTGGGATCTGGTGGACAGACCTAAGGTAACATCGGTGATAGGCAGTCGTTTTATCCTGCGGAATAAATACTCTCCTGATGGAATTGCAGAAATGAAAAATGCGAGAATTGTGGCCAAGGGCTATGCACAGCAGTACGGAAAGGATTTTCATGAAACCTATGCCCCGGTGGCACGGTTAAGTTCAATAAGGATGGTGATTGCTTTCGCCGCTCAACAGAAGATGATCATTCGACAATATGACATCACAGCAGCATATCTTAACGGCAAACTCGACGAGAAAGTGTTGATGGAGCCTCCAAAGTGGTTGGAAGAGACGCTAAAATTCATCGTGGAAAAACGGAAGAGCGAAGGTCGATTGTCATCAGGGTCGACAAGGCGAGTCAGATGTTGAAGAAGTTAAAAAGTGGTGACATGATTTGTCACATGAAGAGGGCTCTTTATGGCTTGAAACAGGCTGGTCGAGTCTGGCACAAGTGCCTGGATGATGAACTGCACAAGTTGGGGGCAAGGCCAACGAAGTCGGATCCTTGTGTATACCGAATTGGAAAGGATCAAAACTTGATCATAATCGTCGTATACGTCGACGATATTCTGGTCATTTGTCAAGACAGCAACAAAATTTCATAATTGGGAAAGAGACTTTCCGAAATATTCGAAGTGAGAGATGTCGGAAACCTTAAACGCTGCCTTGGAATAGATTTTTGCATGAACGAGAAGGGCATACTGGTTAATCACAAGACGTACATTCTGGAAATTCTACAACGTTTCGGAATGACAGACTGTAACGCAGTATCCACACCCCTGGACATAGGAACGAAACTTGTCAAGGGCAACGCGTGGGAAGATTCAGATGGTGAGAAACCTCCTTACCGGGAACTTGTGGGGTGTATTTTGTACTTATCAATATCGACACGCCCAGATATTTCTCATGCCGCGAGTGTTTTAGGTCAATTCAATAACTGCTTCAACAGAACACATTGGAACGCTGCCAAAAGAGTACTCCGGTACCTTAAGGGCACGAGTGACCTAGGAATCCTCTACACACACGAAAGAAGTGATCTTGCCGGCTACGTTGACGCAGATTGGGCAGGATCAACTCACGACAGACGCTCATTCACGGGATTTGCCTTCATCTTGAGTGGCGGTGCAATAGTCTGGGACTCTCGGAAGCAACGCAATGTCGCACTGTCAACAACGGAGGCAGAGTATATGGCCATGGCGGAGGCGGCCAAGGAAGTCGTTCACCTTCGTCATTTTCTCGTAGAACTCGGGCTGAATGACGTTAACTCGATAACTCTCTTCGTCGACAACATATGAGTGCTTAGAAATTGGCGAACAACCCTGTTCATCACGGAAGGACAAAACATATCGATGTTCGTCACCAATTCGTGAGAGAAGTGGTAGCATCGGGTGAAGTGAAACTGAACCACATCGAATCAAACAAAATGATAGCGGACGTGCTAACGAAGGCTCTATCGAAACCCAAACATGAGCAGTGTATTCGGTCTATGGGAATGTCAAAGTGTAACGTGTAAACTCAGTGGTTGTATCAAGGGGGAGTGTTAAAAAGTGTTATTTGAATAACCCGCATTTTATGATCCAACCTTATCTATTGCCCTCAGAGGGCGTCTTAGACTCTCTCTATAGACTCGTTCTAAGGAACTAGCATACCGTTTTTTGTTCTCGCCCTGCGTGGCTAAGTGTATTTTGTACCAATTACTTTTAATACAATCCAGTATTCTTTTATATCGCAAACCCTCTTGTTTTACTCTGCAGTTCCCCTCGATCATTTCCTTAACAGTTTTATATCAAATAACTATTTGGTTAAAAAAGATTTCGGGAATAAGCATGCGTCTTATTTTTACAACCATATTGCCCCTAATTTTCAATTTGGTTCTAAAATTGCTACTATTCACAGAAAGAAATTCTTTTATAATATTTGTTAAAAGCAATTTAAAATTTTAGTATTTTGCTTTTCAATTTAAGGAATTCAAAGGCGTCGTATTAATAATTACAGGGTGTCCACTGTGCGGGAATTGTAAGGGAATTTCTTTTGTACGGGAAATGTGCGGGAAATGTACGGGAATTGCTTTGTTCAACGGGATTTTTTTCTTAAAATGGTCGTAATAATGAAAAAATTTGGAAATGTGCAAGCACCTAAAAGTTTATAATTGAAGTTGAGTCCACAATATAATTGCTTGAAGTAGAATTTCAAAGTAAAAACAAAGACTTAAAAAAATAATTTTGTTTGATATTTATTTAAAATAATTTTATATTTCGTTGTTTGAATTTAAAAAATATATACTGGGGTCACAGAGTTTCAGTACATTTGGACTGATTACATTTGAATGCTCGCTTCACTTCAAATTCAAATATTTTAGTAAAAATGGGTGTAACAGCTATCAAACTTGGATCATTTTAAACTGTAATAAATTTGTAGTAAAATGAGCTAAGATATAACCAATTTAATCATGTAAAAATTAAAATGTAATTCATTAAAGTTAGAGATTTCTTTGTGAAAATAGCGATTTTGAAATTTTGAGTGCAAGCGAACGCCAATTATATAAATAATTTTTTTAAGCTTTGACAGTTGTACAATATGGAGTATAAATTCCATTCTTTAATTTTAGACTAAAATTATTCACAAATATTAAGTATTTTCTTCAAATTCTATAAAAATAAATGTTCTTGCTCTAAATTTTTCGCAGAATATTAATTGCAAATTTGTCGATTCTATTCATTTGTTTTATTTATTAATTAACCACACTTTTGAAAAATATAGAACCTCTTAATTGTAGGGAATTTAAGATAATTATTTATTATTAATTCTTATAATGTTACAAATTTTAACTATGTTATTGTTACTTATTTCATTTCTATGTACCATTCTTCTTGTTTTACAATAAATAAGAGATACATGTTTTTCAAAAATTAGGTTAATTGATCAAACAAGTGAACGGAAAAGACGAATTTGCAATTTATATACTTTGACAAATTTAGAGCAAGAGAAGTTATTTTTACAGAATTTGAAAAAAATACTTAATATTTGTGAATGATATTGGTCTAGAATTAAAAATGGAATTTATACTTCATATTGTACAACTGTCAAAGCTTAACAAAATTATTTATATAATTGGCGTTAGCTTGAACTCAAGATTTTAAAATCGCTATTTTCACAAAGAAATCTCTAACTTTAATTAATTATATTTTAATTTTTATGTGATTAAATTGGTTATATGTAATTTTTCACAAAATTCAATTATGTCTAAAAATTGCAATTAGAGTAAATTCTCAAAAATTCAATTATTATCTGAAACTTTAACTGAAATTAATTTTTAAATCAATTTTTATTGAAAATTCTACGAGAATTCAATTATTTAAATACAAACAAAGATAATTTATTGAAGAATTGAATGTTTCTTAAAATTTAATTTTTACATATTTTATTAACAAATTTTAAAATAAAATTGTTTATATTGTGGACAATTGTTTTATTTGACAAAAATTAAGGTCCTGAAAACATTCTACGTTATTAATAAATTTTCAAATAATTGAATTCTTTCGACGAATTTTAATAGAATTTTTAAGAATAATTACATTTTTGAGAAATTCGATTAAAATTGTTTTAAAAATAATTAAAATTCTGCAAGGAGTTTTATAATTTGTAAAATAATTGAATTATTGCGAAGAATTTTATAAAATGTTTTAAACAATAGATTTTTACAAATTTTCGTCGTCATGGATCGCTTCGCTCGACTATTCGATCTCGTCAGAATTCGAATCAATATCATCGGATATTACTTTATCGATGATTTCTTGAATACTTTTAATTTCCTCCAACAGATTTTCATCACTGTCAAGTGATGTTTGATTCGTCTGCTTCTTCAGCGTGTTTCTGTACCGCTGTTTGGTAATCCTCAGCACTTCCAACATTTCTATTTTGAATTCAGTTTTATTGGAGGGTCCCACGAAGCAATAACATTTTTTTTGCTGATTCTAAAAAAAAGATTAATTTAAAATATGATTGCTTAAAAATTAAATATACTATTTTTATCGAAGTGTAACGATTAAAGAGGAGAAACCAAAAACTATTGCCAGACGATGAAAATCGTAAAATAATTTCAGATTCAAAATTTAAACAATTCACTTCCTAATAATTAAATAATTACTTTCAACAATTTTGATAAAATTCTGAATAAGATTTTCAATACAATTTTAATTAAATTCTTTAAAAAGAATTAATTTTAAAAAAATTTTGAAAATATACCTATAAATAAAATAAAATTAGTTCTAAGTTTTCCATTTAAAAAATAATATGAGAAAAATTATTGTCTATATTTGAGTTCGTAAAATTCTTTCGAAAAATTTAAACATTTAATTTTGTTTCTCCCTGATTTCCAGACAAAATTTTGACTCTTTCCATGACCCTAAAGATAATATTCTGATTCACTCTAAAAATTATTAGATACTCAAAAAAATGTTCTATTACATTTATTGACGAATTTCTTTAATTGAAAAATTATTCGTGAACATTAATAACTTCATTTTTATATTTAAATATTTAATCATTATTATTTTTCCATCAATAATCATCAATCAATCAATAATAATCATTATAATTTTTCCATCTGAAAGAGTAATAGTGATGAGGCGAAAGGGGGGATGAGTTTAAGCGATGAAGAATTGTGAATATTCGCAAAAGAGCGCGGGAATCTCGAGAAACATCGGAAAAATTATATAAGTGCCAGATTTGTAAACTGGTAGGAGGGGATTTTGAAATTATGATAAAGGCTGAACTCGACTTCCTCGATACCATTGTTTGCTCAATCGCTGAAATTGAAGGCGTCATCCTCTGCACATCGCCGATGGCTCAGAGGTGAACAGATCAAATATAATTACGGTTAATAGTAAAATTTCATTAAAAATATTTATTTTAATTAAAATCCTTTTTATAGCGTGGCGTCACTTTTTTTTACTATAATTTACAATTCTTAAAATAAAAATTGGGAATCGAGGAAGTCGGAGGATTAAGGAAGGTCACACTGTGGACATATGAATGCTGTCCATCCGGTGCACGGATAAGAAATTTGGGATTGAAATTATATATATATATATATCTTTATCAACAATACTTCAATCTCCCGCCCGCAAGGCAAGTTGTGACGACCCGATTCGCACTCTCGAGATTCCTAGGATAATGATTGCATTCTGGATGACGATCTTCGAGCGATAAGTTTTAATATTCATTATCTATTTTAAAATATCACTTTGTCAATTTGGTTTATCTAAATGTTTATCTGTTTTCTTGTTAATATTTATATAATGAATGTGAAAGTGTGAATGAGTGACTATTTTCGAGAGTGGCCGAGAATTCAATAATTTTAACGAATTATATAAATATCAATTAAAATTAATCATAATCTTCGTTATGACGCGTCCCTTGCCTAACTTAATAAATTTATAATATATTCATTATTAATTGTTTTCATTATTCTGTTGTTCATATTATTGTGTTTTGTTTATTTATTATCGCCGAAATAATCTCCATTGAGAGAAGTCATTTTTAATTTGAGATATATTTGTGATTTGAAACGTTATTATTGATTAATTAACATTGACTAATTGTTTAATTTTATTTGACGTATCAATTACTTTTCAATTCATTTAAATTTTTAATAACGAAAGTATAAAAATATTACACATCAATTTTTTCATAATTTAAAAAAAAAATTTAATCATTTTTCCATGGTAATTAAGATTTTCAAAAATTCAAATTTAAACCTTTTTGGAATTCAAAAACTTAATAGTATATTTCGTAACGAGTGCGAGCAGTTGTCAATTTTTGAAAAAAAAGTGCTCATTCAAAAATTGACAACTGCTCGCACTAGTTGCGAACGATATTTTTCATAACAAGGTGCAAAAAAGTGCCCTTTTTGCACCGCGTTATAAAAAAGGATATTATTTTATTAATATAAAACATGAAGATAAGTCGATAGTCGAAGACTCATAGTGATTGCTTTCTTCAAGTTTTATAATAATTAAAAATAATTGAGTGATAAAATCATTATTTTATATTATACAAGAATATTGTTACTGTAACTTCTTCAAAATAAATAATTTGTGAAAATAATTGAATTATTGTGAAGAATTTTATAAAAATGTTTTAAACAATAGATTTTTTCCGAAAAAATTTGTGCAAATTCTATTTTTAATAATTCAATTTATGTAAATTTTTTGCTTGCAAATAATTGAATGTTTGTGAAGAATTTTATAAAAACTTTTGTTTAGTAATGCAATTCTTTTGGGACATTTTACTATAATAATAGAATATTGAAAACCATTGAAAAAAGAAATTTTCTTTAAAATAATTGAAATTCTGCAATGAGTTTTATTATTTATGTAAATAATTGAATTATTGCGAAGAATTTTATAAAAATGTTTCAAACAATAGATTTTTTTGGAGAAAATTTAAACAAATTCTATTTTTAATAATTTAATCCCAGTGAAATTTTCATTATTTTAGAAAATAATTGAAAATTCGCGGAGAATTTTGTCAAAATTATTCTTAAATAATTGAATTCTTTTGGGAATTTCTATTCGAATAATTAATATACAAATTATTGTATTAAGAAAAATTTATGAAAATAATTGAATTTGTCAATGAATTTTATTAAAATTTCTCAAAAAAATTGAATTTTGTCGAAGAATTTTGCTATTTATTTATAAAGATAATTGAAATGTTGATCACAATTTTTTAGATTTTCTTTATATCTAATTAAATTTCTGCGAAGAATTTTATTAATTTTTAAAATAATTGAATTCTTGTGATGAATATTGTTATTTGAGTAAGAATTTTTGAAACGTGCCACCTAAAATTCAAAAAATTTATTTTTGGTCAAAATGTTGTTTTTTCTATAGTGCTTTACATAAAAAAATACTATATCAAAGGATTTGCCAAAAAAAATTTTTGTTATTGTTATAAACAATTAAAGTTTTCAGACACTTTTTTTAAAAAAATTAATTAAAAAGAAACTTGTTAACCGATTTTAATGATTCAAGAGGCATTCTTTTTTATTTGAGTCAAAGTTTTGAATAAAATTTTTTTCGTAAAAAAATATTGAAATTTAATAAATAAACAAATTATTTATTTATAACAAATTAGCAAAAAACCATGTTCTCAATCGAATTTCAAAATGAAAAAATAGTACTTATTCTCTAATTACCACTGAGTAATATTCCGTTGAGAAAAAAAATGGCACGGCTTGGACAACTGACTTATTTAAACATTGTTTATCCCGAGCAGAACGGGATTTGCATGTGACGTCACGCGCAGCGGTCCTTTGACGCGGAAATCTAAGAGAATATCAGAGGAATATCAAAAATAATATTAAAATAATGTTTAAGTATTTCTAATGGACGAAAAAAACTATAACAATTTAATTAATTGTTTAAACAATTAATTTTTGTTATTTTTTCATAAACAGTAGTTAGGGCTAGAAATTTCTAGTCTTCTCTCAATTTTTCAATGAGTAAAACATCTACTAATGATAAAAAATAAAAAATTAATTAATTAAACATTGTTTAAACAATAATTAATTGTTGTTATTTTTTTCATAAACTGTACTTAGGGTTAGAAATTTAGTTTTTTCAATCGTGCAATTTTTTATGAAAAAAAATCTACTGATAAAAAATAAAAAATTATTTATTTAAAAATAAATATAAATTAAATATATATATGTAGTTTTTTTACTATAAAAAGTTGCATTATTGGCAAAAATGCAGGAATTTATAATTGATTATAAATTATAGATGCCCTAAATTTATAATCAATTGAAAAATTATAAATGCTCTAAATTTATAATCAATTGAAAAATTATAAATGCCCTAAATGTATAATCAATTGAAAAATTATTAATTGTTTATCAATGGTTAAATAACATTCTTTTAGTTTTACTATTATAATTAAGTGTTTAAATTATAAAAAAAATTTTAAATTGAGAAAAACTAAGGAATTTCTAGTTAAGTACAGTTAATTGAAAAATTAACAAAATAAATTGTTTAAATAATGTTTAAATAATTAGATAATTTTTAGTTTTGTTATACTTAAGTGCTTTCGTTACAAAAAATGCATAATATAGAAAAAGAACAAGTAATTTCTAACTCTAATTGCAGTTATGAAAAAAATAACAACATTTAATTGTTTCAACAATTTAATAAATAAGTAATTTTTAGTTTTAATGATTAATATATGGGCAATTCCACGTGAGATTTCAGTCGACCTCTTAAAATCGGCCAAAAATATTTTTTTTCTATTCTGTATTAAAAAAAAACAGATACGTATTTTTTTATTATTTTTTTGGAGGCCAGATTTTTGAGTTATGAATTTTCAAAATTTTCGTTTTTTAAATGAAGATATATTTTTAATGTCAGATAACTCAAAAAATATTGCTTCTTTTCATTTTTTGACAAGAAAAAAAAAGTTTTGTTTTTCTCTCTACTTTTGAATAATCATAACAAAAAATTTTTTTTTTCATTTTTTATTAAAAAAATAAAAAAATTTTATAAACAAATTAATTTTTTTTAAGTTTGGGTATGATAAATTTTTAATTTTCTTTTTTTAAAACATACCTGGAAATGATAAGAAGGTTTTGCAAAAAGTTTCAGAGTGGGCCTGACAAGTTTGATGGGTCCAAAAAAATAATTAAGCTGTCCGTGCAGGTCGCACGCACGCGGCACAATGGGATTTTTTTACAATTTATTATTAAAAATTGTTTAGAGCCTCCAAATTCAATAATAATCAAAATCTGATAAAATTTGTAGGCTCTAAACAATTTTTAATAATAAATTGTAAAAAATTCCCATTGTGCCGCGTGCGTGCGACCTGCACGGACAGCTTAATTATTTTTTTGGACCCATCAAACTTGTCAGGCCCACTCTGAAAAAGCATAAAAAAGAATGCCTCTTGAATCATTAAAATCGGTTAACAAGTTTCTATTTAATTAATTTTTTTAAAAAAAGTGTCTGAAAACTTTAATTGTTTATAACAATAACAAAAAAATTTTTTTTTGGCAAATCCTTTGACATAGTGTTTTTTTATGTAAAGCACTATAGAAAAAACAACATTTTGGCCAAAAATAAATTTTTTGAATTTTAGGTGGCACGTTTCAAAAATTCTTACTCATTTATGATAATAATTGAATTTTGCAATGAATTTTATAAAAATTGTTTTTAAATAATTAAATTCTTCTAGGAAAATTTTCATTGAAACATTAGATACTAAAAATAATTGAATTTTGTAAATTTTTTGAAAAAAATGTCTTCTTTCAGGAAGATATCTCTTACCGTATAAAAGATTGAAATCTTTGTGTCTCCAAACTTTTCGGTGTTGGAGCTTCCTGGCCACGAAAATTGAGTCACCAAATTATCCGTCATTAGTTGTTTTAAACAGTATAGTTTAAAATCTCTCTCAATTTTGATCCGCCTATTTGTATAAGATGATTGTGCTGAAATAATAAACATATGTTAATTTTTTATTCTTGAGAATTACGTTAATAAATAGTAAAAAATAATTTTAAAAAATTATAATAGCAAAATGTAATGTACGTATATAATATGTATTTTTAAGAAATAAAAAAATTCAAAAGGTTAAAAAAATTACCATGTGCTGAATTTTATCTTTATTATTTGCTGAAGAAAAATCATAAAATTCTTCAATAGTCTTTAAGGGAAACCCTTGTAGAGCAGCTGATAAAGAGTGTTTTTCAACAATGTATTTTGTTCAACGCTATTCCTCAATGCTTCCAT
This sequence comes from Leptopilina heterotoma, assembly GCF_015476425.1. Taxonomy (NCBI): domain Eukaryota; kingdom Metazoa; phylum Arthropoda; class Insecta; order Hymenoptera; family Figitidae; genus Leptopilina; species Leptopilina heterotoma. Next base: position 232,360 of record NW_025110845.1, read on the forward strand.
GAGTGACGCATTTTGAGCCAAAATTTTCTCATTTTGCTCCCAAAGCAGCTTGTTTTGATTTTCCAAAGAACTGCAATCATAAACATACATTAACAACTGTCCGCTTCCTTTTTGTTACTTCTTTGTGATAAAAAGTCTTTGGACCATTACTAAATTTTGTAAATAGGTAAGATCTTACTCTAAACGATTCAAAATGGTTTCAAATTTATCATTTACATGATTTACAGTGATGATTGCAATATTCATTTGCAAGATCATTTGCGACAATACTGCCCGGTAAGAAGAGGTTGATTAAAATAGATTAAAATGTTTACACAAAATTTCAAAAATGACATTGGTTTGGCATTAAAAGCATATTGAATGTTGACCATATATGCAGTCAGTTTAATGCATTTTATTACCTTTTCATTAAAATGAATTAAAGTGTCAGCAATATTTAAGTCATAAATGGAATTCTGATTATATAATTTATGGTATTAAAGGCATAACAGTATGATAAAACAGGGCAGTAACTTTTAGTTTGTTGAAAATTATAAAATTAATATTTTGCAATAATAAAAACTAATATAAAGAATGTAAATAAAGGGATTTTTGTTTATAAAAATATACATAATATATAAAATATGTTAAATTAAAACGAAAAATATGAAAATTTTTTTTTTTAATTTTGTTATTCATTAAAATAATTTTTTAAAATGATTAAAAATTAAAATTGCTAATTAGTACCTCTAGGGGTACAATTTATTAAATTGTATAATTAATAAAAATATTAAAAATGACAAATATATACAGAATTTTGAAAAAATTAAATTATTTCTAAAATTTATTGAATATTTTTGTATTATTTTGGCAAATTAGTTAATTAGTAATTGGAAAATTATATAAAATTAAAAATTATTTATTAATTACAAAATCATAAAAAAAGTATTAATTTTTACCTTATATATTTGTTAAATTATCTTTAATCATGTTTTCTTGTCTATAAAAATTTATTTATTTTATTCCTTTGTATCAAAATAATTAATTTAATTATGTTTTTTTATTCCTCAATTATATGAGATATTAAAAGAAATTTGGAGCTAATAAATTTTCTATTATAAAACAATAATTACTTATTCTACTATTTTAAAATCCCTTTCTATAGGCGACCAGGTCATATAAGTTTATTTCCGACATCAAAGCTGTCAATTATTTGTATAGCGGAAATAATATTGACGCTCGTAGAAACATCGTATATTATTACAAACAGATTTTTACTTAAATCCTTGTTTCATATATAGAATTTTAATAAAGAGCCCCTTTCTCTATAAGTATCTGCTCTTATTCTTTCTTTTTAAATTCCCAGTAAGAAGCATGGAATAAAAAAGAATTCAGAAGTTAGACCGTTCAACAGAAGAAAAACATTAATTGAATTCTTTTGAATTCCGTTTCTGTCCAATTCCGCTGTATTCCTTGTCTAGACTAATTTTTTCATCAAAATGAATTCCTTTGAATTCCGTTTTGCTGATTTGAAAATATACACAAATTATTTGAATTCTTTTCAATTCCAAATTAAAGAAGGCACAAAATGAAACTTAATTCCTTGCAATTCCCAAATACTAAAATTCGATAAAATAATACTATTTTTAATGAGAAAGAATATACTATTTATATAAATTTAAAAAATTTATTATAGTCATTATTATTTATTTTTTACTAGTAGTATTTAATAAAGTATTTTAATTGAAAAGTAATATTTATCTTTGTTAAATAAAAAATAAATGTACACATTAATCCTATATAATATAGAAAATTTATACATAAAGTTAATATTTAAGTAAAATGTAATCTATAATACATTTTAGATAATTCATAAGGGGCTGTCCATAAATTACGTAACACGTTTAGGGGGGAGGGGGGGTTCGAGAAAATGTTATCATATGTTACATGGGAGGGGGGATCAATCATCATTGTTACGTAATATTTATAAAGAACTTAATCTCTTTATAATGGATAAATTTTTGAAAAGCTGTCCCTTGCCGCCACTTCAATATAAGTAAAAATCGAATCATTTCGCGAACCGATTCTTGGGAATAATATACAATTTTTATTGTTAAAAAATTAATGCTATATTTTTGGTTGTTCAGTATGATTAATAAAATTATTCCTCTAAATGTTTTTTATATTTAACTTAATTTTGTATTGCTATTGTACGATATAAATACTAAAAATAACAGTAATAAACAAATTTGTTTCGAAAAACGTTAGTAAAAAAATATTTTTAAAAATTACGTAACATTGATAAGGAGGGGGGGTGTAAAACGATTTTGTTACAACTTGTTACATAGGGGGAGGGGGGGTTCAAAATTTCACTAAAAACGTGTTACGTAATTTATGGACGGTCCCTAATGGTACACCATCTTCAAAGTTAAAAATTTTAATTAATAATTTATTAAATTGGTTTTGATATATTCCCTGCCAAGATTATTTTTTTCTACAAAATGAATTCTTTTGAATTCCGATTTGCTATTTTTAAAATTCATAATTTATTTTAAATTCGTTTCAACTCGAAAGAGTAGAGGGATTAAAATCAAATTTAATTCCCTTTCATGCTAGAGGTGTACGAAAATTTTACTCGAAGAAGTAAGTCAGTAACTATTATATTATTTAATAACGTTTCATAATACTAAAATAATTGTTTTTGTTAAATAAGAAGTAAATATAAATCCTATATGATGCAATGAATGTATACATAATGTTGATGCAATAAAATCTAATCTGAAATAAATTTTAAATATTTCATAAACTCATAATAATAATAGTAATATTCAAAATTAAAGTTTTTAATAATTCATTCATTCATTCGTTACAGGTATTAAAAAATATGCAAGTCATGCTTAATAAGTTGTCATTTAATTTATTATTTAATAATACAGTATTAAATAATTTATAAATCAATTTAAATGTAAAATATCGAATCGTATTAAACTAGTTATATAAACCTATTTACAATTTGTTAATTAAAGATTTATAAAATCTATTTAGAAGAACAATATAAATCTCAGTTATTGCGCTTCGACGGTGTTAGGTATCGAACAAATTAATTGCGTAGACTCTAAATCAATAACTACTGCTTTTGAGTGGATTTCTGCAATCGATACGTTTATATGATTACAATTGCCGTTTACTATCCACATTCCAACAATTTGAATATTCCCTACAAAATATGGTGTGACAATTATTTTCTTTACATAAAAAGAACACGAATCATCTGACAGTAGACAAATTTTTGCTATTTGGACAAATTCTCCATTTTTTAATTCAATAACAGTATCGTTCCAACGTTTCGATTTTAACCCTTAAACCGCACCCTGGGTGTGCGACACCCATATTCTAGCTTTTTACTCTAATATTTCGTTTAAAGTCGTAAAAATTGAACATATGTCGCTATTGAATGACACATTTTGTACTTAACTTTATGTTTCGTAAAGGACATTAGTCTCCCAAGTGTCCTTGTGTATTTTATAACTTTATGAAATTAACAGCGAAAAATTTCTGGGTGGCTGATACCCAGTTTTCGGTTTAAGGTGATTTCAATAGTTTTAAAAAACATTTTTTTAATTATTAAGATTAAATAAATCATTATGAAACTTATTTTTCTTCAAAATAGATGTACTGAGCTACATAAGATAATTTTTCTGAACCATAATATCCTTTTCCAGCTTGGAGAACACACTTTAAAGTCCCCGGGTGTCGCACACCCAGTGTGCGGTTTAAGGATGGATTCGGAAGTGTGCGGTTTAAGGGTTAAATACTTCGTACTGCTGAAAGTAAGATTTTGAAAAACGCATTGTTAACAATGAAAGGTTACCTTTTTTAAAGGTAACTAAAAGGTGATTAACCCAGATCCAACCCCCCTCCAACATTTTTTTTACCAAAAAAACTTTGTTAAGGTGCCTTGGAAAGAGACCACAGCCAGAGGCGGGCGAAGCCCGCCGAATCTTCTTTACTTTCCCATTTTTAATGCAGAAGGGAGTCAAATTGACTTTCTAGTTGGTACTAAAAGGTAATTAACCCAGATCCGGGTCTGGGTTTTAGTACCTTTTAGTACCAACTAGGAAGTCAATTTGACTCCCTTTATATTTTAAAAATGAGGAATAATACTAGCAGAGGCGGGCTTCGCCCGCCTCTGTATGGTTTCCTCCGCGAGTAACTTTAAAAAAGGCTTGTTTTAAAACGTTGGAGGGGGCTCTGGTCTGTGTTTTAGTACCTTTTAGTACCAACTTGGAAGTCAATTTGACTCCCTTTATATTTTAAAAGTGAGGAATAATACTAGCAGAGGCGGGCTTCGCCCGCCTTTGTATGGTTTCCTCCGCTAGTCACTTTAAAAAAGGCTTTTTTTAAAACGTTGGAGGGGGCTCGGGTCTATGTTTTAGTACCTTTTAGTACCAACTTGGAAGTATATATGACTCCCTTTATATTTTAAAAGTGAGGAATAATACTAGCAGAGGCGGGCTTCGCCCGCCTCTGTATGGTTTCCTCCGCGAGTCACTTTAAAAAAGGCTTGTTTTTAAACGTTAGAGGGGGCTCTGGTCTGTGTTTTAGTACCTTTTAGTACCAACTAGGAAGTCAATTTGACTCCCTTTATATTTTAAAAGTGAGGAATAATACTAGCAGAGGCGGGCTTCGCCCGCCTCTGTATGGTTTCCTCCGCGAGTCACTTTAAAAAAGGCTTGTTTTTAAACGTTGGAGGGGGCTCTGGTCTGTGTTTTAGTACCTTTTAGTACCAACTAGGAAGTTAATTTGACTCCCTTTATATTTTAAAAGTGAGGAATAATACTAGCAGAGGCGGGCTTCGCCCGCCACGGTGAGCTTGGATTGACTTGAACCCAAAAGTCCGCCCACCTTACCGTTTTCTTTTGGAATGACTTTGGTTATGTCTTCTGATTATTTTAAGACCAAAATGAAAATATTTGGTGGAAGGAAACTAAAATTATATTGATTTTTTTGCTTTTTTGTTGGTTATTCTGTGTTATTTTTTTTTAAAAGATTAAACTAAATTTTTTATGCAAAAGATATAGTTTGTATAAATTTTTTTTAAAAAAGTAGTTTTTTTAATCTACTGCGCATGCGTTTTGAAATATCTCGAAAATTGCAACGGCATTGGATTCTTTGGAAAATTTTCCATCGACTAGTACTTTTCCGAATTTTTTTTAGGCCAAAATTGACATTTTTTCAAGCAAAAATGGATTTTTTAATTTTAGTTTTTAAAAATGTCACTTTTCATGAAATTGAAGATTGTGAGTGATCTTTATGAGATACGCACTTAAAATTTTGGCTAGATCACAATTTTTGAAGGTAGAATACGCCTAAAAACTTTGAGACAAATCGATAACTTGTCACGTACAACTGTTTGATTTACCCGTGGAATCCCCCATGAAAATTACAGAATTTTGATTATTTGAATCTTTGTTTCCTTGATTACTTATAATTGTTTATTTTCGCTTTTGTTTTTTAACATGCCAGTGATCCATAGTTTTTCAGATAAGTTTTTGTATTAATTAAAATGCGAAAGGCAGGAACACATAATAAAAATCGTTCAAAAGTTTGATTATTGTGTTTTGGAAGGTCAAAAATTATTATGCGAGTGCAAGGAAAGTTAAATAATTACTTTAAGAAGATGTATGACTACAACCCTTGTGATAAAAGGTTACCTAATACTTTGTGCACGAATTGTCAAATAAAACTATGTAAAGTCAAAAGTGGTAGAGAAATCAATCTCAAATTATAATTTTCTTCTATTCTTAAACCACTCAACAAAATTAATACTCGTTTGAACAGCAAAGCTTTGAGTCTCTGTTATGTTTGCCAACATGTAAGGAATTCTGTACCCATAAATATTCGATCTTCGAGTTCAAAAATTGTTACTTCCAAGGGATTTCTTACAGATATAACAAAAAAAGCAATTTCAGGTATGATATTTTATAACTTTTGTGTAAATTTATTACTTTCTACATCTGTACACCTGACTTCCGAAACTCTTTAAAATTTTCATTAAAATCTAATTTTTAGGAAAAATCAATACTTTTTCAGAAAAACGTTGCTATTACTGTTTTTCATCAATTGGCAAATGATACTGATAGCATTAGAACTAATTGTTTCTTTAACTCCAAAAAATCACGCAGTATTATTCTATTATGTACTTGAATTCTGTTCAAAAGTACAAACCGGCCTCAGATTTTACAGTGAGCAATTGAGTCTGTATATTCTGACTTTAGAACCATTTGAAAAAAGTATAAAGTTTCCAATGATCTTTCGGATTATCCAAACCGACTCTTAAGAGCTGTATGTGAATACAATAATTTACATATCCTATGATACAGGATATAGGAATTTGAAAAAAATAATTTTACAAATAATAGGCTCAAAAGTCAAAAGTTTGATTTTTCCATTAAATATAAACTTCAACGAGTCATATTAAAACGTTTAACAGTTTTACATAAGATTTAATGTACTCTAATTCATATGTGGGTGATTTTATTGTTAAAAGGAATAATAGACAAGCTAATTTAAGAAAACTGAGAAAAATCCGTCTTTTCCCCTCAATTTTCAACAAATTTAATAATTTTAAATGTTTAAATATATTATATATTGTAGAGGGTGCTTTATTGATGCCAAAATATTTTTTTTGCATAAAAACAATTTAGATTAACCTTTTTAAAAAAATAAATAACACAAAATAACCAACAAAAAAGGAAAAAATCAATATAATTTTAGTTTCCTTCCACCAATTATTTTCATTTTAGTCTTAAAATAATCCGAAGACATTACCAAAGTCATTCCAAAAGAAAACGGTAAGGTGGGCGGACTTTTGGGTTGAAGTCAATCCAAGCTCACCGTGCCGCCTTTGTATGGTTTCCTCCGCGAGTCACTTTAAAAAAGGCTTTTTTTAAAACTTTGGAAGGGGCTCGGGTCTAGGTTTTAGTACCTTTTAGTACCAACTAGGAAGTCAATTTGACTCCCTTTATATTTTAAAAGTGAGGAATAATACTAGCAGAGGCGGGCTTCGCCCGCCTCTGTATGGTTTCCTCCGCGAGTCACTTTAAAAAAGGCTTTTTTTTAAAACGTTGGAGGGGGCTCGGGTCTGGGTTTTAGTACCTTTTGGTACCAACTTGGAAGTCAATTTGACTCTCTTTATATTTTAAAAATAAGGAATAATAATATCAGTGGCGGGCTTCTCCCACATTAAAATTTTTTTTAGGTTTTTTTCAATTTTTTTCATATTTCTCGAAAAATAATCGATTTATGAAAAAATTTATAAAGAAAAAAAAGCGTAATTTAATAAGATCTACAACTTTTATGTACAACATTTTTTCAAATTTTTAATATTTAAAAAGTTACAAAAAAATCATAATTTTATTTTTGTTTCCCATCCCTGGCATTCCTAAAATCGACTTTTTCGTCTTTCGCCATCTGATTCTTTATTTTTTAGCTAAATGAATGCTTTTCTAAAAAGAATTAACCATTTATCTCAAAAATTGGGAAAATGAAAACTTTTTTTTAGGTTATTTTCAGTTTTTTTATTTTTGTCGAAAAATAATCATTTTTAGAAAAAAATTTATAAAACAAAAAAAACGTAATATTATAAGATCTACAACTTTTATGTTCAACATTTTTTCAAATTTTCAATATTTAAAAAATTACAAAAAAGAATTGTAATTTTAATTTTGTTTCTTATCCCTGGCATTCCTAAAATCGACTTCTTCGTCTTCCCCCACCGAATTCTTCAAAAATTAACCAAATGAAAGCTTTTCCAAAAAAAATTAACCGTTTTTCTTCAAAATTGAGAAAAGTCCTTCTTCTGCATAATAATTCTTCTGCATATAATATATTCTGCATAATTATTATGCAGAAGAAGGACTTTTCCCAATTTTGAAGATAAATGGTTAATTCTTTTTGGAAATGCTTTCATTTGACTAAAGAATGAAATATCAGATGGGGGAAGACAAAAAAGTTGATTTTAACAATGCCAGGGATGGGAAACAAAATTAAAATTATGATTTTTTTTGTAACTTTTTAAATATTGAAAATTTGAAAAAATGTTGTACATAAAAGTTGTAGATCTCATTAGATTACGTTTTTTGTTTCTATGAATGTTACGTTCCGAGCAAGAGCGAGGCTTTTAAATAAAATTAAATAATTTATTTAAAATAGATTTTAAAACCAGTTAGCTGATTAATCAGGTTGGTAAAGCCTGATCTTTATTTTTATTGTAGGATCGTGATCACTTGTCAAAACTATGGGCTTTGCGTTAATAACAAGATAAATATTCCTTTTATTTAATTTATTGTTTATAGTAAGAAGAAAGTTACAATTGTTACAAATTGTTACTTACGTTTAATTACAGATTCGTTGACAAAATTATCGCAGGGTTGTTATAATTGGTTTTCTTGGTTTAAACTCGTTTCAATTGAATGAAACTGAAAGTTTGTTTTATTACACTTGTGTAATATTCACAACTTTATAACAGTTTTTGTGCTAAAATAACAGTTTCACGTTTTCTAAGTGTTAAATTATTTATCTTGCACCTTTTTAGGGGAAAGAAACTTGTTTCTAAGTGACAAATAATTATAACTTGCACCTTTATGGAAAGAATTAGTGAAATTTATACTATTAATTATTAATCACAAATACGACAGTTAAAATAGCAAAATTATCAACTCTAAGTGTTAAATTATTTGTCTTGCACCTTTTGAGGGGAAAGAAACTTGTTTCTAAGTGATAAATAATCTAACTTGCACCTTTTTACGGGAAAGAATACAATAATTCGCGTTTTAACCGAAGGGTCGCTCTACAATGATACTGTCCGCACTGAACTACACCGGAACTTTTGACAATCGTTCTGCTTTTTACAGCAGCTTATATAGTTTCTAATCTAATGCATTTTGGGGATGTTAAGTGGTGGAAACATTTTGTTTTAGGTGTTTTGACCACATATCGTTTTAGACACGTATCACATGCTCTGTTTCAGACACGTACAACATGCACTGTTTTAGGCACGTACGATGTAATATGATCTTTTTCTATTTCATTCTAGTTATCATCTATTAATTTAAACTTATAATTTTTTATTCGGTTCATTTCCATTAATTCAGACATTGATAAGCGTTTTTGAATTCAATAATCGAATCGACAATCGATTATCGATTTATTTTCGATTTGATACATTTAAATGGATTCATATTAATATTTTGACAATAAATAATAATTATTGATTGAATGCCATATGGATCGATCAAATAATTAAATAATTCTTATTAATATTAAATGATTTTATAAATTAGAAGAATATATGTTTTCCTATCATCTTTTAAACATGTGTCATCTCTTTCATTCATAGCTTGACACTTGTCGTAAAGACAGAGTTCGTTGATTCATCTTACTATTTCATTCACGTGAGTAATAACACGTTTTAATGAATCATGTGAATGAAATATTATAGTATTTCATTATGATTTATATTTTATGCTTTTAATTTAGGATTCGTAAAAGAAGATGTAATATTTTGAACTATGTCCTTAGACATTGTTTGAATATTACATTTATGAAATGTAATTAATTGATTATTTAACTATATTACTAAATTTACGAAATTTATAAAATTTTGAAATATGTCGGGATGTAACAGTCCTCCCTCCTTAAATTGTTCATCGTCCTCGATAAACTTGTAATTTTTACATATAAATTTTCGTAAATTTTTACAATTATCTTTTTAATTTAGAGAATGTAATGTTGCTGACAAGGGAATTTTAAAGTGTGAAGTGTTATGTTTAAATGTTAAAGTTTACATTATGTGTAGTACGTGTTCAAAACTGGATATGGCGATGAAGAAGGTAAGTTGTTTTCAAAATATGGTTTCTCTTGTATTCCTCGGTCCAGCTGAGTTGAACAAAATCGTGAGAATCTTCATGATCATCAAATTTTTGAATGATGATATCAGGATCTGTTGTCCCTACTTATGCTGTACAAGTCCTTTGTAATTAGTTCTTCATTAGCTATGAGTGACAGTGGGTCGGTTAGTGACGCTTCTACTGTTAACTTGGTTGATTTTTGTATTCGAAAAATGAGACCAGTTCCTCTTTTGTTGAGTCGAGATGTTCCTCATGGTAATAATGTGTTTTGATTAGTTTTCCTTTTGTTGTCAATTGTGTTTTTTTTTGTTTTCTTTTTTTTTTAATATGAGTGATTCTGTTGACGAAATTGACAGTAATGTGTCAGATTACGTGGACTTATTTGATCTTGACGTCCTTGGGCCATTGGAAAATGTTGATAACATCCGAGCAACTGTGATGCCACAAGTGGAAAATGTGACAGTTAGAGGAATTGATCCTGTGCCTTCGACTTCGAGATCAGAAGAACACTGGCATGCAGCGAATATTCCACTAGATATTCCAATAATTCCACAGTTGGATCGTTTATTGACTGCTAACGTATCCAGTCAAAGGCTTTCAGGATTACGCATGGTGGAATTGGAAGAACGTATGGGCATTTTCCAATTTGCTATATGGAAAATGCCTGTCGAGGGAGCAGCTGAAACAGTGCGTCGTTTAATTAGTGATGTCACAGTGTCACGTCCCGAGCTAAGGCGAGGGTAGTTTTATCAAGTGTTTAATAAAAGGGAGGTATTTCGCTGATTTGTCAAGTTGGTAAGTCTTGACATTTATTTTTAAGTGTGGATTCGTTAGACTTTAAAGAAACTACGGGTTTCCGTTAAATAAATTATATGCTTATTCCTTTTTATGTAATTATTTATTAATAATCATTAATAATTAAACAATTACTATTACTTACAATTTTGAAGTTGGTGTGGAAAATTACAGTAATGAAGCGGCAACCAGTTATGCGTTGTTGCGTTACAGGTTACAAGATATTATGAGCTTTTCAGTTCGTTTCTTTTTAAACACAAAAGAACAACTATTTAAACAATTATTTAACAACTCTAAGTGTTCTTTCACACACTGTACCTTGATACAAAAGAAAACTTATTTTCTTAGTGTTTGGAAAGAACTTGCACTAACTTTTTACAATTAGAAAGAGAATATTAAATTGAATTGTTATGCGACGAAAGTGTTATTGGTATTTCAATTAGTGCGATTTATTCCCTTACTAAAAGAACAAGTCTTCTTTAACACTAAATTTACTACTCAATTTCACGATCGAAGGGCCGACTCAACGATACCGTTCGGGCAGAAGCACACCGGAGTATTTGACAATTGCTCTAGGAAAGCTAGGGGTTTATATAGTAGCTTAAAGTCTACTTGCTTGGGGATGAGACGGTCAAAAGGCACGTATCCGTGCTAAAATGTAGAAGTCACGTATCTGTGCTAAAATGTAGAAAGCACGTACGAGTAAGATCATTTTACCTAAACATTATTCGTTCGATCAAAGATGAGTAATATGATACTCTCTTTTACAATAATTTTTATACATTAGTCATTATGCATTCATTCTTATGTTTTTCAAATCTAATTCTCTAGTGTCTGGATTACGAACTTTCATACGTTCGCATCCTTTGCGCCGCTTATGATAAGCGAACGGCAACCGATTAATTACCATAAGTGTAGGTAACGAACCGACCGCCGACCACTTATCACGTCTCTCTAGATCACGGTCGATTATGAATCCAATTGCCTTAGATGGTAACTCATATGCCAATGATAATAATAATAGCAATAATAATGAAATAATATAATAATAATAATAATAATAATTGAATATTTAAAAATTATTATAGAATTATTTATCTTATTTTACTACTAATTTTAAATTAAAAATTTTAAAAATTAGGTTATATCTAGGGATGTAACAGTCCTCCCTCCTTAGACTATTTATCGTCCCGATAAATTTGTAAATTTAATGAATTTGTAATGAATTAATTTTTAACAACCAATTTTGAAATATTTTGTTCTTACAGAATATAATGACGAAATTGTGCTTGTTTCAATGTGATATGTTATGGAATGAGTGAGACTGTATTTGTAGTGTTTTGTCTAGTGATGTGATATGTAACGTTTATCCGATTTTCTGAGGTAAGTAGTTTTCTTGTATCTTTTGGAATCTAGTCGTCCTTCTTGATATATGACTGATAGTAATTTTTTTTTTTTTTTTTTTTTTTTTTTTTTTTTTTTTTTTTTTTTTTTTTTTTTTTTTGACTATTGTCATCAGTTTCTGGTCACGTAGTCATAATGTTGAACTCCAAGATGCATTGTAAGGGAGTGACAACGATCAGTTATTCTTCGGCATTTGTCATGGAGAACGAAAGCTCTTCTTCTAGTGATACTGTCTCGTATGAAGAACATAAGAGGGAAGTTTCTTCGATTAATGTTGACATGGAACCTCAGTCTACTGGTGAGTGTTGAATTATCAATTTGTTTTCCGCGTTGTTTTCATTATTTATATATAATATTCATTTCATTTGTTGTCTCTGTTTTAAATGGAATGTGACAGTGAATTTTCTAATATTCTTCTTCATTCTTTAGAAAATGAGGAAAATTTAATATCGCAAAATGAGACAGAATTTTGTCAGTCGATTGAAAATTTTGATATTTCTCTTTTTGATGAGGATAATAATAGTAACTTAGAATTGAATTCTCATTCATTGACTAAATTAGAGAGCTTGACATGTAGATTGCGGCGTGTTGAAGAACAGTTAGGAATATTCTATATTGCCTTTTGGAAGGTGAAAATGAACAAGGCAATAGACCTAATTACCAAATTGTGTAAAAGCAAACTCAATTTAGAAGTATCAGAGAAGGATTTTAAAGTTGTTCAACCATTAGATATTAGACGGGCGGGTGTTCTATTATCTTTGTCTAATTTATTCCTGCGAAACAAGATATTGAATAATAGTGACTTATTTCTATTGGAAGGTCTTCATGTTGCTTCAGAGTAATGTTCTCGTATAATTTTAATTAAACTTGATTAATTGCTCATTAATGATTCTCTTTTTTTTTTTTTTTATTTTCAGGTGATGGTAATTCAGTGCTTTCCTGTGAGATTAATCAATTTTTGCATAAAATTAATGCCTTGTCTGTATCGTTGTTACACAATATTCACATAATGGATAACATCGAACATTTGGGATTGACGGACGAAAAACGAAAAAGGGGTCGTCCGAGTAAGGCAGCCAATGAGAGATTTCACAGATTAAAATTGATTCGTCAATCTCAACTGGATCAGGCCAAAAGAGGAAGCTTGGAGGAAGCTAGCGAGTTAAACCGAAGTATTAGTAGCTTTATGTGGAATTTTCCGAATCTTATTGATTCGTTGGCTTCATCATCTGGTTCATCAAGGTAAACCTTTTTTTTTTTTTTTTTTTTTTTTTTTGATAATTTATTTTTTAAGTCATTTGTATTTATTGCATTGTAATATAATTTTGTTATTTTCAGAACTGGCGATTCGGAGTTTAAAATTTGTTCCTGTGGTCGAATTTATCCTCCAACTTACTTATATAGTCATTGCTTCTGTGGAGAATTCTTTTCCCGTTGAATAAAAGAAGATCATTGATTACAATTGTAACATGTTGTGTAGGTGTTTATGTGATGTGTATTATTTTATGTCAATTATTATCATGAATCACACAATTTACGTCAAAATTTTTGTTTATATAATTTTATGGTTTTAACATTTTTGCCGTTATATGTAATAAAGATTTCTTTTTAACTGAGAGGTAATTTTATTATTTTTCTTAGTTGGATTTTTCCTTGAAACAATATAATTTATTTATTTATATATATATATATATTTTTTTTGTTTGTTTGTTTTTTTAATTGCGACCAACCTATTTTCAAAGAAACGATTAATCGATGATTATAATTGATAAGTACTTGAATTTAGATTCGAGTTATATTTCGTCTCTTAATAAAATATATCGTGACGATAATTGAGTCAGCCTTAAGTTCGTTTCATTGGTGTTGAACAGCGGCGCTGCAGATGTTTTGAAGAGTTACGATCGTGGTTGATACACAAGTGAGGAGACTTTCGAATGGCTTGCAAGGTCGGTGCGCGTACAGGGTGTGCCGTAACGACGCGGACAGAGAGAGAGACAGAGAATACAAGTCGTATGATCTCGCGCAAGAGAGAATCGATGGTTGCGGTCGATATACGTGTGACGTCAGATGGTAGTTCAACAGCGTGCATTTGTAGAGAGTAACTTGAAATTTGTATGAATTTTGAAAATTTTTATAGTTAGTCCTCCCTCCTTAAAACTTCCATTGTCCCCAATGATTAGTTATAGGCTTGCAGGTTGGTTCGTACGTCGTCTTCTCATGGATATAACCTTGTAGCATATGTATAAATTTTTTATTACTATTATTGCTAATAATAATAGTAGTAATTTAAAGGCTACTGAAATGTAATCCATAGTTTCAGAGATGGAACCCAGAATTGGTATATTCATCTGTGGAATGAAATTTTGTTATTAATTTTTTATATTTTGAATTTGTATTATATAGGGAATTTTGAATTTTGGTCTAGGGATTTTTGAAATTTGTTTTTGTTTTATTTTATGAATTTTAGTATTTGTTAGATACTTTTTTCTTATCATTTTGATTAATTATAGTTATGTAGTTATTTAGTGAATGTCAAAAGTAGGAATTTTTGTAATTTGTATGTATTTTTAATCGAGAATCTCGAACGATATATAGATCGATGTGTTAAAATGTTAATTGTAAAATTGCTATATTTTAATTAATTAATTATGTTATTTATTGATTAATTTAATCTTAACTTAATATTTCGATTATCTTTTCTATAATTTTTTGTATTGATTAATGTCTTTGTTAATTTCGATAAGACTATATCGAAGATTGATATATCGATGTGCGATATGATTTATAAAGGTTGTCTTGTTGTTATCTTATTAATTTATAGAAAATATAATCTATTTTATTATTTATTATTAATATTATGTTAATTATCAGTATTTTTGTGATTTTTCATTATAAAGAATTTTTTAAAATGAAGAGGAAAGAAGAAGGCGACCTCCAAATCCCCTTCCTTCTTTTTCTTTCGTCTTTCTTTTGGTAATTTTTATTTTATTTGTTTTTGTGATTACATTTTTAACCTAGTTTAATATATACATATATATATATATATATATATATATATATATATATATATATATATATATATATATATATATATATATATATATATATATATATAATGTGAATAGTATATTTTTGATAGTTATTATAGTTTTAGTTCTTATTTATTTATAATAATATGAATATAGTATTACTATTTAATTTGTACATTAGCTTAATTTTTAATTAATTTTTTCATATTATTATTTATTTAATTTTTATTTATATATATATCTATGTACATATTAGAGATTATTTGTTATATTGTATTAGAGTTATTTTGCCATTCTTTTGTCGAGAATTTTATGTTTAAAAAAAGGCTTCTGGGGAATCCCAAGAGTCTTCTTTTTCTTGTTTAGGTTCTACAGTTTCTGGTATATCCCAGTTTTCCGTTTTAATTTGGTAATTATTTGGAGTTTTAATTGGGGTTCCTGGGATTTCCCAGAATTCGTCAATGTTATTGTCATTTTGTTCTAATTTTAGGTTTAACTTTTTGTTTCTAATAGGTCCTTTGCAATGAAGTTTTGTGTGACCCCTTAGGAAGCAAAATTCGCAACAATTCGTCCATTTAAATAATTTTATTTTTAATATTGTTGGTTCTTCCTTAGACATCACAAAAGTTAATCCTTTTTCATTTGATTCTTTTTCTTGCTCGCTGAAATAGTATGTTTTGTCTAATAGTTTTAGAATTTGTCTAGCGGTATCATGTTCACCATCTTTAATTTTTCTTTCATTACGGGATCTCGTGACAAAAATATTGTCGTGAATTAAATCTGTTACAATACATTTAACATCGTATCTTCGATTATTGGGGGGGCCTGATACAGATTCAACGGAGTAAAGAGGTTTGGTTAAATTGTATTCCGCAGTGAATTCTTTAAGAATTCCTTTTGGGAATTCTAGTTGGTCGATATTTCCTTTAGGAAATACGGTTATGGCGACGAGCTCTCCTTGTAAAGGGGGTGTTTTGAGGACCATTTCTGCCATCTATAACATAAAATTGTGTTATTATACTTGTTCATAAGCAAGTTTTAATTTGTCTACATATTTTTGAAACCTTTGACCTTCATTTGTAATTAAAATTGCGGTATGTTTGTCTAAGAGATCCACAATTTCTCATGGCCCGTGATAGTAAGGTTCAAATTTGTTTTTCTTAACTTCTCTAAGGACATAAGCTTTATCTCCTACTCTTCCTAAAAAGGGCCTTACCTTTTTATCGTAGTTTTGTTTAGATTTATGTTTAGACTGTATGAGGTTTTTCGCGGCCAATGTTTTTATTTCTGTTAGTCTCGATATTAATTCTACTAAGTGAGAACCGTAGGATTCTAGTTTTTCTTCTGAGGGAACGGAAGTAGGAGTTCAGGCTGTTTTTCCGAAAATTAATTCGAAAGGAGTGAAATTTGTTGCTTCATGAACTGATGTATTATAGACGAACATGCTCTAGGGCTGGGACTCCTATTTCTAACCTCAAATTAGTATTATAATTCTTACTTTCGCTCGGCTGCTGATATCTCGATACATGATAAGCATGATTATAATTATCTGTTTGATGTTGATGTCTTGTTTCAAATTCTAATGCAATGTCTACTGCTTCTTTCAACTTTTTTTTTTTTTTTTTTTTTTTTTCGCGAGCTTCTATTAAACTAGAAATTGCGTCCGGAACACCGTTAATGAATGCATCTAAGGCACAATCGTCTAAGGGCTCTAACATGTTTTTCATTTTCTCTTCTCCGTATGAACTAAGTAATGCAGCTTTTGCTCCGGCTACTAAAAGTGTTAATCTATCGTAAAATTCGCTTATACTTTCACCTCGGGTCATACGAATCGTGGATATCTCATGAAGATACCATACATAAGATTTTTTAGGGGCATATCTTTGTTTTAAATGTTTAACTAGGTCGTCAAGGGTTTCAAAAGTTTTACCATAAGTGCTATCGCGTGCAGCACCTCTTAATTTAGATAATACCAAGTTAACATATTGTTTATCACAATTAATGGGAATAGAAGATTCTCCATTTTTTACATCTTCGAGAAAATCTCTTAAAGGCATGTTTTTACCATCATAAAGAGGAATATGCATAGTCCCTTGTTGTAGTGCAAAGCATTCCGCCATGGTGGTGACCATGAGGTCATTAGTATCAGATTCGTTATCGTCAGGCATTTTGCTTATTTGATTACCAATTTTCATAAACGTTTAATGAATTTACTTTAATAAAATTCGTTAATAATGTCGAAATTAAAAGGTATTCCCAAAATACCGGTTATATCTGTGAACCCTGTATAATTAATAGAGTGAAATTCGAGAACTGTATGATTAACGCAAATTTTAGTTTTTCCCAAGGTTTTTATTGTACCTTCTCTTAATGAAAGAGTTTTAGTATAATCAATACCAAAGTAAGAATTTAATTCCTTGTCTTTAATCAAATTTATTGGTAATGATGGGTCAATAATGAATTTCGCTTCGAATTCTTTAAAGAATCTTGATTTTAATAGAATGAGTGGGTATAGATTATTGTATCTTTCTATGAAATAGAAATATGAACTCATGAGGGGTTAGATGTGGATGACGCTTAAAGGATTAAGCCTAATAAGTGTAGTTGTTTCCGCGGTATGGGCGTCTGACTTGACGCGGCTCGAACTACTGCGAGTATACCGCGCGTGAAGTCAATAAGTGGTTAGAGTCAATGATATGCGTTTTCGCGCTATATTTGAATCTGAATATTAATTGTCAGTTTAATTATGTTTGTTAATCAAATTTTGTACAACTGGACTTTGTACAAATACTTCAAAACCGTTAAGAAGTCTATCTATTACTACTCTATTATTCCAATTTCCGTCCTGATTAATAGTTTGTCTGGCGAAGTGATCAATTTGCAGAATTTGATCAAGAAATTTTGCTCCTAATACTGCTATAACTTCCGAATTGCTTTGACTATCTATTACTCCGAATTCATAAAATTGAGGATCGTTATCTTCACTGCTTACACTTGAATTTAAACTTATGTTAAATGGGATGTTTACTATACCGAGAGTTTGAATTTCTCCGTTAAAAACTGTATGTGTAATGTTTTTGTTAATATGAACGAAAGGCTGCAATTCGGATTTTTTTATTAAATTAATTGAAACAGTAGGATCAATTATAATTTGTTTATTTTGAGATATAATGTGATGAGATGAGAATCTAGCGATTGGATAATTATAAGGCACTTCGGTATATTTATGCATGAGTTTTATCTTAGTTATTCTGATTACTATTTGCCTAAAATTATTTTACAATAATTTTATTATTTGATGTATTAAACTATTTTATTAAATATACTTAATGCTGTTGGATTTTTGGCTATTGCTTCGAGACCACTTTTAAATCTATTTATTATTATATCTTTATCCCAATTTCCGTTTTGAACAACTGTTTCGTTGACAAAATAATTAAATTGACAAAATTGATCAAGAGAACTAGCTCCTAAAATTGCAATTATGTTAGAATTAGTTTGATAATTAACTACGCCAAATTTTAACGATACCTTTTCGCTTGATTCGCCTTTTGTGTAATATTCGTTTGTTATGTGAACTGGTAAAATTACTTGGCCAATAGTTCTAATTTCTCCTTTAAAAAGTGAGTGAGTTTTATTTTTATTTATATTAACAAAGGATTTTAATTCAGAATGTTTTATTAAGTTTATAGATATAGTAGGATCAATGAGAAATCTTTTATTTTGAGAATTACAGTGATAAGAAATAAAATGTCCACTAGGATAATTAAAAGAAGAATTAATATAATTATTCATGAATTTATCCTGATTATTATAATTATTTAACCTCTTTAGTTATTATTTTTCTTGAATTAGATTTTTAATGTGTTTCTATATCTATATATATACGTTAGCTGTGGGCCGCCAGTCCGACTTCAGCTAGTTTATACTACTGTGAGATCGCTGCCTAAAGGCGAGATACAGTAGTTTAAGTAAATGCAATTTCTTGTCCAGAAGGGACTCGCGCTATATTTGAACTGTATAATTTAAACACTGTCTTATGAAAACCACAAGAAAACGATTAAAATTATCAATGTTGCAATAAAAACACTTAAATAAACAAAACACATGGCTGAATAACTCTTATTTTATAATTTTCGGCTCTATTTATAAGGATAACATGAATAATAAATTTTTTTTTTTTTTAACAAGAAATTATTAAATAGTTATTTTATTTTTATTATCTTTACAATTCAACTGTTGTTATTAATTCGATTTTTATTGTTTATTAAAGTTTCTGTATTATTTAAAAGATTTTCAAAAAATTCTGAAAACTCCTGTTGCGAATTTAAATTTTTCACTTCCAATAATTTTTCTACTGTTTCCAATGATTTTTCCTGATATCTCTTTTGAACTTTTCTCCCTCCTCTGTTTCTAGGCTTTTTGAAGACTTGGTCCTCGTTTTGCATGATAAATTAAACTGAAAGAAAAGACATTTTGTCTTCAATCTAGTTTAACTAGTTACTATTATGGTGAATTAAAAAAAAGAAAATCAATTATTAAAGTGAAGCAAAGAGATTCCCGCCAAATCGGCGTAGAATTTCAGCGTATTAAGGTCGAAATTCGCCGAAAAGGCGTAAAATAACCTCAATTAAGCTTCAACTTAACTAATTTTCAATTGTTATCTTTAAATTAACAAATTCGCCGAAAAGGCGTAAAATGTTACTTTCAAAGATTGACTGTTAATGTGTAATGAAATCGTTTTATTAACAATTTTACTAAAGCAAAACTGCAAGGTCAAAATTCGCCAAAAAGGCGTAAAATCAACCTTTTAAAACGATTAATGTGTAGTAAAGTAATGTAATATATGTTTTGTGTATAATGAGTATAGAGTGTTTGTGTAATTATATAAATTTTTATCAATCTAATATTTTATCCTAAGTGTAATTGAATTTTAACTTGCACCACGTGAATGGAAAGAAAGGGTTTCGTATAACTCCGAACTGCGAGCAGAAACAACAATTCTAAGTGTTAATATTAATTACTTGCACGATAACCGAGTACAATTCTATCCGCAATTGCCGATTAAAGAAAGGAATAATATATTAGTTGAATTATGCTAAAAATGAATTTTAAAGGGTGAGTTTTATGAAATTCGAACAGGTTTTGGAATAATTAATAATTATTAACAAAAGTAACAAATCCCACCGCTGCCACCAAATCAGCTGTCACGTCCCGAGCTAAGGCGAGGGTAGTTTTATCAAGTGTTTAATAAAAGGGAGGTATTTCGCTGATTTGTCAAGTTGGTAAGTCTTGACATTTATTTTTAAGTGTGGATTCGTTAGACTTTAAAGAAACTACGGGTTTCCGTTAAATAAATTATATGCTTATTCCTTTTTATGTAATTATTTATTAATAATCATTAATAATTAAACAATTACTATTACTTACAATTTTGAAGTTGGTGTGGAAAATTACAGTAATGAAGCGGCAACCAGTTATGCGTTGTTGCGTTACAGGTTACAAGATATTATGAGCTTTTCAGTTCGTTTCTTTTTAAACACAAAAGAACAACTATTTAAACAATTATTTAACAACTCTAAGTGTTCTTTCACACACTGTACCTTGATACAAAAGAAAACTTATTTTCTTAGTGTTTGGAAAGAACTTGCACTAACTTTTTACAATTAGAAAGAGAATATTAAATTGAATTGTTATGCGACGAAAGTGTTATTGGTATTTCAATTAGTGCGATTTATTCCCTTACTAAAAGAACAAGTCTTCTTTAACACTAAATTTACTACTCAATTTCACGATCGAAGGGCCGACTCAACGATACCGTTCGGGCAGAAGCACACCGGAGTATTTGACAATTGCTCTAGGAAAGCTAGGGGTTTATATAGTAGCTTAAAGTCTACTTGCTTGGGGATGAGACGGTCAAAAGGCACGTATCCGTGCTAAAATGTAGAAGTCACGTATCTGTGCTAAAATGTAGAAAGCACGTACGAGTAAGATCATTTTACCTAAACATTATTCGTTCGATCAAAGATGAGTAATATGATACTCTCTTTTACAATAATTTTTATACATTAGTCATTATGCATTCATTCTTATGTTTTTCAAATCTAATTCTCTAGTGTCTGGATTACGAACTTTCATACGTTCGCATCCTTTGCGCCGCTTATGATAAGCGAACGGCAACCGATTAATTACCATAAGTGTAGGTAACGAACCGACCGCCGACCACTTATCACGTCTCTCTAGATCACGGTCGATTATGAATCCAATTGCCTTAGATGGTAACTCATATGCCAATGATAATAATAATAGCAATAATAATGAAATAATATAATAATAATAATAATAATAATTGAATATTTAAAAATTATTATAGAATTATTTATCTTATTTTACTACTAATTTTAAATTAAAAATTTTAAAAATTAGGTTATATCTAGGGATGTAACACACAGGCATTGAATTTTCTTTAAATGAATTCATAGTTGTGAGTGCCTTAGACGCGAAACGACAAGGTGTTTTAGTGCGTGTCTCAACCCTTAGTTTAAAACAATTAATTTTTAACTGTAAAATGTTGTTAATATTCAGAGGATATAATATTGACTATTTGTGAATATCCTCTCTCTTTTATATTTTTTTTTGTGAGTGTGTTTGAAATAATGTTGTCCTGTTTGATTTAATTATTACAGGGTTGATTATTTTTATGCTTTTAGATCGTTCTTCATATGTGCGGGCACAGCAATTTGATCCACGGAAATTGGCGAGGATATTCTTTTATATCTCGGAGTTGACACGATTATCCACCGAATTAAAAGAAAAAAGGGGATGTGTAGGATTCTTGCCCTTGTATGAAATCATGTCCTTTCAGTGTACGGCTCCTTATGGTATACGTTGTCGTAGGATTGTGAATTCATGGGCAACATGTTCGAAGTCTTTGAAAAATCAAAGGAAAATTTTACGACGATTGAAGCTAAAAATAGAGAAGAAACTAAATGCCTTAGTTTTCTCTATTATAAGGGATTTTCAACCAATTCATGAATGTATACATTTAACTTCCGCACAATATTGCACTGGGTAAGTGAAAACAATTTATTTTAATTTTTAATGAGTTGTTGGTGTTTTCACTTGATTAGTTGTCTAATTTTTTTACCAAAATTTTTCCTCTTTTTTTTTTTTTTTTTAGAATTCAAGGGTCCTCTGGTCGTTTTTGTCCATGTGGGAATTACGTCACCATGATTTTTCGTACAATGACTTGTGGATGTGGAACAACATTAGTAGATCCGGAGTTGCCAAAAATTGAGGAAGTCGATACACAAGACGAGAATTTGGAAATTGAGGAATCCTATGGTCGTGAATGTCGTTGTGGATTATTTATCATCCAAAAGAGATGGAATTTGAAGTGTCGATGTGGTGCCACGTTGCCTGAAGAGGGTGTTGATGTGTCAGGGGAAGAAACAATTATAAATTTAGATATAGAAAGTGAAGAAATAGATATAATTAATTAAATGTATATATACATATATATGTGACTCTTTTTTTTTTTGTATACAATATCCTTATTTGATAGTCTTAATTTTGTAAGTTTAAGTGTTTTATTGTTTTCTTATAATATTTTATCCCTTTTTGTATTTTTATTACTGACATTATGTAATATTTTAATTTTTTAATCTTTTTTTTGTGTTCAAATTATTTCTACAATCCTTTCTTTACTTTAATTAAAAATTTTTGTTATGTTTATTAACTATTAATTAGTTATTGTGTTGATAAAATATATAATTGATTCTTTACTATTTTCTTTAAATATCTTTTGAACATTAATCTTAGTTGAATTGTGAGAATTCAATGCGTTTACTATTTAAAATCAAAATTTTAATTTTTTGTTTGTTTATTAATTCAATTTTCTGGATTGCAAGATATTTTTATAGCCAATATATGCATAATTATAAAATTTTTATTGATTATATTATCAATTAAATCGATTATTTTCACTCGATTTCATGAAGAAAGTATCCGAGGAGCATGAATATACAGGTAGTATGTTCGTGCATTTGAGCAGAGATCAAGAGACTTCAATGCTTGGTTAAATGGTAAAGTCGGCATTGATTTTTTATGCGGCCAGAGTCCCATTTCTCCCTTCTTACTAAAATATAATTTTTATTCGCTTATTTTCCTTCTTTAATTGATTTTACTATTTAGTATTATTATTAAATATTGTTTCAATATTTTACTTTATATTTTAGTAATTTAATTTCTTGACCTAATGTATAAATTGTTCTAAATATATTCATCATTTTTTTTTTTTTTTTTTTTTTTTTTTTTTTTAACGAAATTAATAAGTTCTTTACTTTAATAATTTTATTGTTCATTTGAGAGTTTCTTTATTTAACTATTTTAGTTCTCATTATTGTCTTTATTAGACTGATAATTAATAAAGACAATCAATAGTGTTATAACTTTTTTGATCGAAATTCTTTAATTTAATAATAAAACTTAAAATCATTGATATTTTTAATTATTTGTTGATTTATTTGTGAATAATTGATACGACACTTAATGGTGCTTAGTTTTGTATTAATATTTTAATAGTAATCGATTATGGTTCGATAATATTGAGACCATTTGTCGAGAATCGTATCAAGAATTCACGTGTACTAAGAGTGTAAGCGACATCGGGTTGTGCATGAGCTGGAGACTTTAATGCCGCTCGGTCTCGCTTACCGTATAAGAGAGGCGTGGGACTGTCTATGCAATCATTGGGAAGGAGGCGTGGGCCTGACCACACACTGTGTCGCGAGAGATCCTCCTACACTTTCATGCTTCTCTGATACTTTCAGCTCAACGTTGGGACTTTTAAAGCCATTTATTATTAACAATAACTGTTAATAATAGCAAAGGCTAATGTATTAATCTATTTTCTACCCTTTTACATATAATTATTGTATATTTAAATTTTTAATTACTAAATTCATCAAAATATGACTTTTAAAGCAACAATAATTATTAATTGTTATATTGTTTGTTAATAATTTATTAGTATGTTGTTAATAAAGTCTATTAGATTGATCATTATATTTTATCAATAATTATTGTGTATGATTTATTTAATTTAAAATTCTATTTTCATCTAATTTCTATAATTATTATTAACTGTTATTATTTAATCAATTTATTGGTTAGTTATGCAACTTTGATAAAATATTTATCATTATTTATGATTTTCATATTTGATCAATTTTGCTTATTTGTAAATAATTTTAATTTACTTATTATTTAATATTATTTAATTATTTATGGTTATTAATTTTTGTTAATATTATTAATTGTTGAAAATTAATCATTAATTGTTTTATGCTTTTTATTATTGATTATAAAAAGTAATTGGTAATATTTTAAATAATAATTATTAATCAATTTTCGACAAGATTTAATGGTTAATATTGTTATTAAGTATATTCTTATGCTTTTATTGACACTCATCATAAATACGGATTTTCAAATTTGAATTTAAATTATGTGCCGCCTTTTCATGATAGCCGTCAAGTAAAACATGCGCAGTGTATACATAGCTTCAAGATCTATTCATGCGATCGATGTTGTAAGCTTAAGGTTTCCGCGCGCTGGTTTGAATTGTGTTGCTTCTTGGCGGTTTATAGTATCCTGTTTATTTCATCTCTTATAGTGGCTCTATTTCTTCAAATTTTTCGGGATTTTTGGGCCTGGTCCTCCCTCCTTAGAGTTTACATTGTCCTCAATGTATGTGGGCTGCAATTGGGCCAATAATCCATATTTGTTGTTTATACGTTGGATCGATTATTCGATCTTTGTCTTCTCATTGTTACGACTTTATAAAGTACGTATAGGTTTTTAACTACTATCAATGCTATCAATAATAATAATATTTTGAAAGCTATTGACATATAATTAACAGCTTCAGATATATGTCCCAAAAATGGAATTTCCATCTGCAACATCAAATATATTTTAGTTTTTATTCTTATTTTAGGTTTTTATTAAAATGAGGAGGAAAGAAGAAGGCGACCGCCAAATCCCCTTCCTTCTTTTTCTTTCGTCCTTCTTTTAAATTTTTTTTTTTGTTTGTTTTATTGATTATAATATTTATACATATAATTGATTATAATATTGGGTGATTGATTACATAGGTATTATTATAATTGATTATTATATTTCTTAATTTTAATTAAAATTGGAAGTAGTGTTTTTATCTGATCCAAGTGTTTTTTTCTACTTCACAATACTTATTAATTAATTAAATTATTGATTATAATATGTAGGTTATAACAGTAGATTATAATTATTTGATATTTTTATTGATTAATTATATTTTGAAGAGAGTAATAAGGGTTAATTAATGGATTATTATCAAATATATTTAATTATTAATATCAATTCGTAATTCTTGGTGTAATATATTTGTTTTATAACTAGTTCTTGTAATTATTAATTAAGCATGGTACTGATTATTATTGATTATATTGTATGTTTTAAGTAAAATATATAAGTATAATATTTTGGGGTTATATGTTTTGCAATAATGTGATTTTCATAATTATTTACATCTTGATAAACATTTTGTTTATTAATTAATAATCACATTATTTCTAAAATTATTTAAGTTATTTTATATATAGTTTCATAATTTGTTTCTCATTAACAGTCGGTATGTTAGATAATTAGCGATTATTTTATCGCATTATAGTTTTAATTCTTTTGTTTCATTGTTGGTAATGTAGTTTTATAATTATTTTAGTTAATTTGTTTTAAAGTTTAAATGTAATTATTTTAAATTATTGTTAATTAGTTTTAATTTGGGTTGTGTATTATTTCATATTTTAACGTTATTCGTTAGTTGTTATGTTGTTTTTCGTGGTGTGTTTTCTATGATCTCATCTAAGGGTTTTATCTCTTTAGAATTTGCAAGGATCATCAAATTTTGAAAATGAATCATTTAAGAACAAGAAGTCAAAATGAATGGACGTAAGTATGATTATAATTTTTTAATTTATTTAATTAGTGAGTTAATATTGTTATTTTAATATTAAATATTAATGTTTGTTTTCTTTACAGAATCTGATAATAATTCAAACCGAAGGAGGGCATATGTGGGCCCTTTTGAAGGAGGTAATTATTTTTGTTTTTGTTTTATTATTTTATCTTATTGATTATTATTTTATAAATAAATTGATATATTTGATTTTTATGTTGTTTCAGAATATGAGTTCCAGAATTTTTTAATTACCGTTTTTAATGATGGGGGGAGGGTCTTGATCCGGCCCCCTTTTATTAATTTAAAAGTAATTATTGCCGGGGATGGGACCCGATATGTTCTTTTACCTGGGCAGGCGAGATTTGGCCCTAGTTGTTAAGTTTTTGTTATTAATAATTTTTATATTTTTATAATGTATTTTTAGTTTTAAGAATAAATAAATTTGTTTTTTCATAATTATTCTTGTGTTTTATTTGTTAACATTAAATTTTTTTTAAATGTAGTTTTGATGAGGGCCCATATTTATGGGCTTGTATAAGGAAACTCATAAATATGGGCTTTAGTAGCTGAGCCCATAATTACG
Organism: Leptopilina heterotoma; assembly: GCF_015476425.1. Classification (NCBI taxonomy): domain Eukaryota; kingdom Metazoa; phylum Arthropoda; class Insecta; order Hymenoptera; family Figitidae; genus Leptopilina; species Leptopilina heterotoma. The sequence goes on from NW_025110845.1 coordinate 259,063, forward strand.
GGCTATATAATAAATTTCATATATATATATATATACGTGCATATTTATATGCACGATTTGAATTTGAGGTGGGGTTTTTTAAATTTTTCTCAAATGTAGGGACTTTTGTTTTAAGTAGTTTGTGAAGTCACTAGCTTTAAATTCACTATGATATATTTATTGATATTTATCATCTAGTGTTTTTTTTTTCAGGGACTTTTGTTTTCAGTAGTTTTTATGAATGTACCTTTATGTTTGATATTTTTATGTGGGATTGTTTGTTAGTTATTGTTTAATTATCAATTAACTATATAACTATTTAAAATTTTGTGTTTAATATTATTATTTTATGTAAACTTAAAGTTTTCTTGCTAATAATACGTATATTCCGTGATTTATACGTTATACGTATCATTAGAAAAGGATGGAAATATTCCGTTTTTCTTTATTATTTGTTAGAATACAATAAAATTTTGAGTTTTTGTTTTTGATTTATTAAGTTCTTAATTAATTGGTTATATTTGGTTATATTTTTTGAATTTTTACTTAACAAATTTGTTTATTTATGAGAAATTAACTTTTTAGAGAAGGGTAGATATACCTTGTTTTCTCGTTTTTCTGTTTGAATGAGTACTATTATTGGTTATTATTTATTATTTTAGGAATTTGTTTATGTTTTTTAATAGTCTGACCTTAATTTGTGTTGTAAATTATGGTCGGTTTACAATAATTTTTAAATTATTTGTGCGAATTTAAAGATTTCGGTTTGTTAGCAAGGGTAAAGCTTGATTATTTCGGAAAGTTATTGATAGAATTTATTCATTTGGCATTTGATCGAAAGCTAATGTAATTTGTAACAATTGAATTACGTATCATCAACATGCTAAAATAATATCTTCATCGTGAAAATTAGCTTCAACTTTCATGTTAATGGTGTAAAATAGAAAGATTTGTTTTACAGACTGTTAAAGAGAAACTTTGTATTTTGGGTGCTTAGTCCCATGAACAAGTGGGACCTGGTATATCCCAAAAATCATCTGAATCATTATCTTTATCGTTAAATGGATTTTGTTTATTGAGGATTTTCTTATTCCTAATCACGCTATAGCAGTGATCTTTTGTATGTCCTCTTTTGTAACAATATTCGCAGCAATTTTCCCATTTATACAATTTCAATTTTATTAACAAAGGCTCTTCATGTGTCATAACATGAATTTTGTGTTTTAATGATCGTGGTTTCTCCTCTTCGCTAAAATAATATGTTTTGTCTAATTCTTTTAATATAATTTTCGCAGCTGAATGCTCCGATTCTCGAATAGTTTTACAACTATCGCCAGTTGCAATAAATGCGTTGCTGTTTTTATTATCTGTGACGATGCATTTTACTCTCCAAAGTCTACCTAATTCAGGACCAGTGGTCCTGTCCACGGTATAAGTTGGTTTATCCAAATTATATTCTGCAGTCAGTTCTTCCAATATTCCCTTTGGGTAATTAATATTGTCAATGTTTCCTTTGGGAAACACATAATTTCTTACCAATTCTCCTTGGATTAGTGGAGTGAAAATGATTGATTCTGACATCTAAAAATTAAAATCATGTTATTATTTTATTCATATGCTAATTTTAACTTATCTACATGTTTTTGGAACCTATTTCCATTGTCATTTATTAAGATTACATTGTTTTTATCAAGGTTATCCACAATTGTGTATGGGCCATGGTAATGGGGGTCAATTTTTCTTTTCATACCTTCTATTAAGACATAGGCTTTGTCGCCTATTTTTCCTAAGAAAGGTTTAATCGATTTATCGTATCTTTCTTTGGATTTTGTTTTGGAGTCTATTAAATTTTTGGCTGCTAAAATTCTTATTTCGATTAGTCTGTTTATAAGCTCTGTTAAATAGGAACCATAGGTTTCTAATTTTTCTTCTTGGGGAAAAGAGCTAGGAGTACGAGCAGTTTTACCAAAAACTAGCTCATAAGGAGTGAAATTAGTTGCTTCATGTACTGAAGTATTATAAGCAAACATTGCGAAGGGTAATAATCTGTCCCAGTCGTCGCAGTCTGTAGCGTATTGTTTTATATAATCGGCTAATACTGCATGACTACGTTCTAATGCTCCATTAGTTTGGGGTCTGTAACCGGAGGTTGTTACTTGTTTGACTTTAAATATTTTTGATAATTTTGACATTAATTTACCAATAAATGAAGTGCCTTTATCAGTTAAAATTACTTTAGGGGCTCCATAGACTGAAAATAGTTCTTTGGCAACTGCATGGGCAATTGTAGTTGCTGAAATGTCTGGTATTGGTACTGCTATGCAATATTTAGATAAGTGATCTTGCATGGTCAAAATGTGACAATTTCCGTCTGGGGTTGTAGGGAGTTTTCCTACGGTATCTAAAGAAACTTTATCAAAAACGTCTAAGGGTGTGTCTGTTATAATCATTGGTTCTCTGGTTTTTGCCCTAACCAATTTTTGAGTTTGACATGTGGGGCATCTTCTTACAAATTCTGTTACCTGTTCTTTAATTCTAGGCCAGTAAAATTTTTCGCGAATTCTTCTGTAAGTTTTTACTATTCCTTTGTGCCCTGCTATTTTGCTTTTATGAAATTCACTGATAATATCTTCTCTATTTTCTTCTTTTGGAACAGATATTTGTCCAAGACAAATAGTTACTTTAATATCGCTGTTATAGAAGATTGATTCAATCATTTGCATTAATTCTCCTTTCATTAATTCGTCAGTGAAGTCTCCGTGTCGAGAAATTCTGATTTCTTTTGCTTTTTCTTTATACAGGAGAATTTTTAAGTTCCGTATTCCTAAAATGATGTCTTCCTTTAATAATGGATCGTAATAGTTGTCTTTTACTATTACGGAATATACATTGTGTCTTCCTCTTGGGGTTACTAGAATTTGTCCTTTAATGGGCTTTTTGCTTTTAATTTCTTCTGGATCTATTACTGCAATATCTATAAGTAATCTACTTATTGGAGTGGTAAATTCACAATCAGCGGATAGAAAATGCACGTAATTATTCCGAAGATAAGTTAGATTTTCTCTATGACTTGTAATATTTGAGGGTTTTTCTGGTATTCTTGAATAACATGAAGGCAAATTTGGAGGAATACTATCTAGGAGTGTTGTTGTTATTGAATTTGACTTAGTTTTATTTTCTTCAATTTCATTTTCTGTAGTATCGCTTTCTTCTTCTTCATCTGTTTCTTTTTCTTCGTCTGTTTCGTCATTCGATTCTATATCTGTTTCATCTTTTTCGTCAGTTTCGTCGTCTTCGTTGGTTTCGTCGTCTGATTCTACATCTATTTCATGTAATGAAGTGTGATAAGGTGTTGACATAGCCTTTGGAGTTTTGAAAACTACAGGTGTGTTGGGTTCTGATGAAGTGGATCTAAAAGTTACATTTTTGTTCTTGTTTATATCCGTGTGAGCTTTCTTTGGTGTTAAGTGTATTGTTTCTTCCGGATTTACAACTTCTTTAGTAAATGTTTCATTGTTTGAGTTGTTTATTTGTTTGTCTTCCCACATAGATTCGCCTTTGGCATAATCCCATTGGAAATCTAATTTTTGTGAAAATTCCGTGTGGTCACCTGGAATTAATTCATTAGCCGCTTTATGAATGCTTTCGTCGTCGTTTCCGTCAGAAAGAGTGAGCCAATTTCTAGGGGATTGTGGTGAGTCTATTAGCCAATCTTCGTGTTGTTTTACGTATTCGTTAAAACGAGATATGGAATTTCCTAGATCTTTAGCTATTTCTTTTCTGCTTAAATTCATTGCGTTAGCTTCTTCTTCGTCAGAGCTTTCTTCACTCTCGCTAACTGGTGGTTCTATTGTTATTACAGTGGTTTCTGGGATTGGGAAGTTTACAACTTTGGGTTGTATTTGTGGGGGTGCGCTTTTAGGACCTGGTATATTTTTTATAGCCGCTGGTGGAAGTTTCAAACTGGGAAGCAAGCTTCTACTTGCCTTTTGAATAGGAGGAATTGGTATCTCTCTCTCTTCGTCAGTGCTACTGTCAATTGATTCTTCGTCTATTGTTTTTACTCTAGGTCGTAATGCTCGTCTTTGTGCTACTCTTGATCTAATAGTGCTTTGGTTAAAATTGGATTTTGAAGTGGATGGTTGTAAAGCTTGTCTTTGTGTCAATCTTGAAACAGTAGTATTCTGATCTAAAGTAGATTTCAAAGTAGATTGTTGTGCAGCTCGTCTTTGTGCTAGTCTTGAACCAATAGTACTTTGTTCTAAAGTAGATTTTAAAGTAGATGGTTTTAATATTGATTTTGGAGGTTGTATTTTTGATTTTTGAGGATTAGACAGAGCGGTTGTTGATGGTTTAGTTGATTTCTTTGGAATTTTATCAACACGTTTATTGATTAAAATTTTCACTTGTTTTTGATCGACGTTGGTTTGGGAATTTTCATTTATTTCGTCTTCTGTAACATTCCTGGATAGAGCATCTGCATTTGTGTTTAGTTTTCCCGATTTATGCTGAAATTCATACTCGTAGTCTCTCAGTTTTAATCTCCATCTTATAAGTCGTTGTCCTGGATCTTTTATAGTGGCAATCCACCTTAATGGTTCATGATCGCTGACTAAAGTGAATTTCTTTCCATAAATATAAGGTCTAAAGTGATGAACTGCATATAGTACTGCTAGACATTCCTTCTCAGTTGTGGAGTAGTTTAATTCTGGCGCATTTAATACTCTGGAAAGATAAGCAATAGGCAAGTCAAATCCATCTTTTTCTTGACTTAATACTGCACCTATAGCAAAATCAGATGCATCAGTTGTTAATGTGAAAGGTTTTTCATAGTCTGGATACTGTAAAATTGGGTTAGTGCATAGAGCTTCTCTTAGCTCTTTGAAACTAGCTTCCTGTTCTTGTTTCCATTCGAATTTTACATCCTTTTTTAGTAGATTAGACAATGGTTTGGCCTTTGCTGAAAAATCCTTGATAAATCTTCGATAATATCCTGCCAATCCTAAGAATTGTTTTATATTTCTTGGTGTTTTAGGAGTCGGAAAATTTTTAACCGCTTCTACAGTTTTTGGATTAGGTTTTACTCCTTCACTGCTTATTATATGTCCCAAGTATGCTACTTCTTTGAAAAGAAATTCGCATTTTTCTGGTTGTAATGAAAGGTTGGCACCTTTTAATCTTTGTAGTAATCTTCTTACCTTCTTGCCATGTTCTTCTAGATTATTTGCGTATACTACGATGTCGTCTAAATACACGAATAATTCAACACCTTGAAGTCCAGTTAAAACTTGATCCATTAATCTTTGGAACGTTGATGGTGAATTTTTTAATCCCATGGGCATTCTTATGTATTCATAATGTCCATGTGTAGTAGAAAATGCTGTTTTTGACCTATCGTTAGGGTCTAACTCAATTTGATGGAATCCACTGGCTAAATCAAATACCGAGAAATATTGAGCGCCTCCGATGGTGTCAAGTATAGCAGTAATATTTGGCAATGGATAGCAATCACCAATTGTCTTCTCGTTTAGTGCTCGAAAATCAATTACTATTCGCCACTTTTTCTTACCACTTCCGTCAATCTTTTTTGGAATTATTAATAATGGTGAGTTATATGGTGAACAAAAGGAATCTATAGCTCCTTCGGATTTCATTCTATCGATGACTTTATCGATTTCTTCTTTTTGAGTAGGTGAAAATCTATATTGTTTAACGTGGATTGGTATTTCGTCTTTTGTAATGATTTTATGTTGAATTATATTAGTTGGGGTGAGTTGTTCTCCTGGGAGATAAAAACTGTCTGGAAATTCTTTAATAATTTGTGTTACATGTTCTTTTTCGTCTTTGTTTAAGTGATCTAATCTTAGATATTCTAATATGGCTGAAACTCTATCTATTGGTGGTGTGTATTCTTCTTCTGTCGAGTAACTATCTGAATCTTCACCAGGTAATTTATAAAATTCAAAAGGAATTAACTCTTGAGGTGGTATTTTGATTTCTGCGTCTTCAGATGTCATATTTATAGCGTAAATATGACAAACTCCATCATGGTTCGTTACTACTCCTTCACCTACTAGTAATCCTTCTGCTGTTTTTATTAAAGGCAAATATCCTTCCTTTAATTCTGTATCTAGAACATCAATTGGTATTACTTGTCTTGTTCTAGCTTTAATAGTTATATTTCTTCTTTTATTAGCCTTATTTTCGGTTAATGCATCTCTAGCTTCAGTTGATTCTTTATCTGCGAAAAATATTGGTTTTATAGGATTTGAATGTGTGACTATTGTATTATGCCAAAAAGAAATTTCAACTTTTTCTTCACGAAGGAATTCTCTACCTAGTATGCCGTCAGATTCTATAGGAAAATCTGTGGAAACTACTTGGAAAGTTATTGGTTTTGTATTTATTTCAATTTGAACTGTTCCTAGTGTTAAAATTTTTATAGGAACGATTCCAGCTATATGTATGGCTTCTTCTTGAATTATGTTTAATTCTGGCAATAATATATTCTCCTTAATTATGTTTACATCGGCTCCTGTGTCTATTAATAAGATTGCTGATGATGTTTGAAAGCTTGGAGAATTTATAATTATTAATGGAGATTCTCTTGATTTTCTGGCGTGGAAGATGTGTTTTGTAACGATAGGATTCTCGCATTGGCTGGACGCTCTTTGGGATTTGTACTCGTCGTCGCGTCTGTTCGTCGAGTCGTGTTTGAGTTTAAATTACTCTTTTCAAATGAATATAGGGATTGAGAACGAGGTGGTGTTCTACTTCCATCTTGATTTTTATTTAAATATCCTTCTTGTGGAGGAGGATATGGGTAAAAGGGATATGATGTATAAGGCATATAAGCGTTAGGAAGATGAAAATTAGGTTGATTAGGATATGGTTGTGGATAATGATTGTTTTGCATATATGGAGGATATGGATTTCTCAATATTCCCGTAGGAGTAGGTGATTGAGAACGATATCTCGTTTGATCGTAAGGATATGAGAATTGTACTCTATTACTTGGACTTCTTTCTCGATATCTATAATCTTGTGGTTGATGTCGTGAATAATGATAAGCATTATAATCAGGCTTATAACTTTCGTGACGTTGTTCGCATTGTAGGGCAATTTCAAAGGCGTCTTTAAGTTTTTCAGGATTTCGTGCCTCTATTACAGTGGACATTGAGTCTGGAAGTCCTTTAATGAAAGATTCCATGGCACAACAATTTAGGGGTTCCATTTGAATTTTAGCATTAGGGGCTCCATATGAATTTGCGAGGGTTGCATTTGCTCCTGCTAATAATTGAGACAATCTGTCATAAAATTCGCTAACATTTTCATTACGGTTCATACGAATTGTGGATATTTCTTGCAAATACCATGCATATGATTTATGAGTGGAATATCTTTGTTTTAAGTGTTCTATTAATTCATTAATGGTTCCGAAAGACTTACCTTGAGTACTACTTCTAGCAGCACCTTTTAACTTAGCAAGAATAGATTTCAAATACTGATCTTCGCAATTCTTTGGAATAGATGATGCAGCATTCAAAATATCTTCAATGAAATCTTTGACTGGCATGTTATGCCCGTCGTAAAAAGGAATATTCATTATACCTTGTTGTAAAGCAAAGCATTCTGCCATAGAATTAACCATAGTGTCATGAAGGGTTCTATTCATAGAGGTTGCAAAGGTTGCACCATTGGTGTGAGTAATATTATCATCATCATCACTTCTGTCTGCATAATTCTTTTGATGTTTATTTTTACGAGTCATTTTGTTATTAATTAGAATAATTCGTTAATAATATCAAATGAAAAAGGTAGTCCTAAAACTCCAATAATGTCTGATTTGTCGTCACAAATTATTGTTTGAAATTCTATTACAGTATAATTAATACAGATCTTTGCTTCTCCGTGTGTTCGTATAGTACCGTCTCTTAAAAAGTATTTTAGTACACGATTTATTCCTAGGAAAGGATTAATTTCGTCTTCTTTGATTAAATTTATTGGTAAAGAAGGATCTAATATAAATCGACCTTCGTTACCGATGAAGAAAGATGAATTTAATAATAATTGAGGATGTAATTCGTTATTTTTTATTAAGAAGTGAAAATATGAATTCATAAAGAAGTTCAAGATGGCGGATTACTGGAGGAATCGCGACCAGCTTAAGATACGTGTGAGAGTTGCCTTTAAGTGGACGTCTGACTTGTCTCGTGGCGTACTACTTGTAGCTTCCGCGCGCGAAGTCAATGAGTAGTTTATGTCAATGAAACGAGGATTAATTATATTAACCGCGCGAATTTAATTATGACCTCTTATATTAATATATTCTCCTAATCTTTTTCTTGCGCGAGGAATTGTTTAAATCAATATATTTTGTAAATTATTGATTTTAAAATTTTGAAAGATATGCCAAATTTTTAGGCACCAAATTAGGGAAAATATTGTAATAACAAAAATTGTTGTTATTAATGAAAAATATTGCATATATTAATATCGATAGCAGTTTAAAATGTAAACTCACTAGGATTGGTATTTAGGAAAGACAATCCCAATATACCTGTCAATTCGTTTTGTCTGCTATTAATATAAGTTCGAAATTTGATTGGTTTTTGAGCTATTATTATTTCTGTTGTTCCAGAAGTAACAAATGAGCCTGAATTTAAAGTAATCAATTCTGTTCTATCGATTATTATACCTGATGCTAATTTTCTTTCGTTTATTAAATTAATGTTTAAAGCAGGATTCACTAAGAAAAGACCTCTCTTCTCTTTTAAACTTGGTGAAGATATATGAATATTTGGAAAAATATCGGTATTGAATTCGATATTATTGACGTAACAATTCATGGAAATTTTCGGAAAGACGAATTTCGTAAAATTCCGCAAATGCGTCTAATAAATCGTTGTCGAATTGATGTTTCACGTCTTCGCGCTCTTCTATCGTAATCTATAGCAATTCGACTGAAATGATTAGTTTCAAATAACTGATCTAAAAATGGTGCGCCTAAAATGCCAATAATTTCGGAATTATTCTCGTAATCGATAACTTCAAATTTTAAGGAAAAATCATGAAATTCTATTATAGCACTACCTCTAGTATGAAACGAATTATGTCGACCTGTATATCGAACATTTCTATTGATATTGACAAATGAAGATAATTTTGTTTCTTTTATTAAGTTTAATCGATTAGTATTATCTATTAGAAAAATTCCTTTGTGTGCTACTAAATCGCCTGAGATTAATTCGATGTGTGGATAGTTAAATCGATTAAAATTAAAAAAATTATTCATTTACAATAAATATCAAAATTTTTGTTTGTTTAAAATTTACTAGATTTATTGATTTTTATGAATTAATATTAATTTTTCCTTTTTGGACTGGTATACCAAATTACTGCAATTAATAGTACATATACTAAGAGCATGCAACAATAAACGAAACACATTAGTTTTAGTAAGGTTTTATTTTATTAATTATTAGAATTTTAAGTACATTTACTTGTTTTTCAAAATTTGTTCGGTTTTATTTAATAAATTTTCAAAGAAATTGGAAAATTCTTTTTGTGTTTCTATTTCTTTTATTGCTATTGAATTTAGATTTTCTGAGAATTTTTCTGATTCTAATGATGTTTGAATATTGAATCTTCGTTGTGCTTTTACTCCTCCTCGATTCTTAATTTTCTTTGTTGTTGGAGTTTTATCACACATCATTTATTTAACTGTAAATAAAAGACATTTTTGTATTTTAATGTCTTTAAAAATGATTTAAATATTTCAAAAACAATTTACAATTTGTAGAGTCTTAGAATATTAGAAAAATTATGAAAGGAACAGATAAAATGACAGGTTCGCCGGACGGCGCAATATGTCGTTTGATCAATTAAAATTCGCCGGACGGCGCAATAATAATATCACAATTTTATCTTAATTAAAATGAAGGAAAATCCTTAATTGAACGGCTCCGCCGGACGGCGCAAACTGTTCTTGATTCAAGCCGAGATTCGCCGAACGGCGCAAAAGCAGCTCAAATTACAGGATTTTATAATGAAATTAAGGAAATTGTTTATAAAATTTATAAACAATTAGGAATTGGTTTGGTTTGAATGAGGGTTTAAGTATAATTATTGAATTTAGAAGGAATTTAGGCTCTCAAAATTCAAAATTGCCTTCAAAATTATTCAAAAATTTTAAAATTGTTTTAGAATAATTAATTTGTTTATAACAAAAGTGACAATCCCACCGCTGCCACCAAATCAGCTGTTACGTTCCGAGCAAGAGCGAGGCTTTTAAATAAAATTAAATAATTTATTTAAAATAGATTTTAAAACCAGTTAGCTGATTAATCAGGTTGGTAAAGCCTGATCTTTATTTTTATTGTAGGATCGTGATCACTTGTCAAAACTATGGGCTTTGCGTTAATAACAAGATAAATATTCCTTTTATTTAATTTATTGTTTATAGTAAGAAGAAAGTTACAATTGTTACAAATTGTTACTTACGTTTAATTACAGATTCGTTGACAAAATTATCGCAGGGTTGTTATAATTGGTTTTCTTGGTTTGAACTCGTTTCAACTGAATGAAACTGAAAGTTTGTTTTATTACACTTGTGTAATATTCACAACTTTATAACAGTTTTTGTGCTAAAATAACAGTTTCACGTTTTCTAAGTGTTAAATTATTTATCTTGCACCTTTTTAGGGGAAAGAAACTTGTTTCTAAGTGACAAATAATTATAACTTGCACCTTTATGGAAAGAATTAGTGAAATTTATACTATTAATTATTAATCACAAATACGACAGTTAAAATAGCAAAATTATCAACTCTAAGTGTTAAATTATTTGTCTTGCACCTTTTTAGGGGAAAGAAACTTGTTTCTAAGTGATAAATAATCTAACTTGCACCTTTTTACGGGAAAGAATACAATAATTCGCGTTTTAACCGAAGGGTCGCTCTACAATGATACTGTCCGCACTGAACTACACCGGAACTTTTGACAATCGTTCTGCTTTTTACAGCAGCTTATATAGTTTCTAATCTAATGCATTTTGGGGATGTTAAGTGGTGGAAACATTTTGTTTTAGGTGTTTTGACCACATATCGTTTTAGACACGTATCACATGCTCTGTTTCAGACACGTACAACATGCACTGTTTTAGGCACGTACGATGTAATATGATCTTTTTCTATTTCATTCTAGTTATCATCTATTAATTTAAACTTATAATTTTTTATTCGGTTCATTTCCATTAATTCAGACATTGATAAGCGTTTTTGAATTCAATAATCGAATCGACAATCGATTATCGATTTATTTTCGATTTGATACATTTAAATGGATTCATATTAATATTTTGACAATAAATAATAATTATCAATGATTGAATGCCATATGGATCGATCAAATAATTAAATAATTCTTATTAATATTAAATGATTTTATAAATTAGAAGAATATATGTTTTCCTATCATCTTTTAAACATGTGTCATCTCTTTCATTCATAGCTTGACACTTGTCGTAAAGACAGAGTTCGTTGATTCATCTTACTATTTCATTCACGTGAGTAATAACACGTTTTAATGAATCATGTGAATGAAATATTATAGTATTTCATTATGATTTATATTTTATGCTTTTAATTTAGGATTCGTAAAAGAAGATGTAATATTTTGAACTATGTCCTTAGACATTGTTTGAATATTACATTTATGAAATGTAATTAATTGATTATTTAACTACATTACTAAATTTACGAAATTTATAAAATTTTGAAATATGTCGGGATGTAACAATGAATTTTTTTCTTAAATTGATTATTTTTAGAAAAAAAAGAAAATAACTGAAAATAACCTAAAAAACGTTTCAATTTATCCAAAAAATGAAAATAAGATGATAGAATCAATTATTTCAGATACAGGGATGTGAAAGAAAATTTTAAAAAGGTGGGCGCAAGACAACCCTCTCAGTGTATTCATTTTTTCATTCTCTTAGAAAAATGAAATGTATGATTTGAAGTTATCCACGTAAAAATAATTGTTGGCCCTGAAAAGGGCCTATTGAAATGGTTGTGCTAACCATGGATGTTTTTATGAAGATTAAACTTCAATAGTTTCAGTAGCCTCTGCAGATGGCGACTTCGCCATTCCTTGAATTGCTTCAAAGATTCTGTGGTACCGTTGAGTGTGGTTTGGGAATTTTCTTTTAAAAAGAAACTCAGCAATGTATCCGTCCATGTGTTCTGTTATCCGTCCGTAACGTGGAATGTGGTTCCTAGTGTCGCGCCATGTCCTCTCAATGTGTTGCGTATGAGCTCCGGTTTCTGGATCCACAAAATTGTATGTGTGGTTGACTTGGAGATGTTGGAAACCTTCTTGATTTAAACAATCATAAGCTTTCCAACAGTCGGACATTATTGTTGAGCCCTCGACGATCTTTTCCTTTATTACCTTAAGTAATGAAGAAGTAGAGCGATCAGGGACTGCAACAATGAAAATATCTCTCGTTTCCCGGTCATAACCTCTAAATAACCATTGCCCATCAATAAAACGTCCACGATAATATTTTCGTTTTCCAAATTTGGCTTCATCGATTTCAACAATTTTATTAGGTCCGCCAATTTTATTTGATGTATTATCAATACACCACAAAAATATAGCTTCTCTAATAAAATTGCCCCAGTCAATGACTGTGTGATCGCTGAAGCCATGTTCATTTTTTAAGATTTCAACTCGCGGCGGTCGCAAGAAAATATAATATGCAATAAACTCACAAGCTTCTTGCAAGGAAATATGAAAATTTTCAAACCAAGTGTCCTTTTTGACCGAAATCTTGAAGTTACACTTTTGATTGATAATTTTCTTCCCTTTTTGAATTTTGTGAGTTTTTTGACATCGCCACTTCATACTTTCTTGATAAAAAATTGCTTTTTCCCCACACTCAGAACACAATACCTCTTTAGCAATTGCATTATGCTTCTGAAGAAACTCGATTAATTTCACCGGTTCTCGTTTGCACATGTATGCAAAATCGGTGTGGCTCCATAAACATCCATCACAATCCATTCTTGACAAGTAAATGATTTGTTTACAAACGGCTTTTAAATCTCACAACTATCGATATTTGCAGGGATGGGTTGTTGATTTTTTAAATATATTAAGTCTGTTTCACACGTTTTCCAAAGATGGGTAGCTAAGAAATATATTAATACTTTCAGGGATGGGTTGTCAATTATTTCTATATATGTTAAAGCTATTTTACAAGATATTTAAAAATAAATAGTAAATTCTACAGTAAAATATGTAAATGGTTAATTTCTTTTGAAAAAACTTTCATTCAGCTGGTAACTGAAAAATTTGGTGGAGGAGGATGAAAGAGTAAAAATACAGAATAGCAGGGATGGGAACCAAAACAAAATCTTCTTTACTTTCCCATTTTTAATGCAGAAGAGAGTCAAATTGACTTTATAGTTGGTACTAAAAGGTGATTAACACAGATCCAACCCCCCTCCAACATTCTTTTTACCAAAAAAACTTTGTTAAGGTGCCTTGGAAAGAGACCACAGCCAGAGGCGGGCGAAGCCCGCCGAATCTTCTTTACTTTCCCATTTTTAATGCAGAAGGGAGTCAAATTGACTTTCTAGTTGGTACTAAAAGGTAATTAACCCAGATCCGGGTCTGGGTTTTAGTACCTTTTAGTACCAACTAGGAAGTCAATTTGGCTCCCTTTATATTTTAAAAGTGAGGAATAATACTAGCAGAGGCGGGCGAAGCCCGCCTATGTATGGTTTCCTCCGCGAGTCACTTTAAAAAAGGCTTGTTTTAAAACGTTGGAGGGGGCTCTGGTCTGTGTTTTAGTACCTTTTAGTACCAACTAGGAAGTCAATTTGACTCCCTTTATATTTTAAAAGTGAGGAATAATACTAGCAGAGGCGGGCTTCACCCGCCTCTGTATAGTTTCCTCCGCGAGTCACTTTAAAAAAGGCTTTTTTTAAAACTTTGGAGGGGGCTCGGGTCTAGGTTTTAGTACCTTTTAGTACCAACTAGGAAGTCAATTTGACTCCCTTTATATTTTAAAAGTGAGGAATAATACTAGCAGAGGCGGGCTTCGCCCGCCTCTGTATGGTTTCCTCCGCGAGTCACTTTAAAAAAGGTTTTTTTTTAAACGTTGGAGGGGGCTCGGGTCTGGGTTTTAGTACCTTTTGGTACCAACTTGGAAGTCAATTTGACTCCCTTCATATTTTAAAAATGAGGAATAATAATATCAGTGGCGGGCTTCTCCCACATTAAAATTTTTTTTAGGTTATTTTCAATTTTTTTCATATTTCTCGAAAAATAATCGATTTATGAAAAAATTTATAAAGCAAAAAAAGCGTAATTTAATAAGATCTACAACTTTTATGTACAACATTTTTTCAAATTTTTAATATTTAAAAAGTTCCAAAAAAATTATAATTTTATTTTTGTTTCCCATCCCTGGCATTCCTAAAATCGACTTTTTCGTCTTTCGCCATCTGATTCTTTATTTTTTAGCTAAATGAATGCTTTTCTAAAAAGAATTAACCATTTATCTCAAAAATTGGGAAAATGAAAACTTTTTTTTAGGTTATTTTCATTTTTTTTTATTTTTCTCGAAAAATAATCATTTTTAGAAAAAAATTTATAAAACAAAAAAACGTAATATTATAAGATCTACAACTTTTATGTTCAACATTTTTTCAAATTTTCAATATTTAAAAAATTACAAAAAAGAATTGTAATTTTAATTTTGTTTCCCATCCCTGGCATTCCTAAAATCGACTTTTTCGTCTTCCCCCACCGAATTCTTCAAAAACTAACCAAATGAAAGCTTTTCCAAAAAAAATTAACCGTTTTTCTTTAAAATTGAGAAAAGTCCTTCTTCTGCATAATTACCACCACTTTTTCTGATTCGCTATTAGAAAAACTATTACATTCTCTTGCAGGTGGATATAATCCAAAACCATATTCAGATTGAACATTTTTGGCATGTACAGCTAATTTATACGAAATTTTAAATTCTTTTTGTAATTTTGAAATTAACAATTTACAAGACATGCAAATATACTCTCCATTATCCGGAAATTTCTCCTTAAACAATGCATTTGGCCGTGAGATATTTTTCTTTACCCAAGAATGTTGAGGAAGTTTGAAGGGATTGCAGCAAATCTTATTATTTGGCATTCTTAACACTTTCGAAAATCACAAAACCAATGAAAAATCACAAGCTTAAAAACGTCCAAAGTGCACAAGGGCAAAAGCAAGAGTGACAATATGTCATTCAGGTAAAAAATTAACCCATAGGAAGGGTCAAGTATAGGATCGAGACGAAGGCGTTACCGCCCACACCATTGCAAGGAACCAATGGTAAGGTTTTTAAATTAAAAATCAATTAAAATTACATTATAACCATTCCTTTGAAATGTTCATAATGCATTTTTAATTTCTTGTCACATAAATTTACAGGCAGAAACTTAGGTATCAAGACCTAAGCCTGAGTAAAGTGTGAATGAAAAGATTTTTTACATTAATAAAGGAAAATAATGTTTAAAAATATATTGTTAAACTGTTTATAATAATAATATATACGTATATGATTAATAAATGTATTAGGGGCGAGCAGTAAAGGTCATATCATCTTTTAAAATACACTGATATAGGCGCTGCTTAGTTAGCGCAACGCACAAAAACCCGTAGCGCAAACTTCAAAATTTTTTTTCTTAAAAACATCAAACATCACTTCTTTAAAAATTTAACCACTTATTAAGGAAGGTTCAAATTTTAAGAAAATAATTTTTCTAGAATATTCCATGATGTCCTTCACTTTTTTTTAACAATAAAAAATTATTGTTTAAACAAATTATTGAAAAATTAATTTTTCTTAAATTTTTTTTAATATTATAAAAAATTGACATATTTTCTACAATTTTGAATAAATGACTTTTTCTTGTAGAATCAATAGTTTTCGAAATAAAAATTCTCAAAAAAAAGTCATTTTTTTGAGTTTTCGATTTTTCATATCTAAATATCTTGCAAAAAAATTTTTTTTTGCAAAACTGTTTGGCACAGTTATTTAGTACCCCAAGTACTACAAAATTACGAACTTTAAGAAAAATCTGTGATCCACCATTTGCTTTTCGTATGGAACTGCCCTTTATTATCAACATTATTCATGATTTTTTTCAGACCTAAGAAACAGGGAGAAAGGGTTTAAATACTAAAAACAAATTTTATTGTTTGAAAAAAAACCTAAAATTCAAAATTCTTATTACACAGTGCAACAGAATTTCACTTTTTTATTATTTCTGGGATCGCATTGGGTGATTTTATAGGTTTTTTGATGCTGAATGCGAATCCGTAATCAGAATTGTTCCATCACCCTAGGTTTTCGAGAAATTTGACCTTGAAAATTGAAAAAAGGACGTTTTTGGAATGCTTTTCTGTTTTTTATCAGGGTACAAAAATTTTTTCTAAGGTTTTCATGATATATGCGTACGAAAGCTCACATCATCCTCAACAATCTCTAATTTGAACATTTTAAAAATATCTATTTTTTGATGAGTTATCTTTGTTTTTATTAAATTATTGTTAAAGAATTTGAAATGATAAAAAAAACAATGGTTAATTTATTTTTGATTTTCCTAAGAATGTAATAGTTTCTTTAAAGAATCATTGGTTTCTGCTTGAGATTTAATGGGTTAATATTAATAATATTAATATAATGTTAATATTTTTCTCACTGTTATCCGATTTGACGTTACGATGCGAACTTCAAACAAGAATAGCTCATCGAAAAATAGATATTTTTAAATGTCAAGATTGGAGATTGTTGAGAAGGATAGTGTCAGCCATATTGGATCCGCCATTTTGAATTTTGAAAAACCGACATCAGATTCGTAATCAGCGACCCCAAAAACCCCAGAGTAACGAATTTCAAGCGAATCCGATGAATTTTTTAAAAACGTGTCCGCCATAGTGGATCCGCCATTTTGAATTTTTAAAATCAGACTTTAAATTCGTAATCAGCGACCCCAAAAACCCCCGAGTAACGAATTTCAAGCGAATCCGATAAACTTTTCAAAAATGTGTCCGCCATATTGGTTTTTTTAAGGTTAAGTCAAAACCCTGATCTGATGAAGTTAAATGGACCTCGGATTCGGATTCAGCGACCCAAAAACCATAAAGTCTACATAGTGAGACCCCCAGATCAGAACTTTTTTTTTGTGTGGCTGTGTAACTTATCGAAAAATAGATATTTTTAAAAGGTCCAAATTGGAAAAAACCAAAAAGTACCCTAAAATCGGACTTTTTTCAATTTTCAAGATCAAATTTCTCAAAAATTTAGGGTGATGGAACAATTCTGATTACGGATTCGCGTTCGGCATTAAAAAACCTATAAAAATCGCCCTATGCGATCCCAAAAATAAAAATGCTGTTGCTCTGTGTTATTATTTTTTTTCTGAAAGTTTAGTATTTTGAGCACAAAAAATGTTCCGAACAATTTTTTGTAACTTAAAGCAAGAAAAAGTTATTTTCAAAATAAAAAAATGTTACAAAAATTTTTTAATGCAAATATCTAGAAAAATAAAAATAATTTTTATTTGATAAAACACAGGATTATACTGGATTAGTAATGATTTATTTTTTTATTAGATAATAAATAATAATAATAATAATTTTTTATTGTTACTTAGTGTACTTCATTAGGACCCTAATCACTCTTAATTCTGATAATATAATAATAATCTGAGATATCATATGTCGTTTTCATATGAAACGCCCCAGATGTATTCGGTTCCTGCTCCTGCTTCCCATATACATCGTTAGATGTATCCGGCTCCTGCTCCTGCTCTTGTCCCTCCTCCTCTTCTTGCACCTCCTCTTTATCACTTTCGACGTCACTCCCTATCTCCATAGGTGATTCATTTCTGCATTCCATTATTTCTAAAACCAACTCCTCATAGCATTCTTGTTCTGCATTATTATTAGTTAATAGTAGTTGTTCTTCTTTTCATTATATAGACCGTTTCCCTTATCCTCTCCACTTCAACGAAAATGTTTTTATGTCTCAAGAAGACCAGTCCTCTGTTTTCGCTCCCAAAGCATTTTTATTTTTTGGCTGCCACAGCACCCATAACGATGCTTCGAAGTTCCAAGACATTACTTCCTCGATGAGACCATTCTATTGGAATATCTACCAGGATCCAATAACCAGCATATGGACTCTGAAAAAAAATTTAATTTAATTAATAATCATTTACTATTTATTTATTTAATAATAATAAATCCATAAATAATGTTAGATATAAATTTATTTATTAATTAAGAAAATAAATCCATTTTCAATCTAATTCCATTGTAACTATATACGTATATTTAAAAAAACGCTTCTGACAAATTAAAGAAGAATAACGTCAAAAATTAAATACCCTTATATAAGCGTAATTGCTCTTCGGAATAATTAATTATTTGAAAGGTAGTGAATCTTTTTCTTAATTTCACTATTAATCAGTGAATCCGATTAGATGGTACTTATTTATAAAAGACAAAAAGGAGAAACTCTCAATAAAACACTTTACAATTTAATTTTAGATTAGTATAATATTTATTAAAATATCCTTACTTCATTCAAATGCGATAAAAATAATTATTGATTAACAATTATTTTTTTTATAATAAAAAATATTCTTAATGTTTATTAAAAAGACATTTAAATTATTTCTCTACACCCAAATAAATGAGAAATCATACAATGTTTATTTAGTTAAACTATAATAACTTCCATAAAAATATTAATTTTATATTGTTACCAGATTTTAAAAAATAATGTTGTGTTGTGAGTGTGAGTGTGAATTATAGGTGTGTGTGTGGACAATATTTATTGTACTCACCAAGCAACAAATATCCTTTATATGCAGATAGCTAAATCTTCAAGTTATTTTTCTTAGGTGTGTTATTGGATCCTCACCTGCTAGAGATAAATTAATGCTTTGTGTCAATTTCTATTTCCTTGATTGTTCCTTTAATTCTTATCAACAATCGAATACGAAATTCAATTTTCAGGGTCACTGAATTTAAATCTGAACTCAATCTGACAAAAAAACTTTTTTAATTAATTAGACACTTTAATAATTTTTCAATGCACCACTAAACAAAGGTTGTTATCTGATATTTCTCCTCTCAATTATTTCTCTTCAGAACTTTAAAAACCACAATTTTTGTTTTATTTCTGTTGTTATAACTTTTAATTTTTAGGGTTCCGTACACCTACGGTGTATCGGCGGAACCCTATTGGTGAGACTCTGTTGTCCGTAGCCAAATCGTGTCCCCCCCCCTAGCGGCTAAACTATTTGACCTAGAGAGCTCAAATTTGGTACAGATATGTATTTTCACTCGTAGATTACAGGAAAAATATAGCGAATGTGATTGGACGTGATGGTCATAGCGTTGTCAAGGAAATAACAAGATTTTTGGCCAAAAATGCATAAAAAGTGACCATCCCCCCTTAACTTCTAAACTATTCAACATGGAGGGCTAAAATTTGGCATACTGGTGTATTTTATCGCGAATATTACAGGAAAAATATAGAGAACTTGCTATGTATTAATGTCCATAGCGTTGTCAAGGAAAAACTAAAAAAAATTTTGAAATTTTTTTTTTTCTAATTTCTACATTATTTGATCTAATTAACTAAAAATTGGTTTATTAGTCTATTTTTACAGTCTGATCACAAAAAATATATTTAAAAATCTAAAAAAAAAATAAAAAATTTTTTTTTTCAGATTTTTTAACAAAAAAATTTTTACAAAACTTTAAAAATAAAACAATAAAAGCAGCAACAAATTTTGTTCCTCTACTTATTATTGTTTACAATATTAGATATATACAATACTTTAATTTTTCTATTTATTTTTTTTATCAAATGATATTAATATAATATCAATTTGAATTTATCACTCGGTGTTATTTAATAATAATGATGACTTTATCGATCACTCCGAGTCATTTAAAATAATGAAAAAAAAATAAGAGAAAAAAAATTTTTTTATTTCTTTACGTTTCAACGGCACAGTCGTCCTCTTCAGAAACTGAAATTTTATTATAATTTATAAATACACGTACATAAAATACTTTTACAAATAAAAAAAATTATTTTACAAAAATAAAAATATTTAACAAAAAAAAAATATTTACCATTGAAAAAAAATATAAATAAAAATAAAAATTTGGACATTATTAAACAATTTGTCGATTGTTAAAACGTCTCGCTTGACACGATTGCTAATAGACACTGATCAATTATAAAGTCATTAGAATAATATGAAGAGAGAAAAGTAAGTTCAATGAACTTATTACAATAATGCGAATAATAAATAGACGAAATGTCAAGGTGTTACTAAACAAAGAAACAATATAAATATTTTCTCTCATTAAGGAAATGGAGATAACAATTACTAAGATTTTGAGTATCATCTTTTTTGTTTATTGCATTCTTTTGCAAATTAATATGAATCATTTCGGATATTAAACGTTTGCTCTCATTAGATTCTTTGTCAAGTATGTAAAAATTATCCCAATCAAAGTCATGTTTTTTTGTGTTCGTTAATACGAACCCCCACCATTCTTTTGGTTTCACCAACATAAGATGCTGAACAATCCTTACATTTAATTTTATAAACAACGTTAGTAATCTCGGATTTTTTATTTATATCTTTACCCTTTTTGATTAAATTATGATTCAAAACTTTATTATTAGTTGGTACAGTTAAAATATTATATTGTTTAAGAATTGATGAAGATTTTTCATACAACTTTGGTACATATGGTAAAAATACTTTTGGTGATTTTCTATATAAAAATGAATTGACATTGTTTTTTTGAGTATTGGATTCAATAGAACAAATGCGTTTCTTAATGTATTTGTCTATAAAAACAATAGGATAATTATTTCTAAGAAGAATTGTTTTAACATATTTAATATTTTTAATATGGAATTTTTTATCTGATAATTTTATTGCCCTGTCCGTTAAATTATAAATAATTGCAATTTTTTGAGCAATAGGATGTTATGAATCATAATTTAAAGTACGTTCAGAAAAAGTAGGTTTTTTATACCAATCCGTGATTATTTTATTACTATCTATAATTATAAGTACATCTAAAAAATTAATTGAATGATTAACTTCTAATTCATGAGTGAATTGTAATCTTAAATCATAACTGTTAAAAATGTCCAACATTTCTTGAACTTTGTCATTTGGAATGCATGTGATTATATAATCAACGTACCTAAAGAAAAACAACGGTTTAAACGACAATTTATTTAAACAACAAGTCTCAAGATCATCCATGACGATGTCCGCAAATAGCCCAGATATGGAAGAACCCATAGGTGTACCATAAGTTTGCTGGTAAAATTTACCATTAAAATTGAAATAAATATTATCAAACAAAAAGGAGCATGCGTCAAGTAGATCATCGAGAGGGATATTTGAATTTTTAGAAATAAAAGAATAACGTTTTATGATGCAATCAGATACATGTTTAGATCTGACATTTGTAAATAAAGATTTGACATCTAAACTAATTAATATGTGATTATCTGGAATAACGAAATTTTTAATCTTTTCAATGAAATCAAAACTATTGCGAATGTAAGATTTAGGTTTAGGAATAGATTCATTCAGAATATATAACAAATGTTTGGAAAGAAAATATGTTGGTGAACCTACAGTAGAAACAACAGGTCTAAAAGGACAATCCTTTTTATGTATCTTAGGTAGTCCATAAAATTTAGCAAGATTCGTATTAGTTTGCGTCAGAACAAAGTCACTATATGATTTGTTTAAGTATCCACTTTTATTCCAATATTTTAATAATTCATAAGTGTTGGATTTTAGTTTTGGGAGTGGATCCTTTTTAATAATTTTATAAGAATCTACATCAGATAACAACAATTCGGTATTTTTTAAATAATCATCTCTGTTTAGTGCAACCGTAACATTTCCCTTATCGGCGATGGTGAACATAACTTTTTTTATTATTTTTGACAAAAAGTTTTGCGTCGTTGAGCTTTTTTGTGAAAATTCTATCATTAATGTTAATGTGTCTATGGTAATTATGTTCAAAAGAGTTAATATTTTTTAAAATTTTATTTCTAATATTATTTGAAATTTCAGTATTTAAATCATAAGAATCAAAAAACTGTTCTATAGATTTAATATATTCAATTGTAGAATTCAAAGAATTATTATTATTATTGTTAAATCTATAACCATTGCCGAGAGAAACGACATCAATCGTGTCAAGCGAGACGTTTTAACAATCGACAAATTGTTTAATAATGTCCAAATTTTTATTTTTATTTATATTTTTTTCAATGGTAAATATTTTTTTTTGTTAAATAATTTTTTTTATTTGTAAAAGTATTTTATGTACGTGTATTTATAAATTATAATAAAATTTCAGTTTCCGAAGAGGACGGCTGTGCCGTTGAAACGTAAAGAAAAAAAAAAATTCTTTTTCTCTTAATTTTTTTTCATTATTTTAAATGACTCGGAGTGATCGATAAAGTCATCATTATTATTGATATTAATATATTTTTTTAATTGTTTATTTTAATTCTACCAATTACCGATAAATGTTGCAAGTATTGTTTTAATATTTGTGTACGGAACCCGCCATTGCAGTGCGAGTTCAACTCGCACTTGTCCAATTTTTTTATTTAACATTTAATTTACACTTTTTCACTTTAACCAATATTTTTTCACTTTCAAATTGATTCCTTTTATTTTAAATAATGTATTATTTTCCTTTTATCAAACTAATAAGTCCCTGTTTTCGGCGCATATGACGCATGGAATCCGGGATATCATTTACATCTGTACGTTAGTACAACAGGTGTACTATAGTATATTAAATTGTCCTTTTGTGTTGTTTTTAACTTCCTATTACTTTTTAAATCTAATTACAAATTTTTCAATTCTTCTTGCTTCTATATAATAATCAATATTTTTTATTTTATTAAAAAAAATAAAAAGGTTACGTAATTCGTCCGTAACAAATACCCCCCTTTTTTATGCTCACGTCCCTTGGCAGCTTTATGTTTATCATATGATTTTTGTGGAGTTGACATAAAATCCTTCTTTTAATGGTTTTACAATGTTTAGATTGTTGATTTTGATGAAAATAATGGTTTTTTAAACAGAGGCAAACTTTTGGTTGTAACTTTATTTTTAAAATAATCTTTTTCTCTCTTTTTTTAGAAAGATTTTTAAATAAATGAAGTTTGCTTTTGTTCTATCAATAATAATAATAATAATATCGTTGTTTAGTGACAAGTAATTTTTGTATTTTAAATCATGAAGATCCAGCATGGTAAAAAAATGCGTTTGAATATATGATTTTTAAACTTACCTTTTTTTAATTGAGTTATTGAAAACCTAAAATTTTCTTTAATTACTGATATATTATTGCATTTTTACCAGGATAGATATTATTTGTCTTGTTTCGGTGTACAATGACGTTTCTTTCTAAAAAAAATTAAATAATTTAATTGATAATGTCTGATTTTTTATTAAATGTTAAAAAAATTATTATAAATTATTATTTATGCTACAACTATTTCGGATTTTAAACGTAGAATACATAGATCTTTTTGTAATGAAATGATTTCATAATGTCAAAAATTGAATTTTCTGTAACAATTTATTTAAATTTTAGTACAATTTTAATTCGTCATTTTGTTTAAAAGAATTGTTTATTTTCTGAAGATATTTTCTACTGTTTAAAAAAATGTGTTGCGTCTATTACAAAGTTTTGTTTGTTATTTGATCTATTCTTCTTATATTTTTTAGACGAAAACAAAGTTACAAGTTATTTCAGGTTTTTTTAGAATTACTTTTGTTTATATTGAATAATCTGAAATTTGGTACATCTACATGAAATGATTTTTACAAAATAACCTATATGTCACTAATTATTTATTTGGTATAATAACAATGATAGATATTAAATTTATATTAAATTTTATATTTAAATTTTTGTTTAACAAAAAACATATGCTGAATTTATTAAAGTTACATTCATAAAATTCAACAAATTTATTATTTTAATACAAATTAGGTTGTAACGATATATTGAGTAAACATGTGAATAAAATGAAAAAGTGAGGGAACAATTCTATTATAAATGTGCCTCCTCCTTGATGACGGAACTGAAAAAAAAATTGAATTGAGGAAAATATAGAATTTGTGTAAATAAATAAAAAAAAATATATTGTAAGCAAGAACAAAATATACCATTGAATCACAGCATTGGAGACATCAATAGCAGTAAATCTAGGTAAAAATTCCGTAATCAGATCCTTAATTTTCTCCGCATCAAGAAGAGAACTAGAACTCAAACGCATCAACTGGTCCTGTCTGACGGCCTCCAACGTTGCTGCAGAAACGAACATTGAACCCTTTTTAGGACGACCTCTTTTTCCTTTTTAGTTACTTTCCATTATGGCCTTTTGTTGTATATATCCAGTAAGATGAAGTCCATGTACTAGTAACACAGATAAATACATAATTTAGTTTAACAATTGAGCGGATGGGAAGAAGAACTTGACGAGACGCTCTTCTGCACACTGTATTGTCAGTCAAGAGTTCCAAATGCCGATAAAATTAAAGTTTGAAATTTTGAATTTTAAAAAGTGCTACATTATAGAAAATAAAGAGGCGCATCTTTTTTTCCTTTGAATTTTTTTATAGGACAATTAGTTTAAAAAGTAAGTGCAAAAAACTAAAAAAAATTTATTTTTATTTTTTATTCAATTTAAAAAAAATCATCGTAGTTAAGACAAAAACCGCTGCCAAGTTGTACATTTTTATAATTTTAGTGTTTATTTCATGAACACTTTGCTTCCTCATACACGGAAAAAATTTTGGTGCACCGTTTATACGTTAAGGTACATCCGTTGTGTTAGTAGCCGATTCAAATTTTATCCCTTAAACCGAGACATATTTCGTCCCTGTTTCGGTGCGTCAGTCGTGTTAATGCTGCGCAAGCGTTGAACTTTGAATGGAGTCTAACATTTGTCTCCAAATCGGGGACCAGTGCTACATTGTACATGCGCTGTCGCGTATATGATTTTGTTGAAAAAATGGCATTATTATTATCTTATAAAGATAATAATTACAGTGCAGGCATTTAAAACATATTTAGACAAAAAAAAATATTTTTACTATTTTTTTAAACAACTACTTTGTTTTATTTTAACCTTATTTTTTAAACATTTCAAAAATTTTATTTTTATACTAATTCTTATTTAACAAAATAATTTTTTTTTTGAAATTTAAAAAATTTTTCAGAAATAATTTACAATTTTAATAACAATAATTTAAATAAAATTATATACAATGCAAAAAGAAGTATCTTAATTAAGATGTTTTGGTAGTCATTTCTAAGATGTTATGGTAGTCACTTTTTAGTCATTTAAAATATCTTAATTTAAGATGTTAAAAGCATCTTCATACACATTTTCAGCATATTTTTTGGGAAAAAAGTTTTGAGGTTAACTATGGGCTTATATGTAAAACATTTTATGCATCTTAGGTTTTAGTAACTTAAATTTTTTTCACATCTTACAATTCACAAGTAACCTATAGCTAAACATCTTATTGAGACAGAAACATCTTAATTTAAGATACTTTAAAAAACTTACAGTAAGTATCTTACTTTTTTAAGATAGAAGAAATAAGACGTATAAAGCATTTTAAAAATCAGTAAGATACTTTAGAAAACATCTTATTTTAAAATGTAAGATACCATTTTTCCATCTTACATCTTATTTTAAGATATCAAATAAGATACTTATTTTTGCAGTGTAATTTAATAATAATATAATACTAAAAATTTTCATAATAATAATTTTATAAAGTTATTTATATATATTTTCGTCTTTTGGATTAATTTAAATAATAATTTGAATTTATAATATTAATTAATCAATTATAAAATTAATATACACGGTTATTTTAAATCCTTAAAAGAATTTCTTCACAAAATTCAATAACTGAGATTCAAAATTGTAGTTATTTTCTTGATTCACTGCATTTGTCTCTGTTAACGTTCAAGTGTTGTCTTCAACATTGGGGACAATATACGTCCCTGTTTTCGGCGCATATGACGCATGGAATCCGAGATATCATTTACATCTGAACGTTAGTACAACAGGTGTACTATAGGCAGCGCAACCGGTGGACCGAAATTTTTTCCGTGTAGAAATAATAATAATTGAAATATAAGAATTACTTTTTATAAAAGGGTTAAAAATCATTAAATCTTGGTCTAAAAAATGTGTTTTTATATATTGTATAAGATGGTAATAATAGTTTATTAATTACACATAAATTAATAAACAAGAATGTTGAAAAAACGATATTTTTCACAATTTTTGATTTTTCAAATACCAATAATTTCATAATTTCTGCCCGAATCAGGTTCAAAAATAGGTCAATTGAAGCGTTTTTTAATGCCCTTCAAGTTGGTAATAATTTTTTGAAGTTACTTTTACATAATTTAAAAAATTTTTTATAAAAGTCTTATTTTTCAAAATTTTAGATTTT
The DNA here is from genome assembly GCF_015476425.1 of Leptopilina heterotoma. Lineage (NCBI taxonomy): Eukaryota > Metazoa > Arthropoda > Insecta > Hymenoptera > Figitidae > Leptopilina > Leptopilina heterotoma. The sequence continues at coordinate 285,675 of NW_025110845.1, forward strand.
TAAAAGTTTAATATCTCCGGTTAATATTAACAAAAAATGTTAAATTGGGGCTCAAAAGATGCGACTTAAAAAACTCTACAAAACTAAATACAAAACAAAACTGAACTTCTACATTTTTTAACAAAATTTTAAAAAAAGTCTTATTTATTAAAATTTTTGATTTTTAAAAGTTTAATATCTCCGGTTAATATGGACGAAAAATGTTCAATTAGGGCTCAAAAGATGCGTGTGAAAAAACTCTACAAAACTAAAGAAAAAGATTTATAAGTGTCCTAACATTTTTTTAAGTTATGTCCAAAAAACGTTTTTTTACTAAATGAAAAATGCAAAAAAAAATAGTTAAACTTCATGAATCGGGCTGAAAATACTCTCATTTTAAGTCCCCCGGGGAGACCAACAATTTAAAAAAAAATTAAGGCCTTTAGCTCTTTCTCGTTCTGAGATATTGAGGCAAATGTAATGTTAGTACACACACACACACACACATCGGGACAAATTTTTAAAATCCGTTTTTTGGACCTCGGAGGTCAAAATACGTCAAAAATTTTTTTTATTTATTTAGAACAGTTATACGGTGAGTTCCTGTGCATATATAAAGTACTAAAGTATTAGGCATAATAAAAAAAAATTTATAAATATGTCAAAAAATGACAATCCAAAATTGTGCTAATACAAAGCTTCCTTTATGAGGAAGCAATATTGATAAAATTAATCGGTATTTGATATACAAACTCGTTAGGGTCTATGGAACACGATAGCATATCAAAAAACTTAAAAATTATTAATTGTTTAATAATATTTAATTATTATTAATGATTTACCAGCAATCACATTTTCTTACCTTCGCCGACAAAAAGTCAGTGGGGAAGTTTCAAATTAAAAGACCTTTCAGTGAGACATGTGTTCTTCAATGCATAAAGATGTTTTCTGAAAAATTTTAAATTGATTTATTGAAAAGATTAGAAAATATCGAAGTTTAAACAAATTGCGCGCCAGCGAGTCGCAGTGTATAGAGAATTATATTCTGTGTATAAATGATCTGCTTCTCATAACTTTTACATATACATTTATTTACTATCGCAAATAAATTTTTTTTCAATTATATTAAACTTTTATAATAATAAATAATAAAATTATTCAAACATTTTTTAATGTAATATATAATATTCAACCGACAGATTGGCTCAGTCGGATAGATGCCTGGCGTTGGTGGTCGTTTAAGGACCAAGGGTATAAGTACCCTTGGTTCGCGCCCACTTGGCTTGGTATTTTTCCGGCACGTGAGACAATCTGAGCGGGAGGTTTGACGTCGAGCTATAATGATGTGCACCGTCGATTATTGTCCGGTACACACCATTAGAACTCGACTGTCGATAAACCGGTTGTACTCAGAGAGGTTTTCTACAGTTTTCCCTCTTCTCTGGCGAGAAAACCCATTGACGGGTGGTCCAGGAGTAATGCGAGTACTCCTAATAAAGTCGGCTGTAGACGCAAAATTAGGTTAATATATAGAAAAATTTCTAAAGTAGAATGGTTATGCTTAATCCAAAAAAGTATTTCTCGGGGACTCTTGTCGAAGTGCGTAAGGCCAATAGGGCAGGAGTATAAACAATAATTGAATATAATATTCAAACCTTATATTAAATTACTATAATAATTAAGACGTTCGCAAAAGATCAAAATCAAAACAATAACGAAATAATTACGAACTATCAATAATAATTTGTAAATAAGAAATTTAAATATTGAAAACGGAAAGTTTGAAAATATTTTCTTGTCCACATTATTATTATAGATATTTGAAAATTTTATACATAAAAATATTTTTAAATAACAAATTTGTTTAAACTTCGATATTTTCTAAACTTTTCAATGAATCAATTTGAAATTTTTCAGAAAACATCTTTATACATTGAAGAACAAATGTCTCACTGGAAGTTCTTTTAATTCGAAACTTCCCCACTGACTTTTTGTCGGCGAAAGTAAGAAAATGTGATTGCTGCTAGATCATTAATAATAATTAAATATTATTAAACAATTAAATTTTTTTAAGTTTTTTCATATGTTATCGTCTTCTATAGACCCTAACGAGTTTGTATATCAAATACCGATTAATTTATTAATATTTGTCTTAACTACGATGATTTATGTTTTAAAATTGAATGAAAAATAGAAATAAATTTTTTTTAGTTTTTTGCACTTACTATTTAAAGTAATTGTTCTATAAAAAAAATTCAAAGGAAAAAAAGATGCGCCTCTTTATTTTCTATAATGTAGCACTTTTTAAAATTCAAAAATCCAAACTTTAATTTTATCGGCATTTGGAACTCTTGACTGACAATACAGCGTGCAGCGGAGCGTCTCGTCGAGTTCTTCTTCCCATCCGCTCAATTGCTCTAAGTTGGGACCATTTTGAACTTCAGTTATGCCTATAAAAAAAACATAATAATAATCAAATGTATTTCATTCATAGTCGACATAATATCCTTCTCGTAAAAAATTTTTAGAATGAATTAAAATTTTGTCTCTCAATTGTTTCGAAGAAACTTTCATTAATACACCAGCACGCCTAATTTCCAAGGGTTGCACTATTTCAAAGTCATTTTTACAAACCCTCCAATTGAATCGTTTGCAACACAATGTAACAATAATATCAATTGCCCTGTCACTTTTTACCCTCCAGAAGGCTATATAAAAAATCCCCAGAATTTCTTCAATTCGACGCAATCTATGAGTCAATCCTTCCAATTTCGTAAGTGAATTATTAGTCACAGTCACATTGAAAATAAGAAATTCCGATTCTAATAAAGGAGAATTACATAATGAAACATCGAAATTTTGTATATAATATTCAAATTCGACACTATTTTCTGATGTTTCCTCGTTAAATTGTACTAAATCAGTAGTAAAACATTCTTCTCCCATGACGAAACAAAAAATTATCGAACCAAACAAGCGAAACAACAATACTTACGATAGGTTGTTGTATCTGCATTTATAGCCGAAGAAGTATCCCCTTTTTCTCGATTCTCAAATAAAATAGTAGATGCAGTGGATGAATAATCATCTTCCATTGTAAAAAGAAAGATAAATTTATAAAAACTATTGAATAATGTTACAGTTCAAATGCACAAAAGAAACTGACCATTACTCGTTACCAAACCATGTGATCATAAATGATGATCTTAGACAAAACTGAGCATAACCATATAAGGAAAAGACAAAGTTCATGAAGGATCAAAAACTACTTACCTCAGAAGAACGGAAAAAGTTACACATCACGTCTCCAGACAAAACAATGCACGAGCGCATTTTCAGTATTTCAAAAACATGAACAGATCACATTACACCAAACACTTCTTACATCACCACGATTAAATAATTTAAAAAGTTCACTGTAAAACAAAAAAAATTAAAAAAATTTTTAATGCTTTGTAAAAATTGTAAAAAATTAAAATTCATCGGGGCGATGAATAATCTAAATATGGAGGACTGTTACATCCCTAGACATAACTTTTTTTATTAATTCTTATTAAATTAAAATTAGTAGTAAAATAAGGTAAATAATTCTTTAATAGGTTTTAGATATTCAATTCATTATTTTATTATTATTGTTATTAGCATATGAGTTACCATCTAAGACAATTGAATTTATAATCAATTGTGATCTAGAGAGATGTGATAAGTGGTCAGCGGTCGGTTCGTTACCTATACTCATGGTAATTAATCGGTTGCCGTTCGTTTATCATAAGCGGCGCAAAGTGATGCGAACGTATAAAGGTTCGTACTCCAGACACTAGAGAATTAAATTTAAAAAACATAAGAATGAATTCATGATGACTAAATATATGAAAATTATTGTAAAAAACGAGTATCATATTACTCATCTTTGATCGAACGAATAATGTTTAAGTAAAATGATCCAACTCGTACGTGCTTTCTACATTTTGGCACGGATACGTGCCTTTTGACCGTCTCATCTCCAATCAAGTAGACTTTTAGCTACTATATAAACCCCTAGCTTTCTTAGACCATTTGTCAAATACTCCGGTGTGTTTCTGCCCGAACGGTATCGTTAAGTCCGCCCTTCGATCGTGAAATTGAGTTGTTAAATTCAGTGGCAAAGACTTGTTCTTTTTGTAAGGAAATAAATTGCACTAAATAAAAATAATTCTGATAACACTTTCGTCGTATAACAGTTCAATTTAATATACTCTTTCTATTTTTTATAAAATTAGTGCAAGTTCTTTCCGGATACCAAGAAAACAAGTTTTCTTTTGTATCAAGGTACAGTGTCTGAAAGAACACCTAGAGTGGTCAATTAACTGTTAAAAATAGTTGCTCTTTTGTGCTAAAAGTGTCAAAAGAAACGAACTGAAAAGCTTATAAATTCCTGTAACCTGTAACGCAACAACGTATAACTGGTTGCCGTGTCATTACTGTAATTTTCAACAACAACAACATCAAAATTGTGACTAATTGTAATTGCTTAAACTAATTGTTATTAATAAATATCCACATAAAAAGGAATATGCATATGTTTATTTAACGAGAACCCGTAGTTCTTTTAAAGCCAAAACAAATCCACACTAAAAATAAATGTCAAGTCTTACCAACTTGACTAATCAGCAACTAGTCTCCATTTTACTAATTATTTAGTAAACTAACCTGAACCTTAGCTCGGGTCGTAACAAAGATTATCAGGAAAATCCAATCAGTGAATGTTTCTACGAGCAAGAACTTTCTAAAGTTAAAAATCCTGATATATATTTAGCTGAAAAGATAATTAAAAGGCGAGGTTTTGACAGCACATACAACTCATGGATAAATGAAACTGAATTGTAATAATAATTTTTATTTGTAATAAAACATTTATTTTATTCTAGACAATCTGTTTTATATTACACAACTCCCAATATTACTAAGATTAGGAATAATTTCACATAATTTTTTAGATCAATTTTTCAAATTGAAATTGATAATGTCAACCAGTGTCACAGTATTCTCTCCCAAAAAATTCCAAAACGTATTCCAAAATTTCCAAATTCAATAATGTCCGTTGGTGATTCAGTTCCATTGAAGTAATTTGAAATAGTTTCCATACAAGTTTTAAAAATTATCCAATCTTGCCAGCTTAATGAAATGTTGCATCGTGGATGGCTTGAAACAAATTTCAAAACACTGCACAATTCTCCATCAGTTTTCAAGTCTAGTCCTATTGTAATTTGTTTTGTAAACTAAGAATTTAAATTGAACGTACTCGAGAGGATCAGTTGATTTCTTGGTAAATAAGATATTTTTTTCTCACAATTCAAGAATTTCTATATAATTGTATTGACCTCCAAGATACTTTATGCCCAATCAATTTTTTGTAATTAAATCTTTTAAATATGGTTACAAACTTTCTTTTTCGTTAATAGTGTCAAAAAATCTTTTTTGGTAAGAACACTGAATATTTATTGTCAATGTCAGCTACGATTCAAAAAACAAATCTAGTTTTCACTAGATTTATATTTGAAACAACGTACACTTCATTTACACTGAGTTCACTTAATTTTTTATTAGAAAGATAATTTTTTCCTTGGCCAGCTTTGTTTAATTTTTCAAAATTCATGGTTTATTTAATATTTAATTTCGCAAACTTTTTTGTCAAATCTGTGCAATTATCAACAGATAAATTGCGCTCTTCTTTAATATTTAATTTGTTGAATCTTCTTGTTAAATCTTAATAATTTCGGAAAGTTTGGAACGATTGATTTAAAGTTCGTTCAAAAAGAGAATTTTTTTTCTCAATACGATCACTCATTTAATATTGTTAACTCTGAGGGTTTGGAACTAACTGATGAACAACATAAAATTTGTCTTCCTTTTTATACCCAACAGCTGACTAATAAGCATTCCCTTTAACAATGGCATTTTGATAATTAAAATAATATAATAGATATTGTAACGTTGATTTTAAATAATCACGTTATAAAAACCGAATTGAGTTCTCGCCGAAACTTATCCAGTTAATTCTTGATTAATTATTATAAATTAAATGCGGTAGCCAGAATCGAACTCAACATTTTACTTTATTATTATGTTTTTGAATTGTATAGAATCAATATAATACAGAAATGTTGAGTTGTATAAAAATCATATTGTTTATCTCAAGAGAATTCCACACGTTTTGGTTGATTAGAAAACACAATGTTATTTATTGTTATTTAATTATCAACCGACCGAAAATGTGTCAACAATTAATATTAATCGGCACAAATCTACTGTCAACTGGCAACCACCTGTCATAGATGTTGGGCCTGTTATCATGCTGCTGGGGCGAACCCAAGGTGCGCATGACATATATGAGGAACCGAAGCAGGATGTCAATTAACCTAATTCCGACAGTTCGTGCCTGGCTGCCGAGTAATTATACGGTCTCACCGCGGTTGACCATTTCCATTGTCCGAATATTAAAAAGATGGATTTCCGTGCTCGTCTGGACCGGATCAAAGGTTAGTGTCCAGTGCACATCTTCCTCGTTATCTTGGGAATATCACCGGTGTACGGTGTGACCGAGAAATAGTATCGAGAAGGAAGACCTCATGGCAAGCCGATAGGACGCCGCCATTTTCGGTCGACCGTCGCAATCACCGGCGTGTGGAAGTTCTCAGTTCTCTTCACAAAGTTCAAAGTTTAAAATAAAAAGAAGATCCGGGTAGTTTACCTACCTGGCGCCGGGGAAGTTCCCTAAAACGGGTCATCGATGGTGTATTATAAGTTCGAAGTGTGGAATTTATAATTCGGCAATTTGGAATCCGTAAATTGCCATTTTTGTAACGATTCGCGGGTAAGATCCGCAAGTAAACGTAAGGATCGTTACAATATTTACATTCCACTTGCGATAAACAAATTTTTAACAAGTATCAACTTGCACAAATTGTTTAAAATTCCTATGTTATCAATTTAAAAATGTCATTTTTAGACACCCATGATAACAATATTTTATTACTCAAAGACTAAACATATCAATTAAACAATATTATTTAGCATGCCCTATGACGAATTGTAATAAAAGATGTTTTATCTTAATATCAACTGCACTTTAGCGGTATGCAAAATTCTTAAGATAATAATACATTTTAAAAATGTAAACATATGCACCAAACAATAATAATATTTATCATTGAAAAGTGAACCCTAAAATTCGTGTCATTGCAAAAAATTAAATGACACATCACAGATATACAGGGAACGTTCTAGATATTGCTGAACTCAAGGTCATATCCAGAACGCTCCTTGCCTATCTACTCTTTTAATTTTTCTTTTTTATGAAATCTTTTTAGGTTAAAGAATAATTTTAAGTTAATTGACGTTTGTAAATATGTCAAAAAAATAAACAAAATTTTAATTACTGTTCAAATAACGCACAGGTAAATTGCAAAATTTTTACAATTATTTATTTATAAAATAATATTGAATGAATCTAATTATTAATAATATGTAATTTCTTCAAAATTATTTGTTTAGAGAAATCAACTATTTAAATGCAAAAATTAATAATACTGAATGTTTCTAAAAATTAAAATTTTTTCCTCAAGTTTAAAAAAAAATTAATAGTAATTGCATTTTTCAAAAAAAAAAAATTGATAACAGTTGTGATTAAAACAAAATTACGAAAATGTGCTATGGTTGGCGGTAGTCACGCGGTCGGCGGTGCTCGCCCGGTGAGCGTCTCACATGAGCGACGGCGACTGCCGTGATCGACGGCGGCCGCTGGTAAGTACTTCGTGCGCTCGGCAACGACACCTGAGAAAATTGTTAATAAATCCCACAGAAAAGAACCGATTTTTATTTAATGAGTACTATATTATTCCTCGGATTCATAGCTTCAACATTTTTCCTATCCTCACGTGTCGCGAATTTTTGACGGAAATGCTTAAAAAATGCCTCTAAAGTGAGGCGTTCCGGAAATTAACATTTTTGACATCCTGTTAGTAAAATCTTGCTTTTCTCAGCCTACTGACTTTTATTAACTAGACCAATTTTCTAAAAGCACCAAATTTTTTTTCTTTTTAACACACATTTCGCTTGCGTTTAGGTGATCTTTCAACATGAGCGTCAGAGTAACTAGATCGCAGAAACAACCCTTGGAGACGGGGTTAAAGTTTTTTGAGCGCAAGCGTGTTATGGACGGGCGGCCTGATCTGAAGGGGCTATATGACTGTTTGGACGAGTTTTATTTTAATAATGAGCTTTCGAATGCGGGCTACACAATGCACTGGGGGCCGAAGATGCCATCAACTTCAGGGTGCACGGATTTGCCTAGGCACGAGGTGCACATAAGCTGGTAGATACACAAGCTTCTTCCTGAAGAGGATCTAGTTGGGACGATGCTACACGTAAAGCTGTTCCGGGAGAGGAAAGATTTTGATAGCCTGAATCACATCGAGGTATTCCAGAGAGAAGTGGACCAGATCAACGCCATTGGATCCAATCGAGTAAGGTTTTAAGTACCTACATTGTTGTAATATTTTAATAAGCTATATAAGCATTAATTATATATACATATATATATTTATACATTTTTTTAGGCGGACATTATTCACCATCTCCCACGGAGGGTAGGTAATCAATTACATCCGTACTTGTGGAGATGTACTATCTGTGCGTACAAATTGCGGCTATCAGACTCTCAGACGCCTGGTCGGAAAAATATCCATTTTGTGCGTGGGCGAAAAGTTTGCGGAAACCCCTTGTGGGTCAGGATCCATTAAGAAAATAGATTTTGAAAACTTTAACAGGGAAAATAAAGATTTTAAGATTTTCCTCTTACCATATCCCTTAATTTTGGTAACTGTACAAAAAAATAATAAACGAACTTACTCACAACTGATGCTTATCATTTAAATAACCTATAAATAAATCTTCTCTATTCATATATGTTTTCTAAGTAATTAACTTATTTGAAATAGTTTCAGATTATATAATGAACAAATCTTTAAAAGTATAAGGTAAAAATACTTCTTTCTTGTTTTAAATTATAAAACCTCCTTATATATATTTTCTTGCAAGATATGTAGATCTGTGAATTCGAAGTTATTTCAGGTCCTGATTTTAGGCTTCTGTCAAGGGCGTCGTGAGTACTAACCTCTTCAAGTTGAAGATCTTCTTTGTTGTCTTGCGATGTTGTGCTTGGCGGAACCTACTGCCGAGAGAGTGATTGGTGACTCGTTCCCAATGAAGTCTCTTCTGCCTGAATACTACGCAGCTTGGAACCTAACCCTTCGGTTAGTCATCTGATCTTCACTGATGGTCTATCTTCGGACGTTGCCGACTTTATCTGCTTCCTCAAGGCGGCACTTGGTTCGAATGTAGCTGATTTTGATTGTACGGTTACCTCTTCCTTTTTGTCAGTGGTTTTACTTGGGGAAGGGACTTCCTCATACATTCCAGCAGCATCCTGTTGCTCCTCGACCTGTTCCGGATCCTTTGGACGTTTTAAAATGGTTTTTCTTGGTTCTGTTACCCCTTTTGGCGCTGTGGTAACAGAGGTTCGACGAGGAGAATGTTTTCCTGAATGTTTTGGATTAAACAACTTTGATATAGTCCCTACCAAACCCTTGTCGGGCTGTTGACGAGCTGGCTTTTTTAGATCCGTCGGACTTTCTTTCTTTATCTTTCGGGTTCACTCGCGTACTTTCTTTCGCTTCACTGGTTGAGGAACGCATTATAGGTAACGCCCGACAAGTTTTCACTTTCTCGCTTGGCTCGACATCACTGGGTTCTGTTTTGCCGGTGATCGCCCTTTTCCGAGGTTTGGGCTTTTCGAGATCCGAGGAAAATGATTCTGACCAACTGGAATCTGGATTCGACCCGTTCTCTTGGTCAACAGGATTTTTTGATAACGCTTTAACAATCCTATTGATTTTTCCGGGCTTATATTCAAACTTATATTAATAATGCTGAAGACGAATTCTCCATCTTTAAATTCGTGGTCCAGGATTATCGATATAGGTCATCCAGTATACCGGCTTAAAATCGCATGCTAGTACGAACTCGCGACCATATAAGTAGGGTTTAAAATGTTTGGTCGCGTAAAGTATGGCTAACACTCTTTTTCAGCTTTAGGGTAAGTTTGTTCCGCATTTTCGAATTGCTGTAATTTTATTTGGATTCAGCTTTATTCCTTCTTCACTTATTATATGGCAAAGATACGCGACTTCGGTTTTTAAGAACACACATTTATCTGGCTGAAGTTTTAAATTAGCATCCCTAAGTCGACACAAACACTTCAGTATCGAGCATAGTACTTAGAACATGATTTAGTAGCCGTTGGAATGTAGGAGGGGCATTCTTTATGCCAATGGGCATCCGCTTGTACTCGCAATGACCACTGCGAGACGAAAAGGCAGTTTTGTGCCTATCATCGGGGTGAGTTTCCACCTGATGGAATTCACTGGCAATGTCAAAGACGGTGAAATAGCGTGCAGTGCCCAACCTATCGAATATTAAGGTTTTGTTGGGCAGTGGAAAAGCATCACCTATGATGTTTTCGTTTGGGACTCTGTAATCTACCACAACACGCCACTTTTTCTCACCCGACGCGTCAAGTTTCTTTGGGACACTTAGCAATGGCGAGTTGAATGGGGTTCTAATTAAAATGTCCTATGATTCCGCTATCAAACTGTTTTAGTAATTAAACATCAATTTGCTCTAGGTCCTCGACAAGGGACCTATATTGTTTCTTATGAATAACTTTATCGTCGATGGTCGGAATTCTATTCTGGATAAGGTGAGTGCACGAAAGTAGTTCACCATCTAAATAAAATATATCAGCATAGTCTTCCGCCCATCCTAATACGATCTTTCGCTTGTCTGGAGCCAAATGAGCCAAGTATTACGCATTCTTGACCTTGATATGATTGATTGCCATAGCGTGGCATACACCATCCTTATTTGTGACAATGGCCTTACCAAGGTAAAGTCCTTCTGGGGTTTCGATTCGAGGAAGATACCCTTCTTTTAACCCTGTATTTGTTATGTCTATCGCTACTGGGGATTTTGTGCGGGATCTTATGCGTAGGACTCGAGCAAACGGTTTGATTTCAGACCTTAAGGTTCTCTTAGCCTCCAGTGATTCCTTATCAACAAAATTGATAGGGGTCACTGGGGAAGTTATGGTCACCAGGGTGTTATGCCTAAAAGAAATTTGGGCTTGGACCTGTCGCAGATACGGTCTTCCAAGGATACTATGGGTAGAATGGGAAAACAGTTTGTAACAACGTGAAATTTTACTGGAACATTATCAATGGTTAATTGAGTCGTTCCCATTGTTTTAACAGCGTGATTAGTTATTCCCTTAATCTCAAGACACTTGTCTGGAACAAATGTGAGTACGGGATTTAATGCACACATCTTCACGAGGTTAGTGTCCGACCCAGGATCTACGAGGAACCTTATTTTATCGTGTCTGAATTCGGGGGCGCTTAACTAGACAACTGGGGAGTCCTCGGCCTCTGATTTAGCTCTAAGGACCCTATGGAATGTTCCGCGAAGTGTACGTTCTTCGGACGCTGCGGGGTGGGACTCGCTGGTGCGTCCGGACGGCGAGTCTGCTGGTAGTTTAAATTACTAGCAGGTGCTGAAAACACAGCCCGTGGTGGGGTTTGTTCTAGTCCGGTAGTTCAGAATTGGCCAGGGATATTGGTTCGGCATAGGTGTGGGATTGAGAGGAGCTTGGGGTATTATTTGCGGGTATGTGAAAGGTGTTGGATATTGTGGATTTTGAGGTGGTATCATGTGGGATGGCGTAGGATATGTGAAAGTAGGGGGATACTGGGGCATGATAGATCGATAAAAGTTCCCAAACTGTTTTGGGGTAAGGTGCAACATGTCAGGGGAAGCATTATGTTTAAAGGAACGGTTGGCATGATTTCTTTCTCTTTCAGAGTCCGTTTTACGTCTTGTCACAAGATTGGGTTTCTCAATTTGTCGCGAATTTGAGCTTGGAGATCTTGTTCGTTACTCGATTTTGGATATATGATAAGACGACGAACGCGATCTTTCGCTGTAGCTCTCACGATCTTCAGCATGTATTCCAAACTCTAGGGCTTCGTCTAGGTCGCGAGGATTTCTGGCATCTACGAATTTTGATACTTCTGTAGAAAGCCCTCTTTCAAACGCGTCCAGGGCGCATTCGCGAATAGGTTGCAAAATAATATTTTATTCAGTGAGTTCTGGACCGTTGTTACCTTCTCTAACTTCACTGAATGTCCTATTATATTTTGGTTCAAGGAAATGACGGGCACCTGCGATTAAGCTATGCAAACGATCTAAGGCGTTAGCCATACTAACGTCAAGGTTCATCGGAGGTTGTTGACCGTTAGGATTGGGGTTTGCCATGTTTATGCGAGGATATTTCAGATGCATAAAATTGTTATAACTAGATATATATAGATATACAATTTTTTTATACTTGGGTAAGACTCTGTCAGAAAAAAAGCTATTTGCAAGTGGATTTCCGATTTCTTTGAAAGCTTGGGAAATAGAAGTCTTATATGAGTTAAATTTAACCCTAAAAGGATTTTAAAAAATTTTCAAAACGGCGGCCGCTACACCATATTGAAAATGAGTGTTGCGTTTTTTTCAAAAATTAATATCTCTGAAACTTTTTGATCGATTTTAATAAAATTTACATGCGATATAGTTAAAAATACGTAGTTTAATTTTATATTATGACAAAAATTTTTTTTCCAAAATTTGTCCAAAAAAAGTCAAAAAAATTTGTTGAATTAATTTTTAGTTCAGTTGCCCTAATTTTTGAATTTTCTAATAAGTAAATATCGATTCCCTGTAATTTCACCTTTTATTTCATAAAAAAAATTATGGATACTCAAATAGATCTCGGGATATTGCGATTGTAGTGGGAGCGCGTGCCGCGGAATTAAACTCTGTAGCGAGGCGGAATATAAAACGAGCGTTCAAACGTGCACTTTTGAAAAAAATTCATAACTTTTTTAATTTTCATGCAAAAAATTCCCCAGGTCACATTTGTCTTTATTTTTAGCTGCACTATAAGATAGCACTTTGCCAAAAATTCAATTTTCAAAAATTTTTAAAATGTCGGATGTTTAAAGTGGGACATAAAAATGCACCACAATATATCCAAGGTTTTAACACATAAATGTTGTCAAAAATTAAAAAAAAATAAAATGATTTTATACATTTTTGAAGTAAATAGTCAAAACATTAATTTATAGATTAATAGTTACTAAAAATAATGATTGGGATATTTCAGAAAATCTTTTTTAGAAATTTAACTTTTTATACCTCTGCTATTAAAATCGATTTTTATAGAAATATATAAAAAAAAATTTTGAATCCGCCATGCCATCTTAGATCGGGTAATTTAAAAAATAAATTTTTAACATTAGATTCGTAAATAGCGCTTCCAAAAATCGCCCTTGACGTTGTTTTGTAGAGTTTAGTTTTGTTTAGTTTTGTTAAGTTTAGAATTTAAGACATTACTTGTTGACATTATTAATTTCAATTTGAAAAATTTATCTAAAAAATTAGGTGAAATTATTCCTAATCTTAGTAATATTGGGACTAGTGTAATATAAAACAGATTGTCTAAAAAAATAAATGTTTTATTACAAATAAAAATTATTATTACAATTCAGTTTTATTTATCCATGAGTTGTGTGTGCTGTCAAAACCTGAACATTTTACAAATATTTTAGAACCTTTCCTTTCAATTATCTTTTCAACTTAATATATATCAGGATTTTCAACTTTAGAAAGTTCTTTCTAGTAGAAACATCGACTGATTGGATTTTCCTGATAATCTTTTAAAATATATGTTACTAGATTCGTGTTTTTATATGGCTTATAATAAATATTTCTGTAGTCAAATTTGGAATATAACCTTCTTCAAAAACATGTTTAAATTTACTTATACGGACTTTATCACCAACTTGAAATTTTTTAAATTGTCTATTAACAATATTATTATTTTTCTTAAATACATTTAACAATAAATGTGTTTTATTTTTACTATTTACATCTTTTGGTTTCATTTTAAAAGATTGGTGCTTAGTGCTATTATACGAAAATAATAAGTCATTTAAAATGTATGTCCACTTATAACACAGTGCAACAGCATTTTTATTTCTGGGATCGCATAGGGTGATTTTTATAGGTTTTTTATAGATTTTTTTTTATTATTATATTTTATTTTATTATATTAATTATTAAATAATATAAATATATATATATAATTTATAAATATATATAATATAAATAATATTATATATTATTTTATTATATTTTATTTTATTTTTATATTTTTTTTATAGATTTTCACAGGGCGTGCGATTGAAGCAGAAGCAGAACGAAGGAATGCATACAATATAACTTCTTTAAAAAGTTATATTGTGGAAAGTAATTTACATTTACAACTTCTGATTTTTGCATTTAAAAAAATGATATAGAGCAATTCCACGCCAAGTGATCATAAGAATTTTCGATGATTTTAGCAATATTAAAAATACTTTCAGAATTTGTTCCTTTTTATACATGGAATAAAAGTGTATAAAAGTTTTTTCAAAATTTTCAAAATTTTTTGAGTTACCTCTTACTCAAAATTTTGGTCGGTTTTTCAAAAAAGGCACATAACTTTTTTTCTTGTTGACTGATTAAGATAATTTTTTTTGGAAAATACTCATAATAAGAAGTACTTTAAAGAAAAAAATAAAAATTTAAAAAAAAAAATTTTTTTGCCCGAAAAAAATTTCAAAAAATTTTTTGAATTAAAATTTTGAAAAAAATATATCTTCTTTTTGAAATTTTTTTTTTGGTAAATATTGTCAATAAAGTAAAGAATACTTTCTGTAAATTTAATTATGGGACAACAATAACTTTACGAGAAAAAAAATAAAGTGTCCAGCGCGGCGTGCTGGGACTTGTGCATGTATTCACTTATGGCGGCGCAAGTTTCGTTTCAAATCACTCTACAGGTCACAATTCTTTACCAAAACGCTTTTTCTTTTTTTCTAAATCTTCGTAATTAAATTCTCTATCGATCTCTCGAGCCTTATTTTTGAATTTTTGTTTTTAAACATTTTTTAAATAACAATAAGTATTAAAATAATCAAAAAATCGTAAAATATATTTTCCTTAGTTTTATTGATTAAAAAAACTATTTAAAAAACCTATTAAAATAATGTTTGATTGATAAAAAATAAAAAATTATTTAGTTAAAAATTGTTATACAATAGAAAGTTATTATTTTGTTATAAACGGTACTTAGGGTTAAAAATTTATATTTTTTCTGAATTGTGCAATTTTTCATAAGTAAAGTATTCAAGTATAAAAGAAAAACTAAAAATTAATTATTTAACCCTTGTTTAAACAGTTTATAGTTTTCAACTTTTCAATTAATTGTTTAGAAAAAATTAGAAATTTCTAACCCAAATGAAACTTATGAAAAAATTAAAAAAATTACATAAGAAACAAATATAAATTTCTTACCCTAAGTATAAATATTTTATGTAAAAAATAGTAACAATTAATTGTTTAAACAATGTTTTAATAAATAATTGTTTTTTTATCATCAGTAGATGTATTACTCACGAAAAATTGCACAATTCAGAAAAAATATAAATTTTTAACCCTAAGTACCGTTCATAACAAAATAATAACTTTTTATTGTATAAAAATTATTTAAATTATTGTATAACAATTTTTAACTAAATAATTTTTTATTTTTTAACAATCAAACATTATTTTAATAGGTTTTTTAAATAGTTTTTTTAATCAATAAATCTAAGGAAAATATATTTTACGATTTTTTGATTATTTTAATACTTATTGTTATTTGAAAAATGTTTAAAAACAAAAATTCAAAAATAAGGCTCGAGAGATCGATAGAGAATTTAATTACGAAGATTTAGAAAAAAAGAAAAAGCGTTTTGGTAAAGAATTGTGACCTGTAGAGTGATTTGAAACGAAACTTGCGCCGCCATAAGTGAATACATGCACAAGTCCCAGCACGCTGCGCTGGACACTTTATTTTTTTCTCGTAAAGTTATTGTTGTCCCATAATTAAATTTACAGGAAGTATTCTTTACTTTATTGACAATATTTACCAAAAAAAAAATTTCAAATCGAAGATATATTTTTTTCAAAATTTTAATTCAAAAAATTTTTTGAAATTTTTTTCGGGCAAAAAAAATTTTTTTTTTAAATTTTTATTTTTTTCTTTAAAGTACTTCTTATTATGAGTATTTTTCAAAAAAAATTATTTTAATCGGTTAACAAGAAAAAAAGTTATGTGCCTTTTTTGAAAAACCGACCAAAATTTTGAGTAAGAGGTAACTCAAAAAATTTTGAAAATTTTGAAAAAACTTTTATACACTTTTATTCCATGTATAAAAAGGAACAAATTCTGAAAGTATTTTGAATATTGCTAAAATCATCGAAAATTCTTATGATCACTTGGCGTGGAATTGCTCTACATGAAAAACAAACAGGGATACTTCCTTATAGATACCGGAGCAGATGTTAATATAATCAAATTAAATTCTTTAGATGAGGAAGTAATAGTTACTGAAAGTAATTCTATGGAAATAACAGGAATAACAGAATCGAAAATTAACACTTTAGGTACGGTAATGTTACAACTTGGAGATGTAGACGTACAATTTCACGTTGTTTCACCTTATATTACCTTAAGTGCAGATGGAATATTAGGCAGAGATTATTTGCGACAAGAACAAGTTCAAATATCCTTCTGGCATAATACTATAGTTACTCAATCAAATCCTATAAATCCAATTTCATTTGTAGACAATGAATCATTGGAATTTAATAAAATTCTGGAATCCGAAAAGAAACAAATTAGATCTATTACACTCAAACCTAGGACTCGACAAGTAATACCCGTAAAAATTTTAAATAATAAAATTAATGAAGGATATTTACCATTCATAAAAACACAAAAAGGAGCTTTTATAGGAGAAGCAGTTGTAACTAATTCTAATGGTTGTTGTCATGTATATGCAATAAACACTACCGAAAAGGATATAGAGATAACATTACCTCCACAAGAACTTGTCCCATTTGAATATTATAACTTACCAGGAGAAGATTCTAGTGAAGATACAGATACTGATGTCCCTTCTAATTTAAATAGATATCAAAAAGTAGTAAATAATCTTCGACTCTCACATTTAAATGAAGAGGAACAAGATCATGTTTTGGAAATAGTGGAAGAATATCAAGACATATTTCATTTAACAGGTGAACCATTAACAGTAACGCCTTTAGTACAACATCAAATTTTTACCAGTGATGACATTCCAATAAATACAAGACCTTATAGATTTTCACCCTCTCAAAATGAGGAAGTAGAACGAGTAATAACAAAAATGGTATCCGAAGGAGCTATAAGACATTCAAAATCACCTTACAATTCCCCATTGTTAATTATTCCGAAGAAAATTGATGGTACAGGAAAAAAGAAATGGAGAATTGTGATCGATTTTAGAATGTTGAATGAGAAAACAGTGGGCGATGCTTACCCCCTCCCCTGTATTTCTGAAATTTTTCAGAACTTGGGTGGAGCTACTTATTTCTCAATATTTGACTTAGCCAGTGGGTTTCATCAAATAAAATTATCTCCAAAAGATAGTGCAAAAACAGCCTTTTCTACTTTAAACGGTCATTATGAGTATGTCAGAATGCCAATGGGATTAAAAAATTCCCCTGCAACTTTTCAAAGACTTATGGACCAAACTCTATTAGGACTTCAAGGAACTGAAGTATTTGTTTATCTTGATGACATCGTTGTATTTGCAATTGATTTGGAAAATCATGCCAAGAAATTAAGAAGATTATTTTCAAAATTAAGGAGTGCTAATCTTTCCCTACAACCAGAGAAGTGTGAATTTCTTTTCAAAGAAGTGCAGTATTTAGGCCATATAATTAGTAGTGAAGGTGTGAAACCAGACCCAAAAAAGATAGAGGCTGTTAGTTGTTTTCCAAAACCTAAAACACCTCGAAACATAAAACAATTTCTAGGATTAGCCGGTTATTATCGTAGATTTATTAAAAATTTCTCTGAACGCGCAAAACCACTAACAAATCTTTTAAAGAAAGGAATTTCTTTCACATGGGGTGAAAAAGAAGAAGAAAGTTTCAAAGATTTAAGAGAAGCATTGTGTACTAGCCCTATATTGCAATATCCTGAATTTGATAAACCATTTTCACTTACTACCGATGCTTCAGATTATGCGATAGGAGCTGTTTTGAGTCAAGAAAAGGATGGTGTAGATTTACCAGTAGCATATTATTCTCAAGTTATGACGTCTGCAGAAGAAAATTATTCAACAACAGAGAAGGAATGTTTAGCAGTTTTACATGCTATTAGGCATTTCAGACTGTTACGTCCGAATTCGTAACTATTTTTAATTTTTTGTGTAATTACTATTTTAGTATTTTAGAAATAAGACACCTTTTATATTATTTAAATTCAAAGGAAATTTCGGGGATTATTGTCTTAGAATTAAGTTTTTTTTTATTACACAATCAATCGAAAAGAATGTAATTCATCACTATTAATCTGCTCACCATTTTACCTTTTACGAATTTATCTAAAATTATTCAATCTATATTAACAATAACTAAAAACTTCAATTTTTTTTTTTTGAGTGTTGTCAGGGTAATATTTTAAAAAATTATAAAATATTATAATTTTAAAGAATACAAAATCAAAAAAACACATCTATAAGAAATTGTCAGAATCATCAAAAACAACTTCACAGGAAAGACTCTTAAATGTATTAGTAAAATACCAAGGAAAAGAGAATACCCACACATTGGCAATATAGAATAGAGAACATCGAACTCTATCACGCCACTTTTAAAGAATTTGCAAGCTTGCAAAAAGCTTGCCTAGCAACAATGAAGTTCGAGGGGCCGTGTGCAACGGAATCCCCCACTTTACCGATTCTGAACCGATTTCCAGGGTGTGACCGATTATTCATATTGAACAATCAAGAAGTTTTAATTTGTTTTTCCCGCAAGGCGGTTGATTATATTATTTGTGAATTTAATTCCCGCAAAAGGCGGAGGTTTATATTTTTTTTGTCCCCAGAATTAAGGGTTGATTTTGAATTGCTATTGATTAATTGATTAAAGTGAATTGAGTTGAGATTTTTTAATAATCTTTTACGTAAATTGAAAGTAATTAATAAAAAAAATACGAATATAAAAAAAGAATACTAAGTGAAATATTATAATTAAAAGAATAATCACATAAAATACAAAATAAGTAACATAAATAAAAAGAATATCTCTCAAGAAAATATTGTGTTAATAAAGTGAATTAAAGAAAGTTTTGAAGTGAAATAAGTAAAATAAAATAGGGAGTGTTAAATATTAAACCTCTGTCTAGTGGTTTGAAAGTATTTTTGTCATAAATATTGTTGCCAAATAGTATCAGATTTGATTACAAATTTAAATTCGGTGACCCCGAAGTTTAAATATTAAAATCAATTTTGATATTTATTTTTTTTTTTGTTGATCAAGCCATTTAAAATATTATGCTGATAGTAATAAAAGAATAAATTTAAAAAGAAATAATTGAAGAAGTACGCAAAGAAAATAACTAAAATAAGAAAGGATTAATAAGTATAAGAGATTCTATCACAGGTGTGAATCTGAATAATCCACCTGAGAAAAGTAATAGGATACTTTTCTGCTCTGGATAAAATTAATAAAATTGTAAGTTGGTGAGTCAATTATTAGTTATCATACTGTTTTACACATGATTACATCTACACATTATTATATTCTATACACAAGAAAAAAAAATAATTAAAAACAAATATTATTTCTTATTGTAACTAATAATATTCATATACTACACAAGTTGTATCGTTATACACGAATTAAAAATTTACAAAGGGCATGTTTTATTAAAAGGGATATTTTGTCGTATTAATTATTGTTTATTACTAAAAATAATCTTTAAGGGAAACAAAGATTTTGGTCACTTTGTACGACTTTTATGTTAATTTAAATCACATTAAAGAGAAATAAATTAAGATATATCATGTATTACTCATATTACTCAGTGTTTCATTAAAGTTCTACCTTACTATTGCCACCTTTTCCTTTATTTTATTTCAATCAAAATACCGTCTAATCGGAGACGTTGAATTAATAACGTACTTAAAGAGGGGATCCTAATTTTAAAATAACAATCTTTATTATAAATAAATTTAATATTCCTTTCCTACTATAAGAAACTGAGTGTTTTCTTGATTTTTAAGACTATTAAAAATTCTTTTTAATACAGTTAAGTTTGAATTCGACTAAAATATAAAAAATCTTTTAATTAATTATATTTAAATTATAAACAATCGAATTCAAACATAACAAAATGGTGGCAGCGGTGGGATTTCTTTTTTATATTTTATTGAAAGAATAAAAATTTATAAAGGTTGGAAATAGTTATTTTTAGAAGAAAATATTTTTTTTGACACTTACACAATTACACAAAAAACACAAATACATATTAAATTGAATTTCGTGCTGGATGCACCAATTATCTATCTAAATGAAATTGTTGTTAATGAAATTTCTCTTTTCAGAATTAGATTTTGTTATTCAGAGATACTGAATTTGCGAAAAGTGAGAATTTTAGATTTTTTTATATATACTCGCTAATGTCGAGTTTCTAGGGAACGGTAACTACACTTGTATTCGGCAAGCTGTAGTTTCCTCAATAAAGCGGTCCCTATTCCTCGAATAAAAAAACAACCTTGTTGGAAGTGCGTAGGACACTTGAACAAGTGAGAGGACTAAAAATTATTAGTTTAGCTAGAGTCGAGATTCAGATTTTTTTTATATAAAATTATTTTTAAAGTCAATGAAAGTCTCCTTCCACGGAAAAGAAGTAAAATATAATCTAATTAATAATAAAAAAAAATTATGAAATAAGATATAGAGGTTTAAAAAATGAAATTAGACCTTCATATATAGAACTAAATCATTTTTTTTAAAAAACAATAAAATAAAATTGATTATTAATAAATTAAAATATTTCTATTTAAGTAAGTATTTAATAAAAATATTTTTCTTGATATTGAATTAAATATCATATGTGAATTAAGAAGCAAGTTAAAGTCAGCAAATCATGAAATGAAATTTGATACTTGACTGATTTAGTTAAATTTTAAAATTAATTGAAGGGTTGGAACAAAATAAAAATATATAATAATTAAGTATTTTTTTTATATAAGAAAATAATAATCTAATCTTTTTTTTTTGGGGTTTAAAAATTTAAATATAAAAATTTGTTCAAAAACAAAATAGTAACAAAAATATACTAGTACTATTACAATATCCAGAATTTTGAATAAGTAAAAAAAAAATATATATAAATTTGTCATTTAATTAAAAAAAAAAAAAAAATTTTAAATTAGAAATAAATAAAAAAAACAAAAACAAAAAAAAACAAAGTTTGTTTTCGGATATTCAAGAAAAATCATTTTTCTGGCATATTAAAAACAGGAAATTAAAAAGAGAATATTAAATTTACTCTTTCAAATAAAAAGTGCTGACTGAACAAAAAGAGTAAAATTACAAGTTCAAGGTAGTTCTTTGTCATTTTAAAAGGCGTAAATTTAAAAAGAATAATATTGAGACACATTTAAAAAAAATAAAATTATAGTAGATTAAGAATTATTAAAAAGAATAAAAAAAAACTATGACAAATTAATTATACTCTAATCCTAATTTTATTTTTTTAATGTTTCCTACAATTAATAGAATTGCAACGGGTTTCTCTCATGACGATATAAGTGAGATAAAAGCAAGAATAGAATCCGTGGAAGAATTCAGTCAAAGACTGTCTTTGCAGTGTAGAATTTTAGAGTGTAATATCGAAAGGGTAGAGAAACGCGGTAGATTTTTAGTGAAATGGTTATTTGCCTTAAGTGATTGCAGTGACCAACAAAGACAATCAATTGAAGAGATTAAGTCAGATTTGTTAATTAAGCAAGATCAGATTAATAATTTAATTTCGGAATTCAAGAATTTAAAATTAGGATAATTTTATTATACTTTGGTCATATGACACCAGAGTTCTTACCTTTATTGCATGAAAATCCTACGGACCTTTATAATAGGCTAGATTCAGCAGTATACAACTTGCATGAAAATTCACAAAAATACTTACTACTAAACAAAAAATTAGAAAAAGTAAAGCGGTCTTTAAATTTAGTAGAGTGTATGATTAGAGGAGCAGACTACAGAATAAGAGTGAATAACAAAGATATAGAACAAATTACTGAACGGTTAAATCAACTTTGTTTATAAGAAAGCCTTTAATTTTAGTTTTTTTTTGTCATTAATTTCTGTCGAGAATCTAGAGTTAGTGTTGTTTTAATTTTTTATCAACCTATATTTTTCATGGTTGTAAACGAGAACACACCGGAACGATTTGAAGTAGTTCTAGAAAGCCCTGAAATAATTGGGGGACAGACAAAGTTTCTAGTGACGAACCAAACAAAACACAACTATATTACGGCAGACTTACTTAGTATAGATTATTGGCCTTGTACGGTAGAATTAGTAACACTTTTTGGAAATCAATATTATCTCGTAGGTGGATTAATAATTGAAGTGCAAGGGCACGAAACTTATTTCCAAGTTATAGAACCATTAGATGCAACAATAGAAAATATTAATCAGGCTATGATAGGTTGGAAACAGGCCGAAAGTTTAGGGTGGATATCTCATCCTTCAATATAAGTGAATTTCTGCTATTTCTTAACACACAAGAAGGAGATTTATTTTTGTTAGTTTCAAAAAAAATATATATACAAAATGAACGGAAACGCGCCGCCAAATGGAGGAAATCCACTTCCACAGAATAGGGGAGAAATACAAGAAGTATAGGACCCTCATAATGCAACGGTAGCAGATACAATGAGAAACAGGGTAGATATAGATTTGCCTCGGGTAGTACAGGTTCAGCGACCGGTAGAAGTGCCAATTAATGAAGAAAATGCAACAGTAGTAGTAGTACAATCTTTAAAAAACGATATGTCTTTAGAAAGAGCGATGAAACACATCCCTGATTATGATGGATCGAATATGTTAGTCAAGGAATTTGTTCAAGATGTATATTATGCGGCTTCAAAAATTAGTGCAAATTGTGAAGCCGATTTAATTTCTGAAGTTCTGTGTAAATTGAAGGGTAGTGCCAGGGACTGTACTAAAAATAAAAATTTTGCTAGAATAGGCGACTTAATAGATACCCTAAAAGAACGTTTTGCTCCAGGACAACCATATGAGGCCTATTTTGTACAAATCATAAATTTAAAGATGCGCAGGGACGAAACTGTAGACGACCTTTATGACAGGTTGAATACGTATTTAAGTGGAACTAAATCCGCGTTATATCCTACTTACAACCAAGAAGAAATTGCTGTCATTATGAGACCCTTTCGACAAACTGCACTCAGAGCATTTCTTGATGCGTTACCCGATGACATTTCAGGGTCAGTAGAACGACATGAACCAGAAGATTTAGCAGCAGCCCTCACATTAGCTAGACAAGCCCAACAGAAGAAGATACGTGCAAATTTCGGAAATGTAGCAGGTTATTACGCAAACGCAGTAGAAAATACACCTGGAATACTTAGACCACAATGGCAAAATCCTTCGGGAATCGGTAATAACACTCAACAAACGAACTATAGCCAAGCTCAAGGATTAAATTATTCGGGTCAGAGAAATCAACAAGGTGGATTTAGGCGATATGGGGCAGGTTTTAAACCCAGAACAAATTATCGAAATTACAATATAGGGCAAGGAAGGAACCAAGATCCGAATTATAGGGATAAAAGACTCTATAACCCTAACGATACTCAAGATTATAGTGATAGAAGAAACTACAATTATCAAAATGATCAGAGAGTAATAACAAATCCTCCAGTTCATAACCCAATAGTTAATTACGTTACTCAAGAACCAGTAATGCAAGGAAGAGAAAACATTAATAATGATTTAAACTGGGATCAGGTTCGCCGGAACGACGCGACAGCGAACTCAAACGATCAATTGCGTCAAACAATAGTCAGATTCAGAGATCAGTAGCTATCTTTAAAATTAATGAATTAACATCCGAATCACCTACGGTAAAGATGAAAGGGGATTATATTTTCAATGGAGAAGGAAAATTCTTTCTAGATACAGGAGCAGATATAAACATAATAAAAAGTACAGCGTTAGCAGCAAACGCCCCAGTTAAAACATCGGAAATAACCTTTATGACAGGAGTGACTCTTACAAAAGTGTTTACTCTAGGAACAATAGATATCTGTATCAATGGAATACAACATTTATTTCATGTAGTTAGGCCCACATTTCCGATAAGTGTGGAAGGAATTTTAGGAAGAACATTTTTAAGGGAAGAGCGAGCCTCAGTTTCTTTCTTTTACAATGCATTGGTAACACAATCTAAACCAGTGGAACCAATACCTTTTATAGATCCGGAATCTAACCAAGAAAAGATAAAATTAAAAAAAGAAGTAAAGCCAGTACCCAGAATATTAAGAATAAAAGCAAGAACTAAACAGATAGTTAGCATCCCGGTAATTAACAAAGATATGAAAGAAGGTTATCTGCCAAGAATCGATGCCAAGAAAGGATTAATGTTAGGTGAAGCCCTAGTGAAACAAAAGAAAGGTAGTTGTAAAATTATGGCGATAAATACAACAGAAAGAGATATAACCATTTCTATACCTCCCCAAGAAATTTTACCCTACGAATTAATAGATGAAACTAATGCAGAAAATTTTCCGGAATTAAATAAAAAGGGAAACTCAGGAGAGGAGAGATACGAAGCGATTCTCAATAAAATGAAATTAGATCAACTGAATAAGGAAGAATTAGAATACGTGAAGAAATGGGTTCGAATTGGACAAGATCGATTTTTGCTGCCAGGAGAAAAATTACCTATTACCCCATTAGTAAAACACTATATACCGTTAAACGATGACAAACCGGTAAAATGCAAACAGTACAGACAACCTCCGGAATATGAACAAGAAGGAGTAAAATTAGTAAACAAAATGTACGGTGACGATTTATTAGCAAAATCTAATTCTAGTTACAACTCTCCAGTATTAATTGTACCTAAAAAGGCAGATGCACAAGGAAACAAGAAGTGGCGTCTGGTGATAGATTTCAGGGCCCTAAACGATAAAATGGAGGGGGACAGCTACCCAATGCCTTTAATTAGTACAATACTAGAGCGCTTAGGGGGAGCTAAATATTTTTCCGTTTTTGATTTAGCACTAGGATACCACCAAATAGGTACAGCTGAGGAAGATCAGCATAAAACAGCATTTTCTTACGGTCGAGGTCATTATCAGTATAAGAGAATGCCCATGGGAATTAAAAATGCAGCTCCCACGTTTCAAAGACTAATGGATAGTGTACTTTTAGGACTACAGGGAGCAGAATTATTCGTCTATCTAGATGATATTATAGTATTCTCTGCTAGCTTAGAAGAACATGACAAGACAATAAGTAGAATGTTAGGACGATTAAAAGAAGCTAAATTAGCTCTACAGCCGGAAAAATGTGATTTTCTACGTAAAGAGGTAGCATATTTAGGTCACATAGTAGGCGAAGAAGGAATAAAAGCAGATCCAAAGAAACTGACAGCCATAAAGGATTTCCCCACACCAAAAGATCCCAAGTCCGTGAAAGGATTCCTAGGTATCACAGGATATTATAGAAGGTTCATAGCAAACTATGCGAAGATAGCACAACCTTTGTACACCTTATTAAAAAAGGAACAAATTTTTAAATGAGAAGACGACCAGAGACAAAGTTTCCAAAGACTAAAACGTGCCCTATGTAGAAATCCGATCTTGCAGCATCCTGATTTCTCCAAAATATTTAGGGTAACTACAGACTCTTCAGATCGTGCGCTCAGTGCAGTAATCACACAAGAAGTAAACGGAATTGATCTACCGGTGGCTTATTTTTCAAGAACTTTAGTAGGAGCCGAAGTAAATTACGATACCACTCAGAAAGAATGTTTAGCTGTAATTTCCGCATTAGAAAATTTCAGGCCATATCTTTATGGAAAAAAAATTTATTTTGTCATGTGATCATGAACCATTGAAGATTATCAATGACGCAATCAAACCCACTATTCGGATGACAAAATGGCTGTTAAGATTACAAGATTACCAATATGAATTCGAATGTAAACCGGGTAAAATAAATAGATGGATAAAAGGACTATCTGAAAATCCTACTTCCAAAACACTGGACATTACAGATGAAGAACTCGGAAGTACTACCGAAATTAGTAACAGTACCGACTCGGAAACTGATATAAAGTTAAGCGAATTTGAAGAAATAGAAGGAAAGAGGACGTTCCCAATCAGTAGCGAAGCTAGAAGAGCAAAAGTTAAGGCAAACGAAGCTCTTAATCAACTTTTAAATAAAAATAAAAGAAAACAGGATATAAATAATTTGCCATCCACAACAAAAAAAAATACAGATGTTCCTGGACCCAGCAGACAAAGAGTAAAATCAGATTCATCTATAATACCTACATCAAAGAAAATAATAGCAGAAAAACCAAGAAGAGGAAGACCACCCGGAAAAGTGAAAAGTAAACCAACTCCAGATATAATAATCGAGGGTCCTATAGCAAGTAGATTAAGACCCAGACGAGAAATACAAACCCCTCATATAAGAGAAAATCCAATACAATATTTCCCGGTAAATCTCGAAGAAAGTAGTGAAGAATCTGACGATGAACTTCAGTCCCAACCTACAGATGTTCCGATTTTAAGACAAAATTACAGTGTCTTACCTTCCCTCAACACAATTTCAACACATTCAGAAAGCAGTTTAGAAACAAGCGAAGGCGAAATGGAACAAAATCAAGATAGGCCACATATAGAAGAAGACACAACAGTGTACTTAAGTCCCCCAGTAGAAAGTTCAGAGGAAGAAGAAGATATTACTATAATCGAGGAAAATCCTAATAAAAAAACTGTAAATATGGAAATGGCTAAAGAAATACAAAATTCTATAAAAAGATTTAATTTATCATTAGCAGAACACCAAACTTATTTCTGGGATGATGAATTATTTGAAGAAAAAGAAGAAAACAAAAGATGAAATAATTGCAGAGTTACGTGAAATCACAGCGCAAATCGAAAACCCCCCACCCCACTCTTCAATTTCTCAAAATATTAGTCAAGAGCTAACAAATACGGAAGAGGAACAAAATAAAATAATAATGGGAAAAGAAAAAACGGTAACTTTCAGCACACCAGCATACAAAGAAAAGCCTAAGGCTCACTCCACCCCTTTTCTACCCAACACAGTTTTAGAAACCACCGAAATAGAAGCTGAAGTAGAACCAAAAAGAAGTAAAATAATCCCAAGAAAATTAGTAGAAGAAGATAAAAACATTACTAAATCAACAGAAAAACAAAGAACTAACATGGAAACTAACTGTGTAAATTTCGAACCAACTAAACGTATAAATATTACTATGCCCTACATAGACGATGAAGAATTTCTAGTCTCACCCATCAAAAAGGTAGACCAAGAATCTTTTTTCAAAAGAATAGATACACTTACTTACGATAGAGATGCTATTACTAACGTCAAGGACAATTATGTCCATTTTATTTCTAGAGACGCCGAACCTAGCTGTTCCATAACCAAGTTGATGATAGCTATAGGAGGTTTAGATTTAATGGAGGTAAAATATAGGAAACCTAATGTAGGAAAAATATTAATCACACCTAGAGGTAAAAATAACATATACACTGTAGTGTTAGCAAAGAAATATGACGATAAGTTAGACATAAAAGAAGTAGAAGAAATCTTTTACAAACTTAAAGAAGTTTTAATAAAAGAAAATGTGAAACATTTCCGTATATCTAGATATGGAGACCTAACAGAACCCATGGGAAACAACTGGATAGAAAAACTAGTGAAAATATTCTATAAAACGGACATACAGATAAAACTATGTTTCAGAAAAATAGAAATCCCCACAGAAGAGGACAGACCAAAAATATTAAAAGAATATCATGAAAGTTTGATAGCTGGACATAAAGGTGTAAACAAAACCTATAGAAGAATTAGGGAAAAATACACTTGGCCAGGTTTGCGACACGATGTAATCGAATACATAAGAAAATGCAGGAGCTGTGCACAAAGAAAAATAATTAGAACAAAAAATAGGGAACCAATGATAATTACAGACACACCTTTAGATGTTTTTGACAAAGTGTCCCTAGATACAGTAGGAAAACTACCTACAACGTCAAATGGCAATTGCCATGTACTAACCATGCAAGACCAACTGAGCAAATATTGTATATTCGTAGCTGTACCTGATATCAGTGCAACTACAATTGCTCATGCAGTAGCCACTAACCTATTCTCACTTTATGGAGCTCCAAAAACAATATTAACAGACAGAGGGAGAATGTTTATCAGTAACCTATTCAGAAGATTAGCAAAAATATTCAAGGTAAATCACGTAACAACTACAGCCTACAGACCACAAACAAACGGGGCCCTTGAAAGAAGTCACGCAGTTTTGGCGGAATTCATACGGCATTATGCGCACTCTAGCGTCGACTGGGATAGACTACTCCCATACGCAATGTTCGCGTATAATACCTCAGTACATGAGGCCACCAAATTCACACCATATGAATTAGTCTTTGGAAAACCAGCTAGGACCCCCACAGCTTTTCCAAGCGAAGAAAAATTAGAAACCTATGAGTCATACATACAAGAATTAATAACACGGCTAATAGAAACCAGAGGAATTGCAGCAACGAATATAATCAAAGCAAAAGAAACTTCTAAGGAAATATACGATAATAAATCTAGACCATTAGATGTAAATGTAGGTGATGTAGTGGACGTTCGCGAAGAAGTTAGAACAGGAAAATTCGAACCTTATTATCATGGGCCATACGAAGTAGTTTCTATCACGGAAAACAATAATCTAGTACTCTGTGATGCAGAAGGAAAAAGATTTAAAAAACACAAAGATCAAGTCAAAAAAGCCTATTTATGACTAGAAGATCAAGCAGGGTTTAGGAAGGACGAAGAAGGATATTTACACGTTTATACTGATGGAGCATGTAAGGCCAATGGAAAAGACAAGGCCAAAGCAGGAATAGGAGTATGGTTCAATTTCAACAATCCTAAAAACGTTAGTGAAAGGGCTCAATTAAAGCAAACTAATAACGGGGCAGAAATAGAAGCTATATTAAGAACTTTAGACATAATAAAATCATTAGGTTATAAGAAAGCCAGAATACACACTGATTCTAGATTTACGATAGATGGTTATCATCATTGGTTACCAATATGGGAGAAAAACGGTTGGAAAACCAACAGAAAACGTTTAGTAGTAAATAAGGAAATTTTTGAAAGGTTAAAAAATAAAACATTAGGTTTAAAAGTAGAATTACTTTTTGAACCAGGTCATAGCGGGATAATAGGTAATGAAGAAGCCGATAAATTAGCTAAACAAGCTATAGAATTTTAGAAAAATAAGAAAAAAATCCCTTTTCTATTTTGGGTTACAAGAAAATAAAGGAAAGAAGATGAAAATCATGGAGTTCTTCCTGACAATATTATGCTTATTAAAAACGATCAATGGAATAGAGGACAGACCCTATATAAGAATCACACCTTTTCAAAAAAGCACTGGTATATTTTTTGAACTGATGTCCAACATACAAAGAATAACAGGAACCTGGCGAACAGTAGTGATTTTAGACACGGCAAATTTCAACAGTCATCTACCTGAACTAGAAGAAAAATTTAAAAGTTTAGAAATACCTTGCAGAAAAATATTGGCGAATAACTGCGAAGAAATTTTAAATTTTCACGGAATAAATAGAAGAATATCTGTCATAAAAATGCAATGGGAACAATTACAAGAAACTACACAAGAATTAAGGAATCAAAATGATTATCTAATACAAATGCCATTATCTAAATCGATAAAAAAAGAAGTACACCATGGTTCGGAATAGTAGGAAAAATAGCAGGCACTGCAATAGGAGTATTAACTTATGAAGATGGAGAAAAATACGAAAATTCATTACTAGAATTAGATGAAGCTCAACGAAATATTTCCAAACTAGTAGGGGAACAAACACATTTAGTTAGAGCAGAATTACATAATCTATATAAAGCAGCCGAACAACAACAAAAATTAGCAAATAATTGGCAAGAAAAATTGTATAAATTACAAACGCACATTCAAAATTTCGATGACAAATTAGACAACATAAATTACACGGTTTGGATACAAGCTACCATACGTAATTGGGAAGAACAATTAGACATTTACGAACATGCCTTAGAACAAACTCTTCAAGTAATGTATAGCGCTAAAGAAGGAAAATTACACCCAAGAATGTTAACAAACAATCAACTGTTGAAAATAGCAAAAGAAGCCCAAGAACAACTAGGAGAACTCGTATTTCCAGTAAATTTAAACAAAGTGAATGTAGCAACACTAGGAAAAATATCAATTGTTAATTCCCGGATGAATAATGAGAAATTAATAATGACACTAGACATACCATTGTTAGAAAGGGAGAAATTTCTGCTCTACAAAATGCATGAAGTACCAATATTACAAAAACCAACAATCCACTGAAATAGGGCATACATATCACCCCATGCAAAATATATCGCTACTAGCGCAGCCATTAGAAAATATTTTTACTTAGAAAAAGAAGACCTAAGTACCTGTCATTACATTGAAAATAAATACATATGTCACCCTAACCAAGTGATATACGATTCAGTTTTAGTGCCCAGTTGCGAATCTAAATTGTTAAGAGAAGCAAACAATGAAACATTAAAAAGCTGCGATATTAGAATCACAGAAAATCAACAACCACATTGGAGCCCTATAACCACAACAGGAAGTTGGATATATTCTTTAACAATCGAAGAAACAGCTTATTTATCCTGCTACAACCTACCAACTAAACCTTTAAAATTAACAGGGGTAGGACTATTACAAATTGCATCGGGATGTAAACTAACTACAGACACAATAGAATTGCCAGCATTACAAATCAAAGAAAATAAACAGGAATATCTTTACGAACCAAAATTAGAACTTTGTTTGGAAAAATTAGCACCTATACTACAGGAAAACAGAAGAGAACAAACATGGACAAGACCGGAAAAAATTAGACCACCATGGAAAAGAATGGAGGGAGACATTAAATTAGAAAATTTAGAAAACGAATTGAAGCAGCAAAGTGAGCATCAACTAGGGCAAAGAAAACAAAATTATTATACACATTCGGTATTAGGAACCACTAGTATAGTAGTATTGATAACCTTAGGATATATAATATATCAATGCACAATAAAAAACAGAAACTCAAAAATTTCATTAACTCCTAGTATTCTACAATCTCGAAAAGACGACGATTCAACAATATACGCAATCCCAAACAAACATAAAGAAAGCGAAAACCGAAAAGAAAAAGACGAAACCCAACAAGAAAAATTACCCCAAACAACAGTACAGATAGAACAAATACCTAAACCTAAAAAACGAGACTGCATACAAATACCACCTAACAGTATAGAAGTTAACTAAAATTAAAAAAAAACAAACAAAACTACGCGCCA
Source organism: Leptopilina heterotoma (assembly GCF_015476425.1). Lineage (NCBI taxonomy): Eukaryota > Metazoa > Arthropoda > Insecta > Hymenoptera > Figitidae > Leptopilina > Leptopilina heterotoma. The sequence continues at coordinate 317,412 of NW_025110845.1, forward strand.
AAATAACAAATTAAAGAAAAAGAACCCCCTTTTAAATTTAAAAAAAAAGCAAGCCAGGTCAACAGTTCGACCATCGTTGCAGTTGATAAGGTGGCCGTACGGCGACCCCTTTTTTTTGATATCCAAACTATCCTCAAGAATCAAATTCCAGGCCTTCGACCAAAAGGCAAGACGAAAGAGTAGGCAAGGCTTGAAGGACAGTAGACAAGCCTCATTTATCTTGAGAGATCCCCCTTAAGAGAGAAAACGTCCAATCTCCAACAAATAAGATTCCCAAAACGTTCCTTTTGGGTAATTTCGAACTGAAATATATCGATAATAATAAGTAAAAAGAAAAGAAAGGAAGAAAATCAATCTAAAAAACATTTATATATATAAATCTATATATAAATACGTACAGAAACTTACCAAAACGAAAATCTTCATAGGTGAACGTTATTCCGCTTTCCAAATAATTAAATTAAACAAAATAAAAAAAAAACATTTAAAAAAAAAAATTGACTATATATAAAAACTTATAATAGATATCAAAAATAAAAATGTACAATAAACATAAATTTATTAAATACGGTGCCAGTTGTCAATAGCCTAAAAAGAAGAAAAACAAAGAGGAAATTAAAAAAACAAATAATATACCTCAATCGGGTAGAAACAAAACAAATAATAGGCATAACAAACTAACCGTCGGCAAGTTGTCACGCCCCAGCCAATAATAGACGAAGCTCTCCTCTCCAGTGGCTGACACCACCTTCCGCCTATAGAGCCCCATAATCAGCTCATCATCAGGACTTTCGGAAGCTATATTTTAAAAAAAAAAAAAAAAAAAGAATATATAAAAACCAAATAATTTAACAAATTAAAAAAAATACAAACAAAAGAACAAACAAAAATTATCAAAACTCACCTGTACCGAACACGGTAGGCAGGCCCAAAGGGGGAGTGGCCAGTAAACTAACAGCCACAGAGTGTGCTCTACTTGTAGATACTAAATTATAAAAAAAAAGAAAGATTAATTATTACTACCTTAAATACATTTTTCTAGTAATCATTTTTTTACCAGGTAATAAGATATTCCCTCCCGTATCACTAGTGGTGCTCGTGGCCTCGGCTTTCGTAACAGCTCCCGGATTAATTGAAACACACATCTATTAAAAATTTAAAAAAAAAAACATATTAACAACGCGAAATTTATTTAAAATAAATATATGTGTATGTATGTATGTATGTACGTGTGCGAGCCACTCGAAAGACATTTTTTTTGCTTAAAGAAAAAAATATTTTTTTTTACACTTACTGATTTTGGCTATGATTAGATTTTAAATACGTTCAAAGATAACCAACCGATTCAAGCAAATTAATTTTCAAAATAAGTCTTCTAGAAATATTTCAAAATTAAGTATTTTAAAAAAAAACTAAGTATACTGCAAATAACATGGCGAATCTCTTTTTAAAAAAAATTAATTATTTTAAGTTAATTTCTTTAATGTATTAAACTTTCATCATTAATCATCAATAATTCAATAAACCAAGTATTTAATAAATAAAATAATAATAAAAATAATAATAATAAAAATTATAATATATATTAATACATAAATAACAATAAATAATAAAATAACAGAAACAATTTAAAATAATAATAAAAAAAATAGAAAATCAAGAAATAATAAAAAATTATAAAAAAAATAAACTAACAATTCCTTTTTATATAAAAATAAATACCAAAAAACAAAGGGCTAAAAATTCAACAGAATATAGGCATAAATATGCATTGAAAGAAAAAAAAAAGGAAACCATGATAAATGCTTGAGTATCGTACGTAAAATGCGTATAAAACTCTAAGTAATTTACGTGACGTATATTACGCGCGCAACTCTACGCACAGAACAGGCATACCCTCGACCCTCGGAACTTTTCAATTCTAGACAAACTGGGATCGCGCCAGAGAAGATAGTTTGTAGGTGCTCAGAGGAAGTGGAGAAACGCCGGGGAGCGGGCGAAAAGCGTAGGAATAGAAGACTAATGCATGGAACCATGCATTGCTTCGTGATAGTCGCGGTACATGAGGGGCGCCTACGAAGGTGTGGAAGCGGAGAGAAACGGAGGAGAGCCATGCGTTGAGCACAATTATATCTTTGAAAATAACAATATCTTACTCTAAAAATCGAACATGTCCAAATTTTCTTTTTGAAAAATTTTCACAAAATTTAAATTATCTAAATAAATAATAAAATTCTTCTTCGACTTTAAAATATATTTAAAAAAAAAACTTGAATATAAAATTCTCATCAGAATCTCACAAAAAATTTTTGAATGATAAATTTCATCATGGGATTTGGATTGATTTTCGAGACAATATTTTAATTAGACTGCCTCGAGGAACGTAATTATTTTAGAATTTTTTTATTAACAATTTGTCAAAAGAATTTAATCTCCGTAGAACTTATTCATAGAATTCTTTATGAAAATTCAATTTTAACAAACACTCAATTCTAAAAATTGATCGGAATATGAAATAACCGAAAAATTGATTTATTGTCTATAAAAAACAGTTGTATTGTCGCAAGAAATTTTGTAACAATTTTAAAATAATTAAAATTTTTTTTGAAAGTTTGCGTTTTTTAGATGCCAATATTAAAAAAATTTTTAGTTATAAATATTTTTGAATTAATGAAACTTATAACTAAATTCAGAAGAACATTTTCTTGAGTATCCATTAATTTTAGAGTGAATCGATAAACTTTCTAAAAAAAAGTAAGGAAGTGAGAATTTTGTCTAAATACCAAGGAAAAGCAAAAAAAAATTTTTTTTTGATTAACATTTGTGGCTACCTCATAATTATGTTTTAATTAATATCGAAACTACTAAAATACCAGATAATATGAATTTTGTCTAAAAATACTATACTATTTCTCTAAAAAAAACATAATATTTTCCGTATTTTAAAAAAAAAATTTGGTGTTAATATCTAAAATTGTAGTATAGAAGTAAGTTAAAATTTGATGTAACAAAAATAAACCAATATAAAAAAAAACAAAAATTAAAAATTAGTTTTTAACAAAATAATAATAATAACAAAAGAATAAATTTTAAATCATCATATAATTACACAAAATTAAAAAATTTTACAAACAGACAAAAAGAATACAATAAAGATAAAAGATAGCATGAAGAGAAACAGACAAAAATCCCTAAGTCAGCATTTCTAAAGATAATTTAACACGGCGCAAATTGCACATCTTTATTTTACCAAGTAAAAAACTCTTTACTTTTATTTTAACAGAAATTTTCTTTAGGTATTAAATATTAATCTGTTAATTTTACTCACTTTAAAACTGGAGAATTTATCCAAAACTGCAAGAGAGACCAATTTCCAAATAAACTATTAAATGCAAAAATCACAACCAATCCTTTATATATATATACACTTTTTCAAAAAATTAAACAAACACGCCAGTCACACACACAACTAACATAAACAACAATTAATAACAAAAAATTTAAAGAAAGAGCAATGAAAACTATACAAATAATGCACACGCGCTAAATGAAATATATCATGATACTGAAGAATAAAAGACAAGAGGTAAAAAAATGAAACAATAAGAGCAATGCATCCCGGAAGATGCTGTCATCAGGCGGCAACTAATTCAACCCACACAAACCAATAAAACTAAACACACAATTTTAACTACAATTATAAAAAAAATATAAATAAATAAATAAAACAAAAGAATAAAATTTTACAACCAGAATTTATTTTTTTTATAACTCTCACAAATTAACTTGAAATTTAAAAAAAAATATATAAAAAGTAAAAAAAATAAGAAAATATATTTAAAAAAAAAAACAAGACAAAAAATTGCAAAACAAAATAACACTACATTTTTAAAAAAAGAGCACTTTATGCAGGAATCCACGCAGACTCTAAACCGAAGCCCCAACGCTGAAACAAAAAAACACATTCTCTACATATCAACACATAGAACCTAAAAAAAAACACACAAAACTATTGCTATTACAAAAATTAAAGAAACAATACTCTGAAAGTATTTAAAAAAAAAAAGGAAATATCCGTAAAAAAAAATAATTTTTTTTAACCCCTAACAAAAAATAACATTATAAAAAAAAAATATCTAAAGAATACAAAGACAAAAAAAAACTTACCACTTCCCAACCAGAAAAACCGAGAACAAGATCATCCCAATCTTGATGATATCTCTGGACGAACACCAACTCCAACAATTCACTACGTGGACGAAAACCACGAGAAAGAGGGTAAACGGGCAAATTCGAAAATGGACTAAAAAAAAAGAGAGAAAATATTACACAAATAATATAGATATTTTTTAACAAAAATTGAATTTCTACAAATTTTACAAAGAAATTATCAAATTTTAATAAAAACAACCAACAAAACACAACATTAATACAATCAAAATATAACACTCACCGAGAAACAATATTAACACCCAAACAACCCACAATCTCCTCCATAGGTTCCCCCTCCGGCACGACACAAATATTGGGACTTTCAAAATCTGCAGGAACCCAAAAGCACCGGCTCTCATATTTTTTCTCCACCCAATTCCAGCGGTATTCTTGAACCCAATGTGGGTCATTAAAAACAATATTAATGTTTTCCAAAGAACCATTCAAGGGCCATAAACCAACCCCAGTGAGACGCAAGGGAGCATCCTCCCACGACGAAAATATAATTTTTCTCCTACAAAATTATACCAATATTCCCATGACTATTTATATCATTTTTTAAATACAAAAATAAAATCTACATAAACTTACCCCAAAAGACCACTATCAATTTTAACTTGTTGATCCATAAGATACCGACCCAACAAATAGTTTAAACATGACGAAGGATTACACACATCCCTCTCCACCAATTCCAAAGCACTTTTAAACAAGGTAAAATCAAAACAACTCATTTTTTTAATTTTTGTCACAAAATTAAAACGAACACAACCAGAAGAAATAATACTTCAACAAACGACAAACGAACAGAAACTGACAACACACGAAAAATAAATCTTCTTAAAAGACTATTTTGCAAACTTGCAAATAAAACCGTGAGAACAAAGATCCAACCGGACAAAGACGATTACATAACAAAAAATAATCTTCATTTTATTTTCAGATAAAAAAAATATGAAAATCTTTCGAAAATATTTTTTGTACATTTTTCTTTTTCTTTTTTACATGTAAAAACACTGTCCAGGGACGACAGCACATAAAAAAAGGGGGGTATGAGGAAGAAAATCAGAAATTTTCAATTTTTCTTTTATATATTTTTTTTCTCGGCTATTTTTTTTCTCTCACAACATTTTTTTCTAATGATTCTGTGCAAATTTTATATTAAAGAAACAATGTCAGCCAACAAACAAAATCAAATTAACATTATTTCTTTAAAATTCTGCACATTTATTATTATATCTCTTATAACATGAGTTCGTTAAAAAAAATATTTTAAAAATTTACCATAATTATTGTAGAAAGAAGCAAGCTAATTATTATAACAGATCTGTTAAAACTGTTTCATTTAAAAATATCAAATTCTAAATTATTTCAATATAAAAAAAAAAGTAACTCTCCAAAATAACAAATAGGAAACAGTTTGCAATAAAAAAAATATGTAAAAAGAATTTTTTTTAAGTTTAAATAATAAAGCAAAATCTGTTAATCGACGTAACACTTTATTGTAAAGCATAACATTTTAGATTTTTTTTATAAAAAAAATTAAAGAATTTATAAAAATTGTAACTATTTAAACAAAATGTATGTGAAGTAATTTCAAATTTCAATTTAAAGCTTAAATTTCACATCAATGTTTTAGTAAAAAATTTTTTTTGTATTTTTCAACTACAACTAAAGTATGGGCATCTACATAGAAAATATAAATAATTGATTATTTTTTTTTAAACAATGTAATCTACAAATCTAAGATAATGGTTAAAATTAAATACTGTAAATGATAAAAAAAACTACAAAAACCATGAATGTTAAATTAAAACAAAATCTCCAGCTTGCTAAAATCAAATAAATGTTTATAAATGACCAAAGTGACGTGAATTTTTCAATTAATTAATTAAATAATTTTTTTTAAGGAAATATACTCATTTTGCCAAGCTGGAATTTTGGTTTTAAAATTTAAAAGATTAACCTGACAGATTGAATAACCAATGTATCGAACGTAAAAAAAAAACTGTTATTAGTCTTCATTCTAATTAAACAAAAGCAAACCATATTTAATTAAAAATCTTCCTAAAAAAAAAGAAGAGGGAACGAATTTAAAAAAAAAAAAAAAAGGTATATACAACCAAAAGTTCGCTTCTGTTTAAATAGTACTTATTTTCAACAATACCAGCATTTCAAATTTTTTTTCTTAAAATAAGAAAGGCTTATATGTAAAACCTTATAAAAGATATGTTTAACATGAAGCTGTCAAGGGACGCCAGCATAAAAAAGGGGGGTATTTGTTACGTCCGAATTCGTAACTATTTTTAATTTTTTGTGTAATTACTATTTTAGTATTTTAGAAATAAGACACCTTTTATATTATTTAAATTCAAAGGAAATTTCGGGAATTATTGTCTTAGAATTAAGTTTTTTTTTATTACACAATCAATAGAAAAGAATGTAATTCATCACTATTAATCTGCTCACCATTTTACCTTTTACGAATTTATCTAAAATTATTCAATCTATATTAAAAATAACTAAAAACTTCAATTTTTTATTTTTTTTTTGAGTGTTGTCAGGGTAATATTTTAAAAAATTATAAAATATTATAATTTTAAAGAATACAAAATCAAAAAAACACATCTATAAGAAATTGTCAGAATCATCAAAAACAACTTCACAGGAAAGACTCTTAAATGTATTAGTAAAATACCAAGGAAAAGAAAATACCCACACATTGGCAATATAGAATAGAGAACATCGAACTCTATCACGCCACTTTTAAAGAATTTGCAAGCTTGCAAAAAGCTTGCCTAGCAACAATGAAGTTCGAGGGGCCGTGTGCAACGGAATCCCCCACTTTACCGATTCTGAACCGATTTCCAGGGTGTGACCGATTATTCATATTGAACAATCAAGAAGTTTTAATTTGTTTTTCCCGCAAGGCGGTTGATTATATTATTTGTGAATTTAATTCCCGCAAAAGGCGGAGGTTTATATTTTTTTTGTCCCCAGAATTAAGGGTTGATTTTGAATTGCTATTGATTAATTGATTAAAGTGAATTGAATTGAGATTTTTTAATAATCTTTTACGTGAATTGAAAGTAATTAATAAAAAAAATACGAATATAAAAAAAGAATACTAAGTGAAATATTATAATTAAAAGAATAATCACATAAAATACAAAATAAGTAACATAAATAAAAAGAATATCTCTCAAGAAAATATTGTGTTAATAAAGTGAATTAAAGAAAGATTTGAAGTGAAATAAGTAAAATAAAATAGGGAGTGTTAAATATTAAACCTCTGTCTAGTGGTTTGAAAGTATTTTTGTCATAAATATTGTTGCCAAATAGTATCAGATTTGATTACAAATTTAAATTCGGTGACCCCGAAGTTTAAATATTAAAATCAATTTTGATTTTTTTTTTTTTTTTTTTTGTTGATCAAGCCATTTAAAATATTATGCTGATAGTAATAAAAGAATAAATTTAAAAAGAAATAATTAAAGAAGTACGCAAAGAAAATAACTAAAATAAGAAAGGATTAATAAGTATAAGAGATTCTATCACAGGTGTGAATCTGAATAATCTACCTGAGAAAAGTAATAGGATACTTTTCTGCTCTGGATAAAATTAATAAAATTGTAAGTTGGTGAGTCAATTATTAGTTATCATACTGTTTTACACATGATTACATCTACACATTATTATATTCTATACACAAGAGAAGAAAAATAATTAAAAACAAAAATTATTTCTTATTGTAACTAATAATATTCAAATACTACACAAGTTGTATCGTTATACACGAATTAAAAATTTACAAAGGGCATGTTTTATTAAAAGGGATATTTTGTCGTATTAATTATTGTTTATTACTAAAAATAATCTTTAAGGGAAACAAAGATTTTGGTCACTTTGTACGACTTTTATGTTAATTTAAATCACATTAAAGAGAAATAAATTAAGATATATCATGTATTACTCATATTACTCAGTGTTTCATTAAAATTCTACCTTACTATTGCCACCTTTTCTTTTATTTTATTTCAATCAAAATACCGTCTAATCGGAGACGTTGAATTAATAACGTACTTAAAGAGGGGATCCTAATTTTTAAATAACAATCTTTATTATAAATAAATTTAATATTCATTTCCTACTATAAGAAACTGAGTGTTTTCTTGATTTTTAAGACTATTAAAAATTCTTTTTAATACAGTTAAGTTCGAATTCGACTAAAATATAAAAAATCTTTTAATTAATTATATTTAAATTATAAACAATTGAATTCAAACATAACACAGACCATTTTTATACGGTCAAAAATTTACATTAATTAGCGATCACGAACCCTTACGATGGATTAATTCAGTCAAAGAACCAGGACAACGATTAATACGATGGAGATTGAAATTACGTGATTATGATTATACTTTTAAGTATAAGCCGGGAAAATTAAATACAAATGCTGATGCCTTGTCTAGAAATCCTGTAATTAATCACATAGATAATACAGATAGCCATGCTAAAAAACAATTCCTTCAAGCTAAAGTGTTAATGCATACACGTCAGAGCAAATAATTGGAAGAAGCTAAAAATAAGCTACTTGAAAAACCATCAACTTCTGGATCCTCTTCAAAACCAAATACTACAAAGCAAAAGGCAACATCTGCAAGCACTAGTAAAATTCCTTCAGGAATTATGAAAAGACCTTCTTATGTAAGTATGGTAGACAAAATTCCGACTAAAAATAAAGTTCCGATCAAAGATAAAATTCAGACTAAAGACAAGATTCCTATTAAAGATAAAATTTCTATCCAAAAAAAATTTCCGACCAAAGATAAAGTTCAGACTATAGACCCAAAGAATGCTTTAGAAGAAAGTACTATTGGTGGACGAATATTGCAAAGAAGACTAGAACAACAGAAACATATAACTCGACGAAACTATTGCGAAGATTCTAATAGTTCCGAAGAAATAGATACAGATCAGGAACCACCGCCCATATTGAGAAGAAGAAAAAGCGTTCTACCTGGTTTAAATATTCCTGAAGTAACATTTACTGAAGATCCAATGTCTAAAAGTGCACCTCCTCAATCTTCTGAAAATATAAACAAAAATTTATTTTTTGATCCTTCAGAAGAAATAGAACAAGTAGTAACCGTTGACCCACCATTATCTGACAGCGATGAAAGTAGTACCGAAGAAGAAAAAGAAGTAGAAATTCAGTCACCTACAGATAAAATTTCAACTATAACAATGGAACAACTACAGGAGTCCTTTTCAAAATTTGACGATTATCTTCATTCTCAAAAAATTAAACCACAAGAGGAATATTTTGCAACAACTGAAAAAATAATTCCAGATGTTTTAAGTGTATCAGAAGGAGAAGACGACAGATTTATTTTAGATGCAATGGAAGAATTAAGTGTTAAAGACGATAACGAATTTGAACAACGAGTTGAAGAAGTTATAAATTGGACTCAACAAAAATTAGACGATCAACAAGATTCTAAAGAAAATGTTAAAGAAGATTCAGACAGTGATATTGAGAAACTATCAACTGTAGAAACGTTGCCAAAACGGAAAAGTGTAGTTTTCAATCCTAACTTAGAAATACAATCCTTCCTTTCTGAAACAATTCCTTCTATTCACATTGAACCCAGAGCAGTTTCAACCCCACATTCTGAAAGAAACAAGCATCTTATACCTCATAAAGAAAAAATAATTGCTACAACAAATACTATTACTGATTCAACGAAAACTGAAGTTACTAAACGTGCTGAGTTAGAAAGTTCAATGACAGAAATTTCAACTTTACCACATTATATAACTGAACAACGAAATAAATTAAACAGTAGTAGAGAAAATTTGACCTATGCAAAAAGTAACTATGTTCATTTTTTGGCCGCTGACTGTGAGTTTAACACTCCTATTAGTAGATTATTAATAGAAACTGGAGTATTGGATCCTCAAGAAATTAAAAATACAAAACCTACAATTGGACAAGTAATAATAACACCCCGAGGAAAATATAAAATATATACCTTAATAGCACAAGAAAAATATTTCGATGAAATACGTAGGGAAAATTTAGAAAAATGTTTTAAAAATTTATTAAAGGCGTTGGAATATGATAAAGTGAATTATTTTAGAATTTCAAATTCTGGTGATTTAACAGATGCATTACCAAAAGGACAATTTTTAAACATATTGTCAGAGATATTTCCACCTCACGAAATTGATGTAACTGTCTGTTATGGCAATGTTCTAATTCCAAAAGAAGAATTAAAAAGACAAATTATAATAGAAAACCATGCTAGTAAGTTTGGAGGTCATAAAGGCATGAACAAAACGTATAGACGAATTCGAGAAAAATATTATTGGCCAGGTATGAAAGATCAAATTACAGAATTTGTAAGAAAATGTACTATATGTCAAGAGCAAAAACTGGTAAGAGCAAAAACTCATGAGCCTATGATAATCACAGATACTGCCCTCGATGCTTTTGATAAAATATCAATAGATACAGTTGGAAAATTACCTACTACTCCAGATGGCAATAAACACATTCTTACTATACAAGACAATTTATCTAAATATTGTATTGCTGTACCTATACCAGATATTACAGCAACTACCATTGCACATAAGTTAGCTGCAAATTTGTTTTGTAAATTTGGTTCACCTAAAATAATATTATCAGATCGAGGCACTGCATTTACAAGTATATTATTTCAAAAACTCTCAAAAATATTTGGAATCAAACAAGTGACAACATCAGGATATAGGCCGCAGTCAAATGGAGCATTAGAAAGAAGTCACGCAGTTTTAATGGATTTTATAAGATCATATGCTGAAAATTTTGATGATTGGGATAAATTATTACCTTTTGCTATGTTCAGTTATAATACGTCTATACACCAATCAACTAATTTTACCCCCTTTGAATTAATATATGGAAAACCAGCACGTACCCCTATATCTTACCCTATTAACGAAAATTTAGAAACATATGGATCATATTTGCAAGAACTTATTATTAGATTAAATGAATTAAAAGAATTAGCTGCAGAAAATTTAATAAAGCACAAGCAAAATTCGAAATTCAATTATGATAAAAGAGTTAAACCATTCTTAGGCAAGGTAGGAGATCTGGTTTATGTTCAAAAGGAGGTTAAATTACATAAAAAGTTAGATAGCCATTATCACGGACCTTATAAAATTAATAAAATTTTAGATAAACATAATGTTCTTTTAGAAAATACAGAAGGAAACTTTTCCAAAAACACATGGACAAATTGAAACTTGCTTATTTATAAAATTGAAACTAATGTGCCTTATTTGTCTAGGAAAATGGAATTCATACAAACAAAACCATTGCCAGGAGAAATTTCCCCATCTTCTATTCTTCCTAAAGGAAGAATAGAGGAATTTGAATTTCCTAAGGCTCAACTTTCCGAGTTGTCTATCGAGTATAATTTTTCTGCACCAATCTTTACTTTGGAACGTGAGGAAACTGGATCTAAAAATTTTAAAATTTTCTATATAAAATGTGTTGTCGAAGATAAAATAAATGTAAATAGATTTGTGGAAATCGGAGACGGAGCCACTACAAAAAAGCAATCCATGCATTCTGCAGCCCGAAAAATTTTAACCAAAATGCAAGGCATTTACTATTTTAGTGAAGAAGAAAGAACTATTTATCATCCAGAAAAAAGTTATGTTTACTGTTTGGATTGTCCTTCAAGGAAATTAAGATTAAAATTATACAAATGGGAAAATGCTTGTCAATTGTGTTATTCCAGAGGACACATTATGTATAATTGTCAAGGAGCGGTAAGAAACAAAAAATTTTCGCCATTAAAATCAACACCAAACAGGTAAATAGGAAACCACTGAAATAGGTAAAAATTGTTTGAGTAAAATTAAAAGTACTCCAAGGTGTAAATATTCTTGAATTACTAACAAAATATTAATTAAGAATACTAACATTCATGCTTATTATAAAGAAAAAATAATAATATTAAAATAATTCGAGTGTTGGAGAGTTGTAATGCGAGTTCTATAATGCTTATTGAAAAGTATATCTATATATAAGTGTTCGCTATACTTTATAAATGCTCAGTCAGTATATCTATATATATGAGACTCTATATGGAATATACGCAAAGTATGACTCCTCGTCCGTACTCCGCTACCTCACATTCGCTGGTCATCCCTCTTACTCCTCTATCACCTTCACACAACGTCCATCTCCATACACCCGTCTCCCGCTTCCTCAACCTCGCCAGTCACCCCGGCGTTTCACCACCTCCTCTGAGCACCTACAAGTTTTCTACCAAGCAAAAGAGCGCATAGAGTCGCAGAATGACATTCGAAGATTCGGACAAATATTATTATTTTTTTTACGATATTATACGTTTATTCTATACTAATATATTCCACAATATTAATAAAATAAACAAATATAATAAAATAAAAAAATATATATATATACATATATATAAATCTATCTTTTAATAATTTTGCTTTTAGAGTGCTTAATCAAATAATCAAGCTTAGTAGTTGCTATGTTGATTACCAATTAATGTAATCACATTTTTATAAAATGCATAATAAACTAAATGTAGGAAAGAAATATATTATAACTATTTACACTAATTTTACTTTGCTCGTTGCTGCTTAATACATTAAACTAAAATTAATATTATATTTTCTTCACTCTATTCATTCAGACAATGTTTAATTAAGAAAAATACTATTTAATTACGATGCGTTGCCTTGCGAAAATAACATTAACTTTAAAGAAACCTAAGTTTTCACCAGTCTAACGAAGTGTGCATGACCAAATGAAGAATAAACCCACTATCACTAATATAAGAAGCAAAATAGTTACATCAATAATTAAAAATATACAAAGTTATTGATGTAATTATAAATCAAGACATTTTAAATATACAATTCTGCATATACTACTCATATCTAATCGTTGACCATTTTGCTTTAATAATAATCAATATATATAAAAAAAAAAAAATAATAATAAATAAATAAAATAATTATAATCAAGTTTAACATATAAATTTAAAATATATTATTCGCATTACAATAATATTAACTATTATCACAACTATATACTATTGTTTTCGAATCGTGACTTAATATTTTCTCAGACATATTAATAATTATAATAATCTATATAAATAATCAAACGTATGTGCGTAAAGTTTTTTTTTTATACTAATATTAAGATATCCGTCACACTTTTATAATGCATGTGCTAGTTATAATCAAATTATTTTGTTTCCGCATGAGAGCATAATCCATACATAAAGAACATTATATATCAATAAACTAGAATTAGGAAAACACCACTAATATACAGCTTAAGAAAAAAGGGAAAGAGTCGCAGTAACTATCCTTATAAGTATTATCACATAAAAGAAAATGAATGTTACAACAAAAATATATTTCATACACTATAGTGTCAGACTTGTCAGAAGATTAATTTACAATTAAAAAAAAAATTTTTAATCATATTGTTAAAAGCAAATAAAAATATAAGAAATTATATTTTAAGTGCTTAAATATACTTTTACAATTATAGGTATCTAACTTAGCGTTTAATTACTTTCACATATAAAAAAAATATATATAATAAAAAAAAATATAATTTTATATATATAATACATATATCTTAACCATATATAATCTCTTTTAATTGTTAGGAATGTATTAAACCAAAATACAATTCTAATAATAATAATTAATTATCAAATAAAAGAATACATTTATTTTAATTTAAAACAGTTTTATATCGTTACATATAAATAAAAAGTTTAACTAAAATATTTACTCTTTGAATAATATTTCATTACATTACACTATATTTACACAATATATTAATCAATTAGATTATTAAAATTAATAAATAATAAGAATTATTTTACCAGTTCAATTATATTATTATTACACATTAATCAAAATATGCAAAATAATATTAAGTTTTTGTCACATTTTAAATAATTGCATGTGCATATTATATCCTTGCACATAAGCAATAAGAGAATTTTAATTATTCATATCTTAAAATAATTCATATATAACTATCCACAACCAACGTATATTTGTATTGGAGAATTTAACAATCACATATAATCAAACAAGGAAGTATTATCAATTACATTAAAGTCAATAAAACAACTCAGCCATATGAGATGTTTTATTGAATAAAATCTTTCAAATGAAAAATTAAACAAATAAATAAAGAGGTTTTTCATAAAATATCATTTCATTTCTCAATATATCACATAGAAAGACGAAGGGAAATTTTTAGTTATATATATATATATATAAAATAAATATATATATATATATATATAAAATAAATATATATATATATATGATAAGTAAAAGAAATTTCATTTTATGAAATAATTAATTTTCCGTTCCTCTTTCAACCATTTTAATAAATAAAATATTAAAATTTTCAATTATTTCGCAGATGGACATATTTATTCCCGATTGGTTCATCAAGATCAAGGACAACATCTTAACCGTCTTCCGTATCGCAGTATTCATTGCAGCACTTATCATATTAAGATATGCATACAATTGTTTCAAGGCTATTTATATAAGACGACAAAGACATAGAAACTCCATCCAAAATTAAATAAATTTACCACTTTCCTGACATCGAGGACGATGTAAAATTTTAAGGAGGGAGGACGACACAAAAATTCAAGAAATTATAATACCAACAATTCAAAAAAAAATAAAAATAATACGAACAAAATATCTTCCTATGCATCATTATCAACTGCATCTGCTATGCGACAGAACGCACAGTAAAAGAAGAATGAAGAACCATCGCAAGACTCTTACACGAATAAAAAGCGATAAGGAATACACATGTATAAATATTTCATTTTGCGAACATTTTATTTTATTTTTAAAAAAAAAGAAAAATAGTTTGATCATTTTATAAAAAAAAAAAAAAAAAAAAAAAAAAAAAATATATATATATATATATAATAATAATAAAATAAATAAAAACATTTGTTTAACAAACAACATTTCAATATATATGATAAAATGATCACTCTATACAAAAGTAAAATACTCATATATAGGTGTACTTAATATAAAATATCTTTGGTATCAGAAAGAAAAAATTATTAAAAAAAAAAAAAATAATAATTAAATAAGATAAAAGAAAAGAGAAACAAAGATGAAAGCAAAAAAATATTAACAATAACACTACACTTTTACACTGATATAGTTCACCACACAAACAGTTTAAATCTGGAGAGGATCTTCTTCCTCGTAAGTTTGGCCTCCAGAAAATTGATCATCTTCATCCAACCTGACTTCCTCAAATAGCGGCATGTCAACATCCAAAACTTCATCTTTTGTTTCAAATTCGGACTCCGCTGTTGAAGACTCCTGAATGGAAGAGGGACCGGATACTCCAGAGGGCTTACGAACATCATCCTCTACTGCAAAAAAAAAATAAATAAATATATATAAATAAATAAATAATAGATTTAAATATATATATGACATAAAATAAAAGGTTTTATATATGGGCAATTCCACGCAAGATTTACCTATGACCTTGAAAATTCGGTTAAACATATTTTTTTCTCAATCTATATGGAAAAAAAAGAAATACGTGTTTTTTTATTTTTGTTTAATCGCCCAAATTTTCGAGTTATGAATTTTCGAAAATTTGGATTTGTAACTGTAGACATATTTTCAGTAGCTTATAAGTCTGAAAATATTAAGTATAGAAAAAACTTGTCAAAAAATGAAAGTTTTAGTTTTCTTTCAACTTTTAAGAAATGTAAAAAAAAAATTTTTTTAAAAATGTTTTATTAAAAAAAAATTTTTTTAAAAAAAAAAATAATTTTTTTTAACTTTGGACCCTTTTCTTTTTTATTTTTTTTAAATTTATTTATACCTTATAATATACAGAAGATTTTCCAAAAAGTTTTGGAGTGGGCCGACGCGTTTAATGAGTTGTACAAAATTTTCAAAAATCACGTGCAAGGTGCTCGTGTTCTACGAAACGCCTCACAATGGAATTTTTTTACAATTTACTTCTCAAAAAATGTCTACAGACTAAAATTTTTAATCGATTCGAGTGTTTTTTGTTTTAAATAAAAGGAGAACAATTTCTGAACATATCCCTCCATGCAAACCTAAGAATCTTCAATTATTTATAATTTTTTTTAAATACAAAAAGTTAACAAATTAGTGGTGTAGTTTCCTTTAAAAATGAATGATTATTTTCTTATTTTGCTATACTACACATGTCCTAAATCAGATTCAATTAATATCATATACGACCACCAAATAAATAGTAAAACATAAAATAATTTATCTAAACACTTATAAACAATATTAGTTAACAAATAGTTAACTTTGGTTCCTCTCCATAAAAAACTTTGTTCTTTCATATTCATATTGTACTTTAGGTTCATTTAATGAATACATCTCCCTTTCGTTAAAAAACAATTTTTAATTGTTATAAACAATAATAGTTAACAAATAATGAACTTTGGTTCCTCTGCACCAAAAAGAATTTTTTTCATAGTTTTCATTGAAGTTTATTACAAAGAATATATGTTAAAAAATAAAACAATAAACATTTTAATGTAAAATATATATTAATTGCATTTATTTTATTTTAATTAATTTTTTTATTATAATTTTCAAAAACACAAGGAAAGAAAAAAAACATTTAATACAAATTTATATAAATTAAATTGTTTATAGTTATTGAACAAACTATTTTATACGTTCACTATTTTTTAACATATATTCTTTGTAATATACTTCAATGAAAACTATGAAAAAAATTCTTTTTGGTGCAGAGGAACCAAAGTTCATTATTTGTTAACTATTATTGTTTATAACAATTAAAAATTGTTTTTTTAACGAAAGGGAGATGTATTCATTAAATGAACCTAAAGTAGAATATGAATATGAAAGAACAAAGTTTTTTATGGAGAGGAAACAAAGTTAACTATTTGTTAACTAATATTGTTTATAACAGTTTAGATAAATTATTTTATGTTTTACTATTTATTTGGTGGTCGTATATTATATTAATTGAATCTGATTTAGGACATGTGTAGTAGCAAAATAAGAAAATAATCTTTCATTTTTAAAGGAAACTACACAACTAATTTGTTAACTTTTTGTATTTAAAAAAAATTATAAATAATTGAAGATTCTTAGGTTTGCATGGAGGGATATGTTCAGAAATTGTTCTCCTTTTATTTAAAACAAAAAACACTCGAATCGATTAAAAATTTTAGTCTGTAGACATTTTTTGAGAAGTAAATTGTAAAAAAATTCCATTGTGAGGCGTTTCGTAGAACACGAGCACCTTGCACGTGATTTTTGAAAATTTTGTACAACTCATTAAACGCGTCGGCCCACTCCAAAACTTTTTGGAAAATCTTCTGTATATTATAAGGTATAAATAAATTTAAAAAAAATAAAAAAGAAAAGGGTCCAAAGTTAAAAAAAATTATTTTTTTTTTAAAAAAAATTTTTTTTTAATAAAACATTTTTAAAAAAAATTTTTTTTTACATTTCTTAAAAGTTGAAAGAAAACTAAAACTTTCATTTCTTGACAAGTTTTTTCTATACTTAATATTTTCAGACTTATAAGCTACTGAAAATATGTCTACAGTTACAAATCCAAATTTTCGAAAATTCATAACTCGAAAATTTGGGCGATTAAACAAAAATAAAAAAACACGTCTTTCTTTTTTTTCCATATAGATTGAGAAAAAAATATGTTTAACCGAATTTTCAAGGTCATAGGTAAATCTTGCGTGGAATTGCCCATATATATACAAAAATTTTACCTGCTACATTTTCTGGCCTATGAAGTGGACATTCCCCACACCAACATTCTTGAAGACGTCCCCAGGATGTCTAAAACAAGGAACAGAAAGACAAAATTATTAATTTTACATAAGAACATACACAAAAAAAAAAAAAAAAAAAAATTTTTTAAAAAATTAAAATTCTCACCTCACTGAACTCATTAGTTCAGCAAATGTTGAAGACGTTTCGAGAGTTTCTGTTTGCATAGAATGCAATTCCTTCAAATCTACAGCAGTTGAAACACCCTTTGCCCTGGACCTACGACTTTTAACCCTTTGGCGTAACAAAGGATTATCCATGACTAAAGTAGTCAAATGCTGCATCACCTGAACGTTATGGTGTAGTACAACAGATGACGTCAGGACTCGATCCAGAAATGTGTCCCGACGAACGGGGCATCGTGGAGGAACACGTCCTAGAAGAAAAAATAAATATACCTCTTCCCCAAAAAAGAAATAGAATTCTTTGAAGAAAAATTTCATCTGTTACATACCTGCCAGAAAATCTTCATAAATGACAGTCTCTGCAGAAGATGGTCTGCTCTCCATGATTGTAGTTTAAGCACTGATGGATGAATAAACGATCATATGACAATCAAAAACAAAAGGAAGAAATAAGGGTTCATTGACACATATTCTCAAGGACAACAGACGTCAATAAACAATAAAGTCATGCTTACGATGATGAGGATCATTGCTCCGGAGGTATCACTGATAACACGTTCCACACATAACACTATACACTATCAACTTTTGTTTACTATTGAAAGACATTACTCTAAGCTGAAATCTTTATTTCCTCCAGCAATATTGTAACACAGGATTATATCAGAATGGAATGAACGAATGTTTTAAAATTGTCAAAATATTCACGTTTGCAAAAATTAAAAAATTAAAGTGTTCAATCGGGACGATAAACAAATTTAAGGAGGGAGGACTGTTACATCCCAGTAACAAAATTCTCTCTTTGAAACTAAAGACATTAGCGATGAATCATTGTTGATGATCGCATATGAAAAGTGTTAAGAAAATAGATATTGCGTTTGAAATAAAAATAATAGAAAGACAATAGATATAAAAATTAATAAGAAAAATATTAGAAAAATAATACTATTACTTTTATCAAATTCACAAACATTAAATTAACCTTTAAATAAATATAATTACAAAATTTTGATACAGAACAGCAACAATTAAATAAATATTATTTAACTGGCTGATTACTTCTCACGCAATATTCTTGTTTCAAAATTAATATTATGATCCCAAAATTCAAATATGATTTCAATATCACAAACAAATGTATTTTCTGTTCTCTATGCATTACTTTCTAAGAATTATATTGCAGCTGCATAGAGCATGGAATGTATTTCAAAATAGTTCATCTTTATATCGATCCTCATAGTTTACAAAATTCAATACTCTTCATAGATACTGAAGCTATGAGACTCGATATGAAAATGCACACATATATAAATTATAAATAATTTTATATACGCATTATGAGTGGACTTGACTCACATAAGTATATTGCGAAGATGCAAGCTTAGTTTTCTTCCTGGGAATGTTTACTATCCCATGGAATAGTGATACTCGCGATATACTATATGTGATGCAGGTGGTCACAAAGCTCCAAGAAGTGACTCAATTCTTGGGATGATCTAGAAATCAAGCTTGGAGATGGGGATGATCTTTGATCTTTTGTCTCCCACTAAGGAAGATTTGTTACTATAAAACCCCATGCAAATCCATTGTCATCCGTCAGTTTATTTCGATACAAAGTCATCGCTACGTTCGCGTCGTGACAATTTCATCTTTAAGCTTGACCCTTCGGAATTCATAATTTTGGCCGTAAATCTTACACTTTCAAACAGTATAAAGTTTACTCGTTGCTCTAAAATATTGAGCAAGTATTCATTATCGCCAGATTTGTGAGTCGGTGTTCTCAAAATTAAATAATAGATTATCCGTCGTAACCTAGTTTATTTTCGAGATACGAATTGCAAACGTGACGTGTGTGCTTTCGGAAAATAAGAACTAAAAACTGTGACAAAGTCGCAACCGTTCTTTTTAAAGAGTTGTAAAACCTCACAGTGTCAACGACTATAGGAATTATATTCCTTGTCAAAAATCATCTTTGTATCTGCCCTCTGAACAGAGGTAATTGTAAGTACCGTTTATATTTTAAACAAATTGTATTAACATTTTAAACACAACAACATTTATACATCTCATTCTTTCTTGTAATCAAAGATAATAAATATTTCATTTAAAATTTAAAATAATTAAATTTTCGAGTTAAATTTATTAAATATCCTAAAATTCTTAAGAAAAGGTAATTATGTAACAATTAAATTTGGAATAATTGTAAGACGACCCCCGTAGGATCGATAGAAAACAACGTACTCACATAAAAAATAAATAGTCAAGCTTTACCAACTTGACTTAATCAGCCTACCATTCCTCCGAAATAAAATAAATAATAATTAAAATTCAAAATAACCTCGCTTTCCGCTCGGGATGTAACAATAGCTAATAAAAATATATTATTCGCATTATATATATATATATATATATATATATATATATATATATATATATAATAAGGCTAAAAATGTAATCACAAAACAAATGTATAGAATAAATAAAATAAAAATCAATAAAAGGAAGACGAAAGAAAACGAAGGAAGGGGATTTGGTGGTCGCCTTCTTCTTTCCTCTTTATTTTTAAAATTTTCTCTCTAAAATAAGATTCATAAAATACTAATAAATTAATAAAATTAAATAACAAATAAGCATTATGATATTAAAAATTCATTTAAAATAAAGAAATAAAGTAGAACCGAGACGCATGCATATCCCCTAATCACCAAGTCGTCGAATGATCAAATAGTCGAATGCCAAGTAATCGAATGGACAAAACGTCGAATGCTAAAAACATCGAATGGACAAAACGTCGAATGCGAAAAACATCGAATCGGCATTTAGTCGTATGTTCAAAACGTCGAATGATTAAAACGTCGAATGCTAAAAACGTCGAATCGTCAATACGACGAATGTTCAAAACGTCGAATTATCAATTCGTCGAATGTTAAAAACATCGAATTGTCAATACGTCGAATGTTCAAAACGTTGAATAATAAAAACGTCGAATGCTAAAAACATCGAAGCGTCATGTAGTCGAATGCTAAAAATATCGAATCTTTAGTTAATCGAATGCTAAAAACATCGAATTCTCAATTCGTCGAATGTTCAAAACGTCGAATGTTTAAAACGTCGAATGCTGAAAACGTCGAATGTTCAAAATGTCGAATGCTCAAAACGTCGAATGATAAAAACGTCGAATGCTAAAAACTTCGAATCGTCATTTAGTCGAATGATAAAAACATCGAATCGTCAATACTTCGAATGCTAAAAACATCGAATTGTTAATTCATCGAATGCTTAAATCATCGAATTTTCCATTCGTCGAATGTTCAAAACGTCGAATTCTCAAATCGTCGAATGCTCAAATAATCGAAACGCCATCTGTTCGAAATGTCAAGTAGTAGAATGGTAAAGTAGTCGAATGGTAAAGTAGTCGAAACGCCATCTGTTCGAATTGCCAAGTAGTAGAATGGTAAAGTAGTCGAATGTTCAAAACGTCGAATGATAAAAATGTCGAATGCTCAGAACATCGAACTGTTAATTCGTCGAATGTTCAAAACGTCGAATGTTTAAAACGTCGAATGCTGAAAACGTCGAATGTTCAAAATGTCGAATGCTCAAAACGTCGAATGATAAAAACGTCGAATGCTAAAAACTTCGAATCGTCATTTAGTCGAATGATAAAAACATCGAATCGTCAATACTTCGAATGCTAAAAACATCGAATTGTTAATTCATCGAATGCTTAAATCATCGAATTTTCCATTCGTCGAATGTTCAAAACGTCGAATGATCAAAACGTCGAATGCTAAAAACGTCGAATTCTCAAATCGTCGAATGCTCAAATAATCGAAACGCCATCTGTTCGAAATGTCAAGTAGTAGAATGGTAAAGTAGTCGAATGGTAAAGTAGTCGAAACGCCATCTGTTCGAATTGCCAAGTAGTAGAATGGTAAAGTAGTCGAATGTTCAAAACGTCGAATGATAAAAATGTCGAATGCTCAGAACATCGAACTGTTAATTCGTCGAATGCTCAAAACGTCGAATGATAAAAACGTCGAATGCTAAAAACATCGAATCGTCAAAAGTTCGAAAAAGTTCTTTGTTTTAAGTTAATGTCTACTGAAGACAAAGAACTTTTTCGAACTTTTGACGATTCGATGTTTTTAGCATTCGACGTTTTTATCATTCGACGTTTTGAGCATTCGATGAATTAACAGTTCGATGTTCTGAGCATTCGACATTTTTATCATTCGACGTTTTGAACATTCGACTACTTTACCATTCTACTACTTGGCATTTCGAACAGATGGCGTTTCGACTACTTTACCATTCGACTACTTTACCATTCTACTACTTGACATTTCGAACAGATGGCGTTTCGATTATTTGAGCATTCGACGATTTGAGAATTCGACGTTTTTAGCATTCGACGTTTTGATCATTCGACGTTTTGAACATTCGAC
Source organism: Leptopilina heterotoma (assembly GCF_015476425.1). Taxonomy (NCBI): domain Eukaryota; kingdom Metazoa; phylum Arthropoda; class Insecta; order Hymenoptera; family Figitidae; genus Leptopilina; species Leptopilina heterotoma. The sequence continues at coordinate 340,135 of NW_025110845.1, forward strand.
GAATGGAAAATTCGATGATTTAAGCATTCGATGAATTAACAATTCGATGTTTTTAGCATTCGAAGTATTGACGATTCGATGTTTTTATCATTCCACTAAATGACGATTCGAAGTTTTTAGCATTCGACGTTTTTATCATTCGACGTTTTGAGCATTCGACATTTTGAACATTCGACGTTTTTAGCATTCGACGTTTTAAACATTCGACGTTTTGAACATTCGACGAATTGAGAATTCGATGTTTTTAGCATTCGATTAACTGAAGATTCGATATTTTTAGCATTCGACTACATGACGATTCGTTGTTTTTAGCATTCGACGTTTTTATCATTCGACGTTTTGAACATTAGACGTATTGACAATTCGATGTTTTTAACATTCGACGAATTGATAATTCGACGTTTTGAACATTCGTCATATTGACGATTCGATATTTTTAACATTCGACGAATTGATAATTCGACGTTTTGAACATTCGACGTATTGACAATTCGATGTTTTAAGCATTGGACTAAATGCCGATTCGATGTTTTTAGCATTCGACGTTTTGTCAATTCGATTACTTGGCATTCGACTATTTGATCATTCGACGACTTGGCGATTAGGGGATATTCATGCGTCTCGTAGAACCAACCTTGCAGTATATCGCACATCGATATATCGATCGAAACCTAGTTCGATAGTTGTATCGACAAAATATTACAAATATGTGAAATTATACATAAATTCAGGAAAAATATTAAATTAATATCAAATTGATTTAAGTTAACCAAAATTATTAAATAAATAAAAGGAAATATCAATTAAACACACAAGTTCATAAAACAAACAAGTAACTCAAAAGACCCTAGATCACCAAACTCAAAATTCCCTATCAAATAAAATCCAAAAACACAAAATATTAATTATAAAATTCTTTCCACAGATGAATATCCCAATCCCAGGATCCATCTCTGAAGCAATGGACTACATTTCTGTAGCATTTAAATTACTACTATTATTATTAGCAATAATAGTTATTAAAAATTTATATATTTGCTATAAAGTGATATCTTTACGAAGACAACGATCGAACAACTCATCCCATGTCTAAACAACCATTGAGGACAATGGAAATTCTAAGGAGGGAGGATAAGCCACAATAATTTTAAAATTTTATGCTGACTATAATAATGTATAACGTCTCAGTAATATGTAGCAACCATAACAGTCGATAGCGACTGAATGCGAGCGCTCTGTCTCTCTCTCCGCCTTGCGTAGCAACGACTATTCTACTGTACGCACACCGTCCTGGACGTCATACGGGTATCGACCGCAACTATCGATTCTCTTGCGCAGATCACGCAACACGCTCGCTCCGTATAGGTCTTTCTCCAATAGGTTTTAAAAAGTGTGCGAATGACTGCGTTGCGTTGATTTTAGCATGTGTTGCTATAGCAACCGACGCAGACGCAGTCATTCGCACACTTTTTAAAACCTATTGGAGAAAGGCCTTATCTCTCTCTCCATCCGCATCGTAGCAACTCAACCTGTACGCGCATCGACCTTAGGTTTGTTCTCGCTAGCTACACTGCTACACTCGAGTGTAACAAGAGTGTAAAACGGAGCATGCGCACTTAAACAAAGTACAAAATTTAGCGAGAACGCAAAAGTGTAGAGAAAATGCACGAAAAAATTTTATATCTGAAATTTTATTTCAAAACAAACCACCTTATAAACAATTATCATTGTGAAGCAATTTTTTAAATAATTATTTATCTTATTTATTAATGCCAAAATTTATTTACTATTAGTGATTTTAAAAGAAAAATTTCTCAGTTTTATGATGGTAAATTTTTTTTCAAATAATAGGATTTATTCCCATTATTACCTGTAAACATTAAAATGGGCAATTCATGAAAATTTGGGATAATTATTCAATTTTACAAGAATTTCGAAGGTTAAATGTATATGTACCGAGCGGAATTAATTTTTTTCAAATTTTTACACAGTTTAAACTCTGACATCTTTGTAAAATTTAATTAATTTCTTAATTTCAACCGAATTGCTCATTTTTACAGAAAATAAAACTAGAATTTTTAAGCTTCATTTTCACATAAGTTTTAAGGAAAAACGGAAGCGACATGTTTTGAAATATTCTAAAGGTTATCTTTCAAACTTAATTTTTTTCATAAATTCTATTATTTTTTAAAAAATATGTTTACCATCATAAAATTGAGGAATTTTTTTTAATTCATTATAAATAAAGTTTGGTTTTAATGAATGGGAGAATAATTATTTAAAAATTGCTTTACAATGTCAATTGTTTATAAGGTGGTACTTTATATAAATATTATAACAAAATAAGAATTGCTTACTAATAATTTTATAAATTGAAAGTCACTAAGAAATATATCATAACTTTATGTTCATAAAATAATTAATGCATTTTAAATAAAATGTCCTTTTACCGCCATTTTAATCAGAACACTCAATTACACTCGTTCGCAATTGCGTCACTTCTGGTAACGAGAACGCCGTAGTGTACACTTTTGTACAAAGTGTAGAAAGTGTAGCTAGCGAGAACAAACCTCTTGTAAGTCAAACAAGCATCTCCATACTATGTACAGTATTTTCAATTATGCCTTCTAAAATGGAAGGCACTAGTTTCAAGAGGTTTGCCTACTATCTATGTTGTTTCTGCGCCTTGGCGTATTAGACGAGTGGAATGTCGAACTGGACTGTCAAAACATTGAAAAGAGGTTTTGTTTACGTTTTAAAAATGTAGTTATTTTATGTGAGAAAGTAAGTAAAATATATTAAAATAATAATGTACTGCTTTAATTTACTAAATTTTAAACATTATTTAAATTAAGTCTTAGTTAGTGCAAAAAAAATGTGACAAAAAATTGTAATTTTTGGATTTTTGTAATCGCAGGTTTTACAAATTATCGAATTTGCTTTTGTAAAAATTTCATTTTCTGGACTATTTAATTTAATTATAAGACAAATTTAATAATAGCATTTAATGATAATGTAACAGAATGATCAAATTTTTTTATGACATTGGAATTTTTTATTGAATTTGCTTTTCGCAAGAATTAAATTATTTTCATAAATAACAGAATTCTTTGGAAGGATTCAATTACTTTCATAAATACTAAAATTCTTTGCAGAAATTCTATTATTATTAATAGTGGAGAGGTACGCACGTTGAGACGGGTTCTGTTTTTCAGTTATAATTTTTAAAAAACAAAATGTAGCAAAAAATTCTAAATGCTTTCTTAAAAGTATTGTCCAGGGCTACAACATTGCCAAAGAAAGTTATTTTTTTTGGACAAAAATGAAAAATTTATAGATGATTTTTTAAACATGTTATTTTTGACCCAAAAAAAGTGGTACGCACGTTGAGACACCCATAGTAATTTATTTTAAATTGAAACAAAATGAATAATTACGTCAGATTCTAATTGTTTGTTGTTTATTTACTTATTTTGATGGTCTTAGCTCAAAGAAAAAAAATTAAAACAATAAAAATTAACTTAAAAAAAATAATCAAAAAATAAAATTTTATTTTGCACAAAAATAATTAATCGAAATTTTTATATTCGCAATTTTTATAGGTGAAGAACAAGTAAAACGCTTAAAAATTGTGGATTCAATATCAATTTTAATGACAGTACTATTTTCACACCGTGAGTGTTTTTACCTGCGTACCACAGTGTGTCTCAACGTGCAGACCTTGCCGTTATTTTTTTAAAGCTTTGAATTTATTTGTAGATGTTAACGTATGTCTAAATTTTCGTCGGAACTTTAAAGTAGAACCAAAATTGATATGTAAATGTTATCCGCAATTTTTTCTGCCACTAAAAAGTACATGGTAAATACACTAAACAGAAATTCTGAAAAACACTTTTTTAAACTAAAAAATTGGTTCGCTCCAGTTCTACCGAAAAAAACAGGAGTTATTGCGCTTTTTCGAATAAAAAGTTTGGTATTAATGATACGATAAAATGCCAATAAAATTTTTGGTATTATCAGTTACACAGGTTATAATATCTTAGTGTCTCAATGTGCGGACCGTCTCAACGTGCGTACCTCTCCCCTATGATTTTAATAAAATTGATAATTCTAATTTCCAATTGTAATTATAAACAGACGAAATTATTTTCTTAAAAAATTTTAAATTCTTTGTTTAATTAAATTATTTTTCAAATTTTCAATTAAAATTTATTTAAAAAATTTTATATAAAAAAATAGGTCGAATTAATAAATTTTCAAGATTTAACAAAAATCGTTTTTCAAGGTCTAATGTGGTCGTCGCCGGAAAATCCAGGAACCACACAAAAAACATTAAGAGAGGAGCCGCTGGAAATTACTAATGGATGCAGTTCTACGTCTTCTCTGTATCTTTTAAGTGGGCAAACCGTGAAGTATTTACTGGGAAAAACCGATAATGAGCCAGGAATTTTATGCCAAACCGGGAATTTTTTCACCAAATTAAAAAAAGTTTTATTATTTTTATTTGTTTCTAAAGAATTGATTTTTATTTCAATTTTTATAGATATTTATACTCTTCTCTAAATTTGAAATAACTAAAAATAATTAATTTGATAATAAAACTTCTTTTAAAATTGATCACATTAATAGAAACTTTGTGAAATTAAACTGAAAATTATTTAATTTTTTAAAGAAGTTAGTGACCGTAATAATAATATTATTTTTAAAATTATTAATTATTACTAATTATTTTCAAGAAATTTAATACAATTTTTCTCAAGAATTAAATTATTTTCATATAAATAATAGAATTCTTTGGAAGGATTCAATTACTTTCATTAATAGTAAAAATCTTTGCAGAAATTCTATTATTATTAATATGATTTTAATAAAATTGAAAAATCTAATTTTCAATTGGAATTAGAAACAGACGAGATTATTTTTTTTAATTTTTAAATTTGTTTAATTAAATTGTTTTTCAAATTTTCAATTAAAATTATTTTAAAAAAACCTTTTTTTAAAAAAAAAATTTACAAAAACTCGCAAAAGAATTTAATTATTCATAAAATTTTGATTATGTTCGGAGTCAAATAAATTTAAAGTTGATGTGAAAAAAACTGGGAAAAATTATTTCAATGCCGGAAAAAATTTCTCTAATTTATAATGTTAAAAAGGTGACCTGGAAATTTATCAGATTTGATACAGGAAAACCTAGAAAAGTAATGAAAATTTAAAAACAGGCTTCTGTATTAACCCTGAAATCGTAATTTTGGTTATTTGCGACGTCATGAGATGATTTCCTGATTTTCAAAATATTGGATACATTACTATTGATGTATTATTTACAGGTAATAAATTTTTTTTGAATAAAACATTATTTAATTTTATGAAAAAAGATAATTTACAATTAATTTTTTATTTTCAGACCAATAACGCCTTTGTAACTCCTGCACTGGAATAATAGACTCGCTGTCGTTTTCCGGAAAATGAGGAAGAATTATTCTTTCTTCAAATTTTATTCGGATTTTTAACACTAATATCAATTATTTTATAACTCAAGGCTGTTCTTATTTTTTACTGATACTCAAGAAACGACTAAAAATGAATTAAAATAAAAAAAGGAAAATTTATTTACAATTCTGACTTCGAATTTGGATTCAAGGAGAAGAAATGCATTAAGAATATGTAAAAGCTAAACAAATTTGTCTCTTTTGAATTTAATTCCTTTTTTTAGCAGTTTTCTTTAGATTTTCTTAAAATTTCCATACAATCTGACAAAATTATCATCGAATTCGTCTGCAGCGGGGAAAAATACATTGAAGTACACTAACGTCGCCAAAAATTTGACTTTTTCTTATTTTACTTCGTACTTTTTATCAGATCGCTTAGTTTATTGCAAAATATTGAGCCACTCACACAATTCTAGCTTCAAATTTGAATTTTTTATTTATCTTTTTTTAATCGTCTTTTGACTATAATTCAAAAACAAGAACCAATCAAATAATTCTGACTTCAGATTTGGATTCAGCGGAGGAAAATATATGGGGAATATACTAGTCTAGTGTCTTGGCTAAATCACTTTTTTGTGCTTCTGTGTAATTAAAGCCCCTTTGAACTTTTACCAAATATTAGGTAACATATAAATGTAATTTGCTTTATTAAATTTCGAGTAAAAATAAAAAGTTTTTAATTTATTACACGTTCGTTTCAATATGGCTTCTTATAACGCAATACGTTTTTCTGGCCAATTTACAAAAGTTTTGCGGAGTTTGATTCAAAATTGTTGTGAAAAATTTTGCAAAATCCATTCGAAAATGCTACATATTTCCATTCACAAAATTTTAAACATCTTTTAAATTCTATACGAAACCTTGTAGGTATGTACTAAAGGGACTTCTGTATTATTGTATTCGTAAAATTGTTTTTTTGGAACAGGTCTATTATGTAATTTTTTAAATTTGTTTTCAAATTTTATAACTTTTTGCTTTTATTCTGAAAATAACAGGACTTGTCGAAATGTGAGAAGGAATTGTTTAATTTTTTATATTTCTACTATGATTTTCTTAATTATTTTACAAATTTTATTAAAATTTTCATTTATTCTTTTTTAATGTGTTAAGTGAAAAAACAAATGGAAAATCGCCTCTCAAAATATTGCAAATTCTCGTTTGCAAATTAGACGTTTGGAAATTCCTTGTATAGAAGCTTACAAATTTAAGGTAAATATACAAAAAATGTAATTGTTTTTATTGAAAAACAAATTTGTTTTATAAACAAGACTTGTTCAATTTTTCAGTAATGAAATTAATTTTATACATAATTGATAAAATTATTTATTGAATTTGGCATTAAATTCTAACCCCAAACATAAAAGTTTCAGAATTTTATTAATTTTTAATTTTCGTTTTTAACCATTTTCCTTCATTCTCATTTTTTTAAATAATTTCTTTTATCATTTTTAAACATTCTAATTGTTCTCGAACCTTTATTTTTTCAGTTTCGTAAATAATCGTAGTATATTTTTTTTTTAATTTTTGGAGAAATTTCATGATTTTAATTTTTTTTGTCTTTATCACTTTTTTGGTATTTAAAGTTGTCTATATATATATTTTTTAATTTTAAGAATTCATAAATTTTGTTATTTCCTGAATAAAGTTAAAAAGGATATATTTGAATTAATAAGTTTTTCTTTACTATCTAAGAAATTTTTTTACATCTTGTAATGAACTTCATCTCCAAATTAATTTTTATTTAAAAAATTAAGGTTATTATTATTAAATGCTTTTATATTTATTATCAGATGTCGTATCCTATACACTTATTGGAAAAATTTATTTACAAATATAAAATCGTATTGTTTATTGCAAAATAATTTTAACATTACGCAATTACCGTAAAATAATTGAAAAATTGAAAATCGAAATTGTATAGTTAGTAACTTAATGTCACTGAAATAGTAATAAATAGTTTACTTAAATTATTAGATATTTATTTCTCTAAAATTTGACTTTAATTATTTAACAGAATTTTCATATCAATAATCGTAGAAACTATTCTAGGGAAATATAACAGCAATTGTAATGGAATTTTAAGGATGAATGAAATAAATTGTATATATTTATAATTTTAAAACTTAAACTTTAAAAAAAAGTTTAAAACAAAATTCTGATATTTTAATGGACTCAAAATTTCCTATTTTTCTAAATATGAAAATTCCGAATCATTTATCATTAAAGAATTTTCACTATTTTTTTTAATTTGAAAATTTTTCAGTTTTTTGGTATTTAAAAAATTGAAGTGTTTTGAAATAGGCATATTTTTAAACTTCAATATATTTTCAGTTTAGAAATAACAATATTTTTTATAAATGTTTTAAATAAAATTCTATACAAATTTTTATACTTTTAAATTTAAAGAGATTAAAAAATTTTTAATCATTATAAATGATTCATGTGATGAAAGAAACTATTTAAGAAAATATACCAAAATTTTTTTTCAGATTAACGTTTCAACAGCTTTTTTTTAACTTGAAAAAATGTCTACTGTTTAAAGATATTGGGAATTTTTTCTTGAAAAAAAATAATTTTTTTCAAGAACGAAATATTTTTTTACTTTCCAGTGTTTTCAAGCATGAGCCTAAAGTACCCTGAAGCTTTTTACGATAATCATGTGGAGAGGATTTTGAAATTATCTACATCATTGAATCCAGAAGCAATCAATAATTACTTAATGGAAAACAGCGACGTAATTGATGATGATTATAACATTGTTACTCTGGCAATTTATCTTGTCATCAAACGTGATCTTCCTTTCGGTTGTCTTCAAACACTGCTTCAAACTTTCTGCGGAGATTTAGGTATTTTAGTTAATGGCTATACTCTATTGCAAACCATGATATTTTGCAAGAAATCGTATCATTTCATCAAAAATGCAATCGAGTGTGGTTTATTCACTAATGGCTTAAGTGAGTCTACAAATGTCAAAGTCCTTACAATATTGTGCGGTGAAACAATAAAACTGGATAAGAATAATTTGAAAATATTGATTAATAATTTCGACTTAATGGAGTATCTTCTAAGCATCGACGAGGAACCTAGCATTAATGATATAATTCATTTGTCCTTTTTATGGTTAAAATTTGACGATTTAATATCCAAACATCCTCTGATGAAGCAACTTCAAAATTTAAAAGAAAATCGAGAAATTTTTGAAAATTTAGTACGCACATTGGATATTTTTGGAAATAAAAATATTCTTGAAGGAAACGAGTACAGTATTCGTTCTCTTTTACATATTAATGCTAGACAAGTGGCGAAGATTTTAATTGATGACAACTTCAGAGAAGCACTGAATTTAAAACTCTCCAATCTGGCTTTGTTTAAATCCTTGTTAGCAGAAAAATTTGACGATGCAAATAGTTTGGCTAATCAAATAAAAAATGCCTTTAAAAGTTTCCAAAAATTGCCCTCTTTCAACCTTGATTCCAGCTGTCAAATCATAGATTATTTATAGTATGAGGACTTGAAGAACTTCAATAATGCTTTGCTTCTTTAAGAGATAAAAAGGTATAGTTATTTTCATTTGTTGAAAATGCTGCAGTACTTTGTTACAAATGTTGATCCAAGTCAGATAAAAATATAATTTCAGTCGATTTTCTTTAGAAGAAGACATCTATTATTTAAATTTATATTTTCATTAAATTTTAATATTAATCAATAATATATATTAAACTTTTAATTTAATAAATAAAATTAATAAATAAATAAAAATTCAGGGAATTTTAATCTGCTCTGAAATTAAATAATCCAAAGTTTAAATGATATAAATTAAAAGTTTTTTTTCTAATCTATTATATTTCTTATTTTATTTATAGATCTAATTCAACTTCGTAGTGGTTTCGAAATGGCTCCAGAGTATAATAATGCAAGCTGATATCCGCTAGTGGTTCACTCGAAAAGATTTTTTTTCTGAAATAAAAATTAAATTTTTTAATACATCCACATTACTGTTCACATTAAAATATGTAAAGTAAATTTAAATTGTAAAGTTTTATATAATAATAATTCATTGAAATCAAATGTATGTCTCGTTGAATATTATTATTTTAATTCAAAATGATTCGATGAATTAAAAAAACATTTTCATCTGCATTCAAAAGAAAGAACTTAAATATCACTTACATATTGTTTAAAATATTTAAATTTTACTATTTAAGTAATATTAAATTCAATTTAAAAGCTATAGTATTAAAACGTAATTTTTTCTGAAGGTAAAATTTTTTAAAATTCAATATTTTCACAGGAACAAATGGTTATATAAAAACAGATTTATTTTCTAAATCTATATATTCTTATTAAACCTCTGTTAAATCAATGAAATGTCACTAATTCAGAGCATTTACAGTACGGAAAGACATCAAAAACGTCATAACCTCGCTGTCGCACCAATATGAATATTTTCACAATATCATAACAACGGAGAATAATAAAACTTTCACTCATTTCTTTTTTCTATTCTTCTCAATAAAATTAAAACTATGTTTCTTGTTGTTAATGTTTTGTTGAATTTATTAATTAAAATTTATCACAACAAGTAGCTAAAATCCTAAAATTCCTTACTTACACCTATTGTCATGCGCGGCAACCATTTTTACGTCCGAAATTTAAAAATTGCTCCTGATTAATATCAATTTCCACTTTTTGACGTCAGTCTGATTGCAATAAGTTTTTATTATGATTGATATGTAGCTTTCCCTACTGTATATACATACTCTCAATTAGTGACATTTCACTGATTTAACATAGGGTTAACAAGAATTCAGATTTATAAACTAGACCAATTTGTTACTGTGAAATTATTGAATTTTAAAAAATTTTACCTATAGAAAAAAATTACGTTTTTAATACTATAGTTTTTTATTTAAATTAAATATTATTTAAATAGTAAAATCTGAATATTTTAAACAATATGTAAGTAATATTTATGTTCTTCCTTTCGAATGTATCTGAAAATGTATTTTTTAATTTGTTGAAAAATTTTGAATTAAAATAGTAATATTCAACAACATACATTTGATTTGAATGAATTATTTTTATATTAAACTTTATAATTTATATATATTTTACATATTTTGTAATGTGAATAGTAATGTAGGTGTGATAAAAAAATTTAATTTTTATTTTAGAGAAAAAATCATTTTGAGTAAACCACTAGCAGATATCAGCTTGCATTATTATATTCTGGAGCCATTTCGAAACCACTAAGATGTTGAATTGAAATCTATAAAATAAGAAATATCATAGATTAAAAAAAATTTTTAATTAATTCGTTTAGACTTTGGATTAATTAATTTCAGAGCAGATTAAAATTCCCTGTATTTTTTTTATTTATTAATTTTATTTATTAAATTATATAAAAGTTTAATATTTATTATTGAATCGAGGTTAAAAGATGTTAATTTTTGTAAATTTTTAATAGCATTTTTTATTTGATGAGCTTTTCAGAGTCTGAGGTAAACACGTCGCTACTTCAGATTTAAATTTTACTTTTAAAAGTGCAGAAATTAAAAAATTTGTAACTCGAAAATTTGGCTATTTATAAATAAATATAAAAAATTGTTTTAAAAAACATATATTTTACTGAATTTAAAAGCTCTACTAAAATAAACATTATCTTAATGGAATTAATAAATTAAATTGAAACTAAACATACTCTTTTTAATTATCTCTTCTATTGAGATATTCACTGTAAAAGGAAAATATCTTTAAAAATTCTTCATCTTCCTTACTCCTCTTCTCTTTCGGCTTCCGCAAAATACCAAAATATTTTACTTTTCCAGAAGTCCACAACATGCTAACTGTTTTTCCTATAAGTATATACGAATTATTAATTTTAAAAACTTAATTAATATAGATTAGACATTATGAATAACTATTTCTTTACCTGTTATGTAGAAATAGTTTTTATTTTTTCGAATTATTTCTGTTGCTATTTCTGTAAATGTATTCAATATGTGCTGTTTTCCTTTCTTGTTTTTATAATTTACACTTTTTGTATTATATAATAAAAAAGTTAAAATTTGTTTCATATCAATATAGATGTATAAATAAATATAAGTTTGCAAATTCTATTTACAAATGGAGGAACGACGTCGGTTTGCGAACTTATCTGGTAAATATAAATTTTCTATTTTTGTCATTTCCAAGGAAAAAGTAGCCATTTTTGGTCCTTGCGTCACGACATAAAAAATAATATATCTTTAAAACATTTAGCTGTAAAATGGAAATTTAAATTGGCCATTTCCTTATATTTCTTTATGCATCACAGTTAAAAAATTGTCGATTAAGTCAGTAATTAATCAAATATTGAATTAAATTTAGAGTTTATTAAAATTTTAATTATTAAATATTTTGATTAATTAAAATTGAATAAACTTTTACTTTGATTAATTAATATTGAGAATTACTGAAATTTTTATAGAATTAGTTCTAATTTTATCGCAGAATTAGAAAACTGCTGTTTGCTTAAAATTTCAAACTAAATTGTTAAATGATTAAAATATTTAAATTGAATAAAATTTTTATTGAATATTTAAACTTTAGAATAATTCAATTAATTAATTAAATTTTTCATTGATGGAATGCTAGAATTATTTTAATTAAATATATGTGGATTAATTGACTTATTAATTGCTTAATGTTTACAATAATTAATTATAATTTAATCTTCGTATTTCATTCTTTCATTCATTCTGTCCACAATTTGAAGTTAGTTTTTGTGTTTGTTTGTTTAGAAAATATTGTCTGACAAATAGAAAATATGGAGGTTTTTCATGATTTATAATAAAATAATATTTGAAATTAGAAAACTAGAAAATTAAAAAAATTATGATTAACAAATAAATTTTATTTTGTATAACAAATTTCGCTTATGCAAATTTTTTTCCTTTATTATTTAGAAAAAATATTAGGAAATTGTTAATTGTTAAAAAATTATGATTAAGAAATAGGAAATATATCCATTTTATGTATAATGTTTATTTTCCAATAACAATATTTTTTACAAAATTATTCTTTTCTTTACGAAAAAAACATTAATCCCGTTTCTTAATATGTTTGTAAAAAATTCACAATTTTCATAAGGAAATAATTTATAATGTTTTTATTTTTTATCACAATTGATTTAATAAAATTCAAAGGTTTTTAAAAATAAAGAAAAAAATGGTTATAAATTCTATTTATATTGATAAATGAAGTTTATAAACATTTTTTTAACAATTGGACTGCAAATTTTAAATTGCAAATTATATTGATAATTTTTTAATTATTAGAAAATAATTGAAAAAATTTTACTTAAAAAATGTTCCGTTACATTTGTTTATAAATTTCATTAATTGTAAAATTATTCAAAAACTTCAACATTATTTTCATCATTTCAATTTAATTAGAATTTTCTACAATTTTTAACTAAAATTCTTCTCTAAACCAACTATTTTTAATAATTTTTGAAATAATTTAATTTTTTTGACAGATTTTAATCAAATTTTTAAGAATAATTACATTTTTCTACGAATTCGATTAAAATTGTACTAAAATTAATAAAAATTCTGCGATGAGCTTTAATTTATAAAAATAATTTAATTAGCTTTAATTTATAAAAATAATTTAATTCTTAAAACAAAATAATTTATTATTCATAAAAGAATTGAATTCATTTCCCTACTGTTTATACTCTCAATTAGTAAAATTTCACTGATTTAATAGAGGGTTAACAAGAATTTATGAAATTTAATTGAATTATTGCGAAGAAATTTATAAAAAATTTGTTAATAATTGAATTTCTATGGAATTTGTATTATTTATGAAAATAATTGAATCGTGAATTTTGAAAAGAAATAATAAAGTCTTTAGGTTATAAGAAAATTAGAATACACACTGATTCTAGATTTACGATAGATGGTTACCATATTTGGTTACCAGTATGGGAAAAGAACGGTTGGAGAACTAATAGAAGACGTTCTGTAATAAATAAAGAAATATTTGAACAATTAAAGAATAAAACTGTAGGTTTACAAGTAGAATTAATTTTTGAACCGGGGCATAGTGGTGTAATAGGGAATGAAGAAGCGGATAAGCTAGCTAAACAAGCTATAGAATATTAAAAAAAAAATATCCTCCTCTATTTTGGGTTACAGAAAAAAGGAAAGATGAGGATCATGAAACTCTTGCTACTACTATTTTGGATATCTAAAACAGCAGAAGGAATAGAAGACAACCCTTATATAAGAATCACACATTTCAAAAAAAGTACTGGAATTTTCTTCGAACTGATGCCTAACATACAACGAATAGTAGGCACTTGGCGCACGGTAGTAATCTTGGACACTGAAAATTTTAACAGTCATCTACCCGAATTGGAACAAAAATTAAAAGGTTTAGAAATCCCTTGTAGGAAAATACTGCAGGAAAATTGTGAGGAAATCCTAAATTTTTACGGTATAAATAAAAAAATATCAATCATCAAAATGCAATGGGAACAACTACAAGAAACAATTCAAGAATTAAGAGATCAAAATGAACATTTAGAACAAACACCAATATCTAAATCAATAAAAAAACGAAGTACACCATGGTTCGGAATAGTAGGAAAGATAGCAGGAACAGCCATAGGAGTATTAACATACGAAGACGGAGAAAAATATGAAAATTCATTATTGGAATTAGACGAAGCCCAAAGAAATATATCCAAATTAGTTGGAGAACAAACCCATCTAGTTAGAGCAGAACTAAACAACCTATACAAAGCGGCTGAACAACAACAAAAAATAGCAAATGATTGTCAAGAAAAACTACAAAAATACAAACACGTATACAAAATTTTGATGATAAAATAGATAATATTAATTACACAGTTTGGATACAAGCCACTATACGAAATTGGGAAGAACATCTTGATATCTACGAACACGCATTAGAGCAGACGTTGCAAGTTATGTACAGTGCCAAGGAAGGAAAACTTCACCCAAGAATGTTAACAAATAATCAATTGTTGAAAATAGCAAAAGAAGCTCAGGAACAGCTAGGAGAACTAGTCTTCCCAGTAAATTTAAACAGAGTAAATGTAGCTATCCTAGGCAAAATATCTGTAGTAAACTCTCGGATGAATAAGGACAAACTAATAATGACCTTGGATATACCATTATTAGAAAGAGAAAAATTTCTACTTTACAAAATGCATGAAGTACCCATATTACAAAAACCTACAATTCATGGAAATAGAGCATATATCCCCACATGCTAAATATATAGCTACAAGTGCGGCAATAAGAAAATATTTTTATTTAGAAGAGGAAGAACTAAACACCTGTCATTTTATCGAAAATAAATACATATGTCACCCTAACCAAGTAATATATGATTCGGTTCTAGTTCCCAGTTGCGAATCAGAACTATTAAGAGAAACTAACAACGAAACTTTAAAAAGTTGTGACATTCGAATCACCGAAAATCAGCAACCTCACTGGAGCCCTATTACTACAACAGGAAGTTGGATTTATTCCTTAACTATGGAGGAAACAGCTTATTTATCTTGTTATAAACAACCAACTAAATCTCTAAAATTAACAGGAGTAGGACTATTACAAATAGCACCTGGATGTAAACTGACTACTGACACTATAGAACTACCAGCATTACAAATTAAGGAAAACTATCAAGAATATCTGTATGAACCGAAATTAGAACTTTGTTTAGAAGCCTTGGCACCCATACTACTACAGAACAAAAAAGAGCAAACTATATCTAAACAAGATAAAATTAGACCACCCTGGAAGAAAATGGAAGGAGATTTAAAACTAGAAAATTTAGAAATTGAGTTGAAACGACAAAGTGAACATCATTTAGGACAAAAAAAACAAAATTACTACACCCACTCAGTATTAGGAACAACCAGTATATTAGCAGTGATAACTATAGGATATATTATATATCACTATATAACTAAAAGCAAGAAAATGAAATCGTTAACAACCCCTAGCATATTACAATTTCGGAGAGACGATGATTCCATAATATACACGCTACCAAACAAAAAGAAACAAAACAAAGACAATAAAGAATTTGAGAGAGAAGAGAAACTGCAAACTACAGTACAGATAGAACAAACACCTAAACCAAAAAAAATAGACTGCATACAAATATCACCTAACAGTATAGACGTTAACTAAAAAAAAAAATTTTTTTTTATCAATAATAATAAAACAAACAAAACTACACGACAAAATAACTAACTAAAAAGAAAAAAAAATCTTCTTTAAAGTTTCAAGTAAAAAAAAAAACAACTCAGATCAACTAATCGATCATCATTGCAAGTTAAGGCTATAAAATGGCCAAAACTTCTGTATGGTTTAGAAATTGATATCCACCCCTTCTTCAAGAATTGTAACAAAGCCCCGTTTTCAAGGCTGAAGAAAATGCAGCAGAAAGACAGCCAGAATCCGCAATAAAATCCAAGCGATAAACCTCCTCAAAAGGATCCAAGCAACAGCACAAGCCATCTCACAAGTATCAACCATCAACTGAAATATATTGATAATCATAAATAAAAAAATAAAAACACTACAGTAAACGAAAATAAAGTAAATAATCAATCTATATCTAACTTACCAACAGTTAGCAACAAACTCCGGGAATAAAATCATTGCCAAAATAAAAAAAAAAAAAACATTTTTTTTGGGTAAAAAAAAATATATAGAAAAACAAAAAAAATATATATATAATACGAATAAACAAGAAATCTATTCTCTTTTAAAAAATTTCCTTTTAATTAATTTTTATTCAAAACATAATAATACTATACAAGTAATACTGTACAAGCCCTTTTAAAAAAAAAAAAAAAAAAAAAAAAATTTTAAATAAATTACTATATATACATTTATTCAAAAAAAAAAAAATATAAAAAAAAAAACTAATTTTTAAAAGTAATCTTAACTAAACTAAAAGACAATTTAAAAAAAAAAAAATTACATTTATAAAGCAGTCGTATTTCTATAACCTAGGGTGTAAAATTTAAAAAACTAATTCGGCAGCAGATACTCCAACCCCTAAAAAAAAAAGAGAGGTTTTTTGTATAGACCTTATTCGTCAAAATGTTTAAAAAAAAAAAACAAAAACAGAACAACAAAAAACTTACAGGCTCCAAACCTTCACATCCCAACCAATAGTACTACATTCGTTCCACGCCATTTGAGTCCCTTATAACTCGCCTACAGAGACTCATAACCACTAAATCATCGGGACGAGGATCGGCTAAACAGAAACGAAACGGAAATTACTGACCTAATTAGAGCTCAATAAAAATTTACAAATAAAGAACATTAATATAAATAGAAAAAAAACTCACTGATAAGAACAGCCGGTGGAGTACCAAAAGGAGGAGCAAGCAAAAGGCGCGAATAAGTTGAAGCCGTTAAAGGATCCACTAAAAAAAAAAAGGCACAAAGAACAGATCAGAACTCATATTTTTTAATACCATAAAATTATAAATATATAGATATAAATTTATAAAAAAAAAACTAAAAAAAAAATACCAGGGTGAACAGCCACACTGTTGAGTACAGGCGTAGGCGTAGCTCGATCCGAAGGATCTTGACGCGGAGAAGTAGTGGAATCTGCAGCCCGGGCGGCTAATACCTGATTTTGACCAGACATCTAAAAAAAAGAAAAATAATTAAAAAAAAAACCGTTCAAATATCAAAAATCAAGTTTTGACAAATAATATTAAATTTTGCTTACTTTTGTTATTATTTATTGTTATTTAACAACATCATTTTATTTTTTGTTTTTGTCTAATACAAATTAATAAACAAATTAATTTTAAGACGATCACATTGTTCATGTTTTGTTATAATTTAAATAACCATGAAATTTCTTCTAAAAAATAATAATATCCATCGCAGGAATTCAACTATTTAAAAAAAAAGAGTAAAAAAAAATATATTAATGTTTTTGCAGAGTAATACTGTTATTTTTAATCGTGTTTTTAAACAATAAAAATTTAAACTAATTTTTCCAGTTTTATTTTCTCATCAAATTTAAAGCTATCTGATTCTGAACTTAAATAAATCTGTAAATAGTTTCAAAATTTATAATAGAATCTCTCATGAAAAGTTAAATTGTTTAACGAGTTTATTTAAATTTTCTTTGGCAAATAATTTTAATTTTTAATTATAATTTATAAAATTTAAAAAAAAAATAATTGAATTAAACAAAAAAAAATAAACAAGAAATACAGTTTTTTTTGTAAAAACACAACTCATATTTTACTTTACAAATAATTAACAAAATTCAATTTCAAAACTTTATTTTCCTGACCCTTATACTAAACTTCATCAAAAAAAAATATTTTATTAACCTGCTAACAAATTGTATCTAATTTACGAATTATATAATTCATGAAAGAATTTAATATAATTTAATTCTTGCAAAGAATTTTTTAAAAAACAAGTTTTATAAAGTTCAAGAGAAATCATTTTTTTTGAAGAATTTTAGAACATATAAAATAGTCAAATTATCGAAAAATAAATTTAAAGCTATAAAAATGTGAGACCAACTCTGCTCAAAGTCAAATTATCTTTTTGAATATTTTTTTTTAATTAAATTCTTTAAATTCTTTAACCTTTAATTCTTCCAAAGAATTATATCATTAACTATAATAATAGCCGAAATCACTCATTCTGTCCAGTCTTTACACACCTGAAGTTAGTCATTCGCTATTTTTTCTTACTATTATTATAATATTCATTACTTCCTTCCTTTCCAAAAATAAGAACTCTGTAACAAACATTCTACAAAATTAACAACTATAAATCCTGTAAAATACTTTCCCTTTTAATATGAAAAACCTTATTACTTGACGAAACTTTGATTACACCCTTAACTCTAAAAAATATTCTGATTCACCCTAAAAATGATTAGATACTCCAAAAAAAAAATATATTCCATTACATATTTTTACAAATTCCTTTAATTCTAAAAATTATGTGAAAAACATAAATACCTACTGTATTAAATAAATTTTAATCATTATTAATTTCCCTCAGGAATAAATTATTTTTAATAATTTTAATAAAAAAAAAATTTAATTACGATTTTACTTAACAATCTGTTTTAAGGTGACAAAACATCATGAACTAATAATCAGTCTACACTACCATTACATAAATAAAATGTTATTTATTTAGTAAAATATGATAATGAATACAATATTGACATTTTCTTATTATTCAAGCTAATAGAATTCAGAAAAACAAAACACTTAAAAAAAAAAAAATTTTTATTTTTGTTAACATTTTTGTAGAAATTTCTTGTACCCAGTTCCCGTGTCACGGTCTAAACACCTTGTTAAACTGAATAATATATATAAAGAATCAAAACGAAAAATTACTCAACATTAACAAAAAAAAAAACATTAATAAAATCTCCCAAGTAAACTAAAAAAAAATCAACTAAAAGTTTTTTTGTTTAAAGGGTGTGATAAGCATGAAAGTCGCACAGGGAATCACAGAATCGTCATGGTCTAATCATCACATATTTACAATAAAACGAATAATTTTTATTTTAAATCAGAACAAGTGCAGAAGTATAAAGTAAGTAAAAAAAAAAAGATACGTAAAAAAAGGGGATTTTGGAAATCGATAATAGCTTGTTTAAAAAAAAAAAAAAAATTTTTTAGTTTTTCTTGTGCGCCATGGTATATAAATTGCCGCAGAAATTTCCATATACCTTCACAAATTTTTTTATTACTAATTTTGCAACAATTTACTATTCATTGTCGCACAACTTTCTACAAATTTACATAAATTTCCATAAAATACCGAAAATTTACATAAATTTCCTTTAATTACAGAAATAATAATTACTAAATGAGATTTACGCCATAATATTGTTTAAATTAACACAAAATTTTTTTTTGACAGAACCTGCCTAAACAGTAAATTTGTTAATTACCATACCTGTTAACAACAAAAATTATAAACAATTTTTACGAACTACTATGGATTTTTCTTTCTGGATACTCTATTTAAAAAAAAAAAATAATATTAATAAAAATAATCCAATAAAACAAAGAATTCCTACAAAATAAATATATATATTATCTGTTCAAAATTATAACTAGAAACATATCCAAAATTTCTATTAATTTAATTTTATTTCTTTTATTTAATTCTTTGTCAACCATTTACACACTATGTTCGAATCATCAGTTTTTTCAATTAAAAAAAAACGATTAGTTTTTAACACAAAAAAATAATAAAACTCTTTCTAAATTGGTACAAAAATTCCTGGTTTGAAACAAGATTATGAACTTATTTCCATTTTCCCGGTCAACATATGCAATTATAAAAATAAATATATTCTTTTCTTTGTATATACTTTCGAATTAAATTAAATCAATTCCTTTATTTAAAATAAAAAAAAATAAATAATAATAAAATAAAACTTATTCAAAAATAACAGCAAAAAGGAGAGCATTAGAATAATTTATTTAAGCTGGAGACCAGAGAGTCTCTAAACGACAGAAATAACAAAAACCTCACGTCAGCATATTTAAGAAACTGCAATACAACAAATTCCAAAAAAAAACAGCCACAAAATGAAAAAAAATATTAAAAACTAATCAGTTAAATTACCTATTTAAATCATTATGGTCAAATCAATTATTAGAAAACATTATACTACAATTAACATAACACTATATTACTGATAATAAGTGAAATTATTCTGAAGATATATAAAAAAACGAAAATTAAAATTTCTTTGAGAAGAATATACTGTCAAAATTATCACAAAGAAGATCACATTAAATAAAAAATATGTATTTTGTACTCACCACAAACTAATAACTGCTATGCAAAAAGACTAAACGCAAAACCACACCACCACGTAAACACAAGTTCTTTTATTATTATTTATCAAAAACTTATCAGTTTCTTCCTAATACAAAATAAAAAAAAAAAAAAAAAAGTTTAACGAACAAATAATTTAAAAAACAAAACAAAATACAACACAAGTAGCACAAGAAATTAACCACTGACGCTCATAACCGCGATGATAACAAAGTAGAACTAAAAATGCATACGCGGGAACATTTGACAATGCATCTCACTAATCATCTCACCAGTAGATGCTGTCACCACACGGCAACTAAAATAAACACCACAGCAAATAATTTTTTTATCGACCAAAAAATTTCAAATTCATAGCAGAAATTCAACTAAACAGCAGGATAAAATAAATAAGTTCTAGGAAAAAAACAAAAAAATCAGAGAAGTTAAAAAAAAAATATATAATATAGAATAATCGTACAAAGGTCGGCATTAATTATTATTGCAACAATATCTTTATTTAAATGAATTAGAAGGGTTGCCAAACAGTCAGAAAAATCAAGGAAAGTCAGGAATTTTCATTAAAAATACTGGAAAATATTAAAATTTTAAAAAATTTATAAGAGAACTCTTAATTTTAGTATCCTTTTCGTTTGCTTCATAAACTAGGAAATCCCCAAAAATTCTAATACAGGGCCTCTAATGCTTTCTATTTCTGGCAATAGTTTTTTTTTAATAACTTAATTCTTAAAGAACGTTAATAAAATTATTACTTATAATTTATAAATTATTTAATGAATAATTTTATACAAATAATTTAAAAATGATTGAATTTTTAAAAAAAGATGCAATTTACAATCATCATAAATACATGAACTACAAAAGTTTCAATTCGAAATTTTAGAAAATATCATTTTTTTAATTAATTTAAAATTTTAAATAGAAATTTTACGAACAACCGATTACAGAACTGGAATTTAATTATTTTAAAAGAGTTTAAAGTTTATTTTGAATACAATTTTCACAAAAAATTAATTATATTCACAAATAACAAAACTTATCGCGTAGAATTCAAATTATTTTATATACAATCTTAAATATATACTGATAGAAAATTGAATTTATTCTTAAAATTACACTTTTTAAGTTCGCAAAAAAAAATAATTTTTTTAAATAAGTCTGATAACATTGTTCATAGAAATCCAATGTTAAGAAATATTCAACTATTGATTAAATTATTCTTCTTTCTTTTTAAATAACTGAATTCTAAAAATTTTTTTCTAATAAAAATTGATTAAAATATGAATTTTGCTTAGAATTTTGATTGAAAATTAGAGGCATTATAGCGTGAATTTTTAGAAATAATATTGAATTTCGAAAATAGTTTAAATTAAGATCTTACAAAAGTCGAATTTATATAGTTACAATATTCTTATGATATAAAATAATGACTTCAACACTCTGTCATCTTGAATTTTATTTTATTTATTTTATTATTACATTTATTTTATAATAAAATGTTTATGTATATTTTACCCAAAATTCAGATAATAATAATTAATAACAATAAATAATGGTTGTAAAAAAAAAAAAATAATAATTAATAAAATCAATTTTGGTCAAAAATACAACACAAAAAAAACATTGTGCAAAATTTAAAAAAAAAAAAAAAAAATTCAAATTCAAAGATTAAAGTATCTAGTTTTTTTTTGTACACACAATCAATAACATTTTCTTTAAACACACAAACACACATTTCACTCAGGAATCCAAATAGATTCCAAACCAAATCGCCAACGCTGAAACAAATAATAAGACACATCGACATTAAAAAAAAAAACACATTTTTCTACACATTAATCCATACAACGTAAAAAAAAAACTTACCACTTCCCAACCAGAAAACCAAAGAACGAACTCATCCCAATCCTTACGGTACCTCTGGACGTACACCAACTCTAACAACTCACTCCTAGGACGAAAACCACGAACGAGTGGATAGCCAGGCAAATTTGAATACGGACTTTAAAAAAAAAAAAAAACAAGTTTAGAAATCATGTATTTAAACGCATTTTTTTATACCATGATCGATTTTAATAATTTAAAATACAAAATTACTTGTCACTAAACAACGATAAAATTTCAGACTGTAATTATTGTTAATAAAACAGAAACAAACTTTATTTATTCAAAATCTTCCTAAAACAAAAAAAAGAGGAAACGATTTTTTTAATAAAATTACAACTAAAAGTTTGATTCTGTTCAAAAAAAAAAAAAAAAAAAAATTGTATTATTTTCAGTAAATTCAACAACCTAAATATTGTAAAACCATCGAATCAACAATTATATGTGAACTCCACAAAAAATTATATGTTCAACATAAGCTGCCAAGGGACGTCAGCCTAAAAAAGGGGGGTATTTGTTACGATCGAATTCGTAACGAATTTTTTTATTTATATTTTAAATTATTCTTAAAATATTTATATTATATAGAATCTAAAAAATTTTGGGAATTATGTAATTAAGATTAAGTACACGTAAACACAATTATACTTATAGTATCAAAAAAAAAGAGATTTAAGTGGTTAAAATTCATCAAACAATTTTATAAAAATTGTCAAAAAAAAAACCTCAATGATTTTTGGCACCTGAATTTTTTTTAAATAAAAGAAAATTATATTTAAAAGATTAACATTACAAATTAAAATAGACAACGGAAATACTACTGTTGAAATTGGTTGAACTTTAAAAAGTCAACTGTGAAAAGATTTTAGAATGTATTGGTAAAAATACCAATAAAAAGAATGCACACCTGCAATGGCAATATAGAGTACAGATCATTGAACTATATCAGACCACCTTAAAGGAATTTGCAAACTTGCAAAAAGCTTGCATGGTAACAGCGGTATTTGGTGGGCCGTGTGCAACAAAATCCCCCACCTTACCGATTTTAAACCGATTCCAGGGTGTGACTGTTGGTTCAATTGGAATTATCGAGGAGTTTTAATGAGTATTTCCCGCAGTGCGGATGTTTATAACATTGTATTTGATTTTCCCGCATTAAGGCGGAGGTTTTAGCATTTTATCCCCGAAGTAAGGGTTGAGTTTGTCAATTTTGAATTAATTGAATTTACAAAGTAAATTATAAAAAAAAATATTATAATTATAAAAGAAATAAATTTTTATTGAAATGAAATACATATACAAAAGTGATTAAATAATAGTTTGAAACAAAAAGAAAATAAAACTGAAAAATAAGAAGACAAAATAGTGAAACAATCAAATAAAAATAATAACTAATTGCAATTTTTGTCGAATAAAGTGTCTTAAAAAGAAAGTTCATTAGAGTGAATAAAATTTAAAAGGCAGGGTATCAAATAATAAAACCTTCGACCTTGTGGATTAGAGATTTTTTTTGGTAATCTCATATTGTCTAAATAGTATCAGAATTAGTTACAAGTTTCTAATTCGGTGATCCCGTTTTTGGAAATATTAAAATTAATTTTGAAACGTGTTTGCAATAGTTCTATATAAAATAAAAATATTTAAAAGAATATTAAGGAAAAACTAAAAAATCATTGAAAGAGATAAGAAATAAAACGAATCAGTAAGAAGGATTATAAGCATTGTCACAGTTGTGAATCACATATTAAGTGAAATAAGAGATTTTCCTTGTCTCTTACCTTTTAAAAAGAATAAACTACGTAAGTTTGGTGAGTTTGAACATTTAAATACTCTATACACAATACACACACATATATACAAATTATATTTCAAATATTTTCTTCATAAAAAATAATATAACTATCAATATTGGTCTATATGTTAATTGTAGATGGGAATATTATTATTCGTTATTTTAATTTGTCGATTTAAGAGATTTTATATAATTGATTTACATAAAAAGGGTATCTACTTGAATAATTATGGCAATTTAACTATGCGTTAATTGGGATTTCAATTGAACAATTAAAATTAGTGCATTTTTTTATTCTTAATCTGCAATAAATCTTTATATTATAATTTCTACCTATGAGGTGTTTTATTACAGCGTGCTCAGCTGTTTCAACCTTTTTACCTTTTCATTTCATTCAAATTAAAAATACCGTCTAATCGGAGTTGTTGAAATAAATAACAAGCTTAAAAAGAAAATCCATGACCTTTAAAATAATTTCTATTTTCCGGAGAGCAATTACGTTTTGTCTTTGGGATGATTTCAATTTTATACTCTAATTCATTTTAAAAATATCGAAAACAATTTCGATACAGTTAAAGTTGAATTTGTTTGAAGTAAGATTTTTTTTTGTTATTTAATAAATAAATAATCAAATTCATCTTTTATGAATATTAAATATCGTATATTGAAGGATGAGAAATCCACCCTAAACTTTCGGCCTGTTTCCAACCTATTATAGCCCGATTAATATTTTCTATTGTAGAATCTAATGATTCTGTAACTTGGAAATAAGTTTCGTGTCCTTGCACGTCAATTATTATTCCCCCTACTGTATAATACTGATTTCCCAAAACAGTTACTAAATCTACAGTACAAGGCCAATAATCTATACTAAGTAAGTCTGCCGCAATATAGTTATGTTTTGTTTGGTTCGTCACTAGAAACTTTGTCTGTCCCCCAATTATTTCAGGGCTTTCTAGAACTACTTCAAATCGTTCCGGTGTGTTCTCGTTTACAACCATGAAAAATATAGATTGATAAAAATTAAAACAACACTAACTCTAGATTCTCGACAGAATTTTAATGACAAAGAAAAACTAAAATTAAAAGCTTTCTTATAAACAAAGTTGATTTAACCGTTCCGTAATTTGTTCTATATCTTTTTTATTCGCTCTTATTCTGTAGTCTGCTCCTCTAGTCATACACTCTACTAAAATTAAAGACCGCTTTGCTTTTTCTAATTTTTTGTTTAGTAGTAGGTATTTTTGTGAAATTTCATGCAAGTTGTATACTGCTGAATCTAACCTATTATAAAGGTGCGTAGGGTTTTCATGCAATAAATGTAAGAACTCTGGTGTCATATGACCAAAGTATAATAAAATTATCCTAACTTTAAATTCTTGAATTCCGAAATTAAATTATCAATCTGATCTTGCTTAACTAACAAATCGGACTTAATTTCTTTAATTGATTGTCTTTGTTGGTCACTGCAATCGCTTAAAGCAAATAACCATTTCACCAAAAATCTACCACGTTTCTCTACCCTTTCGATATTGCACTCTAAAATTCTGCACTGTAAAGACAGTCTTTGACTGAATTCTTCCACGGATTCTATTCTTTCTTTTATTTCACTTATATCGTCATGAGAGAAACCCGTTACAATTCTATTAATTGTTGGAAACATTAAAATAAAGATATAATTAGAATATTTACTAATTTGTCATAGTTTTTTTTTTTATTTAATAAATTCTTAACTTATTATTATTATTAATTTTTTTTTTTTTAAATATATCTTAATATTATTCCTTTGAATGTATGCCTTTTAAATGACAAAGAACTACCTTGAACTTGTAATTTTATTCTTCTTACTCAGTCAGCACTTTTTATTTGAAAGAGTGAATTTAATATTTCCTTATTTTAATTTCCTGTTTCTTTTATGTGCCAAAAAAAAAATGATTTTTGTTAAATATCAGAGAACAAACTTTGTTTCTTTTTTTTTGTATTTCTATATTTCTAATTAAATGACAAGTATCTATCTTTTATTCACTTATTTAAAATCCTGGGTATTCTAATAATACAAGTATATTTTTTTTTTGGTTACTATTTTATTTTTTAAACAGATTTTTATATTAAAATTTTAAATCTCATAAAAGAAATGATTAGGTTATTATTCTCTTATATATAAAAAAAAAATACTTAATTTTTATATATAAATTTTTTTTTTAACTCTTTAATTAATTTTAGAATTAAACTAACTCAGTAAAGTATCAAATTTCATTTACAATGTGCTGACTTTAACTTGCTTCTTAATTCGCATATGGTATCAATTCCGATATCAAGAAAAATATTCTATTAAATATTTATTTGAAGCGAAATAATTTAATTTATTAATAATTAATTTTATTTTATTATTTTCTTTAAATTAATAAAAATAATTTAGTTCTATATATATATACCCTAGTAATATGAAAATCTAATTTCATTCTTTAAACCTTTATATATTATTTCATAGCTTTTCTTTGATTATTAATGAGATTATATTTTACTTCTTTTCCGTGGAAGGAGACTTTCATTGACTTTAAAAATAATTTTATATATATAAAAAAAACGAATCTTGACTCTAGTTAACTAATAATTTTTAGTCCTCTCACTTGTTCAAGTGTCCTACGCACTTTCAACAAGGTTATTCGAGGTATAGGGACCGCTTTATTGAGGAAACTACAGTTTGCCGATTGCAAATGTAGTTACCGTTCCCTAAAAACTCGACGTTAGCGAGTATAAAAAAAATCTAAAACTCGCACCTTTCACAAATTCAGTATTTCTGAATAAAAAAATTTTATTTCTGAAAAGAAAAGTTTGATTAACAATAATTTCATTTAAATAAATAAATGGTGCATAAGCAAGAAATTCAGTTCAATATGCATTTGTGTTTTGTGTAATTGTATAAGTGTAAAAAAAAAATATTTTCTTCTAAAAATAACTATTTCCACCTTTATAAATTTTCATTCCTTCAACAAAATATAAAAGGGATATCCCACCGCTGCCACCATTTTGTTAAAGATGAATTTGATTATTTATTTATTAAATAAAAAAAAAAAATCTTACTTCAAACAAATTCAACTTTAACTGTATCGAAATTGTTTTCGATATTTTTAAAATGAATTAGAGTATAAAATTGAAATCATCCCAAAGACAAAACGTAATTGCTCTCCGGAAAATAGAAATTATTTTAAAGGTCATGGATTTTCTTTTTAAGCTTGTTATTTATTTCAACAACTCCGATTAGACGGTATTTTTAATTTGAATGAAATGAAAAGGTAAAAAGGTTGAAACAGCTGAGCACGCTGTAATAAAACACCTCATAGGTAGAAATTATAATATAAAGATTTATTGCAGATTAAGAATAAAAAAAATGCACTAATTCTAATTGTTCAATTGAAATCCCAATTAACGCATAGTTAAATTGCCATAATTATTCAAGTAGATACCCTTTTTATGTAAATCAATTATATAAAATCTCTTAAATCGACAAATTAAAATAACGAATAATAATATTCCCATCTACAATTAACATATAGACCAATATTGATAGTTATATTATTTTTTATGAAGAAAATATTTGAAATATAATTTGTATATATGTGTGTGTATTGTGTATAGAGTATTTAAATGTTCAAACTCACCAAACTTACGTAGTTTATTCTTTTTAAAAGGTAAGAGACAAGGAAAATCTCTTATTTCACTTAATATGTGATTCACAACTGTGACAATGCTTATAATCCTTCTTACTGATTCGTTTTATTTCTTATCTCTTTCAATGATTTTTTAGTTTTTCTTTAATATTCTTTTAAATATTTTTATTTTATATAGAACTATTGCAAACACGTTTCAAAATTAATTTTAATATTTCCAAAAACGGGATCACCGAATTAGAAACTTGTAACTAATTCTGATACTATTTAGACAATATGAGATTACCAAAAAAAATCTCTAATCCACAAGGTCGAAGGTTTTATTATTTGATATCCTGCCTTTTAAATTTTATTCACTCTAATGAACTTTCTTTTTAAGACACTTTATTCGACAAAAATTGCAATTAGTTATTATTTTTATTTGATTGTTTCACTATTTTGTCTTCTCATTTTTCACTGTTTTATTTTCTTTTTGTTTGAAACTATTATTTAATCACTTTTGTATATGTATTTAATTTCAATAAAAATTTATTTCTTTTATAATTATAATATTTTTTTTATAATTTACTTTGTAAATTCAATTAATTCAAAATTGACAAACTCAACCCTTACTTCGGGGATAAAATGCTAAAACCTCCGCCTTAATGCGGGAAAATCAAATACAATGTTATAAACATCCGCACTGCGGGAAATACTCATTAAAACTCCTCGATAATTCCAATTGAACCAACAGTCACACCCTGGAATCGGTTTAAAATCGGTAAGGTGGGGGATTTTGTTGCACACGGCCCACCAAATACCGCTGTTACCATGCAAGCTTTTTGCAAGTTTGCAAATTCCTTTAAGGTGGTCTGATATAGTTCAATGATCTGTACTCTATATTGCCATTGCAGGTGTGCATTCTTTTTATTGGTATTTTTACCAATACATTCTAAAATCTTTTCACAGTTGACTTTTTAAAGTTCAACCAATTTCAACAGTAGTATTTCCGTTGTCTATTTTAATTTGTAATGTTAATCTTTTAAATATAATTTTCTTTTATTTAAAAAAAATTCAGGTGCCAAAAATCATTGAGGTTTTTTTTTTGACAATTTTTATAAAATTGTTTGATGAATTTTAACCACTTAAATCTCTTTTTTTTTGATACTATAAGTATAATTGTGTTTACGTGTACTTAATCTTAATTACATAATTCCCAAAATTTTTTAGATTCTATATAATATAAATATTTTAAGAATAATTTAAAATATAAATAAAAAAATTCGTTACGAATTCGATCGTAACATTTCTCGATAGTAAAACATTTAATTAATATATTTTTATGATTAAAACAATTTTCTCCAACTCTCTGTTATTAAGGATAATTCTTTTATCATTTTCTCATAAGAAATAGCATCTAGTCACTATGAAAAAGGCTGGACTCTTTCAATTGAAGCTGTTTAAAATAAACAGTTTTTTGTGTCTCCTGTAAAATTTCAGAAAACCGAGTTGAGTCCTTTTCGAAATTCGCTATTCAATTAAATGTTTGAGTACAATTTTAATCAAATTTTTTTTTTAAAAATTGAATTCTTTTGGGAAATTTATTAAAATAGTATAGATATTGAAAATATCTGATGAGCAAAATATTTAAAAATAATTGCATTTTGGAAAAAAATATTTTTAACTAAAATTTTTCTATAAATCTATTATTTTTAGTAATTAAATAAATATAATCAGTTGAAAATAAAAATAATTTTTTTTAGTGGCAATTCGAATTAAAATTGTGACTCTATATGGAAGAGGAGTAGAGATACCACAAATTGCGCTTGAAGCCCAATGCTCTGTTAAAACAGTAAAACATTGGGTGAAGGTTTCTCAACAAGGAGGATATGCTGCATTATCAGATCATCGTATTGGAAATAATATGCCCAGGAGGACGACGGCGGAAGGGGACGATTTGATAAGAGACTCAGTGATAAATGACAATCCATTCCTTTCTTTCGAAGAAATTCGAAACAATCTACAGCTGGATATTTCTCCATCAACAATCAGAAGACGCCTGTTGGAAGTAGGAATCCGAACCTGCAGACCTGAAAAGAAAACACCCCTTACTGATGATCATCGAGAGGCAAGGATGGGGTACGCATTACAGTATTTTGCTGAACCAGAAGACTTTTGGAGGAACGTTGTCTGTATGGACGAAAAAACTTTTTGCTCGTCTGAAGATGGACGTTTATTAGTAAAAAGACCAAGAGGTGCACGGTTGGACCCTCACTTTGTAGCTCCATTTCATCATAGTGGTCGCATCAGCTGCATGTTCTGGGGCTTTATTACCACTGATGGAGTAGGTGAAGTTATCCAGGTAAATGGTCGAATGAACGCTGCTGACTACGTTTATATACTGGAAAATCACTTTCTTCCCAATGTTCGTCGATTACTTCCCAATGAAGAGGAGTATAAAGTAATCCAAAATCACAGTTCTGTCCACTCAGCTCGTTTGACAAATCAATGGTTTGAACGTCATCCAGAATTAACTTTAATACCACATACGGTAAAATCCCCAGACTTAAATCCAATTGAAAATGTATGGGGTTATATGACGCGCACTTGGGAATCAGGTTAAGATCGCACAAGGCAAACGCTAATTGACCATGTTCATAGATCTTGGAACGATTTAAGACAGAAGCCACAGATTATAGCGAATTGCATTTATTCCATGCCACGTCGCTTAAATAGCGTGATACAGAATAACGGTTATTGGACCAATTTTTTCGATGAATTTATTAAACATTCAACTTTTTAATTAATTAATTGAAGGTTAATTTTAAGCAAACGGCTTATTAAAACTGTAAAAAGTCAAAAAATAAAATTAATCAGTACCTTGTGAAAAATTAAAAGAAAATTCAGATTATTATAATAATAACAGTATGTTTTTTAAAATATTTTTAAACCAAATATATTTATTAAAAAACACGAAATCTTGAAATCACCTCATGACTTCTTTTTCTTAGCTCCTTGAATAATCGCTGAATCCAAACCTGAAGAAAGAATAATTCTTCCTCAATTTGCGCAAAACGACAGCGAGTCTATTATTCCAGTGCAAGAGTTACAAAGGCGTTATTGGTCTGAAAATACAAATAAATTGTAAATAATCTTTTTTCATAAAATTAAATAATGTTTTATTCAAAAAAAAATTATTACCTGTAAATAATACTTCAATAGAATTGTATCCAATATTTTAAAAATCATGAAATTTCTCCAAAAATTAAAAAAAAATATACTACGATTATTTACGAAACTGAAAAAATAAAGGTTCGAGAACAATTAGAATGTTTAAAAATGATAAAAGAAATTATTTCAAAAAAATGAGAATGAAGGAAAATGGTTAAAAACGAAAATTAAAAATTAATAAAATTCTGAAACTTTTATGTTTGGAGTTAGAATTTAATGCCAAATTCAATAAATAATTTTATCAATTATGTATAAAATTAATTTCATTACTGAAAAATTGAACAAGTCTTGTTAATAAAACAAATTTGTTTTTCAATAAAAACAATTACATTTTTTGTATATTTACCTTAAATTTGTAAGCTTCTATACAAGGAATTTCCAAACGTCTAATTTGCAAACGAGAATTTGCAATATTTTGAGAGGCGATTTCCATTTGTTTTTTCACTTAACACATTAAAAAAGAATAAAATTTATTCTTTTACATTTTCTTTATTCTTTACATTTTCTTTATTCTTTTACATTTCTACTATGATTTTCTTAATTATTTTACAAATTTTATTAAAATTTTCATTTAATGAAAATTTTAATAAAATTTGTAAAATAATTAAGAAAATCATAGTAGAAATGTAAAAAATTAAACAATTCCTTCTCACATTTCGACAAGTCCTGTTATTTTCAGAATAAAAGCAAAAAGTTATAAAATTTGAAAACAAATTTAAAAAATTACATAATAGACCTGTTCCAAAAAAACAATTTTACGAATACAATAATACAGAAGTCCCTTTAGAAATTTACATACCTACAAGGTTTCGTATAGAATTTAAAAGATGTTTAAAATTTTGTGAATGGAAATATGTAGCATTTTCGAATGGATTTTGCAAAATTTTTCACAACAATTTTGAATCAAACTCCGCAAAACTTTTGTAAATTGTCCAGAAAAACGTATTGCGTTATAAGAGGCCATATTGAAACGAACGTGTAATAAATTAAAAACTTTTTATTTTTACTCGAAATTTAATAAAGCAAATTACATTTATATGTTACCTAATATTTGGTAAAAGTTCAAAGGGGCTTTAATTACACAGAAGCACAAAAAAGTGATTTAGCCAAGACACTAGACTAGTATATTCCCCATATATTTTCCTCCGCTGAATCCAAATCTGAAGTCAGAATTATTTGATTGGTTCTTGTTTTTGAATTATAGTCAAAAGACGATTAAAAAAAGAGAAATAAAAAATTCAAATTTGAAGCTAGAATTGTGTGAGTGGCTCAATATTTTGCAATAAACTAAGCGATCTGATAAAAAGTACGAAGTAAAATAAGAAAAAGTCAAATTTTTGGCGACGTTAGTGTACTTCAATGTATTTTTCCCCGCTGCAGACGAATTCGATGATAATTTTGTCAGATTGTATCGAAATTTTAAGAAAATCTAAAGAAAACTGCCAAAAAAGGAATTAAATTCAAAAGAGACAAATTTGTTTAGCTTTTACATATTCTTAATGCATTTCTTCTCCTTGAATCCAAATTCGAAGTCAGAATTGTAAATAGATTTTCCTTTTTTTATTTTAATTCATTTTTAGTCGTTTCTTGAGTATCAGTAAAAAATAAGAACAGCCTTGAGTTATAAAATAATTGATATTAGTGTTAAAAATCCGAATAAAATTTGAAGAAAGAATAATTCTTCCTCATTTTCCGGAAAACGACAGCGAGTCTATTATTCCAGTGCAGGAGTTACAAAGGCGTTATTGGTCTGAAAATAAAAAATTAATTGTAAATTATATTTTTTCATAAAATTAAATAATGTTTTATTCAAAAAAAATTTATTACCTGTAAATAATACATCAATAGTAATGTATCCAATATTTTGAAAATCAGGAAATCATCTCATGACGTCGCAAATAACCAAAATTACGATTTCAGGTAAATTAAATTTTCATGACTTTCCTGTATCAAATCTGATAAATTTCCAGGTCACCTTTTTAACATTATAAATTAGAGAAATTTTGTCCGGCATTGAAATAATTTTTCCCAGTTTTTTTCACATCAACTTTAAATTTATTTGACTCCGAACATAATCAAAATTTTATGAATAATTAAATTCTTTTGCGAGTTTTTGTAAATTTTTTTTTTTAAAAAAGGTTTTTTTAAAATAATTTTAATTGAAAATTTGAAAAACAATTTAATTAAACAAATTTAAAAATTAAAAAAAAATAATCTCGTCTGTTTATTATTCCAATTGAAAATTAGATTTTTCAATTTTATTAAAATCATATTAATAATAATAGAATTTCTGCAAAGATTTTTGTACTATTTATGAAAGTAATTGAATCCTTCCAAAGAATTCTATTATTTATATGAAAATAATTTAATTCTTGAGAAAAATTGTATTAAATTTCTTGAAAATAATTAGTAATAATTAATAATTTTAAAAATAATATTATTATTACGGTCACTAACTTCTTTAAAAAATTAAATAATTTTCAGTTTAATTTCACAAAGTTTCTATTAATGTGATCAATTTTAAAACAAGTTTTATTATCAAATTAATTATTTTTAGTTATTTCAAATTTAGAGAAGAGTATAAATATCTATAAAAATTGAAATAAAAATCAATTCTTTAGAAACAAATAAAAATAATAAAACTTTTTTCAATTTGGTGAAAAAATTCCCGGTTTGGCATAAAATTCCTGGCTCATTATCGGTTTTTCCCAGTAAATACTTCACGGTTTGCCCACTTAGAAGATACAGAGAAGACGTAGAACTGCATCCATTAGTAATTTCCAGCGACTCCTCTCTTAATGTTTTTTGTGTGGTTCCTGGATTTTCCGGCGACGACCACATTAGACCTTGAAAAACGATTTTTGTTAAATCTTGAAAATTTATTAATTCGACCTATTTTTTTACATAAAATTTTTTAAATAAATTTTAATTGAAAATTTGAAAAATAATTTAATTAAACAAAGAATTTAAAATTTTTTAAGAAAATAATCTCGTCTGTTTATAATTACAATTGGAAATTAGAATTTTCAATTTTATTAAAATCATATTAATAATAATAGAATTTCTGCAAAGAATTTTAGTATTTATAAAAGTAATTGAATCCTTCCAAAGAATTCTGTTATTTATGAAAATAATTTAATTCTTGCGAAAAGCAAATTCAATAAAAAATTCCAATATCATAAAAAAATTTGATCATTCTGTTACATTATCATTAAATGCTATTATTAAATTTGTCTTATAATTAAATTAAATAGTCCAGAAAATGAAATTTTTACAAAAGCAAATTCGATAATTTGTAAAACTTGCGATTACAAAAATCCAAAAATTACAATTTTTTGTCACATTTTTTTTGCACTAACTAAGACTTAATTTAAATAATGTTTAAAATTTAGTAAATTAAAGCAATACATTATTATTTTAATATATTTTACTTACTTTCTCACATAAAATAACTACATTTTTAAAACGTAAACAAAACCTCTTTTCAATGTTTTGACAGTCCAGTTCGACATTCCACTCGTCTAATACGCCAAGGCGCAGAAACAACATAGATAGTAGGCAAACCTCTTGAAACTAGTGCCTTCCATTTTAGAATGCATATTTGAAAAGTACTGTACTGATCACAAGGAACTACAAACAAAGCGTTTGTAGCGCCGCGTGAAAATATAACGAAGCGAATTTAAGATTGAATCATATATGATAACGTAATAATGTAATAGAGAGTCTCCACTGTATACAACTACAGATCATAAGCATCAATTAATGGCCACACACTCATAACAGTAACATATACCATGTGGTCCAAATATGTCAAATTAAAAGTCATGTATAAAGTCAATTATGAAATTAATGTTGTAAACAACAATTATGTTGTAAAGTCATTATGAAAACAAAAGCACAAGGTTCAAAAGAAAAATTCTTTTGCAAACCCCACTAATCTATTAAATTCAACATGTAGTTGTAATGAATTAACATCAATATTGCACAATTTTCCAATTTTTATCAAATTTGCTACAAAAGGTAAATCAAATCCATTAATTCGCATACTGATTTTAATTCATTGCAAAAATTTTATTTGGGTTAACAGTATGATCAATATGGGTGTTGTCAATACACTTTATTAAAAATCAATGAATACATTAAATACATACTATGTTTTATCAATTATTAAATGTTCGTCTTAAATTACACGTTTCACATATAATAATTATACGAAATCCCATAATTAAAATAAAAAAAAATGATAATGTAAGAGTAAGAAAATGTTTATAGATAAATGAAGTAGTTATATATAGGTGTAAATTAAATAATCATGTCAATCCAAGTTCAATTCTTCTTTAACCACGGAATTCGTAAAAAGCAAGGTCCCACAATGACAACGGGTTATGTTAGAATCCAAAGAATAGGCACGCCCACAGGAACAATTGTGAGAATGGGAAGTTCCAGCACTAGAACAGGAGAAATTACGTTATGAACATGTGAAAATAGAAGGTTTTAAAACAATATAACATTAATAACAAACTGTATCATACCATTGAAAATCTGGAACCATAGATGAAGATCTATCAGTCGCTGGCAAGGATTCAGTTATCAATTGTCTCAACTTTTCCGCATCCAAAAGACAGCTATTCCTTAAACGTATTAGCTGGTCTTCCCGGATGTTTCGCAAATCCACAGCCCGAATGTACCATGAACCACTTTTTGGACGGCCTCTTTTTCCTTTGCGATTACTTTCCTCTATTGCCTTTTGATGGATATATGCACTTAATTCGAGTCCGTGTATAAGTGACAAAGCCAAATCCATTATCTTATTTAGTAATTCTTCAAAACTAAGTACGTCTGAAAATAGAACAACAACAAAATAAAATTAATAATTAAGTTGACTCGAACCACTGAAGTCATTCACTAGCAACATTAAATCCTTCTCGAAGAAAGAGATGCGAATTATTCAAAATCTTGTCCCGCAATGAAATTGAGGAAACTGTCAATAAAACACCCGCGCGCCTACACTCCATTGGCTGTGCAATTTTAAAATCATCCGCAGAAACTTCCCAATTAAATCTTTCACGACACAATGTAACCATCGTCTCTACTGCCCTATCGGTTTTGATCTTCCAAAAGGCAATATAAAAAATTCCAAGACATTCTTCAACCGTGCACAATCTCCGAAATATTCCTTCTAGTTTTGTAATAGAATTAACAGTTGTATTTGAGTTCGCATTAAGAATTTCTGACTCAGCTAATTGTAAAGGAGATAAATCAAAATTTTCTATATAAGAAGCACAGTCTGCATTGTTCAAAAAGTCCATGTTATTTTCCCCAAAACAATCACTCAAAAGGTCTCTTTTCATTTCGTTAATACTTTTCACCAAAACAGATAAGGCAATACTACTCACCCGAAATTTCAGAGACTTCAGTTATACGATTAACCCCTTCTCTACGATCTTTATATAAAACAGTAGAAGTAGTTGATGAACATCTTCCAGTGTCTTCCATTGTCGAAAGCAAAAGAAATTACGAATTAACAACAGCACAATTCAACAGCAGAATAAAAACTAACTACAGACACTCGTCAAGAACCCCCCTTTTACGAATCACATGACAACAAAAATGCCGATCTTAAGAAAATCTCACAAATCACCACATATGTAGATGGCAATCAAAGTTCAGAAAGGATCAAAAAATACTTACCTCAGAAGAACGGATAAGTGTTACACAGCACGTCCCTAC
Organism: Leptopilina heterotoma; assembly: GCF_015476425.1. Lineage (NCBI taxonomy): Eukaryota > Metazoa > Arthropoda > Insecta > Hymenoptera > Figitidae > Leptopilina > Leptopilina heterotoma. The sequence continues at coordinate 376,805 of NW_025110845.1, forward strand.
ACAAAACATAGAACAAGCACAATTTCACTAAATTCATAAAAATTGTAAATTACATTAAAATAAGCAAAAAAAAAAAACGTTAGATAAATTTGAACTTCTGTTGTTAAATTTAATTTTAAGTTAAAAATTTATCGAGACGACAAATAATCTAAGGAGGGAGGACTGTTACATCCCGAGATATAACTTTCTTATTAATTAGGCTAATATAAATAATTATGATAAAATAAATAGACAAATAACTATACTATACTATTAACTTTTTAGCACGGATACGTGCCTTTTAACTGTCTCATCCCCAATCAAGTAGACTTTTAGCTAGTATATAAACCCCTAGTTTTCTTAGAGCATTTGTCAAATACTCCGGTGAGTTTCTGCCCGAATAGTGTCGTGAGTCGGCCCTTCGATCGTGAAATTGAGTTATTAAAATTCAGTGTTAAAAGACTTGTTCTTTTAGTAAGGAAATAAATTGCACTAATTAAAAATAATTCTGATAACACTTCCGTCGTATAACAGTTCAAATTAACATACTCTTTCTAGTTTTTATAAAATTAGTGCAAGTTCTTTCCGAATGCTAAGAAAACAAGTTTTCTTTTGTATTAAGGTACAGTGTCAGAAAGAACACGTAGAGTGGTTAAATAACTGTTAAAAATAGTTACTCTTTTGTGCTTAAAAAGTGTCAAAAGAAGCGAACTGAAAAGTTTATAAATTCTTGTAACCTGCAACGCAACAACGTATAACTGGTTGCCGTTTCATTACTGTAATTCTCTACAACAACAACTTCAAAATTGTAAGTAATTGTAATAGTTTAAAGTGATTGTTATTAATAAATATCCACATAAAAAGGAATATGCTTCTAATTAATTAACGGAAACCCATAGTTTCTTTAAAGTCTAACGAATCCTCACTTAAAAATAAATGTCAAGATTTACCAACTTGACAAATCAGCAATTTACCTCCCTTTTATTAATTATCTAATAAAACTACCCTTGCCTTAGCTCGGGACGTGACAGTGACCTAGGTCAAAAATTTACATGGAATATTTGAAAAATTTGTAGTTTCTTTAAAACAAAATGAAAATACGTTTTCTATTTTGGGTTTTGCTGCTGTTTTTCAACACTTTCTAATAGTGTGAACATATGTAGAAAAAAAAATTGTTTGACCTTGAAAAATTAAATTAAAAAATAAAATTTAATTTTTTTATCAAATGGGCAGTTTTTATTTTTTTAAAAAAATTTTATCATAAAGGTGAGGTTTTTTCCTAAAAAAATGTATAGGTCAAAACGTAGGACAAGAACTTTTAACTGGTCAAATTAAGTATTTACTTCTGCAGTGCACCGGCCCACAGTGGAATTTTTTTTACAATTTACTATTAAAAAATGTCTATAGCTTACAATTTTTAACCGATTTGAGTGTTCTTTGTCTTAAATTAAAGAGGAATAAATTCTTAAGACATCCTTCGAGGCCGATTTTTGGGATTTTAATTATTTATAATTTTTTTAAAATCAAAGTTAACAAATTAATACACTTTTTTAAAAAAGGACGTTTATTTTTTTATTCCGTTGCTGCACGTGATCTAATTCAATTTAAATTTATCCAATAAGACCACCAGATAATTAATAAAGCATAAAATAATTTATTTCAATTGTTATAAACAATTTACAGCCCAACAACGCACAGGGGCGGTGGATTGCAGAAGTAAATGTTTATTTTAACCAGTTAAAATTTCTTGTCCCACGTTTTGACCTATACATTTTTTTTAGGAAAAAACATCACATTTATGATAAAATTTTTTTTAAAAAAATAAAAACTTTCCATTTGATGAAAAAATGAAATTTTATTTTTTAATTTAATTTTTCAAGGTCAAACAATTTTTTTCTCTACATTTGTTCACACTATTAGAAAGTGTTGAAAAACAGCAGAAAAACCCAAAATAGAAAACGTATTTTCGTTTTGTTTTAAAGAAACTACAAATTTTTCAAATATTCCATGTTATACCAAAAATTTAAACTTTGACCCCTTCCAGTTTTTATATTTGTTTGAATAAATTAATAATATTTGGTATTTTTAATTGTATCTGATAGGACTACTGTTTGTGCAAACTTTTAACCCGATCCCAAACATCTAAAATTTGGACCTGGGTCACTTGACGTGGAACCCGTCATATATGTATATATGTTTTTGATTATTTGTTATATAATGTTAAAATTATTTGCCATTCTTTGTTATGATTTTTGTGTTAATTGAAAAAGGCTTCTGGAGAATCCCAGTTTTCAGTAATAATTTGAGTATTGTTTGAATTATCAATTGGTGTTCCTGGGATTTCTTAGAATTCGTCATTATTAATAGTATTTTTCTCGTGTTTTGGCATTAGTTTTTTATTTCTTATTGGTCCTTTGCATTGATTTTTTGTGTGCCCTCTTAGGAAGCAAAATTCGCAGCAATTACCCCATTTAAATAGTTTAATTCTTAGTTTTGTTTGCTCTTCTTGAGCCATTACATAAATTATTCCTTTATTATTAATTTCTTCTTCCTCGCTAAAATAATAGACGTCATTTAGTAGTTTCAATATTTTTCTAGCTGTGGCGTGTTCGCCATCTTTAATTTTTCTTTCTTCTTGAGTTCTAGCAACAAACTTATTATTGTTAGTTGAATCTGTTACAGTACAAACCACATCATAACGTCTGTTATTCGGAGGTCCCGAAACCTTTTCTATTTTATAACTAGGTTTAGTTAAATTATATGCTGCGGTAAGTTCTTCTAATATTCCCTTCGGAAATTCTATAGCGTTTATGTCTCCTTTTGGAAACAAATTGAGAGTGATGAATTCTCCTTGGAGAGGAGGTGTATGAAGTACCAACTCAGCCATCTATAATACATAAAATAATGTTATTATTTTTATTCATAAGCTAATTTTAGTTTGTCTATGTGTTTTTGAAACCTTTGACCTTCGTTTGTTATTAAAATTGCGATATGTTTGTCTAAGATATCAACGATTTCGTATGGCCCGTGATAATAAGGTTTAAATTTACTTTTCTTAACTTCTCTAAGAACATAAGCTTTATCTCCTATTTTTCCAAAAAATGTTTTTATCTTTTTATCGTAATTTTGTTTGGAATTTAGTTTCGATTGTATGCAGTTTTTCGCGGCCATGTTTTTTTTATTTCTGTTAGCCTCGATATTAATTCTACTAAGTATGAACCATAAGTGTCTACTTTTTCTTCTGAAGGGAAGGAACTAGGTGTTCTGGCTGTTTTTACAAATATTAAATCGAAAGGAGTGAAGTTTGTTGCTTTATGAACTGATGTATTATAGGCGAACATACAAAAGGGTAGTAGTTTGTCCCAATCATCGTAGTTTTCAGAATATTGTTTTAGGAAATCTACAAGGACTATATGGCTTCTTTCTAGACTGCTATTTGTTTGTGACCTATATCCTGAAGTTGTAACTTGTTGAACTCCAAAGATTTTAGATAGTTTTCTCATAAGTTTACTTATAAATCCTCCTTCTTTATCAGCTAGAATTGTTTTAGGGGCTCCATATTTTGAAAATAATTCCGTAGCTACAGCATGTGCTATTGTTGTAGTTGAAATATCAGGGATTGCTACTGCAATACAATATTTTGATAAATGGTCTTGCATGGTAAGTATGTGGCAATTACCATCAGGAGTCGTAGGAAGTTTTCCTACTGTGTCTAAGGATACTTTATCAAAGGCGTCTAGTGGAGTGTCCGTAATTAGCATTTTGAAAAATTCTATCTATTATTTGTAAAAATTCTCCTTTTATTAATTCGTCAGTTAGGTAATTTCTTCTGGAAATTCTAATTTCCTTTAAATTTTCGTTTTAAAGAATGATTTTTAGTTTTTGTAATACATCAAGGACATCCTTTTTTATTAACCCCTTGGCAGTCGATGACGTGTATACACGTCATGGTGCAGGTGGGCTCAAACTGTCGATGACGTGTATAGACGCAAGCAGATTTTTGGCTACAAAAACACCAGATTTGTCCAGAAATTGATTCTCGGGGGTTTTCGGGGACGCTGATTACGAATCCGTTTTCAGATTTTAAAAATTCAAAATAGCGGATCCAATATGCGGACGACATTTTCAAAAATATATCGGATTCACTTAAAACTTGTTACTCAGGGGTTTTCGGGGTCGTTGATTACGAATCCGATATCAGATTTTGAAAATTCAAAATGGCGGATTCAATATAGCGGACATTTTTAAAAATTCATCGGATTCACTTGAAACATGTTACTCAGGGGTTTTCGGGGTCGCTGATTACAAATCTGATATCAGATTTTGGAAATTCAAAATGGCGGATCCAATAAGGGAGACGACATTTTCTAAAATTCATCGGCTTCACTTGAAACTTTTTACTCGGGGGTTTTCAAGGTCGTTGATTACGAATCCGATTTCAGATTTTAAAAATTCAAAATGGCGGATCCAATGTAGCGGGACGACATTTTCAAAAACTCGTCCGATTCATTTACTCGGGGGTTTTCGGGGTCACTGATTACTAATCTAGCATCAGATTTTTAAAATACAATGTGGCGGTTTGAATATGGCTGGCGCCATTTAAAAAAATTTATTACATTTACTTAAAAGTTGTTACTTGGGATTTATTGATGTCGTAGATTAAAAATGTAATATCTTTTTTGAAAATGGCGGATCCAATATAAGAACAAAAAAAATATATAAAAAACAAAATAAATAAAGGACTGTAAAATCCGACGGCATACCTCCACGTGGTAAACTCTGAGGTCGTAAGTAACGTAGTACACGGAGAGAAAAAAAATTTTAACTGTTTTCTTTTGAGTCGTCATGATAATTTTATGAAGTCAAGTAGTTGTAACCGGAGAGCCAGGCTGTTTTTACTTGTCTCTCCAGTTTCGTCTTTAGTTTTCCTCAGTCAATTTACTACTGTTATCGATTCAGCCATTGACACTACTTGAGGCAGCCAAGCCAAAACTTCCTGGCAGTCAAATTGTGCTGACATTCTTTTTCGGTGGTAGAATAATTTTGTTCAGGTGCATTTAATACTCGTGAAAGGTATGCTATAGGTAGATCAATTCCATCCTTATCTTGACTAAGAACGGCGCCTATTGCGAAATCTGATGCGTCTGTTGTTATTGTGAACATTTGGTTGTAATCAGGATATTGAAGTATAGGGCTCTTACATAACATTAATCTAACAAGTAACACTACCCAATCATGAATCGCGGATCGCATTCTATTATGGATCATTTTTTAGATAATCGAAAAATATTTGATACGTATTTTTTTATTTCGGCTGACATGCAATTTTAGGGGTTGAAAATGGGGGTTGAAAATACCGATTTTTATGTAATGTGTAAGGATCATATGTGTAAACCAGTAGAAATATTAAGATAATTAATGATACAATAAAAGCATAATGTTAAACTATGATTCTTATAAGATACCAGTTTTTAAAATTCTAAAACAATAATTGTTTAAACAATAATTGTTTAAACAATAATTGTTTAAACAATAATTTTTTAAACAATAATTGTTTAAACAATAATTGTTTTAAAAAGGAAATTGCACAAGAAAATAATAGCGCCATGAAATTTACTATAAGTACATAAATCTAATTAAATTTATTTTCAAAATACAAATTGTTATAAAAAAATTAATAAACAAAACTGGCCCAAACTGTTATTGACGCATATTTGCGCAACTTCAAAAAAATGATTTAAAACTTCTTAAAAATCTCTGATACTGGTTACTCGGGGGTTTTCGGGGTCGCTGATCACGAATCTGACATCAGTTTTTCAAAATTCAAAATGGCGGATCCAATATGGCGGACGACTATTTTAAAATATGATCCAATTTGCCTGGAAATCGTTACTCAAGGGTTTTCGGTGTCGCTGATTACGAATCTGACATCAGTTTTTTAAAATTCAAAATGGCGGATCCAATATGGCGGACAATTTTTCAACAATTCTTTCAATTCGCTTGAAATTGGTTACTCGGGGGTTTTTGGGGTCGCTGAGTACGAATTTGGTGTTAGTTTTTCAAAATTCAGAATAGCAGATCCAATGTGGCGAAAGATTTGTTTAAAAATTCATCCGATATGTCTACAAATCGTTCTCGGGGGTTTTGGAAGTCGTTGATTACGAATTCGAGGTTCATTTTTTAAAATGCAAAATTGGATCCGCCATTTGGAATTTTAAAAAATTGATGTCAGATTTGTAATTAGCGACCCCGAAACCCCCAGTTTCAAACAAACCCATACAAATTTTTTTCAACACACTTTTGGCCAAAACAGTGGAAATCTCGTTGACAGCCAAAGGGTTAACCTTTAAACCAGTTTAATTCTTGAACTGTTATTTTTATGTGTTAGGAAAAAGTGTTGTAAGTTAAGAAAAGACGAGAATTTTATTTTGTTTCAAATCAATTTTTGTTATTATTGTCTGTTTCCTTAAAAGTTAATAGTCTTTAAAAATAGAAATTGTAACTCTATTATAAAAAATAGTTATAAAAACACATAAATGTTTCAATTTACTCGCTCTCTGCCGTACCCGAGAATAACAAACTTGGAGGTGGCGAGTGTATATTCCCTTCTTTTTTTTAAATTTTTTTTTGTTTTTTGTTGTTTTTTAATTTTTTTTGTTGTTTTTTAAATTTTTTTTGTTTTTTGTTGTTTTTTTAATTTTTTGTGGTTTTTTTATTTTTAACTTGGAGGTGGCGAGTGTATATTCCCTTCTTTTTTTAAAAATTTTTTTTGGTTTTTTGTTGTTTTTTCTTGTTTTAAAAATTTTTTTTGTTTTATTTGTTTTTTTTTATTTTTTGTGGTTTTTTGCGAAATATATTAAAATTTTAATAAGTCGGCTTTAAAAATATATTGAATTGTCAGCAGAATTGTCAGTTTTTAAATTATTGCTCATAATTTTGACAATAATGAGGAGAACTTTCGTTTCTTGGGTCGAAAAAGTGTTCAAAACACATAAATTTGGTACACCAGGCACATCTAAAAAAAGCATTGTCTCCACAATAATGACAAACGGTGTCGCAGCTTTTGAAGCAATAAGCAACAGGTGTATCGCATTTAGGCGGTTTTTTCCAAAATGTAACCACTTTTGTACCATCCATACTTAAAGAGGTTAATAAATCTTGGAGATGATAACTGGTTGTGTGTTACAGACTGCAGTTTCAAGATGTTATTTCTCAAATGCAAATTCACCTCAAAGTCATAAAGGATTACTGAATCGGAAAAATGTTTAACGAAGTTTTTCCAAGGTCTAAACCCGTAAACATCAAGGGGTTGTATTTGACCTGTTGTTCCTGCAGGGATTGTTAAAATTTTCACTTCTTTTCCACGAGTATCAACTTTTTCCAAATTTTTTTTGTTTGTCCCGTCCATATTGAATGGAAGATGAGAATATTATTTTGTTTTAAAATGAATAGAAATATTTTTCAAACAACATTTTATTAAACAATTGATGTTTTGAAAATTAAAACATTGTTTTCCAAACAAAATAAATTGAATATAAGACGAGAATATTATTCTGTTTTAAAACATAGTTTTTCGGGATACAATTCGATCCTTCACATTTTTAAATTTTATTTTTGCCCGTTTAGCTGACTTCAAATAATGAACAGCTTTTTTGTTTTACTACAATTGTTATTCTTATTAGTAATATTAATTTAACAAGAAGATAAATATTAATCCAAATTTGTATGTATGCAAATTTAAATCGCGCGCTCACTTTTTTAATTTACGAGATTGTCCGCTAGGTATCGCACAGCAGAATTAACATTACATCGCGCGCTCACTTTTTTTATTTACGCGATTTTATGCTAGGTGTCGCACAGCCGAGTTTACATTATTACTTTCTCGTAATTTTTTAGAGACTTTTTGGTATTCAAAGGAAGAGTTTTCGTCGATATAGTTTGTTTTCTAGTTGGCAATCAATCTTTGTTGCTTGAATTATACATTTAAGGTTAGTAAAGTTTTATTCTTATTTTTTTGTGTTTTTTATGTAGTTCAATTTTTGTAAATTCTTTTCCTTAAGTTTAAATTTTTTAATACTTGAACTTTCTTTATACAAGAATTATAAAAAGAAAATAAAAAATTACAATCAATCCTTTTTAGGACTTTATTGATTTTGACAGCTTTTTCGTTACACTTGTGTAATAAAAATGATAAATTCAAAGAATATTATGCGTTTGTTGCACGATCATTTGAATGTTGAACTTAATGATTATGAATCTATTGTAACTGACGATGAAAAACTCTTAGCAGAACAGTTAGACAACATTATAAGAGATGCTGCAGATGCTAGACTGAATTTTGAAACCTTTTCAACATTGTGTTATGAAGACGACAGTATAATACCTGATTGAGTCACAGTTGACGAAAACTTTGAAGAAAACTGTGAAATAATTGTTAATGAGAATAATGAAAAAACCAAAGTAAGTATAGATTTTGAGTATAAAAAAAGAGCTGTTCAGTATTGGAAGTCTGGAAAACATGGAAAAATGAAGTTTCAAACTGTGCAAAGTAGATTTAAGAAACTGAAGCATAATTCAGTACTTTACGAATGGGAAAAGCAAGTTGAAGAAGGTGGAAACAGAGTCGAGAAATTATCAAAAATATGCGAGTACGTTTTGAATGAATTTCAAAAGGCACATGAAAAGTCATTGCCAATTCATGATGCGGACATAAGAAGATGGGCATTGAAGGCGAGGAGTGAAGTAAATTTATCTCATAACCTGTTTACAGCTTCCACAAAATGGGTTTACAATTTTAAAATACAGCACAAGATTGTATCTCGAAAAGTTAACAAATTTATCACTACAAAACAGTTAACAGACAATGATGCCTTAAAGAAAAAGGCAAATGAATATGTTCACAATGTTAGAGAACAAATATCGTTATTTGGAGCCGATAATGTTTGCAATTTAGACCAATCAGGTTTTAATTTGGAAACTCATAGTGGGAGAACATTGTCGTTTAAAGGTGATGTGAAAATTGAATATATTGCACAATCCATGAACTCTTTAACCCATAGTTATACCATCCAACCTACTGTGACAGCTAGTGGACTATTGAAGTCCCCTTTATTTATTGTTTTGCAAGAGAAAGATGGAGAATTCGGACCAATAGTTCAAAAAAATATATATAAAGCCGACAACATAGTTGTACTTCCTTCGACATCCGGTAAATTGTCACCTCAATTAGCAGGGCAGTGGTTTAAAGATGTTTATTTACCCAATGTTGATGAAAAATCAATGCTTTTATTAGATTCTTTGACGGGACAAACAAAAAAAATTTGGAAAAAGTTGATACTCGTGGAAAAGAAGTGAAAATTTTAACAATCCCTGCAGGAACAACAGGTCAAATACAACCCCTTGATGTTTACGGGTTTAGACCTTGGAAAAACTTCGTTAAACATTTTTCCGATTCAGTAATCCTTTATGACTTTGAGGTGAATTTGCATTTGAGAAATAACATCTTGAAACTGCAGTCTGTAACCCACAACCAGTTATCATCTCCAAGATTTATTAACCTCTTTAAGTATGGATGGTACAAAAGTGGTTACATTTTGGAAAAACCGCCTAAATGCGATACACCTGTTGCTTATTGCTTCAAAAGCTGCGACACCGTTTGTCATTATTGTGGAGACAATGCTTTTTTTAGATGTGCCTGGTGTACCAAATTTATGTGTTTTGAACACTTTTTCGACCCAAGAAACGAAAGTTCTCCTCATTATTGTCAAAATTATGAGCAATAATTTAAAAACTGACAATTCTGCTGACAATTCAATATATTTTTAAAGCCGACTTATTAAAATTTTAATATATTTCGCAAAAAAACCACAAAAAATAAAAAAAAAACAAATAAAACAAAAAAAATTTTAAAAACAAGAAAAAACAACAAAAAACCAAAAAAAAATTTTAAAAAAAGAAGGGAATATACACTCGCCACCTCCAAGTTAAAAATAAAAAAACCACAAAAAATTAAAAAAACAACAAAAAACAAAAAAAATTTAAAAAACAACAAAAAAAAATTAAAAAACAACAAAAAACAAAAAAAAATTTTAAAAAAAGAAGGGAATATACACTCGCCACCTCCAAGTTTGTTATTCTCGGGTACGGCAGAGAGCGAGTAAATTGAAACATTTATGTGTTTTTATAACTATTTTTTATAATAGAGTTACAATTTCTATTTTTAAAGACTATTAACTTTTAAGGAAACAGACAATAATAACAAAAATTGATTTGAAACAAAATAAAATTCTCGTCTTTTCTTAACTTACAACACTTTTTCCTAACACATAAAAATAACAGTTCAAGAATTAAACTGGTTTAAAGGTTAACCCTTTGGCTGTCAACGAGATTTCCACTGTTTTGGCCAAAAGTGTGTTGAAAAAAATTTGTATGGGTTTGTTTGAAACTGGGGGTTTCGGGGTCGCTAATTACAAATCTGACATCAATTTTTTAAAATTCCAAATGGCGGATCCAATTTTGCATTTTAAAAAATGAACCTCGAATTCGTAATCAACGACTTCCAAAACCCCCGAGAACGATTTGTAGACATATCGGATGAATTTTTAAACAAATCTTTCGCCACATTGGATCTGCTATTCTGAATTTTGAAAAACTAACACCAAATTCGTACTCAGCGACCCCAAAAACCCCCGAGTAACCAATTTCAAGCGAATTGAAAGAATTGTTGAAAAATTGTCCGCCATATTGGATCCGCCATTTTGAATTTTAAAAAACTGATGTCAGATTCGTAATCAGCGACACCGAAAACCCTTGAGTAACGATTTCCAGGCAAATTGGATCATATTTTAAAATAGTCGTCCGCCATATTGGATCCGCCATTTTGAATTTTGAAAAACTGATGTCAGATTCGTGATCAGCGACCCCGAAAACCCCCGAGTAACCAGTATCAGAGATTTTTAAGAAGTTTTGAATCATTTTTTTGAAGTTGCGCAAATATGCGTCAATAACAGTTTGGGCCAGTTTTGGGCAATTTCCTTTTAAAAACAATTATTGTTTAAACAATTATTGTTTTAGAATTTTAAAAACTGGTATCTTATAAGAATCATAGTTTAACATTATGCTTTCATTGTATCATTAATTATATTAATATTTCTACTGGTTTACACATATGATCCTTACACATTACATAAAAATCGTTATTTTCAACCCCCATTTTCAACCCCTAAAATTGCATGTCAGCCGAAATAAAAAAATACGTATCAAATATTTTTCGATTATCTAGAAAATGATCCATAATAGAATGCGATCCGCGATTCATGATTGGGTAGTGTTACTTGTAAGTTCCTTAAAACTTTTATCTTCTTCTGGTCCCCATTCAAATTTCACGTTCTGTTTCAATAGATTTGAAAGTGGTTTTGCTTTTGCAGAGAAGTATTTTATGAATATTCGATAATAACTAGCAAGACCAAGAAATTGTTTTACATTTCTGGGTGTCTTTGGTGTCGGAAATTGCTCTACTGCTTCTATCTTTTTAGGATTAGGTTTTACACCATTTCTACTGATGATCTGTCCCAAATATGCTACTTCTCTACATAAGAATTCGCATTTTTCAGGTTGTAAAGATAAATTTGCATTTTTTAATCTTTGTAATAATCGTTTTACTTTTGTTCCGTGTTCTTCTAAATTTTTAGCATAAATTACTATATCGTCTAGGTAAACAAATAGCTCTACACCTTGTAAACCAAGTAATACTTGATCCATTAATCTTTAAAATGTTGCTGGGGAATTTTTTAATCCCATCGGCATTCGTACGCATTCATAATCTCCATGTACTGTTGAAAATGCTGTTTTCTGTCTATCTTCAGGATCTAGTTCTATTTGATGAAATCCACTTGCTAAATCAAAAACTGAGAAATACTGAACTTGGCCCAAGGAATCGATTACACTTGTAATATGAGGCAGGGGGTAAAAGTCACCTACTGTTTTGTCATTAAGGGCTCTAAAATCTATGACTATTCTCCATTTTTTCTTTCCCGTAGGATCAATTTTCTTGGGTATGATAAGTAATGGTGAATTGTAAGGTGAAGCAGACGGTTTTATTGCTCCTTCTGATTTCATTCGATCAATGGCCTTGTCTATTTCTTCTTTTTGGGCAGGAGAGAATCTATAAGGTCTGGTATGAATTGGAATTTCGTCTACAGTTATAATTTTGTGTTTGTACCTTATTGGTTGGGTTTAAAGGTTCGCCTGTTAAGTGAAAACTTTCAGGAAATTCTCTTACTATGTCTTTGACATGTTCTTGTTCTTAAGCGTTTAAGTGATCTAATCTTAGGTTATCAATAATAGCCGCAATGCGATCTATTGGTTCTTCATATTCTTCATCTGATGAGTCTTCATCTATTTCTTCACCTTGTAATGGATAATATTCGAAAGGTATGAGTTCTTGGGATGGAACATCTATTTCTACGTCCTCTACTGTGGTATTTATTGCAAAAATGTGGCACAATCTATTATTGTTGCTTACTATGCCTTCTCCTATTATTAGACCTTCTTCTGTTTTTATTAATGGTAAATAACCTTCTTTTACCTCTTTATTTGATATTTCTCTTGGTATTACTTGTCGGATTTTGGCTTTAATGGTTAATCCTCTTCTTTGTTTTCTTTATTTTCCACTAAATTTTCTTTGCACATAATAGATTCAACGTCTTGAAAAAATATGGGGTTAACTGGATTTGTGTGAGTAACAATAGAATTATGCCAAAATGAAATTTCTGCTTTTTCTTGCCTAAGATATTCCCGTCGTAATATACCGTCAGAATGTAAGGGAAAATCGGAAGTCACTATTTGAAAGGTAATAGGTTTTTTATTTACATTGACTTGGACTGTTCCAAGTGTGGGTATTTTTACAGGGGCTATTTCTTTAAGTTGTATGGCTTCGTTTATTGTTACGTTCAATTCTGGTTGTAAAATATCCAACTTTATTCAATTTACGTCGGCACCAGTGTCTACTAATAGTGATGCCTTTGAATTTAAGAAATCTGGGGATTTTAAAAATATTACTAGGGATTCTTTGCTGTGTTGTGCTTGCAGGATTGTTGTTGTTTTTGTAGTATCCTCACAGTTGCTTGACGCTCTTGTTTTTCCTGACTCGTCGTCGCGTCTGTCCGTCGAGCTGGATAGGAGTTTAAATGTGCTTTATTAGATGGGGCTGGTGATTAAGCGCGTGGGGGCGTTTTAGAGCCTCCATATGAGTTATTGCTATGTCCATCCAATCTTTGTGGTTGTTGATAAAAATGATAAGGATTGTAAGACATGAAAGGTGGTTGTTTAATTTGAGTAGGAAAATGAGGATAGGGTGGGTAAAATCCAGCAATTGGTTGTTGAGGTTGAGGCAAAACAGGTTGTTTTAAAATACCTATAGGAGTAGGAGAATGAGAAAGTGATTTCATAGATTCATCTTCAGAGTTGAAACGTACTCTAGGGCTGGGACTCCTATTTCTTACCTCAAAATTAGTGTTATAACTTTTATTTTTGCTCGGCTGCTGATACCTTCAGACATGATAAGTATGATTGTAGTTATCTGTTTAATGTTGGTGTCTAATTTCGTATTGTAATGCGATGTCTACCGCATCACTCAATTTGTCGCTTTTACGAGCTTCTATTAAGCTAAAAATTGCATCAGGAGCACCGTTAATGAAGGCTTCTAAAGCACAATCGTCTAAAGGTTCTAGCATGTTCTTCATTTTCGTTTCTCCGTATGAACTAAATAATGCAGCCTTTGCTCCGGCTACTAGAAGTGTTAATCTATCGTAAAATTCGCTTATACTCTCACCTCGGGTCATACGAATCGTGGATATCTCATGAAGGTACCATACATAAGATTTTTTAGGGTCATATCTTTGTTTCAAATGTTTAACAAGGTCGTCAAGGGTTTCAAAAGTTTTACCATAAGTGTTATCACGTGCAGCACTTCTTAATTTAGATAATACCAAATTAACATATTGTTTATCGCAATTAACAGGAATAGAATATGCTCCATTCTTTACATCTTCGAGAAAATCTCTGAAGGGCATGTTTTTTCCATCATAAAGAGGAATATGCATAGTTCCTTGTTGTAGTGCAAAGCATTCCGCCATGGTAGTGACCATGAGGTTATTATTAACAGATTCGTCATCGTCAGGCATTTTGCTTATTTAATTATCAATTTTCATAAACGTTTAATGAATTTATTTTAACAAAATTCGTTAATAATGTCGAAATTAAAAGGTATTTCCAAAATACCGGTTATATCTGTGAACCCTGTATAATTAATAGAATGAAATTCTAGAACTGTATGATTAACACAAACTTTAGCTTTCCCTAAGGTTTTTCATCGTACCTTCCCTGAATGAAAGTTTTTTAGTATAATCAATACCAAAGTAAGAATTCAATTCCTTGTCTTTAATCAAATTTATTGGTAAAGATGAGTCAATAATGAATTTCGCTTCGAATTGTTTAAAGAATCTTGATTTTAATAAAATAAGTGGGTATAAATTGTTGTATCTTTCTATAAAATATAAATATGAACTCATAAGGAGTTCGATGTTAAAGACGCTTAAGGAATGAAGCCTAATAAGTATAGTTGTTTCCGCGGTATGGGTGTCTGACTTAACGCGGCTCGAACTACTGCGAGTACATCGTGCCCAAAGTCAGTGAGTAGTTAAAGTCAATGATATATGTTTTCGCGCTATATTTGAATTTAAATATTACTTATTATTTTGCCTTTTATTAATTTTTAAAGCTTTAATTAATATTATTTACAAATGATAGTTAGCAAAAACGGGTTTTTATTATGATTTAAAAATTGTAGTTAGTTAAAATAAGTAAGATTCACGTGTCCTATTTTTGATTTTCTTTAATCAAACTTAATGCTAATAGACTTTGAGCTATTGCCTTAAGACTTTCTAGGATTATATTTCTTTTTGTGTCTTGAGTCCAGCTCTCGTCTTGATACAATAATTCGTCTTGAAAGTAATTAAATTGATAAAATTGATCAAGATTGGGAGCTCCTAAAACTGCAATAATGTTAGTATCGCTGTGATAATTCACCACATATTCTACGCCATCTATTGGTTGTAAAACATTTTCTAAAAATGTATATTTTGGTTGATTTAAAGATTTTGAAAAAACGTAGACATTTTCAAATCTTAATCCATTTGGATGAATTAAAAGTGCAAGTAATGCATTTGTTTTTCCGCAGTTAGAAGGTCCACAAAATATTGCGCGTACACTATTCGGTAATAAATTACCATGTCGCTGTTTTTTCAGTTTTTTCTACTACCGTATCGAAATTAATAACAGGTAATTTGATAGGTTGTGCATTAAACTCCATCGTATTTTCAACTAAAGAAAAACAAATAAATACTTAGCTTATAAAGATAATTTTGTTAGTTGATTTTCAGTTTTTGCAAGGATATGATTGTGCACGCAAATAAAAAACGAGTCAGTTGTAAGCAAACCGTGAAAGGGATAAGAAGTGGAAAAGGTTTCTTAAATAAAATTATAAATAATTTACCAGTTGAATTACATATTCCTGGCTATCAGTATTGTGGTCCAGGAACAAAATTAGCAAAGCGACTTGTTCGCGATGACCAAGGAATTAATCCTTTAGACGCAGCGTGTAAAGAACACGACATTTCTTATTTTAGAAATAAAGAAAATATTGAATCTAGAAACGCTGCAGATAAAGTACTCGCAGAAAAAGCTTGGAGTCGTGTTACTGCACCAGACGCTAGTATTGGTGAAAAACTTGCTGCTTACACGATAACTAATACAATGAAAGCTGAATCTAAATTAAGCATGGGTCTAAATAAAACAAAAAAAGACCTTCTCCTTCTACTACTACTTCTACGTTAAAAAAAATTATTTTAGCAGATAAAAAACTATGAATCCAAATGATGACATAAATGCTGTTATTAAATCTGCCCTATTTGGAGCACGCGTGGTTTTAAAAAAAGCTGGCGGAAAAGGAAAAAACCTCGAATTTTACAAGTTTCTACTAAAGTTGGGGGATTTTTACCCTTTCTTAGTCCTATTTTTGCGGGACTAAGTGCAACAGGAGCCATTGCAGGTGGAGCAGCTGGTATTGCAAAAGCTGTAAATGATGCAGATGCTGCAAAAAAACAACTGGAAGAAAGTAAACGTCATAACGAAGCAATGGAAGATATTTCACTGGCCAAAGGACTTTATTTAAAACCTCACAAGGAAGGAGTAGGAATTCATTTAAAAACACACATTCAGGGACGTGGTTTAAAAAAAAAGAAAAATTCAAAACAAAAATCCGAAGTGAAATTACCGCACCGTGTGTTAACAAACATCAATTTACTTAAATTTGCAAAGCGTTTAAAAATTGCACATTTTCGTGGAGTTTTTATGCGCAATGAACTACCATTATTTGGTCCTCGAAAATATGAATCAGGAATAATAAATTTGGATGACAAGGATGGACCTGGAACTCATTGGTGTGCTTATAAGAAAATAAGAACAAAATTTTTTACTTTGATAGTTTTGGTAATCTACGTCCACCTTTGGATCTTATTCAATATTTTGGTGCTAATTATGTAATGTACAATTATGAAAAATATCAAAATTATGATACATTTGTATGTGGACATTTATGTCTTAAATTTTTGTGTAATCAATTAAATATCTCTGATATGTATTCAGTGTATATATAAATAAATGACATTTTAACTTTAAAAGTCAGTCACTTATTTGAGTTTATCATGAACGAATCCATTACGTTAACGTTATCTGGTAATTCATCCATCTTAGAAACTCAATACTTTCCACCAATTGAATTATCACCATATAAAAACTACACTGAGAGAAGTCCGGGAACTAATACGTCCCGTGCGAGGCTTGAGTGATAATTTTGAATGTTCTTATGTGAACCCTCGATCGGGACGTCTCAAGCCCCGATAAAAAACGTGGAACGTCCCGAAGCGGGATTACTTACAACTTTTAGTTTCGGTCACGAGTTGTTCTCTCACATGCGGGAACAATGTTTGACAGACTCGGGGCGTCTGAGCCCTAGATTCGAAACATCTCAAACGCAACAAGAACAGTAGCTTATAGCGACGTCTAGCGGTAACTATTACGCCCTGGACTTCTCTCAGTGTATGCATTAGGGCTTGTTAAATTTCTTTCATAAAATTCGATTCCTAATGTAGATATTAGTAATAATAAATTTTATGTTGGTGATGAGGTTTATTATATGACAACCGGAAGTTACGAAATAAGTGATATTAATAGAGATTTACAAAAAATTTAAAAAAATCAAAGTTATAATATTAGTATTGAACCTAATAATAATACTTTAAAATGTATTATTTATTGCGAACAAGAAATTAATTTTGAACCTAAAGACTCAATTGGTCGTTTATTAGGATTTTCTCATCGAAAATTAGCAGCTAAAGTTTACCACGAATTAGATCAACCAGTTTCTATTATTAAAGTAAATTCTTTAAGAGTAGAATGTAATATAACTACAGGAGCATATATAAATGGTGAACAAGTACGCACAATTCATCAATTTCTTCCTATTGTTCCACCAGGATATAAAATCGTGGAAGTACCAAATCACGTCATTTACTCGCCAGTCTCGGTCAAGACAATAGATTATATTCAATTGCGGATAGTCGATCAAGATGGACATTTATTTAATTTTCGAGAAGAAACTATAAGTATGAAATTACATATTAATGGTGTTCCGCAGTGATCGCCTTTTTAAAATGGCTGCTCAAATGTATAGTTGATTTGAAAATGATTTTTCTCCCAATTCGGGCAGTTATTAGAAAATCGGAGAAAATACAAGATATCCTGAATATTTTATCTTTCATTTGCGCGCAAGAAGTAAAAGATTTGCTTAGATTTACAACGATAGGAAGTAAAATAGGAAAAAGTTAAACAAATGCGCGATACATAAAATTACCACCAGCGGGCAGCACCTAATGGGCACATATAATTTTCTCATTTTATTACCTGACGTCGTGTATTATATTGGATTTTCAATTTCTTGTGCACAAATGAAAGAGATAAATTTCAGGATAACTGGTATTTCCCCCTATTTTGCAATAATTGTCCAAGTTGGGAGAAAAATCCTTTTGAAATTATGTTTACGTTCAAGCAGCCATTTTTAAAAGGCGACCACTGTTTGAAATTGCGCAACACCGTTAAGGTCGTATAATAATAATAATGGGAATTATTTTTAACAATCGAAATAAGGTTGGATTTGGTTATAAAACTTTAACACAATGTCAAAAAAAAATCAGTCGACGACAAATCTTCAAAAGATTAACACCTCAAAATCTTCAGTTTCTGAAAAATTTAGGTCTAAAGGTTGTGAAAAGAAAAAGTATTGTCTCAATTTTCTTAATTTCCATAAAAAATTTTTTCCTGACATTTCCCTAACTATGGTGTTAATATAATATTATAATAATTATAAAAAAATAAAGATTTTAATCAAATTATGGTGTTTATTTATTATGTTAATGATTAACTCATTAACGCCTGAAAAAAGAAAATTCTTATCAAATTTTATTTTATTGATTGTGCTCTCTTCGATTCCAGTGTAAAAAAAAGAATTTCGTTCAACCCAATAATTAAATATAGCGGTTATAATTTCAAAAACACAACAAAAATTCATTTTCTTAAGTTTGATAATTTTTTACACTTTATCCCCTTCCCAGTGTATGATGTCTATGGAGGCAAAAATAACACTGGGTTACAAAAAAATGGTCATGTCGTGTTTATTTAAAATTTACTGTGTTTATTGAAAGTTTAGGTGTCACAGAATAAGAATATACCAGAAAAACTTTTTTTCATTCGGTCATTCCCTTAAAAAACGAGTTTAAAGTCTCAAAAAACCGTATTTTTAGCACTTTTTGAGGCAGCGTAACAAGAAAACGCAACATGATAAAAATCTCTACAAAAGCTTAAATAAAAGCTTAAACCTTCAACTTTAAGGCTCAGAACTGAAAAGTACTTAAATAAGCACTGAAAACCTGCAGTCACTATCTGAAATTATCAAAAAAGCTGGGTTAGGTAGCACTTGGTAAAAATCAATTTCCCTAACCGGATTCGGTTGCAAATTGTTATTTTAGGTTTTTGAGGTTTCTAATGACGAATTGGAACTTAGATTTGAAAAATTTCAAAGTGGCGGACTCAATTTTTTAAAATTATTAACGCAAATTTTGAAAAATTGAGTGAATTCATTATTTTCAGTCCGCCATTTTGAAATTTTTAAATCTAAGTTCCAATTCGTCATTAGAAACCTCAAAAAACTTCAAATAACAAGTTGCAACCGAATCCGCTTAAGGAAATCGATTTTTACCAATTGCTTCCTGTTCTAGCTTTTTTTGACAATTTCAGGTAGCGACTGCTTAATTAAGGAGGTTTTCATTGATTATTTAAGTACTTTTCAGTTCTGAGCCTCAAAGTTGAAGGTTTAAGCTTTTATTTAAGCTCTTGTAGAGATTTTTATCATGTTGCGTTTTCTTGTTACGCTGCCTCAATAAGTGCTAAAAATACGGTTTTTGACACTTTAAACTCGTTTTTTTAAGGGAATGACCGAATGAAAAAATGTTTTACTGGTATATTCTTATTCAGTGACACCTAAACTTTCAATAAACACAGGAAACTTTGAATAAACACGATATGACCATTTTTTTGTAACCCAGTGTAATTCGTGCCACCAGTGTGTATGACCGTTATAGTGGCATCTAAAAGAAAAATCTCGGTAATAAATGAAATGTGAATATCAATGAATATTCTAAAGTTTTGGGGTCGCTTAAAATGCTGATTCAGGCGATTTTGAGGTTTCTAAATCCAAATCTTTAGTCAAAATTTAAAAATTCAAAATAGCGGCTCCAAAATGGCCAACGAAAAAATTTAAAATCAGTAAACTTTAAAATTTGTCGATTGTCATTTTGAAACCGCCATTTTGAATTTTTAAATTTTGATTATGCTGATTACGAATTCGATTTTAGTTTCCAATAAGTCAAAATGGCGGATCC
Source organism: Leptopilina heterotoma (assembly GCF_015476425.1). Lineage (NCBI taxonomy): Eukaryota > Metazoa > Arthropoda > Insecta > Hymenoptera > Figitidae > Leptopilina > Leptopilina heterotoma. The sequence goes on from NW_025110845.1 coordinate 396,838, forward strand.
AATATGGAACAAAATTTTCATTTTATACAATTGATCTTAATTTTGTCACTTGGTGGTTTTTAAGGTCGCTGATTACGAATACGATGTTTTTTTCAAAAACTCAAAGTGGCTAATATAATATGAAGAAGAGAAATTTAAAAAAATTTCTATCCACGCTCGCTGGTTGTGAGTCGGCGCGTAAGTGCTTAAACAGAAGTCAATTGTCAGTGAGCGCTCCTAGGACATTTACACCTATCTGACTGGTATTGGAACCATTTTAACCATTTAAATTTATGAAAACTTACATCAAATTCGTAATCAGCGACCTTAGAAACTATCAAGTGACAAAATTAAGGTCAATTGCATAAAGTAAAAATGTTTGTTCCATATTGGATGGGGGGTGGTCAAAGATTGGTGAAAAATTATCCTCGTGGCTTATGGACGGCCCCTAAGCTTATACCGCGGCTTATATCATAACTATCAATAAATCACGGTGTCAATCCTTGACAAAGAAGGAAGAAAACTTCAATAAAATAATTCTGCTAATGTGTAATGAATTTATATAAAGTTTTTCTATCGCTTGAATAAACTAATCGAAACAGAAACCATTATTTTGTGATTTGACTTGCTTGGTTGCAAATGTTTAGTATTACTTGTTTACACTTAGTTTTGAGTAGAAAATTATGTGCAATGTTGCCAGACGTTTAAAGAGCTGTTCAATATATTTACACACGGTGGTCTTCAAGCATTTTTAGGTTTACCTAAAATGAGTCAAAATTGTGCTAACGCAGTTTTATCTGAAATCGGTCCAAGATTCCAAATTTTCATTTCCGAAAATCGTAGCTGATTCTTTTTTCGAAAAAAACCAAAATAACATATATATGAGGCATTCTTTCTCAAGTGGGCCACCCCTTCTCTCCATTTCAAATTTAATCCAAAAATCTTTTATAATAGCTCAAATTAAAGGTAAAAATGTCAGCTTTTCAATGCCGTTGGGCCCTTTTTGAAATATTAATTTTCAAATGAACTATAGAGAATTTAATGCCAAAAAACACTATGATCATTTCTTTTTCATGTTAAAAAGCGAAGAAAAACACAATTTTAAAAATTCTACAGGGCCTACAACATTAAATTATATGATAAATTAACAAAATTTCATATTATTTCCTAAAATTAAAGATAGCGAATCCAAAATGGTGGACTTAGAAATTAAAAATCAATCGGATTTGCCTAAAATTTGTTATTTAGGGTTTTTTGGGATCGCTGATGACGAATTTTGTGTTTATGTTTTAAAATTTAAAATAGTAAATTCAAAATGGCGGACTTAAAAAATTAAAAATCAATCGGCTTTGCCTAAAATTTGTTATTCGGGGGTTTTTGAGATCGCTGATTACGAATTTGATGTCTATGATTAGGAATTTGATGTCAGCTTTTAAGAATTGAATATAACGGATCTAATATTGAGTGTTAGAAATTCAAAATTTTTACTCCAATAACGCTGCCAAATTTTTCTAAACAATTGGATTCTTTATGTAAGTTCTCCTAGCCTCTGTCATATTTGGAGTGCTTTCTGTAAGAATAAAATTTTTGTGTTGTTTGCTATGTGATTGCTGCTGTTCCTCAAGTTTTTTATGTTTGGTATAGGAATTATTATTAATAAAGCTATGCTCAAATGACCCTAAAGAACTTAGATTTAAAAAAATAAAGATAATTTGTTCAATTTATATTGAATTCTGAAAAGCTGACATTAAATTCCTAATCATAGACAGATAATCAAAACTCAAAATAGCGGATCCAATACGGCGGACATAAAAAAAATTAGGAACTAATCGGATGCACTTAAAATATGGTACTTATGGGTTTTTAGGGTCTTTGATTAGGAATTTTATGTCAGCTTTTCAGAATTAAATACAAATTGGACAAATTATAGTTATTTATTTATTTAAAAATCTAAGTTCAATAGGTTCACTTGAGTATCGCTTTATTCATAATAATTTTTATACAAAACATAAAAATCAGCAGCAATCACATAGCTGGCAATCAATATTTCAGCGTTATTGCATTTAAAATATCGAATTTCTAATACTCAATATAGAATCGGCAATCCCAAAAATATTACAGTTATGAACTTTTAGCAAATCTGATTAATGTTTCATATTACATTAACTATATTAGAACCATTATATTGAATTCTGAAAAGCTGACATCAAATTCCTAACCATAAACATAAAATTAGTAATTAAACACCCTAAACCCCTTTATGGTGAGTTTGAACAAAAATTATAAATTTTTTTAATTTTGGGCGCCATTTTGTTAATTTATCATATAATTTAATGTTGTAGGCCCTGTAGCATTTTTAAAATTGGGTTTTTCTTCTTTTTTTAATATGAAAAAGAATTGGTCATAGTGTTTTTTGTCATTAAATTATATATAGTTCATTTGAAAATTAATATTTCAAAAAGGGCCCAACGGGATTGAAAAGCTAACATTTTTGCCTTTAATTTGAGCTATTATAAAATATTTTTTGGTTATATTTTATTATAGTTGGTTACTTTTCAAGTTTTAATATTTGACACAATTTTGCAATTCATTGCAAAAGTTAATCAAATATTAATAAACTTTGAAAATTCCTTTAAAGTGTTATTTTTGCACGCACTTTCTATGCATGAGGAAATAACTAATTTTGTTTCTTATCCTACATACATAATATTATTTAATGTATATTATAATTCTGTCTAATATATTTTTACTATATATTAGATAAAATACCGAATGTAACATTAAAGAATATTATAAAAGTAAATTCATTAAATTTTAATTTAGCCTTAATTTAGATTTTTGCACCGGAGGTACGGTACAAAGTTGACGGTAAAAGGCAAAGTGGCACGGTGCATCGCCTTTACGGGAGAATCTGGAGACACGTCTGACTCGCCCTGTGTCTCCCGCTCGACTAACTGTCGCTCTCGAAACCTCAACCGTACCGCGCTTGCGCGGAACAGGTGGGGGAAACTCACGCGCTGATTGGCTCTTGCCAAGGTGGAAGGGATTTCGCGGATGCGACTCAGTAGAGGAGCATAAATACCGCGCATTTTCCCTGACTCTCTCTCTTACCTCGCCAGACTTCGACGAAGCAACACGTCTCTCGCCCGAAAGACACGGATACCTGCGTTGGCGTCGCTGACGCCACGCTCTCTCGCCAACTGTCACTCTGCCGAGTGATGCTTTTAGCCGCTGCCACGCCGCCACTTCAACACCGACGCCTCGCCTGCCACCTCGCCGCCTGCCAAACCGTCAACTGCCTGCCGTCCTCCTCAGGGAAAAATATTTGGGGAAATAAATATTTTATTGGAAACGACGTCTCATCTCTCTTCCGCTGGCCGCGGAACCTCACCATTTCCAACAACCTGTCCTTTTCAGGACAAACAACAACAACAAATCAAACTTTACATTGACAATTAGTCCTTTTTAGGATAAATTGTCAATTATTTTTACGAAGAATATTTTGTTTCAAACAAACATTGACCGATTAGGTTTGACACACAGGACGTGTCCGAAAATATTAAGTTTAGAAAAAAGTTGTCAAAGAATGAAAGTTTTAGTTTTCATTCGACTTTTAAAAAATGTAAACACAAATTTTTTTTCTAATTTTAAAAAAAAAAAATTTTTTAATTTTTTTATATGTAAACCAATTAATTTTTTTAAACTTTGGGCCAGATTTTTTAAAAATTTATTTATATCTTATAATATAGTGTAGAGATTATCAAAAAAGTCGCGAGATTTTATCTTAAAAGTCGAAAGAAAACTAAAACTTTTATTCTTTGACAACTTTTTCCTAAACTCAATATTTTCGGGTTTATAAGCTACTGAGTATAGGTCTACAATTAAAATACAATACAATACATTTAAAATTCATAACTCAAAAATTTGGACTAAACTAAACAAAAATAAAAAAATACGTATCTGACTTTTATTCTTTGACAACTTTTTCCTAAACTCAATATTTTCGGGTTTATAAGCTACTGAGTATAGGTCTACAATTAAAATACAATACATTTAAAATTCATAACTCAAAATTTTTCACTAAACTAAACAAAAATAAAAAAATACGTATCTGTTTTTTTTCGATACAGAATAGAAAAAAAATATTTTTGGCTGATTTTAAGAGGTCGACTTAAATCTCACGTGGAATTGCCCATATATTTATTTATAATGCATAATTGAAAATTTGATACAAATATATGTGTAGTTATTTTAAAAAAATTATTTCATTGTTGCAAATAAATCCGCTCATTTGAATTAAATCACCGGAAATTATTGAATCAAGCAATTTTTATAATTGCGGATTTAAAGCAATATTTATTAAATCGAATTATTCCATTTATCTGACCTTAATAGTTTGTATTTGGTATAAATAAGTATATAATCCTTATAAATAAAATTGCACTTCTGCATGTACATTGCTTAAAACATGAGAATTTTAATAAAAACAGTTGTTTTGAACATCAAGAAATTTAAAGAAGTATGTATGAATATATGTCACAAAAGCTTTGTGCACCAATAACACAAAACGGCCTGGACCGATAAGAATGAAATTTTTGCCGAACCTTAAGTATTCATCTAAGGAAGGTTTATAAATTTACAGATTTAAAAAATATTAATTAGAACGGGAGATATTCCATTTTTTCGAAAAATGAAAAAAATTGAAAATTTCCTTATAATTTTACATTTTTTATGGATTGCTTCTAAACTTTCTATAGTTTAGTATTACGTAATCGAGCTAAAATCTAGAAAGCACGTATTCTTGTTGATTTCTAGAAATCACGTACGAATTAGATCATATTACATTTATAATTATTATTAATAATTATCCTCATTTTAGACGACACTCGTCTTTTATACTAATTTGCTATAACTTTTACATACTTAGTCATTCTTACATGCATTCATGCTTACAATTTAAATTTAAGTCTCTAAAGTTTAAATTAAGAAGCTCTTACGCTTGTACTACTTGTCTCAATTTATGATAAGCGAGCGGCGCACAGTGGTTAAAAATGTATTTTTTTCATTCATAATCAACTACAGACCACAATTTTTAACCGATTCACAAAATTTTTTTTTTAATTCTTTAGAACAAAATTTTTTAGAGAACTGTCGTTTTAGAATTTTTATTTTTGTTAATGTTTAATTTATAAATAAACAAATATACTGATAAAATTTGACTTTTTAAGAATATGCACGGTTTTTTCTAAAAGTGAAACAAACAAAAACTTAATATCTCATAAAATGGTTGTCATTATACTTGAAGATAATAATTAATGTAAATTTATACAATAATAAAACATAGAATAGTTATAAACAATTTTCTTAAACAAATTATTATACCTATGTGCTATTATATCAAGATTATTGGTTCTAATTTTTTAACTCGGGGGTTTTTGAAGTCGCTGATTACGAATCTGGTATTAGATTTTTAAAATTTAAAATGGCGGATCCAATATGGCTAATGAGTTTTTAAATTCATCGGATTTACCTGAAATTCGTTTCTCTGTAGTTTATGAGGTCGCTAATTACGAATCTGGTATTCGATTTTTAAAATTCAAAATGGCGGATGACATGATTTAGGTGGTTCTTAGAAGGTCCGATTAAAGGTTTGGTAATTTTTAAAAACTGTTTTTTACATTAAGTTATGTATTTGGCCCTAAAAAGCGCCGATTGAAGAGTGTTACAGTGAACCATGTATGTGGCCCTGAAAAGGGACGATTGAAGAGTGTTACATTAAACAATGTATGTGGCCCTGAATATTACATACATTTATTTTTTAAACATACATTTTATTTAAAACAAATTTAAAGCTATGAAAAAATGAGGACTAACTCTACTGGGGCTCGAAACCCAGGACCTATCAATTGCCGGTTGATTTCTCTTCCACCGAGCTACAGAGGTCCACATCCATCAAATTTTCAATTTTTTTTACATACATTTTACATACATGGTTTATTGTAACTCTTCAATCGGCCCTTTTTAGGGCCACATACATGGTTCACTGTTACACTCTTCAATTGGCCCTCTTCAAAGCCAAATACATAAATCAATGTAAAAACAGTTTTTAATAATTACCAAATCTTTAATAGGACCTTCTCAGAACCACCTAAATCATGTCATCCGACATATTGGATCCGCTATTTTGAATTTTAAAAATCTAACACCATATTCGTAATTAGCGACCTCAAAAACCACAGAGAAACGAATTTCAGGCAAATCCGATAAATTTAAAAAAACATCCGACATATTGGATTTGCCATTTTGAATTTTAAAAATCTAATTTCAGATTCGTAATCAGCGACCTCAAAATCCCCCGAGTTAAAAGATTAGATATAATAGCAGATATAATAATTTGTTTAAAAAAATTGTTTATAACTATTCTGTTTTATTATTGTATACATTTACATTAATTATTATCTCCAAGTATAATTACAACCATTTTATGAGATATTAAGTTTTTGTTTGTTTTATTTTTTAGAAAAAACCGTGCATATTCTTAAAAAGTCAAATTTTATTAGTATATTTGTTTATTTATAAATTAAACATTAACAAAAATAAAAATTCTAAAACGACAGTTCTCTAAAAAATTTTGTTCTGAAGAAAAAAAAATTTTGTGAATCGGTTAAAAATTGTGGTCTGTAGTTGATTATAAATAAAAAAAATACATTTTAAACCACTGTGCGGCGACCGATTAATTACCATACGAGTGGATAATGAACCGACCGCTACTCACTTATCATGTAGTTCTAGATCATGGTCGATTTTAATTTCAATTATCTCAGATGATAACTCTTTTACAAAAATTACTGATTTATCATGTATGATTTTTATGTTATACACACATATATATCGCATACACGTTATAATATTTATTTACTATTATATTTTAATAATTATTTATTATGTATGTGTATGTGTCTATCTAATGATTTATTATAATATTTACGAATTTGAGATTTTAAATTGGTTTAAATTTAAAATAAAAGTTATATCTCGGGATGTAACAGTCCTCCCTCCTTAAATCATTTATCGTCCCGATAAATTTTTTAAATATAATAACACTAGAATGAGTTCTATATAACAGTGATATAGAACAGATAAGAGTAACATTATTCGTTTATGTTTATAAAGTGAATGGAAAATGTGCTTGTGAAGTATTTAGTCTGTGTACGTGCTATGTAACTTTTATCCGTTCTTCTGATGTAAGTAATTTTTGATCCTTTTTGAACTTTAGTTTTATTCTCCTTATATGGTCGTCTGTGAATTTGCTTAAGATCATCATTTTTGTAGTCATGTGCTTACATCCAAGAACCTCTCATAGACACAACGGTGGTTAGTCTTCTCTTAACTTTTATCATGGACAGTGATTATTCTTCTACGGCTTCTACTATCAAGTATGAAGGTGTACCGAAGGGAGATGAATTAACCACGGTGACAGCAGCTCCTGAATCTTATACTGAGTATTCAATTGCCTAAAAAGGTGTGCACTATTAATAGTATGGGAAGTAGATAATCAGATTATGGACGATTCTACGGAAGCAAGTGGATTTCACATAGAAGAATTTGATTTAGATGTATTTGAGATTCATTCTAATGAAAATAAAAATTCAAATTGAAACGAAACTTCTTTTACGAAATTAGCCGGATTGTCTCGTCGACTGTAACGAATTGAAGAACATTTAGGTATTTTTCATGTTGCCTTTTGGAAAGTTAAATTTAATGATGCTGTAAAGACAATGGTTGATATCTGTCGCAACCGTTGTGATTGGGATGTGCCTGATGGAGATTTCCAAATAATGCAGCCTTTGGAAAGTAAACGAAGTGGTGTCTTGTTTAAAGTGTCTTCAAGAATCTTGAGAGATAATATTTTATCTTCTTATCTGATATTATTAAGAGAGGGTATACAGACGGCACTACCGTCAGGCTTTAAACTTCGCAAGTGGTGGTCCCATTGTCCATCTCCTTAGCTTGCCATTAATCAGCTCATGCAATGTGTGAGCAAGGACGGGAGGAAAAGCTAAATGTTTTCCTCCCTCCACGCTCACACACTCCTGAGCACTGGATTCTTCCGGTCAACCTCGTCTTCCGTCTCTATATTTTCCCCAATATTTTAATAATTGAGGATTAAATGTCTACACGAGTCCAGGTTTTGAACCATGATAGACACCATGTTATCAAAGTTGATTTCAAAGCCAACTGCCGCAAACATGGCCCTTCTATCATGGTTCTCCCTATTTTCTTCGCGTCCTAGACAAAGTCTTCTTTGCTTCCTCTAAGGCAGTTCTGAAGACCTTGCACACAGCTGACCTATCTACCGATTTACAATCTTTGCCTATATGGCCATAGCCAAGGCACCTATCACACCTTGTGACCATAACTCTTTTCCTCACTAGACAAGACAAAAAGCCTACCCTTATGTGGCCGAAACATTCCAGATTTTCTGCATCTTTCTGTGTGGTTACTACAATAGTCTTCTTTGAGTTTTTATTCAACTCAGGACTGTTCCTCTTCCGTTTCTGACCTTTCAAGACGACATTTCTTAACACTACAGCGTTTAAACGGTCGCGTCTAACTCTTCGATCTTGTCTTGATTCCTCTGACCACACTAATTATTGGTAGAAACTCTCATCTACTTTTTTTGCAGCTGCATGCTTTTCCTCAATCTCCTGTATGAGCGTTGTTATGCTTTTCAGTCCGTCTTTAATCGTCATATTGACGTTTTTCTGGACAACACAGGACTTCACCATCTTACTGGCCTCTTCCTCCATTCTTTGAATGCAGGCTGCTTCCTCCTCGCGCAGCCTTATAGCTTGATCTCAGTCTTTATTGCAGCAAGCAATGTCATTAGCCGAAGCATTACTGAAGACAGAAATGCAGCTTGCCTGACTTGTAACGCTGCTCGCACTTCCTTGTTTTAAAGTCAGGGAACCACCCTGTTGGCTGTCCTTTAGTGAAAAGCCCCGCCACCACGGCAAGGTCTACCGAACATATACAAGATGCCAGTCATGTCTGGCAGCAAACCCACTTCTCCTAACTCATCAAAGAAATCAATCATGTCTGGCAGTGGACCCACTTCTCCCAGCCCATTAAAGAAATCAATGATATTCGGCAGTGGATCCACTTCTCCCAGCACATCAAAGAAATCAATGAGATTTGGCAGTGGATCCGCTACTCCCAGCACGTCAAAGACATCGATGATGTTTGGTAGTGGACAACCATCGGCGGGGGGGGGTCACTGCATTTAAATATTTGGTTGATGATATTATTTAATCAATCGATTTTAAGTTCGTTAGACGGAGGTTGATATTTCTAATATCAATGAGACTTTAATTGATTTAATTTATTTTATTCAATTCAAACTATTTCTTTGATATTTTATTATTACTCAATTCACTTTCTTTCACAAAACTTCAATTCAATATTTAAATCAACTTTTTATAAATATATCACTTTACAATTTACTTCGTATAAATTCACTTTAATTATTAAATTCACTGATCAACCCTTCTTTTGGGTATATATATTATGCAGCCTTACTGCGGGAGAAATAAATTCAGACTCAATCGTTAAATCGATAAAAGTTGTGGATTACACCCTGAAATTTCATTAAAATGTTAATAGTGGAAAGACTGTTGCACACAGTTCATTAAACTTCTTTGTTGCCTGGCAAGCTTTTCGCAAGCTTGCAAATTCCTAAAGTTGGCTAACACGAGTTCAATGCTCTAAATCCACTATCTTCTTAATACGACTTTCTTTTCTTGGTATTGAAACTAATACATTTAGAGTCTTCTACTGGAAAATAACTCTTTCGAAATATGGGTGTTGTCCATACTTCTTAACGATTCTTAATTTTAATAAAATAAAATTTAATTTAATATTGTTGGCACAAAAGAAAATATATCCAAGTTACTATTTAGGTAAAATTAAGGATAACAAATAGTAAATTTGTTACTTTTCAATGATAGATAGTTTAAATTGTCTTTGTGTAAATGATTTGTATGTAACAGTTTACTTAAATCTAATTACATAATTTTCCAATTTTTATGAAGTTATATAATATGAGAATTTTTAATTTATTTAACAAAATTAAAAATAGTTACAAAGTCATACGTAACAGTTATTTATTGATAATTTAAATTTTAACACAATTTAATTATCTTTTTCTATAAATTTTTGTATCAATTAATGTTTTTGTCAGTTTTAATAATGAGTATATCGAAATAGATATCGATCAATATATCGATGTGCGATAATGTATAAAGGTTGTTTTTGTTTTGATTATTTTATGAATTTTGTCTGTTAATTATCTTTCTTTTATGTATTGATTGTTTTTAATTATTGATGTTATACTAATTAATTAAATGATTTTTAATAGCGATTTTTACCATTTTATACTATATATACAGGGCATTCTACGTCAACGGAAGACCCCCCTGTCCAAAAATGGTTTAGTCTAAAAAGGGTTTAATATGGCTTAAAATTTAGCTCATTATGTAAGCTTTCAAATGCATAGTGGTACTTTTAAAAATTCAAAATGGCAGACCAAATATGGCATTTAATTAAAAACAAAAAGAAAAAAAAGTAATGTAAAATACTTGAAAACTGCTAATCGGGGGTTTTTCTGGTCCCTGATTACAAATTTGACATCAAAAATTAAAAATTTCAAGATGGCGAACCAATATGGCGTCAAATCTAAAGTAAAATTTGAAAATTTTGATCAAAATTCTTCATATTGCCCAAAAGTCAATGGATTCGCCTAACTTTTGTTACTCGGGGTATTTAGGGGGCGCTTATTACGAATATGAAGTTTATTTTTAAAAATTCAAAATGGCGGACAAGTTTTACAAAAATTCATCGAATTCACTTAAAACTTGTCACTCGGGGGATTTTGGGGTCGCTGATTACAAATATGAAATTCATTTTTAAAAGTTCAAAATGGCGGACTCAATATGGCGAAATTATTTTTTAAAATTGATTAAATTCACTTGCAACTTGTTACTCCGGGGTTTTTGGGGTCGCTGATTACGAATATCAACTTCATTTTCAAGAATTCAAAATGGCGGCCAAGAAACTTTAAATTTCATTCTATTCGCTTAAATTTTGTATCTCGGGGGTTTTTGAGGTCGCTGATCACGAACCCGATAATAGTTTTTAAAAAAATTTAATTTTGAATCTCTTAGCGGACAGCAAAATTGAAAAACTTATCTAATTGGTGCCCGGTGTTGTTTATGCACATAATTAGAAAGATAACAAGTGTATTTATAGTAGGCGATACGTATATGCACATTTTGACAAAGTAAACTCTCTATTAAGTATACTGTATACAAAGTCTATGCAATGCGATCTTACACATGCACTTCAATATGTTTACCTTTAATAATATGCCGAAACTAGGGACCTTCTTTTTAGTAATTGACTTACCTTTTGCGGTGGTCTACTAATGGCAATTACAGAATGTGCATATACGTATCGCCTACTATATATACACTTAATATCTTTCTAATTATGTGCATAAACACCATCGAGCAACAATTAGATAAGTTTTTCAATTTTGCTGTTCGCCAAGAGATTTGAAATTAAATTTTTTTAAACTATCATCGGATTCGTGATTAGCGACCCCAAAAACCCCCGAGTAACAAGTTTTCAGTGAATTTGACCAATTTAAAGAAATTCGTCAGCCATGCCATATTGAATCCGCTATTTTGAATTTTTGTAAATAAAGTTCATATTCGTAATCAGCGACCTCAAAAACTGCCGAGAAACAAAATTTAAGCGAATAAAATGAAATTTAAAGTTTCTTGGCCGCCATATTGAATCCGCCATATTCATATTCGTAATCAGCGCCCCCTAAAACCCCCGAGTAACAAAATTCATTCCATTTTTAATTGTTGATGTCAAATTTGTAATCAGGGACCCGAAAAACCCCCGATTAGCAGTTTTCAAGTATTTTACATTACTTTTTTTCGTGTCGTTTTCAATTAAATGCCATATTTGGTCTGCCATTTTGAGTTTTTAAAAGTACCACTATGCATTTAAAAGCTTACATAATGAGCTAAATTTTAAGCCATATTAAACCTTTTTTAGACTAAACCATTTTTGGACAGGGGGGGTCTTTCGTTGTCGTAGAATGTCCCATATACATATAATTGTATAAGAATCTCGATCGATATTTTGATCGATTTTTGTTATAATAGTGATAAAAATTTTGATACAATTAGATAAATTAATTATATTTTATTTGTTTAATAATAACTTAGAATGTTTTCAGGACCTTAATTTTTGTTAAATAAAATTGTTTATATTGTGGCCTTGAGTGCAAAAGATTTGAAGAAGTTGTTAAATATCAGCAATTATTTCTTTATTTCATCGAATGCATTTTCACTGTGAACACAGCTCATCAGGACTACAGAAAATTATAAAAAATTAAAAGAAAGTTTTGTAAATAGGAATTACTAATTCAAGAGCAACATTATGTGTGGATTAGACTTACAACATTTTTCAATGATACGAATTTATAAAATTTTAAAAATTAAAATTAAAAAAGTTTTGAAGGCCAACACAACCTCAAAGTCGAGACCTGTCAAAAAAAATTGAAAATTAAATATTAATTATCAAAAATTTGGGTAAATTTTTAAAATATTAAAAAATATAATACACCATTGGAAAGAGGACGAAAAAACCTTTTAGAAACATATTCTAAAAAAAATTTCCCATTACAAGTATGTTCAGAAAAAATTCACAAAGTAGCCGGTGTTGGCAAAATTGGTCAAATTGACCCCCCTCTACCCCCTCCAATTTTTCGAAAAAATCAAAAATCTTTTTTGGGTCTTTTAGTGTTCGAAATTCTATTACATGTTCCAATAATGTCAAAATACATTATTGATAGATTGTCAATATCAGTTCGATTTACGGAATTTGAGTCCTTTGCGATGTAATACATTTCTAAAAAGTTTCTGTTCCTATAAGAACCTTCGACATCTAAGATCTTAACGCTGTTTTGGTCGAAGCAAAATGTATGTTTTAAATTCGTAGAGTGTTTACATAACGCTGTGTTGGTTTTTTTGCGTAGTTGTGAATGTTTATGAGCAGAAACTCTTTTTCTTGGTTTGTGTATTGTCTGGCCAATATATGTGCCGTTACAATTATTACAACTTAATTTATATATAACGTTGGTCTTCTCGAATTTTAGAATTCTGTCCTTAGGGGATGGAAGTAAATTGTTATGAAGTTTCATAGGGGTTGAAAAGACTATTGAGATATTTAATTTTTTACATAGGTTTATGGTTATAAATAAAAAAAAAATTGGTTTAACATATGGAATTACTATAGTGCGTGAAGGTTCGATTAATTTTCTGTCAAAATTCATAACGTTATTTTGATTATTTTTCAAAGTCAAAAATTGTATTCTTTGATCGATATTGCTTTTTATGAAATTATAAGGGTAGTTGTTTTGTTTTAATTTTTCAAAAATAAAATTTAAATTTTCAGCATGGAAATGTGGTTCAGATAATAAAATAGTTTTATCCACTAAAGAAAATATGATTCCCTTTTTAATATTAATATTGTTGTTGGACTAAAAACTTAAATATCTACTTAAGGAATATGGTTTTTGGTACCAATTTGTCTCAATAAAACCGTTTTTAAAATTTTAAATATTTATATGTTGATGATACCATTGTTTGTGTCCTATTTAATAATTACCGCACTCGAATACATGCAAATCAACTGATGCCCTTTTATCAATAATGTTTTAGATGAAGACAATGATAACACTGCTTGTACTAACTGCCATTTCACGATGCTTTTCAACAATTGTAACAACCAATCTCGAGGGAGTTACAATATATTCCGAGGAATTAGGCCAAGCTAAATTGTTTCACGAAATATGGCATTTAATAGTGGGAGTGGACGTCAACAATATTGATGAAAGATTTCAATCGCTTTCGAAAATCCACCAAGATGCATCAACAACGTGTAACGGATGTACGGAACAATTTCAAATTACATTAATTAAAGCACGCATTAATCGTTTACAAAATCAAAAATTCTTACTTGACGAACTTTTGGGAAAACCACGAGTGAGGAGAGATTTGTTTAATATTGTAGGTGATATATCTAAAGTTCTTTTTGGTACTCTTAGCGAAATAGATTTGAAGAACATTAATCACGAACTAGACAAACTATTTCTAAGCAATCAGGTTATTTCACAAAGTATAATCAACTAAACAAGAACAATTAAATATGTACTCAACTCTGCCTCAAGTGATCTACGAACCTTACAACTCAATAGCAATAAAAGTGTTGGACACATGAATAAATTGATTAAAGGGACAAATGAAAATACTCGTCATTTAGCAATATCAAATCAATTAATTATTTATATGATGATAATTGACGAATTAAGTGAAGACATTAACTTAGTAATAGACGCCATAAATGACGGAAAAACGGAAAAATTCACCCTCAACTACTGTCACCAAAAACACTAATAAGTGAACTGAAAGAGTTTGAAGAAATGTTCAACAAAAAATATCCTATTCCTTTAAAAGAAACTAACTTCCAACATATTATTGACATTACGACAATTAACGTAGCCATTATGAAAAATCGGTTCACATATTCAATTCACATCCCCATACCAGAAATGAAAACGTATTATATTAAACACCTGATTCCTATTCCTAAAAAAATCAATTCCGTTTTCCTTGCTATTGTTGTCGCCGTAAGAAACAACTAATATTATTATTTTTGGTGAGTTGGTTACTCAACTGAGAGCCAACTCTACTTTCTTTATTTAACAAGTAAAAGTACAAAAACTTGGAGATAATCAATCTTTCTAATTCTTCACTGAGCCTTATTGGAAGACAAACGTGCTATCACTTTGAGTAGCGACTAATTAATCTGACCACACCTGCTTATGCTTTAATTTTAAAGGACTGTGAACTCGTCCCCACACTTTACAATACACACTCATACTTCATGCTGTCGACACTATTATTCCTGATTACGAATACTTACTAACGGGACAGGAACACACTACTTACATACCAACAGATAATGTAATTCTAGATAATTGTAAAGACTTTGGACAGGGTAAAATATGTAAACGATTCCAGCCTACATACCTTATGTCAGAAACGCATAGCTGCGAAAATAGTATTCTTAGGACAAATGTTAAGGTCATAAAGAACGAATGTAAATATGTATTTACCTTTTAAAATTATTAATATAGCGTTTGTACCTCTTATAGATGGTTACATATTGATTCCATATGACACTACAGAAATAGATGTTTCCTGCGAGTCAGGACAAAACAAAATACAAGTAAACAGACCTACTAAGGTCTCTAGTAACGATAAGTGTATTTTACATGGATTAAATATAGTTTTAAAATTAAATGCAGTAAACCAATTAAAAAAAGGAATAGTATATAAAAAAATTTGTCACTACCTTATTCTAACAAACAATTAGATTCAATAAAAGACAAACTTATACTTTTAACTCAAGAAATTTGGCCTATTAATCTTAATAATCTTAAACAATCTTTAAATGATATCGAAAACGGAGTTAGTAAAGTAAGACTCGAAAAACGAGTAAAAAGTTTAATAGAACAAGCTACTAGTTGGATACAATATATAGGATACAACGCAATAGGAACAATAGTTATGTACACATTCTATAAATGTGGAATCTGCGATATATTATCTAAATGTATTCCGAAAAAAATTTGTCTATTTTGCGTCAAAACTAATGTAAACAACTTATTAACGGTGCAATATACTGCGGCACCAATTCAGGAAACTAGTAGAATAGGATGCGAAATTAAAACTGCGAATATTAAAATCAAACCTGTAAAAAGGATTTAGGGACTAAATCCAATCTAAGAAAGGGGTTGTAATAGAAACATAAATGCTCAACTCTTCTCCTCTCTTCTAAGTAATGTTAAAGGAAATAAGGTCGCCCAACATCCCTTGGTCCAAGGCTAAAGGAGGACAGTCTTATTGTAACCACCGAACTGTGTTTAACTATAATAAAGAAGTCCTGGGACTTAATAGGCATTTAACAAGTTAAGTGTCTTATTTAATGCTGGACCGTTACAAACAGATATGAATAATATTAATCAGCACCCCCCTCAAAACCACCCCTATTACATAGCAAGATTCAGGCGAATCTAATAATTTTTTTAATTTTTTTTGTCCGCCATATCGGATCCGCCATTTTGAATTTTTGAAAACTAACATCGAATTCGTAAACAGCGACCCCGAAAACCCCCCGAGTAACAAATTTTAGGTGAATTTAGTAGATTTTTAAATTGTTTGTTTTTTTGGGGCAGTTTTCATTAATTTTTTTGTGGTAAAATGTTGTTATTAATTCTTTTTACAACGTATATAATATTTTAAAACATATGTTACTTTGAAAGCCAAACAAATTTTTGTTTTTTAAATTTATAATTTTTTTATTTTTTAATCATTGTCATTTTTTGTGTTTTTTGAAGGGGTGTATTTTATAAAGGGTAGTTTTTTGGAGAATGACATTCATATGTATTGGTTATTCTCGCTCACCCCTTCAAAATGAGACCTTAGCGGATTTGAACCGTTAAGTTTAGAAAAGTTATGATTTTTTGAAGTAGGTGGTACGTATGTGTACCATTGGTTATTAAACGGTTAATAAAATATAACATTATTTAAATCCATAGTTGTAATTCATGAAACCTATATTTATTATTTATTAAATTAATATTTATTGTTTATAAAAACTCATAGTTTATTAATATTAAATCATACTTAAGACGGGAATAAGACGAATTTTAATATTTGAAATATAAAACTGTTCCGTCTTGAAAAGATAAAATGAGCGGATTTACCCTGAAAAATTGTTATTTCGAAATTTGGTATATGTGTATTAAAATGTTTTTCTAAGTAAAACTAAAAAAGGTAAATCAAAAACTCTTTTATATTTTTTTAGTAGAAATCATAACATTTTTTGAATGAAATTAAAAGTGAACATTTTTTTAGTGAAAGTTGAAGGTGAAAATTTCTTGGGTGAAATTGAAAGTAAAATTTTTTTTGGGTGAAAATTGAAAGTGAAAATTACGTGAACGCACCCCAGTTTGAACCCTACTTGGTTTTAAAAAAATTGTTAATTAACAGTATTTAGACGCTTATGATGTGTAAGGATATATTCGCTAAGAAAAATTTCTATTGGATAAGCATTCTGAAAAATTTAGTTTTTAAATAAATGACTACACGGAGAGAAATCTGTTAGGATTAATGCTCGAAACTTTTCATATACTTTTTCCATAGATTATTTGATGCTAAAATCCTAACAAAGAGCCTATTTATTGCTCGAGTCCGCCTGAATATTAGGCGGACCTCTTATACTTTTCGCTAGTAAGTGCTTATGCTATATTCATAACCTCTACTCTATCTATCATCATGCATGGAAGAATCTTCTTTCATTACGTGTTAGTAAAACGAAATGTGCAACCTAAGAGTCGCATATTTCTGTTCGAGTCGAAAATTGCCGTGTCATAAAAATGTCGACTCCAGGTAAGTATATAACGAGGAAGTACTATGTATTTATTTTGTTATTTTATTTTTTTATCTTAGCCTAATTCTTTGACTGTATTTACTAGTATTTATAAGTATTTCTGTTTGTAGCGTGCTTGTAGCACTCCCCAAGAAATTCTTTATTAAAATATCTTTAATACTTATTTAATTATTGTTATTATTATTGTATTTAAAATAAAATTATTCAAAAAAATGTCATAATTTTAAAAATGGACCTAATTATTTCACGTAAATTAAAACTGGTTATAATTTTTTTTTGCTTACGGAATTTTGGGAAATCTGCCAACAGATACCTTGGATTCCGCACTCTAAGGTTATGTGGGGTTGGTATAAAAAAAATTAAATAAAATAATAATTGTTTAACCCCTTCGCAGTCAAGACCAAAATCTCATAAGTGGGCTAAAAATGTCGACAACTTTTTAGAAAACTAAAATTTGCGCAAACGAGCATACTATTGTATTTGAAGTCACTGATTACGAATCTGATATCAGATTTTAAAATTTCAAAATGGCAGATCCAATACAGCAGAATGCATTTTCTAAAATTCATCGGATTCATTTGAAACTTTTTACTCGAGGGTTTTCGGGGTCGCTGATTACGAATCAGATATCAGATTTAAAAAAATTCAAAATGGCGGAGCCAATATGGCGGATGACATTTTCAAAAATTTATCGGATAAACTTGAAACTTTTTACTCGAAGGTATTTGGGGTCGCTGATTACGAATCCAAATTCAGATTTTAAAAATTCAAAATGTCGGATCCAATATAGCAGAAGACACTTTCTAAAATGCATCGGATTCATTTGAAACTTTTTACTCGCGGGTTTTCGGGGTCGCTAATTACGAATCCCATTTCAGATTTAGAAAATTCAAATATCGGATCTAATATGTCAAAAGAAATTTTCTAAAATTTGTCGGATTCATTTGAAACTTGTTACAAGAAGGTTTTAGATGATTACGAAAAACTTTTTAAACGATATTAAATACAAAATTTTACCCCCTCAGTCAGCTGGTAAGTATACTACGTTAATTTCGACCTCAGAGTTTACCACGTGAAGGTATGCGGTCGAATTTTACACTCATTATCGGAAAATTTTTTTAAAATGGTGCGAGCTATTTTCGTACTGACACATTGTAATTTAAAAATCTGATGCTAGATTCGTAATCAGCAACCCCAAAAATCGACGAGTAACGAGTTTTAAATGAATCGGATAAGTTTTTGAAAATGTCGTCCGCTATATTGGATCCGCCATTTTAAATTTTCAAAATCTGTTATTGGATTCGTAATCAGCGACCCCGAAAACCCCAGAGTTTTTTTAATTAAGTTAATTAAGTTTACAACAAATTGTTAATGTGGATAAACGCTTTGATAGATTTTGATGAAATTGTATACCTTAGGGTTTTTGGGGTCGCTAATTACGAATCCAATGTTGGTTTTTCAAATTTCAAAATAGCGGATACAATATGGTGAAAGATTTTTAT
Source organism: Leptopilina heterotoma (assembly GCF_015476425.1). NCBI lineage: Eukaryota > Metazoa > Arthropoda > Insecta > Hymenoptera > Figitidae > Leptopilina > Leptopilina heterotoma. The sequence goes on from NW_025110845.1 coordinate 415,911, forward strand.
TGTCTTGTTTTGACAATTTTATTCATTTATACTTATTTTGATACTGAATAATATTCAAAAAAGTAATAATTTTTGCTTTAAACAATTTTTTAATATCATCGTATTTTTCAATTTTTTACAATAATTCTGCATAGTGTAAGGATTTTTAGCACAGATTGTTAGTCTTATTAGTGATTTAAATTTCGCGGTAAAAGTAAGCTTTTCATCTTTGCCGCGAGATGTAAAAGATTTTGATATACTAAAAATATTAATTATTCTTAAAAAACCCAAAAAACCTCTCCGAGTAACAAGTTTCAAGTACATCTAATCAATTTTTCAGAAAAGCGCCTTACACATTATATCATTCATTAAAAGTTTTGAAAAACTAATTACAGATTCGTAATCAGCAATTCAAAAACCCCCGAGTAACGATTTTTAGCCAAATTGAATCGATTTAAAAAAAACATCCGCCATATTGGATCCGACATTTTGAATATTGAAAAACCAACATTGGAATCGTAATCAGCGACCCCAAAAACCCTTAAGTATACAATTTCATCAAAATCTATCAAAGCGTTTGTCCACATTAACAATTTGTTGTAAACTTAATTATTTGTTAATATAAATTGATTATAACATTCGAATATTTACATGCAAATTTTTTTTGCAATTTACAGAGTACTCTAGGTGTGTTTTTAAAAAGTTTTCAGCAAGTGCCATTCGATTATAGAGACTGGAGATAACTTTTTCTTAAAAATAGATGCTTTTGTTAAACTTTGCAATAAAAAAATAAATATAAACAAATTGAAATTTTAAATTCGGCCTCGACAAATCTCTTCCAAATTTAATTATCTTTCGTTTAACCCTTTGCGGCATAGTGGTAACCCAGATTACCACCTCTTATATTGTGAAAATATCTGTTTATATAGTATTTTCCAAGTGAAATTCAAAAAGCTTTGTTTATTAATAATCAAAACATTGTTAAATGTCGAAAAATTGATAGCGAATGAGGTTACGTGAAATTATAAACAACTATAAATAAATAAATTAAAGAACAAAAAATTTTTTTTTTAAATTCAATCGACATTGATTGAAAATCTTCACTCGGGGGTTTTTGGGGTCGCTGATTACGAATCTGAAGTCCGTTTTCCAAAATTCAAGATGGCGGATCCAATATGGCGGACGAATTTTTTTAGAATTGATCGAAATCGCTTGAAAGTCGTTACTCGGGGGTTTTCGGGGTCGCTGATTACAAATCTGAAGTCCGTTTCCCAAAATTCAAAATGGCAAATCCAATATGGCGGACATATTTTTTAAAAAGTGATTTGATTTGCTTGAAAATAGTTACTTGGGGGTTTTCGGGGTCGCTGATCACGAACCTGAAGTCCGTTCTTAAAAATTCAAGATGGCGGACGAATTTTTTAGAATTGATCGAAATCGCTTGAAAATAGTTACTCGGGGGTTTTCGAGGTCGCTGATCACAAATCTGAAGTCCGTTTTCCAAAATTCAAAATGGTGGATCAATATGGCGGACGAATTTTTTTAGAATCGATTGAAATCGCTTGAAAGTCGTTATTCGGGGGTTTTCGGGGTCGCTGATTACGAATCTAAAATTACTTTCAATAAATAAACGTTAAATTATTAAATAGTTGTACCGTCGGCATTTGCGTTACCTGATGTACACCGCGGGGAAGTTGCACGATCGGGATTTGTACATCGTTTAGCCCTGAAAAGGGCAGTTTGGTAAATACTGTTCAAAACTTTATAATAATCAAATTGAGCTGTTTATTTCCTAATCAAAAGAACTAATTAATTAAAATCAGCGGATTTTAATTGCTATTATAAAGTTTCGAGGTGTCTTGCTTTGAACAATTGAATTTTATTTTCAGCAGTGGTAAGCAGCGAAGCAATTCGCTTTCAGTAAAATTCATTTGCGTGAGTTTAGTTAGTATTTTAGTTTCTTTGAACTTTTAACAGTGTTTTGTTTATTGTTTGTTATAATCAACGTAAATATGCGTTTAGTCAAATATTGCTGATTTATAACTTGTCTTTTTTGCGCTTGTCATTTGTTTCGTCAAACTATGGATAGTATTTTGTTCATTGTTTGTTACCATCACCGTAGGTATGCGGTCAGTCACATAAGGCTGAATTAGAACTTGTCTTTTTTACGCTACGTTTAGTAGATGAATGGTAGGACACAAACTACCAAGTTCAACTAGGAAGAAACGTAAATTAAGTACAATCTCTTCTTACAAAACAAAAGTGTCAGAGAAAAAAAGAAAAAGTCAATCAGCTCATATGCCTAAAATTATCGCTTGACCTAGACGCTGCGCTCATTGCAGTACTAAAGCCGACCAAAAGCGAACATCATGGATGTGTAAAACTTGCAATGTACCACTCTGCCTGTTTCCCACAAGAAATTGCTTCGCTGCTTACCACTGCTGAAAAAAAATTCACTTGTTCAAAGCAAGAGACATTAAAAACTTTATAATAGCAATTAAAATCCGCTAATTTTAATTAATTAGTTAATTTTATTAGGAAATAAAAAGCTCAATTTGATTATTATAAAGTTTTGAACAGTATTTACCAAACTGCCCTTTTCAGGGCTAAACGATGTACAAATCCCGATCGTGCAACCTCCCCGCGGTGTACATCGGGTAACGAAAATGCCGACGGTACAATTATTTAATAATTTAACGTTTATTTATTGAAAGTAATTTCAGATTCGTAATCAGCGACCCCGAAAACCCCCGAGTAACGACTTTCAAGCGATTTCGATCAATTCTAAAAAAATTCGTCCGCCATATTGGATTCACCATTTTGAATTTTGAAAAACGGACTTCAGGTTCGTAATCAGCGACCCCAAAAACCCCCAAGTAATGATTTTCAAGCGATTTCGACCAATTCTAAAAAACTTTGTCCACCATATTGGATCCGCCATTTTGAATTTTGGAAAACGGACTTTAGATTCGTGAACAGCGACCCCGAAAACCCCCGAGTAACTATTTTTAAGCGATTTTGATCAATTCTAAAAAAATTCGTCCGTCATATTGGATCCGCCATCTTGAATTTTAAAAAACGGACTTCAGATTCGTGAACAGCGACCCCGAAAATCCCCGAGTAACGATTTTTAAGCGATTTCGATTAAATTAAAAAAAATTTGTCCGCCATAATGGATCCGCCATCTTGAATTTTGGAAAACGGACTTTAGATTCGTAATCAGCGACCCTGAAAACCCTCATAAGCATTTGTGATTTTTAAATTAATGTTATAATGTTATGCATGCCGCAAAGGGTTAAAACAAAGTTCAGTAAAATCGGTTAAAAAATGAAGGCTCTAGACTATAATGAACAGTAAATTGCAGTTTGGTCCCACTGTGCGTCGAGTTCTTTTCTCATCATAACTGAGATTATGAAGTTCTCGACATGCCGCCAATTTTCTTCTGGATCACCTGCCTTTTTTAAGTTTCCTCCTACTTAATTTTTGGTCTTGCGAGAGTCTTCTTCGCCTCTTTGAGGGCTGTCCTGAAGACTCCGCATCGACCACTACCAGAAATAGGAACTAGGAAGCTGCTTGGGCCTTTTTTACAGTTTGCGAGCTTATGATCGAATTCTCCGCACTTAAAGCACGCAGTCGATCTGTCCGCCGCCTTACATTCTTTCTCTATGTGGTCATAATCTAGGCATCTATGACACCTAGTGACCATTACTCTCTTCCCAATTGAGTAAGGCAATCCAAGTTGAAAATCTTTAGCGTTACCTTTCGATCCACAGACTGTACCTTACCCATGCCTTCCACCGCTTTGAAAACCTCCGCGGCGAAGGCCTCTTTATTGGAGTCGCCTCTGATTATAATTAGAAGGTCTCCCCTTTTTGTAGCCTTTGCAACTACGACCTTTGTGTGGCTAACGTCCGGATCAACCTCCTTACAAAGGTTACCCAAAACGTCGGCAAACGTTCGACCTTAAGCTACTCGGATGACCATTGTTGATCCCCTCGCTGCCTTTTGCTCCAGTTTTTATATTCTGCCTTCAGTTTATTCTCCACACTCTTGTCCACCTTCTTTGGAGGTACTTCCTCCTTTTTCTTTTTCATAGTTGCGGCTTAAGTCCCCTGTGGACTGCCGGAACTACGTCTTCTCTTCGACGCTTCTATGACTGCACGCCTTAACTGACGTTTGTAGTGGCGCACAGTGGGGCAAATAGCACTTTTCAGGGACAAAAATATAGCGCTCTTACAATTTTTAACGGATTTTGTTAATTTTTTTAAAAATAATCTTGAGTTTCTGCAGTTTACAATACGTCTGCTAATAATTTATTTAAACTAATTGTTTATTTATTTATTTAACAACAATGTAGACGAAAATTGTTTTCTAACTTATTTGATAGACATTTAGTGTCCTAAATTTGAATTTCACTTAAAATTGACAATCAGAGATGTAGTTCAACATAAATAATAAGTTTATACTCACTAGAATGGTAATAAAAAATGTTAATATTGTTATAAACAAATTATATAAACAAATTATTAGTTTGAGAAATGACTGCACTAGATTTCGACGAAACTGACTACTTAAGGGTTTTTGAGGTCGCTGAACACAAATCTGAAGCTTGTTTTTAAAAATTCAAAATGGCGGATCAAATATGGCGGACGACATTTTAAAAAAACGATTGAAATCACATGAAACTTGTTACTCGGGGGGTTTTCGTGGTTGCTGATTACGAATCTGTTATTTGTTTTTCAAAATTCAAAATAGGGGATTCAATATGGCGGACGACATTTTTAAAAAAGGATTGAAATCACATGAAATTTGTTACTCAGGGGGTTTTTGTGGCTGTTGATCACGAATTGGTTATTGGATTTTGAAAAGTTAAAAGCGGGTTTTTAATATATCAGAGGATTTTTTTCAAATTTTTTAAATTTGCATAATAAGGTCTTATAAATTAAATACCGTCAACCGGGGCTATTTTGTGCACCAAATAGCTTTTTTTTATTCAAAGATTTATTTAAATTCAGAATTAAGAGAATAAAGAAAATCAACTTTTGATATATGTTGTGGACATCCTTTTGAAGGTTTCCTATAAATTTTGCAAAGAAAAAAATTTTTTGTCTTAGTTATAGTCATTGAAAGTCGTGAACACAATAACTCCCGGGATGGGGCTATTTTGTGCATCGAACTTTGTTTTTCTATAATGTTGCGTAAACAATTTTTTTAATCGTTTCTGCTTCATGAAATCTTTTGTGTATATATTTGAGAGTAAATTAAAAAAAGAATGACCTAGTAAAATTTTTTTTGTAGATATATTATACAAAAAATGTAAAATAAAGCACTAAAATTTTGCTAAAATCTGGATTTACTAAAAATTAACAATCTTTTTTTAAATTGTATATTACACAGATAGTAAATAAAATTTTTTTCTTTTTTAATATATATTTTATAATAATATACTAATATAATTATAAAATGATCGTTTAAACACTTATAAATAACTTTAAAACATCATTTCAATAGGAGCTTTTTTAATGGTTTTGAATGATATTTTTAAAAAACTTGAAATAAATATTTTTAAGGTTAAATAGATAACAATTTAATATCTAATATGATTTTCAAGTTATTTTAAGAGAAACGAGAAAATAGTTTTAAAACTAATTTGAAAAACTTATAAATATTAATTAATGTTCATTTTTTGAGGTTACGTTGTGCACCGGTAGAGCTTTCAATCGTTTTAATGATTTTAATTAACGTATTTACAGTTTTTTGACAGAAAAGTAAGACAAAAATGTATAAAAATGATAAACAGAATCTTCTTTACTTACTAAATAAAATATTTATGAAAAATATTTGATTTTTTTAAGTGCACAAAATAGCCCCATGGAATCCTGGTTTTTCAGTTTTTTCCACTTTTCTCTTAAAATAATAAATAAAAAGTTAGCGCATTACGTATGTATCATCACAACACAATTGAAAACAAATATCTAACACAGTTTATGAGACACATTAAAACTCTAGAAGATCTGGTATAATTATTCCGAACTTTCAAAATTTTTTAAACAAATTTTCCGTTTTTAGGAATTTTTTTCTCTTAATTGCCAAAGAATTAAATAATAACATTTAGTGCTCTCTATTGTCATGTAATCAAACTTTCATTTTACAAAATAGCAGATTAAAATAATTCATTTTAATAATTTTTTCCATTAAAAAACTCGCGTGCACAAAATAGCCCCCGGATGCACAAAATAGCCCCAGTTGACGGTATTTTATAAAACATGTTTTAATTTTAAAAAAATAAATAATCACATGCTATAATTAATTAGTTGTACACAAATTTTTATTTAGTAAATGGTGTAGTAATCATTCAAGACATAAACATATTTTTTCGATTTTTTAACAAAAAAATGTAATTGCTTTCATAGAAGTTACTAAAAGAAACTCAAATTAAATGAAACGAATAAAATGTAACTGTCATTAATAATTAAAATTAAAAAAAAACTTTTTTAGCAATAACAGTTATTAAATGTATTCTTTCAACATTCTTTTCTGTAGACATACCAGATAATAGTCGCGTGACAGAATAGAACTTAGGAATATTTGTTTATTAAAAGGTAATTTAAATAAAATTGTAAAGTACACAGTATCAGTTTCTTTGAAAGATATGTAATAAGTTTATGTAGACTGTAAACATTTACAATTTTTTAAATTAACATATTTAAAAATATAAGTTAAACAATAGAAATGGTTGAAAAATTACAATATTTGTTTAATACATATAAAACGTTTATAATTCTAGTAAATTTAAAAATGCCTCATCAAGAACTCGACTTTTTTAAGAAAGTTGGATTCGAATGTAAGATATAAAAGGATCTGATGTATACAATAATTTCTTGAAAACATCTTGGTTAGTTGCAGATCTAGAACATTTTCTAGAAGAATGTAACCTATAGTTTTTATAATCTTTATTTCTGGCTTCATGTGCTTCTTCAGATAATTGTCCAAGAGGCAAAATAGCATTGTATTTTATTATACTTTCGACATGAATTAGAACTTTGTGAACGGAAGAGGGCATGTAGTACCAATTATAATTACTTACAAAAATTTGAGCTGTATCGCGTGTGTATTCACCAAATTTTCTTGCATCAATTCTTCTCCCACAAGACATAGTTTGAAGTATAATATAAAACCGTTTAATTTAGTCTTCATTCACACCAGTTATTTCGGAGGCACATGTAAAGTTAGAAAATAATCTTCTTGCAGTATTTCCATCATTGCTATTACCACTACCTTGACAAGGCTTGTCTATTATTAAACCGAAATCTTTACGGAAACGAGTTTGAATATATTTTTTTTTAACTTCCTTTTCTTTTTTATTTTCTGTGGTAGTCGCTGACCATTTTTGGAATGATGACTTATACGATATATAAAGAATCAATCAGATCCATGCATGTAAAGTAGAGAGTCCAAATCTGAATGTTTTCTCTCTTTCTGGCATATTAATTACACGTTCAAGATTATTCATTTCAGATGGCTTTGCTAAACACTCATTACAGTTGGCACAAGAAGGTGTATTTGTTAAAACTTTAACTACTTTCCCATCTATCATTGTAAAGTATAAATTGTGCTTTACTAAAAGAATATTTTCATTTATAATTATCGATGAAGGTGTCAGAGCAGCAATTTGAAATTCAATGTCACTTACAATGCTTTTTGTTTTCTCAGGAGTTTCTTTAGTAAACTCTATAAAAATGGGGTGACAAAAACGTGTTGATGAAGGTGATGGATTTTGTTAAATAATATTGCTATTCTCCTCATTGACCAGTTTAAGAGGCACAAGCGAAGAGATCAATAAATTAGAATCAGATATGAGTTCACTTTCGCCTGATAGTATTTGCTTATATTCGCTTTGTCCAGAAGAACCATCAAAACAATATTGCTGAAGCTTCATCGTTAGAATACGGATCCATACGCATATTTTCTTCTTCTTAATGCATATAAACATCATCTAAGGACCGACAGATTAGCTCAGTCGGATAGATGCCTCGCTTGGCGGTCGTTTATGGACCAAGGGTATAAGTACCCTTGGTTCGCGCCCATTTGGCTTGGTATTTTTCCGGCACGTGAGAAAATCTGAGCGGGAGGTTTGACGTCGAGGTATAATGATGTGCACCGTCGATTATTGTCCGGTACACGCCATTAGAACTCGACTGTCGATAAACCGGTTGTACTCAGGAGAGGTTTTCTACAGTTTCCCTCCTCACTGGCGAGAAAACCCATTGACGGGTGGTCCAGGCGGAATGCGAGTACTCCTAATAAAAGTCGGCTGTAGACGCAAATTAGGATAATATATAGAAAATTTCATAAATAGAATGGTTATACTTAATCCAAAAAGTATTTCTCGGTGACTCTTGTCGAAGTGCGTAAGGCCAATAGGACAGGAGTATAAACAATAAAAAAAAATAAAAAAAAACATCATCTAAGGTTTCTGGTAATATGAAGCGTAATTTTTCAATTACAGCAGCTTGTTTTATTTCGCCAATAGATCGTAAACCTTGTATGTAAGAGTAATGAATTTGATCCATTCCAGATTCTCTAAATAATTTTATAGCCTTTCTGCGTTTGCTTTTATCTGAAGATATTTCATATTCCTTGCATGGTCTTCCCCGTTTTATTTCTGAAGATGTAGAAGGCTCTTCTGCATCTAATTGTATAGAGATATCTCCATTCAGCCACATTTCATTATTACTCAAAAATATATCTTTTCTTCTTTCAGCTTTATTCCATCGTTCCTTAAATTTATGTATAAAATTTTTATTAATCCACATTACAACACAAGTAAAGTTTACTTCATTAAGTGTCGAAAATTTTTCTTTAATGTACTTTTCTACAGTAGATATATGTTTTCCGTGTTCTATCATTGTGTCACATAATTCACGTTTATTAATATTTACGGAACCCATTTTACGTTTTTTCAAATATCAATTTATAAAAATTTATTAAATTAATCTTTAAGCAATTTTACAACTGAACGTTCCTTAACTATTCAGAAGCTTTTATACTGCATTAATAGACAACATTCAGGACACTTGTTGGTTTGTGGTAAATTATTTTTAATATTTAAAGTCATTTAAAACAAGTTAATGATTAAATCGTAACAATGAAACAAGGCTTAAAGGAAACGTGTGGTTTGTGGTATGCTATTTTTCATTCTTTGAAGACAATAGTTTAATATAATTAATCACTCAAAAATTTTTTTCAATTTTTGTTTACAATGAAACGGCTTTTTGAATTTTACAAAACCAATATTCGATTAGTATTTAGCAACCATAAAATCCAAATTTCAAATAAAGTGAATTGTTTATAAAAAATGTCGTTTGCCATATTGGATCTGCCATTTTTAATTTTAAAAAACAAATAACAGATTCGTAATCAGCAACCATAAAATCCCCCCTTGTAACAAATTTCAAATAAAGTGAATTGTTTATAAAAAATGTCGTTTGCCATATTGGATCTGCCATTTTTAATTTTAAAAAACAAATAACAGATTCGTAATCAGCAACCACGAAAATCCCTCGAGTAACAAGTTTCATGTGAATTCAATCGTTTTTTAAAAATGTCGTCCGCAATATTGGATCCGCCATTTTGAATTTTGAAAAACAAATAACAGATTCGTAATCAGCAACCACGAAAGCCCCCCGAGTAACAAGTTTCATGTGATTTCAATCGTTTTTTAAAAATGTCGTCCACCATATTGGATCCGCTATTTTGAATTTTTAAAAACAAGCTTCAGATTTGTGTTCAGCGACCTCAAAAACCCTTAAGTAGTCAGTTTCGTCGAAATCTATTGCAGTCATTTCTCAAACTAATAATTTGTTTATATAATTTGTTTATAACAATATTAACATTTTTTATTACCATTCTAGTGAGTATAAACTTATTATTTATGTTTAACTACATCTCTGAATGTCAATTTTAAGTGAAATTTAAATTTAGGACACTAAATGTCTATCAAATAAGTTAGAAAATAATTTTCGTCTACATTGTTGTTAAATAAATAAATAAACAATTAGTTTAAATAAATTATTAGCAGACGTATTGTGAACTGCGGAAACTTAAGATTCTTTTAAAAAAAAAATAACAAAATCCGTTAAAAATTGTAAGAGGGCTAGATTCTTGTCCCTGAAAAGTTCTATTTGCCCCACTGTGTGACGCTTTCGCCGATAGTACATCCTAAGTACTATAACAGGTGTTTTATTTATTTTTGTTAATATTTGACAATTTATTAATTTTACTAACCAACATGAAATTATTTTATTCAAAATTTTAATTTTATCTAATTTAGAATCAATAAATTACGCAAAACACGTTATTTTTGTAGAAATAATTTAATGCCCAAACGCCAGAGATATTTTATGGAAAAATGTTCAAACCGATTAATTAATTAAAATTAAGCTAGCTCAATCAGTAGAGGTATTAGGGGGTTTCTGGGACACGGATCTAACGGAAAGTAACGATTCAAGTCTCTCGACCAATCAGGAGCGAGCTTTAGCTCTTCTCCAACGGAAAGTTAATATTGTATATATATATATATATAATACCGTAAACTGGGGCTATTAGAAACAAGATTCTGTTTTCGTGTCGAGTTGATGCTATCGGCGCCGTTTATCGATAAATTGTGTTACTTGCTTTTGAAAAATTGTTGCTGCGGTAACTGGCAACACTTTTTAATGCAATAATTGTGATTATTAATTATTTTGTGAACAATAGTAGCTTGTAAGTGACTTAATGTGTTTTAGTGAACTTTCAAACGTGGAAAACATTTGATTGCTGCGGAAAGTTGTTTCAATTTTAACTTCTCAAAGTGATTGTTTTTTATTAATGGGATTTCGTATAGAAAAATTTATTGAGGTGGCTAAGTAATAAATATGTTCATTTTGTATTTACAATAAGATTTTAGAAACAAAAACCAAAATTCACAAACGGCGAGTATATAAGGAACACAATTATTTCTTCCGAAAAGTGTGTTTAAAGTGTGTTGTCAAAACGTAAGTTTTTCGTAATTTCTTTTGTTTTTTATCATCTAATTTGGTTTTTAGTGTTCAAAGATGGTTCGAAATTGTAAAAGAGTGTTTGTACCGACAAGTCGCAAAGAATGATCAGTGATTCCATCATCGACCTCAACTGATGATACCAGCAACGTTTAAAACACACATTTGCTCATATAGTTTTGTTTTTACATTTTATTTATATTTTGTGTTTACTTTCGAGCAATAAAAAATAACTTCTTTAACTTTAAATACGTTTTCCAATGGTTTTTACCGCCTTGTTCCTAATAGCCCCATTTTATAATTTCGAGAAAATGCGTCTTTTTCGTATTTTTTGCTTAAAATTCCAGCTTTGATCAAGATAATTATTTAACCCTTCAATGTTCTCGCCAAGATCAAGAAAAGAAACAAAAAATTAAGGCAATATTTTAATACACAAAAAAGTTGCAAGACTTTAAAGTTGAGATCTGTTCCTAATAGCCCCAGTTTACAGTATGAAACATTTTTTTTAAAGTATAACTGACCAATCAGGAGCGAGTATCCTCGCTCCTGATTGGAAGATTAATGACCTATGAGAAGCGAGCTTTGGAAAACATTTTTAGTTATGATTTTATTTCATTTGATGTTTTTTTTATAACCTATTATTATTATTTGAATATGAATTAAAATTTGTTATGTATGTTTGACTTTTAAGAAAATTTATTACTTCCTTTTGAGGAAATGTTTTGGTGTTTTATTATCACTACTATCAAACTTTGCGCGCATATTATATTTCTTATTTCACAATGTAAAACTTATTATGATATGTGTTTAACCCATTAAAGATATGTTATTCACGTATCCGATATATTTTATTATGGGGCCGTCCATAAACCACGTGGACAATTTTTCACCAGTTTTTGACCCCCCCGCCCCCGTTGTGGACAGTCGTGGTTACGGTGTAACCTCACAGTCAAGATAATTTAAAAAAAGAAATTTTTTTTAAATTGAGAATCATCTCAATTTTAATAATTTCATAAAAGGTTTCTCAAACACTCTTACCGTTGAAAGGTGATATCCTCAGATATCACCAAGAATAAGCTACGTCAGCACCGCATAGGAAACAAAGTTGGCCTCCTTTGAGCATATTTTCTTTATAACTAACAAAAAGTTAGTTAACAAAAAAAAATTTATGAATTTCAGGAAATCAGCGAATGTTAAAATTAAATTTTTTTTTTGATCTTGACTATAAATAATGTAGCTTTTGTACTAAACAACGGTAACAACAATTTCTATAAGGAGAAACGAGGTGCCGCTCCAAACAAATTATTGTTTACATAAATTAAAAGAATTAATTATTTTTATCTCGTCAAAACTCTAAATTTCCCCGAAATTGTTTTCGTTCAATTCCAGCCGACGTAAAACGTAAAATGGAGAAACAACACGCATTTTCTCCTCGAAATCTTGGATAAAGCCTGTCGAGAGTAATTAAAAACAGAATGGGAACTACTTAAAAATAATAGTAAACTTGCGGCAACATTCCCATTTTGGAAAATCATGAATGACGATGTTGCGAATGTTGCAACCCATAAATCGAAACTTGCGACTTCTGCCTGAACAGTTTCCGCTGGGTCGCAACATTCCCGATCCAAATTGACGCATAATAGCGTTATAAACATTTAAACATAATTCTGTAGTTGAACGACGAACGTATGGGTTATGTGCATGCATTTTGGTGACGACATAATAATCTGAGAATAATTTGTCGTAATTTTGTAATCGTGACTCGCATATTTTGGTTGTAAAATTGATATGTTGTCGAAATAACTAAAGGGACATATTTTCTTTTGAAGTAAAAAGAAACTTTTAAAACACATAATGTAACAATAAATTCCAAGATTATTGAAACTAATTATGAACAAATATAGGTGAAAAGAAAAGAAATTGTTTCATAAAATAAAATAGTAAATTAAATTAAAAGTTAGGAAATAAAATAATCTGTAACTGTATTGCCTTCGCACCTACACATCTTTGGACGGCCGTGGCAATGCACACGCATACATACGAACTCTCTGGGACAGTATTAGAATAGCGGTCTGATCAATTGTGTTTTCTTCAAGTGAAATGTTTTGCAATGCTGCATAAAAATAGAAACGTTTGGGGAGGATCAAAACTAAAAAACTTAATAAGAATTAGGAATTTCGTCAAGCTAGAAAAGGAGATCCTAAGTGACAAAAACTTAAATAGACTGGTAGCATTAAAAAGCGGATCCGTGAATCAAGTTGAAACTTAGTCAGAGAATTAAAAAAAAACTCATTAACCTCTTGGAAAGAATTTTCTGATTGTCTTGAACAGTTATCGAACAAAGCAAACGTCGAATTAGCTCTTGAAATCAAGCGAAAAGAAATCGAGCGTCGTGTGAAAGTAGCCTTGGAAAATAGGGAAAAGAAAAACTAAATTTTAATAATTTCTCGACTTTTCTTTTTTTTTCTCCTATAATTTCCTCGATTGACGACAGTTACATTGACATTTTGTTTTATCAATTCACCTTTTTTTTTAATTTTATCGCCTTTTTTTTGACAATGCCAAATAAGAATAAACTCCGTGGCGGACGATCTAAAACGAAAAGGCCTAAAGAAAATAAAACAAAAGATCAGGAAACACAAACATCAATTAATGAAACAAAAGATATAGTGTCATCTGTCAGCCAACCCGATAGTATTAACAGAATTGACATATGTCACCAAAATATTTTACCCTTCCAAAGGGAAGTTCCAAAAAAATTGCACTACTTCGTGGTATTTAATCCAAAATTCCCATTCCATAAAGGCACGGTCGTAAACAATCACGATTTGAAAAAGTTATCCTTGACATTAGTACGATCAGCTGACCTTCTAACGGAAACCCTCACCTCGCAACTAAAAATCAGACGTATCGAGAATTTTAACGACCAAAGAATAAGGCTTATAAAAGCCCCCAGTTCTTTTCCAACATCAGACATAATTTTGGACTACGACAGTGACGTTATAATTCTGGACTAAATTCTTTTCTCTCATATTTTTGGTTAACCTCAGGGTAGCAATTAGCAGGAAAAATCCGCGGTGGCGACGCAGCACGCGAATTTCACCTTCTGCCAGGTAATTCAAGAATCTCAGTTTAACAGAGAAATAAACTTTTGCAAGTCATCCCCTCTTTTATAATCTGCCCGCGATTAAAAATTTAATAAGGTCCAAAATTGAATTAACATCAACTACACGAAGACAACTACAATCTATGGCAATAGAAAGAATCCGTAAACTAGGATTAGAAACTTTTATTCAGATTAATCTTAGGTAGCAATTAGCAGGAAAAATCCGCGGTGGCAATGCGACACGCGAATTTTGTTCACTGTCAAGCAACATCCTTTTCACCTTGATTGAGATTATTATACACTCGTATTTTGTCAGGATCCAGTTGGGTCCGTTGTGCAGTCTTAATACAAACTCAACTAAATTCAGTAAATTGGAATCTGAGTCCACACTTGATCAAAGCAAGCGTATTGAGACTACGGATATTACCAACTGCCTGGTCTTAGCATTTGGAACTGTCGAGCTCACAATTCTCGATGTTCCAATTAAGATTTAAGTTTTACACTAACTTCAATTTCCTTTTAGAGAAGAAGAAAAAAAAGGAAGAAAAAAAAACAAATAAGAGGGATGTCAACATTATGGTTTAACATCTTTCTCACTTCGGGCACACCTTTCCATTCCAGTCCTAGACGATGAGCAGCATGCTCTGAGCATTTTGACGCCATTGGAAATTGGCTCCAGGATGTATGCTAAAACCCAGGACGTGACGATTCCTAGGACAACCTCCAGATCAGGCCAAGGAAGACCAACTATGGAAATTGGTTGTAACAACAATTTGGTTTGGGTTTGGATTTTAACTACATTAAAAAATAAAAACAAACAAACAAACTATTATACAACAAGGCAAGTTATGTAGCTGCCTATAGATAACCACTGCCTAATTATGATTAAAATTAAGTAAGTATTTGTTCCTAACAGGCAGGTGTTCGTTTGCTTAAATAACATAAATTAAATGATTATATTTCATATTCCGAAAATTTGCCTGAATCAAGGAAATTTTGGATAGGTCAATTGAATCATGATCGGACTAATAGTTCTGATACTTTTACAACAACTAATTTTATTTTAAAAAAAGAGTTTTAATAGTTTTAAATAACTCAATTTTATAATAAACTAATTTTATCAAAATTTTTCTCTCTTCTTGATATTCTTATTTTGCCTTAACCAATACATTATTTACATCAAATAAATTGGTTTACTTAAGGTGACAAAATATATCGATTGTATCGAATAATTTTATTTATATCAAATATTCAATTAACTCAGTTTGACTCACTTTTAATTCAATTTAACCTAGTATGGTTAATTTGATTCAGTTGATTTGGTCAATTAAATTTGATTTAATCTAGCCTAGTTTGGTTAGTTAAGTTCAGTCAGGCTTGATTTAGTTTAATTGGTTGATTTAATTAAATAAATTTAACTTAATTTTTAATTTTGCATTATTTAAAGTAATATCCTCTTTAAAAATGCTTAAATTACTGACCAAAATAGAATTATTTTATCATTCTTTGGTTAACATTGAACCGAAAACAGTAACGATTTTGGAATGTAAAAATTCTCATGTCCAATCAAAACTCTTCTTTTCTCTGTTATTTGCTCTGGGTTCAGTTTTCAATTCTTACCGTTACCACTTGCTGTTCTCCTTCCAGTAGTAAAATTTATAACGATATTTTTATTTTATTTTTTTATTTTTATTCTTTTGATCATATCTAATAAAGGCTTTATTACAAATAAAAAAAAACTTATACAGTCGAACCTTGATAAGTGGAACCTCAAGGGACCAAAGTTCTTGTTCCACTTATAGAGGTATTCCACTTATCCAGGTCATTTAAGGTCAAATTACTTGTGCAGGGACTGCAAAGAAAGTTCCACTTAAAGAGGATTCCCACTTATCAAGGGACCACTTATCCAGGTTCGACTGTAGTTATGTAAAAAAAAGAGAAGAAGGTTATACGTTAATATAATTAATTAAAATTTAACTAGAAGTAATTAAATCGATCTGTCCTATTACTATTATTACTACATTACACTAGTGCGCCCTCAGTGGTATAATCGAGCCCTTCTTCTTTGGTCTCGGCGTGCTTGCCTTCCCTCGGCCAGCGAACGATGGCCCACAGACTCCCAGGGCTCGTCAACCGGAACGTCATAGCACTAAATATATATATATATATATATATATATATATATATATATATATATATATATATATATATATATATATATATATATATATATATATATATGTATACAAATGGGAATACACATGCATGTATATATGTATATGTACATGTATGTGTGCATGTATGTATGTATGTATGTGTGCATGAGTATGTGTATGTTACATCCCGAGCAGAAGGCGAGGTTTTAAGGTTAGGTTATAGAATTTTGTAGGAATGGTAGGCTGATTATTGTCAAGTTGGTAAAGCTTGACCTTTATTTTTAAGTAGGATCGTTTGTACTTGTCAAAACTACGGGTTTTGAGTTACAACAACAACAAATATTCCCTTTTATTAATGTTTATTAAATATTCAAGTTATGTTTACAAATAGTTACATAAATGTTACTTACTTTTAACCCTCCTGCGTACCGTGACGAGTATACTCGTCCAAACTAAGTTGTTACCAAATGCTCGAGGACGAGTATACTCGTCCAAATATTTTTTCTCATAACTTTTAAACAAATTAACTTTAACACATGAGACAAAGTGCAACTTACAGTGCAAGGTTCATAGTTAATGATACATACATAATAAAGATTCCAATTCAAGTATTTGTTAATAAACAAAGTATTAAATATTTGTTATAAACAGTAGAGGATAGGTCACAAAATAAAAGTTGCAAATACATACTTCTCTTTAAAAAATTGTTTGATTTTAATGAAACTTGGTATCTCAAGGGTTTTTGGGGTTGCTGATTAAGAATCTGAAGTCAGATTAAAAAAATCCAAAATGGCGGATCCAATATGGCGGATGAGTTTTTCAAAAATTCATCCAAATTTCTAGAAAATTTTTAATCGGGGGTTTTTGAGCTCGCTGATTACTAATCTAAGGTCAGATTTAAAAAATTCAAAATGGCGGATTCAATATGGCGAATAAATTTTTAAAAAATTGTTTGATTTTAATAAAACTTGGTATCTAGGGGTTTTTGGGGTCGCTGATTAAATCTGAAGCCAGATTAAAAAAATCCAAAATGGCGTATTCAATATGGCGGATGGATTTTAAAAAAGTTGTTTGATTTTAATGAAACTTGGTATCTAGAGGTTTTCGTGGTCGCTGATTACAAATCTGAGATCAGATTTTCAAAACTCAAAATGGCGGATCCAAAATAAGGGACGAATTTTGAAAAAATTGTTCGATTTTAATTAGAAATATAACGTCTAGGAACATGCATTTTTTTGTAATTTTGCAATCAATTTATCTGAGCAATATAAGGATATTTTATAAATTTAACAATTCTTTAATTGTTTAAACAAATAATTGTTGTTATGTACAAACTGTTCACAAAAAATATCTAGAAATATGCAGCTTTTTTTAATTTTACAATTAACTAAGCTGAGTAATATTACATAAAGATTCTTCATAAATTGAATGATTCTTTAATTGTTTAAACAAATAATGTTGTTATTTGCTAACTTTTTACAAAAAACATCTAGAAGCATGCAATTTTTTCTAATTTTGCAATTAACTAAGCTGAATTATACCTTTTTTTTTTAAAAAACCCCTAGATACCAAGTTTCATTAAAATCAAACAATTTTTTTAAAATTCATCCGCCATATTGAATAATATATTGAATTATACTGAATATACCTCGAATTTTGCAATTAACAAACATGAATCTTACAATAATACTGATCTTGTTAAAATTTAAAAT
Source organism: Leptopilina heterotoma (assembly GCF_015476425.1). Lineage (NCBI taxonomy): Eukaryota > Metazoa > Arthropoda > Insecta > Hymenoptera > Figitidae > Leptopilina > Leptopilina heterotoma. The sequence goes on from NW_025110845.1 coordinate 433,903, forward strand.
TTGGAAAAAGCATGTTTTTAATAAGTCTTTTGTGCAAGGAGTTCATCAACATTTATAATTATTTGTTTAAATATGTGTTAAATTGTTATATTTATAAAACATAGTAATGTAGTACTACTCAGCTTAGGAAGTCTGAAAAATGCACATTGTTACATATAACAGAGACATAGTTTATGAAGGACTCGTAAAATACCAGTATATGTATAAAAAATCTAAAAAATTTCTAAATATGGCGGCCATATTGACTCTGCTCTTCTGTATTTTTAAAATCTGATCTCAGCTTTGTAATTAGTGACCTCAAAAAACCCTAGACACCAAGTTTCATTGAAATTTTTTAATAAAATCAAACAATTTTTTAAAAATTCGTTCGCCATATTAGATCCGCCATTTTGAATTTTTCAAATTTGACCTTAGATTCGTAATCAGCGACCTCAAAAACCCCCGATTATAAATTTTCAAAAAATTTGGATGAATTTTTGAAAAACTCATTCGTCATATTGGATCCGCCATTTTGATTTTTTTAAATTTGACCTCAGATTCGTAATCAGCTACCTCAAAAACCTCTAGATACCAAGTTTCAGTACAATCAAACAATTGTTTAAAAATTCATTCGCCATATTGGATCCGCCATTTTGAATTTTGTAACTCTGACCTCATATTCGTAATCAGCGACCCTAAAAACCCCTAGGTACCAAATTGTAGAAAAATCCAACAGTGTAAAAAATTTGTGCATTTGGAAACAATTTTATGGGTGAAAATAGGTACGCAGGAGGGTTAATTACAGGTTTATTCGTAGATTTCAATAATAGCGCAGGTCGTTATAAGTTTGGGTTTCAACAGTTGTTTCAATTGAATGAAACTAAGAAAAGTTTGTTATGTTACACTTATGTAACTTTCACAACTTATTAATGTTTTTGCGTTTGTTTCAAGAGTTAAATACCGTTTCTAAGTGTTACTTATCGTCACTTGCACCTATTACGGAAAGAAACTTGTTTCTAAGTGTGAGAAAAGCAACTTGCACAATAATTGAGTACAATTCGGTCTGCAATTGCCAATTAAAGAAAGAATTGGTAAAAAAAACTACAATTAATGAAACTTGACACGCAAAATACGACAGTTAATTCATTTAAATAATTGATTCTAAGTGTCAAATTGCTTTTCTTGCACCTTTACGGAAAGAAACTTGTTTCTAAGTGAAAAACAAAATTGACTTGCACAAAAATCGAGTACAACTCGGTCTGCAGTTGCCGATTAGAGAAAGAATACAAAATTTAATGAAAAACTGAAGGGTCGCTCTACAATGACTATTGGTCTTATAAACCGCACCGGAACTTTTGACAATTATCGATGAAGAAGCTTTCGTTTATATACTCTAAAATGAGTAAAAATGGGAGAGTTTATAGCTAATTATGGGGATAAAGTATGTTGCCTTCTTAGAATTTACATTTCTGCTTATTATATTCCTATTTATAGTTTGATTTTAAGAAGAATGCAGTTCTTCGAAAATTAACCTGAATATTTGCCTCGATTATGGAAAAAGTGAAGCTAGAGTTACAAGCAGTGATTCGCGGAGCTCGGGTTACAAAGTAGGTCATAGCAAGCGCGCTCGAGCTTACGTGAGTCACTCCTTGACTCAGCGCATTGTTCTCTATTTTGTCAATTTCTATCTCTTGTTTTGTTTTTTTTACATTATTTCAAATATGTAGGACAAAGTATAGAGTGTCAATTTATGACTTCTATCTCAATTTTTGAATTCTTAAGTCTTTTAACACGAGTATTATATGTTGAATATAAGATAGTGAAATTCTTTTAGTCTTTTGTTACATTAAAGATATTTCTTATAATCAAATAAAAATGTATCTGGGATGTAACAGTGTATGTATGTGTATTTACAACCTACCATCTGGTACATAATCAGTTTCATAATTGATATAAAGCTCACCAATTGCCAGCGGGAACGAAAGTTCACCATTCCTCTATCCACGGGTATGAATTCCTCTATAAAGGAGAGGAAAAGCTCCTCTCGCACAGTATAAGCCCCAAAACGCGGTGGAGAACGAGCCAAGAGGTCCTTCAAAACAAAAAAAAAGGAAGAGATTCCCTTACTAGAGCTAATGCCCTTGCTTTAATCCCGATGAATCAGGTTTCTCAAAAGGAAAACACTTACATCTCTTCTTCCTCGACGCGGCTGAATTCCCCTCCCACCATGATTCTGACACGGTCATCAAAGGTCTTGATCATGGCCGGATCCCGGAAAGAGCCCTAACAAGAACATTTTGCAATTAATTTGATAAAAAGAAAAAAAGAGAAAGAAAATTGTATGAGCTAATTTTCTTACTGTTGCCCAAAAACCCCTGCATAAGTACTGCTCGGTATCTCTCTGCCAATAATATTCTTGGCGCCAGATCATTAAGCAGTATTTCTTGGGCGGACTGTTCTGAAGGAGTTTTTCACTGAAATCCCACCCCAAATTGGAATTTCTTTTCAGGGGTGCAGGAATCCAATCGCCATATTCTACGGCAATTCTAAAAAAAAAATAAATAAATAATTTGAACAAAATTTTGAAACCACTCTGAAAAAAAAAGTAGAATTGGAAATTTTTTTTTTGAATTGAAGAAAAAGTCTGTTGTTTCCTTAAAAATTATTGAATTATTAAAGAATCTTGTAGGTAAATATTCTCATTGTTTTTATTGAAATCGCGGTGTAATTTTTTTTTAAATGCGCTTGATGCAACTTACGAAGAGGTTGGAGGAGTAGAATAGCTTGTCGAAGCTGATAAAAGAATAAGGATCTTATATTGAATTCTATAAATCAATTTAACGAATGATTAAGAAAAATATATAGAAAGAAATGTAGAATTTATTCTGGCCCAGAATATCCAAAGATCTTCATAAGAATAATAGTAACAATTGTCCATATTTTTTTTCTCAGATAGAATAATTAAAATTTTAAAAAAAAGGAGTATTCTTTAGAAGAATAAAGAACATAAACAAAAAAAAAAATTTGTCGTTTATTATTGCAAAATGTTTTGTTAACCCAAATATTCGTATTTTTCAAATAGTTTTATGACAGTATTTTATACATGAAAAGTATTTTTTAAATAATGCTTTTAAAATAAAAATTGCAATTTAGTATCAAAAATAAAATTGAAATATAGTTAAAATCACTATGAAAAGAACATTAAAATTAATAAAATTTCATGTTATCATCTTCTAAAAATATCTATTTTCTATAGAGGTTGTGAAGCTAAAAAAAATTAAAAGAACAATGAAATTCAGCTCTGACGTAGATCAGGTGGGTTGGGATTTGGTTTCGGATTTAGTGCAAAGTTTTGTTAAAAAAGGGTCATTTATTAATTCAAATGGTAATATTTTCCAAATGAAATAAACGGTTCATAGTAACTTATTCTCAGTTTTTTACGGACAAATTAAATTCCTGGTTGGCAGTCACCCCTTTTTCCTTTAATGAGACTAAAACCCGTCAAGGGTACGCTTGAAATTATTAAAAAAAAAAATTTTTTTGCAATCGTGTTTCATTTGACAGTCGGTCATCTGTTCACTTTTGCTCCTCGCTTCAAAGCTCCTATCGGACACTCGTTAAGTTCTGGTCTATTTTGTCTCTCTCTTGCAAACAACAATTGCCTGCCCAAACACCTGATGCACGAGCGAAGCGAGTGCTTCTGGGGCCGTGTTCTCGAAAGCCTTCGACAATTTTCGCATGCGTAAAATGTTGAATGGTTAATATCGCATGCGACCTCAAAAGTATATTCTCAATGACCGTTCGAGATAGGTTGTTAGGAATTTCCCGTGTGCGATATTTATACAGCGTTGCCGTCGTTTCCAAATACTTGTACACCAATAAGGGCTAAGGTAGAAAGAATTTGACATAAAAAAGGAATAAAATATAAATAATTATCCGTTAGTTTGAATGTTCAAAATCAATTAAATTTTTTTTTATTAAATCTTCAATCTTAAAAGAGTTGCGTTTCCAGTTTCGTAACATTCCAGTTTTTATTGAATTTAATTAGCAATTTTAATACTCAGATATTTGAAGGACCCTTAAAATGAAAATTTTTCTAAAATTAGTTAAATTCGTCAACAGATACAAGTGATTGCAGGGTATATTAAGTTAATTTTTCTTCTAGTTTTGGTGTCAATTAATAAACTCATTGGGAAGATGAGTACTTTAATTAATTTAATTAATTAATTAATTAATTAATTAATTTAATTAATTAATTAATAAAAAAATTAAAAAAAAAATTAATTTAAAAAAATATAATATATATATATATATATATATATATATATATATATATATATATATATATATATATATATATATTAATTAAAAAAATTAATTTTTTTTTAATCTTTAATGTTAGTAGTTCACAAAATGCGGTCATCTAATCAGTTATTTAGAATTCCTTAATAGTACTTATTTATACACTGTTGGAAATGTTTTGAATATTCCTATAAAATTCAGAGACAAATGTAACGAAACTTTCCAAATGATGTTACTAAAAGCACTTATAAGTTTGCCTGAAATTTACTACACGTTTCCTATTATTTTAAATGTTAAAAAAAAAATTTTTTCAAAACTTTAGTAAAAAAAAACCGAAAGATTACGAGGCTGTAACGTAATTTTTAGAATGAGCAGCGGAAGTTTTATGCCGTTGCGAGTTTCGTAAAATTGGGAAACTGTAACAAAAAAATTTTCAGTGACTTGTGATTAAATATTTATACAGTCACCTGTTTCTGGAATTTATAAAACGTTTCAAAATTTTTCGTGAAACATGGATGCGGGGAGCTTGGATTGATATTTTTTTTGAAAATTCAAAAAAAAAAATTTTTTTTTAACAATGTACTAATAGTATATGGGCAAATCTCTGGAAACTTTAACATTCGAATTTTAATTAAAAAAAAATTTCTGTGTGCACAATTTTGATATTTTTGGTATTACATCTTCGACCAAAATAAATTTCATTTTTATTACTGTACAACCATTATTTGGTTGCCTTCTATTTTAAAATATAAATTTTTGGAAAGAAAATAATGTTAGGTTATTTAAATCTGTAACAAGATATACATAAACATTTTATCTCCTACACTTAAGTAAGTTATTTCTCAGTATCACATATACATAATTAAACATAAAAATAAATATAATAAACCTCTAATACAACTAATAAGGACAAAATCCCAATAAAAAAATGTTTTTAATGAAATTTTTACGTATAATTATTTGAATTAGTAACATGAAATTTTTTAATTATTTGATTGGCTGAATTGTTTTTAAGAAATATCGAGGATCTTAATATAACCTTGAAAAAACACTAACAGTTTCATGAACGTTTAAAAAAAAATAAATAAATATTACTTAAGTGCCTCCCGTTGATAAATTTTTCATTCCGCGTTTCCTTTTTCTCGCTTTCTATTTTCTTTTCTTTGATTTTCTTTCATTTTGTCACTTTTCATTACATTTTTGGTTACTTCGTGATAAATAACATGGAACAAATAAATGCGAAACTTCAGATTGATTGGAAAACGATTGATTTGATCAAGCGACATATTTGACGAGTGACAATTTGAATATCCACGTTAAAAAAATAATTAAATAAGAATTAGAATAAATAAAAACATATGCACAGTTTTAAATACATCTAAAGTAATATGTGCCTAAATTTTGGAGCAAATTAAATAAGAAACTTTGGAGAAATTAATGATTTGACCAGCGACATAAAGGTTAAAAGTTCCAGAGATTCGCCAATATATTGCATATATTTATACTATCATCATACCCGTTACATTAAAATAACTAAACTAGGAGTAATAATATTCTTCTCACAAAATTCAATTGATTTCGAAATAGGTTTTGAAAATTACGTAAAATCTTATGCAAAATAATAATTATTTATTTAGAAGAAAAAGAAGTTACTGATGTTCTCGAATAACGTTTTTAAATTAATAAATTTCTTTTTATGCTTCACACACATACGGTTTTCTAGTTAAGCAAGCTACAAAGAAATCGAAAAGAAAATTTTCTGGAGGATTTTGATTTAAACATTTTTCAAATTGTAATATTTACGGAATTCATAATCTGTGATTTCAATTGAAACTTGTTTTGGGCCAATGGGGTGAGGAAACCAGTTGCCGAGTCGACACCAGTTGTTGGGTCCTGGTGACTATTTGTGTCTATAAATAGTAAATTGTATTAAATACGTAAAATAAAATAATATAACAATATTCCCAATTAATATAGTTATTCAAAAAAAAAATTTCAGAAGAAAACAAACAGTATAAAACTGTTGATATTTATTTTATATGACTATTTATTAATTTATGTAAAATTAGAACTCGGTAACTGGTACTGAATTTTGATCACTCTCCAATTGTCGATTCACTGACTCGAGAAATGGATTTGACGTATTTTATTATTTGACACCATTCTTCAAATGTCAATTAAAACCATAAGCATAAATATTATCTGTCATTTTCGTAGGCTAATATACGGTTAGGTTTATGTAGACATCATCTTTTAACGTAAGAAATGTCTTTAAATTAAAATTTTAATAGAAATTATTTTCAATTCAAAACAGGGATGTGTCCGGAAACGGAATCAAAATTAAAAATAATTTTTGTGTACGTTCAGAGTCTAGAGTTCTAAAAATTGAATTAGTACAATGAAAAGTAGTTAATTTCGTGTTCGAACCCGCAAAATAATCCTTTTTTTTTATATTTTTGTTTCCGTGTCCGGACACGGAACTAAAGTCCTTACCTTTTTGTTCCGTGCCTCGGATACGGAACCGAAACAAAATTTGATTTTCGAACACATCCCTGATTCAAAACTATTTGTTGTAAACGTCTATTATTAAAATTGAATTAATTTCTGTTACATGATAAAACAAAAACGACAACTGGGTCGGGGAGTCGAGCAGTTGGTGTTAGAGCCTCGACAAATGGTTCCATCACCCTACTTACTAAAAGAAAATTACGAGAATCCAGTTGTTTGAATAAAAGAGAAAAGGGGGAAAAAGGAAAATTCTTACCTTGAAGAATCCTGTAATCCCTCAAGGAGTCGCTTCGCCTCAATGCAGGCCTCCAATTTCATCAGGTTGGCCACTCTAACAGTTTTCAATACATTTTCACTATTGCATTGTTCATGCAATAAAGGAGGGGTTATTTCGCCCTTTAAGGTGAAATATTTAAAAAAAAACTCCCTCCTGAGGTCGCCGCGTTCATCTCCAGGAAGAGCTTTGTAAACGATACAGGCTTTTAAGAAAGTTTTACTCCCGAAAACGTTTAACTTATCGCTCTCATCTCGTTTGTTCATCTCCAATAACCTTTCTCTTATTTTCCCTACCTCAAGCCTCTCCGACATCATCATTAATCTAACCATTTCCTTTTCAAATTTCTCACTCCTGTTTTTCTCACTATCCACATCACTCCTGTTCTCCTCTATACCTTCTTCTTCACTTTTTACTGTATCTCTGTTTTCTCTGTTTTTCTCACTATTCACTTCACTCTTGTTTTTCACACTCTTACTTTTATTTCCGATCTGCTTCTCCATTTTCCTTGGGGGGGGGCAAAAGCCTAAAATGAAAGAAACCAAGAAGATGTGTCAACGGTTCCAACTGCGGAGAAGCAATTAATACCACGGTTGCCACCAAACTGATTGCGGGGACCTGTGTCTGGACTTCGACGACGCGACATCGGGTCCTTATCACGGTAATCCTATACCATACTTTAGGATCACCGTGGTAAGATTGTTCTATAAGAAAATACTATAAGTCATAGAATGTTCAAATAAAATATTATAAGAGGCTCTAAAAATCAAACGAGGAGCAAAACAAAAAAAACCATTTTTCTGAAAATCATAAAGAAATCGCATGCACCCAAATTCGTTTCCACCGCGGTAAGTTATCGGGGACGAAAACGGAGAATCCTTGGTGGGTTGTTACGGTGTAACCTCACAGTCAAGATAATTTGAAAAAAGAAATTTTTTTTAAATTGAGAATCATCTCAATTTGAATAATTTTATAAAAGGTTTCTCAAACACTCTTACCGTTGAAAGGTGATATCCTCAGATATCACCAAGAATAAGCTACGTCAGCACCGCATAGGAAACAAAGTTGGCCTCCTTTGAGCATATTTTCTTTATAACTAACAAAAGGTTAGTTAACAAAAAAAAATTTATGAATTTCAGGAAATCAGCGAATGTTAAAATTAAATTTTTTTTTAATCTTGACTATAAATAATGTAGTTTTTGTACTAAACAACGGTAACAACAATTTCTATAAGGAGAAACGAGGTGCCGCTCCAAACAAATTATTGTTTACATAAATTAAAAGAATTAATTATTTTTATCTCGTCAAAACTCTAAATTTCCCCGAAATTGTGTTCGTTCAATTCCAGCCGACGTAAAACCTAAAATGGAAAAACAACACGCATTTTCTCCTCGAAATGTTGGATAAAGCCTGTCGAGAGTAATTAAAAACAGAATGGGAACTACTTAAAAATAATAGTAAACTTGCGGCAACATTCCCATTTTGGAGAATCATGAATGGCGATGTTGCGAATGTTGCAACCCATAAATCGAAACTTGCGACTTCTGCCTGAACAGTTTCCGCTGGGTCGCGACATTCCCGATCCAAATTGACGCATAATAGCGTTATAAACAATTAAACATAATTCTGTAGTTGAACGACGAACGTATGGGTTATGTGCATGCATTTTGGTGACGACATAATAATCTGAGAAGAATTTGTCGTAATTTTGTAATCGTGACTCGCATATTTTGGTTGTAAAATTGATATGTTGTCGAAATAACTAAAGAGACATATTTTCTTTTGAAGTAAAAAGAAACTTTTAAAACACATAATGTAACAATAAATTCCAAGATTATTGAAACTAATTATGAACAAATATAGGTGAAAAGAAAAGAAATTGTTTCATAAAATAAAATAGTAAATTGAATTAAAAGTAAGGAAATAAAATAATCTGTAACTGTATTGCCTTCGCACCTACACATCTTTGGATGGCCGTGGCAATGAACACGCATACATACGAACTCTCTGGGACAGTATTAGCATAGCGGCACGCACACAGGCATACTAGGTATAGCACGGGCCACTCATACATAGTTAATGTCTACTCGTTGCTTCTTCTTCTTCGTTCCATCCTTCCCTCTTCCCCTAGGCCCCATGTGCTTTCAAACAAACGCACGTGCAATGATTCGAACTAAGTATTATTTTCTTTTAAACTCAACAAAATATAGGGAAATTATTTATTCAAAATTATTTTCCCCATTCAAAATTATGAGGTGTTTCTGAGGTTATTGAACAATTATAACCACAGCACCAGCACTAATTATTAGTGCAATTTTATTAATAAATAATTTAAATTATTTATTAATTGTAATGTATTAAAATTATGAATAATAATTTAATTAATTAAACAATAAAATTAAAGGTAATTGTTACACAAGAAAACTTGTAACCTTTAAAGTTTGGTAGTGGATCCCCTCCTTCCTACTTATTGTTCAAGTAGTGAGGTGAGAATCTCTACTGTTTGGAAATAGTGGATTTTAAGGTTTTGGAGTTGTTGTGTAGATGCTAATAAAGTTAAACAAATTTACAAAATAATGAGAATATATTATAACTTCTAAACACTAATACAATTATCTAAATTTCCCTTATTTACTTTATCTTAAAGATTACAATCTTTATCTTCTTTTAAGTATGTGATTCTACACAATATCTATTTTCTGATGCGTAATGTGTTTATGTGCATGTATTGTGTTTTAGTGTGTAAAACAACTTAGCTCACCTTTGTCATATATATTTATATATTTTCCTTTAGTTTTATTTCCTTTAGTTAATATCCTTTGTTTTTTAACGCGCTTGCACTTTAATTAATATTTCACTTTTCATTTCATACTTTTGTCACTTTATTTTATAACCATTTATTTATTCACTTATTTTATTACTTCATCTTTATCTTGTGGTCTATTATTCAGACCTTCAATTTAATTAAACAAACAAGGGCTTCGTACAATAACTTTTTCTGGCACTATAGCCCTAACTCTCCGTCTTGGTCACGCCGAGACACACGGGCAAATGCCCAGATTTCCCTGTGTCAATCGATTTTATTAATCGACATTACAGTGGTGAAATCATACTTTAGTTTATTGCACCTGCTCGTTGCCAGGCGCTTTTCTGCAAGCTTGCAGTTTTAGGCAGTGGTGTGATCATGGTTCATTAACCTAGACACACCACTCCTTAAGTTTCACAATACATTGGTATCTGAAGCCTCATCCTTTTAATTAAAGTTAAATTCTTAATCTTTTTCAATGTAAATTTATAAAAATGTGAAATATAATTAACTGCAATAATTGAGAGATATTATATTTTATTAATATTTAAAATCTTTTTAAACCAGATTATAACGAAAAGATGAACTAAGTATGTTTCGTTATTGTGTTTAACATGGATATTTGTATTTGTGTTAATATTTTCTTATAAACATTATATTTATATTTTGTTATCACGAAGGGATATTTAGTGACGAAGTCGGTTCGTCACAAATGCCCCCCTTCTAATAGGCTGACGTCCCTTGTCAGCTGCGGGAAAGCGTCATCGAAGATCCTCTTTTAAAATTTTTAGATATAACTCGTTTGAGTTTTACAAAAATCGTATCCTAGTTATCTTTCTTTACAAAAATTTTAGCTGGGAGAGTGATTAAGTTAATCTTTTTTAAAAACTAGCCTTACAAAATTTAATATATTTTCATTTATAAAACATGTCCCAAATGAAATGCGATTTAACATGCCATTTAACATGGTTTTTTTTACAAAAGTTGATCTTGGAGAATGATTAAATAAAATTAAATTAAATACGTTTTCATTTATAGAACATCTTAAAAAAAAGGAATTTCACATAAAGTATTTACCTAAGTTCCTTATTTAAAGTGTTTTTAGCAAAATTTTTTTTCGTTGGTAAAGATATTTATGTAGGTTATTGTGTCTTTAGTTTAGTTATAAAATTTTAAAAGTATTTTGTCGAGTTTGACTTTATTCGCTGACGTCTTTCATTTGTGTCATATATGTTAACGTAACGATGACTACATAAATTGTATTACATGTGATTGTCATAATTAAATTTTTTTATTATTTTCGAAAAGAGAAGAAAAAAAAATTGTGACGACAATTCTGTTGTCATGCCCCCCTTTTAATTAGGCTGACGTCCCTTGGCAGCCATCTCTAAATGCTTTTGTTCTTTTTTTCTTTATTTGCATATTATTTTTGTATTTATTTTGACGCTTTTTTAAGTATTTTCAGATCTAGAGTGGTAAAAAAAACTGCTTTATTTTTTTTTAAACTTAGCTTTTTAACTATATTACTAAAATAAACAGAATTTTAATGGTTTTTATTTTAATTGCATTTTTACCAATCTAGGCATTCGTTTATTTCAAGATATGTAATTTTTCTAAATTTTCATTTCACCTTTTTATAAAATTTGAGTAACAACGTTTATTATTTTAAGTATTTTTTAATTGATCCTTATCTTTAAATGTATATTGTAAATTATAAAACCTATAGCTAATTTTAGTATACAATTAATTTAGGGTGCTATTAATTTCAAACGAAGAATACATTAAATATTTTTTACTTTTAATGATTTGAAAAAACATAATTTCATAGTGTCAAAATTTGAATTTATCATAACAAATTGTTTTTGCTAGAAATTTATAATTATAAACTTTTTTTTTAACGAAGATTGTCGAATTTATTTATTATTTCAATTTTTATTAATGCCGTTATAAAATAATTTTACATAGGTTGCAGTATATTTTTATTACACAATAATAAGATAACAAATTTTTATTTTCGCAAAAAAATACTTTCATAGGCTGCAATATTGTGAATTTTCATACTTTTCTTAAAAAAATTCTATTTAAAATAATTTTTTTGAATTGTAATAAAATGTTATTTGTATTCTTATATCATTAACTTATTTTAATACGTGGTAGCGAGAATACATTTTGATTTAAAAAATGTCTTTTTAACTATAAAACATTTGTCATCAAAATAAGTAGATTTAGACATTATAGATTTAGTCTTTGTGAATGTTTTATAGTTCTTTTAAAAGACGTTCAACATTAAAAGAAAAAATGTTAAATTATATAAATTTAACTCTGTTTCTTTATTTAATTTTTATGCTGTATCAAATAGAAATTGGTAAACAGTATTGAGAATTTATAGAAAAACGGAACATTCTAATTTTTTAATTTCATTACTAATAGAAGTTCTGGTCAAATAGTTTAACATTAAAAATGGCTTTACGTTTTCTTAAATAAAATTGTTGTTATTAATCTTTTCAAGGTTTTTTTTTATATAATTCAATAGTGTTAATTTTTAATTGTTTGTTTTAATTTGTTTGTCTTTATTTGACATTTTATTCTTACTGTTAAAAATATTTTGACTTTTTTTTGCTCTACGCGAGAATAAAATAGTATATATAATAAAATACAATACAATAGAATATAAATGTCAAACACAATTAATTTATATTTATATTACAATTAGTGTATGAGATTTGTAAGGAATAAGTAAGTTTAATATTTTACCCAAGAAAATTGTTAAATATGTTTCATGCTTAAACTACTATGACTCCCCCCCGCTTGATTTTGACTATGTCTAACCTTTTCCTAACCTCTCCGAGTTAACTTTTGTTACTAATTTTCTCCACGTTTTATCCTGTAGTTTTTCGATTTCTTCAAGGTGAGGCGTATTTGACTTGCGTTTCGAATTTTCTTTGAGGTTAAATCCTTGCTCTTTAACTATATAAACCCCTTTTTCTTTAACTAATTTTCGCAATATTGTCCGTATTTTTAAAGTGTGAAGTTTTCTTTTTGATTTTAACTTCCCCAAATTATTTTCCCGTGTGGTTGGCAGAATTTTCGTAGTAGACAATTTTTGCTGAGTTGTGGTGTTTAATAACATTACCTCCTTCTTTATTTCTGTGTTTATAGTGTCTGCTTTCATTTTTAAGTTATGTATATCTGTTTTATTTCTTATTTTCTTTTTCTTGTTCGTTTTGAGTAAAATTTTATCGCGAAAGCGTTTATGATGTTCTTCTTTAATTGTTTTTTCACTTCTATCTTGATCCGGTTTTGTCTCGTTTAGTTCCTGACTAATTTCAGATTTAAAAATATTGTTTTCTTGCTGTGAAATTTCGTCATTATTACCACTATAATTCTTCAATTCACTCTTTTCTTCTGATTCGCTTATATTGTTGCTTCTTTCCGAATTTGGCCTTTGTAAAGGTTCTTTTTTATTCTCTTCCTCTTCTTCGAACGCTTTGCTGTCACAAAAATGAGTATCCACCATTTTCTTATTTGAAAATTCTTTACTGAGGCTGATATCTTCTTCATCGTCTAAAGTATTTATAATAGGATTCATGTACACTGCTGTTTGTTCTTCTTCTAGAGGCTTTTGTTTTTCGTCCTCTAAAAGAGTTAGGTTTGTGGTCTGTTACATCCCGAGCAGAAGGCGAGTTTGATAGGTTAGGTTAAAGAATTTTGGAGGAATGGTAGGCTGATTATGGTCAAGTTGGTAAAGCTTGACCTTTATTTTTAAGTAGGATCGTTTGTACTTGTCAAAACTACGGGTTTTGAGTTATAACAACAATAAATATTCCCTTTTTAACAATTTATTTAAATATTCAAGAGTATGTTTACAAAATTATACAATGTTACTTACTTTTAGTTTACAGATTAGTCGTAGATTCAAAATTGAAGCGCTGGTCGATATAAGTTTGGTTTTCAAGATGTTGTTTCAATTGAATGAAACTGAGAAAGTTTGTTATGTTACACTTATGTAACTTTCACAACTTTAGGGTTTTTGCGTTTGTTTCAAGAGTTAGTACCGTTTCTAAGTGTTACTTATCGTCACTTGCACCTAATTATGGAAAGAAACTTGTTTCTAAGTGTGAGAAAAGCAACTTGCACAATAATTGAGTACAATTCGGTCTGCAATTGCCAATTAAAGAAAGAATTGGTAAAAAACTACAATTAATGAAACTTGACACGCAAAATACGACAGTTAATACATTAAAATTATTGATTCTAAGTGTCAAATTGCTTTTCTTGCACCTTTTACGGAAAGAAACTTGTTTCTAAGTGAATAACAAAATTGACTTGCACAATAACCGAGTACAACTCGAACTGCAGTTGCCGATTAAAGAAAGAATACAATAAATAATGAAAAACTGAAGGGTCGCTCTACAATGACTACTGGTCTTATAAACCGCACCGGAACTTTTGACAATTATCGATGAAGAAGCTTTCGTTTATATACTCTAAAATGAGTAAAAGTGGGAGAGTTTATAGCTAATTATGGGGATAAAGTATGTTGCCTTCTTAGAATTTACATTTCTGCTTATTATAGTCCTATTTATAGTTTGATTTTAGGAAGAATGCAGTTCTTCGAAAATTAACCTGAATATTTGCCTCGATTATGGAAAAAGTGAAGCTAGAGTTACAAGCAGTGATTCGCGGAGCTCGGGTTACAAAGTAGGTCATAGCAAGTACGCTCGAGCTTACGTGAGTCACTCCTTGACTCAACGCATTGTTCTCTATTTTGTCAATTTCTATCTCTTGTTTTGTTTTTTTTTTATTATTTCAAATATGTAGGACAAAGTATAGAGTGTCAATTTATGATTTCTATCTCAATTTTGAATTCTTACGCTTTTTAACACGGGTATTATGTGTTGAAAATAAGATAGTGAAGTTACATTTCAGATATTCTTTTATAATAAAAATGTATCTGGGATGTAACAGTCCTCCCTCCTTACTTTTTCATCGTCTCGATGAAATTCTACTCTTATCGTTTAGATACAAAAGTCGAGACTTAAGAATTTTGAAATTGAGACTATCGTTTGTTGTCCTAATTATGAATTACATGTAGTGTTGAAAGTGATATCAATATCCTTGCGCTCTTCTTACATTTCGCGGCGCTTAGATAAGGATGGTGATGCGACTTATACAATGTGTTTGTTGTGTTATGATATGTGCTGTTTGTGTTGTCTTAATCATCTTCGTAAGGTACGTATGGATTTCTTCTCTCTCAGGACGGTCGTTGACTTTTTGTTTCCCATGAGGGTGATTTCAAATTGTCAACTTCAGCATTTTGCATCCCTATAAAGGATGGTAGCACATGGAGCATCGTCAGTAATTATCTAACTTCTCGAGGTACGCACGTGTTATAAAAGTAAGAAGTGTAATCCTCTTTATTCCTTTTAGTGTTATAATTCGCATAAGTGTTTCTATTAGTGTTCTTGTTTTTGCTTTTTCAAAATTATATATATATATTTTTTGTTTATAGTGTCTGAAAAAGTTTGTTCTATAAAATTGGAGTCGTTTTTGCAATCCTTGCAAGTTCTGGCTGCTTCGATCCACAGTTCTATATCGGAGGTGGATTGCCTGGAGGCACTGGCGCGTCCTGGACGTCCGAAACGAGGAGGATACCGAAAAAAACTAGATATTAAGGCACGAAATGTGGAGCTACGTCGTTTAAAGACAGAAATTCAGGAGGATTCGGCACAATTGACTTCAATGTTGAATCTTGTTCTGTGAGTGTAATTTTAATTCCTTTGTGTATTTTATCTTCTTTCCTTTTTACAATTTCCTTTTCTTTTTATTTTATATAGTCGTCCAGATCGTCCGAGTCAATGCTATTGTGGAGGGTGTTCGATTTTACCCAATAAGACATTGAACTTGACAGGTGATTATATTTTTTTTTGTTATACATCCAAAATTTTTATTATATTGGTTCTTTCCTTTTGTTTTGATAATTTTATATGAAATTTTTCTTTTTTGTTATAATAATTTTGTTGTTTATATTGTTTGTTTAGAACAATCTGTGCCAAGAAATTTTGTGGACACCATGGTGTGGATAAACGATGTACCGCAATTTATTTCGTCGGCCGAAATTGAGGATAAACCACTGGACCTTTCTATGAAGGCTTCCGTCTTAAATAAAATTTTTCTACCGAAAATTTCTGTGAAGGACATTAAGACGCTTATAGACGATCCTTTGTGGCTTGAGCCTGTGGTTAATGCTGCTCTTCAACCGCAGGCAGATCCCTCTTCTCAAGTGCAAGCAGGGCCTTCCTTCCAACCACAAGCAGGGCCTTCTTCTCAACCAAAAACAGATCCTTTCTTCCAACCACAAGCAGGGCCTTCTTTTCAATTGCAAACAGAGCCTCTTTTTTATCTACAAGCAGGGCCTTCTTCTCAACCAAAAACAGATCCTTTCTTCCAACCACAAGCAGGGCCTTTCTTTCAACCACAAGCAGGGCCTTCCTGGTATAGGGAACCTGAGGATGTAGAAATAATCCTGGAGGAAATTCGTTTGCCAAAATTGGTCCCAAGCAGAGTTGAATTGTGCATGTGCGGTTTGTGCAACATATAAGGTTTTCTTTTCTTTTCGTGTATTATGTTTTTTGTTTGTTATTTTTAATGTTTCGTGTTCAATTGTAATGTGTGTTTATATGCGTGTGTGTTTTCCATTTGTAGTATGAATGCGCGTGTGATTATTCCGAATAAATTTGACATTTTCTTATAAATTTTGTATACAATTATTTGTTTCGCTAAAACCTCTCTTATTCGTTCTTTTTACAATCGAAATTTCTTACTTTAAATTATTCACCTTCTTAGATTTCTTTTCTGTTATCAATTTATCTGTTTTTTACTTGTTTTGTTTTAAAATATTAATTTGAAAAACTTGTTCGATTTGCATCACAATTCAGATTTTTCATTACAAAATATTGACTTTTTCTTAATATTTACCAAGTATTTATCCTTTTCTATCCCGTTAATAATTTAAATTCTTGCTATGAATTATAATTATTTTATTTCAATCTTTGCAAATAAAATTTTTAATTCTATTATTTTTTTTTTTTTAAACTTTCATTTTTAGTAATTGTCAACCAATTAAAGCTTAAAAACAATCATAAAATCAAACTTATAAAACATCATTGCTGTTCTAGTTACAATTAAAGGTAAGTAATTTGAATATACTTTTTTTTTTGAATTCTTATTTGACATAACAATTATTTTACATAATTTATAATTTATCGACGAAATTGCTAAATTTATTGAATTTGTTGACCATAAAATATTAAAATTAATATATAATTTCTTTTCAACTATTTGCCTGATTAATGTTAATAGTTTTTATTAGGAACAATTAATTAACTAGTCGTAGTTAATTATTCCAAAATAATTTTGCAAAAAGTCAGTTGTTTATAATGTAATTTTATTAGATTTTCCAAAATGGGTAATTAGTTATTATAAAACAATATTTTTGGTTTTAATAGTTAATAAATAATAATTAATAAATAACAATTAATAAATAATAATTAATAAATAACAATTAATAATTAATAATTAATAAATAATAATTAATAAATAACAATTAATAAATAATAATTAATAAATAATTAATAAATAATAATTAATAAATAATAATTAATAAATAACAATTAATAAATAATAATCAAAAGGAATTATTATTATCGAGCAATTCTGCACTTAAAGATGTTTAAATAAATTGTTCATTTATAAATTGTTCGATGATAATAACCTTAGAATGAAGCTATTCTAAAAGAAAATAAAGGAAAATAGCGGAATTTGTGTTAAATTGTTGTGTTAATAATGCATAATAGAAATATATGTCTGGCCGACATAATGGCGGGTCGAGCGGTTCTCGCCTTGCTCTGTATGTGGGGAGAGGCATGAGACCGATAACATGGCTGATCGAGCTGCTCTCGCTTCGCTCTGTATAAGGGGAGAGGCATGAGACCCAGCGCGCGAGTATTGGACAGTGGGCGTGGGGCCTTTCACTCCTCCGCGCGGTGAATCGACTCCTCCCTCCTTATATTCGCCTGATACTTGAGGCTTGCTTTGAGTCTCTTAAACCTCATTATTTATTAATAATAATTATTTAAAAATTAAAAGTTGATGTTGCTCTTAAATATTAAGTAATTTTCTTTAAATTTACATTATTTTGGTATATGTTTATAGTATACCAAAATTTATTAATCAATAATAATAATTCTTTAATATCAATATGTAATTCGTTTTTTTTTTTTTTTTTTTTAATAATAGTAATTTTAATAAAGTTGATTAAAATTGTTAATAGCAATTTTATAATTATTAAATTTGTTAAATGTTAATTAAAGCAATAATTATATAGTGTGTTAGTGATTGATAATATTTTATTTAATTCTAGTAATTATTATTATTGTTATTATTATTATTTTTTTTTGTTTATAGTAATAATAATGATGTTTATTGAATTGAATTTAATTATTTATTTATTTATTTATTCATTATTTAAAAAATTTTTTTTTTGTTTATTAAATAAATTATTAATTAATTGTTAATACATTAAAGCCATAGTTAATTATTAATCATCATTAATT
Source organism: Leptopilina heterotoma (assembly GCF_015476425.1). NCBI lineage: Eukaryota > Metazoa > Arthropoda > Insecta > Hymenoptera > Figitidae > Leptopilina > Leptopilina heterotoma. The sequence continues at coordinate 452,387 of NW_025110845.1, forward strand.
AATAATTAAATTGTTTACTTATTTGATATGAATATAATTTACAAATTATTAACAATATTTTATATTATTATTATTCCCAAAGTATTATTGTAAAATTTTAATTTATTTATTAGCTTAAAATTAGTAACAATATAATTAATTTATTAGTATTTTAAAGAGCATTAATTTTCAAAGCATATTGTACATTGATTAGTAATCTTTTAATAATGTTAAAATTATGTGGTTTTACGTTCGATTTTTCATCATTTGAGAGCAAGAATTAATTTGAATTTGAATCATTTGCCGCTCTTTCATGATGGAAGTCGGCAAGGCATGCGCGTCTTACTCTTAAACTGGAGGTACTTGCATGCATTGGTCACGTGGTTGAGTGGAACCACTATTCGGCCATCGCGGTGTACCATGCATAATAAAAGAGGTGCGAGCACGGTCGATGTACAATCGATGCGTGCTTAAAGCTGGCGCACTTATTTGAATTATGCTGTCTTATGCTCTATTCATTTTTTTTTTTTTATTTTTGTTGTTTTTGGGCTTAAAATTGTCGAAATTTTTGCAGATTTTTGAGACCTTTCCTCCCTCTTTAGACTTTACATTGCCCTCAATGTAATGGAGTGGTTGAACCCATTTATTTATTTATTTATTTTTTCTTTTTCATTAATTTTGTACTATTGGTGTTTGGTTTCTTCTTCTTTTCCATCTTGTGGTTATTAATAAATAGCACAAGTACAGTTTTCTTACTATGATGATAATTATTATTAGTAAGAGTAGCTGAAAGAATAGTATAAAACCATCTTTAATTGTTGTGATGTAGTCTTTGGCATTTAATATCCAACTTATAACGGGAATTTCCATCTGTAAACAGATTTATTTTAACAGATGTTATTTTATATCTATAATTTTTGATTATATATGATACGAAATTATATTTTACTTATTTATTAATATTAAAATTAATTTATTATTTATTTAGTTTATCAATTGTATTATAACTTAGTTAATTTATTTTAATTGTGGGATTTTGTTATTATTATTAATCAATTTAATTATATTATTGTGACTAATTAATTATAATTATGGATTTTATTAAATAAAAGAGGAAAGAAGAAGGCAACCACCATTCCTCTTCCTTCTTTTCTTTCGTCTTTTATATGTAATTGTATATTTATTTATTTACATATAATTATTTTCTTGTTTAAAATAAAGAGGAAAGAAGAAGGCAACCACCATTCCTCTTTCTTCTTTTCTTTCGTCTTTATTTTAATGTTTTGTTTGGTTTATTGATTAAATTAGGAGTATACATTTTTTTTTTTTTTTTTTTTTTTTTTTTTTTTATTATGGATAATTATATGGGTGATTAAATATTTTTTAATTAACTGAATATATATATATATATATATATGTGTATTCTTTATTTATATTATCCTTATTTATTTATTTTTATTTTATTTATTTATTTATTTAATTTCCTATTAACAGTTAATTTATTAAAATTTTATACATGGCTTATTGAAATAACTGTTAATTGGAATCTATCGCGTTATTTTAGTCCCATGGTAGGGTAGGAGCTGGTAAATTCCAAAATTCGTCTGAATCGTCAGATACGCTTGTTGTTGGATTTTCTTTTCTTAATATTTTCTTATTTCTGATTACGCTAAAGCATTGTTCTTTAATGTGCCCTCTTTTGTAGCAATATTCGCAACAGTTTTCCCATTTGAAAAGTTTTAATTTTAGTACTGATGGTTCGTCGTGGGACATTACATAAATTTTTCGTTTTAGGTTTTTGGGTTTTTCTTCTTCGCTAAAGAAATAAGTGTCATTTAATTCTTTTAGGATTATTTTGGCTGCTGAATGTTCCGATTCCCTAATTGTTCTGCACTCATTTCCAGTAGCAACAAACATGTTATTGTTCTTATTGTCTGTTACTGTGCACTTCACTTGCCACAATTTATTAAAAGTGGGTCCTGTGGTTTTGTCAACTATATAATTGGGTTTATTAAGGTTGTATTCTGCCGTTAATTCCTCGAGTATTCCTTTTGGATATGATATGTTGTCTATGTTTCCTTTTGGAAACGTAGAAGTTGATACCATTTCTCCTTGTAGTGGTGGGGAGAAAATTATGGATTCGGACATCTAAAAATTAAAATCATGTTATTATTGTTATTCATATGCAATTTTTAACTTATCTACATGTTTTTGGAACCTGTGACCATCATCATTTATTAGAATAACATTGTTTTTGTTTAGAATATCCACAATTCTGTATGGACCATGATAATGAGGATCGAATTTTCTTTTTAAACCTTCTTTCATGACGTAAGCTTTATCACCGATTTTTCCTTGAAAAGGTTTGATAAATTTATCATACCTTTCTTTGGACTTTAATTTAGCATTTATTAGATTTTTAGCTGCTAGTGCTCTAATTTCAATTAATTTGGTGATAAGTTCAGTCAAATAGGAACCATATGTTTCTAATTTAATTTCCTGAGGAAAAGAACTAGGAGAGCGAGCAGTTTTTCCAAAAACTAACTCATAAGGGGTAAAATTGGTGGCTTCATGTACGGATGTATTGTAGGCAAACATTGCAAAGGGCAGTAGTTTGTCCCAATCATCATAGTCTTTAGTGTATTGTTTTATATAGTCGGCTAAAACGGCATGACTGCGTTCTAAAGCGCCGTTTGTTTGGGGCCTATAACCAGAGGTTGTAACTTGTTGTACTTTGAAAATTTTGGATAATTTTGACATTAATTTGCCAATGAAAAAAGTACCTTTATCTGTTAAAATTACTTTTGGGGCTCCATACACTGAAAATAATTCCTTTGCAACAGCATGAGCAATAGTAGTTGCTGAAATATCTGGAATTGCAACTGCTATACAGTATTTGGATAAATGGTCTTGCATCGTGAGAATATGACAATTTCCGTCTGGGGTTGTAGGAAGTTTTCCTACTGTGTCTAGTGAAACTTTGTCAAAAACATCTAGGGGTGTGTCTGTTATAATCATAGGTTCTCTAGTTTTTATTCTAACTAATTTTTGCGTTTGACATGTGGGACATTTTCTTACAAATTCTGTCACTTGTTCCTTTAATCGTGGCCAATAAAACTTTTCGCGAATTCTTCTATATGTTTTCACTATTCCTTTGTGTCCTGCTATTTTACTTTTATGGAATTCACTTATGATATCTTCTCTATTTTCTTCTTTAGGAACAGATACTTGTCCATAGCACATAGTTATATTAATGTTGCTATTGTAGAAAACTGATTCAATAATTTGACTTAGTTCTCCTTTTAACAATTCGTCTGTGAAGTCTCCATGTCGAGAAATTCTTATTTCTTCTGCCTTCTCGTTAGAGAGAAGTATTTTTAAATTTTGCATTCCTAAAATAATGTCTTCTTTTGATAATGGATCTTAGTAATTATCTTTTGCTATTATAGAATATATGTTATATCGTCCTCTTGGGGTTACAAGAATTTGTCCTTTTATGGGTTTTTTATTTTTTATTTCTTCAGGATCTATTACTGCAATGTCAATAAGTAATCTGCTTATTGGAGTTGTGAACTCGCAATCGGCAGATAGAAAATGTACATAGTTATTTCGATGATAAGTAAGATTTTCTCTGTCACTTGTGATGTTTGAAGATTTTTCTGATATTCTTGAATAATTCGGAGGCAAATTTGGAGGAATGCTGTTTATAGCATTAAACTTATTTTCCTGTGTTTCGTTGTCCGTGGATTCTTCTTCATTTTCCTCTTCTTCGTCATCTGTATTGTCTTCTTTTTCTTCTTCATCTTCGTTATTATCATCTGTGGTGTCTTCGTCTTCATCATCTGTGTCAACATCTGTTTCGTGCAATGAAGTGTGATAAGGTGTTGACATAGCTTTTGGAGTTTTGAAAAATACAGGTGTGTTAGGTTCTGATGTTGAGGGTCTGAAAGTGACATTTTTGAGTTTGTTATTGTCCATATTGTTTTTCTGTGGTGTTTGATGTATTGGTTTTTCTGGTTCTATTGTTTCTTTATTTAAATTTTCAATATCGATATTGTCCGTTTGATTTTTCTGCCACATAGATTCACCTTTAGCATAATCCCAATAAAAATCTAATTTTTGTGAGAATTCTGAGTGATCTCCTGAAATTAATTCATTAGCTGCTTTATGAATAGATTCGTCATCGTTTCCATCTGAGTGTGTAATCCAATCTCTAGGGGGTTGAGGTGAGTCTATTAGCCAATCTTCATGTTGTTTTAGGGATTGATTAAATCGCGATATAGAATTTCCTAAGTCTTGAGTTATTTCTTTTCTGCTTAAGTTCATCGCATTGTTTTCTTCTTCGTCGGAACTTTCTTCGCTTCCACTTACTGGTGGTTCTATCGTTATTACTGTTTCTTCTGAGCTTGGAAAATTTACATTTTTGGATTGCAATTGTGGAGGTGCACTTTTAGGTCCAGGCATGTTTTTTATAGCTGCTGGTGGAAGTTTCAAACTAGGAAGCACACTTCTACTAGGTTTTTGAATAGGAGGATTTGGTATCTCTATTTCTTCTTCAGTAATATCGTCGTCTGAATCTTTATCTATTGTTATTACTCTAGGTTGTGTTGCTCTTCTTTGTGATACTCTTGATCCTATTGTACTTTGATTTAAATTACCTTTTGATGTTGATGGTTTTAGTATTGATTTTTGAGGTTGTAATTTTGATTTTAGAGGTTGTAACTTTGATTTTAGAGGATTTACATAGACTTTTGTCGGTGGTTTCTTTGGTTTCTTTGGGTCATTATCAAGTTTTTTATTAATTAGGATTTTAACTTGCTTTTGTTGTTCGATCTCAGTTTGAGAATTTTTGTTAATTTCTTCATTAACATTTCTAGAAAGAGCGTCGGCATTTGTGTTTAGTTTTCCTGATTTATGTTGAAACTCATACTCATAGTCTCTTAATTTTAGTCTCCATCGTATTAATCGCTGTCCTGGATCTTTTATGGTGTCGATCCATCTTAATGGTTCATGATCACTTACTAAAGTAAATTTCTTCCCATAAATATATGGTCTAAAATGATGTACAGCATATAAGACAGCTAGACATTCTTTTTCAGTTGTTGAATAATTTAATTCTGGTGCATTCAATACTCTAGAAAGATATGCAATGGGAAGATCGAATCCATCTTTTTCTTGACTTAATACTGCGCCTATAGCGAAGTCTGATGCATCTGTTGTTAAAGTAAATTGTTTTTCGTAATCTGGATATTGTAAAATGGGACTAGTACACAAAGCTTCTCTTAGTTCTTTGAAACTTTCTTCTTGCTCTTGTTTCCACTCGAATTTAGCTTCCTTTTTTAACAAATTAGATAGTGGTTTAGCTTTTGCCGAAAAATCTTTTATGAATCTTCGATAATATCCTGCTAATCCTAGAAATTGTTTTACATTTCTGGGTGTTTTAGGTGTAGGAAAATTTTTAACTGCTTCTACGGTTTTTGGGTTGGGTTTTACACCTTCACTGCTTATTATGTGTCCTAAATAAGCTACTTCTTTAAAAAGAAATTCGCATTTTTCTGGTTGTAATGAAAGATTTGCACTTTTTAGTCTTCGTAATAATCGTCTTACCTTTTTACCGTGTTCCTCTTAATCATTAGCGTAAACTACGATGTCGTCTAAGTATACGAATAGTTCAACTCCTTGAAGTCCTGTTAAAACTTGGTCCATTAATCTTTGAAATGTTGATGGTGAATTTTTTAATCCCATGGGCATTCTTATGTATTCGTAATGTCCATGTATAGTAGAAAATGCTGTTTTTGATCTATCAAGGGGATCTAATTCAATTTGATGAAATCCACTTGCTAAATCGAATACAGAAAAATATTGAGCTCCTCCGAGGGTGTCAAGTATACTAATTATATTTGGTAATGGATAACAATCACCAATTGTCTTCTCGTTTAGTGCCCTGAAGTCGATTACTATTCGCCACTTTTTCTTACCAGTTCCATCGATTTTCTTTGGAATTATGAGTAGTGGTGAGTTGTATGGTGAATTAGAAGGACCTATAGCTCCTTCTGACTTCATTCTATCAACAACTTTATCAATTTCTTCTTTTTGGGTTGGTGAAAATCTGTATTGTTTAGTATGAATTGGTATTTCGTCATTTGTAAGAATTTTATGTTGTACCAAATGTGTTGGTGTTAATTGTTCTCCTGCCAGATGAAAACTGTCTGGAAATTCTCTTACTAATTGCTTTACATGTTCTTTTTCGTCTTCATTCAAATGATCAAGTCGCAAACATTCTAATATAGCTGAAACTCTATCTGTTGGTGGTATGTATTCTTCTTCTGTTGAATAGTTATCTAAATCTTCACCTGGTAATTTATAGAATTCGAAAGGAATTAATTCTTGGGGTGGTATTTCAATTTCTGCATCTTCAGAAGTCATATTTATGGCATAAATATGACAAACACCGTTGTCGTTTGTTACTACTCCTTCACCTACTAGTAATCCTTCAGCTGTTTTTATTAATGGTAGATATCCTTCTTTTAGTTCCGTATTTAAAATGTCAATGGGTATTACTTGTCTTGTTCTGGCTTTGATAGTTATATTTTTTCTTTTATTAGCTTTGTTTTCAGTTAATGCATCTCTAGCTTCGGTTGATTCTTTATCCGCGAAAAATATAGGTTTTACAGGATCTGAATGTGTGACTATAGTATTATGCCAAAATGAAATTTCGACTTTTTCTTCACGTAGATATTCACGACCTAGTATACCATCCGATTCTATAGGGAAACTTGTAGATACTACTTGAAAAGTTATTAGTTTTGAATTGATGTCTAATTGAACTGTTCCTAATGTTAGAATTTTAATAGGGACAATTCCGGCTATATGTATAGCTTCGTCTTGGTTTATTGATAATTCTGGTAATATTACGTTTTCCTTTATGATGTTTATATCAGCACCTGTATCTATCAATAAGGTTGCTGATAAATTTTGAAAGCTTGAGGATTTGATAATTATTAATGGAGATTCTCTGGAGTTTCTTGCATGGAAGATGTGTTTTGTAACAACAGAATTCTCGCGTTGGCTGGACGCTCTTTGAAATCTTCGCTCGTCGTCGCGTCTGTCCGTCGAGTCGTGTTTAAGTTTAAATTACTCTTTTCAAAAGAGTGAGGAGATTGAGAACGAGGTGGTGTTCTATTTCCATCTTGAGGTTTACCAAAATATGGTTCTTGTGGAGGAGGATAAGGATAAAAGGGATAAGAATTATATGGCATATAAGCATTAGGAAAATTAACGTTAGGGTAATTAGAGTATTGTTGAGGAAAATTATTATTTGGCATATAAGGTGGATATGGATTTCTTAATATTCCAGTAGGAGCAGATGATTGAGATTGATATCTCGTTTGTTCATGAGGATATGAAAATTGCACTCTCTTACTGGGACTTCTTTCTCGATATCTATAATCTTGTGGTTGATGTCGAGAATAATGATAAGCATTGTAGTCAGGTTTGTGATAACCATGACGTTGTTCGAAATCTAAGGCAATATCAAACGCATCATCAAGTGTTTTGGGATTTCGCGCTTCTATTATGGTTGCCATAGTATCTGGGAGTCCTTTTATAAAGGCTTCTAAAGCACAATGATTTAGGGGTTTCATTTGGGTTAGAGCATTAATTGCTCCATAGGAACTAGCAAGTGTTGCGTTTGCTCCTGATAATAACTGAGATAACTTGTCATAAAATTCACTAACATTTTCGCTTCGATTCATACGAATTGTGGATATTTCTTGTAAACACCATGCGTATGATTTATGAGTAGAAAATCTTTGTTTTAAATGATCTATTAATTGTTGAATGGTTCCAAAAAACTTACCATGAGTACTACTTCTAGCACCACCTTTTAATTTTGCAAGAACAGATTTCAAATACTGATCTTCACAATGTTTTGGAATAGTAGATTCAGCATTTATAATATCTTCAATAAAATCTTTGACTGGCATATTATGGCCGTCATAAAAAGGAATATTCATTATACCCTGTTGTAACGCAAAACATTCAGCCATAGAATTTACCATAGTATCATGAAGGGATCTATTAATGGAGGTTGTGAAGGTTGAGCCACTTGGTCCTGTGGTTTCATCATTATTATCGTCTACGTAATCTTTTTGGTGCTTTCTACGAGGCATTTTGGTGTTAGTTTAAATTATTTCGTTAATAATATCAAATGAAAAAGGAAGCCCTAGAACTCCAATAATATCTGAATTGTCGTCACAATTTATTGTTTGAAATTCTACTACTGTATAATTAATACAAACTTTTGTTTCTCCGTGCGTTCGTAAAGTACCGTCTCTCAAAAAGTATTTTATTATACGATCTATTCCTAAAAATGGATTAAGTCTGTCTTCTTTAATGATATTAATAGGTAACGAGGGATCTAATATGAATAGGCCTTCGTTATTTGTAAAGAATGAAGAATTTAATGATAATAGTGGATATAATTCGCTATACTTTAGTAAGAACTGAAAATATGAGTTCATTAATTAAATTTTACCGGGAGTATTATTCTCGTATAGGTGTGAGATTTGCTTTATATATATATATATATATTTTTTTTTTTTTTTGATATTCTTGAGATTTATTTAAATTAAAATATTTGATGAATTATTGAATTTAATATTTTGATTTATGTACCAAATTCTTAGCCACAAAATTATTGAAAATGTTACAATAAAAAGTGTTGTGAATAATATTATACAATACATGTAATATGTAGTCGATTAGAATGTAAATTTACTAGGATCTGTATTAAGGAAGGGAGATCCTAATATACCTGTTAACTCAGGTTGATTTTGATTAACAAAAGTTTTAAATTTTATTGCTTTATTAGCAATTACTATTTTTGTTGTTCCGGATGTAACGAATGACCCGAAATTTATTGTGTATTTTTCAATTCTTTTGATTTCAGTATCTTGAGTGAGTTTGTTTTCGTTTATTAAATTAATATCCAAAGCAGGATTGATTAAAAAGAGTCCTCTATTCTCTATTAAATTTTTAGAAGATATGTGAATTTTCGGATAAATCTCTAAATTGAATGAAATGTTATTAATATGCTCACTCATGAGAAATTTCTATGAGTATTAGAAGAATCTTCTAAATAAAGTATTTCGAAAGAAATTAGCTACTCGACTTCTTAATCGTCTTTGAATTGATAATTCACGTCTCCAGATTTCTCTTTCGTAAATGACTGCTATTCTTTCAAAATATCTAGTTTCAAAAATTTGATCCAGAAATGGTGCTCCTAATATACCGATAATTTCTGTATCACTATGAGAATAAGCGTCAACTTCAAATCTCAAAGAAAAATCACTAAATTCTATTATTGTATTTCCAATAGTATGAATCGCACCTTGTCGAGATATATTTGAATTATTACGTTCTATGTATACAAATGATGCTATTGCTGATTGTTGTATTAAATTTATCGATAAGGTGTGATCTATTAAAAAGTTACCTCTATGTAAATTGAAACAACCCGAAATCAATTCAATGTAAGGGTAATTATGTTGATTATAACTTAGATTTGAAAAATAACTACTCATTTAATTTTTTAAATTTATATTTTTATTAAAATTTGGTTGGCTGTGTGCAAGATTAATTGTCTTAGCAAAATTACAATATTTTTGTTACAATTCTTTATTTTTATTTAAAATTTGCTCCGTATTAGTTAATAATTTTTCGAAAAATTTTGAAAATTCTTGAATTGAATTTAATTCTCGTACTTCTAATAAATTATCAGTATATTCTACTTGTTTTTGTTGAAAGCGTTTCTGATTTCTTTTTCCTCCTCTATTCCTTGGTTTATCGTTATTATTTTGCATGATCTCAAACTGTAATTAAAGACATTTTGTCTTTGATTATAAGAAAATTTAAATTATTGTTAAAGTAGTATGTTTGATTATGGAAATTTTTTTTTAAGGAAAAAGCCTCTACTTCTTTAAAGTTAAAATTCGCCGATCGGCGTAAAAATAACTCTAAAATAAGCCTCAAACTTAACAAAATTTAGAAAATCTCTTTATTTTAACAAATTCGCCGATCAGCGTAAAATGATAAAATCAAGAACTTGTGTTTTAATAAAGTTAGTTGCCCTAATAACAAATTCGCCGATCAGCGTAAAATGCTATTAGTAAAATCGAAATTCGCCAAAAGGCGTAAGAACGATTTTATACAACTTGTTCTTTTATTACTTTAATTTTATGTTGCATAATGTGTTTTGTGTAATTAGTAATTTACTTGAAAAGAATGTTGTTAGAGCGTCAGTTAAATTTTTCTTTATTCTAAGTGTTGTAAGTGTTTAACTTGCACCTAGTGGAAGGAAAGAATAGTGTTTCGTATAACTCCGATCCGCGAGCAGAAATCAACAATCCTAAGTGTTAAAACTTAACAACTTGCACAATAACCGAGTACAATTCAAACTGCAATTGCCGGTTAAAGAAAGAATAATTTGAATTAATTAACACTCCTAAATTATTTGAAATTTTGAATTTAATACTTTTTAATAGGAAATATTATAATTGTCTAACAAAAGTGACGAATCCCACCGCTGCCACCAAATCAGCTGTTACATCCCGAGCAGAAGGCGAGTTTGATAGGTTAGGTTAAAGAATTTTGGAGGAATGGTAGGCTGATTATGGTCAAGTTGGTAAAGCTTGACCTTTATTTTTAAGTAGGATCGTTTGTACTTGTCAAAACTACGGGTTTTGAGTTACAACAACAATAAATATTCCCTTTTTAACAATTTATTTAAATATTCAAGAGTATGTTTACAAAATTATACAATGTTACTTACTTTTAGTTTACAGATTAGTCGTAGATTCAAAATTGAAGCGCTGGTCGATATAAGTTTGGTTTTCAAGATGTTGTTTCAATTGAATGAAACTGAGAAAGTTTGTTATGTTACACTTATGTAACTTTCACAACTTTAGGGTTTTTGCGTTTGTTTCAAGAGTTAGTACCGTTTCTAAGTGTTACTTATCGTCACTTGCACCTAATTATGGAAAGAAACTTGTTTCTAAGTGTGAGAAAAGCAACTTGCACAATAATTGAGTACAATTCGGTCTGCAATTGCCAATTAAAGAAAGAATTGGTAAAAAACTACAATTAATGAAACTTGACACGCAAAATACGACAGTTAATACATTAAAATTATTGATTCTAAGTGTCAAATTGCTTTTCTTGCACCTTTTACGGAAAGAAACTTGTTTCTAAGTGAATAACAAAATTGACTTGCACAATAACCGAGTACAACTCGAACTGCAGTTGCCGATTAAAGAAAGAATACAATAAATAATGAAAAACTGAAGGGTCGCTCTACAATGACTACTGGTCTTATAAACCGCACCGGAACTTTTGACAATTATCGATGAAGAAGCTTTCGTTTATATACTCTAAAATGAGTAAAAGTGGGAGAGTTTATAGCTAATTATGGGGATAAAGTATGTTGCCTTCTTAGAATTTACATTTCTGCTTATTATAGTCCTATTTATAGTTTGATTTTAGGAAGAATGCAGTTCTTCGAAAATTAACCTGAATATTTGCCTCGATTATGGAAAAAGTGAAGCTAGAGTTACAAGCAGTGATTCGCGGAGCTCGGGTTACAAAGTAGGTCATAGCAAGTACGCTCGAGCTTACGTGAGTCACTCCTTGACTTAACGCATTGTTCTCTATTTTGTCAATTTCTATCTCTTGTTTTGTTTTTTTTTATTATTTCAAATATGTAGGACAAAGTATAGAGTGTCAATTTATGATTTCTATCTCAATTTTGAATTCTTACGCTTTTTAACACGGGTATTATGTGTTGAAAATAAGATAGTGAAGTTACATTTCAGATATTCTTTTATAATAAAAATGTATCTGGGATGTAACAGGTCGAATCCTTGAAACGAATTTGTGGTATGATAAAATCATAATCATATGCTTTATTAAATTTTGGTCTTTTTTCTTTCAAATAATTTATTTCACAATAATCATTATTAAAAGATGGTTCCTCACAGCTCATATAAGATTCTTCGAAGTTAGTATATCTATGGTTTCTATGTTGCTCTCTTCTGTAAACATCCTGTATGTTGTTGTATCTTCTGTAGCCGTCTCCACATCCAACTCTTTGTTCATCAAAACTATATCTCTGTTGTGAATTACTGGAATTAATGTTATACTTGTCAAAATTCCAATTTTTCTTATCAAAATGCTGTCCTTCATAATCCTGTGACCTCTTGTTCCTGTCTTGTTTACATTCTCTGAAATTATTCTTTTTATTTAGATTGATAAATCCACTGTAGTTGTTGCTTCTTTTATAGTAATGCTGTTTCTGTTGTTGATTCAATTTTTGTCGCTGTTTCCTTGGTTCATACGAGTTATATTGGTCATTTTCGTCATAATAGGCCCTCGAATAATTGTAGTTAGATTGATAGGTGCTGTATACATTCTGGTCCACTTCGATGCCGTCTCTAAGTACTTCTTTTGCTATTTTAAAGGCTTCTTCTAACGTCTTAGGACCTCGTGCTGTTACTATAATTTTTGTATTGCTGGGAAGTGCGTTAGTAAATTTCTTTTTAGCCAGATTTTGTAAAAAATCTATTACACCCCGAATAGTATCTTTGTCATGATCTACCCGAAGTGTGTCTTTTGCATCACTAATGTAGATCCTCACTCGATCGTATAACTCATGTACATTTTCTTCTTTAAGCATGCGCAGATTGTTAATTTGATTAAAATAATATTCGAATGGAATATTTGGAGAAAATCTATCTTTCAGATGGTCTAATAAGTCTGTCAAAATTTCAAATTGGATATATTCAGTGCTAGCTTTTGCGTCACCTTTTAATTTACTTAGTATAGCTGCTATCACGGAAGCTTCATAAATAACTGGTATATGTGACGATGTGTATGCTATTTGTTGTATGAATTCTTTAACTGGTACATTATATCCATCAAATAAAGGAATGTCCTTTTTAAATTGTGCTAAAATCAATGAAAGAGCTAGTGCCTTGATTCACTATCAAAGAATCTTCTCTGCGATTAATTTTCGACATTGTTTTAAATTTCAGTCCTCTGTCCGCGTAGTTCTGCTAATTCAGCATGATCTAGTAGATCTTCCGAGTGTTGGAGGTTTTCTTTCAAAATGTTAATACCAATCCTTCTGTTTTATAGACTGATTTCACTAAAGTCATATTCAAAATTTTTGTGCTATAAAATTTTAAATAAGATTCCTAAGTTTTCTTAATTTTCGAAGTTTAATAAAATACAGCACTTGCCTACATTTTTCTATGCGCTTTAACTAGGATTTTTATTCAATTTATAATTTTAGGTTTTTTAATTTCGTTAAAATTTTATTTGTTATTTATCAAATATGAATTTTATTGAAAAAGAAACAATAAAAAAATGTATTTATTCATTAAAATTATACAGAAATAAATGAGTTTTTTAATTGTCTATATAAGCATTTCTTTCAATGTTTACTTCCTACTGACCTATACACCTGAGGTGTAACCCGACACAGTGTCGCGAAACCGAGTTCGTATACCTATCTAATTTAGCACATTATCTCTCTATGTTTTATTTCAATTATTTCTTTTTATTATTCAAAAAAAATCTAATAAATTTCACGATTAATTTTTATCATTTTCCGAATATTATCTTCGTTGATGATCTTCAAGACGAAGGCTCCCTTTTTTTGGTTTTTCTTCAAACTTTGAACCTCATTTTGTTGCTTTGGTTTCAATTCTTTATTTCAATTTTCGTTTATCAAAGATTTTTTTAGTTTATATTACTTATGTTAAAATAGTAATTTTCTTGTTAAAAAATTTATTCGCGATTTTCTTTTTATTAGACCCTTATATTTTCGATTTTTTTTATTTAAGGTATAGACCAAAAATTTCTCTGAGGAATTGGTAGTTGTTTTTTTTTTTAAATAAAAGATTTTTATTTAATCGAATAAGGTACTTTTTATTTTAAATTGGCGTTTTACGCGCAGTCCGACGTTAGCGAACTGCTTTAGCTACTACCCGCACTTTCTCTAAGCATATGTTTTTTTAAATATATTTCTTTTGTCTAAAAAAAGTTTAAAATGTATTAGTCACAATATAATTTTCATTCATATAGATTGCATCAAAGCAAAATTTCTCAAGTAAAAAAAATGTTGTGTAAGTGTAACTTCTATTTTTTTGTGTACCTACAACTTTTAAAAATCCAAAATCCACTATTGCAAAAGTAAAGGAGAGCAATCCCACCGCTGCCACCAATTATAATGTATTAAAATTATGAATAATAATTTAATTAATTAAACAATAAAATTAAAGGTAATTGTTACACAAGAAACCTTGTAACCTTTAAAGTTTGGTAGTGGATCCCCTCCTTCCTACTTATTGTTCAAGTAGTGAGGTGAGAATCTCTACTGTTTGGAAATAGTGGATTTTAAGGTTTTGGAGTTGTTGTGTAGATGCTAATAAAGTTAAACAAATTTACAAAATAATGAGAATATATTATAACTTCTAAACACTAATACAATTAGCTAAATTTCCCTTATTTACTTTATCTTAAAGATTACAATCTTTATCTTCTTTTAAGTATGTGATTCTACACAATATCTATTTTCTGATGCGTAATGTGTTTATGTGCATGTATTGTGTTTTAGTGTGTAAAACAACTTAGCTCACCTTTGTCATATATATTTATATATTTTCCTTTAGTTTTATTTCCTTTAGTTAATATCCTTTGTTTTTTAACGCGCTTGCACTTTAATTAATATTTCACTTTTCATTTCATACTTTTGTCACTTTATTTTATAACCATTTATTTATTCACTTATTTTATTACTTCATCTTTATCTTGTGGTCTATTATTCAGACCTTCAATTTAATTAAACAAACAAGGGCTTCGTACAATAACTTTTTCTGGCACTATAGCCCTAACTCTCCGTCTTGGTCACGCCGAGACACACGGGCAAATGCCCAGATTTCCCTGTGTCAATCGATTTTATTAATCGACATTACAGTGGTGAAATCATACTTTAGTTTATTGCACCTGCTCGTTGCCAGTCGCTTTTCTGCAAGCTTGCAGTTTTAGGCAGTGGTGAGAATAGAAATAAAAGATTTTTCATTTTTAAATAATTTTGAATTTTTCAATACTTGCTAAAACTGGGTTGCCACAAACATTTAATTTTGTTTTTCTCTGATTTCTAGAAAGAATTTTGACTTTTTTCCTGATCATAAAGAATATTCTGATTCACTCTAAAAATTATTAGACAGGTACACACAAAAAAATTTTCTATTACTTTTATTTACGAATTTTCTTAATTGAAAAATTATTCAAAAATACAAATAACTTCATTTTTAAAGAAATATTTACTTATTATTATTTTTCTGTAGGAATTAAGATTTAAAAAAAAATTGAAATTTAAAAACTTATAAGAATATTATTTTAAATATGAAGAAGTCTTTGACTCGGTGTGAACAATTTTTTTTTAGAATTAAAGATAACCTAGGAATAAAATTATTATTTTATATAAGAATTACTGAAATTGATGACATCAAAGAATTATATAACAATTTTTGAATATAATTTAATACTTTTTAAACAATTTTATTAAAATTTTTAAAAATAATTGAATACTTTAAAAGAATTTCGTTATTTATTTATAAATATAATTAAATTGTAGAATTTTTAAAAAAAAATTGTAAATAATTTAATTTCTGCAAAGTATTTTATTATTTTTCAAAGTATTTGAATTCTTGCGATAAATTTTGATTTTTAATAACCTCGAAAATGTATTGCGCAAAATGTATACAAAAGAAATGTCAAAACTAGAAATAAAACAAAAGAATCCAGATAAGTCTAACTTCAGGTGTGGACAGAGATCTGGAATTCCGGAATACGAATATTATTATAGTTAATTAATTAATGAGAAAAGAATTTTTACGACTTGAGTGAAATAGATCGCTCTGAAAGCCGACACCTATCCGCATAACGCGTGGCTTAGACCACGGCGCTTGCAAAATTTTTTTAATTATCCCCATAAATGTCATGAATTATAACGTTTTACTATATTTTAATTTGATATTTAATTATTGATAGTATTATTATTATATGATATAAAATTTACTTCTTACGAATATATTCAAGAATTCATATTATTTTTAATTATTTTTTCTTTAGAACTGCGTTTTTTTGGTGGGATAAAAAGGTAATAAAAAAGGAATATTTTAAGGTAACTTTGAAAAAAATCAAAGGGGGCATAAAGGGTTAAAAATTGAAAAAATTTTTTTTTAAAATTTTTTCTATGAAATACAAATTTAAAAAAATTTTGTGATACATAGATTTAAAGTTTAGGTAATTCTGCAGAAAAAACTCTCTAGGCGTTTTAAAATCCATTCATTTTTTATAAAGTTAAAGCGGTTCGAAAATTATTTTTGTTAAAAGTTTGACCTCTGACAGTATGGCAACCCCGCATTGCACAGACCTAAAATCATGTTTTTTCTCTTAGTTTTTAGATGTACTAAAAGACATATTATTGCTAAAAAAAGCTAAGCACTTTTTTAAAGTGGCTTTTTTCAGAGAATGTCTCATATATGGGTGATTTTTCTGAAAGTGACATAAAAAATGTCCCATATACTTTCTAATTCAATTTCCTAATATAAATAAAAATTTATTTAAAGAAGAATTCATCTGTATAAGTACAATTTTAGTAAAAAACATTAACTTTTAAATCAGAAAGTGAAACAAGATCAAATGTTTGAAGTTTCACAGAGGTGTGTATAGAAATGAATACTCCAATCACCACTTGTGTATATGAGTTTTCTTTTGAATTAACACTGTCCACTAGAAGAGGGGATAATGAAATGGTACTAACCCAAAATAAAGTCGATTCTGGAGTTCTTCTTCAGAAGAACTCGAGATATCACTCTTACTAGATCAAAAAAAGACATTTTGAGTAAAACGCATTTAAAGTTTTTGTTCATAAGTTTCGAAATATTTAAAAAAAAAATAATCGGATTTGCTTGAAAATCGTTATTTCCGAGTTTTTGAGGTCGTTAACTACGAATATGGAATCAGATTTTTAAAATTCAAAATGGCGGATCCAATATGGCGGACATTTTTATCAAAATCATGGGATTTGCTTGATAATCGTTACGGAGGGGTTTTTAGGGTCGCTGATTTCGAATATGACAAAAATATGACAAAACATTTGGTTTAAAAATCAATTTTCAAGATTCTGAAACAATTCAATAAAATAAAGACCTCAAATCTAATTTTTTAAATAACAATAAATAAATAATATTAATTAAAATAATAATAATAAATAATGGTAATTTAAGAATTGTAATAATAAATAATAAAATTTTTTGTTAAATAAATAATAATAAAACATAAAACACTAATTAACAATAAGAAATAATAACAATCAAGAATAACAATTAACAATTATAATAGATCATTATAAGTATTAAATAAATAATAATAATAAATACTTGTAAATAAACAATAATAACAATAAATATTTAAGTATATCAGTAATAATAATAGATTTTTTCTGCTTCTATTTACAGAATTGAATGTGTAGAAGCGGAATTTTATGCAAAAACTAATGCAACTATATATGCTCCGTTGGAAATTTTGATTTGCTCCTCATCGAATTATGAACAGCTGAGGGAGTACTTGGAAAATTTAGTTAAGCTTTTCGAGTTAGCGAAGACTGAGATGGCTAACAATCCAGACTTCCAGAATCACATGATCAAATCATATGCAAAGATCGGAGATTTCTTACTAGAAATCAAAGAATTTAAAGATGGGCACATTTTAAAAAAAATTGCCAATATGTAATTGGAGTGTTTTCAAAAATATATACAAGATGTGTAAACACTAACAAATTTTACGTGTATTTTTATTTCTAAACTTTTTTTTTATCCCACATACACAAAAATGGCGCTTTCTGATAGCAGATGACAGGGAGGAAAGTCATTTTTTTCTTCGACCGTATGAAAATGGCGTCCGTGTTCTCCCAAAGGCAAGAAAATTAGCTGTTCACGTGCATTTTTCTTGCCCATGGGAGAAAACGGCCGCCATTTTCATACAAGTTGAACAAGTGAATGACTTTTACTCCCTGTCGTCTGCTATCTGAAATCGCCACTTTTGTGCATTAGGAAAAAAAATTTCGTAAGTAACACGAGAATAAAGGCAGCCAATTTCTATACGATGATTTTGTATAGTGTTATCCTCTTGTTGCTTAATATACTATTCCATACCTATTTCATTTTATTATTATTTAATGAGAAACTGTTTTCTATGATTTACTAACCCATTTTACAGTAAGATATAAATAGATAATATTTTTACAATAGAATCTTGAATTTAAATTTTTTTTAAATAAATCTATAATATAATAAGAAGATTATTATATGTAATTATGACAATTGTTTGAAGATTGTTAATGATAATAATTTCTTGAAAAAGAATGCTTTGCTTTTGAAAAGAGATAATTGTAAAATTTAAAAACAGGAAATGAAATTTAAAACTATTATAACACTACTTTTGTTTTAAAGAATGATAATAATTATTTTTTAGATGCTATCTTTATGTATATCTTCTTAAATATCAAAGCTTAGGGCGCGAAGACTAAACGAACTCTTTGTGAACTCTTTCCGACAGTCGATAAATTACCTAATTACTGACTGTCGCGCATCGATTACCATCGGAAAATCCTTGTAACGAGTACGCGTGAGACTCACCACGAAGCCGAGATGCGCGTCTGCTTTGGCGTCCCCGTCGGCTATTTACTTCATTCTCAGTTTGGCGTAAAAATAAGTGACAGGTCACAAAAGACCATATTGTATTAACCCATTAAGGACCAGACGGACGAAAAATTCCAATTTACTTTGAGGACTTCGTTTTTTATTAAAATGCATATAAAAAAATTGGCACATACAATTTTTAATGTAAAATTTACTCCTCTTTCAGATTATACTGTTAAAATTTGTTTATACCAAATTGTTAAAAAGTTATAAACAATTTTTTCAAAAGAAACACGATTTTTAGAGAAAAAAATTTCATTTCAGACTATTTTCACCAGAAAAAAGTAAATAGATACTCACAAAAGCTCCAAATATAGCGTCCATGGACCCTCAGCTACAAAACCCTGAAGCGATCAATTTTTTTCAAATGTTGGACGCTAATATGGCGGCTAAAACTAAAAAAATGGTTCACATATGAAACCTCCAACTTTTTCAAGTCACTGAAATCGCCTAAAACTCATTACTCGGGGATTCTTGGGGTCGCTGATTACAAATATGATGTCAGTTTTCAAAAATTTAAAATAGCGGATCCAATATGGCGGACGAGTTTTGTAAAAATTAATTAGATTCATCTTAAACTCTCTACTCGGGGGGAACTGGGGTCACTGATTACGAATATGATGCCAGTTTTCAAAAATTCAAAATGGCGAATCCAATATGACGGACGAGTTTTGTAAAAATTAATTGAATTCACCCGAAACTTGTTACTATGGGGTTCTTGGGGTCGCTGATTACGAATATGATGTCAGTTTTCAAAAATTCAAAATGGCGGATCAGTTTTGTAAAAAAAATTTGTATTCACCTGAAACTCTCTACTCGGGGGTTTTTTGGAGGCACTAATTACGAATGTGATGTCGGTTTTTAAAAATTTAACATATAAAGCGCACCCTGGGTGTGCGACACCCATATTTTAGCTTTTTACTCTAATATTTCGTTTAAATTCGTAAAAATTGAAAATGTATGGCTATTGGACGGTACATTTTGTACATATCTTTATGTTCCGTGAGTTACATTACACAGGTCTACTAATTTCAGACCTAGAAACGGGATAAGTCATTTCCGATGTAATTTGTCACCCTGAATCTAAAACTGGCAGCGAAATTGCTCTATCACATCAGGATTCTGAGATATTCTAACCTAAAAGAGTACAAAAGGCCATTTTTGGCAACATTCAACTCTCAATAAAATCTACAAAAAAATTTTTTTATTATTGGAACAAATTTTAAAAGAAAGTACAATTATTAACCTTTCAAAATATTCTACACCCGATCCGATCCGACTTTTTTCCCTAAGATACAACAATTTAAAGTTTAGGTTACACGACCTAAAATTTGAAAAAAGGAAGAAAAGAATAATTGGAAAGTACTTTAGCTTAAGCATCTGATTCTTAATATTTTGGGATCGTTGATTAGAAAACCAATGTCAGATTTTTAAAATTCAAAATGGCGGATCCAATATGGCGACTGTTTAAATAAAAAATTGATCGGATTCGCTTCAAACTTTTTACTCGGGGGTTTTTGAGGTCGCTAATTACGAATCCGATGTCAGATTTTCGAAATTCAAAATGGCGGACGTAATATGGCGACATATTTTCAAAAAATTTAACGGATTCACTTGAAACTCTTTACTTGGGTGTTTTTGAGGTCGCTTATTAAGAATCTAATGTCAAATTTTCGAAATTTAAAATTATTGTAGATCTAATATGGTATTATATGTTAGTTAAATCGAAAAACGTGAAATTCGAAGTCTTTTGAGTACTTGAAAAAAAGTTTTTCACACCTATAGATATCTAAATTGAGAAAAGATGAATTTACAGGTCTAGATATAAGCAAAGAAGTGATTCTGTATTATATTCTAAAAACGAAACCAACTATACGAAAAACCTTTGAAGAAAAATGTGTAAAGGTTCATAAAGAAAAATAAAACTTTTAATTTTTTTTACTAAAAGAGTGTATAAATTATGCCCTAAATATTCGAATTTAACGTTTTTCGATTTTACTAACATATAGTACCATATTAGATCCACAATAATTTTAAATTTCGAAAATGTGACACCAAATTCTTAATAAGCGACCTCAAAAACACCCGAGTAAAAAGTTTCAAGCGAATCCGATCAATTTTTTATTTTGACAGGCGCCATATTACATCCACCATTTTGAATTTCAAAAATCTGACATCGGATTCGTAATTAGCGACCTCAAAAACCCTCGAGTAAAAAGTTTTAAGCGAATCTGATCAATTTTTTATTTTGACAGGCGCCATATTGGATCCGCCATTTTGAATTTTGAAAATCAGACATCGGTTTTCTAATCAACGATCCCAAAATATTATTAATCAGATGCTTAAGTTAAAGTACTTTCCAATTATTCTTTTCTTCCTTTTTTCAGTTTTTAGGTCGTGTAACCTAAACTTTAAATTGTTGTATCTTAGGGAAAAAAGTCGGATCGGATCGGGTGTAGAATATTTTGAAAGGTTAATAATTGTACTTTCTTTTAAAATTTGTTCCAATAATAAAAAAAATTTTTTGTAGATTTTATTGAGAGTCGAATGTTGCCAAAAATGGCCTTTTTTACTCTTTTAGGTTAGAATATCTCAGAATCTTGACGTGATAGAGCAATTTCGCTGCCAGTTTTGGATTCAGGGTGACAAATTACATCGGAAATGAGTTATCCCGTTTCTAGGTCTGACAAAATTTTAAATTTTGTATGCCTGTGTTATTCTTTCAAGTGTCTTTGTGTATTTGACAACTTTATGAAGTTGACAGCGAAAAATTTCTATGTGGCTGACACCCAGTTATCGGTTTAAGGTAATTTCAGTAGTTAAAGAAATTTGTTGTAGAAATTAATATTAAATAAATTATTATGAAACATATTGAATCATATTCGTAATCAGTGCCCCCAAATAATTCTCGAGTAGAGAGTTTCAGGTGAATCCAATTAATTTTTACAAAACTCGTCCGTCATATTGGATCCGCCATTTTGAATTTTTGAAAACTGACATCATTTTTGTAATCAGCTACCCCAAGAACCCCCGAGTAACGAATTTCAGGCGATTGCAGTAACTTGAAAAAGTTGGAGCACTATGTTTCATATGTGAGCCATTTTTTTAGTTTTAGCCACCATATTAGCGTCTGCCATTTTGAAAAAAACTGATCGCTTCAGGGTTTTGTAGCTAAGGGTCCATGGACGCGATATTTTGAGTTTTTAAGAGTATCTACCTACTTTTTTCTGGTGAAAATACGTCTGAAATGAAATTTTTCTCTCGAAAAATCGTGTTTTGTTGTTAAAAATTGTTTATAACTTTTTAACAATTTGGTAAAAACAAATTTTAACAGCAGAATCTAAAATATGAGTAAATTTTACATTAAAAATAGTATGTGCCACTTTTTAAAAGGCATTTTAATAAAAAACGAGGTCCTCAAATTCAATTAAAATTTTTCGTCCGTCTGGTCCTTAATAAGTTTAATCCATAAAATTAACATTAATTGTGCCTTTTTTTGTCAAGATGAGCTAAGGAACCATGAAGGGACGTCGACGTATCTCCGGTGAGTCTCATAACAATTGAATGTGTTGTCTACTGACAATTATCGATCAAAATAAGAATTGTTTCATTTTGCTTTGTTTCACGACATGACATTTCTGTACCTTTTGAACAGGTCCCGTCTGGACCTGTAATCTTCTTGATTATTAAAACAAAATTAAAACTAACTGGTCATTTCTCTTACCCCGCGCTCTCCTTGAAAAGATTGAGCTAGCGTAAATTTAAATAATTAATCGGTTTGAATATTTTTCCACAAAATATCTCTGGCGTCGGGCAATAAATAAAAACAACAAAAGTAACGTGTGTTTTGTGTAATTTGTTGATTATAAATTAAATAAAATTAAATTCTTGAATTAAATAATCTCATGTTGGTTAGTAAATTATAATAAATTTTAAAAAATTAACAAAGATAAATAAGACACCCGTTATAGTGCTTAACTGCTATCTCATTTCCGGAAATTAGAAATCAAAGCAAGCATGACATCCTAAATGTTTCTATTGATTATAACAGTGTCAGAGGAAAAATTGTTTTATTGACAACGGAATTTGGATTCGGAGAGTTGGCAGCTATTATGGAATTCGATTAACTTTTTATGTTCCTTCTCTTTAGCTGGATAATCGGACCGACTACCAAAAATTAACAAGAGTTTTGATATTTGCTGCAACTTGCAAAATGTACAACTTTTTCACAGAACAATTTGAATTAGTTGTTTTACAACATCGAAATATTTATGTGCAAGTTATCTACTTAGGATGCAAGTATTTCGACTAAGTAATTAGAAGATATTTAAATCTCACTATTCGAGGAGCATGTGATCAAATGGATAGAGATTTTACCTATTGGAGTGAGAGAGAGGAAGAGATGGTGTTGGATATAGTGGACCACCTGAGTGAAGAAGAGTGTGAGATAGTGCAGGGTGATCATGAGAGTGAGGGAGAACAAGTTATAGTTGTTGACGATGAGAGTGAGGAAGAAAAAGATCTTGTGGTGGTAGACAGTGAGGAAGAACAAGTGAAAAGGGGTCAGCAAGTGAAAGAAGAGGAGCGTGAGGGGGAGACTGTGCATGAGAGTAAAAGAGAACAAGATATAGTGGTTGACGATAAGAGTGAGGAAGAACAAGATCTTATGGTGGTGGACAGTAAGAAAGAACAAGTGAAAGGGGGTAAGCAAGTGGAAAAGGAGGAACATGAAGGAGAGAATGTGCATGTGAGTGAGAGAGAGGAGATTATAAATGAGAGTGAGGGAGAGATGGTGTATGAAGGTAAGCTGCAAGTAGGGGAAGAGTGAGGGAGAGCAAGATACGAATGATGAACGTAAGAGTGAGGAAGAAAGAGGTATGGAAGATGTACGTGAGAGTGAGGGAGAACGTGATATGCAAGATGTTCATGAAAGCAAGGGAGAGCGTGATATGCAAGATGTACATGAGAGCGAGGGAGAGCGCGAAATGCAAGATGTACATTAGAGTGATGGAGAGCGAGATATGGGTTATGAGAGTGAGAGAGAAGTAGAGATAGGGGATGAACTTGAGAATGAGTAAAAATAAATGTAAATGAAAATATTTTACATAAATTTTGTTCTTTATATAAACATTTTCATTAATTTTTTCTTTCATACAACATTTCACAGTGGTCTGGAAGGCGGAAATCTCGGAGCAAAAATGACGATAAATCCTTCCTCTTCTTCAGAAAACTTGTTTCAAAATTGATTTTTAAAGCCTGTAAAGCAGACTACTGCTTTAAGGGGGGTAAAGTCTATTTGGTAAAAAAACGCATGTTTTTATAATTTTTTTTGGTGATACGCAGAAAGTTAATTTATTTTATCGCTTTGCATATAAATATGCAACATTTGAACAATATTTCTCTAAATTTTAATTCAAAAATATTAAGATTTGACCGAAATAATAGGATTTTTTTAAGCGCCTCAAAAAAATAAAAGTGCATCTGTTAAAGGAGATGTTTTTTTAGGTAACGCTGGAAAGAATTTTTTTATAATTTTTCGATTTTTCGTAGCACTTAAAAGCCAAAAAGTCGATTTTCGCTATAAAAAAATGATTTAATTGTTATTGTAAAATAAGTAATTTTTTATTTTTTTTTAAAATTCTAAGGGTTACCTGAAGAATTATGTGAAGAAGCTGTGTGCAAAATTGCAGAACGATTGGTCAAGTAGATTTTGAGATATCGTGAACACGGACTTTAAAAATGACTAGTTTCAGAAAAATGCTTCAATCAGTAAGGATCAAATGCACAATACTTGAAGTTTGGCATTATTTTTACACGTTGAAACGCAATTTAAAAATTTAGCAATGTGTATTTCTTATCGCACAAGAATCACTCTTTGAAATGGTGTATCGAAAAATATTGCACATTTAAAAACAAACAAATTACAAATGATTTTTTAATGAAGAACATGAAACTTGAAGCCTGGACCTACAGAACTAAAGTACTCATAACTTCGTCAATTTTGCTTCGATTGACTTGAGATTTTAACACGACATTCTGGAGATATTATGTAATCATTAAAAAAATTTCTAAAAAAATGCAATAAAAAATTTTTAAGACCTTACCCCTTCCTTAACAGAGAGGATATGTTCTTAATGTAACAGATTTTATCATAAAAATATGACGTCATAAAAATATGACGTCCCCAATGGAGGAATTTAATGAGAAATTTATTAGGCCATGATGCTACTTTTGACCTATAGGTAAAAATAGGTAAAATTAGTATAAATGTCTATTTACCGTTACGACAGAGCAGGTCAAAACTGCCCTTAAAATTGACCTAAATTTTGAGAGCAGAGAAACCTATACATACAGGTTATCCCTTGCAGTCACGCAATTAGAATAATCGACAAAACATTGCAAACTCTATTGTAGATAGGGTTTCTTGGGTCGCTAAATTCGAATCCAGGGTCAAATTTGCAAAATTGTTGAAATTCATAATAGTAGATTTAATAATGTTACGTTCAAAGGCGTAACTATTTTTATTTTTTTAAATATTTTAATTTATTAAGATTATATAGAGTCTAAAAGAATTTTGGGAAATATGTATTTAATTTTAAGCACACCTTACACTAATAACGTTTAGGAATTATATATAGTCCACTTATCAAATTTATTAATACTAAATTATCACTAAATCCATAAAAACAAAATAGTTATTTCAAAAATTCTTCTTCAGTATTAAAAAATTACTAAATTATTATTTTGATTAAGAATATGAATAGAAATCATTTAAAGTAATGTAGCGACCGTCTCGGGAATTTGTCAATTTTACAAAAAATAGTCACCTACAAAAAGACTCTTTAAAGTATTTGTAAAAAATACTAATAAAGGAGAATACACATACACACGAGCAAAATCCAATAGAGAA
Organism: Leptopilina heterotoma; assembly: GCF_015476425.1. Taxonomy (NCBI): domain Eukaryota; kingdom Metazoa; phylum Arthropoda; class Insecta; order Hymenoptera; family Figitidae; genus Leptopilina; species Leptopilina heterotoma. The sequence goes on from NW_025110845.1 coordinate 478,103, forward strand.
CAACGAACTCTATCACGCCATTTACCAAGGAATTTTCAAGCTTGCAAAAAGCTTCCTTGGTAACAATAAAGTTTGGCGGGCCGTGTTTTCCCACCTATAAAAAATTGAGTCAATTTCCAGGGTGTGAACGATTTCCTTCCTAAATTAATGAACGAGTTTTATTAAGTATTTCCCGCAGAGCGGACGTTTACTATATCTTTATTTTTTCTTTTCCCGCCAAAGGCGGAAGTAGATTATTTTTCTTATCCCCAAAAACAAGGGTTGAAATTCAAATATTGAAGTCAGTGTTTTCTTAAAAAAAGATAGATTTATAAAAATCTGATATTGTTACTTAACAAGAATATTTAAAAAAAAGAATCAAATAAAAAGAATATATAAAAATATACAAAAAACAAGTAAAGAAGTAAAATATAAAAAAGTGAATGTTTAAAAGAGTGAGTTAAAATAAAAAAAAGAAAGTAAAATTTATTTAGTTCTAAATGATAGTGTTTTTCTGAGTGATTTATAATTAAAATCTCAAAGTGAAGTTCAGTTACTGTTTTAATATATAAGAAAGACGAATACAAGATATTGAAATTCAAGCCTTGTATTTGAGATCTAAGACCCTTTACTCTCAGTCTCTTTAAATTCTGGAATTTATTCAAAAAATGAGATAAATGTTTAAATACGGTGATCCCGAATTTTCAGCATTCAAATAATATTTTTTGAATATTGTCTCAGATTTAGATCAATCAGAGAGTACAAACTTAATTAGAAGAAAAACAAAGAAAACAAAATTACATTTTTATAAAAATAAAAGTATAAAGTATCGATAAGAGCACAATTGAAATTAAAAACAGGATATTATCCATAAGTGTCGATATTACCTTAAATAAATCGAAAAATTAAAAAGATTTTTCTCGTACTAAAAAGAAAATAATCCATTAAAATTACAATTTACAATTGGTGAGTAAACTATATAATAATTCCACATTTATAAATTTTCATAACACATACACACACAAGGTGAAATTACTATTAATAGAGTAACTTTCTTAGTATAATAAATGTATTTATGTTACGAAAGTTAAAGAATTTATATCCTTTATTGTATTTTTAAAAGGGGTAATTTTAATAATTCTTAATACTAATTTTATATATATACAATATTTTTGAAGGATAATTCTATTGTAACTATTACTGTCCCTTTTTGCTATTACTACTTTATTCTTATGGAAACAAATAAAATAAACTAGATTATGTCATTAATATGATAGAGTAATTATTTGTGTCTTACAACCTATTTCAACCTATCTTTTTATTTTCCTTTATAAAGCTTAATACCGTCTAACCGGAGGCGTTGAACTGATACTTAAAGGGGGGATCCTAAATTTTTATAACAATATTTTTTTCAAAATAAACTTAACATTCATTTCTTGCTAATAAAATACTGAGTGTTTTATTATTTTAAGACTATTAAAAATTCTTTTTAATACAGTTAAGTCTGAATTCGATTAAAATATTAAAACTTTTAAATAAATAATAATTAAATTAGAAACAATCGAATTTAAACATAACAAATAAGGCGACGAATTTTTAAATATTAAACGGATTCACTTAAAACTTGTTACTCAGGGATTTTTAGAATCTGATGTCACTTTTCAAAAATTCAAATTTTTTAAAAATTCGTCCGCCATATTAAATCCGCCATTTTTAATTTTTGAAAAGTAATAACGGATACGTAATCACCAATCCCAAAAACCCTTAAGTACCAAGTTTCAAGCAAATCTGGTGGGTTTTTATTTTTTTTCAACCATCTCAAAAGGTGGTCGATATATTGACAAATCTGACTGAAAGGTTTAAGCCTTAACCTGTACTTGTAGGTTAACAAATTTTGAAAATGATACGTTTGTTGCGGCGATACCTTTTTGTAATATAGGTGGATATATGTTAATATTCGTACCAATCCTTCCTGTTAAATTGCATTTTTTTAAAAATTGATGTGTAAATTTACACACTTCAAATTGATTTTCCCGATATCTCACTTAAATGATCAGCTGGGATTTCAAATCAAACGGATGTGTAATGTCCAAACCTTCCTTAAAACATCCCTGTTTGTCGATTTTGTCGTCATTTTTGCTCGGAACTTTCCGCCTTCCAGACCACCGTGTCTACTTTACCAACCGTTCTACAATTTTGCACACAGCTTCTTCACATAATTCCTCAGGTAACCCTTAGACCTTTTTTTAAAAAAATAAAAAATTACGTATTTTACAATAACAAATAAATCATTTTTTATAGCGAAAATCGACTTTTTGGCTTTCAAGTGCTACGAAAAATCGAAAAATTATAAAAAAATTCCTCCCAGCGTTACCTCAAAAAACATCTCCTTTAACAGATGCACTTTGATTTTTTGGAGGCGCTTAAAAAAATCCTATTATTTCGTTCAGATCTTAATATTTTTGAATTAAAATTTAGAGAAATATTGTTCAAATGTTACATAATTATATGCAAAGCGATAAAATAAATTAACTTTCTGCGTATCGACAAAAAAAATTTAAAAAACATGCGTTTTTTTACCGAATAGACCTTACCTCCCCTTGTTAAAGCAGTAGTCTGCTTTACAGGCTTCAAAAAATCAATTTTAAAACAAATTTTCTAAAGACCAGGAAGGATTATTGTATGGCTTGGGGAAATTGTCTTTTTAAGCTTAAATATAATACACTATCATCTAACAATTTCGTTTACCGTAATCATTTCCTTCCCCTTCAAAAAAATTGCTAAAAAACGCTTTTTTTAGCTTAAATGATCAGCTGGGATTTTAAATTAACAGAATTTGTAATGCCCAAACCTTCTTTAACACATCCCCGTGTGTCGATTTGATCGTCATTTTTGCTCGGAACTTTCCGCCTTCCAGACTACCGTGTAGATTTTAAGATATCGTGAACACGGACTTTAAAAATGCCTAGTTTTAGAAAAATGCTTTAATCAGTAAAGATCAAATGCACAATAGTTGAAGTTTGGCATTATTGTTACACGTTGAAACGCAATTTAAAAATTTAGCAATGGGTATTTCTTATCGCACAAGAATCACTCTTTTAAATGGTGTATCGGAAAATATTCCACATTTAAAAACCAACAAATTACAAATGATTTTTTAATGAAGTACATGAAACCTAAAGCCTGGACCTACTGAACTAAAGTACTCATAACTTCGTCAATTTTGCTTCAATTGACTTGAGATTTTAACACAACATTTTGGAGATAATATGTAATCATTAAAAAAATTAAAAAAAATTCAATACAAAATTTTTAAGACCTTACCCTTTCCTTAACAGAAAGGATATGTTCTTATTGTAACAGATTTCATAGATAAAAAATATGACGTCCCCAATGGAGGAATTTAATGAGAAATTTATTAGGCCATGAGGCCTACTTTTGACCTATAGGTAAAAATAGGTAAAATTAGTATAAATGTCTATATACCGTAACGGGAGAGCAGGTCAAAACTTCCCTTAAAATTGACCTAAATTTTGAGAGCAGAGAAACCTATACATACAGGTTATCCCTTGCAGTCACGCAATTAGAATAATCGACAAAACATTATAAACTCTATTGTAGATTGGGTTTCTTGGGTCGCTAAATTCGAATCCAGGGTCAGATTTTCAAAATTGTTAAAATTCAAAATGGTGGATTTAATAAGGTGACGAATTTTTAAAAATTAAACGGATTAACTAAAAACTTGTTACTCGGGGATTTTTAGCTTCACTGATATCGAATCTGATGCCACTTTCCAAAAATTCAAATTGTTAAAAAACTCGTTCGCCATATTAAATCCGCCATTTTGAATTTTTGAATACTAATAGCGGATTCGTAATCAGCAATCCCAAAAACCTCCGAATAACAAGTTTCAAGCAAAGCTGGTGGGTTTTTATTTAATTTAAACCATCTCAAAAGGTGGTCGATATATTGACAAATGTGACTGAAATTAAGCCTTGACCTGCACTTGTAGGTTAAGAAATCTTGAAAATGATGCGTTGGTTGCGGCGATATCCTTTTATAATATAGGTGGATATAACGTTAATATTCCTACCAATCCCTCCTGTTAATTTCATTTTTTTAAAAATTGAGGTGTAAATTTACACATTTCAAATTGATTTCCCTATATCTCACTTAAATGATCAGCTAGGATTTCAAATCAAACGGATGTGTAATTTCCAAACCTTCCTTAAAACATCCCCGTTTATCGATTTTGTCGTCATTTTTGCTCGGAACTTTCGGCCTTCCAGACCACCGTGTTTAAAACAAATGAATAGATTTTAAAACGCCCAAAGAGTTTTTTCTGCAGAATTACTTAAACTTTAAAACTATTTATCACAGAAATTTTTTTAATTTATATTTCATAGAAAAAATTAAAAAAAAAATTTTCTTTAATTTTTAACCCTTTATGGCCCCTTTGATTTTTTTCAAAATTACCTTAAAATATTCCTTTTTTTATTACCTTTTCATCCCACCAAAAGAAATTTTGGGACAGCAATATTTGTATGAGTTACAAATTAAAAACTAGCTCAGCGCTTCATTACTAGACTTATTGACCGTATCATACATGTAATCTGAATCAGATTCGTTTTCAGAGTCAAATTTATTATCATCCTCAAATTCGTTTTCGACTTGCAATTCACTCAAATTTCCTGAAGAAGTAGAATGTTCAGGTGCAACAGTTAAAATCTCAGGCCAACCTTCTGTCGAAACCTGTTTTCAACATTTGTCGCACAAATACAAATTTTGAGGTACTCCAATAATTTTGCAGTTATTGATTTTTCGTACGTTTTCATTTTTATGGTCTTTAAATTAAAATGGAATAAAACATTTAACAAAAGGCATTTTTCAGAAAGCTAAGACAATTAATGGAAAATAAAAAATAAAATTATAAATGTACTTACTGCAAAAAAAGTTACCATTCATTAATAGTAGAAAATGTTACAGGTACAAAAAGTCGCGATACTTATAATATGCGTAAATAAACTCGATTGTAAGAAAGCATTCATCAGTGCCACCTAGTGGCTTTTTTGGATACTCGAATTCTATACGCAAGAGCATTTTCTCGAATTGAGAGCGTGCGCTGACCAATTTTTTAATTTGTAACTCATACAAATATTACTGTCCCAAAATTTTTTTGGTGGGATAAAAAGGTAATAAAAAAAGGAATATTTTAAGGTAACTTTGAAAAAAATCGAAGGGGCATAAAGGGTTAAAAATTGAAAAAAAATTTTTTTAATTTTCTCTATGAAATACAAATTTAAAAATATTTTGTGATACATAGCTTTAAAGTTTAGGTAATTCTGCAGAAAAAACTCTCTAGGCGTTTTAAAATCCATTCATTCGTTTTAAAGTTATAGCGGTTCGAAAATTATTTTTGTTAAAAGTTTGACCTCTGACAGTATGGCAACCCCGCATTGCACAGACCTAAAATCATGTTTTTTCTCTTAGTTTTTAGATGTACTAAAAGACATTTTGAGAAAAACGCATTTAAAGTTTTTGTTTATAAGTTTCGAAATATTTAAAAAAAAATAATCGGATTTGCTTGAAAATCGTTACTTCCGAGTTTTTGAGGTCGTTAACTACGAATATGGAATCAGATTTTTAAAATTCAAAATGGCGGATCCAATATGGCGGACATTTTTATCAAAATCATTGGATTTGCTTGATAATCGTTACGGAGGGGTTTTTAGGGTCGCTGATTTCGAATATGACAAAACATTTGGTTTAAAAATCAATTTTCAAGATTCTGAAACAATTCAATAAAATAAAGACCTCAACTCTAATTTTTTAAATAACAATAAATAAATAATATTAATTAAAATAATAATAATAAATAATAGTAATTTAAAAATTGTAATAATAAATAATAAAATTTTTTGTTAAATAAATAATAATAAAACATAAAACACTAATTAACAATAAGAAATAATAACAATCAAGAATAACAATTAACAATTATAATAGATCATTATAAGTATTAAATAAATAATAATAATAAATACTTGTAAATAAGCAATAATAACAATAAATATTTAAGTATATCAGTAATAATAATAGATTTTTTCTGCTTCTATTTACAGAATTGAATGTGTAGAAGCGGAGTTTTATGCAAAAACTAATGCAACTATATATGCTCCGTTGGAAATTTTGATTTGCTCCTCATCGAATTATGAATAGCTGAGGGAGTACTTGGAAAATTTAGTTAAGCTTTTCGAGTTAGCTAATTGGAGTGTTTTTTCAAAAATATATACAAGATGTGTAAACACTAACAAATTTTACGTGTATTTTTATTTCTAAACTTTTTTTTTATCCCACATACACAAAAATGGCGCTTTCTGATAGCAGATGACAGGGAGGAAAGTCATTTTTTTCTTCGACCGTATGAAAATGGCGTCCGTGTCGTCCCAAAGGCAAGAAAATTAGCTGTTCACATGCATTTTTCTTGCCCATGGGAGAAAACAGCCGCCATTTTCATACAAGTCAAACAAGTAAATGACTTTTACTCCCTGTCGTCTGCTATCTGAAATCGCCACTTTTGTGCATTAGGAAAAAAATTTTGTAAGTAACACGAGAATAAAGGCAGCCAATTTCTATACGATGATTTTGTATAGTGTGATTCTCTTGTTGCTTAATATACTATTCCATACCTATTTCATTTTATTATTATGAAATCAGAAACTGTTTTTTACGATTTGCTAACCCATTTTACAGTAAGATATAAATAGATAATATTTTTACAATAGAATCTTGAATTTAAATTTTTTTAAATCAATCTTTGAATTGTTATTATACTTTCATCCCACATGCACAAAAATGGCGCTTTTAGATAGCTGACGACAGGAAGTAAAGTCACTCATTTGTTCGACCATATGAAAATGGCTTCCATTTTCTCACATGTGCAAATATAACCGCTGATTCCCTGTCGTCAGCTATCTGAAATCGCCACTTTTGTGCATTACGAATAAAAAATATTGTAAGTAACACGGGAATAAAAGCAGACAATTTGTTTACGATGATTTTTGTGACACGAGTGGAGGTCTCGTGTCACAAAAATCACCGTAAACAAATGGCTGCCTTTATACCCTTGTTGCTTAATATACTATTTTTATATAAGAAATTAATGCATTAAGGAAAATGATCAGTTCAATATAATTAATACATATTAATAATTAATAATTATTATTATATAATTATTAATTAATAATTAATATGTTAGAATCCTAATAGGTTATTTGGCAACCATGTAGGATAAATACTAATTTCAAGTCAGTCCAAGCATAAGAACGTCGCTACGCAGCGACGCTATGCTTGAGGATATTTGACACCCTGATAACGTTAAATATTTCGTTGTAAGAATGCCTTTAACTGAGAAATGCTTATTAAATAGTTCAAAGGACAAAAGAAATTATTATTTCTTTTCTCCTTTTACTAAATAACAAATATAATAAATAGTTATTAACAATTGTACCAGCGCCATCAATGCTGCCTGCATCAAACCTTGAGGCAATATTACCTAAACAAATAATAAATATGAAAATAATTATTCTGAAAAACATAAATAAGGCGCGATGTTGCTGTCAAAATACGTAAATGAATTCAATCTATTAAATTCAAATTTTATGTTAATAACCGAAAGTGTAAGCGTAATTCTAAAATATTAAAACATCAACTAAAAAATTACACTGATAGATTGTGCGTGTGTGGGGATGGTCGGCGGCAACACACACATGCATGTGCGGCCGCCGTTTATGGACACCAACACACTCACTGGTTTCCCCAGCTACAGAACTAATACCTTGACGGCTTTCATGCTACGGACACCAACATAAGCGCGCTATGCTTGCCTCCAATCGCTACCTTGTTGTGCGTAGAACTTTCCTCTCCCCTCAGGGCCCATAAGCTGTAACTACAGCTTCAAAACAAACGCACGTGCCTTACAGCTGACGCAAACTACAAGGCTTGCATGCCTTATGACACTTGAATTTATGAATCAAGTCAGATGCACGTACAAACAACTTAACAATAGTTAAACATTTTGTTGTAAACATTGTTGTTACAACAAAATGCCGGAGGACATTAGGTTGTATATAATTATATATATATATATATACTAGGAGGGCTCCGCCCCCCTGCGCGCTTCGCGCGCCAACCCCCTATCTCTATTTTTATATTAATTTTAATTTTTATAAATTTAAAGTAATTTTTTCTTAATATCAATGCATCTTAATAAATTGCATACAATACATAACAAAATACACATAGATTTTGACGTAATGTAACAATCGTTATGGACCTTTTTTATCTATATGTAAAAAATTAGATTAAACTTTGACATATATTTTGACCCATTTTAACCTATAGGTTAAAAAGACGTTAAATTTTAAATAGATTTTGACGTATCATAGATACGTTTATTGTCCTTTATTGTCCCTTTTTAAGTTGTAGTTAAATAAAAGTCAAATTACACATAGATTATGACGTAACTGAATGAGGGAGTAAAAATAAAACGTCAAAATTAGGTCAAAATTATAGGTGTAAGAGCAAACACAATTTTAAAATTACCTTACATTGTTAGGTCAGATGCCAAACTTCACCTCATCATTAAGTCTGCGCGCAGAAATTGTTTGACAAATTTTGACGTCTATGTCAAAGCTGCCCTCAAACTTGACCTAAATTTTGAGGGTAGCGGGAATTCTTTGTCAAATTTTGATGTGTAGGTCAAAACTGCCCTCAAAATTGACCTAAATTTTGAGGGTAGCGGAAATTGTTTGTCAAACTTTCATGTCTAGCTCAAAACTGCCCTCAAAATTGACCTAAATTTTGAGGGTAGCGGGAATTCTTTGTCAATTTTTGATGCGTAGGTCAAAACTGCCCTTAAAATTCACCTAAATTTTGAGGGTAGCCGAAATTGTTTGTCAAATTTTGACGTCTAGGTCAAAACTGCCCTCAAAATTGACCTATATTAACGTAATGTGAGGCCGTTATTTATCCTCTTTTTGACCTACAGATCAAAAAATAGGTCAAATTAGACATAGATTTTGACGTAATGTGAGGCCGTTATCCTCTTTTTGACCTATAGGTAAAAAAATTAATCAATTTTGACATAAGTTTTGACGGCCCCTTTGGGATAGGGCGCCCTTACAGAATCTTGAAACAGCGGCGGCGGCGGCGATATCTTTTTGTAATATAGGTAGATATATATATGTCGTAGGCGAAAAGAAAAATCCGTCGTTTAGCTTAATTCCTAGGCTTTAAGCTAAACGCGGGCAAATAGGAAAATGATCAAGTAAATGACAATTACTCTTTTAATCTCCTGAATTCTTTATAGTCATTTAGCTTGATGCCTAGGCGTTAAGCTAAACGCCCAAATAGTGCCAGGCTAATAGAAAACAATTCAAATTATAGACAAAAATATTTTTCACAAAATTGCAATAATTTATTGTAATTAATTCAAGTCAATTGCAAAGGAAAAAAATTACATTTTATTTATTGCAGCAAGTTAAGCTTTGGTGGCATCGCAAGCTGCAAATTATTTTTAATTTAAAGCTTCTAACAATTTTGGAAAGAATTCAACTAAGAATATTTAAAAACAAAGATTCATAAACAAAAATTTAGAAACGCTTTCTAACTCAAAATACCTGCAATATATTATTAATTGAAATTCCATTTCAATGTTTATTATTTATCAAACGCTCTTTGGGCGTTTAGCTTAACGCCTAGGCATCAAGCTAAATGCCTAAAGAATTCAGACGATTAAAAGAATAATTGTCATTTGCTTGAACATTTTCCTATTTGCCCGCGTTTAGCTTAAAGCCTAGGAATTAAGCTAAACGACGGATTTTTCTATTCGCCTACGACATATACATTACTCAATATGTAAAATGCATATACAAGCAACCTATAAAAAGTAGGAACAATATAATTACAATAAATAAATTATATACATTATTATAACTAAGATGAATAATAATTTTATTAATTAAACAATATAATTATTATTTAAATTCTAAGTTATTTCAAATAATATCTCAAAAAGTATCATGTTAACAGACTGTTTCCGTTCTCACGGACCTACCGTGAGATCCAAAACGTCAGCAAAAATGCATAGACCAATGGGCCCATGACTTACTCCTACTCTTTACTCCTACTCCTAAAATCTTCCCCGCTTTGCACCAAAGGTAAGGGTTAGAGGCTTGTCGCGAAATTTCAATTAACGCAGTACGAATTCTCACTTCTTCTCGAAGACACCTCTCCTGGGTCTAACCTAGAAAGTGTTTTGGGACAGAGATATTTAGCGAAAAGGCCCGTCCGCGACCCGGAACCCGAATTGCATGATTTAGGGCAGACGTTAAAATTTTCAAATTCTCTGAGCTGGTGGAGTCCAGTGCGGGCTGATTTTGGAGAGATTCTGGAATTATTAATATAATTAATAATTCTGAAATCTTGTTATTTATAACTGGCCGGTTGCATAGATATTGCCCGCGTCCACTCACCACAACTGCAATCTCGCAAACAAAAGAAAATTGCGCGAATCAGACGTCGCGATTTTCCGTGAAAACAAGAACAAACGAATTTTCGCCCGACGGATGTTTTGTTATTCGAAAGAGGAATAGCTCCGCTGGTAGTTTGTAAGTAACATGTATCGTTTCAATTATAAGTAACTTTCTTAAAATCACACTACACTTTTCTACACCTTTTGTACCAGTATTACTTTGGGAAATAAACTAAAACAAGTTGAAGTTAATTGCATCCTAATTTTCTTACATACCTGTCTAAATTATATTTCTTTTATCTTGATTAAAAATAAACGTAGCAGAAAGGTAACTTTTAAAAGTAGGATAACGGTCCCGCAAATTAAACAAGGTCCTTCAGACCTTGGCAGCTTGGAGCCTCCCCAAATAAGAATTTAGAGCCACCTCAAAACCTCAATATTTAAAACAATAAATTCTCGTTTGTATCAATACAGTACCGGAAAAAATTGTCAGTCCACCCATTTTTGAAGGAATGAAAAAAATTTTTTAACATAAAATTTATGAAAACTCAAAAATTTTTTTGTTTATATTTTGAAAGACAATAAAATTTTAAAAAGAATAAGACCTCACAGAAGTTATTTGACCAAAATTTGTAGAAGATATTCTTAAAAATCGTCATTTTCAATGTTTTACAAAAATTTGAATAACTTCTAAAATAATGAACGCTTTTTAATAATCTTAGGCTTATTTTAAAGGTCATTTTCTACGGAATAAGCATTACTTATAGGCATTAACCTGTAATTTTTTATTTGGAATAAGCATGACGTCAAAGTTGGACAAAAAGTTAGAAAAATTTGAAATAAATTTTTTGCACTAAAAACTATTCTAGAACATATATAAAACATGATATGGTGAAGATTTTTAAAGAAAAGTTAATAAAAAAATATGTTTGAATTTCAAAAATTATTAAATTATTATTTTTTTTTTTTTGATAATTTTTAATATTTAGATCCTGATACATTTTGTCTACTGGGTAATACTCAGTAAGAAAAATTACAATTTGCATGGGGTCTTCGAATTATTATGTAATTTGGTGAAGTTGTTAAATTTGATAACAAAAATAAGTGTACCGAAGGATTTTTAAAAAGTTTCAAAATTGTACCTAAAAGTTACGCCATTTTGAATTTTTTTATAAGATTTTCTTTAAATGTGAATATTTCCAAAAGAATTTAACGGATTTTAATGAAATTTAAATATGTTATACTTAAAATCATGTCCTTCAGAATTTAAAAAAAAATTTTGTTTTTTTCAAAAAAAAGTAAAAAAAAATTTTTGAATCGATTTATTAAGCAAGGAACCGATTTTTGAGTATTTTTTGATACATAATAAAATATTTCTTATAATTTCACCTTCCATTTACAAAAAAAACCGATGAAGACTTTAATAGTTTTCGAGATATTTCAATTTTTGTGGAACCGCGACCACGTTTCAGTGCCAGCTCAGTATCTTTTACCCGGGACGCCTCACAGTGGGATTTTTACACTTTACTCTTAAAAATTGTCCAGAGTCTACAAATTTTATTGGATTTTGATGTTCTTCGTCTTAAATGAAAACGGATAAAATTTCTAAGAGATCCCTTTAAACCGATTTTTGAATTTTTAATTGTTTATTTATTTTTTTGTTACTCAAAGTTAACAATTAAAATATTTTTGTATAAAATCCTTTTTTTTTATTTTTCCATTGCACAAGATCGAAATCAATTTAAATTAGTCTAGTCTGACCACCTGACAAATAATAATGCATAATACAGTTTATTTAAATTGTTAAAAAAAACAATTTATATTAACAAATAGATAACTTTGGTCTTTTTTTTAAATATTGTTTTATTTGTAGACAAATTTATATTTATTTTAGTATAATGTATGTGTATTTTGTAAAAAAATGATTTTAAAGTTAACAATTATCATTGTTATTAATAATTATATAACCAATAATCTATTTTCTTTTGCATTTATAAACATTTCTAGCAGTTTTTAAACTTTCCTTGTTTATATCATATGTACATTCTTTTAAAAACTTAAAAAATTTATTTATTGATTTTAAAACAATTTTAATTAACAAATAGATAACATTCGTCTTTTTAAAAAAATTATTTTTTTAGACAAATTTATGTTTATGTAAGTAATTCATGTCTACGTTGTAAAAAAAATTATTCTAAAGTTAATAATTATCATTGATATTAACAATACTCAAGTTATCGATATTTAAGTAGACTCAAAATGTTAAACACGTTCAAAAAGATTCAATTTTTTTGCAGATTTAAGCCATTTATTTGTTTATAAAGTTAATAATTTCTTTATAACAAATTTAATTGTTTAAGCTTATAAATTTTTCAAGTTTTTGAAAGAATGTACATTAGGGTGTCCCAAAAAAATAAAAAGTTTTTCTTTATTGGGTCTCATCCCCTAAAATCCTTTCAAATTGTGTAAAAATAAGAACACAATATTTAGAAATAAAAAATTTTAATATTAACTCGTAGTTTGAACCATAAAAACGCTACAAATTTAGTGTTTTTTCATTTTTAACATAAATATAAATGTCAAAATATAATGAATAGGGTGTCATTGTAAAGATAATTTAATTACCTTTCGATCCATATGTCACAGTATAAGATTCAATAAAAATTGAGAGTGTTACAGTCGATTACAGATCAAATTTCATGGAAATTTTGATGATTTTTAGACACTTAAGTAACTTGTACTTTTTTCACATTAAACAGTAAAAAATATTTAGATTTTAATTTTTTTAATAAGAGTCTGTAACATTACAAAAAATTTTAGCCCTTGTGGACCTCGATTTGATTTAAAATGACAATTATACACTAGATTTAGTGAACGAAACTATTTTTTTCATTTTTATCATTCCTTCAACATTTGCAGCAAAAATTGAAATAATAAATTTAGATATAACCACTAAAGTTACTAAAACCAGTGATCAAGAAATACTGAAGTTGCTGATTTAGAGTCCAATGTCAGTTTTTCAAATTTCAAAATGGCGGAGAACTTTATAAAAGTCGAACGAATTCGTCTCAAAATCGGGTATCGGATTTTGAGACGGATTTAATCGACGATCAAATTATGGATTTTTGTAATGTTACAGACTCTCAATAAAAAAATTTAAATCTAAATATTTTTTACTGTTTAATGTGAAAAAAGTACAAGTTACTTAAGTGTCTAGAAAACATCAAAATTTCCATTAAATTTGATCTTTAATCGACTGTAACACTCTTAATTTTCATTGAATCTTATACTGTGACATATGGATCGAAAGGTAATTTAATTATGTTTACAATGACACCCTATTCATTATATTTTGACATTTATATTTATGTTAAAAATGAAAAAACACTAAATTTTTAGCCTTTTTTTGGTTTAAAGGGTCTGAACCACGGGTTAATATTAAAAAATATTATTTCCAAATATTGTGTTCTTATTTTTACACAAATTGAAAGATTTTTAGGGGATGAGACCCAATAAAAAAAAGTTTTCATTTTTTTGGGACAACCTTATGTACATATGATATAAATATTTATAAAGTTTAAAAAACTGCTGGAAATGTTTATAAATGCAAAAGAAAATAGATTATTGGATATGTAATTATTAATAAAAATGATAATTGTAAACTTTAAAATCATTTTCTTACAAAATTGACATACTAAATAAAAACATACTTAAATACATACTTAAATACATACTTAAATAAAAATAAATTTTTTTTATAAAAACAATATTTTTTTTAGAAAAAAAGACCAAAGTTATCTATTTGTTAATTTAAATTGGTTTTTTAACAATTTAAATAAACTGTATTATGCAATATTATTTGTCAGGTGGTCAGACTAGACTAATTTAAATTGATTTTGATCTTGTGCAATAAAAAAAACAGTATTTTTACAAAAATATTGTAAATTGTTAACTTTGAGTAACAAAAAAATAAATAAACAATTAAAAATTTAAAAATCGGTTTAAAGGGATCTCTTAGAAATTTTATCCCTTTTCATTTCAGACCAAGAACATTAAAATCCAATAAAATTTGTAGGCTCTAGACAATTTTGAAGAGTAAAGTGTAAAAATCCCACTGTGAGGCGTCCCGGGTAAAAGATACTGCGCTGGCACTGAAACGTGGTCGCGGTTCCACAAAAATTGAAATATCTCGAAAACTATTAAAGTCTTCATCGTTTTTTTTGTAAATGGAAGGTGAAATTATAAGGAATATTTTATTATGTATCAAAAAATACTCAAAAATCGGTTCCGTGCTTAATAAATCGATTCAAAAATTTTTTTTTACTTTTTTTTGAAAAAAAACAAATTTTTTGTTTGGAAAATTCTGAAAGGACATGATTTTAAGTATAACATATTTAAATTCCATTAAAATCCGTTAAATTCTTTCGGAAATATTCACATTTAAAGAAAATCTTATAAAAAATTTAAAACGGCGTAACTTTTACAATTTTAAAAATTTTTTAAAATCCTTTGATACACTTATTTTTGTTACTAAATATAACAACTTCACCAAAATGCAGAATAATCCGAAGACCCCATGCAAATTGTAATTTTTTTGACGGAGTCTTACCCTTATTCATTTCCATAATAACCATTCCCTTATCATAAATAGTGCAACTATGTAAATTATGCTTTGCAATTAAATTATTAGCGCCCCATCTTCCTTCCCTTTTTTTTGTAGTCGGAAGTGGAAAATCTGTGAATTCAGATACCTGGATGAAGGAATCCCAGGTTATGTGGGGATGGCCGCTCTTGTTCTGGTCGACCCACTAAAAACCACTCCCGTCTTATTCCGGACTTTTCTTCAACCCACGAAACTACCTATTGGCTTCAAACTTCGTGGGGTGAATTAAGTCACTCATGTGACTCTCCCGTGCCGCTCTTGTTCTGGCCTTACTTTCTTTTTGTCCTTGCCAAAGTCTTCTTTGCTTCCTCGAGGGCAGTTCTGAAGATTCTGCATCTCCCTGATCCAGCGACGTCTTGGATGTTCTCCTTTTCGCCGAACTTCGCCTTGCATAAGAAGAAACATGGGCTCTTCTTACAATCTACTGCTTGGCAGTTTCGACCTATATGTCTATATATATATGTATATGTATATGTATATATATGTATATATATGTCTCCATTTCTAGAATGCTTGCTGCCTCTTCCTCCCGCAACTTCACGCATTCATCTCGATCTTCATTGCAGGTAGCAATGTCAATCGCAGAAGCATTACTGAAGACAGAAATGCAGCTCGCTTGACTTGTAACTCTGCTCGTACTTCCTCGTCTATCAACTCTTTCCAAGACAATTCTTAGTACCACCAACGCGTTGTTGCCCTCCTGCATCCTTGGGCCATTCGCCACTGTCCCCACGCTCGAAAGCGCTTGACGATCGGAACCAGTAAGGGATTTAGCCGTAGCATTACCCCGCAGGTACTCTTCTTCTTTTTCACAATCGCTCATACTTAAAGTTTTTGGTTTTAAAGTCAGGGAACCACCCTGTTGGCTGTCCTTTAGTGAAAAGCCCCGCCACCACGGCAAGGTCTACCGAACATATACAAGATGCCAGTCGTGTCTGGCAGCGAACCTACTACTCCCAACTCATCAAAGAAATCAATCATGTCTGGCAGTGGACCCACTTCCCTCAGCCCATCAAAGAAATCAATAATGTTCGGCAGTGGATCCACTACTCCCAGCACATCAAAGAAATCAATGACAATTGCCACTGGATCCGCTTCTCCCAGAAGGTCAAAGACATCGATGATGTTCGGTAGTGGACAATCATCGGCGGGAATCTTCCTTCCCATTTTTAAACTATTCTAACGTCTTCATATTTTTTGACATTTTCCATCGTTTTTCAAAATACAGCATTGTTGATTAGTTTATAATTTTTTTTTCAAATTCATTACTAGATTGCTTTCTAAGTTCTGTATTTAATACAATATAAAGCTTTAATCACTGCCTTTGTTTAAATTTTAAAACCCTGTGTATTTTAGAAAATTTAATTCCCAAAAGTAAACGTAGTGGGCAAACTTGTTCAAAAGACGTCCTAAGGATGTCTTTTTGCGGACGTTTTTTGGACTTGTACAAAAATATGTCTTAAAGACGTCCTATTCATGTTCTATGTCTTGCCAATTAGATGTCTTTAAGGTGTCTAAAAGACGTCTTTTTCATTCAACATTTGAAAATAGAAAAATTTTCATAAATAGAAAATATTATTTTCTAACTTTAACTTGGACTTAGAAATTTATGAATGTGAAATTCATTGGAATTTTTTTAAGTTAAATTCATTTCATTGACAAGTGAGATCGTTAACTTTGTAAAGGTTCATATCTGTCTTGAACGGCTGACGTGCTTAAGGCGCAGTGTTTCAAGCCCAAGGTATCCGAGTTCGATCCCAGCTTCGTAGGAATTTTTCATTATTTCTTTACATTTTAGAAAAAATAAAATTAAACTTAAAATAAATTTAAGACGTCCAAAAGACGTCTTTTGGACGTACTTTAGACGTCCTTTCTTATGTCTTTTAGACGTTTTTTGGACCAGACATAGATCGTCTTTTAGTTGTCTTTTTGATGACTCAGAGACATTGCCATCATTGTCCCCGAATCGTCCGCGGACTAAAAGGGACGTCTTTAAGACGTCTTTTAGACGTCCCTGTGCCCACTGGGAATAATGCTTCAAATTTTTATATTGAATAATATACTTGTCTTTTGGCAACAAATTTGTTATTAATTTAGGTAAACTACTCCCTGGAGGTGTAAAATGTTCAGGACATAATACAGTACCGTCCGAAATTGTCGGTCCACCCATTTTCAAAGGAATGACAACATTTTTTTAACATAAAATTCATGAAAAGTAAAATTTTTTTTGGTTTATATTTTGAAAGACGATAAAATTTTGAAAAGAATAAGACCTTACAGAAGTCATTTGGCCAAAATTTGTAGAAGATATTCTTAAAAATCGTCATTTTCAATGTTTTACAAAAATTTGAATAACTTCTAAAATAATGAACGCTTTTTAATAATCTTAGGCTTATTTTAAAGACCATTTTCTACAGAATAAGAATTACTTATAGGCATTAACCTGTCATTTTTAACTTAGAATAAGCATGACGTCAAAGTTGGACAAAAGAATTCAAAAAATTTGAAATAATATTATTAAAAGAAAAATAATTTTTGAAATTCAAAAATATATTTCTATTAAATTTTCTTGAAAAATCTACACCATATCATGTTTTATATATGTTCTAGAATAGTTTTTAGTACAAAAAATTGATTTCAAATTTTTCCAATTTTTTTGTCCAATTTTGACGTCATGCTTATTCCAAGTTAAAAATGACAGGTTAATGTCTATAAGTAATTCTTATTCCGTAGAAAAAGACCTTTAAAATAAGCCTGAGATTGTTAAAAAGCGTTCATTATTTTAGAAGTTATTTAAATTTTTGTAAAACATTGAAAATGACGATTTTTAGGAATATCTTCTACAAATTTTGGCCAAATGACTTCTGTAAGGTCTTATTTTTTCAAAATTTTATCGTCTTTCAAAATATAAACCAAAAAAAATTTTAGTTTTCATTAATTTTATGTTAAAAAATTTTTGTCATTCCTTTAAAAATGGGTGGACTGACAATTGCGGACGGTACTGTAAATCTTTATGTAAATGATGTAATTCTTCTGGATACTCTAAATCAACCTCTAAAATATAATCGTCTAAAGAATCATCTGAGATACCAAAAACATTAAAATCGTTTGCCATTGAAATTCAGAATAAGGCAAAGATTCACTCATTCCTGCCCCATATAGATTATTTACATCAAAATACATAATATATGACTAACTCGTTTGGATTAAAGTGATTTTACATAAATCTGTTATTTGCCTTTGCATACCTGTTTGAACATTGCGAAACCCCACCCCTAACACCCTTCAATTAAAAATCGTTTGAAAAATGCTTTAAAAAACAATGGCTTAAAAGTAAATTTTAAATTTGCAGCAAATTTTACAACTTTGAGCGATGGGGAAATAATTAAAGAAAACAAATTTTTTAATACAAGAATGAAATTTATTTGCATTCTTCAAATATTAAATTATTCTTTGATAGTACAATTCAGTACATTTTAAAAAAAGTTAAAGATTTTAATGCAAAAGAGTCAGGGTGGTCTTTAAAAGAAATTGTAAATTCAATTGTAAATATTAATAGAAATGCTTTTTTACAAGAAGGTCTTAGTACATTTACAGAATTACCAAAATTTATAAGGGACAAACATGCAGTTGTAAATATAGAAATAAAGACAAATTTTGCTTTTGTTGGTCCATAATATCAGCTTTACATCCTGTTGAAAATAACTCTTGCATTACTAGTAATTATCCTCATTTTAAAACCGTATTAAAATATGAAGGAATTAATTTTCCCATTGCTGACAGACGTACCTAAATTTGAAAAAATGAATAATTTAAAAATAAACATTTATAGCATTGATTGCACTGAAAAAAAATCGGATATAGTTCCTTTATATTTAACCCTTAAACCGCACCCTGGGTGTGCGACACCCATATTCTAGCTTTTTACTCTAATATCTCGTATAAAGTCGTAAAAAATGAACATATGTCGCTATTGGACGACACATTTTGTACTTAACTTTATGTTCCGTGAGGGACATTAGTCACCCAAGTGTCTTTGTGTATTTGATAACTTTATGAAATTAACAGCGAAAAATTTCTAGGTGGCTGATACCCAGTTTTCGGTTTAAGGTGATTTCAGTAGTTTTAAAAAACATTTTTTTTAATATTAAGATTAAATAAATCATTATGAAACTTATTTTTCTTCAAAATAGATGTACTGAGCTACATAAGATAATTTTTCTGAACCATAATATCCTTTTCCAGCTTGGAGAACACACTTTAAAGTCCCCGGGTGTCGCACACCCAGTGTGCGGTTTAAGGATGGATTCGGAAGTGTGCGGTTTAAGGGTTAAGTGAACAATATTCTGAAAAACCGACAATTCACTTATAAATGATAAAAAATCAAGATTTCGGTAATGATTTTCATCATGTTGCATGGATTCGTAATTTGTATCGCTTGGTTAAATCACAAATGACAAAAAGTAAATGTCAAATTTTGATTTGTGATAGGTGCTTATGTCATTTTAAATACCAATATTCTCTAGAAAATCATAAGCTTGATTGTACAGTATTAAACAAATGTAGAGTAAAATTACAAAACGAAAAAGATAATATTTTGAAATTCAAAAATTTAAAATTTAAAGAAAAAGTTCCATTTGCTGTCTATGCCGATACTGAAAGCATGTTAGAACCAATTAAAGATAATAAAATGGTCTTTTTTGCTTATCAAAAACATGTGCCACATAGTGTCGCATTTTACCTAAAATGTGAGTTCGATGATTCTCTTTCAACCTTTGAACTATATAGAGGAAAAGACTGCATTTTATGGTTCATGAATAAATTAAAAGATATCGCAAATCTAGTTGACTCTTAGTTAAAGAAAATTGTTCCAATGGAACCTTTATTCATTTTTTATAAAATAATTATGCACGAGTTTCGAAGGATCTGTTAAGCTTTTGACCATAAAAAAAGAAAAATATTTATCGTTTATCAAATACGTAGTAAAGAAGAATTTTATTCCAAATTAAATTATTCGCAAATTTCAGAAGACGACTATACTCACGCTTGTCATGTTTGGACCACAATTAATTTAAAAAGTTTAGAAGATTATTTGGATTTATATTTGATAACAAATGTTTTACTTTTGGCAGATATATTTGAAAATTTTCGAGAAACTTGTATGTCAGCTTATAATCTGGATGCTTTACATTATTATACTGCACCTGGGCTTGCATTTGATGCAATGCTAAAATTAACAAAAGTGGAATTGGAATTGTTGACTGATATATGTATAGATATAGTGCTTTTTTGGAGAAAGGTATTAGAGGCGGTGTCTCTCAATGCTCAAATCTGTATGCAAAAGCAAACAACAGATTTATGGGGTCAGATCTTAACGAAAATATTGAAGAATCCTACATAATGTATTTTGATATTAATAATTTATACAGTACAGGATGTTACAAACCAGAACTTATTTATTGTTTAAAAATTGAGCTTTTGAGATGGCTCTAAATTTTAATTTAGGGAGGCACCAAGCTGCCAAGGTCTGAAGGACCTTGCTTAATTTGCGGGACCGTTATCCTACTTTTCAAAGAAAAACCTGCGATGCTTCATTAAGTTATTTTTAATTATGTTGACTTTATTTCAGTAGTTTTTAAGAAAATAAAACAGATGTAGCACTTTCCATTTTAAAATTTCTTTTAACATTTTGTCAAAAGAGAATACAGAGAAGCTAACAAAACTTGCAATGTTTGTTTTGTAGGATATAGAAAATTTAGTATAGAACCACTGAATTGAGACGGCGCAGGTACTACACGTACGGACTGGCCGGTTAAGAAACAAGATTTTCGAATTGTTTAATATTGAATTAACTGAAACCTCACTCAACCAGCTCGCACTGGACTCCGTCGGTTAGAAGATTATATTTTATTTTTACGTCCGCCATTCGCGTTATACTTGCTATGCAAAAGTTCTACGCAGGGGTCCGACGCGCAGACGGGCTTAGTCCCGGCATTTCCTACTTTCTTGTGACCAACAGATCTGGCAGGCCGTAGCCGGGACAGGTGTTAATCGCTTAAAGAGGAAAATTGTACAGCGGCGATAGAAATTTTGCGACAAGCCTCTATTCCTTGTCTTGATGTCAAAATGGGATAATTTTGTCGACTAAGGGGTTTTAGAATTAAAAGTAGGAGAAATCCTTCAGGCCCATTGGACGTTGCATTTGGCTGACAATTTTGATTTTCACGATAGTCTCATGAGAACGGAAATGGTCTGGAATTTGATATTTTACTGAAATAGTTTTTATAACTTTAAAACGAATAAATGGATGTTAAAACGCCCAGAGAGTTTTTTCTGCAGAATCACCTAAACTTTAAAACTATGTATCACAAAATTTTTTTAAATTTGTATTTCATAGAAAAAATTGAAAATTTTTTTTTTTCAATTTTTAACCCTTTATGCCTTCTTTGATTTTTTTCAAAATTACCTCAAAATATTCCTTTTTTTATTACCTTTTTATCCCACCAAAAAAAGTTTTAGGACAGTAATATTTGTATGAGTTACAAATTAAAAACTAGCTCAGCGCACGCTCTCAATTCGAGAAAATGCTCTCGCGTATAGAATTCGAGTATCCAAAAATGCCACTAGGTGGCACTGATGAATGCTTTCTGATAATCGAGTTTATTTACGCATATTATAAGTATCGCGACTTTTTGTACCTGTTATGGTCTTTAAATTAAAATAGAATAAAACTTTTAACAAAAGGTATTTTTCAGAAAACTTAGACAATTAATAGTAAAAAAAAATTATAAATGTACTTACTGCGAAAAAAGTTACCATTCATTAAAAGTAGAAAATGTTACAGGTACAAAAAGTCGCGATACTTATAATATGCGTAAATAAACTTGGTTGTAAGAAAGCATTCATCAGTGCCACCTAGTGGCATTTTTGGATACTCGAATTCTATTCGCGAGAGCATTTTCTCGAATTAAGAGCGTGCGCTGAGCTAGTTTTTAATTTGTAACTCATACAAATATTGCTGTCCCAAAATTTCTTTTGGTGGGATAAAAAGGTAATAAAAAAAGAAATATTTTGAGGTAATTTTGAAAAAAATCAAAGGGGGCATAAAGGGTTAAAAATTTTTAAAAAAATTTTAATTTTTTCTATGAAATATAAATTTAAAAAATTTTTGTGATACATAGTTTTAAAGTTTAGGTAATTCTGCAGAAAAAACTCTCTAGGCGTTTTAAAATACATTTATTTGTTTTAAAGTTATAGAGGTTCGAAAATTATTTTGGTAAAAAGTTTGATCCTTGACAGTGTAGCAACCCCGCATTGCACGGACCTAAAATCATGTTTTTTCTTTTAGTTTTTAAATGTACTAAAAGATATATTATTGCCAAAAAAACTGAGTACTTTTTTTTAAGTGCCTTTTTTTAGAGAATGTCTCATATATGTATTTTGTATACATAATTATACATATACTATACACATATACATGCAACATAATGTTCTCCGGCATTTTGTTGTGAACAAAAGTTACAACAAAATGTTTAGCTATAATCAAATTCGTTTTTGTAATTTTGAAATTGTGCTGGAAACAAAATAAAAGATCGTCATAAAGTGTTAAGTCAGCCTCCAAATGCTTGTGCATTTGTTATGAAATTCTAGCCCCTAAGCTTGTAGGCCCAAAAGGAAAAAAGGAAGGAGAGACAAGTAAAGACAACAGGAGAGACAAGGCAATGTACAGAGGCATGTGTAGCATGCTTGTATGTGCTACATCCCGAGATATAACTTTTTCTATTAATCAACAAATTATAATAAAACTCGACTTAATTAGAGATAAGATATATATGTATATGTATATGTTACATCCCTAGATATAACTTTCTTTTGTTTTTGATTCTTATTAATCTTAATCTTAATAGTAAAATAAGGTAAATAATTTTTAATAGACTTCAGATATTGCTATGTTCATTAATTCATTATTATTAATAATTAATGCTTAAAAATAAAGGGCATAATTATATATATATATATATATATAGTATATATAATGCAAATGTAAAAACAGATATGATAAAGTAGTAAGTTTTGTGTTAACAAGTTACCTACTAAGACTATTGAAATTATAATCGACCGCGATCTAGACTTATGTGAAAAGTGGGCGGCGCGGCGGTCGGTTCATTATCTATACTCATGGTAATTAATCTGCTGCCGCTCGCTTATCATAAACAGCGCAAAGTTATATACGCGTAAGAAGATTTTTGATTTAGACACTAGAGTCCTGAATTAAAACCTATAAGCATGAATGCATGTAAAATGACTAAGTATATGAAAGTTTAAACAAATTATTGTAAAAGCGAGTGTCATATTACTTGTCTATGTTAATAATTATAAATGAAATGAATACTAACTACGTGCTTTCTAGAAATCGTCCAGAATACGTGACTACGTGACTTATAGATTTTAGCTCGATTACGTGCCTTTTAAACAATTCATCCCCAATCAGCTACTATATAAACCCCTGTTTTTGTACGATTGCTGTCAAATACTCCGGTGAGTTTCTGCCCGAACAGTGTCGTGAGTCGGCCCTTCGATCGTTTAATTAAGTTGTTAATCGCGGTGATTATTAAAAGAAAGCTTGTCTTCTTCATTAAAGAAGTAATTAGCACTAATAATTAGCAATCTTGTTTAATACAGTCGTCGTATCATTATAACAGTCTATACATTATTTTCTTTCTAATTTTAAACAAAATTAGTGCAAGTTATTTCGAGACATAAAGAAAACAAGTTTTTTTTGTACCAAGGTACGGTGTTCGAAATAACATTTAGAAATTGTGAATTAACTGTTAAAAATAGTCGTTAGTGCTTTAAGTGCTAAAATAACGAACTGAAAACAAAACAACACAAGTCATCCCTGTAAACAACGAAGTAAAGCTGGTTGCGGTTAATTATTGTAACTTCTATATCTACTTCAAAAATTGTAAGTAACCACAATTGTTTAAACTAATTTATTTTATTTGAATTTTATTTGAATTTATTTATATTATTTTTTTTATATTTATTTGAAATTTGCATACAATACATGACAAAATACACATAGATTTTGACGTAATGTAACAATCGTTATGGACCTTTTTTTATCTATATGTCAAAAATTAGATTAAACTTTGACATATATTTTGACTTATTTCAACCTATAGATTGAAAACTTTCACAAAACTAAGTGACATAACAGATACAATATTTTGTTATGATTAATAAAATAGGTCACATAATATGATATTAAATCATTAGACAATTATTATCAGCATTATTCATTATAATTATTAATGTCCAAAAAAATTTTTTTTTTAAAGAAGTAAAAGTAAAGTGATGTGACGAAGCTATTTTGAAACTTTTTACGATATTTACTATAATATCACTAATTTTTATTTTTATTTGAAATTTTTTTTTTTTTTTAATGTACTCTGAAATTCCAAAATTAATTTGAAGTTTACATTTAAATTTTCTATGGAGAAAAATGAAATTTTCAAAATAAATAAAAATATGTAATTCCAATTAGTATAATTGTCACAATGAAGTATTACAACCTGCTTATAACAATGTTACAAAATTGTTACATAAATGTTACATAACTATTATGTAACAGTGTTTGCTGGGAAGTTATTGTTAACACAATAATTTATCTTTCATCATGGCAGTGGTCTGTATTGATTCTCTGTTAACCTTTTTCTTTTATTTTTATTTCAGAGCTCAAATTATAATGTCGGAATGGATAGATGCACCTTCAAGGGATGGAATAAAGAACTGGCCTTTGGATTCATCCTCGTTTTACATACGAGATGCTCCTTATGCTGATGCCGTCTGGCATCAGGAGTACAGGTGGGATTGGGCCTTAAGAAAGTACGAGACTCGATCTTATTGGGCTCCAAAAGACTTCGTCTATCCGGCTTCCTGTAAAACTCCGATAGAGGAGCCAATGGAGAAAATCGTGGGGGTGCTGGGTGTAAACACTACTGAAGTGTAAGTATACTTTTAATATATTTGGAATGAATTAATAATAAAAAAATCAATTACAAGTGTTATTTACTATGGATGTTTATATTTTAGTCCATTTATTTTGCTTCCCGGAGTACCACCGAAGGAAGGATTTCGGCCAAAAAGTAAGGCCGTCCAATTGGTATTTGAGCAAAAATACCAATTGGAGTGGGAAACTCCAGAGCTAAATCAATACAATTGGGATTTGGTTAGTATATAGAATAATTTATTTTCCAATTTAATGACGTTAACTAGAAATAATTGTTGTATCAACTTAGCAAATGCAGTTTATATTACATTCTTCTCTATTACACTTCTGTTTCAGCGCTGGAATCTGGATTTACAAACAATATGGTTTCCTTGTTAAAAGATTCTGCAAGGGGCAGATCCTTGTTTACTTAATAATATAATAAGAATTTTATTATTGTCTAATGTTTATTTTTTTTTAAAAAAAACTTTTAATGTTTAATTTTTATATGACCGAATACATGATTTTGATTTTTTTTTTAAGTTAGTTAAAACAAATTGTATCAAACATCTATTCTCAACACTGGAGCATTGTTAAGATTTTAAATCCATTTAATAAATAGATTAGTGTAATAAAATGAATGTATAATCAAAACTTTTTACTTTTTCTGTATTTTGAATATACTAGTTGTTTATCACAATTTACTTTTCTTTACTAAATCTTTAACTTAAAAAAAATATACTATAAACAATACAGAACTATTCATCCGAGTTTATTATTTTTAAATCTATTCTTAATTTCAAAATTATATTTATGAATTATGATATATTTAATAATCGTAATATTAATTATTATACTTGAATAAATTTTATTTACATTCATTTATTAGTACTCTTAGTATAAAAATGTTTTTTTTTATTTTTTTCTTTATATTACTTAATTTATATTCAATTTATATTGCTAAATAGATATATTTATGTATTTAGTGTATTAAGTTTATAGTTATAATGGTTATTAGTTTTATTATCATGTGTTTTATATTTGAAAACTTTAAATCATGTTTATTAACTATATTGATTTTTTTTTGTTTTATTGGTAGGGGAGAGGTACGCACGTTGAGACGGGTTCTGTTTTTCAGTTATAATTTTTAAAAAACAAAATTTAGCGAAAAATTCGAAATGCTTTCTTAAAAGTATTGTCTAGGGCTACAACATTGCCAAAGAAAGTTATTTTTTTTGGACAAAATTGAAAAAGTTATAGCTGATTTTTTAAACATGTTATTTTTTACCAAAAAAAAGTGGTGCGCACGTTGAGACACCCATAGTAATTTATTTTAAATTGAAACAAAATGAATAATTACGTCAGATTCTAATTGTTTGTTGTTTATTTACTTATTTTGATGGTCTTAGCTCAAAGAAAAAAAATTAAAACATTAAAAATTAACTTAAAAAAAATAATCAAAAAATAAAATTTTATTTTCAACAAAAATAATTAATCGAAATTTTTATATTCGCAATTTTTATAGGTGAAGAACAAGTAAAACGCTTAAAAATTGTGGATTCAAAATCAATTTTAATGACAGTACTATTTTCACACCGTGAGAGTTTTAACCTGCGTACCACAGTGTGTCTCAACGTGCAGACCTTGCCGTTATTTTTTTAAAGCTTTGAAATTATTTGTAGATGTTAACGTATGTCAAAATTTTTGTCGGAACTTTAAAGTAGAACCAAAATTGATATGTAAATGTTATCCGCAATTTTTTCTGCCACTAAAAAATACAGTATAAATACACTAAACAGAAATTCTGAAAAACACTTTTTTTAACTAAAAAATTGGTTCGCTCTAGTTCTACCGAAAAAAACAGAAGTTATTGCGCTTTCATTGAATAAAAAGTTTGGTATTAATGATACGACAAAATGCCAATAAAATTTTTGGTATTATCAGTTACACAGGTTATAATATCTTAGTGTCTCAACGTGCGGACCGTCTCAACGTGCGTACCTCTCCCCTATTAATACAATTAAATTTTATTTTTATTTATATTTATTTATCGATAATTATATATAATAAATTTTATTTACAATTTAGTCGATATTCTAATCGGTATTCGATATTAAAATTTGATTGACTTATTTTTATTTCTCAAAATTGATGCGTTGATTTATTATAATTCTTAAATTCTTTGTAAGAATCATGATTGATCCAGTTTTCATTATAAGTGTTTTACTTTTAACTTTTCTATAAATATAAGACCTTGGTTAACAGAACAATTTTAATAATTTCTAAATCGTGGAAAATTGTGTAATTTTTCCTTTTATTAATTGTTGTTGTAAAAAAAAATATACATACATAAATTTTAGTTTTAACTGGTTGAAATAATTAAACTAAGTAGAAAGAGAAAAAAAACAATTTTAGCAGTTTACTATTTATTATTAGTAATATATGAGTATTTCTTAAATCTTATACGTAAAGATTCCAATTACAAGGACGTGGTGTGACCTAGTACACTCGCATTTAAAGAGTCATGTTCGTTCTTCGTAACTCGACACATGAAGAATGATGACGAAAACTTTCTTGCGTTTAATAGAGGAAATAAAAAAAAACAATTATAGAATTTAAATCACACCCCATTTTTTTAGGAATCAAGAAAATTTTAAATTAAAAATTGCAAAAGTTTTAAATTGACAAAATTATATATTTATAAAATTAGATATTTCTAAATTCCAAAATG
This sequence comes from Leptopilina heterotoma, assembly GCF_015476425.1. Taxonomy (NCBI): domain Eukaryota; kingdom Metazoa; phylum Arthropoda; class Insecta; order Hymenoptera; family Figitidae; genus Leptopilina; species Leptopilina heterotoma. Next base: position 506,001 of record NW_025110845.1, read on the forward strand.
ACAGGTTTCTTTTCAACTGTTTTTTTTTCATAGAATAAAATTAGAGTTGCGCTATTGTTTATATTGCCATTAGAAAAATATTTTTCTTTCTATGAATAATTAGATCATTCCTGGAGACAAATTGGAAAGCATTATAAACCAATTGGTTTACACCAATTAGTTTACAACTGGTATTTCATTCATTTGCATACAAAAAAAAATAAAATAAAATAAGGAAAAGCATATAAGGAAAAATATTTTCCCTTCTTTCCCGATTTTTGAGTACTTTGTAATATAGTTTCGGAGACTTGTCTTCCAGTGAGCGAATCACGGAGACTTGTCGTCACGGACTATCTACAACAAAATTAAAAATCAAACGTCTAGTTTGAATTTTTTAACTTGCAAAAAAAAATATATATATATTATACTTGAGAAAGAATAATTAGAGAACTTATTGAAAAATAAAAATTAAACAACACCTTATTCCTTTTATAGAGTGTTATATTATTTTTAGAATTATTTTGTGAGCAAATCACGGAGACTTGTCGTCACGAACTATCTAAAAAAAATTAAAATTAAACGTTTACTTTAAATTTTTTTAATTTTTGAGAAAAGAAAAAAAAATTATATTTCACTTAAAAAGAATAATTAGAGAATTTACTTAAAAATAAACCAAAACTCTTATTCTCTCACAAAAAGGGAATGTATTATTTAGGATTATTTTAAGAGTAGAATTTCGGAGACTTGTCTTCCAGTGAGCGAATCACGGAGACTTGTCGTCACGGACTATCTACAATTATCTACAATTAAGGTCCCAAAATTGAATTAAAATAATTTTTTTTAATTCTATTTCAACATACCCATTGTTAGAAAGAAAAAGGTGATATAAAGAAATTTGAAAATTTAAAAATAAGAAAGAAATTATCAAGTGAAAATTTTGAAATGAAATAAAATCCCTTATATGAAAATTCCTTCCTTAAATTCTGAGGGGTAGCAACGTCAGGAAAAATCCCACCGCTGCCACCATCAGTTTGTTACGAACGAGAAAATATTTAAATAATTAATATAGTTAAATTAACTATATAGATTATTTTGGGCTTTTGAGATGGCCCTATTTTCAAGTTTGTTGGAGGAAATCAAACTGCCAGAGCGTGAGCTCTGTTTATCTTACTGGGATTCGTTATTCCTAGTTGCCAAAAATTCAGAAATTAATTAGGGAGGGGGGGGTAAAGAGAATATAGGAAATTAATAGAAAGAAAATTAAGAGTAATAGTTATGATTTATTGCATTTCAAAGAAAGAATCCATCCGCCCCTCAAACAATACAAGAAAGGAGGATGGGGTAAAACTAACCAGAACGATACAGTTACTTACCCGTTCTGGAACCTTAAGTCTACCGCCAGAATTCTTCCAACGAACGAAGATAGTTCACCACACACACACGTGCACAATTGTTTTTAGAGTTTATTATATTCTAAAATTTATATTCAAATTTATATTTATAATTATATTTATATTCTTAAATTTTTCAAACCTTTGAAAACAGGGCGGACGCGGTAACTTCTCGAAACCGACCGGTCTTTCAACAAGAAAATAAAATATTAATTTAAATAAATTTTTTTCACTGTTTCAAATTTAAAAAAAAACGGCCTCCGTGGACTTCGGAGTAAGTTGGTGTTTTATTTAACGTCCGACCAAATTGTTCGTGTAAGCACACAACCAATTTGGGTCCTTGGTACCGGACGGGAACGTTATAGGATTAAGAAATTTCTTTAACACCGATGCCAGAGTTTAGCCTCTGGGGGTTGCGGAAACCGAACTGAACAACTTAGATGTCTAATTAATGTGCTTTTATAGTTTTACTTCCTTAAGAAATATGGAAAGGTGGGGACAGGGCGTTGGACCTGTTGCCATGCCAAAACTGCGGGGCTTGCATTTTACAGGAATCGGTTCAATGCACTATGTTGAAACAATTTTATTCCCAGAAGAGAATATTTTTAATATTATTTTAATTATTATAATAATTTTCAATTTTGTTTTTCGAATTAATCTTTAAAAGAAATAAGATTAATGTGAGCTGGAATAATGGACATTTCAAAAATAGAAATTCCATTCTATTTTGTAACCCTTAAAAAGGTTGTTACAATTCCAACGTTAAATCATGTCAATAATTATTTTAATGTGCATTGAAACCTTCCGCAAGTGTGCAATTTATGGCGGGCAAGGTTTATAAGCTAGGTTGATACAAGGAAGCAAAACAAATAATAAAATAATAAAAAAAATGAATAATAGTAATAATAATAACCTAAAACGTTCCCATCTATATAGATACCATAAAATTGTTAAATATATAAATATTTTTAATTAAGACCGGGCCATCATTCACCCCATTTTCAAGATTTAAAGAATTAAAAGATGCATTTTAATTTTTAAAAGACGATTAGAATAGTATTCGCCATTGGTAAGAGAGAGAGAAAAAGCTATAAAACAGAAAGAGTACGCAATACTCTGTAAGAACAATATGTACGAGAGAGAACGCTTTAATGCTATACATAATATTCCTTCTCTCTCGCACAATGTCAAGGGGAGCGCGGGGAGCCTTCACTCAACGCGTTGAGTGAAGCCTCTTGTCCATTCTTCGTATATATATATATATTGTATTTTATTATTTTAATTCTAATAGTTAATAATTTTTCATTTACATTTTATCTTAAATAAAATAGGCAACATATATACATATATACATATGTATACACATACACACTCATTTGCCTATGTGGTTGCTAAGCAACCATAACATAAAATATTAGCCCTTCATAAATTAATTTACCTGAAAGTCATGAAAATAAAATATTTTAATTGCTGAAATAGTACTTTCAGACGGAATAAAAGGCTTACGGTCTTTGAACCGAATTCGTTTTCTGCGCGATTTCGAAATGCTTAGCATGCATTTTAAGAATTAATTTTAATTAAGGATAAATAAAATATAAAATTTTTGTAAAATTTTTTTGTTACGGTAATGGCGTAACAATCAATGCATCTTAATAAATTGCATACAATACATGACAAAATACACATAGATTTTGACGTAATGTAACAATCGTTATGGACCTTTTTTATCTATATGTCAAAAATTAGATTAAACTTTGACATATATTTTGACTTATTTCAACCTATAGATTGAAAAGACGTTAAATTTTAAATAGATTTTTACGTATCATAGATACGATTATTGTCCTTTATTGTCCCTTTTTAAGTTGTAGTTAAATAAAAGTCAAATAACACATAGATTATGACGTAACTAAATGAGGGAGTAAAAATAAAACGTCAAAATTAGGTTAAAATGATAGGTGTAAGAGCAAACACAATTTTAAAATTACCTTACATTGTTAGGTGAGATGGCAAACTTCACCTCATCATTAAGTCTGCGCGCGGAAATTGTTTGACAAATTTTGACGTCTATGTCAAAGCTGCCCTCAAACTTGACCTAAATTTTGAGGGTAGAGGGAATTCTTTGTCAAATTTTCATGTGTAGGTCAAAACTGCCCTCAAAATTGACCTAAATTTTGAGGGTAGCGGGAATTTTTTGTCAAATTTTGACGTCTAGGTCAAAACTGTCCTCAAAATTGACCTAAATTTTGAGGGTAGTAGAAATTGTTTGTCAATTTTTGATGCGTAGGTCAAAACTGCCCTTAAAATTGACCTAAATTTTGAGATTAGCGGAAATTGTTTGTCAAATTTTGACGTCTAGGTCAAAACTGCCCTCAAAATTGACCTAAATTTTGAGGGTAGCAGGAATTCTTTGTCAAATTTTGACGCCTAGGTCAAAACTGCCCTCAAAATTAGCCTATATTAACGTAATGTGAGGCCGTTATTTATCCTCTTTTTGATCTACAGGTCAAAAAATAGATCTAATTAGACATAGATTTTGACGTAATGTGAGGCCGTTATTTATCCTCTTTTTGACCTATAGGTAAAAAAATAGATCAATTTTGACATAAGTTTTGACGGCCCCTTTGGGATAGGGCGCTCTTACAGAATCTTGAAACAGCGGCGGCGGCGATATCTTTTTGTAATATATATATATATATTATAAAAAGATTTCGCCGCCGGATTCAGTGCCCTGAAGTTGGCCACAAATGGTCAAAGGTCATCGCTCTGAAGTTGGCCTCAGGTCTCAGACGTAGGTCAAGAGGTAAACATAACCTCAAAATTAGGTCAAGGGTCATCGCTCTGAAGTTGGCCTTTAGGGCATAGACGTAGGTCAAGAGGTAAACATAACCTCAAAATCAGGTCAAGGGACATCGCACTGAAGTTGGCCTCAAATAGCTATTGTATATTTAACATAATTTCAGATCACATACGTAGGTCAAGAGGTAAACATAACCTCAAAATAAGGTCAAAAGTTATTGCGGTCACAGACGTAGGTAACAAGGTAAACATAACCTCAAAATCAGGTCAAAAGTTATTGCGGCCACAGACATAGGTGGAGAGGCGAACATAACCTTAACCTTAGGTCAAAAGAGGGCCTATGAAATCGACAAATTTCCTTATATCTTCTGGAGTTAGATCAAAATTTACATAAAAATTGACCTATTTATTAACTTACACATAAAAAAGCCCTCATTAAGGCCTTCCAAAGGATCAAAATTTAGATTAAATTCAACTTTTTTTATAACTTAAAGGGGGACATTAAGGAGTCGTTATCGTACGTCACAATTAATGTCAACAGTGTCAAAAATTAAATTACATTTCTACGTACCTTCCATATTATTTAAAATCGACTTCATATTATTACAAATTAAAATAAATTAAAATAAATTTTATTTTTAATTTACAAAAATTTACAAAAATAATATTATTTTTTGTAATATTATTAATTAAATTAATTTTCCTGCTTTATTGTTTATTAAAATTATTTATTTCAACGTTTTTTTCGAAGATATATTACAGGGAAGAAACGAATTTTTTAACTCAAAATCTAAATAAAAAGAAATTAGTCATGTCTTATATTCCGGACCTGATTTCAAATACTACAATCTGAATCTATAATTTTGAGATACAAAATTGGTTACTTCCCCGTAGTGTATCTTAAAAACAAATTGAATAATACAAATAATTTCAACAAACACTAATTTTACTGAATTTGGCTAAAAACCAATATTGATAATAAATATTATTAATTAATTTTTAATTTAAAAATTAATTTTAAAATAAAAATAGGGGGTTGGCGCGCAAAGCGCGCAGGGGGGCGGAGCCCCCCTAGTATATATATATATAATTTTTTTTTGCATCCTTGATCCCAAAATTATGGTTTGATCAATCAGGGTTCCTAAAATCAACCAATTTTGGTGGTTGAGCAACCCTGGCGTAGAGTCAGGTTGTCAAACGCACGTGCGTTTGTTGTTATGCTGCAACGTGGCTTGTGGGCCCGAGGGAAAGGGGAAGGTTTCATGGGAGGAGAACAGCGAGCAGAGGCAAGTGTATGGAAGATGTGTTGGTGCCTGTGGCTGAGAACTTGCATGTCGGTGTGAGTTACTTTAACGAACGGAGTCTACGAGAGTGTCAGTGTATATGATGTGCCGAGAGACCATGCGTGTATGCGTCATCGTAGCCACTTTAGCATATATATATATATATATATATATATATATATATATATATATATATATATATATATGTATATTTTGGACTATTTTACTAAAATAAAAATGAAATTAATAGAATTATAGAAGAAATTATTCCATAATATTCATACATAATTAATTTCTATGACAGGTTTAAATCAAAAATCTTATGTATTTTTAACAAATTCTACATAAAGAAAAACCGTCTAAATTATTATTAATATTACAAAATAATAATATAAGATAATTATTTTGTAAAAATGAATGTCAATTATAATTGTTACCTATTAATACACTACTAAACTTATAGGTAAAAATTAAATGAGTTCTAAAACTGCTAAAATAATCAATTTTGGATTCCAAATAATTATAATCAATAAACAATTTAGGTAAAAAAAAAGGAGAAAATATTGTAAGCTGCGCACTTATCTACTAAAATCTATTAATTACTACTTTTTAGATTTCAGCCACTAAAAGCTAATATTTTGTTAGAAAATTTCTACTTCTTTAAAATTGCTAATATCTGAATCCAAAAACTGTTTTCAAAAAAAAATTATAATCAAATTTTTAAAACCATTCCATTCAATAAATATATATATATATATATATATATATATATATATATATATATATATATATATATATATACATATATTTATTTTTAATGAATAAAATAATCATTTTTCTGTTACACAGTAAACAACTTTCCTACCTATATAAAAAAAGATCCACACAAATAAAAAACATTTAAAATTTATCAACATTTAGAGGCAAACATGCCTGTAGTTCTTCAATGGATAAAACGGTTTAGTTTGACAGAATAGAATGGTACACATTCTTAAAGTGTGCTTTGAATTGGTAGGAAAACTATAAGATATTTTCCTTGGCTTTAAATTTAGTTAGCCAAAAGTTTTAGAATATTAGTAATTAACAATTTGTAAGTTTTAAAATGGTTTTATAATCTTGTCTTAAGAGACTCAAAAATTGGTTGGCTTCAATTTCTTTTTCTTTATGATTGAATTTACTGCACAAGTTTATTAATATTTCTCCCATAGACTGCAGAATAATGTAAATCTTTTCCCCTTGGTATGACTTTTTATGAAAACATGAAATTTGTCTAATAGCTTGCATGACATCATCAAAACATTTGGGATGGTATACAGAACACATATCAGAGATGTCATTTCGCATTTGTTGCATTGTGCTTAAAAAACAACTGATGAGCCTTAATCTAACCTGTATCACTTTACAATCTTCATTCAAGAATTCAAACTTTTCGCATAGCTTTTTGACATAGTTGAGTACTAAAACATCGCTTGTTACATTATTCATGTTCTCATTTTCAGGCACAAATTTCAAAATTTGTTCATTAAAGTGAAGATCATTAAGAGAATTTGGAAATAATTTATTGCCCATATTATCCTCGCTAATCAATTTTGGTGCTGATATTAGATTATTATTTAAGACGATGTTATTTTCTTCTGAAGAATTCATTGAATCTTTATCCTGACGGTTCTCAAATTGACGATTCATCTATTATTTGAAAAAAACACTAAAATTATAAATCCAATTAAAGCAAATGAAATCTCAGGTTTATATGTTTAACTCGTAACTGACACATTTATGTAGTAAGTATAAGCAAGTATAATAGGTTAAACGTATAAATTGACATATAAGATGTTTTTTAAAATTTACTCTAGATTCACTTACTGGAAACTATATTTAGTTTATATTTATATCTAAATATGAAACGATGTAAATATGTATGTTTGGTTTTTGCTGTAACTATGTAATTCTGTAAGCCGAACAACCATAGACCAAAAAGACTAGAGACAGGAGGACCAACTCGAGCATTACCGATGGACAGGGATGGGTGCGTATTTTACATGATGTATAATACGGGTTGCATACATTTGTATCAGAATGAAAAGAGCATAATGACCATTATGTCGAATTCACAAACGTAGAATCTGTAACTTTACGAATTTATTTTTATCGAATACAAAATTTAAGAAAATTATTTTCACGAATTAACATTGACATAATTTTTATTTTCACTAAACAATAATTGATAGAATTTTAAAATAGTCGATTTCTTATTTAGTCGAAAGTTTAAAAATCCGAAATTTAATTAAAACTAATTTTATTTTGTCGAATGGTGGTTCAATATAATGTGAATATTAACGAAATTTATTATAGCCGAATTTATAACTATCCTAAATGTAACTGAACCGAAAAGTAATATTACATATTCCTTATTCTATAGAAATTAAAAGTGTTCGAATTATCATTTAATCGATTATTATTATATAAAATTAATTTTAATCGATATTTTTAAATCTCGAAATGTAAATTAATCTAAACTAATTTTTAAGAAAAATACAACTAAGCGAATTTTTAATTATCCGAAAGATAATTTGGTAGAAAATTTTTGTGGGTGAATTTAATTTGAGCCAAAAAGCAAGTAGCTGAAACGTCATCTATTATAATCTTAAAGTGTCGGAAAAGCTATTTGTAAAGCTGCGGTTACACCTCTGCAGGCTGCCTGCCTGCGCAGGCAGGAGCAACAAGAGTAAGGGAGAAGTTTGAAGTCACTGACTCTCTTACTCTTGTACGTTACCATGACAACCTGCAGGCAGGCAGGCTGCCTGCAGAGGTGTAACCGCAGCCTAAGAATGGTTAAATTGGGATCCGAAATCATGTGAAACTGACCCACCCCTGTACCCACTTGCGTCCGACATCTTGGTTTCTTATCTCTTTTTTTACATATGTTAGAGAGAGACGAAATGTAAAGACAACTACCGCAAGTGGGTCGACACCAGAGGGCCTACGCAGCTCTGCGGTTCCCAATAGTCGAAACGCTATCTGTTCGAATTGTCCAGTAGACGATTGGTAATTTAGTCGAATGGAAAAAACGTCGAATGGACAAAACGTCGAATTTTAAAAACATCGAATTTTAAAATCATCGAATTGTCAATTCGTCGAATTCTCAAAACATCGAATTGTCAATACGTCGAATGTTCAAAACGTCGAATGCTAAAAACATCGAATCGTCAAAAGTTCGAAAAAATTTGTTTGATCTAAGTAAACATTAACTTAATAAATAATAATAAATTACTCACAGGTCAATAAAGTACCCTAGGGCAATAATGGTTACTTTATTGACCAGCTGGATTATATGGGAGAACTTAGCATGCACCGATACAGGTAGCATAGAGTAACCATAATACGCCTTTGTTGTATAAAGCAAAGTATGGAACAAGGGAGGTACGTCCGAGTTTATGTACCGAGCACAATATTAAAAAACTCGTCTTCGCACTAGCTTCGCTCGTGCTACGACTCGTTTTTCAATATTGTGCTCGGTACATAAACTCGGACGTACCTCCCTTGTTGCATAATGTACTATTTAATCACCTGAAAATGGGTGGTCTCTCAATTTTGACCGGTAGTGTAATTTGGCGGGAAATTTCAAATCAGTGAATTTTGAAAGTACAATATACTATCTACATATATCCATCACATTAATTCATTATTTTAAAAAACTAATCAAATTTAATTTCTTGATTATTTAATTAGTTCATAATTATTAATTTTGGAATATAAATAATTTTCGGGAATTTTTAAAGAGTAGGTTTTAAATACATACTATATTGAATACATTAATTATGATAATACAATTATTTTTTAAAAGTACCTAATTTAATTAAATTTCGAAATTATTTATTATATAAAAAACAAAATTAATTCATAATTATGAAAATATATATAATTTGACGAAAATTTCGAACGTATTTATTATGTCAGCAATGCAATCAATATTTTTGCAAACAGTGTTTTTCAGAATCACATGAAAAAAAATAATTAAAGTAAGAATAGATTAAAAAATTCTAAATAATGTTTAAAAAATATAAAAGGCAAAAAAAATATAAAAATATTTTAAAAATAAAAAAAAGATTCTTTAAAAACGGTTTCACTTCACGCGGTGAGAATACAATCATTTTAAAAGTTTTTCGTACACCATTTTGGATCCGCCATTTTGAATTTTTTAAAAAATGAGGTCAAATTCGTCATCAGCGACCCCAAAAAGCCCCGAGATTAAATTTGGAATGACGGAAGTCATCTCAATAGTACTGCAAGTGTTTTAAATCAAAAATAAATACGACCACAAATATTTCTTAAAAATTAGTAAGTTTAATACATATCAGTTCTGGTTCTTTTCATTAATATTATGTATTTAACACTATTTTATTTATAATTATATCAAAATCTTAACCTGACTATACGAATTCTTTAAATTGATAATCATAATTATTAGTTAAGCACAATTTACATAAAAACTTTTATTTAAAACTCGGTGCGTCAACAAAGAAGTTTTAGCATTTTTAAATGTAAATTTAGAGTCATGTTTAAGTAATATTAGGTTTTTAATATGATTTTTAAATACGTAATAGTTAGAAGAGTTATTTATTTGGAATAGTTTGTTCCTCTCAGTTCCTTATTAATTCTCAAATGAACAATAAAATTTCTTCTTCGTATACACAATTAACAGTATTTTTTCTAACCAGCAAAAATTAAAGCTAACTATAATTTGCAACTCGTATTTGACTATCTAAGCGCTATTTTAGAATGGAATGGCCCAAAATGCAGCCTTAATTTAGTTCTAATTTTGTGCTTTGACTTTAAACTATACATTCAGTTCAGAATATGTCCCCGATATATCCATTACTCTGATATATATTTCTATAGAACATAACATAAAATTGTTTAAATTTAGAATGTCGGAAGTCATCTCAATAGTACTGCAAGTGTTTTAAATCATATATAAATACGACCACAAATATTTCTTAAAATTAAGTAAGTTTAATACATATTAGTTCTGGTTGTTTTCATTAATATTATGTATTTAACACTATTTTATTTATAATTATATCAAAATCTTAACCTGACTATACGAATTCTTTAAATTGATAATCATAATTATTAGTTGAGCACAATTTACAGAAAAATTTTAATTTAAAACTCGGTGCGTCAACAAAGAAGTTTTAGCATTTTTAAATGTAAATTTAGAGTCATGTTTAAGTAATATTAGGTTTTTAATATGATTTTTAAATAAGTAATAGTAAGAAGAGTTATTTATTTGGAATAATTTGTTCCTCTCAGTTCCTTATTAATTCTCAAATGAACAATAAAATTTATTTTTCATATACACAATTAACAGTATTTTTTCCAACCAGCAAAAATTAAAGCTAAATATAATTTGCAACTCGTATTTGACTATCTAAGCGCCATTTTAGAATGGAATGGCCCAACATGCAGCCTTAATTTAGTTCTAATTTGGTCCTATAACTTTAAAGTATACATTCAGTTCAATATATGTCCCTGATATATCCATTACTCTGATATATATTTCTATAGAACATAACCTAAAATTGATTAAATTTGGAATGACGGAAGTCATCTCAAAAGTACTGCAACTGTTTTAAATCAAAAATAAATACGACCACAAATATTTCATAAAAATTAGTAAGTTTAATAGATATCAGTTCTGGTTCTTTTCATTAATATTATGTATTTAATACTATTTTATTTATAATTTTATTAAAATCTTAACCTGACTATACGAATTCTTTAAATTGATAATCATAATTATTAGTTAAGCACAATTTACATAAAAACTTTTTTTTAAAACTCGGTGCGTCAACAAAGAAGTTTTAGCATTTTTAAATGTAAATGTGGAGTCATGTTTAAGTAATATTAGGTTTTTAATATGATTTTTAAATAAGTAATAGTAAGAAGAGTTATTTATTTGGAATAATTTGTTCCTCTTAGTTCATTTATTAGTTCTTAAATGAAAAATAAAATTTCTTCATCGTATACACAATTAACAGTATTTTTTCCAACCAGCTAAAATTAAAGCTAAATATAATTTGCAACTCGTATTTGACTATCTAAGCGCCATTTTAGAATGGAATGGCCCAACATGCAGCCTTAATTTAGTTCTAATTTGGTCCTATGACTTTAAACTATACATTCAGTTCAATATATGTCCCTGATATATCCATTACTCTGATATATATTTCTATAGAACATAACCTAAAATTGATTAAATTTGGAATGACGGAAGTCATCTCAAAAGTACTGCAACTGTTTTAAATCAAAAATAAATACGACCACAAACATTTCATAAAAATTAGTAAGTTTAATAGATATCAGTTCTGGTTCTTTTCATTAATATTATGTATTTAATACTATTTTATTTATAATTATATCAAAATCTTAACCTGACTATACGAATTCTTTAAATTAATAATCATAATTATTAGTTAAGCACAATTTACATAAAAACTTTTATTTAAAACTCGGTGCGTCAACAAAAATGTTTCAGCATTTTCAAATGTAAATTTAGAATCATGTTTAAGTGATATTAGGTTTTTAATATGATTTTTAAATAAGTAATGGTAAGAAGAGTTATTTATTTGGAATAATTTGTACCTCTTAGTTCATTTATTAGTTCTTAAATGAAAAATAAAATATCTTCTTCGTATACACAATTAACAGTATTTTTTCCAACCAGCAAAAATTAAAGCTAACTATAATTTGCAACTCGTATTTGACTATCTACGCGCTATTTTAGAATGGAATGGCCTAACATGCACCCTTAATTTAGTTCCAATTTGGTCCTATGACTTTAAACTATACATTCAGTTCAATATATGTCCCCGATATATCCATTACTCTGATATATATTTCTATACAACATAACCTAAAATTGTTTAAATTTGCAATGACGGAAGTCATCTCAATAGTGCTGCAAATGTTTAAATCAAATATAAATACAACCACAAATATTTCTTAAAAATTAGTAAGTTTAATAGATATCAGTTCTGGTTCTTTTCATTAATATTATGTATTTAATACTATTTTATTTATAATTTTATCAAAATCTTAACCTGACTATACGAATTCTTTAAATTGATAATTATAATTATTAGTTAAGAAAAATTTACAGTAAAATTTTTCTTTAAAACTCGGTGCGTCAACAAAAATGTTATAGCATTTTTAAATGTAAATTTACAATCATGTGTATGCAATATTATGTTTTTAATAAGATTTTTAAATACGTAATAGTTAGAAGTGTTATTTATTTGGAATAATTTGTTCCTCTCAGTTCCTTATTAATTCTCAAATGAACAATAAAATTTCTTCTTCGTATACACAATTAACAGTATTTTTTCCAACCAGCAAAAATTAAAGCTAAATATAATTTGCAACTCGTATTTGACTATCTAAGCGCCATTTTAGAATGGAATGGCCCAACATGCAGCCTTAATTTAGTTCTAATTTGGTCCTATGACTTTAAACTATACATTCAGTTCAATATATGTCCCTGATATATCCATTACTCTGATATATATTTCTATAGAACATAACATAAAATTGTTTAAATTTAGAATGTCGGAAGTCATCTCAATAGTTCTGCAAGTGTTTTAAATCAAAAATAAATACGACCACAAATATTTCTTAAAAATTAGTAAGTTTAATAGATATCAGTTATGGTTCTTTTCATTAATATTATGTATTTAACACTATTTTATTTATAATTATATCAAAATCTTAACCTGACTATACGAATTCTTTAAATTAATAATTATAATTATTAGTTAAGCACAATTTACATAAAAACTTTTATTTAAAACTCGGTGCGTCAACAAAAATGTTTTAGCATTTTTAAATGTAAATTTAGAATCATGTTTAAGTGATATTAGGTTATTAATATGATTTTTAAATAAGTAATAGTTAGAAGAGTTATTTATTTGGAATAATTTCTTCCTCTCAGTTCCTTATTAATTCTCAAATAAACAATAAAATATCTTCTTCGTATACACAATTAACAGTATTTTTTCCAACCAGCTAAAATTAAAGCTAAATATAATTTGCAACTCGTATTTGACTATCTAAGCGCCATTTTAGAATGGAATGGCCCAACATGCAGCCTTAATTTAGTTCTAATTTGGTCCTATGACTTTAAACTATACATTCAGTTCAATATATGTCCCTGATATATCCATTACTCTGATATATATTTCTATAGAACATAACCTAAAATTGATTAAATTTGGAATGACGGAAGTCATCTCAATAGTACTGCAAGTGTTTTAAATCAAAAATAAATACGACCACAAATATTTCTTCAAAATTAGTAAGTTTAATACATATCAGTTCTGGTCCTTTTCAATAATATTATGTATTTAATACTATTTTATTTATAATTTTATCAAAATCTTAACCTGACTATACGAATTCTATAAATTAATAATCATGATTATCAGTAAAGCAGAATTTACAAAAAAAAATTATTTAAAACTCGGTGCGTCATCAAAAAAGTTTTAGCATTTTTAAATGTAAACTTAGAATCATGTTTAAGTGATATTAGGTTTTTAATATGATTTTTAAATAAGTAATAGTAAGAAGAGTTATTTATTTGGAATAATTTGTTCCTCTTAGTTTCTTATTAGTTCTTAAATGAACAATAAAATTAATTTTTCATACACAATGAACAGTATTTTTTCCAACCAGCTAAAATTAAAGCTAAATATAATTTGTAACTCGTATTTGACTATCTAAGCGCCATTTTAGAATGGAATGGCCCAACATGCAGCCTTAATTTAGTTCTAATTTGGTCCTATGACTTTAAACTATACATTCAGTTCAATATATGTCCCTGATATATCCATTACTCTGATATATATTTCTATAGAACATAACCTAAAATTGATTAAATCTGGAATGATGGAAGTTATCTCAAAAGTACTGCAACTGTTTTAAATCAAAAATAAATACGACCACAAACATTTCATAAAAATTAGTAAGTTTAATAGATATCAGTTCTGGTTCTTTTCATTAATATTATGTATTTAATACTATTTTATTTATAATTTTATTAAAATCTTAACCTGACTATACGAATTCTTTAAATTGATAATCATAATTATTAGTTAAGCACAATTTACATAAAAACTTTTTTTTAAAACTCGGTGCGTCAACAAAGAAGTTTTAGCATTTTTAAATGTAAATGTGGAGTCATGTTTAAGTAATATTAGGTTTTTAATATGATTTTTAAATAAGTAATAGTAAGAAGAGTTATTTATTTGGAATAATTTGTTCCTCTTAGTTCATTTATTAGTTCTTAAATGAAAAATAAAATTTCTTCATCGTATACACAATTAACAGTATTTTTTCCAACCAGCTAAAATTAAAGCTAAATATAATTTGCAACTCGTATTTGACTATCTAAGCGCCATTTTAGAATGGAATGGCCCAACATGCAGCCTTAATTTAGTTCTAATTTGGTCCTATGACTTTAAACTATACATTCAGTTCAATATATGTCCCTGATATATCCATTACTCTGATATATATTTCTATAGAACATAACCTAAAATTGATTAAATTTGGAATGACGGAAGTCATCTCAATAGTACTGCAAGTGTTTTAAATCAAAAATAAATACGACCACAAATATTTCTTAAAAATTAGTAAGTTTAATACATATCAGTTCTGGTCCTTTTCAATAATATTATGTATTTAATACTATTTTATTTATAATTTTATCAAAATCTTAACCTGACTATACGAATTCTTTAAATTGATAATCAAAATTATTAGTTAAGCACAATTTACATAAAAACTTTTATTTAAAACTCGGTGCGTCAACAAAGAAGTTTTAACATTTTTAAATGTAAATGTGGAGTCATGTTTAAGTAATATTAGGTTTTTAATATGATTTTTAAATACGTAATAGTTAGAAGAGTTATTTATTTGGAATAGTTTGTTCCTCTCATTTCCTTATTAATTCTCAAATGAACAATAAAATTTCTTCTTCGTATACACAATTAACAGTATTTTTTCCAACCAGCAAAAATTAAAGCTAACTATAATTTGCAACTCGTATTTGACTATCTAAGCGCTATTTTAGAATGGAATGGCCCAAAATGCAGCCTTAATTTAGTTCTAATTTTGTGCTTTGACTTTAAACTATACATTCAGTTCAGAATATGTCCCCGATATATCCATTACTCTGATATATATTTCTATAGAACATAACATAAAATTGTTTAAATTTAGAATGTCGGAAGTCATCTCAATAGTACTGCAAGTGTTTTAAATCATATATAAATACACCCACAAATATTTCTTAAAAATTAGTAAGATTAATACATATCAGTTCTGGTTCTTTTCATTAATATTATGTATTTAATACTATTTTATTTATAATTTTATCAAAATCTTAACCTGACTATACGAATTCTTTAAATTGATAATCATGATTATCAGTAAAGCAGAATTTACAAAAAAAAATTATTTAAAACTCGGTGCGTCATCAAAAAAGTTTTAGCATTTTTAAATGTAAACTTAGAATCATGTTTAAGTGATATTAGGTTTTTAATATGATTTTTAAATAAGTAATAATAAGAAAAGTTATTTATTTGGAATAGTTTGTTCCTCTCAGTTCCTTATTAATTCTCAAATGAACAATAAAATTTCTTCTTCGTATACACAATTAACAGTATTTTTTCCAACCAGCAAAAATTAAAGCTAACTATAATTTGCAACTCGTATTTGACTATCTAAGCGCTATTTTAGAATGGAATGGCCCAAAATGCAGCCTTAATTTAGTTCTAATTTTGTGCTTTGACTTTAAACTATACATTCAGTTCAGAATATGACCCGATATATCCATTACTTTGATATATATTTCTATAGAACATAACATAAAATTGTTTAAATTTAGAATGTCGGAAGTCATCTCAATAGTACTGCAAGTGTTTTAAATCAAATATAAATACAACCACAAATATTTCTTAAAAATTAGTAAGATTAATACATATCAGTTCTGGTTCTTTTCATTAATATTATGTATTTAATACTATTTTATTTATAATTTTATTAAAATCTTAACCTGACTATACGAATTCTTTAAATTGATAATCATGATTATCAGTTAGGCAGAATTTACAAAAAAAAATTATTTAAAACTCGGTGCGTCATCAAAAAAGTTTTAGCATTTTTAAATGTAAACTTAGATTCATGTTTAAGTGATATTAGGTTTTTAATATGATTTTTAAATAAGTAATAATAAGAAAAGTTATTTATTTGGAATAGTTTGTTCCTCTCAGTTCCTTATTAATTCTCAAATGAACAATAAAATTTCTTCTTCGTATACACAATTAACAGTATTTTTTCCAACCAGCAAAAATTAAAGCTAACTATAATTTGCAACTCGTATTTGACTATCTAAGCGCCATTTTAGAATGGAATGGCCCAACATGCAGCCTTAATTTAGTTCTAATTTGGTCCTATGACTTTAAACTATACATTCAGTTCAATATATGTCCTTGATATATCCATTACTCTGATATATATTTCTATAGAACATAACCTAAAATTGATTAAATTTGGAATGACGGAAGTCATCTCAATAGCACTGAAAGTTTTTTAAATCAAAAATAAATACGACCACAAATATTTCTTAAAAATTAGTAAGTTTAATACATATCAGTTCTGGTTCTTTTCATTAATATTATGTATTTAATACTATTTTATTTATAATTTTATCAAAATCTTAACCTGACTATACGAATTCTTTAAATTGATAATCATGATTATCAGTAAAGCAGAATTTACAAAAAAAAATTATTTAAAACTCGGTGCGTCATCAAAAAAGTTTTAGCATTTTTAAATGTAAAGTTAGAATCATGTTTAAGTGATATTAGGTTTTTAATATGATTTTTCAATAAGTAATAGTAAGAAGAGTTATTTATTTGGAATACTTTGTTCCTCTTAGTTTTTTATTAGTTCTTAAATGAACAATAAAATTTATTTTTCGTATACACAATTAACAGTATTTTTTCCAACCAGCTAAAATTAAAGCTAAATATAATTTGTAACTCGTATTTAAATATCTAAGCGCCATTTTAGAATGGAATGGCCCAACATGCAGCCTTAATTTAGTTCTAATTTGGTCCTATGTCTTTAAACTATACATTCAGTTCAATATATGTCTTCGAAATAACCATTACTCTGATATATATTTCTATACAACATAGCCTAAAATTGATTAAATTTGGAATGACGGAAGTCATCTCAATAGTACTGCAAGTGTTTTAAATCAAAAATAAATACGACCACAAATATTTCTTAAAAATTAGTAAGTTTAATACATATCAGTTCTGTTTCTTTTTATTAATAATATGTATTTAACACTATTTTATTTATAATTATATCAAAATCTTAACCTGACTATACGAATTCTTTAAATTGATAATCATAATTATTAGTTAAGCACAATTTACAGAAAAATTTTTATTTAAAACTCGGTGCGTCAACAAAGAAGTTTTAGCATTTTTAAATGTAAATTTATAGTCATGTTTAAGTAATATTAGGTTTTTAATATGATTTTTAAATAAGTAATAGTAAGAAGAGTTATTTATTTGGAATAATTTGTTCCTCTCAGTTCCTTATCAATTCTCAAATAAACAATAAAATTTCTTCTTCGTATTCACAATTAACAGTATTTTTTCCAACCAGCAAAAATTAAAGCTAACTATAATTTGCAACTCGTATTTGACTATCTATGCGCTATTTTAGAATGGAATGGCAAAAAATGCAGCTTTAATTTAGTTCTAATTTTGTGCTTTGACTTTAAACTATACATTCAGTTCAGAATATGTCCCCGATATATCCATTACTCTGATATATATTTCTATAGAACATAACCTAAAATTGATTAAATTTGGAATGACGGAAGTCATCTCAATAGTACTGCAAGTGTTTTAAATCAAAAATAAATACGACCACAAATATTTCTTAAAAATTAGTAAGTTTAATACATATCAGTTCTGTTTCTTTTCATTAATAATATGTATTTAATACTATTTTATTTATAATTTTATCAAAATCTTAACCTGACTATACGAATTCTTTAAATTGATAATCATGATTATCAGTAAAGCAGAATTTACAAAAAAAAAATATTTAAAACTCGGTGCGTCATCAAAAAAGTTTTAGCATTTTTAAATGTAAACTTAGAATCATGTTTAAGTGATATTAGGTTTTTAATATGATTTTTAAATAAGTAATAGTAAGAAGAGTTATTTATTTGGAATAATTTGTTCCTCTTAGTTTCTTATTAGTTCTTAAATGAACAATAAAATTTATTTTTCGTATACACAATGAACAGTATTTTTTCCAACCAGCTAAAATTAAAGCTAACTATAATTTGCAACTCGTATTTGACTATCTAAGCGCTATTTTAGAATGGAATGGCCCAAAATGCAGCCTTAATTTAGTTCTAATTTTGTGCTTTGACTTTAAACTATACATTCAGTTCAGAATATGTCTCCGATATATCCATTACTCTGATATATATTTCTATAGAACATAACATAAAATTGTTTAAATTTAGAATGTCGGAAGTCATCTCAATAGTACTGCAAGTGTTTTAAATCATATATAAATACGACCACAAATATTTTTTAAAATTAAGTAAGTTTAATACATATTTGTTCTGGTTCTTTTCATTAATATTATGTATTTAATACTCTTTTATTTATAATTTTATCAAAATCTTAACCTGACTATACGAATTCTTTAAATTGATAATCAAAATTATTAGTTAAGCACAATTTACATAAAAACTTTTATTTAAAACTCGGTTCGTCAACAAAGAAGTTTTAGCATTTTTAAATGTAAATTTGGAGTCATGTTTAAGTAATATTAGGTTTTTAATATGATTTTTAAATAAGTAATGGTAAGAAGAGTTATTTATTTGGAATAATTTGTTCCTCTTAGTTCATTTATTAGTTCTTAAATGAAAAATAAAATTTCTTTTTCGTATACACAATTAACAGTATTTTTTCCAACCAGCTAAAATTAAAGCTACCCAGGCGGAAAAGTCGGACGAACGTCGGAGTTTACAACCGGCTGGGATCCGCGCCCGTACAGATCGCAAGTACCGACGGTCTGTACCGATTCGGGTCTGAAAAAGCAACCGGCGCGGTACAGATTATGCTCCGACTGTCGGAACCGTCTTCCCACTATTGTCAGTACTGGCTCGGAACTGGATTTCTTCCGCCGGCGGATCTTATTCTTCTGCGGCGTCGGAAGAATGACGGATATGTTGAGTCTGTACTGGCTCGGTACTGGGGCGGATCCGACTGCGGATCTCGTCATTTATTGTCACATTATAAATTAAATAATTATTACAAGTAATTGCATTATTTTAGAAAATAATTATTAATAAATGAATCTAATCAATATATTAAGTAATTATTTATTCAGACTTATTTGAAAATTAAATTATTAAAAAAATTTGTTATTTATTAATATTAGGTATATATTATTAATTAACATTAATATTATTGAAAATTAATAATAAATTATTAATATTAATTAATAATATCTTAATAATAATAAATTTATTGTTATTAATATATTATTAATTAATATTAATAATTTATTATTAATTCTCAATAATATTAATGTCAATTAATAAAATATTAATTAAAATTATTACCTAATATTATTACGTTCAATATTATTATATTGAGAAACAATTATTCAATATATGTATTATATAATAATAAAAATATAACAAGTTTCTTTTTTAACGAAATATTGAAATAGTCCTAAATATACATTCAATAAAGTATTGAAAATATAGCGGTATCATTGACGCGTAGTAATTCTGCAAGTTTTATTTGAGCTAGTGACACTTGAGAGTATTTAAGATTTGAGAGTCCCATGCGAGCGTAGCATAGTGGTTAGCGTGCGAGATTTCGGTGCGTAAATATTCGGTTAGGCGTAAGGTTCGTACCCCCAAGCGTTAAGATTTTTCAAATGTGTATGTAATAAAAAATTGCGTTTAAGTGTATAAAAAAATATAAAAAATGTGTAAAGTGAACTGTCAATGAATTGTCATCAGTATTTATCTTTTGCAATTAATTATTATTTTTTTATTGATATTTGTTGAAATTATCATTTGGATCCGACCCGGTTGTCAGTCGGTAGAATGCCAGCGCTCGGCTGGCTATTAAATGAAAAATCCACGGTCGGTAGAGTGCCAGGTCCCAGCCGGTTGAATTATACACGGAACGGCTTCTCCCGGCCGGTCAGCGGGCGGTAGAATGCCAGTTCCGAGCCGGTTGCCAGCGCGCTCCTGGCCTAGTCACTATTCGGTAGAATGCCCGTTCACATTCGGTTGGCAGGCGGTTCCGAGCCAGTACAGTTACACCGGCGTCAGTACGGGCTAGGATCCGCGCCGGTTGGAAATTTCCGCCTGGGTAAATATAATTTGTAATTCGTATTTGACTATCTAAGCGCCATTTTAGAATGGAATGGCTCAACATGCAGCCTTAATTTAGTTCTAATTTGGTCCTATGTCTTTAAACTATACATTCAGTTCAATATATGTCCTAGAAATAACCATTACTCTGATATATATTTCTATAGAACATAGCCTAAAATTGTTTAAATTTGGAATGACGGAAGTCATCTCAATAGTACTGCAAGTGTTTTAAATCAAATATAAATACAACCACAAATATTTCTTAAAAATTAGTAAGTTTAATAGATATCACTTCTGGTTCTTTTCATTAATATTATGTATTTAACACTATTTTATTTATAATTATATCAAAATCTTAACCTGACTATACGAATTCTTTAAATTGATAATCATAAATATTAGTTAAGCACAATTTACAGAAAAATTTTTATTTAAAACTCGGTGCGTCAACAAAGAAGTTTTAGCATTTTTAAATGTAAATTTAGAGTAATGTTTAAGTACCTAATATTAGGTTTTTAATATGATTTTTAAATAAGTAATAGTAAGAAGAGTTATTTATTTGGAATAATTTGTTCCTCTCAGTTCCTTATCAATTCTCAAATGAACAATAAAATTTCTTCTTCGTATTTACAATTAACAGTATTTTTTCCAACCAGCAAAAATTAAAGCTAACTATAATTTGCAACTCGTATTTGACTATCTAAGCGCTATTTTAGAATGGAATGGCCCAAAATGCAGCCTTAATTTAGTTCTAATTTTGTGCTTTGACTTTAAACTATACATTCAGTTCAGAATATGTCCCCGATATATCCATTACTCTGATATATATTTCTATAGAACATAACCTAAAATTGATTAAATTTGGAATGACGGAAGTCATCTCAATAGTACTGCAAGTGTTTTAAATCAAAAATAAATACGACCACAAATATTTCTTAAAAATTAGTAAGTTTAATACATATCAGTTCTGTTTCTTTTCATTAATAATATGTATTTAATACTATTTTATTTATAATTTTATCAAAATCTTAACCTGACTATACGAATTCTTTAAATTGATAATCATGATTATCAGTAAACCAGAATTTTCAAAAAAAAAATTATTTAAAACTCGGTGCGTCAACAAAAAAGTTTTAGCATTTTAAAATGTAAACTTAGAATCATGTTTAAGTGATATTAGGTTTTTAATATGATTTTTAAATAAGTAATGCCGCCTTGATTTAGTTCTAATTTGGTCCTATGGCTTCAAACTATACATTCAGTTCAGTATATGTCCCGATATATCCATTACTCTGATTTATATTTCTATAGACTTTAAACTAAACATTCATTTCAGTATATGATCCGTTCGCTAGAAAAGCGATATAAGTCGACTAAAGTGGTTTTTAAAAATTTTGTTATTAGTGTATTCTACAAGAAATATAGATTACAAATATCAATTTTCTAAATTTGTGGAATGAGGTGTTTAAACTTAATGGATCCCGAATTTGAAGCACTTACTCAAGCGCCTGTTTACGTCCTCTGCTATCGCACACAGTGGGAAGAAGTGGAGTGTTTTGGACAAAATTCTGCTGACAATACAAATCTCTACCGATTTCAATCTTCTTTTTTTTAAATACTGAAGAAGATTTTTCCTACTAAACCAACTTGAATGTCAAATTTTCGACATTCGAACTAGCCCAGTTCGAATGTCGAATATTCGACAGTCAACATTTCGGCGCCCCAAAACCGAAGTAGGCCCAGTTTGTTAGATCAACTTTTCTCTTTTCCCCGTGCAGATATAGAAAAAATGTTAAATTTGGCCCTAGGGAGGTTTCTTCTTAAGGCCTAAGCGCAACTACTTCGCGAATGTCGTTCGCGAACGCAATGCATGGGTTAGAAAAGGACAGAGATATATTTGTGTCCTTTTCTAACTTATGCTTTACATTCGCGAACGACGTTCGCGAAGCAGTTGTGCGTTGGCCTTTACTTGCATATAGAAAGAGAGTCAATTTTATATTTGGTTGGTACCAGGAGGTACCGTATCCACCCCGACCCCCTAACAACAGAAAAAGAAAAAACATAAACTTTGACCTTAGGGAGTTAATAAATGGAAGCGGGCCCATCCTGTCTAAACTAGGTTTCCTTTCACTTGCATACAAATATTCTATATTAAGAGTGTACACTACCGTCGGGAATTATCGGTACGGCTGCACGCGCACGGCCTAAAAACATACCAATCTTTAAATCACGATTTTTTTGTAAATACAAATGTTAGAAAATTAACAAATATACCATTCGAAAGATTATTAAATTCTGCGATTAATGATACAAAACTGAAAATTTTAATAATTTATACAAAGTTTGCAGCAATCGGCAAATTTGACAAAAAAATTTAAAAAATGAAATTTTTTTGGAAATTCTATCAACCCCTGCACATTTTTTCGAATGGTATATTTGTTAATTTTCTGACATTTGTATTTACAGAAAAATCGTGACTTAAAGATTTGTATGTTTTTGGGCCATGCGCGTGCAGCCGTACCGATAATTCCCGACGGTAGTGTACTTGGAATCAATTTGACCCTATTTCTATATATAAAATGTGCAAGGAAACTAATGATTTACCTGTGATTGAAAGTTTTATGCATTTTTGTCGAATAGTATGCATTTTTGAAAAAAAATGTATAGAACATAAAAATGTATATCGATGAGATCTACAACTTTTGTATGAAGCATTTTTTCATATTTTTCACCTTAATAAAACGCATCTATATATGTAGGCGTTTTACCAAGGAGAATTTTAAAAAAGCTCGTAATTACTTTAAAACTAGAACCTCAGTCTTAGAACTATACGTTTCGTACCTAGTACAGTCCTTAAAGTATGCATTCTTTTGTCATATATAAATTTACCATCGGTTTTCAGAATATAAACAAGTTTAAAAAAGCTGCGTGTTCATTTACTGGATCAGTGTGTTTATTTACTGGTTCAAGTGTTCATTCTCTGCTGTTGTCAATAATAATTTATATTTTTATTTCTTATTTACTTTTACTTATTTTATTAAAAAAAAGATTTTATCAATAAGTTAAAGTATTATACAGTATTAAAGTACATTTCTTAAGATCAGTGAAACTACTATTTAAAAGTAAAAATTGACAAAGTTAGAAAAATCACGAACTGTTTATTCTCTGGTACATTGACCCTTTATTATAATGTGAATATTTATTGTATGTGATTTGTTTTATAAGATTTTGTCTTTGTGAAGTTTTTTCTATTATACTATATGTATAATAACGATAGTATTTAAGTCGTTTGAAACAATTTTTATTTTTGACCCCAAAGTACACGTTGTATACATATTTATGTGTTTACTATGTGTCGTCAAACTATATATTAAGCATATGAAAAGTGCGTGTAGTTGCATACTTTTAGGGGATAATATATTTGAAATTAAACTTTTAAGAATTAGTGAGTAAATTTTATTTTGTTATGTATACTGTATAATATAAATGAGCGGATGGGAAGAAGAACTCGCCAAACGCGCGTTTGTAAGGATAATATCAGTTAGGTAGCAGTGAGCGCCTCTGGGACACACACTGCTACCTGACTGGAACTATCACTTTTGGTTGAGCGCTCGGCGAGTTCTTCTTCCCATCTGCTCAAATATTTATTATATGTACTTTGTCATTGAAATTTTTGTCTGTGTACAGTGCTTTATATTATAGTATATAATAACGATAATATGTAAGTCGTTTACCAATAGTTTTTATCTGTGGCTCCAAAGTATACGTAGTATAGATATTTCTGTTTATACTATCTGTCCTCAAACTATATATTGAACATATGAATCACGTACTTGTCTAATGTATAGTTTGAAGACATTCATTTGTTTACTACTTTTTACATGTATAATCTATATTTTGTGGACAGTCTTTAAAATATAACTTCAGTTACTGAGACCCCAAAGTGTATATTGACACAGAAAAAGTGTTTAATTTTGTACAATTTTTACCTTATAACAAAAAATTTGATGGTAGTTTTACTCAAAAGGTCAAGCCCCACCGATATCTATCCAAAAAATGGCAAAAAATTTCTGTCCTCAAAGTATAGATTGTACATAAATATATATATATATATATATTTTACTAGCTGTCGTACCCGTCTTCGACGGGTTGTAGTTTTTTTTGATAATGCACTTAACAGTGTATCTACCAACCTAGAAAACCGGAAAATAGCCGGGAATTTGATTTGACAGGGAAAAAATAATAATTAGTTACTATTGTCTATTTCATTAGGAAAATAATACCATTTGAAACAGTGACCGACTTTTTATTATCAAATTAGTTATTTTTAACTAATTCAAATGCAGAAAACAATATTTCTCAATTTGTAGTACTTCAATCAATATAATGTATTAAAATCAATCTAAAATTTCCTCCAGTTTTTTGAGTTATAGTACAGTCTAATTCGAACTAATTGTATAGCAAGTAGATCCAGTTTTTCTCGGTTACATTAAATTCCCTGATATTTTACGTCTTTTCTGGTTGGTAGACACCCTGTTAAATGTATTATTAAAAAACACCCGTCGAATAAACCAGGAAAAATTTGGACAAAGCCGGAAAATGTTTTAAACCAAAATAAACACCGTGTTTAACTTTTGTCTTTACATTGATCAAGATATCTCTAAAAGTTAAATCAGAGAGCCCACAAATACTATTGAATTAAGCTTCATAGCAATTGGTATCAAGATAATTTTTTCAATTTTTTGATATTCAAAACATTTTTATACTTACATCTTCGTTATAAGAAAGTATTTTTGAAAAATTATGCTAAAATGTGACTAAATAACATGTAATATTCAATTATATAAAGTTTAAAAGCTATCCATTAAAAAATGTAAAATTTAGAAATTTTCGATTTTTTAAAAATATTTTTATATTTCCATTTTAGTTACAAAGTATTATTTTTTGCAAAATTATGCTAAAATGTTAATAAATAACATGTAATACTCAACTATAGAAAGTTTAGAAGCAATCCATAAAAAAATATAAAATTTAGAAATTATTTGTGTTAAATAAATTCATTTATTAGAGTCAAGTATTTATTTAATTAATCCAATTAAGATTTATTTGATTTAACTAAATAAAATTATTTAAACGAAATAAATTTTTATTACATCGAAATAAAAACTTTTAAATAAGATATTATATTACTATTAGGTATTAACGTAACTTACAATCATAGCCTTATCCGATTAAAAAATATTAACTTGAACGAAAGTTATGACATTTTTCCAAAAAATTCGAAAAATCAAAAAAATGCAAATTTTTTATCTTTTGTAAAATAAATGCAAAACTATCATTAGCTAACTTTTTCAGATAAATTAAACCCATTTCTACAATAAAATTTTTAAAAAAGACGTATTTTGAAATTTTTTTTCGTTTTTTTAGATCAACTTTTTTCTAAGAAAATAGTGATTTTTAATCTTTAAGCAAGCTTTTCAGGAAAAGTTATTAAAGTTTTTTATTTAAAGATCAGTATGTAAAGTAAGAAATTTGCTACATTAAACAAAAATAATTAAGCTAAATGCCATAAAAAAGAAGAAAAAATGTTAAATTTTAAGAAATTCGGTTTTTTGAATTTTTGCTAATTTTCCATAATTTTAGATTTTTTACCGAAGGGTGGAGACTATTGAATAAGTAAAGTATTTTTTAAGAGCACAAAAATAATAAAGCTAAATGCCATAAAAAGAAGGAAAAATGTTGAATTTTAAGAAATTCATTTTTTGCATTTTTGCTATTTTTCCATAATTTTAGATTTTTTACCAAAGGGTGGAGATAAAAAATTAGGTTAAGTATTTTTGAAGAGCCCAAAAATAATGAAGCCAAAAGCCATAAAAGAGAAGAAAAAATGTTGAATTTTAAGAAATTCCGTTTTTTGAATTTTTGCTAATTTTCCATAATTTTAGATTTTTTACCAAAGGGTGGAGACTATTAAATATAAGTAAAGTATTTTTGAAGAGTACAAAAATAATGAAGCTCAATGATATAAAAGAGAAGAAAAAAATGTTAAATTTTAAGAAATTCGGTTTCTCGAATTTTTGATAATTTTTGATTTTTTGCTAAAGGGTGGAGACTATTCAAATAGTATAATTATACTACCGAAATAGCTAATGGTTACTAATTATTAATTTTCGGGTGAAATTAAATTCCCGGCTATTTTTGATTTTCCAGATTGGTAGAAACATTGTTAAATGTATTGGTAGAAACTAAAACCCGTCGAAGACGGGTACGACAGCTAGTGCTATATATTATCAAAATTTTTAAAATTCAAAATTAATCTTTTAAAATAATTATTGTCATCAATTTTACTTAAATTTGATACAGGGTTAATTTTAGTATTTTTTATTACAATTTAGTCATCAGAATGAAATTTGAGTTTTTCATTTTTTGATCATTAATTAATATAATATAATAGCAATTTTGAATTCTGTGCAATATACTGACAAAAGTCTCATATTAATTATATGGATATTGTTAATATTCTGACCTAATAGAATTTTTTTAAGAAAGTAAACTTATGATTTCAACAACAAATTTTTATTGTTGACCTAAGAAATACAACCGTATAAAAATTAATTACAAAAAAATTTCAATTTTTAAACTTTTAATTTTTTAATTTTTCAATATTTAAATCTAACACTTTTTATTTGTTATTCAAAATTTTATTATTCTGACGATTAAATCTCAATAAGAAACACTAAAATTAACCCTGTACCAAGTTTAAGTACAATTCACTAAAGCGTATATGAAAAAACTAAAAATTTCGAATTTTCGAATTTTGGAAAAAGTGGCATAACTTTCGTCCATATTAATATTTTTTAATCTACTATCGCTAGGATTTTAAGTTAGGCTAATGCCTAAAAGACTGCCAAGTTTCACTTCAAACGATCGAACCGTTTTTCCGTGATACGCGGTCGAAAATTTGCGGACATACATACACACATACACACATACACACATACACACATATACACATACACACATAATTTTCTTAATAGTATTTTCGCATTCCTTAGAGTGTAAAAATAAGGAATATAATAGAAATTTTGAATTCTATGCAATGTACAGACAAAAGTCTGATTTTATTAATAAGGATTAGAGCTAATTTGATTACAATTCAATTATTAATTAGTAACTTTCTATCAATTCAGAATTAGAATACATGAAGTAAATTATACAATTATATATTCTTATATCCTAAATTTTTTTTTTTTTTTTTGAAGTATTTCTTTGTTACTATTAACCTATAAGAGTGTTTAACAATTAGTAATTAAAGTAATTCTTAAGCAAATTTAATTATTTTGAAATTATCAGCTTCCTTAATAATTCTCTTGATTTTAACTAAAATATTTATAATATAAATATATATATTTTTTTTTTACATATTTAAATTTTTTTTTTTTTTTTTTTTTTTAACTTTCATTATAATTCAAAAAGAACTCTAATTATAGTCATTAACCGAATTTGTTAATCTTAAACATTGAGATATAGATTATTTAAAAATTATTGCAAAACATATTTTATCGATATAACTTGACTCTTACGTCATTACACTTGATATTAATTTCCTAAATTGTAAGTATTTTATTATTCGTAGCGAAATTTACGTTATTAAGGTAAAAGTCTTTGAATTGGAATCTTGGGATAAGGACTTGTGGGCGATATCTTGATACACGAAGTTGGATCTTCCGGGAAGTTGTTTGAAGAACCTGCGTCAGGAGTAGAGTTTTCAGGAACAACATCTTCAGGTGGACTGTCAATTTTTGTTAGTTTATTGTCACCAGTATCGGTATTGCTTGTTCTAGATGCTGGAACAGGACTCTCGATTGGAGTTATGCCAATGTTTTCATGACTGGCATCAGCGAAACTTAACCTCCGTCGAGAGAACAGGGATTTCGACTTCTTTATCTTCGTTGTAGTTGAGATGGGGATGTTAGGATGTTTTTGAATAATTATTTTACTAGTTTTCCAAGATATACAAATTTTAAATACCATCCACCCGATAATGGTAATTAGGACAATAGTTCCTATTCCTAAATAAGTTCCTTTAATCCAATTATGATGGTATCCCTTTTTCGTTTGTTGTAAGGAAAACTCGTATAATTGTTGTTCTAACTCGTCTAAACTTTGTGAATTCTTTAAGAATTCTTTATCTTTAGGAAACACTATTTCGAAGTTTTCTTGAGCCATTTTCAATTCTGCAATTCTAGGGGAGAGATAATTTAAATTCAATTCTAATTCTGATTCGTATATTACTTCAGTTATTCCTTGAATCCTTGGTAATGCTGGAATCATAATATTCGAAGAGCTAGCATAGCAGCCTGGAGCTAACTGTAGTAGTCCTATTCCTTCAATGAGAACATTGGTACTGGGTTGTGAAGAGCAGTGAATACTAAGGATAGTTGAATTTCTTATGGAATACAACCATCCTCCAATGGTGTTTAGCTTGATCCAGTGATTTTCTTCCTGGTACTCTAATAGAATGTGACATGATTTTAGTGTTTCCATTGTTGGATTTAATAGAAGTTTTATTTCGCACGGTAATCTTCCGCGGATTTCATGAATGGCTATTCCATTTTGGCACAATAGGTATTCTGTAGTTTTTTTACATGGTTCCAATTATTTTTCATTAATTAGCATATAAGTTCGCATGGGCTCATCAACGGCAATGTGGGAATATTTTGATTGAATGGATACCTTAGCAGATCTATTTCCAAGTATATCCTGAAAGACTGGAAATGAGTGCAATTGGTAAATTATGTAGTCCATCTTGTCCAGCAGAGGAATGTCCACCAAAACCTTAAGGTGCCCTTCTTCTAGTAGTATTGTAGTTTTTGGTAGTTGGATAATTTCTTCTATGCTGTACTCTGGTCCTCTAGTGGGAATGGAAAGAGAAGGTCGGTGATCTTGGATATCTCGAAGAACAAGAGTAAGTTGCGCACTGGAAATGAGTGATGGGTGTAAGTGTCCTTTTCTAGCTGCACGTATGACTTCTAGCATCCTGGCTCCTACCTTACTGTTGTGAATTAATTGGGTTTTTATTCTACCAAGAAGATGATTTAAGTCTTCATAAAATTTTTGATGAGCAGCTCCCTGGTGAGATTTCTTTATAAGATTCGTTAAGTTATTCAAACGCTGTCCAAATTTGTTGATTGTTATTTCTTGATTTTCAGCTCTCTTGTATAAAGAGTCTAAGAGAGCTCTAACTACGTGAGTCTGCTTTCCCACCAGATGGGAAAGATTAGCTTGAGCTGCGTTCAATTCTTCTATTTGCGATTGTATTTGTTGTCCATCTTCGTAATTTAGTACGCCGACGACAGGTCCCATTAGTTTTCCAATAATACCTATTAATGGAATACTCCTCCTGGTCCTCATTTGTCCTTGAAGTTTTATTGGAGATATACTTTTTATCTTCTTTAATTCTGCTAATTCCGTTGAAATTTCATCTTGAATATCGGTGGCTGTATCCCAGGTATCTTCCCAGTTGTATTCTTTGATATAAGAGGAGCAGTCTGGTAGTTGATTTGGGCAAATTTTATGGAAGTCTGATGCTTTTTCTCGTAGATTTAGAAGCCATTTCTCTTGCTGTTCAATGTTTAGGAAAACAGCCAGTCTCCAATTGGAAGTAGATAATTTCATTAAGCCTCCATATTCGTAGTATATCCCACTACTCTTGTTGAACCGGGTGATGAAATAATCTTCCGTGCTTGTGGTCTCTGTTGAAAATATCACGACACATGCCAAAATTAACAAGGTTACAGACATCATAATGCAGCTGGGCAAAACCTGTAATTCAGAATAATATTAATTTTGTGTTTTAAGACTAACAATAAGTGGGTAAAACTTTGTCCTTATGCTTCATTACCCTTTCACCAAACTCGTTTTCTAACACTACATTATTGTTTTCGGTAAAAGCAACAATTGTGAATGGCCCGTCAGCTCTTTTATCAAATTTGTTAGACCGTATTTCTTTTTGTACATATACTATGTCTCCTATTTTGGCTTTTAGAGGTCGAGCCTTGGAATCATAGAAATCTTTAGATTTTAATTTAGAAGTAATGATATTTTTAGAAGCGATGTTCTGTGTTTCGTTCAGTCTGGTGATCAGGTCACGAAGATAAGAGCCGTAAGTGGCTAATTCGGGTCCTTGAGGGAAGGCACTTGGCATCCTAGCCAACTTTCCGTACACGAGTTCATGAGGAGTAAAATTGGTTGCCTCATGAACTGATGTATTATATGCGAGCATGCAAAAGGGAAGTAGTCGATCCCAATCATCAAAATCGTTTGAATAACATTTAATATAGTCGGCTAGGACAATGTGACTTCTCTCTAATGATCCGTTGGTTTGAGGCCTATAGCCTGAGGTGGTAATTTGTTTTATATGAAACAATTTTTCTAATTTTCGTAATAGAGAACTGATAAAATTCGCGCCTCTATCTGTTAAAATGCATTTAGGTGCTCCAAATCTTGAAATTAAGTCAGTTACTACTGTGTGAGCGATGATTGTACTTTTAATATCAGGTATAGCTACAGCAATGCAGTACTTGCTAAAATTATCCTGCATTGTTAGGATATACCGGTTTCCATTGGGAGTCGTTCTTAATTTTCCAACAATATCTAGGGATACTTTTTCGAATGGTTCCGCTGGAGTGTCGGTTATAATCATTGGTTCACGAGTTTTAGCCCTAACTAGTTTGTTTTCCCGACAAGTATTGCATTCTCTGACGAAATTCGTAACGTCATTACGTAAACCTGGCCACACGTATCGTTCTCTTATTCGTTTATAGGTTTTACTGATGCCTTTATGACCTCCGATGTAACTCGCGTGAAATTCTTGAAGGATCCCGGACCTCATTTCGGGAGGAGGAACTTCTATGCTTCCGTGACAAAGAGTGATGGTAACATCGCCACCACGGAACATACTTGTTAAAAGTTCTCTCATATAATTCGGAGGAAGTGAACCTAATAGGTCGCCGGAATTGGCTATTCTACAGGTTGATTTCCCGTCTCTAACAAGAGCTTTTTGAAGGCCCTTTAATCTAGTCTGTACGTCATTCCAGTTGATAGCATCATAGTGTTTATCTTTGACAACTATGGAATAGGTATTGAATCGTCCTTGGGGTGTGACTAAAACCTGACCTAACTGGGGATTCATTTCTTTAAGGTCTTTAATATCAACTCGTTCAGTCGCTATTAAAAGTTTAACTACAGGATCGACTGGCTCACAATCTCTTGATATAAAATGAGCATAATTATCTCGTTTAAACGTTATAGGTTCAGTCCACTCATTTTGGATTTTACAGGAGTTTGGTGGAGCGAGATCATCATACGGACTAAGCGTGTGATCTAATAGTGTATTATAACCTAATCGATAGTGAGGTTCATTTATTGTGGTAACTAAACGTCGCGGTTTCATATCTAGCTTACGGTAAGGCTGATTTGGTTGTATAGTCGTGACTATAGATTGTTGTTCAGTTGTGGGGGTTAAGATGTGAGTGTAAGGAGTGGATTGAGCATAGGGAAGAGTGTTAGCCGATGGGGTTTGGAAGGATACGTGCCTCCTATTTCTATCAGAAGGATTTTGTTTCAGAAATGCAGGTAATTCAGAAATTTCGTTTAGTTTTGATCCATCAGGTTCCTCATCTTCACTCTCGATCAATGGTTCTTTCTCGTTTTCAATGTGTGCAATACCAGTATTAGTTGTAGGTTGTTGTTTTTGAGTTTGTCCCAAGAATTCATTAATTCGTGATGAGAATAATTTATCATCATATTCTCTACAGGGGTCTTGTTCTTCCAACTCCTTTAGTAATTCTTCATTTGATTCTCCTTCAGAAACGCAATTTCTTCTGTTGACAATTGATTCATCCATACCTTCATGGTCCCAAGCTAAGGATCGAGCAGTAAGGTCGGTTGGGTTGAATCCTTTCCTTCCCAATGATTCGTTGAATTTCTTTATGGATTTCTCAAGATCAATTCTAATATCAGATTTCTTTTGTATAGCAGAGACATCTTCTTCTGAGTCAGATTCGCTAGAGTTGTAAACTGGAGGGAGATCTACAATAGTTGGTATATTGCTTTCAGCGGGTACTTCGGACTCGTCGACTGAATAAGCAATTCCAGCATTTTCAATTGCTTGAGTGGCTAATTGGTCAGCCATTTCGTTCCCAAAATTCCTTGATGGCTTGGCACATGTTTAAATGTTACATCAAGAGAATTTATTGCTTTCTCTAATTGTTCGAATGCTGCTCGATTTTGGACTGGTTTATTAGTCGAAGTCTTCCAGTCATTGGATTTCCATCTCGGTAACCATTTGGTCATACTATCAATCAGAAACTGAGAATCAGTAATCACCTTTAAACGTTGATACCCTGCTTCCTTAGCTTTCCTGACAGCAACTATGGCAGCCTCAATTTCTGCAGCATTATTTGTCTGTTTTCCTGTAGCGCGTTGAGATACATTTAGTGGATGGTTTTCTCCGAACCATACCCCAATTCCAGCAGTTGATCCTACGTTTCCATTTCTCTGGCAGGCTCCATCAATGTATACTTCAGTGCATGGATTGGCTTGTGAGTTACGGCGTGGAGTAGGGGGCCCCAAAGCCGGTATAGTACTCTTCTGAGAACGGAATACAGGAGGGTCGGATTGTTCTGTGTCGTCATTAGATGAGGAATCTTCTGACGAAGATTGATCTCCTTCTGTTGGATCGACTTGAGAAGTAATTCGCTTCCTATTCCTTAGTCTAGAAGCTATGGTACTTTCTTCTAATTTAGTAGACTGTTGAATAGGTTTTTCTTCTTCTCGTGCTGAGGTGGGTTGTTTCTTAGGCCTTCCAGGTTTTCTTTTTTCAGCGCTGGTGGAAGGTAAGGATACTTTTACCTTTTTTGGTATAGGTTCTTTTCCGGATTCCGATTTTATTCGTCGCGGAGGTAAGGTGGAAGGTCTCTTTAAAATAGACACTGGTTTAGGAACCTCGCCGGCATTCATTTGAGCAGAAGACCTTAATCTGGGTTTTTCCTTTGTAGGTATTGTATTTATAGGAAACGCCTTTAAAGTATTTACGGAATTAGAAGGGATCTTGTTTGTTAGCACTTCAGAGAAGTCACTTTCATCCGATTCGGTGACTGTTGTTGAGTCAGAATCACTAGAGTTCCTATATGGTGGATTTTCGGACAAGGCTTGAATCCTAGAGTTTAATTTACGCTTTTTGTATTCAAATTTGTAGTTATAATCCCGCAATCTTAGTCTTCATCTGGTGAGGCGTGCTCCTGGGTTTATTATAGAGGACATCCAATGTACTGGCTCGAAATCGCAAGCCAGTGTGAATTCTCGACCGTATAAATATGGTCGAAAGTTCTCTACCGCATATAACACCGCAAGGCACTCTTTTTCCGTTTCTTCATAGCGTCGTTCATTTTCGTTGAAGACTTTAGAGTAGAACGCTATGGGATGTTCCGTTTCGTCTTTTTCTTGAGTCAGTATGGCTCCCATAGCAAATTCCGATGCGTCCGTAGTTAATTTAAACGGTCTTCGTAAAATCGGGGAATTGTAAAATAGGTTCACGGCAAAGGTATTCCCGTAATTTCTTGAAGCTAGCTTTTTGTCGTGGACCCCACTCCCATTTGCAATCCTTTCTTAGTAGGTCGACTAGTGGTTTCGACTTTTTTTGCATAATCTTTAATAAATTTTCGATAATATCCGGTAAGCCCTAGGAAATTGTCTAACATTCTTGGGTTCACTGGGTTTTAGGAAAGTTTTTTATTGACTCTACTTTTGAAGGATTTGGCCGTACACCTTCTTTACTAATAATGTGACCTAAGTACGCGGTTTCTTTTTTCATAAAGTCACATTTATCAGGCTGAAGTTTAAGGTTGGCTTCTCTTAATTTATTGAATAATCTCCTTGCTCTTCGGTCATGTTCAGGCAACGTGTCCGAAAAGATGATTATATCGTCTAGATATACAAATGCTTCCACGTCTAACATTCCTTTCAGAACCTCATTTAAAAGCCGCTGGAATGTTGCGGGAGCATTTTTGATGCCCATAGGCATCCTGTTATATTGGTAGTGGATCTCTTCCAGTTGAAAATGCAGTTTTATGCCTGTCGTCCGGATGTGTTTCTACTTGATGAAATCCGCTGGCCAGAATCAAAAACCGTGAAGTAACAAGCACTTCCCAATCGGTCGAATATTTCTGAGATATTGGGCAATGGAAAAGCATCTCCTAGAATTTTCTCATTTAGGGCACGGTAATCAATCACTACCCTCCACTTTCGTTCGCCCGAATTATCTAATTTTTTTGGTATAATTAGCATTGGAGAATTAAAGCAGAGGTAGATTTACTAAGAAGTCCTGCGTCGTATTGTTTTTTGATTTGGGCATCAGCTTGATCAATCGGCTTCGTGAGGACGACGGTATTGTTTTCTGCAGATGACCTTGTCGTCTGTAGTGTGGATTCGATGTTTTACAAGATGAGTGCAAGTTAGCTTCTCTCCAGTCAGGTGAAATATGTCTGCATATTCCTCGGCCCATTTTATTACGTAATCTTTTTCTTCGTCTGACTAGTGGGAAGTATGAAGGGCTTCCTTGACTCTTTTTACTCTTTCTAAATAATCGATAGGTGGTTGATTTGATAAAGTTCCAACTTCAGGTTCGGATGATTCTTCTCCTGGAAAGTTACAGTACTCAAATGGAATTATCTCTTGTGGGTCCAATTCAAAACGGATGTCTTCGTCACTAGTATTGATGGCCATGGCGTAACAGGTACCATTGTTATTGTTAACCAGAGCTTCTCCAAGATACAATCCGTCTGGTGTATTTACCTTTGGTAGGTATCCTTCCTTTAGTTTGGATGATGTCAGAACAGAAACTGGTTGCCGAGTTCGAGCCTTTATAGTGAGAATTCTCTTAACCCCTTCGCTGTGAGGAGAAAAATTTATAAAGTGGGTCCAAAATGTTAAGAAATTTTTTGGTGACCAAAATTTGTGAGATTGGGTACAGTTAGGTTTTGGGGGCCGCTGATGACGAATCTGAAGTCAAATTTTCAAAATTCAAAATGGCGGATCCAAAATGGCGGACGTATTTTTTTGAATTCATCGGATTTGCTTGAAACTTGTTACTCGGGGGTTTTCGAGGTCGCTGATTCCGAATATGAAGTCAGCTTTTTAAAATTCAAAATGGCAGATCCAATATGGCGGACAACATTTTCAAAAATTCATCGGATTCACTTAAAACTTGTTACTTAGGGGTTTTGGGGGCCGCTGATGACGAATCTAAAGTCAGATTTTCAAAATTCAAAATGGCGGACGTATTTTTTGAATTTATCGGATTTGCTTGAAACTTGTTACTCGGGCGTTTTCGAGGTCGCTGATTCTAGATATGAAGTTAGATTTTCGAAATTCAAAATGGCAGATCCAAAATGGCGGACATATTTTTTTGAATTCATCGGATTCGCTTAAAACTTGTTACTCGGGGGTTTTCGAGGTCGCTGATTTGGATCCGCAATTTTGAATGTTTAAAAATGCACTTCAGATTCGTTATCAGCGACCCTGAAAACCCCCGAGTAACAAGTTTCAAGCGAATACGATGAATTCAAAAAAATACGTCCGCCATTTTGAATTTTGAAAATCTGACTTCAGATTCGTCATCAGCGACCTCAAAAACCCCCGAGTAACAAGTTTCAATCGAATCCGAGAAATTAAAAAAATATGTCCGCCATATTGGATCCGCCATTTTTAATTTTTAAAATCTGAGCTTAGATTCGTTATCAGCGACCCTAAAAACCCCCGAGTAACAAGTTTCAAGCGATTACAATGAATTCAAAAAATACGTCCGCCATTTTGGATCCGCCATTTTGAATTTCGAAAATCTAACTTCATATTCCAAATCAGCGACCTCGAAAACCCCCGAGTAACAAGTTTTAGGCAAATCCAATGAATACTAAAAAATATGTCCGCCATTTTGGATCCGCCATATTGAATTTCGAAAATCTAACTTCATATTCGGAATCAGCGACCTCGAAAACCCCCGAGTAACAAGTTTCAAGCGAATTCAATGAATTTAAAAAAATTAGTCCATCATCGAAATTCAAAATGGCGGATCCAAATCCGCCATTTTGAATTTCGAAATTCTAACTTCATATTTGTAACCAGCGACGTCGACAACATTTTGATATAATTGTGTGAGATATTATTTTGATATAATAATGTATGCTGCCTGAGATTTAATATAATAAAAGTATAATTAAAAAAAGTCTACTTTTGAGCAGCCATATTGGATTTTGGTTTTCGAATTTTCAAAATTTGACTTCAGTTTCGAATTTATCGTCGAAAATACCATAAGTAACGTATGTGTGACGTAAATTTACTTGTTTTTTCTGCCTTTTATCAATTTTTTTGTATGTACGTCTATAGACGTACCTCACACTAGAAGCCCACTTTCAAATGTACGTCTATAGACGTACCCTCACAGTCAAGGGGTTAAATGGTTTAATTTCTTTTCTTAGGCCTCTTCGGGCAGTCTGCGATTCTTTGTCAATAAATGGTAAGGGTTTAGTCGGTTCAGAAACAGAAATTGTAACTAAGGTATTGTGTCGAAACGAAAGCTGAGCTTGTTCTTCTCGAAGATATGGTCTGCCAAGTATTCCATTAGTCGTGATAGGGAAAGAGTTTTTCACTATATAGAATTCTACGTTTCGATTATTGATTTTTAAATCTACGGTACCGAGGGTATTCACGGAATGGTTTGTTATACCGGATATTTGTAACCTTTTTGAAGTAGTAATTGGTAGTTTTGGTAATAAAACTTCTAATTTAACTAAATTTGAATCCGAGCCTGGGTCTACTAAAAACTTAGCCTTGTTATTAATAAAACTTTCCGAGATTATTTCCACGACTGGGGAATCTTCGCTTTCAATTCCGCTTTTGAAAACGCGCCCACTTTGTAAGAAAAGGTGTTCGTTTGTATCTAAGTTGGAAACCTTAGATGAATCGTTTAGCAAAATTGATTCATTGTTTATTGGTTCTTCTGATTTTGATTTAAGGACTCCACTGTTGTTTGGAAGTGTACATTTCTCGGACGCTCCTGAGTAGTATGATTCATCGAGGCGCCCTGTTGATGAATCGGCTGGAAGTTTTAATATTTCGAAGGTCCTGGAGATTGCGCTCTTGGAGGAGTTGCATTTCCTTGTCGGATCTCCTTTGGCGGATAAGGGTAGTTTGGATATTGTGGATATGGAGGATATCCTTGATACGGGGGATATGGATAAAACATTGGTGGGAAATGCATTGGATACTGAGGAAATACAGGATTTGTCCCATATTGGTGTTTGTTTTGAGTAGTTGGTTCTGGAGTCTTAACCTTTTCTCGATGTTCTATAATTTTTGTATCTTCTTCCTCGGTTACTTTGGTTATTTTGTAGGAAGAATTTTTATTGGATACCGCTTGTAATTCCTCTTCGACATGTAGAGCGAACTCGAAGGCTTCACTCATGTCTTTCGGTTGACGCTCCCATCTACGTGGGAGCGCATTTCGTCAGGTAACCCACGTGTATAAGCCGTAAGGGCGGAATCCATAATAGGTATCATCATAATCTGACTTTGAGGAATGTTAGTCCCTTCTACAACCCCGGGGTATTTTTTG
Source organism: Leptopilina heterotoma (assembly GCF_015476425.1). Classification (NCBI taxonomy): domain Eukaryota; kingdom Metazoa; phylum Arthropoda; class Insecta; order Hymenoptera; family Figitidae; genus Leptopilina; species Leptopilina heterotoma. The sequence goes on from NW_025110845.1 coordinate 544,626, forward strand.
TTCAGAGCGTTTCTAGTCCCACTTATTAAGCCTTGCAACCGATCACAATAATCATTGACTGTTTCAGGCTGTTTCATTCTCAAATTAGTTATAGCGTTTAAATAGAATTGATAAGGCTTAGGGGCGCTATACCGCTTTCGTAAATGTTCGATTAGTTCATTCAGTGTATGAAACTGTTTGTCCCTTACACTTTCTCGAGCAGATCCTCTTAGTTTCCCGTAAATGGCTTTAATAAAGCCCGGTTCAGTCAAGGGTGTCATATAACTGACACTATTGTCTATGTCTTGCAGAAAATCGCGTAGGGGAGGGTCCCGTCCGTTAAAAGTGGATAAGTGCTGTACCCCTTTTTCTACTGTGTAGCATTCCATCATAGTAGCTACGGCTGCAGATTGGTCTGGTGCAGGTACGTAGACTACACTAGCGTTAGATGCAGTTGGATGTAGATGGTCAATGGTCCCATTATTACCAGATGTATTGGTAGCCATTTTGAATAATAATAAAAATCGGTGAGAACAAAATTAAATTTACTTATTGCAGGACACAATTGATAATTTTAATCTTTGATTCTGATGAAGAACTCTACTGAAAGTTGATTCGTTAGTGCTTGATTTTTTTTATTATTATTATTTTTATTATTTGATTGATCTGTATTTTTTTTAACGTTATAGTCAATAGTTAGTGGTGTAGTAATTTGTATAAAAAATGCTTTTACGAAAGAATTAAATAATGTAAAAATAAATACTATTTAAAATAAAGTCATATGAATCTTATAATTAAGTAAAAAAAAGTAATACGAATTTCTGACCAAAATGACGTTATGTACTGAACTGCAATTGTCCTATCATTTAATCTAAACAGTCTTTCATTTTTCCTTAATTGATAAGTTGAGAATAAAATTTAAATAATTAAATTTAAATCAATTAAGAAAACGATTGTTGATATTATTAACAATAATTACCATAAATTCTATTTTTCATTAATTAAAAATGGTAAATTATTATTAATTAAATATGTAAAATTTGATTATAAAATAATTAAAAAGAAACCTTTTAATACTAATAAATCTTTGAAATATTAACGAGAATTAATTTGTAATTTAGTAACAATTATATAAAATTAAAAATTCTATTTATTCGAACTGCTGAATTTGGATTTCTTATTATTTAACTTTTAAGAATAATTAAAATCAATTTAAAAAGTAAAATAATATTGAAATAACGAGGAACTGCAATGGATCATTTCCTATTTTATTGCTTACGTTTGTATAAGTGTAATTGTAGGTCAATTATATAAAGAAAGAAAATTGTATTTTATTAAAAATTCAGACAGAAAACTGACCTAAAAGTAAAAATTAGAGCAAAAGGAACAGCTGTTTATAATATAAAAATAATATTAATCTAACAACTTATTTAGAATAACATTTATTTATTTTTTTGTTAATATTTAGTTTCTTGAAAATCCATAACTGATTAGTAATAATTAAATAAGTGATTAGTTATATAGTTGTTTATACAATTTTAATTAGTCAATTATAAAAAAGATATCTGTTTGTAAAAATATTCTATTCACTAACGAGTTCCTTTTTATTTTTCTGTCTTCTTTTTTCGTAATTTAATGCTTTTACTATACTTCAAAATATACTCTTTCTATTACACAAAAGAGAACAGTAAAAATGACAATTATTTCAATAAAATTAGGAATTTTAATTATTTAAAATTTTCTACACTGAATTTTGATCTATTTATGTTTAAAGGAATTTAGTTTACTATTTAAAGGAAACGAATATATTTTTTTTAACAACCAAAATAAATAGATTATTATTAATTTTTAATATAAACAAAAATAATCAATTTATATTAAATAAAATTTTTTTTTTTTAAATATAAATAATTTTATAAAGAATAATTTAGTTAATATTCAAACGATTTTTCTATTACTATAAAACTAATTCTGTCAATGATCAAAAGACATGATTTAAAAGAAGATTCGTTTTATGATTAATAAATAAATTTCCGTGAGTATAATATTCAATTTTAAATAAGAGTTATTTAAAAAGAATATAAGTATTCTCTTTCTATTTTAATTCTTATAATGTGTTGTCGCGAGTGAGGTAATCGGACCCGGGTTCACGTTACATTACAGACGGAAGTAGGTCAGTAGTCGTCTTCAAGTTCACTGTCGATTTCTGAATTACTTGAATAATCAATTTGTTCATATGATTCAGAATTTATTTCATTATTATACACATGAGGAATCAACTCAGGGAGCTCATCATCAAATTCTAGATCGCGAGGAATATACGGTATAGTCGACGCGATGCTATCAATGTCAGAGTTGTCAAGGTCGTCAGTACTGTCAAGGTCGTCAGTATTGTCAACATCGATTAATTGATTATTATTGTTGCTAGACTCAGATTGTTGTTCAATTAATAATTCAAGTTGATATTGTTCGACTAATGCTTCACTAGCAAGTCTTTGCACGATTACTTCCGAAATTGGTATTACTCCCGGGGGAGGAGGGATTACTTCGAAATCGTTAGAAAAACCAAATTCAGGGACAATATCTGCGATAGGTTTTTGCAGACACATCGAAAGGATTATTATATATAAATATATGTACAATATATGTTATAATTTTAATACACAGTAATCTCTTTTAAGGAATTGATATTCTTAAGAATAAGCAACTAATTTTTGCTTCGCCTTTTTAATAAAAAGTGGCCGTTCAACGAACCCAAAGAAGACTTATAATTATAGTTGGTTATAAAAATGATTCAATTCAAAATAAGAGATCAAAACAATTAATTATTTATTAAAATCAACTAATTTTTGCTTCACCTTTTTTTTAATAAAAAGTGGCTGTTCAACGAACCCAAAGAAGACTTATATTTATAGTTGATTTCAAAATAATTTAATTTAAAATTGTTTCAAAATTTTGTTAAGCAATTTATTAAGATAAAAATAAGTGGTAAGTAAAAGGGAAAATAAATCCCACCGCTGCCACCATTTGTTGCACATTTGTTTAAAAAAAATTGTTTAAAATAATAATAATTACTTTAATTTTATGTTTCTTTAACGTTTTCCTCTTCGAATTGCAACAACCAATCAAGGGTTTATCCTTGATTGTTTAAAATGCGAGATTCGTTTTTCCCCGTTTAATTTACTAAAAATTTAGAATTTAGAAAAGATTAACTAAAAATGGTTGCGGGATGGGTTGTTTTAATTAATAAGCATTTATTACCCTTATAAGTTTTAAATTTATTTTCCCTTTTCTTTTCAAAATTTAAGCGTAAACATTACAATAATTATATTTTCGCTTACCGCTAAACTTATCCTACCACCTCCACTTCGTAGAGATGGGCCTTGTTTAATTGTTTAGTGTTGATCACCTCGATTGTAATTTTCAATAATTCTTCGCTTGATCCCTTGAGATGTAGATTATTTTAAACACAATTCTTACGCCCGTGATTTTACTCGCGTTAATTCTACGTTTGTGTTGATTCTTTTTCACAACTATCAATTAACCGAGTTGTTAAAACTTGCCTTAATTAGTGTAGGAAACTAATTAAGGGACAGTTAAGAACGCGTCTTCTTATTATGAATGACCGATTAATACTGCCCTGAACGAACTGTGATGTCAATTTTTATACCAGAAACTATATTTCTGTTGGAGGGAAAATCTGCAACTCTGACATTCCTCAGGGATCGTTGTCCCGTGTTGAAATAATTTATTATTTCTATATTTCGAAGGAGTACCCCTTTGGATTGCTTTTGCTGACTTTGCTTTCTTTTGAATTAAGCAAGTCTATAGTATATTAATCCATGATTGCCAAAGACAAACGAAATTATTTGCAATAATTGTTGCTTCATTATTTGGCAATCATTATTAATCTTTGTATATTTGTGTCCTTAGGGTTAACAACCTTACAGCAATAAGTTATTGAACTTATTCTGGTTTTAAGGAGGAATGTCATTACAGAGTATTTTGGTTGGTGTAACAATTGACATACGAGCTCATTCCAGAAAATGATTCAGTTGATTTGTTTGCATATTTCTTATAATAGGGATTCTCTCCTTTTTTTTATTTAATTATAATTAATGGATTATTGATTCGTTACAATGGTCGTCGCTCGCCGGATCTAAAGATGACCCCTACCTTAAATCTATTCCAAAACTATCGAAGAATATGTCTTTAAAATTTTAGAGGCCAATTTGGTCCAGATATGTATTTTCACTCATAGATTACAGGAAAAATATAGGGAATGTGATTGGACGTGATGGTCATATCGTTGTCAAGGAAATAACAAGATTTTTGGCCAAAAATGCATAAAAAGTGACCATTCCCCCCTCCTTAACTTCTAAACTATTCGACATGGAGAGCTGAAATTTTTCATGCTGGTGTTTTTTACTCGAATATTACAGGAAAAGTATAGAGAACTTGATATGTAATGATGGCCATACCGTTGTCAAGGAAAAACAAAAATTTTTGAAAACAAATTTTTTTTTCTAACTTTTACATTATTTGACCTAATGGACTGAAAATTGGTATACTAGTGTATTATTATAGCCTGACAACAAGAAATTTATTTAAGAAACTTTAAAAAAAAATTTAAAAATTTTTTTTTAATTTAAAAAAAAAAATTTTTTTAGTTAAAACACGTGGCATTAAATATTTTAAAGAAGAGTGAAAATTTTAAGAAAATAAATGAGAGATTGTTTTCTCCCTTTAATTTCTTAACTGAAAATAAAAAAAAAATTGGACAAGTGCGAGTTGTACTCGCACTGCAATGGCGGGTTCCGTACACAAATATTAAAACAATACTTGCAACATTTATCGGTAATTGGTAGAATTAAAATAAACAATTGAAAAAATTTATTAAAATCATTTGATAAAAAAAGATAACTAAAAAAAGTGTTGTATATCTAATATTGTAAACAATAATAAGTAGAGGAACTAATTTTGAAAATTTTGTTCCTTTACTTATTGTTTTTTACAATATTAGATTCACAACACTTTAATTTTTTGTAGTTATTTTTTTTTATCAAATGATTTTAATAAATTTTTTTAATTGTTTATTTTAATTCTGCCAATAACCGATAAATGTTGCAAGTATTGTTTTAATATTTGTGTACGGAACCCGCCATTGCATTGCGAGTGCAACTCGCTCTTGTCCAATTTTTAATAATAAAAATTGTTTTTTTACGCTGATATATAGTAGAATATTACCTAAAAATTTCGTTTACCGCAATCATTTCCTTTCCTTTCAAAAAAATTGCTGAAAAAACGCTTTTTTTGTCTTCTAAAGGAGATTGCTGCCTTAAAGTTAGCGCCAGAGCTATTCAAATACACGCTTGACTAATATTTTATTTTTTGTTTACTACTTCCGGTCGCCCGTTGGCGTCTCTTGCTAAGCGATTTCCGTTTCATATCTTCTTTGTTCTTTTCGACAGTAACGAGCGTGTGCTGTTAATATTATTAATAAAAGACGATTTAATATATAAAACTCTAAGTGTTTTATTTCTACACGTCAAAACATTAAACCAAGTCAACAAGTTATGGGCCCAGGCCCCATCCACCGCGCTAAATCTGTTTTTGACTTGTGGAAATCGAAAAAGTTTTGCTTGGTTAAGTGTGTGCCTTTTTTTCTCGCACAAAAATGGCGACGTAAGTGCTTCTGTTAAAACAAAGGAAGAAATTGAAAAGTTATTTTTGTGAAGTGATAAACCGATATAAAAACAAGTGATTTGAGTTTGGAAGTTCTTATTTATTTTCTATCGATAAAACAATAATCAGATTATTGATTGTGCAAAGACTTTTTGAGGTTATTTGTTTTATCGACACCACCAAAAATGACGACGCTGGAAAAAAAGAGTCTTCTTGTGGAGCGATGCAGAAGACTCTTGAATATAGACAAGACAAGGAACCTAATAATTCAGGCAAATGTTTTCATTTTTCTTTTCTGCAGAATAAATTTTTTTTAATACGTATTAATTAAAAATTACGAAAATCTAGCTAGTAAACTATAAAGAAAATTAATTTCACTTTGGTGTTGAAAATTTAAAATAGATAAATGATTTGAGAAATGGTTATACGAGGAACAGATTAAATATTATTACTCTCTGTATGATAAGACACACGAAACCGTTGTTTGGGTTTTTCAGATCTGAAAAATTGTGTGCATTTTTAGAAGACTGCAATAACTACATTTATCTTCAGCAACACTTAAAAGTAATAAGTGTAACGGATAAATGGTTCTTAATCAATTGATTTGTGTTCAATCAAGTAATTTAAGAGCAAGTTGTAACGATAGCATTTAAAATCTAACGTAAGAAATTATATTTCGTACAGACAGTATATCTATATATACTACAGCATGTTCAGCCTGCTAGTCGCGAAGAGAGTAGCCACCGCCCACATACCGCGCGTCGCGGCAACGTCACGCTCCCCACCGCGAGACTTACCTGGATAGCAACCAGACTTCTATATACTTTGCTCGCACGGACAATTTCCTCAGTTCGCCGTCGAACTGACTCGGGGCTAGCTCCGAGGAAGATCGACGACAAATCTCTCCTTCCTTTCTACCTGGTGCAAGCAGGCGGTATCTCAGGTGCAACTGGGGCTCCTAGCTTGCACTAATTCTTTCTCTCTACCTGGAGCGAGCAGGCGGTATCTCAGGTGCAACTGAGGCTGCTAGCTTTCTCTACTTCCTAGAGGGAGCTGTACTCAAGACTCAGGTGCAACTGAGCAGTAGTAACACCCCTTGATACTTCGGCGCTCCTTCCTCGCTCCTTTCTCGCCATTGTGAACCAACCCTGTAGTAAAGAGGTACAACTCGACCTCCACAGAGTTGATGCACTAGGTAGATTCCTCAACCCAAGGTACATCTTGGGGGAAGATGAAGCTTGAACAGAGATTTAATTATTTCGGTATATTTTCCTATTGGATAAGAGGGTCAGCGAGCGTACTGGCTCTTTATTGACACGATTTCTCCCTAGTGAAATATTGCGAAATCGTCCCCACTAGAGTGCACAATCTACGTAATCGTTCAATATGAAAATCGGGAAGTAAATTCATGACTAGCTTCGGGAATAATTAAATCTAGAAAAGCGTAACTCGTTAGTAAAATTAGGTAACGTAATGTAATGTAAAACTCGGTAAATATGTAATAAGTGAAACGTTAAATAGTGAAACGGTAAACTAATATGAGTCACTATTCTCGGATGATAATTAGCGAACGATATTTTATTATTAGTATTTTCTACAATTTATTTTGTTAATCTAAATTTATTTTGTTTATAATATTTTGTTATTCTTTTATTTGTTACTAAAATATACTTTCTTACGAAGGTTTAATTTATGACTTATTAATGACTACACCTTACTCTAAATCATAGTATATAACGGTCCTTAACTTAAATACTGTTTTGATAAAGATTTTAAGACTAATTTGCTAAATTTAACTAAACTAAGTACCCGGACTCCTTCCGGCGAGCTATTCTTTTGGCAATTAAAAATCACGATCATTACAAAGTTTCTGTTTTATTCTGAATGAAAACAAAGTAAACGAGTGTGTATTTTGATGTAATGTACGATGTTTTATTTAAAGGTAAAAATTCCCTAAAAGACGAGTGGGAATCTCTAAAAGGACAGATTCAAGTTCTAGAACAGACACACAATCCAAGCGACGGCGACGCCGAAAACCATTTCGACATGGATGAATCAAATAACGAGGGTAGCAATATGCACGAAGATCTTGAGCATATCGAGGAAGCCGAAAATCATTTATTCGAAAGTGAGAAATTTGAGTCACAGAACACGCAGCAACTCCTGGACTATAATTTAGTGAATTCTACCACACTTAATTCAAAAGTCGAAGAGCACAAAGGTAAACGAAATTTAATTTTTACGATGTTAACTGCTGATTTAGTTTTAGCGAGAACGATGTGTTCAAAAAAAGGTTCGAGCGTTGTCGTCGACGACAAAAACAATAAAACGACTTTTTCTTTGGTAGGTGTGTCACCTTCTATACGAGTTCCAAAAACATCGAGGTTCAGAAGACACGGTGGGCTTGAACCAACTTTAAAAAAAAGTCTTGCGAAATTGGATTTTTTTGTGGATTCCAACACTGGAGACGTCCCTGAGTATTTTGCAACAAAAATTAAAATAATCCATCGAGGGATTTTTGAAAAAAGTAATTTTTAGTATATCCATCGTGAATTGTGTATACAAGCAACTTAAAAAAATGTACCAAATCAAATTTAATTTCAACTTTCATGAGTGTACTATAGCATTTTGGATCGCAGAATCTGAATTTGATGTCAGATTTAAAAATTTAAAAATGGCGACCAATATGGCGACCAAAAAGTTTAAAAATTGTTTAGATCCGCTTGAAACTCAATATTTGGGGATTTTCAGGGTCGCTGAATCTGAATCCAATGTCAGTTTTTGAAAATTAGAAATGGCGGATCCAATATGGTGAACAAAAAGTTTAAAAATTGTTTAGATTTGCTTGATACTCCTTAAACGGGTTTTTTAGGGTCTCATTTTTTAAAAAAATCTTACGTAATTGTATTTTGAGAAAAACGCAGTTAAAGTTTAACTATAATTTTTCAGATTTATTGTTAAATGTTTTTTATAAGAGCTTACTAAATTTTAATTTGCTATCCTAGGTCAATAAAGTAAGTTATAAACTTCCTCATAAGCCTCTTCATGTTATTCGCGAGCCTTCTTATTGTCAAAAACCATACAAAAATGACTAATTCAATGCAATTGTCCAAAAACATGCACTGACATTTATAATGATATCTCGCGAACCGAACAAGATTTTTTAACTATTTTGGTCCTTAATTAAAGATGAGACTTGAAGGATGACACCTATATAAGTTTTAAATTTTGTCTACAATTTTTAAAAAACATGTCCAAGTTTAAAAAATTTTCAAAAAATATTCATTTTTTAATTTGTTTTCGAGTTTGTCGATTGTTAAATTCTTTGTGTAATTTTTCTAAAATTTCAAATTGTATATCATTTAACATAGAATATTATAAGCTTTCAAACGGTAGATTTGTTAAGTTTCTGACATTACTTTTTACAGGAATATCATAATTTAAAGATTAGTATGTTTTTGGGCCATGCACGTGTAGTAGGGTGGTCCAAAAATACATGGGAAAAAAATAAAATCGGAATTTTAATGCTCTCACCCCCTAGAATTGTTCTATATGGAGAAAAAAAATACCCCTATTTTTTTTTGAAAATAATAAAATATTTAGAGGTCGCTCAAATCGCTGAAAATTTCCCATCTAAAATGCATGGGAAAAAACACTTTTTCGTAGAATTGGTATAGAATCCTTGAAAATCAACATTTTTTATTCAGCAAACTCAGTTTCTCTTCAGAAGACTTCAAAGAATAGTGCTAAAATGTTTATTTAATAATTTTTCAAATTAACTATTTTTTATAATGCCCCAAAAAACCCCATAAATTTCAAAATTACAAAAAAATCGTTAAAAAATATTTTTTACTATTTTTATTAAAGTTTTTTCCTAGATTATGAATAAATAACACAAATATTGATTTTTGAACATTATTCCATGTAATTGCTAATTTGTTTAAACAAATTATTATTGTTTATTTACAACTTTTTATCTAATTGAGCTAAAGAGTTTTGATTTCTTCTCAATTTTGCTACTTTTCAGGCCGAATGTAACCAGTTACTATCAACTATAACTAAGAATATTAATTTTACCAATTGTTTAAACAAATTACTATTGTTTAATTTTATCTTTTTATCAAATTGAGCTGCAGAGTCGCAATTTTTTCTCAATTTTGTATTTTTCCAAGCCAAATGTAACTAATTACTAATAACAATCTAAGAATTACAATTTTACCAATTGTTTAAACAAATTGATATTTTAAATTTGAAGCTATCGTAGTAGTAATTTCAATGACGTAAATAAAAAATTTTGTACTTATCATTTTTATAATAATAAATTAATGGTTCACAATTTTTACTCGATAATTAAGTCTTACATTAATTAAAACCTCACAAAAAAAATAAAATGTACAATTAAAAAAAAGTCGCAACTCTGTAGCTTATTTTGATAAAAAAATAAAATTAAACAATAGTAATTTGTTTAAACAATTAGTAAAATTAATATTCTTAGTTAGTTGATAGTGACTGGTTACATTCGGCCTGAAAAGTTGCAATATTGAGAAAAAATCGAAACTCTTTAGCTCAATTAGATAAAAAGTTGTAAATAAACAATAATAATTTGTTTAAACAAATTAGCAATTACATGGAATAATGTTTAAAAATCAATATTTGTGTTATTTATTCATAATCTAGGAAAAATAATAAAAAATATTTTTTAACGATTTTTTTGTAATTTAGAAATTTATGGGGTTTTTTTGGGGTACTATAAAAAATAGTTAATTTAAAAAAATGATTAAATAAATAATTTAGCACTATACTTTGAGCGACCTCTAAATATTTTTTTATTTAAAAAAAAAATAGGGGTATTTTTTTCCATATACAACAATCCTAGGGGTGAGAGCATTGAAATTCCGATTTTACTTTTTTTGGACCACCCTAGCGTGGAGTCTTAACAATGGTAGCGCTTCTTTCTGACCAAAAACTTCCATTAACGACAGTTCCCAAAATTTTAGATCAAAAACAATCTAGTCCAAAAAATGATCATACGATGTTTCCTCAAAACTTTCCGACCAAAACTGTTTTACACTCACAAAGTATGAAACTAGCGAACCGCAAACAATTGCCAATCGGGTAAAACAAGCCATAAAGATCGAATTAATCGGCAAAGATACGAGCTCAAAACATGATTATAAGTTAGAATCATGGGTTAAATTTGATCACTTCTATGAATTTTTAACATCCGAGCTTTGCACAATAGATTTGTTTATATGTTATAGATAGAACCGTAAATGTTCCCGAAGGTTTGAACGATACATTAAAAGAAAAGCATAAATTCAAAGTCTGCGATATTTTAATAAATAGAATAGATAAAACATGTCATAATAGAATTCTTCAAATAAAAGATCCCGTCGAATTGTTAAGCAAAATCAAACAAATTAAATGTTGTGAGGTCAACGTTACGAGTGTGTCAGCCCGAAAGCAATTGTATGCGATACAATATAATGCAAGTCGAGAAACTGCTAATAGTTTTCTGGACCGATTTGAGGAAATCGTGCACAATTATGAGACTGTTCCTGGTTCAATTCCTCTTCCTGAAGAGAAAAAACGGGATGCATTATACAAAACTAAATGTCAAAATGAACGATGTTTTGAATGCGGTGACAGCGGTCACATGAAACAATCCAAGCAAATATAATTTCAATTCAAAACCAACTCCCGTTGACAACTCACGGCAGTCAAACAAAAACGAGCCGACACAAAATAATTCTCGAGTAGGAACGAACGAAGGTCTTAAAAATCATCAAAATATTAAAGGTACGTACGAAAATTCTTTTTCACATAGTATTAAATTAGATCCTAAAATTGAAAATCGAAAACAGTCGTTGTCGACATATTTCTTACAATACTCGAATGATAAAGATGTAAATAGTGATAAGAATAATAAAAAACATGTGTCTTTCATTATCGATACAGGAGCCACTGAACATTTAACGAATACGAAAAAAATTTTCAGTGCTTTTGAAAAAACGAAAACGAGTATTATTAAGTGCGCGAACAAAAATGATGAAGCTGATTTGATTGCTGAGGGAAAAGGCACAGTTAATATAATTTCAAACGCTGATAACAAAAAATCGCTTGTGTTAGACAACACCGTCTACACAGATTCACTTTCCAAAAATTTACTTTCACTAAGGAAATTTGCGGAAGCCGAGTTGTCAACCCATTTGGATAAAGAGTGTGTGAATATTCATGACCCAAAGACGAAAGAAGTTTATGCTTCTGGTGTGTATGATAAACCCTACTGGGTTATGAAATTTCGAATTGATGAGAAAGACCATGAAAAACAAATTTATAAGAAAGGCAATGAAAAACAAGCAAATTCTTCCAATGTGTTTGTTTTTTATTCGAGCGTAGTTGAACAAAATGAAACTATGATTAACGAAGGTTGCACGACTGTATCAAATGAAACCATAGTTAACGAAAAAGACGATAATAATTTACCTGAGAGTAAATTTTGAATATTGATATTCAAATGAATAAAGAAAACGACAACACTTCGGAGACTGTTAAATTATATATTAATGATCTTGTAGATAACGAGTGTAAAACGACCGTAAAAGAAAATAATACGAGTGATCAATATGTTTTTACAGAATTCGACACAAACCTAACAAATAGAAAAATATCGAACCTGGATGAACTTCCATCTGTAGATTTGTTAGATGATGATTTGTTTTTAAATAAATCATTTTCAGAATCTGTAAAAACAAGTAAAGCGATGCTTTGGCATTTAAAATTTAAAAGTTTGTTGAGGGATAACAAAGATTTACAGAGTGTAATTTTTGATGATGAAATACGCGAATTTGAAATTTGTGCTCTCACAAAACTATCAAAGTTACCCTTCAAGAACCAGAGAAGTAGAGCTGAACGACCGTTGCAAATTATACATTCTGATGTTATGGGAAAAATTTCACCTTCAACACACCCTTTTGGTTATCAATACATAGTTGTATTTATTGATGACTATTCAAGAATGGCCCTAGCGTATCCGATGAAAATGAAAGACGCTACTGGTCAATGCTTAGATCGTTTTATAACGACTTCACGAAATTTATTAGGAACAAATCTAAAAATTTGCTACCTCCGAACGGATCAAGGTACTGAGTTCATGGGAGATTATACTTAAGAGGTATTAACTCGGGAAGGTATTGAAATTCAACCCGCATGCCCAGATACTCCTCAACATAATGGGACTTCTGAAAGATTTAATCAGACACTTCAGAAGAAAATCACAGTTTTTGGTTATATTAACAAAAACAAACAAATACAAAATTGACGATTCTAACTTAAATTCTATGTTTAAAACAAAGGTAACAGTAGATTATTTAGATTATTATTATAACTATTTTTACAAAATAGACTAATTTAATTATTATTAAAACTATTATTTACGTAAATTTGACAGGCTTCTCACTCATCTACTAAAATCTATACTATTTACTACTTTTTATACGATTTGCTACAACTTGGATAACTTTTTAGATTTGTGACACCAAAAGCTACTTATTCTCTTTTTTTAAAATTTGCATTACATTAACTTCGCTGATTGTTAAAAAAAGAAAATTATCCTTAAAAATTTTAATAAAATTCTTTGAAAGGATTGCATTATTTTCAAAAATTTTAAACTAATTTTTCGCAAACAATCAATTATTTTTACAAATAATTAAATTTTCTGAAATTCAATTACTTTAAAAATCTACTATTTCAATATAATTTCACAAATGAATTTAATATTATTTGCAGGGCTCGAACTAGGTCTGTAAATTTGCTTGAAGTCCGTAAAAGTCATTTTTAAAAAAAAAAGGTCTGTATAATTGGATTGAAAAAAGACGAAAAATCTGCAAATTGTACAATATAATATGAAGAATTTTAGAGAAATTACAAATGATTGCAGATAAATTCAATTATTTTCAAAAGTAATAAAATTGTTCGTATAAATTCAATTATGTTCAAAAATTTAAAAAAATTCTCGTCAAAATCACAATTGTCTTTATAAATAACAAAACTCTTTTCCGAATTCCATTCTTTTTAAAAATTGTAATATTTGTCGCAAACATTGAAATTTTCCACAAGATCTAAAATTCATCGGAGGAATTCAATTACTTTTAATAGAATTTTAACAAAATTGAATAGACTTGAACTCTTTTTTTAAAATTAATTGATTTTCAAAAAAATTTTAATAATTCTTTGAAACAATTGAATTTTTTCAATAGTTTTAATAAAATTCTTTGCAAGAATGTATCTCTTGTATCTTTACTTTGAGGTTAAAATATACATTACCTGTCAAATTTACGTAAATAATACTTTAAATAATAATTAAATAAATCTATTTTTAAAAATAGTAATAATAATAATCTAAATAATTTATTTTTATTAATTACAGCTAATTTGTTATCTGACGGGACAAGTACTAAAAGCCTGCTGACGGGCCAAATAGACACTCTTTGCAAAAATTCAAAATCTAACCTCTCTTTTGAGAAAGCATGACTAATAAGTTAGTAGATTTTGTTAATAACTAAATACACTCACATTCAAATATGTCAATCAGTTCCTGTAATTCATTATTATTAAGCCACTCTGTCACTGGATTCATTTTTAATAAAAAAACACACAAGATTAATTAAAATTCAACACTGAGTCGCACACACCATAAAACCAATGAAATGAATGAGAAAACGAAAACGCGTTATGGCGACCGCAGCACGCTCTATCGTAAGTATATTTTCTTAACTTGCTAAGAAGATATTCTCAAAATAAGAATATTTCTTTCTTCGATAAGAATATAATTTAAAATATTTCTTTAAGAATATAATATACTTAAAAATAGAATACTCTTTTTTCAGTGTACACCGCAAATTTTTGGAGGCGCCTGAGGAAAATCTCATTATCTCACTCAATTCTTAATATTTTAAAATTAAAATTCAGAGAAATATTGTTCAAATGTTGCAATATTATATGCAAAGCGATAAAATAAATTAACTTTCTGCGTATCGCCAAAAAAAATTCTAAAAAACATGCTTTTTCACCGAATTAACTATTCCCCCCTTTAAGGGATTAAACAGCTGGCGCTTATAAAGGTGAGTGTATTATAGCGTGTTCATAAAAAATACTAATCGGTTCACAAATTGGTACACTGAGAAAACATTATACTTAATTCAAATACAAAAATAATGTTAGATGATTTTGTTTGATTGAAATTAGTTTGTAAGCTTATAATCCTAATATATACACAGAGAGACCCACATTCGTAAAAATTACTAAAAATGGTTCCAATGACCGGAAATAAGAGGACTTTTAGCATAATGTGCAACAGAATTAGATAAATTTACAAAAGAAATAGATAAATTTGCCACATTGAAATAGCAAGTTTTAATATTTTGTGTAAGAGTTGTAAATGTAGCAAAAATTGATTATAGTTTTCTCTAATTTAATTAGACAAAATCTGACAAATGAAAACATTTTCCACTAAAACCTACGATCCACTGTAGTAATTTTTGGTGAGCAAGTGTGGCTAGCGAGTGCAGTCATATGGCGCCTGCATTTCTATTGGTTGCTAACTTCGTCAATCTCCGTAAATGAGCCGATGCCATCCGATCATTGACAGTGACTATGTTTCGCGTATGTAAAATAAATTTGGATATTATCTACAATAATTAAATATAACGTGAAACGTAGGTCGTTCGGTATCTCAGAAATTGACCTTTATAAATTAATAAACTTTGCATTTATTCCTGTCCCAAGAACTATGTCTTATAATAAGTTGTTAAAAATAAATTGCTTTCTCGTAAGTGCTGTAAATTTTCATCATTCAACATATTATAAGGAAACAAAGATGTATACTTTCAGTGAAATTCGTTGTCGTGCGTGCAGTTGTGTATTAGTGTATTAATTAACCGCGTCTATACATATAAGTGAAATAAACATGTGTGTGTCTTCAAATATTTATCCAACAAATATATAAGTGTGTGTGTGTGTCTGTGTATGTAAAAATCCTTCCAGTTTGTCTCCATTAGTCAAGAATTGACGGGAAACCGGCGACAAAAATCCGTATTTTTTCTTTCACTTTTTCTTTCTGCATTTACAAACGACTGTAGTAATTTTACGTACACAATGCTTCTGAGTTTACTACAGTTATTTGGAACTATTGGACGAAATAGTAAGAAACTTTGCTAATTTGGTGAACATTTGTCGGGATTAGTGACTTAGTGTAGAAAATAGTAAAAAATACAAAAAGTCCCCTTATTTCCGGTGGTTGCAATGTGAAAATAGTAAATTCTAGTGTGATTTTATACAAAAATTAGTAATCTCGGTCTCTCCGTGTAGAAAATATCTACTGCTTTGATTTGAAAGTATTATTTGTTTGAATAATTATATTTAATTCGAACATATTTTCTGTTTTAGTATAAACAAAAAATATTTTTAGAAATATGTTATGTTTGATTCAAACTTAAAAGTTGATTATAAATAATTTAAAATCAACGTACTTTCCATAGTTCCCACCAGGCGTCCAAATAGACAATTTTAGACGATAACGGCCACATGAGTAGGCAGAGGATTAAGTTTGATTTAAACAAAATTTTTTTGTATCAAATAAATCGTTTTCTTAGTGTACATTAACCTTTTTTTCATAAAAACACAATAATTTGCATATTTTGACAATAAAACAATTAATTTAAACTTTAAAGTCATATTTGCTTTAACTAGTTAAAATTTTGATATTTATTTTGCATCTTCGCGCTGCAAACACAAATTTAAATTGTTACGTGCGGAGTTACGTTATTTACGCGCAGGCGTAAGCTCCGCGATTTGATTTGATGTTCAATCCTGGGGTGTTTACGAGATGCTCGCCCTAGGGCTCCCCGAGGCGACCAAAGGTTCTCAAAGTCACTTTTATTATCGTTTGTTTTCATATAAATAAAGAATAATAAAAGTGACTTTGAGAACCTTTGGTCGCTTCGGTGCGCCCTAGGGTGAGCATCTCGTAAACACCCTTGGTTTAATCCTTTGAAAAGGAAGGCGGAAATATTCAAATAAAACAAGTTAATTTCCGTTAAAACGGAGGGAAAAACCTCACGAATAAGAAGGATCAATTAATAATTAATAATATTAATTAATCATTAATCCAACTAAATTCGCGAGTAAACCCAATACATTTATTAAAGTCAAAAACATTACACAAGTCGAAGTTATTCTTAGAGCTATTTTTGGGACTACTCTGAAGTACATTACGAAAGAACTCCAAAATAGAACTGAATTCGTGAGGGAGCATTTATCCTTTGGTCCATGGCAGAATCTTTGCGCATGCCCTGTTATAGAGTTTGTAAAGTCTATGAAGTTTTTAGAATCACAACACTAACACTGCACTGCACTAATACACGTATAAACATACTCTATGTATTGAAAACATGTATCACAACAAGTGAACATAACCCTTTTGCATTCACACTAATTACACAATTATTAATTATTTACATCATATCTAGTAACAATAAATCTCTTATACTGCACTCATCATATTTAAATATAAACAACAATTACAACGATAACCAATTTGATAATATATCATAATATAATATTATCATTATATTAATACGTTACAAATACATACATATACATACATATACACACATACATATACATACACATACATACATACATACACATATACACTCTCTAAATCTGAATATGTGAAATTTCACTTATTGTACGTTATAAGTCGTCCTCTCGATCAATAAGTGCATATACACTTATAAATAAGTGAATTTTTCACTTATTCTGAGTGAAATTTCACTTATTATAAGTGTATATACACTTATTGATCGAGAAGACGACTTATAACGTACAAATATGTGAATTTTCACATATTCAGATTTAGAGAGCACATATATATATATATATATATATATATATATATATATATATATATATATATATATATATATACATATATATATATATATATATATATATATATATATATATATATATATATATATATATATATATATATATATATATATATATATATATATATATATATATATATATATATATATATATATATATATATATATATATATGCATACATATACATACACACATATACATACATATACATGCATATATCCTATACCATAATATTACAACAATAAATCAGATAAAGTTTACTAATAATATCATTTTCAAATAATACATTCATACTGCACAATTAGCAACAATATAATATTGTTGTTAATTATTCATAACGTTCATATTATACAATTGATAATTAAGGTTCGTCGCATAATGAAAGTCTATGTGTACGTGACTTTTCGAAGCCATTTCTGTGGTCACAAGTATGGTAAACACATGTTGCATTGTCCTATGGAAAAGGACACTTGAGATATTTTTTATATTCTTTAAAGAATTTCTCGGTTTTATGACTCTAAAGAAACTAGAGATTACATTTTCTTTCGCTATTCCACTTGATTTATGACAATTCTAAGAAATGTTGATTTTCAAATACATTTTTGGAATTTGGAAACTATTAAACCGTGAAGTATTATATTTTACAATAGTCAAACTTTCTTGTTTAGTCTCGTCAATATTTGTCAAAACTCGTAAGAAAATCCTAAAATAATTAGATTATTAACGAAATTTTATTGTTTCGCGCTTCGATAACTCGTTAATCGATATATCGAAAAGTTAACGAGCGAGATGGCAGTCGCTCGTCACAAAATTGTCATAGCAACGACATCTGTGATAATCGATAAGAACTTTTATGATTTATTTCTCCTTGATATCACAGTGAAATTTTGTTTACCGCCAGGGAATACAATTGCTGGATAATAAGATTTATATATTCATTCATTTCACAGTTAGATTCTTCAAAATAATTAAATAATTTATTTTTAATTGAAAGAATAAGATTTACCTCCTGTCCTTCTTGGTACCAATCACTTTGCCTCCTGTACGATGGCAACCCATTCAGTTTCGTTGTGAGAATATATTCAGGGGCTTCGTATGTAAGAGGACTTTAGGAAGTTCTCTTCTCATTGACTTATAAAATTTTATTCCACAATGTAGAAAAATGTTTTAACTCTGAAAGTATCAATTAGATTTTCTCATAAATAATGTGGAAACAAGGATTGTGTAGGTGATAAACTGATAAACTTTTTTTATTCTAAAATAATATATTGAAACATATTTGTCTTTAAATGGTTATAAAGTTATGTTTCTAATGGGTTACACAACTTCAATCTGACAAGTAAAACAGAATAATAAATTATTTTAAGTAAATTGTAGTTTTAAAAAATTAGTAAATTATTAAAAAAATTGATTTAAAATTTAAACTTATTTATTTTTGATTTGAATATATATTAAAAAAATTGTCTATTTTTAGTTAAAAACTTTTAATTTAATGTAATTTCTTTAATTTACAAGCAAAAAAATTATAACATAAAATTGACAATAATATAATTCAATGATTCAGTTTTAAAATTTTAAAGGAACATAAAAATTCTTCATATTCAAAAAATGTAAAAAATTTTCATATTTTAGTAAAACATTTTTTAGATATGTTAATAACGGAAGCATTTATATATTGAAATTTTATTTTCTTCTTCTTTCATTCTGTCAAAGGAAGTATCTTTGCAAAGGTAAAGGAATATTTTTGCGACTTTTTTCTCAGCGCGAAATAAGAATTGTCCATAGAGAGTTTTTTTTATTCTTTTGGGAAAATTGAAAAAGTGAATAGATAAAAAGGTACTTATTTAAGGTTTACTTTTATTTACGCATGTCTATTTTGATATTAGTTACATGGGGGTCGCGCGCTTGGTTGCCCACACAACAAACGTGAGTATCCGTTGCTAAGGACGCTTTAGAATGTCAGTATTGCCGTGAAAGCAGTCCTTAGAAGTGCAAATGCATGGAAGCTTTTCACCCATTGTGCCATTTTACATATTTTTCAGACTACACACATAGTACTTCGAAGCTTTTTTGTCAACGTCGGCTTCGCAAGCTGTCGTGAAACGTTCTTGACGCGGATCTCCTGAAGTGATGGTTTTATTATACCGTCGACCTAAATCTACGTTTTCATATCCTAAGAGGTTATTTTTCATTTCTTTTTTCCAAAATTGCAAACCTCTTCTTTAATACAACTACATTAAAAAAAAGATTTGCAATTTTTTAGTTTTGTAAATTGAATTTCCATTGCATTTTCTTTGATTACTTTTCTAACCTATAGTTTTAATTTTTCATTATTATTTATTTTGATTTTCAATTTGTTATTGCAATTAAAAATTTTTAACTCGTTATTTAATTTCAACTCCATATGTCTTGCTCATTCGTGTACTTTGTTTAATATTTTAAAATCTATTGCTTCCATATAGAAGAATTGTGTTACCAAAAATTTTTAAACTCGATATTTTTACATTTCATTTTGTTTCATGCCCTAAGAAACTCAATAATGACATTTTTAAATAATTTTATTGACATTTAATTTTAAACATTTTTATCTATTGAAAGAGCTCTAAAAATCGCATGTAATATAAGACCTATTTTTTAACTTTATACGGCCCAGAGGTAAAAAGTTATTGACATTTTGCTTCTGCAAAATCAAAAAATGTAATAAAATGTAAAACATATTTTTTTTACTGACTGTGAAAACTACCAGTTTTATAATGTTTTTCACGCAATTATATAATTTAAACTAATCATCATCAGAAATAAAAGTAAATTCAATTAACGAATTTCTAATTCTTAAATACTTACTTGGAAACTTTTTAGAAAGTACAAATTCTTTTTCATTTAATTTCATTCGATTTTATTTTATTCAATTTTACTTTATTTTATTTTTACTTCATTCCACTTCATTGCACTCTATTTAATTTCATTTCATTTACTCAATAGATCAATTTAAGAAAGTTTTAACCTTTTTCACAACCTTTTCAAATTTTCATTCTTTCTACAGTAAAAAATGATCTAAAAAGTTTTAAAAACAAAAATTTATAAACTGTTTTAATAATTTAATTAAAATTCTTCTCTAAATTATTTATTTTTAATAATTTTTGAAAAAGTTCTTTGCGAATTTTTAAATCCATTTTATTGCAATTAAATTTTACGTGAAATTTTGATTATTAGGAATTTCTTCAATTAAATATATATTGAAAAATAAAATTATCAATTAATTTCAAACAAATTCAATTAAATTTTTTCAAAAATATTAATTCTACAGAATTGTTAGTTAGATGTATGAAAAATTCAGATTTATAAAGATTTTAATTTGAAAACTTTTGAAAATTAAATTATTTAAAAAAATTCATCCTATAATGCTTTCAATATTTAATTATTTATTATCTAAACTTTTAATTGAAATTAATTTTTAAATCAATTTTTATTAGAAAATTCTACGAAAATTCAATTATTTAAATACAAGAGTAAATAGTTTATTAAATAATTAAATGTTTCTTAAAATTAATTTCTTATAAAGAATTTTATCAACAAATTTTTAAGAATAATTACATTTTTTGAGAAATTCGATTAAAATTGTAATAAAAATAATTGAAATTGTGTGTTGAGTTTTATTATATATGATTTTATAATTTTTAATTTAATAATTTAATCATTTAAAAAATTTGTAAATAATTGAATTCCCGTAAAATTTTTATTATATATTAAAATAATTAAATGTTTGCGTAGAATTTTATTGAATTTTTTTTTATAGAATTGAATTAATTTTAAGAATTTTTATTAAAATAGTACATATTGAACGCAACTCTTTTAAAATAGAATTAATTTTAAAATATTTAAGTAAAATTATTTATTAAATAATTTTAATAACAGTTGTTCAAGAATTAACTTATTTAAAAAGAAATTATTATCAGAAATAGAAAAAAATTGGAGGTTTTGTATTAAAATTCGTGGTTTTGTTTAATATATGCTTTTTACTCAAATAAATGTTTTGTTTCATTTATTTACGAATTTCTTTAACCCGTTGACTGTCGCTGACGCATATATGCGCAAAACGAAACTGGCCAAAAGTGGTTCATGACGCATATATGCGCAACTTAAAAAAGGTGATTAAAAACTTCTTAAATGTTCCTGAAACCGGTTACTTGGAGATTTTCGAGGTCGCTGATTACGAATATGACATTCGTCTTCCAAAATTCAAAATGGCGGTTCCATTATGGCGGACAACAAAATAAAAAATTAATTATAATGGCTTGAAACTAAATACTCGGGGGTTTTTAGGGTCGCTGATTACGAATCTGACATCAGTTTTTCGATATTCGAAATGGCGGATCCAGGATGTCAGAAATTTTTTCAAAATTCGTCGAATTTGCTTGAAACTTGTTACTCGGGGGTTTTAAGGGTCGCTGATTACGAATCTAACACTAGTCTTCAAAAATTCAAAATGGCGGATCCAATATGGCCGACGACAGAATAAAAAATTATTAATTATAATGGCTTGAAACTGAATACTCGGGGGTTTTTAGGGTCGCTGATTACGAATCTGGCATTATTTATTCAGGGTATTTATCGAAATTTTATTTCACCAAAAATTATCATACATATGTCAGATTAACCAGCTTCAAACAAATTCAATAAATTTTAAAAAGTTTTCCGCCATATTGAACCAGATATTTTGAATTTTGAAAAACTGATTTCAGATTCGTAATCAGCCACCCTGAAAATCCCCAAGTATTCAGTTTCAAGACAATCTGATCAATTTTTTATTTCGTTGTTTGGCATATTGGATTCGCCATTTTGAATTTTGGAAAACTAATGTTCGATTCGTAATCAGCGACCCTTAAAACCCCCGAGTAACAAGTTTCAAGCAAATTCGACGAATTTTGAAAAAAATTTCCGCCATCTTGGATCCACCATTTCGAATTTCGTAAAACTGATGTCAGATTCGTAATCAGCGACCCCAGAAACCTTAGGGTACCAAGTTTCATAAAAATCCATTAAAAATTTTTTCAACACACTTTTGGCCCAAACAGTGGAAATCTCGTTGACAGCCAAGGGGTTAATAAAAAATTATTCGTAAACATCAATAACTTTTTTTTTAAATAAATATTTAATCAATATTATTTTTTCATATAGGAATTAAAAATTTCAAAAATTTCAAATTCAATAATTTATAAGAATATTTTTAAAAAAACAGGAAGAAATCGATTGCTCCGAGTCGAAGACTCGGAGTGATCGATTTCTTCATGTTTTATAATAATTAAAGATGACCGAGTGATAAAATCATTGTTTTATATAAGAATATTATTACAGTAACTTTTTCAAAATTATTTTCATCATTTCAAATCAATTATTATTTTTTACAATTTTTATTTATTTTCTATGAAAATAATTGAATTCCTTAAAAAAAATTTATTATTTATAAAAATAATTGAATTATTGCGAAGGAATTTATAAAAAATTTGTAAATAATTGAATTCCTGAGAAATTTTTATTATTTATGAAAATTATTAAATGTTTGCGTACTATTTTAGGGAATTTGAAATTGATTTGAAAATAATTCGACGCCCCCCGTCAATATAGTGTTTATTCGAACGCCAGTGCAATAAAGCGTTAATTCAAAAATTGTGCTATATGGTGTCTATTCAATTGTTTGTCCAACATAGTCTTAATTCACATTGATTTCAAAAAAGGGTTATTTAAATTTTTAGAAGTCCATATGGTGCTTATATTCAAACAATTGTGCAATATAATTTTATCAATTCATTGTAATTTTTTTTTACAAAATATTATCGTATTATCGAAAAATGAAAAATATTGAAGATCTGTCATTTGGAATTAAAAATTAAATTTACCCTTTAATGAACTCAACGTGAATTGAGATTATGTTACACAAATAAATGAATAGACACCATATAGCACAATTTTCTGATATAACGCTTTATTGCACTGGAACTTTGGGGAAGAATTTTATCCCTCTTGAAAATAATTGAATTTCTGCAATTATTTGTAATTTTTCCAAAATTGGATTTTTTTAGTGTTTTCAACAAAAATTTAAATTCTATTATTTTTAAAATTGGTAATGTTATCCTAAAAAGTTAGCAGCGCGCTTTGCGCGCGAATTATTGCTAGTGATAAAATAAAGTAAGAAAAATATTAATAATATAATAAAAAAAAATTTCTTTTATTAGTATCAGGAGAAAAAATGTCGCATTCGGGACGAATGTCACTACAACAAAAAAGAACAACGAAATCAAGACAACGAGACGTAAGTGTGTCATACGACGAGGAGGAGATTTCTGGATACAGCTTTGATGTTGATTCGGGGGATTTTGCGAAGAATCCAAACGTTTCCAAGAATTGTCAGAAAACCTCGTCTTACGAAATCAGAAAGGAAATAAACACCAGCGATGATACAGAGGAAGATGCCGGAGCCACCACCACGGATATTATTAGACCACGGAGATCCTCGTTTCTAGAGAATAAAACCACCTCGGAATTGAGAAAGGGTTCCAATGAATTCCGCTCCGATGGAGCCTTCAAGTACGATGAGATCGAGAGCCCGGAAATCTTGGAAAAGAAGCGAAAGCGAAGACTATCGAGACGTCGTAGAAGTGAAAATCGTTCTCTGGAAACGTCAAAAGATCTCGAGGAAAACAAAAAGAAAGCCTCAAGTAGAACTCACGGTACTTCCACTTTCAACTCGGAAGAAAGAAATACCACTGAACGATCAAGAAAAAAAGGACCGCGCTCCATCCACGGTAAGAAAGGTATTTCTACAAAATATCTAAAGTATAAAAATTCTCATTCACTAAAATTCTGTCGTAAACATCCTCATTTTATCAAGTTTTTTATTTTTCTTAAATAAAAATAGTAATTGGATATTTTTAAAAATAAGAATCAAATTCATAGATCTAATTGAGGGGCTGATAGTAATAAAGGTCTGTAATAACAATGGGATTAAATGTGAACTAAGTCACTTGGGAGCAAAAAAAGGGTTAAAATGATTGTAAAATTTGTTAATAAATTAATTGTATTAAATGATTAAAAAATATTAGCGATAGTGAAAAAAACTTATTTTATTATAATAAATATTTTCTAATCATCAGTATAATATAAACTTATCGATGAATTCATCATTTTAACCCGTTTTTGCTTCCAAATCATTTATCCTAATTTTGATCCGATTGTTATTATAAACCACTTTTACTGTCAGAACCTCAATTAAAAGTAATATTTAACCTTTTAATGACCGAGTTTTCTTTTACTAAAGTATTCAATGTGAGAAAAAATGTTTTTTTAAATGTTTCACCCCTCAACACTAGCCTCCAAGGTACATTACTACCCCAAAAAATTTATATTTAACCTAATTGATGAATTCAATATTTTTCAGCTCCTATCTATTTAATAATATTATTTATAAACATTTCCTGGATGTTTAAAAATTGAAGACAATGATCAATAACACCTTGAAAACCACCTACAATGTCAAATAACCACTCATTTACGGTGAAGGTTATCCCCTACCCTTGAAGCCCACCCCTAATTCATAACTTTTCTTAGTTTGGAGCAAATAAAAAAAACAATTTTCACCGATTTTATACTTTTTAAAAATATGAAAAAATATTTCTATGATAAGTAAGTATCAATATTAAATATATAAACAACCCTAAAGTCAAATAATCACCCCTTAATGATAAAAGTTTTTGTGAATGAATAAAAAAAATTAAATGGATTCTAAGTGCTTCTGAATTGTAAAATGGTATTTCAAAGTTTTACAGATATGGATAAGTATAAAAATAACACCTCCTACCCTTGAAACCCATCCTTAATTTATAACTTATCATATACTTACTTCAGTTTTCAACAATCAAAAAAATAATTTTCACTAATTATTATAATATTATCATCTGCTTAATGCACTTTCCTCCACGAAGTTGTGGAGGGAAGTGCATTTGTGGAGGGATCTTCTTAACTACTATCAGAGCTAAGTAGGCAGACAGATGGCACACAGTGCAGTGGCGAAAAATTTACTTTTTCGTTTCAAATCACTCTACAGGTCACAATTTTTGACCAAAGCGAATTATCTTTTTTTCTAAATCTTCGTAATAAAATTCTCTATCTATCTCTCAAGCCCGATTTAATAAAAACAAATAAAAAAATATTTAGATAAAATAAGTCAGTTCCGTTGACGATGTAGTTTGTTTTCCCTATTTCCTTAGTACAGCAGAGTTAGGGGTCTTCGGTTATAGGTCTTAGATTAGGTAAGTCCGACTGGGTTTCGATCCCCGTAGGTTTCAAATTTTAATTTATTATTGTAAGAATTTCATGTTAATATTTCCAAGCATATGAGTCCTTAAAAGCATGTAGGATAAATAATTAATTATTTTATTAAATTTGACTAAAATTAGTCCAGTTACTCCAGAGTAAAAACTAAAAACATTTATATTATTGGAATAAATAATTTCAAATACCAACGTTGGTGTTGAAACATTGTGAAAAATTAATAAATGTCACAATAGTAATAAACTATCCAGAAGTACCTGAATTATTCCAATAATTATTTGAAACAAATTAAAGGGATATTAGTCTCAATTACAATAATTATTTATGATTAATAATTGAATATTTGATAGAAATAAATACAGTGCCGCTCAATAACTTTTGCCCACCCTACAGCGATTGAAGGCTTTACAAAAAGTTTTGTATTTTGTTTATTATTAAAGATAAAAAGCTCAAAAAGGTCTCTTTTTAAAGCTCTTTTCCTGAGCTTTAACACTGTATAAAACAAAAATTAAAAAAATTAATTTGTTAATATTTCAAAAATGTTATTGCAACATAAAATTTTTCGTTTTTTTCGTTTTTTTAAAGTATTTATTTAATTTTTTTCAATAATTTCAACTCACCAATCATTTAAATAACTTTTGATATAATACTTATTTAATATATTGTTTGTAAACGGATTAAAGGTTCATAATTACTTTGACGATTGTCATCATAATGTCAGTCTTGTGACAATTGTCACAAGTGAGTGTAAAAAGCGAGTTTCTACAATTAAAACATAAAAATATAAAAAATGAAAAAAAAAAAATTTTTCAAAAAAAGTCAAAAAAATTTTTAATATTTTTTTTCTAATTCTGCACACAAAAAGGAACAATTTATGTCCTTAAAATTTTTTTCTAAAGTAACCGTTTTTAAGTTATCACCAATTGAAAAAAATGGCTAATTTTTTAAACAGAAAATCATATTTTTCTTAGAAATTATCATATAAAAATTTTAAAACATGCATTTTAAAGGTGATAAAACTAGCTTTTAGAAAATATGTGTTTGATCAATATGCGACCATTTCCTATGAAACTGTATCACTTTAAAAAAACGAAAAATTTTATGTTGCAATAACATTTTTTAAACATTAACAAATTAATTTTTTTAATTTTCGTTTTATACAGTGTTAAAGCTCAGGAAAAGAGCTTTAGAAAGAGACCTTTTTGAGCTTTTTATCTTTAATAATAAACAAAATACAAAACTTTTTGTAAAGCCTTCAATCGCTGTAGGGTGAGCAAAAGTTATTGAGCGGCACTGTATGTAGTTATTTCAAAAAAATTATGTTATTCATGCAAATAAATATTTTAATTAAAAGAACGTGAATTATTGAATTAAGCAATCTTCATAATTGATTTAAACCAATATTTATTAGATCGAATTATTCAATTTATTTGATCTTAGTAGATCGTATTTGGTAAAAATAACTATATAATAGATAATAGACAAATAAAACATTTAATTATATCAAACAATTTTTTTTTAAGTTTCATTATTAATATTGGTAATAATAATATAATATTAATAATACTATAAATAAAAGGGCCCCACGTTGGTCACGGTTTCGATTTAATTTTCTACAATTCGAACTGTATATATAAAATATTTTTTGAAATGTATGTTGAATGAAAGTACAATATAATAGGTATCTTTTGGACATTATAAGAACATTTTTAATAGAGTTATTGTTTTAACGTTTGACATATTTCTTATTCGAATTGTTCAAATTTTGATCTTAAAAAGTTATCCCAAGGTGGACACCTATTTTAAAAATTACTAAAAAATGTGTTGAACAAATCATTATTATCTTTGTCTGAAGACAATAAATATTTTTCTGTTGATTTTGCTTTCATTTCTAAAAACTTTCGGAAGTTGGATAACATTTCATGACGGAAAAATTAAAATTTTAATTAACCCTTTGAGGACCAAATTCTTTCTTAAAAAATCGCGATTTTTTATTTTTAAGGAAACTTTTTAGGGACAGTTATTGAAGTTTTTTATTTGAAGACCAATGTCTGTCAAACGAAATTTTTCAGACTATGTGAAAATTATTGTTTCAATATTCAGTTTTGAAAATTAAAAAATTTATGCACAAGTTAATAAAAAAATGTTCATGTTGCCTGAAAGCAACACTGGTCCTCAAAGGGTTAAGAGGTTCACAAACCTATATTAAAGACAATGTTTAAATAAATGTTTATTATTTAAAAAAAATACTATTAGGCAGGCGACACTAGATTTCGAGCCCGCCGAAGGCGGGCACGAAAGCTAGTCAATAATAATTATGTTTATTCAACTGCGAGAAAAAATAGAATTTTCATGTTTTTAAAATTATAAATAAACAAAAATAATTGTTTAAACAAATTAAGCAAATTATTTTAAATGTTTTTCTTTACGATTGCGACCTAATGCCCTCATTCCAATAGTTGGTTTGCGTCTGTGTTTAACAGTATGCTCAATGGTATTAATGGTTTAATATTGTTGTTGTCGAAGAAGAATAGGTTTTCTTAGAAAAATAGAAAATTTTTCAATCGAGACTATTCATATATTTTTTCATATTTAGAAAAACTTATAGAGTTTTTGTTTAGAAAATATTTTTGCGTTTCGTAAAATATTTCGACATTTTTATATAATCTAAAGCTATATGAGATAAATTAGCGTATAGAGTGCAGATAGAAGTACATATATTATATTCACCGAAATGATATTCTAAATCTTTGGAGAATATTAGGATTGAAATTTTAAGATTGAAATATGTTATGGGTTTTAAAGGAAAAGTTATTTTCCAATAGGTGAGGGCGAAAAGGTCGAACTTCCCATCGCAGAAATATTGAAGAAGGCTCAGGAGAATAATCGGACCAAGTACGAGGAGCCGATCCCCTTAACTGAACTAAAGTCGGATACGATCTATGTTCAAGGTAGAAATGGGTTTAGTGCTATGAAGATAACACGCGGTCGTTCTACGAGTAAGAAAAAAGTTGAAAAATCAGCGGAATCCTATTCTCATCCAATAAGAGTTGCGATCGTGGTTCAGAAGGTCTGGAAGTGCACTGGCTTTATCTGTCAAGGTCTTTTAGCGGGAATGGCTTTTATGCACTTCATTTTGGTAAGTGCTGCATAAAATTCACGTTTGTATTTCTTTACTTGCACTTTACATTGATAATTTTATACTCAGGCGTATTAAGTCTAATCATTAACAAGTGTTAGAATAAATTATAAATTATAATGATTTAAAATGTCATTTTTGATCCTACTAACTTTGATTTTTCGATGTTGGATTTTGAACTTAACGATACTCTATTTTGGTTGACTAGAATATATGATGGACAAAAATAATAGTGGTCGAGCAGGTGGAAGCAAATTTTAATTTTCACCAGGTGAAAAACGATAGGCAGAAATAATAAGAAATTTTCTGTTTTCGTTTATTCTTTTCTGAAATAAATTTTTACAACTTTAAAAAGTTAAAATATTTCAAATTATAATAATGAATGTTTCAACATGACTTAAAAAATATTTGTAATGAGTTCTGCCATAAATTAATATACTTTTGAAGACCAAAAAGACATATGAACATTGTGGGACACCACTGACATTTTTGAAAGATTTCACTGATAATTTTTTTTGAATAGTGAGAATAAAATCAGCTTATAAATTACAATCCAGTATCAAATCTTCATTAACTGCATATAAGGAGTAAATTTAACACAAATTTATTAAAAATAAAATAATAAGATGCAAGAAACAGAATTTTGATGGGACACCACTGACATTTTGCTTTATTTCTCATTTTCGAAAAAGAAAGACTTTATTTTTAAGTTAAAGTCGTTGCGGTTTTTAAAGTACGTGTAATAACTGAAAATGAGATACAATAATATTTAAAAAATATTAATATTATGAACAATTTTTTGATGGGGAAACCACTGACATGGTGTGCTCGACAAAGTGTTACTTGCTTTCTGCCACCAACCGTACAAGTTATAGATGTGATAGAATGTTGTAATGTTTTTTCTTTAAGAAGCTATACATATCACCAATACTATTAACGCTTAATAAGGCAATTATCTGCACTAGGTTATTTAAATATCAGGCATGATATTCAAAATTTGCGATAATTACTTAAAAATATGAAACTTACGGACAGGCGATTTTGATTTTTTTTCTAGCACTGGATCAAAATTATTCTGCTAGCACAATTACTAGAGTAGAAGGGGGTAATGTAGTGCACTTTTCTTTCGAAGACTCCTGTAATCCCAATTTTCAATTAATTTTGATCAATAAGGACTCGTTGGAAAGATAATGCTTCCAGCTACATTTACGGTGTACATTATTTTTTTGTAGATGTAGATGGAGCTTTTCTATTTCCAAAAAACTAAAGGCACTTTTTTCGACATTCTAAAATTTGTGGGGCAATGTAGTGCACCACTTTATTAGTAAAATAAAAAGCAGAGAATATATTATGAACGATTTTATTTTATTAGATATGATAGTAGGAACATAAGAAACTTAAAAAACTATAAACAAGTAGTGATGCCCACGAGACGAGACTTTGCATGTAGAAACGGAGACGACCCAGTAAGAAATTTCTCACCGGTCCAATATCGGTCCAATATTGGGAGCCAAGAGACCGATCATCGGTCCAATAAAGGCTCCCAATATTGGACCAATATGGGCTGATGCTTGGGATGTAACGGCATCGCCAATCATCGGTTGTCAATATTGGTCCAATATTGGCCGAATATTGGCAACCAAGAGAAAAAAATTTTTTTAAATAAATTTTTTTTAATTAAATAATAATAATAAAAAATTAATGTTTATAATTTTTGTTTAATATATTTATTTGTTTAATTATTTATTTTTAATAATTCAAGTAAATAATAAATAATTTATTATTTATAAATTATAATTATTTAAAAATGCAGCAACTATTAGAAAATAGCATTCTGCAAAAAAATTCTATCATTGAAAAATCAATGATAGGCGAGAGAAATCCGCGTCTTTAAATAGATTCGCAGATGATAGACAAGAGATATCCGCGTCTAGAGATTTCTTTGGTCCTGTGTTAGATAAAACTGAAAGAAAATTGCAAAAATTTGCAAAAAGCAAACATGGTTAAATAATACATACTTACGGTACTCTGTATAATTGCACTACATTGCCCCCAACCCCGTACACTACAATGCCCTAAGCACTTTTTTCACGTTGACTTCAATATCTCAATAAAAACAAAATTAAACGTCAAAACAATACTAAATTTGTGTTCAGAAGTAAATTTTACATGGAAAAAGCACTTACCTGATACTTTTTTAACGAGCCTTACATTTTCTTCAAGCCACTAAAAAAACGTAAATATGGTTTCGAAATCTAGTATTTTTGAAGTGAGTGCCACAACTTCTTTTAGAAGAAGCACAATAAAGCCAAAATGATATACATTACTATAATTTGATACCTTAACCCTACCATACCAACGGCAAGTAATTCAATTCATTCGTTTAGTCAGTAAAGCCAGTGCACTACATTACCCCCTCTACTCTATATAAAAATATAGACTCTTAGCTGTACAAAATAATTTTTCTGGTACTAAAAATGTGAGAATCAACAATTTTTATTATTAGGTGAAGTTCTGATTTCTTAAGTGCGGACAAGGGACACCACTGACATTTTGCTTCTAATTCTTTTGCCAAATTTTTTTAGAAAATTTCTAGCGACTAAGAATTATTAATTTAAGTAAAAGAAGTGATTAAAAAAATTAATTGACTTCAAAAACATTTATATATGAACTAGTATTCCAGATTTTTGGTCAGGACATGAAAATGACATTTTAAATTTAATCGCCCACATATATTCTCATTCTTCATAAATTTTAATGGCCCCGGTCGTGGCCAGGCCGGGTTGCCCCAAGAAAAAGATAAGTAAAAATAAACTTTGCTTATTGTCAACATTACTAAATTAATTATTAAACGCATTTAAATTTTTGACATTTTAAACAATGTAGGAAGATTATTTGTAAAAAATTGAACCAAAAGAAAAAAGATAATTTAAAATAAACTTGATCCATTGTTATTCTGGTTAAACAAATTATTCAAAACATTCCAATTTTAATATATTTTAAACAATTTAAAGAATATTTAAAATAATAAGAATGGAATCCTTCTATTGATAAAAACGGTTGTCAAATTGGAGGTTATGTCATCCAAATCATTTCTTGTTGAAGAAAAATAGTAATTTTTATTCAAAATATGGGCAATTCCACGTGAGATTTAAGTCGACCACTTAAAATCGGCCAAAAATATTTTTTTTCTATTCTGTATCGAAAAAAACAGATAGGTAATTTTTTATTTTTGTTTAATTGTCAAAATTTACCAGTTTATGAATTTTCGAAATTTTGGACTTTTAATTGTAGACCTATATTCAGTAGCTTACAAGTCCGAAAATATTGAGTTTAGGAAAAAGTTGTCAAAAAATGAAAGTTTTAGTTTTCTTTCAACTTTTAAGAAATGTAAAAAAAAATTTTTTTAAATTTTTTATTAAAAAAAAAATCTTTTTCCTAAACAAATTAATTTTTTTAAAACTTAGGGCCGGATTTTTTTAAAATTTATTTATACCTTATAATATAGAGAAGATTTTCCAAAAAGTCCCGAAATGGGCCTGATGTGTAAAATGAGTTTTAAAACATTTTCAAAAATCCCACTGTGATGCTTGCAAGTGATTTTTGAAAATGTTTTAAAACTCATTTAACACATCAGGCACAATTCGGGACTTTTTGGAAAATCTTCTTTATATTATAAGGTATAAATAAATTTAAAAAAAATAAAAAAAAATTCGGCCCAAAGTTAAAAAAGAATTAATTTGTTTATAAAAAATTTTTTTTTTAACCCGTTGACTGTCGCTGACGCATATATTTATGCGCAAAATTAAACTGGCCAAAAGTGGTTCATGACGCATATATGCGCAACTTAAAAAAGGTGATTAAAAACTTCTAAAATGTTCCTGAAACCGGTTACTCGGCGGTTTTCGAGGTCGCTAAATACGAATATGACATTCGTTTTCCAAAATTCAAAATGGCGGATCCAATATGGCGGACAACAAAATAAAAAAATTGATCAGATTGACTTGAAACGTAGTACTCGGGGGTTTTTGGGGTCGCTGATTACGAATCTGACATCAGTTTTTCGAAATTCAAAATCGCGGATCCAGGATGTCAGAAATTTTTTCAAAATTCGTCGAATTTGCTTGAAACTTGTTACTCGGGGATTTTAAGGGTCGCTGATTACGAATCTAACACTAGTCTTCCAAAATTCAAAATGGCGGATCCAATATGGCCGACGACAAAATAAAAAATTAATTATAATGGCTTGAAACTGAATACTCGGGGGTTTTTAGGGTTGCTGATTACGAATCTGGCATTATTTATTCAGGGTATTTATCGAAATTTTATTTCACTAAAAATTATCATACATATGTCAGATTAACCAGCTTCAAACAAATTCAATAAATTTTAAAAAGTTTTCCGCCATATTGAACCAGATATTTTGAATTTTGAAAAACTGATTTCAGATTCGTAATCAGCCACCCTGAAAATCACCAAGTATTCAGTTTCAAGACAATCTGATCAATTTTTTATTTCGTTGTTTGGCATATTGGATTCGCCATTTTGAATTTTGGAAAACTAATGTTCGATTCGTAATCAGCGACCCTTAAAACCCCCGAGTAACAAGTTTCAAGCAAATTCGACGAATTTTGAAAAAAATTTCCGCCATCTTGGATCCACCATTTCGAATTTCGAAAAACTGATGTCAGATTCGTAATCAGCGACCCCAGAAACCTTAGGGTACCAAGTTTCATAAAAATCCATTAGAAATTTTTTCAACACACTTTTGGCCCAAACAGTGGAAATCTCGTTGACAGCCAAGGGGTTAATAAAAAATTAAAAAAAAAATTTTTGTTAACATTTCTTAAAAGTCGAAAGAAAACAAAAACTTTCATTCTTTGACAACTTTTTCCTAAACTCAATATTTTCGGACTTATAAGCTACTGACTATTGGTCTACAATTAAAAGTCCAAAATTTCGAAAATTCATGACTCGAAAATTTTGACAATTAAACAAAAATAAAAAATACGTATCTGTTTTTTTCGATTCAGAATAGAAAATAGTACATTATGCAACGAGGACGCAAAGCGCAAATTTCTCGTCCGAGCTTGATTTTGCAGTACGTGGCGAAGCCGAGTACTGTAAACAAGCGAGGACGAGAAATGCGTGCGTCCGAGGTACACACGACATTTTATACAAAACGAGAATGTAATCCGCGCTTACTCGGTGCGTTTTGAGAGGTAAAGCATGGCTTCGCTTCAAGTAGTAGTTTTACGGTCCTAGGACGAGAAAGTAGTCTTTACCGTCCGCTTGCTGCGCAAGCGTTTCTCGTCCTAGGACCGTAAAACTGCTGCTTGAAGTAAAGGCATACTTTGCGTCTCAAAAACGCGCCGAGAAAGCGGGGATTACATACTTGTTTTGTATAAAAAATATTTTTGGCCGATTTTAAGAGGTCGACTTAAATCTCACGTTGAATTGCCCATATATTGTTCATAAATTTTACCAATATCCACACTAAATTATTAGGCGGATGACTACTGTTTGATGTCCGACTACTATATGGTTTACCCTATACCACAAAAATTTTAATAGCAGTCAAATCGGGAAAAAT
Source organism: Leptopilina heterotoma (assembly GCF_015476425.1). Lineage (NCBI taxonomy): Eukaryota > Metazoa > Arthropoda > Insecta > Hymenoptera > Figitidae > Leptopilina > Leptopilina heterotoma. The sequence goes on from NW_025110845.1 coordinate 579,302, forward strand.
TCCATGGCCCCGGTCGGGTCCCCAGCAGGGAACCAGATCTGTCCCGAGGCATGGCCCTGGTCGGTTTTATTGTTTCATCTAGGCCGGGGGCAGGTCAGATTTCCCGAAGTGGCCCCGGTCTTGCCCGGTCTGGCCCTGGCCAGGGCCACGTCAAAATTTCTGCACGGGTCCTTATACAGTTTTTATCGCTCTTTCACAGTTAGGGATTTAAATTTTAAAAAAATGAATTAAAAAATTTTGTGGATATGGGCAAATCTTTAGAACTTTTAAACTTTATGTTTCCGCTTATGATTATATTTTAAAAAGTATAAAAATAATTTTGCAGTATCATAATTTGATAAAATATTGTGCTTTTTAAATATACCATGTGTTTAATAATCTTTTTAATTAAGTAGGCAACGACAAAGAAAGTGAAAGTGTCGAAATCAACAGTTTCTCCTATGTGACATTGACTTTTTTTCAGTTTTTATGGTATAATTTTTTTAACGAATCATTATACACTTTGTTACTTATAGTAGAAGTAGTTGAATGTATAAAGAACTAAAAAATCATAAATTTTGACAACTTAGCAATTAACTTGATATAAATTTTTTAACGAAGATTTTTAAATAACCATATTACAGGGCTACATTATCTATACAATAAGAAGTAATTTAAGCCCTTACAGGAATATGTGCTACTTATACTTCAAACGTTAAATTTCAAAACGAAACTCATAATAAAAACCCACATTTTTGAAGGGCACATGTTGAATTTGACTTTTAAAATTTATTATTTATAGGTTTCTAGGGTACTCTAGTTACAAAACTGAAGTTAGTTTAAAAAAAATTGTAAATGGCAAATCTAAAATGGCAGACGAAATTAAAAAAAAATTATCAGATTCTTATGCCTTTTGACATTCAGGGCCGACTCCACAACTTTTTTTAACCGGAGTTTGAGACGGTGAACTTGGTTTAGTAATAATGTAATTAGATCGAGTTCAACGACTTAAACTCTGGTTATAACAGTTGTAGAACTGGACCTTAAGTTTTTTCTAGTTTGCTGATTATGCACTGGAAAAAAATTCGACAGAATGTGCTTTTTACTCAGGCAATTTTTGCGTAAGAACAAAAGCAATACACGTAAAGCAATTGTTTCTTTATAAAAAAGCAATTTTTCCCTTTAAAAAAGGTAAAATTGTCTTAGTTAAAATTTTTGCCTTTTTAAAGTCAAAAATTGCTTTTTTTAAAAGAAACAATTGCTTTGCGTGTATTGCTATTGTTCTTAGGCAAAAGTTGCCTGAGTAAAAAGCACATTCTGTCAAATTTTTTTTCAGTGCGAATAAAAAATTTTAAATAGAAAATCAAATATGGTGGATACATTTTTGAAAAATCGAATCTTTTTGCATGATACTTGTTATTTAGACGTTTTTAACAAACATTCAGCGACCCCAAAAACCCCTAGATATCCAATGCTGTGGAAATCCATTAACTTTTTTTTAATTTTGTCCGCCATATTAGATCTACCATTTAAAATTTTGAAAAACTAATATCGCATTAGTAATCATCTACCCCAAAAACCACCAGATACAGATTGATGTAAAAATCCAACTGTATGAAAAATCCATGCATTTAGAAACATTTTCTTGGGGTAAAACTCATACACAGGGGGGTTAACGATATGTATAAATGAATATAGCAAGGTGTTTTCTATTACATATGTCATCAATACACAAGACAATAAAATTAATTTCAAGAATGTGTCCATATATTTTGTCAAAAAGCTGGGAATTTTTACTTTTTTTTGGAAAAGTGTATTTTTTTAAGTACATTCTTAAATTTGAAAATGTCGAAAGAAGATATTATTTTCTATAATCATCCTCTAGTATATACGAATTTAATAAAAACTGTTGGATATTTATGTCACTTTGTATCTTGGGGTTTTTGAGGTCGCAGATTACAAATTTGACATCAGATTTTAAAAATTAAAAATGTCCAAAAAAAAAATATATATATATATATATAAAACAAGTTGTTCATGTCATGATCATTAAGCTTCCTCAATATAATATATACAAATTGTTTAATTTTTTATTTTAGAATAATTATTTTAAAGTGTTAAGATAAAATGTCAAAAAATACAAAATTTCAATTTTTTGTGAAAATTTAAAATATTTATTAATTCTATAAATTTTGATAAAATATATACTTTATATACATGAATCGATTCGTTTTTATGTCAGGAATGCAATTTTGACAAGAATTAATAAAAATTTTAATATAGAAAAAAGTTACTTCAAAAAATCCAAAAATTATTTTTTCAAAAATTAAAAAATTGTTGAAAAAAAAAATTTTTTTTTAGATATTTTTGAAAATCCTTTTGTCTGATTTTTGGTATTCGTGACCGTAATACACCTACAAAATTTTATCAAAATCCGTCAAGACGTGTAAGAGAAAATTTGTCCACAAGAATCGGTGACATACACACACACACACATACATACACACATACATCCGGACATTTGTTCCTTTCGACGAATTATATATACTACACTTGAAAATTTGTAAAAATAATTGGTTCTAAAAAATTCGGAAATCGACATCACTATAAGGCTTCCTTTATGAGGAAGCAAAAATAAAAGAATAAAAAAAAATAAAAAAAAAAAATAAAAAAAATAAAAAAATAAAATAAATAAAAAATATCCAAAATTTCACACGAAAAGTTTAAAAAGTGATTGGATTTTCTTATTCTGACATTTTTAATTTTTTAAATCTGATGCCAGGGGGTCGATTACGTAACTTTTTTCGATTCCACTTTCCTCATTCAGATTCCACATTCCGATTCCACTTCCAACATTCCGATTCCACATTCAGATTCCACTTTAAACATTCCGATTCCACATTTAATACTCCGATTTCACATTCAGATTCCACTTTCATCATTCCGATTCCACATTCAGATTCCGCTTTCAATATTCCGATTCCACGTTCAATATTCAGATTCCACATTCAGATTCCACTTTTCACATTTCGATTCCACATTCAGAATCCACTTTCAACATTCCGATTCCACATTCAGATTCCGATTCCACATTTAGATTCCACTTTCAAAATTCAGATTCCACATTCAGATTCCACTTTCCACATTCCGATTCCACATTCAGATTCCACTTTCAACATTCCGATTCCACATTCCGAATCCACTTTCATTATTCCGATTTCACATTCAGATTCTACTTTCATCATTCTAATTCCACATTCAGATTCCACTTTCCACATTCCGATTCCACATTCAGAATCCACTTTCCACATTCCGATTCCACATTCAGATTCCACTTTCCACATTCAGATTCCGATTCCACATTCCGATTCCACTTTTAATATTCCGATTCCACTTCCAACATTCAGATTCTACATTCAGATTCCACATTCAGATTCCGGTTCCACATTCAGATTCCACTTTAAACATTTAGATTCCGCATTAAAATTCCACTTCCAACATTCAGATTCCACTTTCAACAATCCGATTTAACTTTCCACATTCCGATTCCACATTTAGATTCCAATTTCAACATTTGACTTTCAATATTCAGATTCCACATTTAATATTTAGATTCTACATTCAGATTTCACATTCAGATTCCACTTTTAACATTCCGATTCCACATTCAATATTCAGATTTCACATTTCGATTCCACATTCAATATTCAGATTCAACATTCCGATTCCACATTCAATATTCTGATTCCACATTCAGATTTCACTTCCAATATTCCGATTACACATTCCACGTTTAGAGTCCACATTCCAATTTCACATTTCTCATTTCGATTCCACTTTCAATATTCCGATTCCATATTTAATATTACGAATTCACATTACACACTCTGTTCAACATTTTGATTATAAATTTCAAATTTCACTCCCATTTCCTCATTTACTTTGAAAACTTACTAATTATTTGTAAATGAATAATTTGCAACTAATTCTTTATACCATTTCGATACAATTTTTTATCTATGCTACATAAATTCGACATACTATTTTTCTTCATAATTTTTTTTTGTGAAAAATTACTTTTTAGTCAGTTTAAATCCGGTTCGCATATTTGTCTTCTAATTTTGTTTAAGAAAACTCCTTCCAACAATGATTCAGAAAAGCTCGTTTAAAATGATGAATTTTATGATAACCCATGCAGAACTACTTATCAAATTTAAAAAAAGTGATTATAAAATATGATGGTGTTAAGCATGTTTTTTTGTAGATTACTCGTTGAAAGATACACCTAACTTCAAAATTTAAACAAAATCGGTAAAAAGTCTTCTTTCTAGAGAAAGAATATTTTCTTGATTTTTTTAGGTTAATTGCAGTTATTTCATTAAAAATTAAAGTATTAAATTAATTTTTTATTTTTTTCTTAGATGTCTCGTGAACAATTTCTCATAGAATAAAACTTAGTTTTAATTCAATATTTTTGGAAGCCATAAAATTATGTAAATAAAAGATGTTTGATTCTTCTGTTTGGCCTAATGGCTTAATTTAATTTAATTTAATTAATTTGACCATTAGGCCAAACAGAAGAATCAAAACATCTTTTATTCAAAACTTAGTTTTGTTGATAATCGTCGTTAAAATTAAATAAATTCTCAAAAAATCTTGTTTTTTGCGATTTTTGGTTTATTCCTTAAAGTAAATGTAGAAATTCGCTTACTAATGTGAAGCGTTTTAAAGTACGTATTTCTTTTTTATCTTCAAAGCAAAAAGGAATTTATAAAATTTACTTCAAATTATCAATAGTTACAGTATTAGTAAAATTGAAAAGCCAAAATTGTTTCGAAAAGAATAGGTGTCAAAGTCGATTGGATTTTTACAATAATTATAAGTTTCATGCTTGATGACAAAAATTTAGCAAAAGGAAAACTTAATGATGGAAATGATTATAAAAGAAGAAGATGGTGATAATCTAAAACTAGAAGAAGTAACTACAAATGATTTAAAATTAAATTCGAAAATTATTTTTCATTTATATCAATTTTCTTATTCTTACTACTTTTTTTTATTATTTATTACCATTATCATTATTGCTACTATTATTTATTGTTATTTTCATTAAGTCATTATGTATTTTTATTATTTTTTATTTTTGCATTAATCATGTAAATGATTCTAACAAAAAATGGTGATATAACCAATTTTGGAATTGAAAGGAGTAATTGAAAATTATTTGAAAATATAGTTAAAAAAGATTTTGCTTTAATGTCTATTTTTTCTTATTATTTACACTACCGTCGGGAATTATCGGTACGGCTGCACGCGCACGGCCCAAAAACATACCAATCTTTAAATCACTATTTGTTTGTAAATACAAATGTCAGAAAATTAACAAATATACCATTCGAAAGATTATTAAATTCTACGATTATTGATACATAACTGAAAATTTTAATAATTTATACAAAGATTGCAGCAATCGACAAATTTGACAAAAAAAAATAAAATTTTTGTGGAAATTTTTTCAACCCCTTCATATGGAATCTGAATGTGGAATCAGAATGATGAAAGTAGAATCTGAATGTGGAATCGGAATGATGAAAGTGGTATCTGAATGTGGAATCGGAATATTGAATGTGGAATCGGAATGTGAAATCGGAATGTTTAAAGTGGAATCTGAATGTGGAATCTGAATTTTGAAAGTGGAATCTAAATGTGGAATCGGAATCTGAATGTGGAAACGGAATGTTGAAAGTGGAATCTGAATGTGGAAAGTGAAATCTGAATGTGGAATCGGAATATTGTACGTAGAATCGGAATATTGAAAGCGGAATCTAAATGTGGAATCGGAATGATGAATGCGGAATCTGAATGTGGAATCGGAATATTGAATGTGGAATCGGAATGTTTAAAGTGGAATCTGAATGTGGAATCGGAATGTTTAAAGTGGAATCTGAATGTGGAATCGGAATGTTGGAAGTGGAATCGGAATGTGGTATCTGAATGTGGAATGTAGAATCGGAAAAAGTTACGTAATCGACCCCCAGGTGCTTAATCAGCGACCTCAAAAATCCCTAGACACAAAGTGACATGAATATAAAACATTTTCTTATTTTTGTATACTACATATTATGAAAAAATGAAACCATTTTAAATTTTTAAATGTAAGTTTCGTTACATATATTAAAGCATGGTTATTAAGAACGCGATATGTGTAGGTTTTGCGCATGTATTCTCATTTGCTACAATAAAAAATTCACTTTTTCAAAAAAGTAAAATTTCCAATTTCTTGTCAAAAATGTCTAATTTTTAATATTAAATTTTTTTGGAATTTAAATCATAAATTCTGAAAAAGCGATAAAAACTCTATAAGCACTAAAGGATAAATAAATAACTCTTACAAAAATTGTGAGAATGAATCGTAACCTAGAAACTGTTTTTGTTAACTTATAACATTGTTTATAAAGTGCAGCCTAAGAAATTTCGAGTAGGAAACATGTTCACACATTCATTCTATCTCCTTATACTATATACCGTAAGAAAAGCTTCATCTCAGTAATAGGAAAGTATGGGAATCGCATAAGTTTATCGCTCTCTCGCACTCATAGATTATGACTACAACATCAAGATTTTTTACAGTATATTTCAATAAATTATGTTTAGTTACCTTACTTCATCTAAACTCACGGTTTTCTTATTTTTCTTTATTATTTATGTTGTTTTATTTTCTTCTTTTTCTATTCTCAAAGCATTTAATCTATAATAAATTTTGAAAAGTACATACCTTAAGGGGACTTTCTGTCAGAATTGTTAAAAAAACACACTTTCTTAAACTCTTATTGTAAAAAATGTGTTATAGTTATTGCAAAAATTTCTTTTGGATATTATTACATATTACAAGAAGAGAATTACAGTCAGATTTCGCAAAGTGTCGTTTTCAGTAAGTGTCATGACTCACAAAGTATCGTTCAAGACCCGACAAGTGTTACTTTCCCCACTTTTTTTTACTCTTTCCAATGTGAAAAATCGACTTCGCCAAACCGGTTTGCAACATAAACCAATGAAATGACCACTTTTACTAAAGGGGCGTGGCTTAAGCCACTGACACTTACTGAGACATACGGTCCCAAAAAATTCCCAGTGACGACACTTAGCGAGACCTGACTGAAAAATTTTTTTTGGGTATTTTTAGTTTACAACTATAGGTGTCGTCTTCAAAAAGGTGACATTTATTAGGGCAGACAGTTTCCGAGCAACCTTCTTTACATAAATTAGAAATTCAAACGGTATTCTGTTTATAAGGGTTTTTTCTATACAACAAACCTCAAAAACCATATTTTTAAAGTTCTACAATTTTTTATGCACATTTTTCTTAAAAAAATAAAAAAATGCTGAGTTTTTGGGTCAATTTACCCCTGTAGAAAGTAATAGAAATTACAAATCTAAAATTTTAGAGGTTTGTTGTCAAGTTTTTTAGATAAAGAATAGAATGGTTTTTGGTGTTTTTTTTTAAAGTGTCTCCCCGTTTTCAAAAATGGGTTTTCGAGAAAAACGCGTTTGAGGTTTTCGTAGCGTATTACAGTGAGTTAAGAAACAATTATAAAAATTAATATCTTTCTCTTAAAAAACGTTTTTGGACAGTAATTTTATAATAGGATTTTCGGGAAATATAATTTTTCTAGTAATAATAGTTGCCGTCAAGATATGCAAATGTCGTTTTTCGCGGTAAAAGTAAATATGTTTTTTTTCAACTTTTTGGGTTTTAACGTTATAATTAAAGTGCACATATTATCTGGTACGTTTTCTCCAGCTTAAGGTGTACTGAGTTTAGTAAAAACAAAGTTTAATGGAATACGGTCAAAAGGAAAAAAATTGTAGTTTAATTATCAGATGACGGTGTGGGGCTAAATCGGAAATCGTGATAAACAACAACCAAGTCTGCGAATACTATAATTCATTTTATATTAATTAACTATTTTATATTATATTCTTTGCATAAAACCACTTTATAAATAAAGAAAGAATTTATTTTAAAACACGAATTAGCAAGCGAGCTGCTGCAAACATACAAGTCTGAAAACTATAATTCATTTTACATTATATTAATTACCTATTTGATATATTTTTTGTATATGTAGAACTACCTATAAATAAATGAACAAAGCATTTATTTGAATTTTCTACATAAAAAACGCAAATTTGTATCTCATTCTTTAATTAATTAGCGGTGTCCGATTTAACCTATATGGGGGGTTCGGTTTAGCCCCACCAATTTTGACGTTTTTGTTTTTGAGGTAGTCACCTTTGAAGTAATATATCACCAAAGCTACTGTAGTTTTTTAAAATCGAACTGTGATTTGCAGGTGAAGGAACAAGCTTCAAGACGGTATATTACACTTTATCAAAAAATAGTTTTTTGTATGAGTTTTCTGGTCAAAGACAAAATCCGTCCAGTTTAGCCCTAGTCTCCGCTACTAAAAAACAATTTAAAGCAAAAAAAAGAAAAATCGATTCTTTTTAAATCTTTGACCAGAAAGTCCCTTTACGTGAAGAAAAAAGAACCTTAAACTTAACTGAGCTTACTTTATATAAAGTGTATATTAAAAATTATAATAAAATTATAAAATATAATAATATCAATCTTTTAAAACATTTGAATATAGAATTGTTAGAGAGACATTAATAAAGGTTTAATTGTATACATAATGTGAAAATTAGATAATAAGAAAATATTAATAATAATAAATTAATAAAATAAAATCATTTATTACAGATGCAAACGTACTTCAACAATTCGTATGAATTCTTGCATAATTACTCATATGTGGTGGAAATTTATACGAACATCTTTTCCTTCCTTCTCATCATGTGTCTCATTGTTACTTTCGACAAGTTAGTATATATTTAAATATTGTTGAACATAAAAGAAATTGTTTCTTGTAAGATGGTAATCAAGTGTCGTCCAACGGACATTTATTTTACTTATCATATCGATAAGGCAGAAATTAATAATTTATTTTTATTTTAATGCATGGATTCTGAAAAAAATGAATCGTCTCTTACATAGTTTTTTTCAGAAACCATGCACGAAAATAAAAATAAAAAGAAATGATTAATTTCTGCCTTATCGATATGATAAGTAAAATAAATGTCCGTTAGATGACACTTGATTGCCATCTTACTAGAAATATTTAATTGTCACGGATGAAACTAAAATTACCATCAAAAACACATTTATAAAAGAAATTGGTATATGGTTCGACGATCCATGGACATTGTTCTTATACCTAAAATACAATAAAACTTAAAACTATATTACAAAAACATTAAAAACTATTACAAGAACGCAAAAATGTTCTCTCTCAAGTGCCTGGGCTTCCGTTTCCTGTTTTTATTGTGCCGATTGTGGCTTTTTGCGTGTTAATTTACACATACTCTACACATTTTCTCTTTATTCCCCACCCAGTATCTACATTCTCTTACCCCCTCCTCCAATTTATATCTTACTACCCTACAACACTTTGTCTTTCTTCCTCTGCTGGTTAGATATTTTGTCCCACCCACCCCTTTCACTATTCTGTACCACTTATTATATGTTAACTTACCTATATTTCCCACCTCTTTTCAAAATCTTTTTCCTTTCATGCCTGTTCCATCCCATACCTTTTCTTTCCTCCCTGCACCGTTGCGTCCACTGATTTCCTCTTCCCTGCTTTAATTTCTCTTCAAATCCCCACGTCCTCCTCCCCTGTCTTACCAATATTTTTTCGCTACCTAATTCTTCCATGAGCATGTACCCCGGACAACTTCTGCTAATCCCCAGCGTCCATCTCAAATACCTCTCACTCATACTCTCCACTTTCCTTCTACCCCCATACTTCCACCCTATAACGTATTACTGACTATACCAACACATCAAAAAAACCATACATTTCCTATTCCTATTAATAAATAGGTAAATCACATAATCTTTGTTTTCTCTACATTCACCCACAGATCCTTTCCCTTTACATACTTTTCGAAATATCTCTCATCAAGAATCCCCTCCCCATCCAGAAAGTATCTCCGAATACTTCCCCAACTCTCACCCTTGCCCTCACATCCTTGTACAGCTCCTTAATTTGCTCAATGAGGCCCCTCTCCACCCCTCTTTCCCTCAACGTTTCACCAGAGCACTCCCTAGTGCTCATCCCTTTACGAAATCCTGCCTGGCTTTGTGGTATCCATCCAGCCTTGTGTATATTTTCTTCCATCCTCCTCCTCAAGATCTCTGCGTATACCTTATACCCGACTGGCATTAGAGTGATACCCCTATATTCAAAATTGTCAATCGTGCAAAACATTTTTTCTCCAATAGCAGGTATTTTTTGAGTAAGAAAATCATAGTTTTAATTTTTTTCCCTCGTGCAGTTTTGCTGTAGCTTCAAATTTTGCATTTTCGAGATGCGACGTCCCTTAAACTTAACTTTAGGAAAATTAACTTGTCAAAATATAATAAATAAGGTATCATTGGAAAGGTAATTAAATTACCTTTCGATCCATAGGTCATAGAATAAAATTCAACAAAATTAAGAGAGTTTCAGTCGATTAAAGATGAAATTTTTTGCCAATTTTGGTGATTTTTAGACGTTTCAGTAACTTCTATTATTTTTTTCCACTTCAAACAGAAAAAGATTTTTAGGTTTTAATTTTTTTATTGTTGACTATATCATTACAAATATTTTGAGCCCTTGTGGACCTCTATTGGATTAAAAATGACAATTCTGCACTAAATTTAGTGAACAAAACTACATTCTTCATTTTTAGTATCCCTTCAACATTTACAGCAAAAATTCAAGTAGTAAAATTTTGTTAAGAGCTAAAGTTACTGAAATCACTAATCAAGGTTTTCTGAAGTCGTAGATTTCGAATACTTTGTATTCGAAATATTTTCTTCTCTCCAATCGACTTTTCCTTTTAGCTAAATAATAACCGGGAAATGCTCTGAACACAGCTCCATTCTCACCTTCAATGCGCTCAGCCTCTTTCTTACATTTTCCTCCGCCAAGACATAATCAATCACAGTATCTCCCCTCTCCATAAAAGTATATTCTCCTTCCTCATCCCCCTAATATTCCCATTGTATATTGCCCAACCTTCCCCCTCCAATATCCCTAACAATTTCCTTCCCTCCTCATCTACCTCTTTATGTTTTGATTCCCTTTCATACTTGTTCGTTTTATTATTCCATTGTCCTCCTCCGAACTTCCCCGTCCTTGCTTTTAAATCTCCCCTATAAGCACCAATCTTTCCTTCCCCCTGTCCATCCACTCCTCCAGTATATTCCATCCTTCGTCTTTTCCTGTAGATTCCCATAATATCCAGTTCTTCTTTTTCCATCGTAATGGTTCTTATCATTCTTCCCTCCTTTTCCATTCCTTTTATTTTCTTCCCCTCCTTTATCCCCATTCTTACCCTTGTGATAATTCCTCCCGCACTTCGACCCTTCACCGCTTCTTTTCTTTCCCCTTGTATTCTCCACCGATATCCTCTTGGCCGCTTCACCTTTACTTTCTCCCAATCTCTTGTCTCCACCCACGTCTCCAACAAAAATATAACCTCCCATTTTTTTAACTCCTCTAGAAACCCTCATCTTTATTTTTCCACCCCCTATATTCTAAAACACCACCCTTATACCATGTCTCCCTTCCCCTGTTCCTGTTCTCCTTCCCAAAACCCCACATCCCATCTTCCACTATTTACCGCCCCCATGTCACGCTTTTCCCTCAATAGCCAATCTCTTCTTCTTTCCGTCCAGGATTTATCCTCCTCTATTGTTTCTTTCCTATCTCTCAACTTCTTTTTTAACTCCATTACTTCTCTTCTCTCTTCCTCGCTGCCCAATTCCGCCACCCAAATCTTTAGATTCTCCTTGTTTTTCTCTCCCACCCCTTTCACTCTTTTGATTTTGACCTTCGCTTCTATCTCCTATTTTCTTTCCCAACCCTTAGTCGTCTAATTACAATCCCAAATTTCCTCTTCTCTCACTCCAGCCTTTCCACCTCCCTTAACAAATCTGACACTTTTTTCTCCAATTCTACCTGTTAACTATAGCAAAGATAATGCAGCTAAACAGTTGAACGCATTATTCCAAAAATAGTTGTCCCTTCCATAAACATCGGAAAAATTTGCGGAGTGACTGCGAAAAATTCTGCTGATTGATTTCCGGAAAATTTTTAAACAAATTTGTAGTGAATCTGATTTTTATTTCTGATTTTTTTTTTATTTTCACTTGTGCTGCATTTTTTTGGGAAATCAACTCATTGTAACCTACGTGAGTTATCAGAAAGTCGTCAATTTATTTTCAGATTTCCAGGTTATTTCTGGATAACTTTTTAAAATAAATTAATGTAAAATGGTCAACATCTATACCAGGATGTGTTAAATTTACTACCAAACATTTAGACGATTTTTGTTGGATTTTTTTCAACGGTTGACGATTATCGATTTGTCATTTCCTGTAGACAAATTTTACTTAATTTATTTGGCACTTTTGATTTTTGAAGAAGCTGTCAAGAATATTAAACTGATTGCTGACGACATCATGACGATTGAAATTAAGTCCCTTGAAGAAGTTGATAAGCATTTATCTAAATATCCTTTAAGAAACTGGTTATTTTAACCTGGTCTTTGAAAAAGGTTATCTTTCTTGAAGAAGTTGATCACAACTGATCTGAATAATATGCTTGTAATTACTTATTGACTTGTTGGAATTTGATTTTTTATATTTCAGATAAACTTTCTATATAGAAATTATAAATTCCTAGGGTTAAATTGAAGTAAAATTTTTAGAAATAATCATGTTTCCTAAAAATTGATTTAATTAGATCTGAATGTTAAAAACTTAACTGATAACTTTCTGATAGTCCATGTCAGGTATATTCCATTCATTTATCGAATGATTCTAGCAGAAGTAAAAATAAATTTTTTTTTAAATTAAAAGTGAAAAGCAAAACAAAAAATTAGATTCACTACAAAATTTTAAAAAACTTTTCGGAAATCTCAACGAAAAATTTCCTGCAGTCACTCCGCAAATTTTCGCGAAGTCTATCCGTAGAAATTACGAAAACCAATTACAGTACCCTTTTTCAACTTTTTGTTTGTTAAAGATACACTTATGTTAAATATATTTAATGTTATCAAGTTTGTCTAGAAAGCTTTAACTCAAGTATATTTTAAGAAAAAAGTATTCACGGGAAGCAAAAATCAGTTAGCGTAACGTTTTCAGACCAAACCGAATTTACCGTAAGTTACCATTAATAGAAAACAGCTTTACTGAATACTTTTTTACTGTAATTATCTAGTACAAGAAATTGTACCTCATCTTGTACAAGTTCGTTTCACAAAATATTTCCTTTTGAAAACTATGGTTAATTGTTCTCTTCAATTTCGCTAAAAGATTACCTAGTGAAGTTTTTTGAAACAATATTTATAAACATTGGAGATATAAAACTTATAAATTTTCAATTTTTTTGAAACTTTTTATTAGTAAAAGATAGTAAGGTAAATTTCCTAATTGTTTATTACATTATAAGGTCCGAACGTTCGAAATTCCTGCATATACGGTCGACAGTACGCTCGCTAATTTACTTACATATTAGAAAATTTTAAACTTTTTAATAAATAAAATTTAATTATATTTTTTCAAATTATTAAAATTTTATTACAACATTGCAGCACGTATTAAATAATAAATTATACAATTTTAAGAGAACAATCAACCACAGTTCTATTTAAATCCCAAAACTCTAAGGAAATTTCCATTATCACGTACCGTGGAATTGGTCAAGATTCTTTAGAGCACTGAAAATTAATGCAAAGAAATGATAAAATACTTCACAAGAGTGTGTACCAAATCATGTACAATTTATAATAAATAATAATGAATAAAATCATTTTAAAAACTTGAGATTCGACATTGCTCATTTGGATGGTGAACATCTGCGAAAGATCTACATGAATGAAGCTAAATCTGCAGCAGCAATTCTGTTCTATCTGATCACATTTTGCCTGCACCAAGTATCTCTGAGGGTTGACGATAAACTCTCCTTGATATACTACAATGGCAGCAGTAACAGTATCACTGAAACGACCTTCAAGAACGTACGTATACTATTCACGTTCTATTGATAAAATTCACTGTTATTCCTAGCAATCCTTATAACAACATTCTCTAATAGTTTACACGTGAAGGCAATTTGTTTTATATACAGATACAGTTGTACGAAACAAGATTTAAAAGAATGAAAATGTTTGCAAAGTTTTTAAATTTTTTTATTATGTCTTCCATAATAAAGTATCTACATAACTAATAGGTACTGTTTAGAACCACTTTAATTAAAAATAAAGACTAATTTTTATTAACATAAAACTAAAATATATTAAGTATTATTATAATGCTTATTCTATATACTTATTAATAACGATTTTTATTCGCAAATTATTATTGTATTTCTTAACTTACTTTAAATAATTTTTATCAAATGTTTATTATACACTTCGTTCTTCGAAATATTATGTATCAATACATATTAAGTTTTATTTCCTAAGAAATCTGATAATGAAACCCCAAACTCTGATTTCGATTACTCATTAGCTTAAAAAAATCCAGAATGACGATTTTTGACGATAACGGTTGTTAGTATTAGCAGATAGTTAACATGTTATGGAATTAATATAAGTTATTAATATTATTATTAGTTATTAAAATCAGTGTTAATGTTAACCATAAATCCAACACAAATTTTTATCGTGTCTGATTAATGCAGTTTTGAATAATTTTTAGTGAAAGTTGCTGCAAATCGTTTATAATAATATAGATTACATTTACATTTTTCACTTAAAAATTCCAACGATTTGCACATAGCAGACGTAATATATATTCTAATAGATAATAATTTCCAATAACTTTCATTAAACATTATTCAAAACTCCATTAACCAGATACGAAAAAGATTTATGTTGTTAAACTGTGACGTCATAATGGTTCAAATGCGCTTAATGCTTTTATATAATACATGCATAAAAAGTCCCACTTCTGGTGCAAGGAAAATGTGCGAGAAAGGGCGTTTTATAGCGAACGATCATATAAATATTTCCGCGCATGCGTATATTGTTCCTAGTCTCTTTATTTCACACTTTTTACTTTATTTCACACATTCATTTCACAGTTTTCATTTAACAGCCAATCAGAAACGTTGTAGTGACTTGCTATTTAAAGCGGCGGAAGCACAACTAAAAATGCGCCATCTGTGAGAAGAAAATCAAATTAGAATGCATGTCGGTAAAAAAGTATACACGACTCGCGCCATGTTCTGAGAGTTTCTAACCTTCTTGATGAGATCGCTCACGTGAAAAATTCTGTTTTTATTCTTTTTTCATACTTCTTATTGATACGTCTAAGTACTCGGCTCCAACTCGTGTTGCCTGTTGCACTCGCTTCCGATTCGTGGCGCTAACGTCGCCCTTCTATAAACTCCGCTTTCTCGAACTCGTATCATAAAGTACTATTCTTCCAGTTTGAAGGTATTATTTAAAAAAAATTGTGACACATCTATCAAAATGTTGTTGGTTCGTGACGTATAAACGAACTCATACGCTTTTTCAAGGCATACTGAAGAATAAATGCAACAATTGGTCCTTATAGATTGCGAAATGGAATCCATTGGGCTCACTTTATCAAAAAACGTCCTAAAAATGTTTTGTCTTGGCCATTCGATTTCTTTAAGATGTTTAAGAGACTTCTTTTTTCAATCTTTAAAATAGAAAATATTATTTTCAAAGTTCAACTTGGTCTTAGAAACTGATGAGTATAAAAGTTATTGTAATTTTTCTAAGATAAATTTCTTTCATGGGCAAGTCAGATCGTAAAATTTGTAGAGGTTCATATCTGTCTTCAACGGCTGAGGTGTTTAAGGCGCAATGTTTTGTTTTCTAACAAAACTATATTTTTCATATTTCTCAGATCAGTTCCTATCGATTAAAAAAAATCGACTGAATTTCATTAATTTTAGACAAAGATATGGGCAAATCCACGAAACTGTTAACTTTTATGATACTCGAATCGAACACTTAAAAGTCTGTATTATTTTAGATTGAAACTTATTGTTTAATCATATTTTCCTAAATTATATACTAAACAACATTTATGTACAGTATTAGAACAAAATATTAATTTGTCAATTAATTTTATGAGTTTAAAATTGAAAAAACGCTTAAATTTCATTTGAAACTCTCAGAAAAGTATACATTTTTAACGTTTTTATTTTTACGGCGTGTGAAATATTAATTCAGCTACAAGGAAAATAGCTAAGAGACGTATGTTTTCAAACTTTTTTCACTATCCCATTAGTGTGCTACGACTGTAAGAAAATATATGAAGGTTTGATTGAATGATGACACTTTTTAAGAAAATTTAATTAAACGTCTTCTTATGAAAATACCTAGTGCGGCGTAGAATAAAAATAAAAGTTCAATAAGTTTTTAAATAGACAATAAAAAATCGAACATTTTAAGACCTTTTTCATTAGTGTGCCTATATTTGTATTCCTGTAGAAACAATTTAAAGATGTCAATACAAATCGTGATTTTATTTAAATTTATACATTTTTGAAAGGCACAACTACAATTTTACTTTAAACAAGTCCATGTATAGTGTGATCGAAGCATTGCCTTACAGATATTCAAAAAAAAAGTATGCCGCTCAAGGATTTTAAAAACTATCAATTTTATTAAGTTAAGAATATGCTTCAAATTTCAGAAGTTGAATTCTTAAAAATCAAAAAGTTCAATTAATCATTTTAAATTTAAATTTAAACTTTAAATTCATAATCAGCGACCCCAAAGACCCCCGAGTAACGAGTTTCAATCAAATCCAACTATTTAAATTTGTCATCCGTCATAATGGAGCCGCCATTTTGAATTTTGAAAAACCGACTTCAAATTGTCCAGCGGCGACCCCAAAAACCTCCGAGTAAAAAGTTTCAACTGATTTAATTGATGGGAAGGTCTTACACATTTTTTGTTCACTTTATAATATTTCAGTTCCGGAAGGGTTAATAATAAGTGTTAAACATTGGGGACATGGGTTAAAAATGAATCACGCTTACGAATTTGTGGTGCTAAAACATTCTTGAACACGTATGCAAAGTGACATCTATGTGCATACAAATTAATAAAAAAAAATTTTTTTTCTTAAAAGTCAAAAGTTTTATGGATTTGCCCATATATGGTTTCAAAATTCAAAATGGCGGATCCAATATAAATACCACAAATTTAAAATTTATTGGATTGTCATTGTTACTCGCAGGTTTTTTTGTCACTGATTACGAACCTGTAGTCTATTTTTAAATTTAGATTGTGCTAATTTAATAGATTAATAGATAGATAGATTAATAGATTAATTAATAGATTAATTAATAGATTTATTAATAGATTAATAGATAATTAAATTCAGTGCCCTGAAGTTGGCCACAAATAGCTATAATTTATTTAACATAACTTCCAGTCGTAGACGAAGATAGCATCAAAATCATGTCAAAGATCATCGCTCTGAAGTTGGCCACAAATGGCTATAGTATATTTAAAAGGTATAATATAGTATATGGATATAGTATATCTATCCCTATAATATAAAATCATTTCGTCGTCGCTAATTCAGAAAATTCCAAGAGCCCCCTGTATTATATTTTAGGTAACTCCTGGTCAAAATATACGTCAATTTTGACCTATTTTTTAACCTACAGCTCAAAAAGAAAACCCAAAATCCTTTGTAAAGGGTGACAACCTTTTACAGAGGCTTTATGGGGCTGTACGTTAAAAAATAGGTCAAATTTTATCTAAATTTTAACATAGGGTAATAGACCTTTTCAGGACTATTTTTTTCAAAGCAACAGTATATTTAGGATAATTCTACGCCACACACATTGAGGGCCGTTATGTTATGTCAAAATAAAAGCCAATTTTGACCTATTTTTTAAAATACAGCTAAAATAATGACTAATAATAATAAGTAATAATAATAATAAGTCGTTACCCTAGGTCAAAAATTTGGTCAAATTTGACTTATTGTTAACCTACAGGTAGAAAAATTCTTCAAATTTGACCTAAATTTTGACTTAAATGCGAAATGGCATACTTCTCGTGCAGGTATACCTGCACGAAATTATTTTAATTATTATTTATTTAATTTCTAATTAGCTAGCAACTCAGTTTTTAAAATTATCAATCAATTAATCTTAGACTTCTAAGAAGCATTAACTCTTAAAAACTGAGTATCAAGCTAATCTGAAAAAATTTTGAAAAATCGATTAGCCATATTGCAAACGTCATTTTGAATTTTGAAAAACTATCACCGAAATTGTAATCAGCGACCGGGGTTCACCCAAGAATCAAGTTTTAGGACATTTGGATCAACTTTTTAAAAAGTCGTCCGCCATATTAGATACAACATTTTGAATTTTGAAAATCTGACGTCGGATTCGTAATCAGCGACCCCGAAAACCTGATTTTGTTTTTATATAAAGCTCTCTTGCTATACAGGTTACTTTTTCACAGTTTATATATATATATATAGTACGCGTTTTTTTGGACGATGATTGTTTTTCCATTCACTGTTAACAATACATGTTTCAGGAGAGCGGCATTCAAATTCCACTCAACGAGATGACGACATGGCAGAGAATGACACTGTCAAAGGATGTACTTGCTGTGTTAGCCTGGTTCTTTGTTTGTCTTGGTACTCGAGACGACATGTTGTTGATGCACCTGGAAACCATGGAGAAATATGCCGAGATTCTCAACCCAACAACGTGAGCATTATCGATCCAAGTGATTACGAGTCGAGATTAGTGGCAGCTCTTTTCTTCTCTTGGGATAAACAAAAAACTCATGAACCGTCATTGGAAAAGAGGGTAGTAACTCTGTCTCCTTCATAGAAGAAAATAAAATAATATATGTATATAAGCCTGTTACACATTGTGCATTTTTATTCTAAACGTTTTGACAGCGTAAGCGAAATTAATTGCTTTCGAAGACTAATGAATATATCGGTCATTGTTTCTGAAAGCTCTCCTTTAAAGTCTCATATACGAGAAGGTATAAAATATTTTTATTTTTCCTTAAAAGTATCAAACATTTTTTAAATAAAGTTTAATAACTCAAAATTAGAAAAGTTTCTGTTTTATAAAATCAAAAAATTATTTTGACCTATTATTATAGTTAGTGCAGCAATTGTATTAATGTTTATAAAAATTTCATAGTAACACAAATAATAAGTTTCATAAATTTTAAGTTTAATTCCTTTACTATAAATTTTTTTCTATGCAGAACTATCTTCATTTTCAAAGTTTCGTATTATTATTAAAAAAATGCAATGTAAATAAGTGGAGTCGAATTTTGTTTTGCAATAAAATTTTGTTTTGGAAGTATTGTTACGATTAAAATAATGATAGCTTTAAGCATTAACAGTTTATTTTCATTCACTAAAGCTACTCCGTACAACAAACCGACAATACGATAGAATAAGGGACCAATAGGAAGGCATTATTCTCGGAGGGACCAATATTCAAAATATTATCCAGATTTTTTCTCTTTCAATTCGCTAATTTGATTATTATTTTTCATTTTCTTTAGTTTAGAACAATTGTTTTCAACAATATCCAATTAGTATCACATAATTTTTTTGTTTTCGTTTACCAGATGGAAAAGTTTAGTTTCACATTATTCAATTATGCTAATTGGATCAATCATGCTCAATTCTGTCAAACAATAATAATGTGACTAATTAGTTAATAAATTCTAAATTTCAAGTTAATCATTTTATTTTGTTTACTAATCCACTAATTATCTCTTCACAAGAGCGTAAAGAAACCTAATAGACCTAACAATAAATTATTAGGACACCGAGGACATCGAATCCTGTCGAAAGGTAGGTGGAAAGGACATTGCACGTAATGAGGTAATATTGATAGAATCCTAATTTTCAAAGCGTCACGTACCCTGTCAGATCGATGAAGGTTCAAGGGTTTTTAAGGTCTTCTTAATTAAAATAAATTTGAAAGCCCTAAACTAGGCAATAGTAGGTATACAGGGAACGTTCTAACTCAAGATCCCTGCACCGACATGTTACCGACGCTTTAGCCCAGACTCAAACCACTTAGCCACGACTCAAACCATTAGGGGGGGGGGATATTCAGACTGTTATGCTGAGCTGGATATGACGTCATACTTCCAAGAATTTGGGGGGGATATTGAGATCGTGATTCTTGGAATTTATCAAATTTCTTGGAATTATAACTTCATATTATAAAACAATCCTTGAATTTTCCATAGGGGTTGATGACTCAGAATTTTGGAATTTTTTATTGGTATTTCCTATTTTTTGGGTGCATTCTTTAACGATGACGCATAATTTCTTTGTTTTTTGCAAAATAGAGGTTGATGACTCATAGTTTTGGATTTTCTTATTGATGACTCATAATGATTGGTATTTCCTGTTTTTGTTTTTTACAGGGTGCATTTTTTAACGATGACACATAATTTCTTTGTTTTTCGCAAAATAGGGGTTGATGACTTAGTTTTGGAATTTTTTATTGATGACTCATTATCATTAGTATTTCCTGTTTTTGTTTTTTACTTATTTTATTCTTGGAATTATTATTTTCGTCTAAATATTGCAAATCACTGTTTATTAGATTCTTATCTAAGGAATTCTTACAAACATTTTCGTTACTTTTCATAAGAATGCTTTTGATCTTACCGCAATTCCAAGAAAACTATAATTAACTTGAAGGTCAAATAGGTCATATCTCGTGTATATAAAGAGGGCAATTTTTATAAACGAAATCATTCCTGCAGTTTAAGTTGGTTGATGAACATATTAGCAGAACAAAGTCGTGAAATTCAAGTGCGCTTAAACAAATTGAATCAAGAAATACATAAAGTTAAAAGTTTAATTGAAGCAAGGTCAGAGTTAAATATTTTAGTGAAAAAATTGAATAAAAATGAATTTCGATAAATTAAACAAAGCCAGCAAAGTCTTGGTCACAAAAACAACAAAGGAGTTAACCATCGATGCATTCTACAAAGTAACAGATATTAAAAAAATTGATACGAAATTTGGTCCGAAAATTGTTGCTGAAATAAATAATGAATTTAACATTTTCCTACCACCAAGAATGCTAAAAATATTTGAAGAGGATGCAAATCTTTTCAACAGTTTAAAAGCTGAAGCTGTCAGAGGTGGTGTATATTTAAGAAATGGTGGAGGACCTTACAATCAGATAGAGTTTGTTCCTGAGGGAGTTGACCACTAAAAGACATAAAATGTCATATTTACCATGTGGAGAAATGTTATTATCAAAAATTTACAACTTAAATCCATCATTTACAAAGCAAGTTGTCGTTGGAGCAGAACTTAACATAAATGGAAATATAATACCAAAAATTCAACTAAGAAGCAGCCATCCACGAGTATCATTGTCTTTGGAGCTTCAAGAATGGCGCCTTTTGTGTGATGCAGTAAAACATATCATGCAATTTTGCAACGGAGATTGTGATGCAACATTGCTGGATTGTGAAACCTTTACAATACGTTTTAGTGCTACATATCGTTTAATATCAATTAAGCGTTCAGATCAGTCTTTTACATTTAGTGAAACATCATTTGCAATTTTTAATGAACTTATTCCTTGTTTCGAACAAAAATATGTAGAACTATCAAAATTCAATTTGCAGTATAGTAAAGATATAATTGTAAAGTTTATTGCAGAATTAATCTTTAAAAATCATGTAAAGTCTACAAAACATGCCACAGATTTTATTAAAAAATATTACAGTAGAATACTTTAAAAAGTGATGGGAAGAACTAATGTTTTAAATTTAGAGATATTATTGCTGGAACTTATCACATTTCACTGTAAACAAATATCAAATGAAGCTATTCAACAAATGTCAAATATTCATTGTATAAATGGTAAATTATTGTGAAGAGAGGATAAATAAATACAAAATACATACAATTCAATTTATTTTTATTTGAACCTTTCTGAAATACATTATTTATAATTCAGATTCGTTTATCCAACTGTTATAAAAATTATCAAAACCCAACCATTTTACAAATACATTAGATCCTCGTTTTTTTAATACTTTTCAACTAAATATACATCTGGATATTTAACTTTAGAAAGTTCTTGTTCGAAAAAACATCCACTTATTGAATTTTCTTGATAATCCTTTAAGATATATGTTATTGGATTAGTATTTTTTACATCGCTTATAGTAAATATTTCTGTAGTCCAATTTGGTGTATAACCTTTCTCAAAAACATGTTTAACTTTACTTATACGTACTCTATCTCCAACTTTAAATTTCTTATTATATTGCCTGTTTACTGCAACTTTTCTAAATACATTAAACAACAAATTATTTTCATTTTCAGCATTTACATCTATTGGTTTCATTTTTATTGTTCGATGTTTACTATTATTATACGCATTTACTAAATCACTTAATATATCTATCCATTTGTAATTACCGCGTAAACTAAATTGCATCCACATTTTATTCTTCAAAGTACGATTAAATCGTTCACAAATTGACGCTTTCAAATTACTATGAGTAGAATACAAATTAATGTTATAATTTTTAATAAGATTTTCAAAATGTGAATTATAAAATTCTTTTCCTTTATCTACTTGCAAATTTTTCGGTATGCGTTTTTTAATTAAAATAGATTTCATTGCCGCAGTCACATCTTCACCTTTTTTGGACTTTACTGGAACAGCCCAGGCAAACTTTGAAAATGTATCAATGACGGTTAACAGGTACTTGTAACCTTTATTTTCTCTCGCATAAGGTTGCATTTCAACAAGATCAGCTTGCCAAGTCTCGTCAAAACCTCGAATGTCAACACTTCTTCGCTTATAATTTTTTCTCGCTGGTTTATGTCACTCTTTCACCAACTGTAGTTTTTGATCCTCCATTGCTAATTACCTTCAAGTGTGCGCAGTCTGCTGTCTAATTGTAAAATAATGTCTTTGTTGGTAGACATCATCTCTATATTTCTTTCAATACTGATTCTTAGATTTTCAAAATATTTTTTTATCAAATCTTCTAAATCTAAAATCTTTACTACATTGTCATTTACATCATTTCTCACTGAACCGAATACATCATAGATAGCGTTTGCTTTAGATTCAATAACTTTGTTTACAATATTCAAGTTTACTGCATCACCGTTGTTCTCAGCATCAGCTACGTTACAAAGTTTCTTATTTTCAATATTAAAATCTCCTTCAGCAGTTAACTTAAATCCAAGTCCTGGTGGACCTCGATTTGAAGTTTCTGTGCTTTTAAACTGACGTCCGAATATGTCGATACTCATCATGAAAATGATAAAAATTTCTACAAATGTTAATTAATAAACAATTCCAGCTTCTCTCAACTCTTCAATAATTGATATAATCTCATTATTATGACTGGGATTTCCAGCTGCTTGAGATGCCAAGAGCAATCTTAAACGATTAACCAATTCATTAGGATCATCCCAATAAACATAATCAATTTTTGTATCTTCTTGTTGAGTCATATATTCTGGAATTAAACCTTCACCAGAATGTACTGCTATATAGTTTAGATATTTGGAACTCTTTTTATCTCTAACAGCGCCATCTGCTTTGTAATATTTTTTATGAGCATTAGTTGATATTACAATATTTTTATAATTTTCCCGATCAACTACACTTAAAACAGCTTCTTCTGGAACTTTTTTGAATAAAAGCTCAAGTAAACCTTTCGTTGCAGGATATGTTTTATTACCTACACTAATATTATTTTGTTCAAAATTTATTCCTGAATTACCAATCATTAATTACCCTTTAGATCATTTACGAACTCCATATGAAGGATCTAAATCTTTTCCCTTTTCATCCAACATTTGAAGATATAAAATAGCACCATCTTTCTCTGATTCATCTCCATCTTCATTATCATCTCCATCATCATCATCATAATCATCACCGTTATCGTCATCATCAGCAGCTGTTGCAAATGATAAGTCATCTCTTAAAAATGAATCATTCTCTCTCTTAACTTCTTGATCTTCTTCAAACTCGAAAGGAAGGTCTCCCTCTCTTTCAATTTTTACTGGTCGAATTTGTTTAACAATTTCAATGTCATCAACTAATTTCTGAATTGGTGTCACTATAAGTTTAAAGGTATTATTTAAAGTCTGTTCAATTTCTTCCTTGCCCAATTTCATCAGTCTATGCTTTCGTCGAACAGCATCACTGGCTTTTGCAATTTGACCAAGAATATCTTTTTGTTTTCGCAAATGTTTCAAGTGTGTAGAAGACATGTTGATTGACCAATGTCTTGAATGAAACTGTTTATAAAGAATATCATTTCTCTATTTTTATAAAACAATCAAAACACTTTCTATATCTGCCTTCATTGATATCACGATCTTTATCAATCACTATAAAATCATGCTTATTTTTCCAACAAGAGTTGCAAAGTTTTTTAAATTCCATAAATGTCATATCAGTATTTACATGATCATCATAAATATGTATAAGCTTCATTTTATCTTGTTTGAATAAAACTAATAAATTAACATTGTCACGTATTAAATGTTCTGGAATGCGCGCATATGTTTGACATAAATAAAAGCAATCCACAGCTTTGTGTCTTCCCATAGCAAACAAGGCCTTAATATTATCTTGTTTTTCACATGCTACGTCATCAAATATAAATATTGAGTTTGGTAACACATTGTTTGGTTCTACAACATCCACATGTTCATTAAATGGAAAGTAGCCAACACCCTCTACTGGTTGCAAAATGTTTTCTAAAAATTTGTATTTTGGTTGATATAACGAATTTGAGTACACATAAACATTTTCAAATCGTAATCCATTGGGATGTATTAAAAGAGCAAGTAAAGCATTTGTCTTTCCACAATTTAACGGTCCACAAAATATTGCTCGCACACTATTTGGCAATAAATTTCCATGACGATTTTCTGTTTTCTTATTACAATCTTGAACAAGAGTGTCAAAATTGTAGACTGGCAATTTAATCGATTGTGCTTCAAACTCCATTCTTACGATAACTGAGGTTAAAACTATAAATACAAGGTTTTTAATAGTTTCAATTTCAGTTTACTGCAGTCGCTTGTAACGTTCGCATGCAAATCTAATAATGACGTTTATGTGAATCTAGTTTCTTAGGAGAGGTTTGCGATTTTGTGTCTACAGTTAACTCCTTCATGCTGCTAGGTTTAGTTTTTTAGGAGATGTTTGCGATTTTGTGTCGACGGTTAAGTCTTTTATGATTTGGGAAAGATCCACGTTAGGCCCTACTGTTGGAGGCAACTGGGATAATTGACTATTACTGTGATAATTGACTATTACTGTCATAATTTTTTGTTAGATCATTAAAGGTCGACTGTTTGTAGTCAAATGACAAAAAACTATAAATACATTGGTTATATAGATTTCCACTTTAGTCTTGAAAAAGTTTTCCTACCGAAAAGAATATAAATATGGGTGTAAATAAAAAACAAATTAGTTTAAAGAAAACTTCGAAAAGAGTAAGACGAGGTAGAGGTGTCTTGAATAAAATTATCAATAAATTACCTTTTGAACTTCATATACCTGGCTATCAATACTGTGGTCCAGGAACAAAATTGTCAAAAAGATTAGCACGAGGTGATCCAGGAATCAACCCGCTTGACGCTGCTTGTAAAGAGCACGATATTTCTAATTCAAAAAATAGGGAAAGTGTAGAAGCGAGAAACGCAGCTGATAGAGTACTTGCTGATAAAGCTTGGCATCGTGTGTTTGCTCCTGACGCAAATTATAGTGAAAGAGCTGCAGCTTACGCAATAACAAATGCAATGAAGGTCAAATCAAAATTGGGCGTGGGAATCAAGGCAAAAGAAAATATGAAGAAAAAGAGAGAAAATAAAAAATCAACGTTGAGGAAAATTGTAACCGCAGCTAAAAAATCTATGAAATTAGATACAAATGCACAGTCTACTATTAAATCAGCACTTGAAGGTGCACGTTTAGCAGTTAAAATTGCTGGTGGAAGGCGAAAAATTAATAAACCTCGAATTTTACCGATACCTTCTAAAGTGGGAGGAACTTTACCTTTTCTTATTCCTTTGTTTGCGGGTTTAAGTGCAACAGGGGCCCTAGCAGGGGGAGCAGCTGGCATAGCTAAAGCTGTAAATAATGCAAATTCTGCTAAACGTCAACTTGAGGAAAGTAAACGACATAATGAAACAATGGAATCTATTGCCTTAGGAAAAGGTCTCTTTCTAAAACCATATAAAGCAGGACTAGGCCTTCATCTAAAACCCTACAAATTAGGACAAGGTTGCAAGTCAAAAAACTTGAAGTAAAGCTACCTCACCGTGCGCTAACAGACTTAGATTTACTAAAATTTGCAAAAAGTTTAAAAATTCCATATTTTTGAGGAGTTTTTATGCGAAATGAACTACCTATGCGTGGTCCTAAAGAAAATAAATTTGCAATTATTAATCTAGATGATAAAAATGGTCCTGGTACACATTGGTGTGCCTATAAAAAGAATAAAGATAAAATCGTATATTTTGATAGCTTCGGTAATCTTCGACCACCTTCGGATCTTGTTAAATATTTTGGTGTGGGTAGCATAAAATATAATCATAAACGATATCAAAACTATAATACATATGTATGCGGACATTTATGTCTTAAATTTTTATGTAAACAATTGAATATTCCTGATTTGTATACTTTGCATATAAATAAATGATATTTTTAGTTTAAATGTCAGTTATTAATTTGACCTCATCATGGACGATTCACTTATTTTAACGTTGTCTGGAAATTCTTCCATCTTAGAATCTCAATTTCTTCCACGAATAGAGTTGTCTAATTTTAAAAATTATGCTCTTGGTCTTGTTGAATTTTTAACTTTTAATTTTATTCCTAATATAGATGTTGGAAAAAATAAATTTTACGTAGGAAATGAAGAAATTATTATACCCACAGGAAGTTATGAAGTTAGTGATATTGATCAAGTTTTGCATTTAATTTTAAAAAATAAAGGAATTAATTTTAGAATCAAACCAAACAATAATACATTGAAATGTACAGTTTATTGTGATAAAGAAATTAATTTTAAACCCAATGATTCTATAGGTAGTTTGTTAGGATTTTCTCCTCGCAAATTAAAAGCTCAAGAATACCATGAGTCTGATCAACCAGTATCAATCATTAAAATAAATTCATTAAGAGTAGAATGTAACATAACAACCGGAGCATACATTAATGGTGAAAAAGTCCATACAATTCATGAATTTTTTTTCTATTTTTCCACCAGGATATAAAATAGTGGAAGTACCAAATCACGTCATTTACTTGCCAGTCGCTGTCAAGACAATAGACTATATTCAATTGCGAATTGTAGACCAAGACGGAAATTTAGTTAATTTTCGAGGGGAAACTTTAACAATAAGGCTTCATATTAAATTCTTAAAATAATGGGTATTGCTTTAATAATAGAAAAAGGATTCGTTTTGGTTATAAAATTAAGACACCATGCCAGAAGCAAATCAGTCGTCGGCGAATCTTGAAGAGATTAACACCTCAGAACCTACAACTACTAAAAAATCTCGGTCTAAAGATTGTAAAAAAAGGAAGAGAGTAAAAAAGAGATTTAAGGTTATTTTTACTTGTATTTGTGCCTTTGTATTTCAACGTATTATTATTTGCTATGGAAGGGGAAATTTTAAATATTGATTGACCAGTAATTTTTGATGAATCTATTGCTCATTATGAAGTTCATGCGCAACAACCATACACCTCATCAACATACAACAATAGTGACGAAATCCGCATCACGGTACAAAATCAGGATCATTGCTTATTTCCAAGCAAAAGCTCGATTCACATAACTGGAAAACTCGTGAAACCTGATGGAACAGCTCTAGAGCGTACAAATTTAATTTCTAATGGCATATGTCATTTATTTGAAGAAGCAAAGTATGAACTTAATGGTGTAGAAATTGATAAAAATAAAAATGTAGGTCTTACAAGTTTAATAAAAAATTATATTTCTCTCGATTCTAGTCAAAATAAATTTCTTGAAAATGTTGGCTGGTTAGAATTTACTAATGAACCAACCTTAACAAATGCTCAAGGTTATTTTGATGTTTGTATTCCTCTGAGTATGATTTTTGGTTTTGCTGAAGATTACCAAAAAGTCATTATTAACGCTAAACATGAGCTTATTTTAATCAGATCAAGAACTGATGCTAACGCAGTGTTGCAAGTAGCACCTTTAGAAGAGTTTAAAATTGTTATTGAAAAAATTGAATGGTTATTACCATACATAAAATTATCAGATGCTCGAAAGTTTAAATTATTAAGATATATTGAAAAAGATCCATCTATTCCAATAAGTTTTAGAACTTGGGAATTGTATGAATATCCTTTATTACCAATTACTCCTAAGCATATTTGGAGTGTAAAATCTTCAAGTCAATTGGAGAAACCTAGATTTATTGTATTAGGGTTTCAGAGAAACTGAAAAAATAATACAGTTCAAAACTCTAGTTACTTTGATCATTGTGATTTATCTGATGTAAAATTATTTTTAAATTCACAATGTTATCCTTATGGCAACATGAATCTAAATATTGGTAGAAACCAGTACTCTACTTTATATGAAATGTTTTCAAATTTTCAAGCTTCTTATTATAGTAAAGAGTCTCAACCAATTTTATCAAAAAAAGAATTTTTACAATATGCTTCTTTAGTTGTAGTAGATTGTTCAAAAAAAAATGAGTCTTTAAAAAGTGGACCAGTTGATATCCGCCTAGAATTTGAATCAAAAGAAAATTTTCCCGCCAATACTTCAGCTTATTGATTAGTTTTGCATGACCGCATCGTTGAATATAAACCAATCAGTGGAATTGTTAAAAAATTGTTTAACTTTAAGCTTATATATATTTAACTCTTTACGCGTAATGAGATTAGTTGATTTAAAAATGCAGTACTTGATAGATGTGCAAGGATTCAAATTGCCAATTAATGAGTTTGTTTTAAAAGAATTAGCTATAGTTCCTGTAAATAATGATTCAATACCAATAAATATGGTTTTCCAACCTCCTTGTTTATGGAATTGCGTCACAAACAAATATAAATGTATCAATCGTTGGTTAGAAAATAATTTCCATGGTATTCGTTGGAATGCTGGTGATGTACCGTACGTTTATTTAAAAGAAATTTTAGAAAATGTGTTTAAAGAAGCAAAGACAATTTATCTTAAAGGTTTAGAGAAGAAAAAATAGTTAAAAAGCTTAATCGATGAAAAATATTGTATTGAAATTATCGACATGAATGATTTAAATTGTCCTTCATTAAAAAAGTTAAACATTGAAACATGTATTAAAACTTGTTCAAAACATTTAATCAACAAGAAAACTTTTACTTGTGCTCTTCAGAATGTTATAAACTTAAAAACTTGGTTCTGCAAAAACTGTAATATTTGAGTATTTAAGTTGAAAATGTATTCTATTTTTTTCCTCAATAAAATTATAAAAAATCAATTGCACTGTAATTATTATTTCTAACCTAACCTTATTGTTTTCAGGAATAAGAAACGACATTTATTTTAAATACATTTATTTATTTAAACATATTTATTATAATAAATTACAATTTTTTAAGTATAATTTATTGTAAAAATTGTATAAAGCGAATAGTAGAGAATTAATACAAACTACATTTAAAATAAATATTTACATTTTATACATCAATTTCATCTATTTCCATTGGATCATGCTGTTGGTAACCCCAAGGACAGGTGTCAGTTTTCCCTGGTATCAAAATTCTTTTATCATCCTGCCAACTTAGAGCAATTTTATTTTGTTTGACAGTGAATATTTCATGTTTTTTGCTGCGTATAAAGTGCTGAGATCGGATCAGGTTTTCATTTTCATTGAGAGTATGCTTAAAATCATCGAATTCTATTTTTTTTAAAGTTGAATATTTTACCCCTTTTTCTTTCTTTTTAGCTTCCTCATCACCCCATAACTTAAATGCATATAGTTTTGATCTTAAACCTATAAATTCATCTACAATTTTACCGTTATTTTCGTCTTTCATAAGACCCAAGATTTTTTTATTTGCAAGTGGTATATTATAAATGTTGTTTTCAGGATAATCGGATGTATCGAATTTATGTAAATCTCTTTTAACATAATCATAAAAATTTGGTACTGTAATATGATAAACAAGACTGTCAGTATCTGTGTAGAGTAATTTTGCAGAATCACTGAAAGTCTCTTTAATGTAATTGTAATGAAAGTCATATGTTATTATTTTTGATATGTCTAAAATAGTGAATCCTATGTAAATTGGTTTGTTAAAGTATACCTTTGTTTTATTCATCTCAATAATAACCATATCTTTATCAAATATGGTGCAACTATGAAAGTTTGGTTGAGCAATTAAATTTTTCGCGCAATACCTTCCCTCCCATTTTGTTATTAATCTAACATCTTTGTGTTTTCTAACATTTTCCATTGTCTTGCCAAATACGGAATTGTTCATTAGCTTGTAAAAATTCTTCTCAAATTCATTACTCGATTTTTTTCTAAGGTCGGTATTTAAATCAATGTAGGGTTTTAACCACTGCTTTTGCTTAAATTTTAAAACTCTATGTATTTTAGTTAATTTCATTCCCAAAGATAAATATAGCTTTAAATTTCTATAGTGAATTGTATAGTTCTTCTTTGGTAATAAATTTGGAATTAATTTAGGAATTGTACATTTTGGGAGAGGAGGTATGAAATGTTCAGGACATAAGGGCAAGTCTTTATGTGAATCATGAAGTTGATTTGAATAATCTAAAGCTACTTCAAGAATATGTCCTTCAGGAGAATTATCTGGAATATTTAGGAAAAAGTCATTACTATAAGTTTCAAACCATTCAAAATCTGTATATGGCAAACTTTCGCTCATAGAAGCACCATACTGATTATTTATATCGAAATACATGATATAAGATTCTGGTATTAAGGGATTAAAATCTTTTTCCATAAATCTATTACTAGCTTTCGCGTATCTGTTGGAGCATTGTAAAAAACACCACCTCTTATTCCCTTTTCAATAAAAAGCAACATTTCTACATCTGTCAATAAATCAAGTTTTATGTCTGTGTAATTGAGCATAGCGTCAAATGCCAGTCCTGGGGCAGTATAGTAATGTAACGCGTCCAAGTTATAAGTTGTAAAGCATGTTTTTCTAAAATTTTCAAAAATGTCGGCAAGTAGTAGAACATCAGTCTGTAAGTACAAGTCAGAGTATTCTCCTATTGTTTTTAAATTAAACGTTTTCCATACATTACAAGCATGTTCATAGTCTTTGTCTGAAATATGAGCGTCATTTAATTTAGAGTAGGAAGAGTCTTTTACTGGCAATTGACCTTCTTCTAATTTTTCTTAGCTACTAACATATTCGTAAGGAAATATTCCTTTTCTTGTCAATAAATTAAACTCGTCCATATTTTTACAATACTTTTTAGTAATTTTTTTCTCATCATTTTTAAGATAGGAGGATAATTTGTCTAAACTGCTTGGCATAAATCTAAATGAATCAAGAAATCTTAATACTACTTTGGTACCCTTCACATATTTTGAAAATGAAATGTACTTTTCTTTGTTTATTGGTAACAGTTTCATTTCACTCTCAAAAGACGTTGCTAAAGCTTTAATAATAATGAAATGTGCATCATATCCTGACAAGTTGTGAAAAATTATGGGAACAACATGCGAATCTTTATAATTTACATTGCAACTCTGATGTGCCGGACCACGATATTTTCCCGTGAAATGACAATGATCGCGGTGTTTAATGTCATCATTTTCAAAAGGTTTTTCACAAATATGACAAACTGTTGCTGTATCAAATTGAATTTGTTGTAAAATAGTTAAATTTTCCATTGGAATAATATTTGTAAAATAAGAGTTTGCATTTTCAGCTAATTGTTTTAATTCTGTCATGAACCAATCAACACAATCTGGACCTCGATATGATTTAAATTCTGAAAAAGATTCATCAAAATTGCAATGTACATAGAAAGCAAAACTTGTCGGGATATGTTTTTGGTATGTTGATGTGTTTGTGTTTGTACTTGCTATAGGTTCTAAGAGACTTTCAGTGTCAGCATACACGACAAAGGGGACATTTTCTTTATTTCTGTAATATATAAGTTTTAAAATTTTATGCTCATTATTAGGCAAAATTACCTGACACATGTTTATTTTATCACAATCAATTTTATGATTATTAAATGATTTTTCATATTTAAAATGACATAAACATCTATCACAAAGTAACGTTCGATTATGATCTTTTTTTATTTGTGAACTTATTAAACGAGATAAATTATTAATTAATGCAAAATGATAAACTTTGTTATTTTGAAAATTATTATCACCATCATCGTCTAAATCAAGTTCTGTATTTTCAATCATTAATAAGTGATAAGTAGGTTCGTCTGATTTGTTTTTACTTAAATAAAATGGAACAATTTCATTCTTCTTATTACTGCTTTTATCAATTCCATAAACATAAATACTCAAATTGTTTAATTTTTCAAATTTTGGAATATCGCTGAGAGAAATAGGGAATTCAAAATCATCAAACTTTAAATCAGTATCCTCAAAGTGAGGATATGAATTTGTACGTTCCTTATTCTTTTCAGCTGGATAACGTTGTGCAATGATGGACCATAAAAACAGTGTTTGTCATTATTTATAACATTAATAACAGCTCTTTTATCAATTATAAATTTTGACATTCTTATAAAAGTTGAGTATCCAGCCGCAAGAGGGACATATTTATTTATATTAACACTTAAATTTATAATTTCATTTAAAGACCAACCTGACTTTTTTTGTTGAAAATCATCAATCTTAACAAAAAGTTTTTCACGAATTTTATGATCAAAACATTCAGAAAAATTTGTTGATTCTAAAATTTTTGAATTTCTAGTATTGAAATATTTAATATCTTCAATTTCCTCACCTTCTTCTAAAACAGTATAATTTGCCGCAAGAACAACATTAACTTTCATGTTTCCCACCTTTTTAAATGCATTTTTTAATCGAGAAATAATCATTTTCTTTGCATCACTTTGAAAACTGTCTATATTTTTATGTTTTAAATTAATAACTACACCTGTTCTAATTCTATTCTCGAAAGCATTCTCTAATTCTTCCCACCTGATCCATCTCTCATCCTTTTTAAATAAACCAGTTCCTGTTCTTCTTAGTTTCTTAAACTTTCTGCTATTTGCTTTCAATAGTCCAATAGTTGACAAAATCTTTTTTTTCTCTCCACATGACACAGATCCATTTTTTAACAATTTATTCAGTAATTTAATGTTTTTTACACTATTATTTATCCAAAAATTTAATTCCTCTGTTGTAGTTTTTTTACTTAATGTTTTAAAAGCATTGTTCATAATTTTCACAAAATCTTTACAATAGTTAGAGCTTTTATCAGTTTTCATAACTTTAATTGCTGCATTTAATTTATCCAAATTCATTTTTATCACTTGTATTGAAACTGTCAATTTTTTTCACTACAATGATTAACTCCGATCAGACTAAAATTGAACTTTTAACTATAGCGATTTTTTTTAAAACGAGATTTTTTAAGCGCACTTGAATTTCACGACTTTGTTCTGCTAATATGTTCATCAACCAACTTAAACTGCAGGAATCATTTCGTTTATAAAAATTGCCCTCTTTATATACACAAATTATGACTAATTTGATTTCAAGTTAATTATGGTTTTCTTAGAATTGTGGTAAAAAAACAAAAACAGGAAATACTAATGATAATGAGTCATCAATAAAAAATTCCAAAACTCTGAGTCATCAACCCCTATTTTGCGAAAAACAAAGAAATTATGTGTCATTGTTAAAAAATGCACCCTGTAAAAAACAAAAACAGGAAATACCAATCATTATGAGTCATCAATAAAAAAATCCAAAACTATGAGTCATCAACCTCTATTTTGCAAAAAACAAAGAAATTATGCGTCATCGTTAAAGAATGCACCATGTAAAAAACAAAAACAGGAAATAGCAATGATAATGAGTCATCAACACCATTTTGCGAAAAACAAAGAAATTATGTGTCATCGTTAAAGAATGCACCCAAAAAATAGGAAATACCAATAAAAAATTCCAAAATTCTGAGTCATCAACCCCTATGGAAAATTCAAGGATTGTTTTATAATATGAAGTTATAATTCCAAGAAATTTGATAAATTCCAAGAATCACGATCTCAATATCCCCCCCAAATTCTTGAAAGTATGACGTCATATCCAGCTCAGCATAACAGTCTGAATATCCCCCCCTAATGGTTTGAGTCTTGGCTAAGTGGTTTGAGTCTGGGCTAAAGTGTCGGTAACATGTCGGTGCAGGGATCTTGAGTTAGAACGCTCCCTGTATACCTACTCGCAATGATGCCCGAGGCGAAGGCGAGGGCATCATTTCGCGCAGTGCAGGAATTTCGAACTTTCTGCCCTTATAATGTAATATACTATTTGAGGTGTCAAAAGAAGAAAACTAAATGTAGATGTAATATGCCAAAGACAAAATAAGTTTAGAAAAATTGTTCATTAAGATGATATGTGAATATGTGTCAAGTAATTTGGTGTTTGTGTCACGCGTTTGTGTTCTCTGCAATATGACACAAAACGACGAGTGTGTCAGTGTTAAGCCATGAGCGGTTGTTAAAGATGAGCCACCCGAAATTTTGTAATTACAAAGCGTACTTGCAACAGAAATTCATTTTTTCACTTAAAGAGGTGTTAAAAACTTCATTTCCATTGGAAAGAGAGGAAAACAAATTTTTTAATAACCTTTTTTCAATCTTGGATTTCGTTTATGAGGAATAAATTATCTAAAGTTATATTAAAATGCATAATATGGGATTTTATTTTAATTTCATGGTTCCTTGCCGGGTAAGATGGTGTGTATTAAAATGAATTAAAATTATATCACAAAAAGGACGAAAACGACATTGGTTTGGATTAAAATGATTGAGAATTCCTAGCCATATTTGTAATCAGTTTAATCCATTTCAATCTAAAAAAAATTAAAATGTTAACAATGTTTACGTTCCAGAAAGGATTTAAATGATTTCACTTTGCCCAACTCTAACAACTCTCCCCTAAAACCAAAATTTTTTAATTTTGATTTTTTGACATATTTTTATGTTACTTGACCTCAGGAATTTAAAAATCACATTTTTAAAAAATGTTATTCCTTATGTGTATGTAAACATTACATTTTTATAAATATCTCAAGATTATGAAGAGCTTTAGAAATGAATTTTTTTTAAGTAGTAGTTTTTACATGCAGACATAAAATGAGCTTTTGAATACCATATTAAACATTTTTTGTCCATATTAGCCGGAGATAATGAACTTTTAAAAATCTAAAATTTTGGGAAATAAGACTTTATTAAAAATTTTGTTAAGAAATGTAGGAGTAACTTTAAAATTATAAAAAAATTGGAGCAGCAAATGTTTGCTAAAAATATTAGGACAAATTTTGCTGAAAAGACGGTTTCTAACCTATAAGATGTCACGAAATCTACTAAAATTGAAGGTCGACGAATAATTCATGTAAAAACATTTACACACCCAGTCAAAAAAGTTCTACAGAGTCATTCTATAAAATGACATGACTCTATAGAGCATTCTATAGAGAATTCCATAGAATATTCTATAGAGCATTCTATAGAATATATTATAGAATTTATAAAAAAAAAATTTTTTGTGAATATCTTCACGAATTCTATAGAATTTGACTAGAAATATTTTATACAATCTGTGTAGGAAAAAAAATATTTCTAGATAAATTCTACAAAATATTCTATAGAATACTCTATAGAATGCTCTATAGAGTCATTCTATAGAATCATTCTATAGAACTTTTTTGACTGGGCAGCAATTGTTTTGTCGAAAATGTGAATGAGTTCTTTCCCTCACGAAAATTACAAAAGAAATACGAGTTGGCTTGGCTACGAAACTAACTTTATATCGAGTGTTTTTCGTGTAAAGTAGTCAATGAAGTTTGTTCTGACAAACAACACAATGTTAATAATCAAAACAAGCATTTCGATACAAACACAAAAGCAATAATGGGTAAGTATATGTATATGTATGGGTAGAAGTAACGATATGTAGTATTTCTGGAACTGCTGCTCTTATAGGATTTTTTCAAAAAAATTATATCATACGTTACACTAAACAAAAAGTGCAAAATGTGCGACCACAGACATTCGTCTAATGATCATGAACTATATACAAAATTCAGAAAAAGCACAAAAACATCACGGCTGTTACAATTAAATATCTCACATAATTTTTTAGTTATTGTGTGTCACAAAATAAAAGGAATTGTCGAAATATGGCAGAGGCTATTAAAAACATTCCGAACCATTGATTTAACGACGACATTAATTGCAGCACTTGGTATGATTTTTCTTAAAATCCTGACACTCGTAAGCATTCAAACATAGGCGAAGGTTTCAAGGAAACTGCATTATTTGAGTCTTTAAAAATTTTGTTTGCAAAGTTAGCTGGAAATACAGATAATTTTTTCAGGAGTCTCAAGTAATGCAAACGAAAGTTTGAAAACCATGATAGTCAGTATGGCACCGAAACCGCGAATGTACGGAATGTTTTCGTCTGTTGATATCCGAGTTGCAGCAGCAATTAATCAAAAAAACTATGGTCAAAAATACGTACCCGATTTAGTGCAAAAATTGAACTTGTCTCCCGGAACCCATACTATACCGAATATCAACAAAGCTTATAAAAACAACAAAAATGATATTTAAAATCATTGTAACCTTCTTTAAAAAGTCGCCGTTTATTTCTAAAGAAGTACAAGACTAAACTTCGAAATAAGAAAAAAGATAGAGAAGGAACGACATATGAGTGGTTTGCCGTAAAGTAGGCATTTTCATGTCTTTGCTTTATAACTTGTAAACATGTAATCATTAAATTATTAACAATAGACGAAAATATTATTTAAACGTCCCTTAACTATTACACAATTTATAAAAACTATAATTTTGTTTATAAATTTAGTGTAAAATAACATTAATAGATTAATGAGAGCAATAAAAAATGTTGGTATGAGTGAGCATTTCCGTTCAGTTGTCGACGATTTTTCCGACACGCTTTCTATTATAATGCAAAGGTCTGGTAAGAAGGGGAAAATAAGTCAGAAGTGCTTGCTGAGGATTTACAACTTAAAACTGAAGAAGCGCTTAATGCTCTCATTGATATCATTCTATTACAACAAGTTTTTGAAAAATTCAAAATTTCAAATGAAAAAATTCTTGAGTTTACTCTACACTGGAATGAAATTGAAAAAAGTAATTCCCTTGAGACATTTCACGTCAAAAATATCACGATTTGCAAAGGGTCTGACGATTTTCGCAAAACTTCGTGGTTATAAAGAAAAAAATAAGAGACTATATAAGAGACTGCTTTCCCCAAATTTAAAAAAAAATTCAAAATTGTTGAAGATACGCCATTTTGAATTTTAGTATTAATTTTATAAAATTTTGAATATCTTGAAATATTGTTTATG
The DNA here is from genome assembly GCF_015476425.1 of Leptopilina heterotoma. Taxonomy (NCBI): domain Eukaryota; kingdom Metazoa; phylum Arthropoda; class Insecta; order Hymenoptera; family Figitidae; genus Leptopilina; species Leptopilina heterotoma. The sequence goes on from NW_025110845.1 coordinate 616,999, forward strand.
GATTTTTATTAAATATACACATTTTTCAGGTAAAAGTATGTACTTTAAAATGCAAATAAAGTTATTAAAAAAAAATTTTAAATAAAAAAATTAAAAAAAAATTTTTTTTAATTTTTTTGTTTATTTACTCCTCTCTGAGAAAAATATTATTAACATATATGGATTCCTTATTAATTCACCTTTAATTTGATAAAAAAAATTGATGGAGACTCAACTGGGTCCGGAGATATTGAAGTTTTTGTAAAAAATAGGCCTAGTTGCAGCGTCAATGCACGTTTATGCACGTACTACGCGACTTGTGCAGTATGGCGCGGCGACACTTTTTTTACAAAAACTTCAATATCTCCGGACCCAGTTGAGTCTCCATAAATTTTTTTTATGAAATTAAATGTGAATTAATACGGAATCCAAATATGTTAATAATATTTTTCTCAGAGAGGAGTAAATAAACAAAAAAATTAAAAAAAATTAAAAAAATTTTTTTTTATTTAAAATTTTGTTTTTAATAACTTTATTTGCATTTTAAAGTACATACTTTTACCTGAAAAATGTGTAAATTTAATAAAAATCCATAAACAATATTCCAAGATATTCAAAATTTTATAAAAATAATATTAAAATTCAAAATGGCGTATCTTCAACAATTTTGAATTTTTTTTTAAATTTGGGGAAAGAAGTCTCTTATATAGAACTATAATCCCACGAAGTTTTGCGAAAATCGTCAGACCCTTTGCAAATCGTGATATTTTTGACGTGAAATACCTCCCTTGAAAAAAAATTATCCAGCGCTATGAAAGAGCTGGGTCCTTTGAATTAGTGTGTGATTCTTATACGCCATAAAAAAAAGATGTCTACTGACGATGTTTCGTATGATATGATACAAACAGTTTATATGTGTGATGATGCTCTTGGAAGGACCTGTCTTCTAGATCATCACTCAGAGAGAGGGAATCATTTAAACATTTGGAGTCGAAAAAGGCGAAATTATACAATTTATAGAGAACGTTACAAAGATTATAGAAAACGCACTTTTAATTGTACAGAATGAGAATATAATTTCAATTTAAAATTAGATTTCATTTAAAAAATTGTTATATTGATATAAAAAAGTAGTAATTCAGATTAATGATTAAAAAAATAAATTTGAACATATTTTGTATTTTGTTCCGAAGATTTGTCGGGAATTTGAGAATCATAATTCGCCAGACACCCTGTATAAGTAATTTTTATTTGACTAATATTTATAAATAGTAGTTGATACATAATCCTTCTATTTTATAAGTTTGGAAATAATGCATTGTAATGTGATTAATAAATATCTTATTTCTAAGAGTAGTTTCGTTATATTCCAAGAACCTATATGTACTCGTTCTATATTAGATGTAAACACAAGTTGAAAAGACCAGAAGACTATTTTAAAACGAGAGAATGTCAGCGAATTCTCCACAAATTAACAAGAGTACAGCAGTCTTTCATTTCTGCAAAAGAAAAGACTGTGGTTGTAATGTGGGATCAATTACTGTTAGTTTTAGGTTTGAAAAAGGTTAAAATTCAAGGTTTGCAAATAGCTAAAAATGTTTAGTTAATCTCTTAAAATAACAGTCATTCTCGTCAATAAAGGTATAGATAGAAAAATTTGTACTACAACCGTAATGGTACCTTCGCCTCCGGGATTAAGCTGTAAAATCACATCTTGACGACATCGATTTTGGAACAACCCAAAAATCATAAATTGTACATCTATCTCTTTTTGAATGACTCTATTTTTTTCATCCCACCATTTTTTTCTCAAATTTGTCACCTTTACACTTACTCTAAGAACACTTGTAAAGTCAGTCTGCTTTTAACCGTTTTACCGAAACGTATGAAAATTAAATGTAAAGTTTCACTCAATGCAAAAGTTGTAATTATTTGTCTTCCCCTAACCTATAAAATACACTCTTTATTAATTTAAAGAGTGTGTGCTCTTATTTATAATTTCAATTAAATATTTGCACCAAATCAACTATAAAACATGGTCCTTCGAGCCGGATATCAGCACTTGAAAATACGTTTAATAAGAAGACAAGATTTCATCCACAAAGTGTGAAGTGAAATTATTAAACAAAATCATTACCATAATCGGAACGGTCAATAATCAAAAATACATAGTTTTCGAAAATTGACACTGTCAAGTTTTGAAATTATTCAGTTAACAAAATTTATATCAAGTGATTAAAACTATTCAAGGTGATATAAATGTGTTAAGTTATTCAAGTGTATTTTTGAGGACTCATACAGTGACCGTCTTCTGTGGTGAATTGTAAGGATATACAATCTTACTAAAACAAAAAATAGTGAAACGCATGCAGACTCATTAACTCATTGTTGTATTCAAAGTCACGCATAATCACGTTCCTTCATGCATAACTAAGCACACGTAAAATTACTGACGTCCAAGAAAAACTAACTAAATTAATAAAGTCCAGAGCGATTTTGAAGTCCCGATTTTTTTTTTTTTTTTTTTTTTGCTTAGGGAATTTTGGGAAATCTGCCTACAGATACCTTGGATTCCGCACTCCAAGGTTATGTGGGGTTGGTGTGATAAAACAAAAGGAAATATAAAAAAATAAATATATAAAATAGAAAATTTAATAAACTGGCGACCTACTGCCAGCCCGACCCACTAAAACCCGTAACCCTTCTTCTGGAGCCCTTTACCCTCCCTCGGAACTGTCGTAAGACTTTAGCCTTCGAGGGTGGCGCTCCAACTCTGTCGCCAATGCGACTTTCTGCCTTTCTCTGCGGTTATCCTGCGTCTTTAGTTAAAAATTTAAAACTATTTAAATAAATAAAATAAATAATTAAAAATTATTCGCTCCTTTTAATATTCCTTATTTACATTTAGTCCTTGCGAGAGTCTTCTTCGCCTCCTTAAGGGCCGTCCTGAAGACTCCGCATCCTCCACTTCCTGCAACATGGGTGGTTGACACCTTATTGGCAATCTTTTCCCTGCACAAAAAGCAACTTGAGTTGTTTTTACAGTTGGAGAACCTGTGACCGGCCTCACCGCACTTAAAGCACGCAGCCGATCTGTCCTCCTTCTGGCATTTGGCTCCAATATGGCCGTATCCCAGGCATCGATGACACCGGACGACCATTACTCTTCTTTTGATTGGGCAACACATAAAACCAATTTTTACGTGTCCCAATTTCTCCAGCCTGTTTGCCTCTTCCAGGTTGGTGACCACAACCGCGAGCTTCATCCCTCGGCGGTTGGGTCCTAAGACCGTCACTCTCCTGTTTACTGGCTTACCCATTGCTTCAGACAACACTTGTTGCACCTCAGCTTCTTGGGTAAGGCAATCCAAATTACGGATCTCGAGCGTAACTCTTCGATCCAATGACTGCACCTTACCCATGCTTCCAACCGCCTTGGTGACCTCAGCGGTGAAAGCGTCTTTATCGGAGTCTCCTCTGAACTTAATCAGAAGGTCCCCCTTGTTTGTAGCTTTTGCTGCTACTATTCTCGTATGGCTGTCCTCTGGGTTGACCTCTTTGCGAAGCTTACCCAAAACGTCAGCATACGTCAATCCTTCACCGACTCGGATTAGAACTGTGGATCTTTTTGACCCAATTCTTTCCAATTGAGGAATCTTTGGATCTGGTACTTCCGTTTCCATTGGAGGAGCTTCCTCATCGGATGGTGAGATTTCCCGTTTCCGGCCTGCTCACATGGGGTACCTTCTCAGAATTTTTTGAATTCATTTTTTCTTGCTGTTTGGTTGTCCTTTAGTTGAAAGCATCATAATGATTAAACTAACATCCGTTTGCCAAAAATTGAGTTGTTAACATTTAACGGTTCTTTCGATAAATGGCTTGAATTTCATGGTTCCTTTAAGTAATTACATTACTTAAGGTCATGTTTAAAAGACGAGGCTGCATCGGTAATAAGTTCGTTAGAAACAACAGCTGAGAATTATTCTGTCGCTTGGGAATTATTAAACACGCGGTTTGACAATCGACGAATTATAATTTAAAATCACGTAAAAGCATTTATGAAATTACTACCTATTTTAAAAGAATCTTTAATCGACTTGCGTAAATTTCTTAACCAAATATAAACACATTTAAGAGCATTAAAATCTCTTAGCGAACACGTAGATTATTGGGACACACTATTAATTTATTTAATTACGTCTAAAATTGATCGAGTAACGCACAAAGAATGGAAAAAATCATTAACCGGTACTACAATGCCTAAATTAGAGACATTTGTACAGTTTTTAGAAAATCGATGCCATATTTTACAAGCCACAGCTTTCAATATGAGCATCAATAATACTCAAAACAACGGTAACAATACAAATGGTAAAAAATCAAATCCCAATACACAGACGAAACGACAAGTACATACTTACAAGTACTAACAATTTATAAAATTGTATCTTATGTCAGGGTTCACACAAGCTTTTTACATGCGAACAATTTCGCAAACTTTCAATACCGGAAAGGGTTGCAACCGTTAAATCAAACACATTGTGTTTTAATTGTTTAAGTAAGGGTCATCGGAACGACGATTGCAAGTGGCAAGATTGTAAGAAATGCGGCAAAAAACATAACACTTTATTACATTATGATAAAAACGAATCATCTCAAAAACAAAATCAAGAGAATAATAGGGAAGAAAAGTCAAACAACGACAATAATTCATCGTCAATAACGGCATGTAGCGCTGTTCTCTCAGGTGAAATTCTTTTATCTACTGCTGTCATTGACATTGAAACGGGAACAGGTAACAAAAGTCAGGCGCGAATACTTTTAGACACAGGGTCACAGTCCAATTTTATGATAAAGAAATTCGCTGATGCCCTAAAATTACCATTTAAAAAGATAAACGTACCCGTTGAAGGATTAAATCAATCACAAACACGGGTTAAAGAGTCAGTCACGACAACAATTTTTTTGAAACAATCAAATTACCAAACAAAGTTAGATTTTTTAATTATTCCGCGAATTTGCGATCAGTTGCCAAGAAAATATATCAATAAACAAAGTGTCAATATTCCACACAATGTCAAACTTGCGGATCCCGAATTTCATAAACCTCGTGAAATAGATGCATTACTTGGGGTTGAGAATTTTCATGAATTGCTTTTGCGTAGGTCAAATCCAATTAACAGAACATAAAACAAAAATCACGAAAACTAAATTAGAATGGATTATTTCGGGAAAATTAGGCAAAGAAACAGAACATTATTATCAATTGATTCACTCCACAATCAAATTTCTAAATTTTGGTAAATCGAAGAAATAAATGATAAAAGGTTTTTATCTGAAGAAAAATTTTAAGTAGAAACTTTTTATAACGAAACCACACAACGCGATCCATTAGGCGGTAAATATATAGTACGTTTACCATTTAAAGATAATATCTCAAAATAATTTTCGCCGCTAGGTGGCCTGAACTAAACACGTGCTTTGTACCGGTCTCGATATTTTTAATAAATTTACGTGAAATTAATTATTATTTGCTCTCAGGCTGTTTTGTTAGTGGACACATTTTTTATTTTTTGACTCAATAAAAATATTTCTTGAGATTTTGTGCCATTTAAGCACCCTGAGTGAAATTTTACGGTTTCTAACCTAAAAGATTGTGTCTCTATCGCATAGTTAAGCCATGTCTTCGCAGAAAGTTGAGAATTGTGCAAAATGTTATAAGGATATTACGCGTGTAGTTCCTACACTGTGCTCTGGATGTCAAACACCTTATCATCCTGGATGTGCTCAGCTAATTTCAACACTGCAAGATGGATCATTTTCTCGCTGTTGTGGACGACCGATTTCACCCGTCCCCAGTACATCTCATTTCGACACATTAATGACTGCAATTGTGGATTTAAAAACTTCGATGGAGGGTAAATTAGATGCGCTGAATTCCAAAATTGATGATGCTTTTATACGATTAGGTAACACTGAGTCTATAGTTAAAAATATGGATAATCGTTTAAATGTGGTTGAGGATAAAGTTAAAGATATTGACTTGTCTGTCGATTCGCGAATTAACACTGTTGCTCGGAAATGCATGGATGAAGTGAATAATCGTGCTGAAAAAAAGTGTAACCTCGTTTTATTTGGGTTTCCCGAGCATGATAATCCTAGTGCTGTCTCATCTGATTCTAAAAAAAATGATTTGCGTGAAGCTGTGGTCAATGTTTTTCGTAAAGTCATTCCCTCTCAAAAGTTTGATAGTATACGAATGTTTAGAATTGGATCGTATGCGCAGGACCGTCAACCAAGGCCGAGACCTGTCAAAATCGTGTGTACAACAGAGGAGAGTGCAAGAACAATTCTAAAAGAATTCGTGATTGCCAAAAAGAACTCAGCTTATTCACAAATTCTTCAAAATATGTGGATGACGAACGATCGGACGAAAATGCAGTTGGAGGATATAGCATCTCTCAAATCGGAATTGAAAGTGCGTCGTCGAGAAGGAGAGGAGAACTTGATGATGGTATTCCGTCATGGACACCCCACTCTTGTGACAATGAAAACTCGGACACGACGATCCACTCTCACAATGCAAGTGAACCCTCACACAGTGAATATACAACTGTGAATTCGAGTTCTTCGCATATCCCTTCCTCGCATATCCCTTCTTTTCACCTACAGAGAACTATTCATGCTTATTATCAGAACGTCAGGGGTGTACGTACCAAGATCACTGACCTTCGACAAAATATTTCTGTTTCTTCTCATGATATTATAATTTTCACTGAAACTTGGTTAAGCCCCAATATTAATTCCGAAGAACTAGGTTTTTTAAATTACGATGTTTATCGTTTTGATAGAAGTGATAAAACTAGTGATAAACAAAAAGGTGGTGGTGTTTTAATAGCAGTAAGAAATAACTTGAAGAGTTCACTTGTCGTTACAAATTGTGATTCCATAGAACATATTTTTGTGGAACTTATCTTCAAGAATATTTCTTATATAATTGGATGTGTTTATATGCCTCCGAATTCTTCAATTAATGCTTATGCGAATATATGTCAAGTTTTTGAGGACGTTAGTGTAGATTTTTCTTCTTCACAGTTATGTATAGTGGGTGATTTTAATGTTCCTTTTATTAATTGGAATTTAAACCTAAATGATAATACCTCCTGCATAACAAGTTTAAATTTACCAGCTCAACAAAATTCAATAGCATCTTTGTTATCCGAGACTATAGATTTTACTAATTTATCACAGTTGAATAATTTTTATAATATATATAATTCATTACTTGATTTGGTTTTTTGCGATCCTTTTTATGTAAGCGTTAGTTTATCAAATGATGCTATATTGCCGATTGACAATTATCACCCACCATTATTAATTAATTTTTCAACAAAACATGTGCTCTTACAAAGTTCGGAACACACTGATTTAAAATTTGATTTTAAAAATTGTAATCATGTAGGGATGGTCAGTTATTTGAATGCAATAAATTGGAAACAGGTACTAGATACAAACATTGTGGATGACGCCGTTGATATTTTTTATGATATTTTGTATTGTGCTTTTACCAGATTTGTTCCTGTAAATGCTATCTATAAATCTAGTTATCCACCGTGGTTTACATTTGAACTTAAAAAACTGGTTCTTGAAAAAAAGATTGCGCATGCTCATTATATGAAATTTAAAACAAATGATAATTATTTAAAATTTTCTAATTTAAGATCAAGATGCAAATCTTTGTCAAATACATGCTATAATAATTATATTTCTAATACTGAGAATTCGATAATTGACTGTCCGAAAACATTTTGGAAATATGTTAACATTAATAGGAAAAATCAACGTCTACCTAATTTTATGAATTTTGGTAAAGAGTCAGGTGATAGTCCTGTCAAAATTGCAAACCTTTTCGCTACGTTTTTTAGTTCTGTTTATACTACGCCATTTCAAGATTTAAATAATAATTCTAATGTTACAGGTTCGATGGATTTAAATAATATGTATTTTTCAAGGGAGGAAATTTTATCTAAATTAAAAAATCTTGATATCAGTAAGGGGGCGGGATCTGATAAGATACCTCCATCATTTCTTCGTTCTTTTTGTTATTCTTTGGTCGAACCTTTACACATTTTATTTAATTTATCATTACGTTGTTGTATATTTCCTTATGAGTGGAAAAAGGGCATTATTGTACCGATATATAAAAGTGGAAGCAAAAATGACATTGCAAATTATCGACCTATAACAATTCTTAGCGCTATACCAAAGGTTTTTGAAAGTTTGATACACGATTCTCTTTACTTAGCTACATCAAATATTATTATTGATGAACAACATGGTTTTGTTAAAGGAAGATCATCGATTACTAATCTTGCTTTGTTTACAAACTCACTTGCGTTGGATCTTGAAATGGGGAAACAAGTTGATGCAATTTATGTGGATTTTTCTAAGGCTTTTGATAAGGTGGATCACAACATACTTTTACGCAAGCTGAGAATCATGGGCATGTCTGAAAATTTAATTAATTTTTTTAAAAGTTATCTTACGGATAGACCTCATATGGTGAGAGTTGAACATGACTATTCTGATGCGTTTAAATCTACCTCGGGAGTTCCTCAAGGGTCTCATCTCGGTCCTTTATTGTTTGTTTTATATATTAACGATATAAAATTTGTTTTTAAATATTCCAAATTTTTGTTGTACGCAGATGACCTGAAAATTTTTAAAGCAATTAATGCAAATAACCCTTGTCTCGATTCTAAACAACTCAGGTTAGATCTTAAACATCTTATAGTTTGGTGTAAGAAAAATCATTTGACCTTCAATTTAGATAAGAGTGTAGTAATCTCATTTGCGAGGAAAATCACATTTGTATATAGTTATACTGTGGGTTCAAGTGAATTAAATAGAGTGACTCAGGTTCGAGACTTGGGGGTTTTGATTGGTAAAGATCTCAATTATAATGAACATATCTCCGAAGTTATCTCTAAATCTTTAAAATCTCTGGGATTTGTAATGAGAAATGCATCTGCTTTTCATAATCTATCAGCGTTAAAAACTTTGTATTTTTCATTGATCAGATCAATAGTAGAGTATGCTATAGTCATTTGGGTGCCATATTACACATATAATATTATAAGATTTGAACGCATTCAGAATAGGTTTCTTCGTTTCATTGCGCGTCAACTTCACATACCATTTGATTTTCATGCTCATGATTACTGCAGCTTGCGTTCTGTGCTCAATATACCAAGGGTTTCTTTAAGATTCCTATATATTGATTTATCATTTTTATATAAATTATTTAATGGATTCTTTAATTGTCAGTCACTTATATCACTAATTAATTTACGTGTGCCACTAAGACCTTCTAGGTATTTTTCTTTATTCTCTGTTCCATTTCATAGAACGAATTATGGAAATCATTCTTTGATGACCAGGCTTTGTAGAGAAGCAAATGATGTTTATAATGATATTGATTTTTTTGATCGTAACTCTATGAGATTTCACACACTTTTGCGTCAGCTTGTTTTTAGAGATATGTAGTTCACTATTTTAAGTTCAGCTACTTATGTTTCATTTTTGATAATATTTAGTAATTTTGCTTAGTGCAATAAAATTAGTATTAAGAGTACTTTGTACGAAAGGGCACAGTCCCGTTTACTACTTAAATAAAATAAATAAGGCAATTCATATCAAATAAATAAAATATCAAATCAAATCAAATTTTATGCCTCATCACGCGGTAACAAAGGAGGTTGAGGATATTAAAAAACTCTAGAGTAGTTTTTAACGCATCAATGAAAACAGATACGGGACTTTCTCTCAACAACTGTTTAAAAGCTGGACCTACTATTCAACAAGACATTTTTTCCGTAATCACAAGGTTTCAAACACACCAATACGCGTTTACCACAGACATAGAAAAAATGTATAGACAGATTTTAGTTGACAAACGCGATACAGCTTACCAACAATTATTATAGAGATCAAACGAAAACGAAACAATTAAAATTTACAGAGCAAAAACAGCCGATGATAAACAATTTCAATTTCCTGAGATATCAACAATTATAAAACGCGATTTTTATGTCAATGGCGGACTGACTGAAGCCGATACAATAGACGAAGCATTAAATTTACGCGACAATATAATTACGGTTACTAACAGTGCTGGTCTCAAGTTAAGGAAATGGGCTTCTATCGAACCCGCACTTCTAGAATCTCTACCTTCCGATACGACTCGAGTAGGATTATTTACAAAGGATGAAATCCAGGGGGCCCTAGGCATTCAATGGGGCACATTACAAGACGTGTTAAAGTACAAAACAATAAGACAAAGAGAACAATATTATCTAATTATTTTAATAATTAAAATTTAACGATCCTTACGAGTCAATAATTAAAAAAACACATTGGTTTTTACGTTTTACGTTTCAGCAGCGCTGCTGCCCTCTTCAGAAACTATTATTTATTTGACAGAAAAAAATTAATTAAAATACATTATTAAAAAAATGTTTACATTATTAAAATTATAAGATAAAATTATTTACAAACATATTAGTAAAATTATTACCGATTGCAAAAATATTTAAATTTATTGTTTGAAGAGTCTCATAGGAGAAGTCTTCGCCGTGGCGATTACAATTAGACACTGATGATTTTTTTTTAACAATTTAAATTAACTGTATTATGCATTATTATTTGCCAGGTGGTCAGACTAGACTAATTTAAATTGATTTCGATCTTGTGCAATGGAAAAATAAAAAATAAACAGTTTTTTATACAAAAATATTTTAAATTGTTAACTTTGAGTAACAAAAAAATAAATAAACAATTAAAAATTCAAAAATCGGTTTGAAGAGATCTCTTAGAAATTTTATCCTCTTTCATTTAAGACCAAGAACATCAAAATTTAAAGGCTCTAGACAATTTTCAAGAGTAAAGTGTAAAAAATCCCACTGTGAGGCGTCCCGGGTAAAAGATACTGCGCTGGCACTGAAACGTGGTCGCGCTTCCACAAAAATTGCAATATCTCGAAAACTATTAAAGTCTCCATCGTTTTCTTTTTTGTAAATAAAAGGTGAGATTATAAGGAATATTTTATTATATATCGAAAAATACTCAAAAATCGGTCTTGTGCTTAATAAATCGATTCAAAAAATTTTTGTCTACTTTTTTTTGAAAAAAACAAAAAATTTTTTTTTCTTTTGAAAAATTCTGAAAGGACATGATTTTAACTATAACATATTTAAATTTTATTAAAATCCGTTAAATTGTTTCGGAAATATTCACATTTGAAAAAAATCTTATAAAAAAATTCAAAATGGCGTAACTTTTACAATTTTAAAAATTTTTTAAAATCCTTTGGTACACTTATTTTTGTTATCAAATATAACAACTTCACTAAATTACAGAATAATCCGAAGACCCCATGCAAATTGTAATTTTTCTGACGGAGTCTTACCCATACACTTCGCCACTCAAATCGAATTAATTTTAGTATTTTTTTTAGATGTCCATATCAGACGCAAAAGTGGCACGACTTGTTGTGGCCATATATGGGCCATGGACTGTCAATTGTAATGGAAGTTATTCAAAACTAACGAAATCAAAGATTTTGCTGATTAAATTTGGTAAAAAGATACAAAAATGATATAAATATCGAAATTTTTAATGAATTCCTATTTTTTCATATCAGTTGAAGATAATAACATATTATAAAAACTTATTTATTAAGAATTTTTATTTTTAAAAAAGTTATAACTTCGTTCTGACATCTAGTATTTTGAATACAATTTTAATCTTTAAACGTTCTCTAAAAAAATTTATAAATAAAAATGATTAATACCACAATATTTTGTATAAAAGATATATAGAATCAGATAGGGTATATTTTATTTAAATTACTTAAAAAAATTGTATTTTGGGCACTCAAACGAGGTTTCTGGCCCACTGTGCAATATTAGATAGGAATAAACAATGAGAACGACAACGTTGACGCCGTCCTGTTTTGCCCCTTTCGGGCGATGAGTATATTAAAGAGTAAAAACGCGCGAAGATACAAAATACTTAATCTTAACACGTTTACTGAAATATTTTGATTTAGAGATTCAAATTTTTGAACATCTTTAAGTGAAACAGGGAAATTAATTCCTGTGAAATTAAGTTCGTCTTTATATGCCTCATACTTTGAAACTGGATGTGCATTGTTTATAATTAGATGCGAAGCAGACAAAACTGACCATTTAAAACATAAAAATGTTTTAAATGGTCAGTTTTTGTCAGCATTTTGTACATTCAGACAGGCATGTATTAAATTAATGGTAAATTAATATAAGAACTTGCGCTCATAGGGTTGTAACTGTGAATGTTAACTGTTAGAATTAAGTCTCCAATTAGAATCTTTTTCTTGGAATTCTTCAATTCTTTTCAAAGTTATCTATTTAAAAATAATATTTCAGTAGTCATCTAACAAGGTTGTTAACTGCACCGCGTTTCATTAGCAAATCAAAATGGCAATGCAAGTATTCAAATTTTTTACTTAAATTTAAGCACCTAGATCTTTGGGATGAAGAGAAATCACATCTACACAAAAATTTCCTGAAAATGTTTTTATGTTTTTTACACTTGTTTTGCTATTCGAAGGCAGTAATAAATTTTTCATCACCAGTCATTGACATTACATTGATGAGCTTAGATTCCACGCTTTTAATAAAATTGTCAGACTCCTGACAAACTTCGTTAAACTCATCGATGTCAATTCATTGTCGAGACTTTTTCCGTGGTCTGCAGTTTGGAATCTTAAATGATAAATTTAAAAAAACCTGAAAATAACTAACAAAAGAACATGATTTTTTATTAGATGGAGCATCAATACCTTTATTGATAAGTATTTATCATCATGAGCTTTATTGATAAATTTCTGAATTTCATCGGAAGATAAAGTATTTTTTTTTACTTGAATCCTTTTTATTTTCTCTTCAGAAATTAAATTAATTTTGAATTACATTTTATATAAATGTCATGTTTAATTTTTAATATAGACTTTAACATCGAATACGTGGACCAAAGAGTCGTCGGTTTTTTCGAGTTCGACAAATCAGAAAAATATGCAACTAATACATTTTCTGACATTGATGTGGTTCTTTTTGACTTTAACAACACGTGAAACTTATCAAACACAGCGCAGTAGATTTTCCTTGATTGTTCAGGTAATGAGAGGTTAGAAGCATTTTCAGATGCTTTTAATAATTCTGGAGGTGTGAATTCTAAATCTTCCTCGTCACTCGTATTTAACATCGTTTTTAACCCTAGAAGGAGTACGTTAATTTACTCACCCTCTAAGGAGTAACTGTGGTGTCCCGACACCCCACGCTTTAAACTTGCTTTATAAGGTTTATATTTGACGTAACAAAAATTAATTATAATGAATTGATTAGTTTTTAGTAAGGAATACAAAAATATTATTCATATTTTTATAAATTAAAAAACTTTTTTAAAAAAACCATAAAAACCTAACAAAAACACAAAAAAATTGCAAAATTGACTTTTTTTACAAAAAACGTTGTAGTTTATTAAAAATTTGACTAATTTAAAAACTATTTTAGGTTATTAAAGTTTAATAAATACACTTTTAGGGAAAAAAATTAATTTTTGTATTACTTCCAACAAACATAATTATTTGAACATCTGAAGTGAAAGAAATTAAAGACAATTGACGAATAGTGTAAATCATAAAAATGAACTATAAAATGGACTTAAACAATTAATATTTACTAAAAATGGTGTTATAAATTTAAAATATTACAAACTTAATATATCTGAATATATTAACATTAAAATTAATAACTTATGAAATGATTCTTTAAATTAATGTTTAATCAAAGTTTTAATTAACAATTCTTAATACCTCTTATATATGTTAAAATATTATTAACCCTTTGAGAACCAGTGTTGCTTTCAGGCAACATGAACATTTTTTTATTAACTCGTGCATAAATTTCCTAATTTTCAAAACTGAATATTGAAACAATTATTTTCACATAGTCTGAAAAATTGCGTATGACCGACACTGGTCTTCAAATAAAAAACTTCAATAACTGTTCCTGAAAAGTTTGCTTAAAAATCAAAAATCGCGATTTTTTCAGAAAAAATTTGGTACTTAAAGTGTTAACAATATAGAATTTATAATTTAAATTTGACTCTCATATACTACATTTTTCTGTATTAGAATTTAATTTCTGACTGTAGAGAGAACACAGAAATTTTTAATAAATGTTAACTCAAATTTCATAAGTTGTTACAAATACAGAATATCTATTTTTCATAAAAATAGAATTTTTGTATAAAAATGTTTCTTTTTTATAAAATACAACTTTTTCATGCATAACCTATCAATTTATACTTTAACAGATAATTTAAACTGATTAAAAACGATTTTTTAAAAAAATTTGAATTTACTTATCTTGAAAATTTTTCTAACGTTAAGGAGTAACTGGGGTGTCCAGACACGCCAGACGTATTTTAACAGGAGATAGAGCTCTTCCTAGAGCAAAACTTTTGGCGGCACATACAGGTGTCAAAAGATAGAGGTTCAAACTAAATTATCAACGGGTTTTGAGCGTAAAAAAAATTATTGATTAAGGCATGGGAATACTTTGAATTTTGCTTAGGGTGTCCAGACACCCCAGTTACTCCTTCTAGGGTTAAACAAAATTTAAAGCTCACAATATACACATGTCAAAATGAAACTAGTACAAAACACTCGAAATATCGACTGTAAATATGTAGTTAACAGATGGGTAACAAGATCAATATTCAAAATTTAATCTTAAAAAGCCTATTATACTGTTTAAGTTTTATATTATTGGTTTGAAAATAATTTTTTTTCTGTACATGACAGGTACAAGTTAAGAGATTTGTTTACATTAAACACGAAGAAGTATAAGGAGATTCAACGGTGTGTGGGAATTTGCTGTAAAACTGGCCTCGCTTTTAGGATTAGCTTTAGAGTCTGAAACGGCGCTTTGCGATGACAGCGCGCATGAGTTTTTTTGAGAACTACAAACTTAAATAACCTTTGTCAATTAATTTAATGTATTTTTTTCATTTAACAAGCTGTTTGAATTAATCTTATATGTTTGATTTAATCTTATTTTGTCTTTGTTATTTAAATATTTAAATTAAACTCAAATAAGGGTCAAGTTTTCAAAACTTGATAAATCCATATTTTCTTATTTCGATAAATTGAACAAATGACTTTCCTGACATAACAACTACAGTTAATTTTAAAATAAAAAATTTGTAATATTTACCTAATATTTATAACAATGTTTTTATATTTAAGACGTTCTATTTTTAATTAAACTTTAACATAATTAAGTGATTTAAAGGTTTTGGTAATTTTTCTAATAAAAATC
This sequence comes from Leptopilina heterotoma, assembly GCF_015476425.1. Classification (NCBI taxonomy): domain Eukaryota; kingdom Metazoa; phylum Arthropoda; class Insecta; order Hymenoptera; family Figitidae; genus Leptopilina; species Leptopilina heterotoma. The sequence goes on from NW_025110845.1 coordinate 632,400, forward strand.
CAAAATTTCAAGTCATCTTGGTTATGTCGAAAAGTTTTTAAATTGAAATTCGTTGTTAATAAATATTTTTTCTATTTTTAGCAGGACGATTTGTGAGATCTCTAATGATGAACTTTATGTTTATCAGCTTTTGAAAACTTGCTACTCAAATATACTTTTTCATTAATTTATTACATTTAATATTAAAATACTTTTTTTTATTTATTCTTATTATTTTTCTGCTTACTTGTTCTTTATCAGTGTTTCATTTAACCTATTAACGCTCAAATGACCAAAATTTTTACTTGGACTTCAATACACCATTTGAAGTATTTATAGACAATAAATTTTAGCAGCAATGAGATGTAGGGGATTTTGGGGGTCGCCCTTTCAGATTCTGGGGTCAAAATAGCGATTCGATCAACACAAAATCCAAGATGGCAGTTATTTTGAAAAAAATCCCAAAAAATAAGTACATTTTTTAAAAATATTTTTTTTCAGATCCAAAATTTTTTTTTTAACCTTTCTTAAGTATGCTATTGGTGGGCAAAATATGTGTACTTTCAAAAAATAAAATAAAGAAATTCTGACTTTAAGGTGGCGGAATCAAACTATTGAAAAAGTAAATGCATTATAGTAAAAAAAATCAAAATTTACACCTAAATTCAAAAAGTTTGCAAATTCGATTCAAAATATATACTCGGAGATTTTCGGAGTCGCTGATGACGAATCCGATGTCAGTTTTTCAAAATTCAAAATGGCTGATCCAATATAACGGACTTTTTTTTTTAAATTTGGATTCGCTTGAAACTTATCACACGGGAGTTTTCGGGGTCGCTGATGACGATTCCGATGTCAGTTTTTCAAAATTCGAAATGGCGGATCCAATATGGCGGACATTTTTTTTTAATATTGGATTCGCTTGAAACTTGTCACTCGGGGGTTTTTGGAGTCGCTGATGACGATTCCGATGTGATTTTTTCAAAATTAAAAATGGCGGATCCAATATGGCGGATATTTTTTTTTTAAATTTTAGATTCGCTTGACAATTATCACTCGGGAGGTTTCGGGGTTCCTGATGGCGAATCCGATGTCAGTTTTTAAAAATTCAAAATGGCGGATCCAATATGGCATATCGTGGAGATCCAATTTATCCATGAACTTATTGGAAAGGTGAAATGCGTTAGGTTTCAATGAAATTCCATATAGAAATATGGAAAACAATTGAAGAACGAAGCAACTTTATACATGTGTATGCGCATGTTGACGATCGCAAAAACATCAGAAGGTTAATTGTTAAATTAATAATTGTATTTTGGAGAGAATACTATATTAAAGGTAAAAAAATGTGAAAAAATTGTATTCGGATCTCGTGTTGTTTTTATTATAAAAGTAATAGTATATTAAGCAATAAGAGGATAAAGGCAGCCATTTGTTTACGGTGATTTTTGTGACACGAGTGGAGGTCTCGGGGCGCCTACGGCGCCCTCGACCTCCACTCGTGTCACAAAAATCTTTGTAAAGAAATTGGCTGCCTTTATTCTAGTGTTACTTACGATATTTTTTATTCCTAATGCACAAAAGCGGCGATTTCAGAAAGCAGACGACAGGGAGTAAAAGTCATTCACTTGTTCGAATTGTATGAAAATGGCGGCCGTTTTCTCCCATGGGCAAAAAAAATGCACGTGAACAGCTAATTTTCGGATTCGTCATCAGTGACCCTGATCAGAATTTTTCTATTTTATATTTTAAAAGAACAACTATTTTGCCCACCAATAGCATACTTAAGAAAGGTATAAAAAAATTTTTTAGATCTGAAAAAAAATATTTTTAAAAAAAGTTCATATTTTTTTGGGTTTTTTTTAAAAAATAGCTTCCATATTGGATTTTGTGTTGATCGAATCGCTATTTTGACCCTAGAATCTGAAAGAGCGACCCCCAAAACCACAGCTGGGTCAATCTCTAAGAAAGGAAAAATTCAGAATTGAAATTTCATTTTAAAAAAAGTTGAAAATTCACTTTTATTATTAGTCCTTTGGCAAAAGGGGGATCCTAATAAGCCTATAAAATACGTGGTTACAATCTTTATCAACATTATTATTAGAAATTAATGTTTTTTAATCAGAATTTTTGTTGAAAATTTCTCGCAGCTAAATGGGTTTCAAAATTGATAAAAATTAATTAAAACTCGTTACTCAGGGGTTTTAGGGGTCGCCGATTACGAATCCGATGTTAGTTTCTCAAAATCCAAAATGGTGGATCCAATATGGCAGACACTTTCTTCAAAAATTTTACGGATTTGCTTGAAACTCGTTACTCGGAGGTTTTCGGGGTCGCTGATTATGAATTTCAAGATAGTTTTTGAAAATTGAAAATGGCGGATCCAATATGGTGGACACTTTTTTCAAAAATTCATCGGGTATGCTTGAAACTCGTTATTCGGGAGTTTTCGGGGTTGCTGATTACGAATCCGATGTCAGTTTTTGAAAATTCAAAATCCCGAAATCCCCAGAGCGACAAGTTTTAAGCCAATCTAATTAATTATTCATACTAGATCAGCCATTTGCAATTTTCAAATACAAACATCAAATTCGAATTCAGCGACCCCAAAAACCCCTGAGGAACGAATTTCTATCGAATAGCATCAATTTTCAAATTATCCGCCATATTGGATCCGCCATTTAAAATTTTTTAAAACTGACCCAAAATTCGTAATCAGCGACCCCGAAAACCCCCTAATAACAAGTTTCAAGCAAATCCGATGAATTTTTCAAAAAGTGTCCGCCATGTTGGATCCGCCATTTGGATTTTTAAAAACTAATAACAGATTCGTAATCAGCGACCCCGAAAACCACCAAGTAACAAATTTTATGCAAATCTGAGCAGTTTTGAAAAAAAATGTCGGCCATATTGGATCCGCCATTTTGAATTTTTAAAAACTGACATGAGATGCGTAATCAGCAACCCCGAAAACCCCCGAGTAACGAGTTTCAAGCAAATCCGATGAATGTTTTAAAAAATTGTCCGCCATGTTGGATCCGCCATTTTGAATTTTCAAAAATTATTATCATATTCGTAATCAGCAACTCTAAAAACCCCCGAGTAACGATTTTCAGGCGAATCCGATGATTAATAAAGTCTGTAATTTACGTGCTGTGTAATGGAAATATACCATGGGTAACGGAGGGGAGTTTTCTTCCATTATACAGCTTCAAAATGTTATGATTCTAATATAAAAAAAATAAATATTATAAATAAATTAATGACAGCATTTGTTTTCTTTGTTTTTAAATAAAACAATGTTTTAAAGATTATTAAAAATTATTATTATTTACGTCCTAAAAACTAAATTTACTGCGGTAACGGAGGGGAGTTTTTATTGTGTCGATGAACACTGACAAACTAAAGATTCTTTTAAAACTAATTGTTTTCATTTTGTTTCATCATTTTATGCAATAACCATAACTATACTGACACTACAAAGAGTTTTGATATATTTATTTCTATTTTATCGTTTTTGTTTATATTTTATAATTATATTTGTGAGCGGTAACGGAGGAGAGTTTTATTTCTGCACAAAACTAATTTAATTCTAGGTGAAAATAACTAACAAATATTTTACTTTATTTTTCATGATTCAATTAGAAATAAAATAATAAGTAGATATTACCGGGCAAAAGATTTTTTTGTATTACAGAATTAATATAATACCTTTTCTATAAATGAAACTTACTTCATGAACGGTAACGGAGGGGAGTTTTTATGCTATATAAACACGTGTATCTTTAAATATTTCAAATTTTCGATTTATTTTTCATAGGATCCGATTAAATCATGATGAATGCTATTATTAGGACGTAAAGATTGTGAAAAATTATTATTATTTATTTTTAAAAATCTAATGTACGTGTCATGTTTCCCGATTGTGAGAATGACCCCCCTACATCTCATTGCTGCTAAAATTTATTTTCTATAAATATTTCAAATCGTGAATTGAAGTCCAGGAAAAAATTTTGGTCAATTGTGCGTTTATGGGTTAATTATTGATTATTCTTTTATTTATTTAATTATTAATTATTTTTTGCATGAAAAATAAAATTTGTAAAAAATATTGTTAAATTAGGCTCATAAATTTTGTTCAATTAAATAAAATCTTTCAAACTTTTTTATTTACAAAAATAGAAAAACTTCTTTCTCAGTACTTCTTTGAATTTAAATTCAATCAGCTGTGCGGCCATGTTTAATTCTATTTTAACATTTCTCCGCAAAGGCACTGTAATCGCGAAGTGCCCATTTCGGCTCTAAAGCTGATCCAAAAAGTGGAACCATTTCAATATTTATGGCGATGAGTCTCCTTATACTACTTCGTGACTTAAAATTATTATATTTTAAATAACAATATCCTTAAATGGGCCCTGTGTACTTTTTGCGGGGGGCCCCTAATTCGTAGTTTCGACACTGATAGCAAAAGTAAATCATATAACACTATTAATTTTTTTCTCTATTTTTGACCGAGGTATATTTTTTCCCACATTCGTCCCTCGCTTAGATCATTCCCTCTATATCTTGTTAAATGTAATAAAATTTAATGTCTCAAATTAAGGTTATAGTTATTTATTTGAAGAATAAGTTTTATATAAATATTAGTAACATAACAAAAATTTTTTTTTCTTTTGTCTCTTCTTTTTATTTTGTCTTTCTTAATTTCATTAGAATCGATTCTAAAGTTTTCTAAATAATTAAAGTAATTATATTTTCGTTTAGGGGAGAGTGGGGCAAACCGGACCGGTGGGTAAACCGGACCCCCTTCAATATTTCCGAAATGGCGAAATTGGAAAAAGTGTTGTTTAGAAATTTAAAACAACCATGTTTAGTATACCTTATTTTTTCAATCTGACAGTTTTAGCTTGCGTTTGTGCGACGAAGGGAGCAAAAGTTTTTTTTTAGTTTTTTTCTACACTTTTACGAATTTTTTCTTAAGGAAATTCTGAGAAAATCGTGTAATGTTTCCAAATATTAGGTCTTAGGTTTTGAAGGTAAACCGGACCGTTTTCGGTGGGGCAAACCGGCCATATGATATTTTCCATGGAATGAAAGTTTCATAAGTATTATTTTTAAATTAAATGTTTCTTTCATTAAAATTGTGACGATGTGAATTGTCGTTCTTTATTTTGTCGAAATTCTGAATCGTCATGTCATCTGTCGGAATTATCCCTGAACCGTGATCGTTAATTGGTATGGTAATTTAGAAAGTCGGAACTGCCGTGTGACCCACTATCAGTGGTGAATGTGTGTCGCGCGGCTAGTTAGTAGGAGAGAAAGTGCTAGAGGGCAGAGCCGCTCATTGTTAGAAAGAGATAGAGAGAGAATAGCCAGTGGAACGAGAGAGAAGAGTAGTTGAAGAAGGCGAGCACGTGTTGAGAAAATCGAGAAACAGGTGTCATTAATTTTCGCCGACATTTTGGCATTCAGTGACCTACGAGATTTGTAGGAGAGTTGTTCTACGAGACGTGTAGAAAGAGTAGTGTATTGAGAGATTTGTCGAGAAATTGTGTCATAAGTTGTGTTAAATTTTGAGTGTGTGAGAGAACTGGAGTTGTGTAAAGGGTTGTAATAAAGTAGAAATTGTGAAAAGTGACTTATTGTGTGTTGGATTATTTCTCTTCCCTCAATTAAGGAATCCTTTGGAAGGAGCGTGCCGGAATTAGGAAAGAGAGAAATCGAGAAGCGTCGTTGGGGTGAGTCAGTATCGTGCCAGTGTAGTACCAGTCGTGTCTCGTCGTTGGCATTTCTGCTTGCCAACTTGTTCAGGCAGAATTTCCTCTGACGATTGATAGCGTCTCAGAGGTGTTGTTGTTTGTCGGGTTGTTGTTAAAGAGTCGAGTAGTTTATTAATTGAGCTTCAAAATTAATTGGCGCCTGACGGCGAAATTTATTAATTTAAATTTCATATTATTATTTTTGTTGAAAGCGTCAGATTTTGCCTGACGTAAGCAGAACTTTTATACTAATTTAAAATAGTTTAAAATCATACGTCACAAAATATTTACTTACAATGAAAAATAATTGTCTTTTAATGAGAATTGGACCCTTTAATATTGTTTCTCTGATAATGACAAACATTTGCAAAATTTTTTAAAGTTAACACAGCAACTAAACAATAAAAGATAAACTATAGGTGTCTCTAGGAAAAAGTTGCGCAATTAAATGATCTTTCAAACAAGCCATCGAAAAATGAAATCGGTTGATTCGTTTAGTCACAAGAGTCAAAAAACCGTTAGGGGGTCCGGTTTGCCCCACTCTCCCCTATATAACGCCAAATTTAATAAACTTTTAAGTAATCCAGGTTTGATAGTTTTAACCGAAGTTTGAACATAAATATTTGAATTCAAAGTGACAAGAAGAATTTGCAAGTAATCCATCGAAATGGACTGAAACTTTCAAATTATAATGTAATATTTCAAAAATTGTCGATTTCTAGCTTTATATAATCTAAAATAATATTTTATATTTTCCATTATGATTTCAGCTACGAAGCAATGGCGGATTTGGAACGTACTGACAACGTTGAGGGTGATTCAGACTACTCTGAAAATGATGGTGAAGATTTAGCCACTGATGATGATGATGATGATGTTTCAGAGGACGATCGTGAAGAGTTGCATATTTCACAGGAGTCAATATTGTTGGTGTGCGTGTGCCATTACAATATAATCAAAATGCGACAGCTGTTGACATCTTAATGTTAGCGTTAGCACAGTTCATAAGGCACAATTTAACTTATGAACAACTGATTAATATCCTTAAAGTGTATAAACGACTGTTCAGACATAATAATTATACCCACAACCAAGGATGCATTATGGAGAGTACTTGGCCGATCGGGCGAAAACACAAATTACCGTTTCTTTTGCTCCCAGTGCAAAGATGAAGTAGGTGAAGGAATGGCGAGAGTGAGGTGCCGTTGCAGAAGATGTGGCATAGACGAAAACGAGTCCTTTTTTGCTGTTTACGTTCAAATACTTCTGAGTCCTCAAATAACCGATTTACTGTGACTTCCAAACATGGCAGAAGCTTTGCGGTACAAGTTTAATAGAATAAAGTTAGATGAGGAAGCCGTTGAAGATATTTACGATGGAGAGCAATATAAGCAATTGAGTGAACCTGGTGGATTTTTAGATAATCGCAACAATTTTTTGTTTACTTTGTGGACCGATGAACTGAAATTGACTAAATCCTCCTGGGCTTCTACGTACCCCGTAGTACTTCAACTAAACGAACTGTCGCCGTTTTCCAGAAAAAAAAATTTACTGCTGGCGAGTTTGTGGGTCTCGGATGAGCATCCAGCATCCATAAATACTGCGGCCAACAATAAATGAGCTAAGAGGGCGGAGAAGAAGTGAATAGTAAATTTATAATCACCACACTTACCGCTGATTCTCTGGCTAAATCCGATGTTCTCAGGGCGAAAAGGTATAATGGTGAAAATAGATGCCCTGTTTGTCTCGCTCCAGGAGAGACTGTTGACAATAGAAGAGTGTATGCTGCAGAAGAATATTAAATGCGACGGGATAACACCTTCAGGCATGACGCATTTCAAGCAATTGCCAAAGGCACGCCAATAAATGTAATAAAAGCGTTCACAGCTCTAGCAAGAGTGCCACACTTTGATCTCGTAGATGGTGTCGTTGTTGGATCCCGCACATAATTCTTTACTGAGAGTTGCCCAACGTTTGGTTGAACGGTTTGTATCCGATGTAGACAATCCTTGGTACATCGAAACTTCTTATCACAAGGCAATAATTGATGAAAGATTATTAACAATAAGTCCACTTTTATGTCTACACAACATTTTGCATCAGGTATATTTCGATCAATTAACGTCTCTCTGTGTTGCAATAAACATTTTAAATTCATCATCGATTTCTCATGAAAAATTTAACACCACCAAAGATTTAATTGCTTAATTTGTCAAAGATTATCAAAGGCTATATGGTTTGAGGCACATGCTCTTCAACGTGCACATATTGAATCATTTGGTGCAATCTGTGGAAAATTAGGGTCCACTGTGGGTATTCTCGTCTTTGCCATTTGAATCCTTAAACAAGAACATTGTCGATTTTGTTAAGAGCCCACATCACAGAGCTGATCAAATAACAACTAGATCCTTCATGAAGAATTTCATATCCATTGCACCAGGTTCGGGAACTATAAGTTCTCGAAAATGAAGAGAATCAAAAGAGAATGTTATTGTAGGGGACAGTGGAGCAAAATGAGGGACCTTTTTGAAATTGGCTGTTTACAGAGAGACAAACGAATATACCGATTCAGCTAAACATCAGAATTCTTCTTTGTGCATTTGAAAAAAGAAAAAAATCGATATATCGATAGTAAAACATTCATTGATAGTATAAATGTTTCGAAATAAAAATATCGATTCTTCTGTAAAAAACTTGTAAATATGCATAATATATTGTTTTTAAATAGTTGAATGAAACGGTATAGCACCCGGTATGCCCCACACTTAGGTACCCCATTCTGCCCCAAACTGCATGTTAAAACAAAATGTAATGTTTCCAAGTTATTGCAAACAATTTAACAATCTATTATATTGAAAATTATTCTAGAATAAGTGATTTTAGCTCACTAGGTCATGATATGTAGAAGTTACGGTGGGGGGACAGGGTCATTGGTCGTAATTTTTTCTGAAAAAATCGATTTCATTCAGTGCTAGTTTGTAACCATGACATTCAATCGGGTTCGCTACATTTTTCCTGTAATCTAGACGTGAAAATATGTATCTGTACCGAATTTCAGCTCACCAGGTTGTTTTTAAGAATTCCTTAGAGTTTTCTCTTTAATATATGGGGTATTCCCGGCCAAAGTAGGAAATTATTTTGCTTTTGCATCTCAAATTTTTTTTTAACATTTTTTTCTTTTAGTACTCTTTGAAATGAGTTACCTTGATTTTTTTCAAATTTTTTCATAAAGCGGTTCAGGAGATACGGATTTTTGAAAAATGACGTTTTTTACGTAATTTTTTTTTAAATGCTTATAACTAGGTCAAAAATTGATCAAATTAGACGTTTTTATAATAAAAAGTTTTTTTTTCACGCGTAGTTTTTAATAAAAATATTTTTAAAAAATTTTTAAATAATTTACAATAAGATTTTAAAATTTTTAAAATAAAATTTCATTTTTAATAATGTATGTATCAATCAATTTTTTTCAAAATTTTTTGTAAGAAACTAGCATTAAATTGACAATTTTTAAACCTTGTCCAATCGTGGGCAATTGATGGGATCTATGTATTTTGAAATTTTTAATTTTTATATATGCAGTGGTGGCCAAATGACTAACTTGCCATTTGACAAAATCACATAAATTTTTCACAGCAAATGTGTTTTCAGACTGAGTTTCCCCAAACTTAACCTTCTTTCTGTGTAAAATTGTGATTTGGTCAAATTCCAAGTTAGGCCTACCATTTTCACTGTGTATATAAAAATTAAAATTTTTTAAATAGATAGATCCCATCGTTTGCCTACGATCGGACAAGGCTTAAAAATTGTTAATTTAGTGCTAGTTTCTTACAAAAAATTTTGAAAAAAATTGATCGATACATACATTGTTAAAAATGAAATTTTATTTTAAAAATTTTTAAATCCTATCGTAAATTGTTTAAAATTTTTTTAAAAACTACGCCTACTCTCGTGTTACTTACGATATTTTTTATTCCTAATGCACAAAAGCGGCGATTTCAGATAGCAGACGACAGGAAGTAAAAGTCATTCACTTGTTCGATTTGTATGAAAATGGCGGCCGTTTTCTCCCATGGGCAAGAAAAATGCATGTGAACAGCTAATTTTCTTGCCCATGGGAGAACACGGCCGCCATTTTCATACAAATCGAACAAGTGAATGACTTTTACTTCCTGTCGTCTGCTATCTGAAATCGCCGCTTTTGTGCATGTGGGATAAAAAAAATTTACGTAAAATACATAATTTTTCAAAAATCTGTATCTCCTGAACCACTTTAGGAAAAAACTTTTAAAAAATTAAGGTAGCTCATTTCAAAGAGTACTAAAAGAAAAAAAATGTTTAAAAAAAATTTGAGATGCAAAAGAAAAACAATTTCCGATTTGGCCTGGAATGCCCCAAATATATGGGGCGCGTTTCATATGAAAACGGCATATGATATCTCAGATTTTTCTTATATTATTAGAATTGAGAGTGATTAGGGTCCTAATGATGTACACTAAGTAACAATAAAAAATTATTTTTATTTTTCTAGATATTTGCATTAAAAAAATTTTGTAACATTTTTTTATTTTAAAAATAACTTTTTCTTGCTTTGAGTTACAAAAAATTGTTCTGAACATTTTTTGTGCTCAAAATACTAAACTTTCAGAAAAAAATTATTAATAATAAAAATTAAAAATTTTAGGTTAATTTGTTTAAACGGGTCAGTCCATTATATTTCATTTGAAGCCGTTGCGGCCTATTTTTAAAAAAATCTCATAATTTGTAAAAATGATGTTTAATATCCATAAAATTCATTTTTGAGAATTATTTTATAAAATTTTTTATATTTAATTTAGAATTTTAATTTTTAAATTGAGTTGGACAAAAAAAAGGTTAGATTGACAGTTATGAAAATTTAATAAAAAAGCATGGAAATAATTTAGATAACACAAATTTCAAAATTGATATTTGTTAAAAATGAGCTAATTTACTTGTATAAATAGATTATCATGAAACATACCCAAAATAATAGATAAAAATTGATTTTAAAATTTACCTGTAAAATGTCGAAAGTCACTACATTTTAATTAAATTTTTCTAAAAAGTGTTATAAATAGTAAAAAATTTATTACTTCTTAATGTAAAGTATTTTCAATGTACTTTCATAATATGTGGTAACTTTTTAATTTTATAATATAGAAATATGAAAAAATTTTATCTTTAATATTGAGTGTTTCATGATTTTCATTGATTTTAATTACTTATTTCTTCTCAGGTGCAAAACTAAAAAATCCAATTTTTGTCTTAATATTTAAGTTTGAACTTCTTTTCCATTCTATTAAATTTTGGTGATGGAGAACGAGCTACTTTTCATTTTAAATTTAGTTTAAAAAATCTGCTGAAAAAAAGAATTTGTTGGTTAAAATGCAGGTAATTTTATAACAGTGAAGTTGGCTATCTCAATAGTCATGTAAAAATCTACTTGCATTTTAACCAACAAATTCTTTTTTTCAGCAGATTTTTTAAACTAAATTTAAAATGAAAAGTAGCTCGTTCTCCATCACCAAAATTTAATAGAATGGAAAAGAAGTTCAAACTTAAATATTAAGACAAAAATTGGATTTTTTAGTCTTGCACCTGAGAAGAAATAAGTAATTGAAATCAATGAAAATCATGAAACACTCAATATTAAAGGTAAAATATTTCATATTTCTATATTATAAAATTAAAAAGTTACCACATATTATGAAAGTACATTGAAAATACTTTACATTAAGAAGTAATAAATTTTTTACTATTTATACACTTTTTAGAAAAATTTAATTAAAATGTAGTGACTTTTGACATTTCATAGTTAAGTTTTAAAATCAATTTTTATCTATTATTTTGAGTATGTTTACATAATAATCTATTTATACAAGTAAATTAGCTCCTTTTTAACAAATATCAATCAAGAAATTTGTATTATATAAATTATTTCCATGCTTTTTTATTAAATTTTCATAACTGTCAATCTAACCTTTTTTCTGTGCAACTCAACTTAAAAATTAAAATTCTAAGTTAAATTCAAAAATTTTATAAAATAATTCTCAAAAATGAATTTTATGGATATTAAACATCATTTTTACAAATTATGAGATTTTTTTAAAAATAGGCCGCAACAGCTTCAGGTGAAATATAATGGACTGACCCAAACAATAAAATTTTTTTAGTATTTAAACCCTTTCTCCCTGTTTCTCAGGTCTGAAAAAAATCATGAATAAAATTGATAATATAATAAAACTTTCCTAAAATTTTTAGCTTGGCGTTATTTTTTTGTTTTTGAGAAAAAAATTCCTAATGCTTGCAATGCAAGCGCTCCGCCTAGCAGGGAGCTGTCCGGCAGGTGTGAAGAGGCGCCAATATTGGAGTTATTATTGAATAAGAAAATAAATGTTAATTTGCACATTTAATATATTTTAAATATTTACTACCTTTGTCTTTCCCTTCCCTGTTAGGTACAACCATTTCATTACTTTCAAAAACGGGAAATAATTTCATGTAATTTTTAACTGTAATTTATTTACATTCCTAAATATTAAAGGAATAAAAAATAACAGGAAACGAAAGGATGCTTCGAACTTATTTTATTTAACAGTATAACTGGTATCAATATAATTGGTTTTCTTTAGGTTATTTTAAAAAATTCAATTTTTACAAATCAGGACTAACCCAATAATGCAAAAAATTATTATTTTTATTCGACACAAAATTAATATTTTACAAAGAATAAAAACACTTTTAAAAAAGGTTAAAAATATAATAATCTCTGTAATAATTAAAATAAAACATTTTTTAATTAGGAATGAAAAAATAATTACAATTAACAATTGCAAACATTGAAAGGTTGATAATAGATTATAATGAGTATTAATCCGATAATATTCAGTATGATCTTCTTTTTCTATAATCCTAATTGTATAATTCATGTTTCTCCGTGTATAAACGATCCTATTGGAATCAATCAACTAAATTATGTTCAATTTTTTGTGTTCTTCTTTACTACAATGTTTAAATTTTATTATTGTCATTCCTCTGCTAACTACATAAAAAGATCTTTTGAATTAAAAATAAAATCACTCGTTGGTCTTCATAAATTTTCGAGGGCAGCATACCGTTTTTTGTTAAATTATTAAATATTTAAAATATATTAAATCTCCAAATTAACATTTCTATCCTTATTCAATAATAACTCAAATATTGGCGCTTTTTTACACCTGGCGGACAGCTCCTCGCTGAGCGGAGCGCTTGCACTGTAATCTTTAGGAATTTTTTTCTCGAAAACAAAAACTAACGCCAAGCTAAAAATTTCAGGAAAGTTTTATTACATTATCAACATTATTCATGATTTTTTCAGACCTGAGAAACAGAGGGAAAGGGTTTGAATATTAAAAACAAATTTTATTATTTAAATAAATTAACCTAAAATTCATAATTTTTATTTTTAGTAATTTTTTTCTGAAAGTTTAGTATTTTGAGCACAAAAAATGTTCAGAACAATTTTTTGTAACTCAAAGCAAGAAAAAGTTATTGTCACGTCATCGCGACGTATTTGATATTTAAAAAATCATATTTTGTAAAGTTAGAATCTGAATCCTCCCTTTTTCTTGTACCCCAGACACATCAATTCAAATGTGTGTCATCTTGGACAGACTTTGCTATATATGTTCATCCACGATTGTCACCCTTCTATAAGGTTACTGAACTGTCTAAAACAGTGACCAATCTACGCATGTACTAATCCGAAGAAGTCTTTCTCTGATTACCGAATGCCAAATATGGTCATGTCTATCTTGTCATTTTTCCGATTGGTTCTCCATTTACACGTGATACAATTTTTATCACTTTAACCCAGAGGTAATAAAAATGGGTGGTAAAACATAAAATTCCCCTTTGTGGAAGAAACCACATAGCGTCTTCTTTGTATCAGTCGAGAAACCGCGACCAAGTTAACAAGTCGTGTACTACCCCTAAACGTATTCTTCGTGTCAGTCCAAAATCTCTTCAAGTACCAAGTGCATTCTTCAAGTCTCAGTCAAGCTCATTCAAGAAGAATTTAATCAAGGAGATAATTTCTAATACGACGCACATCTCTATTTTTCCGAAGACGGCATTATTTCAACTTCAACGTTAAATCAATAATTTGACACCTGGACTCCGGACCTTTCACTTTGGCTGGCCCGAAAACATTTTAAGGAAAATCTATTGCCTTCTCTGTCTACGTTAGACGACGTCATTTCTTCGACCACACACTGTACGAAATATCGCCTAATAGGTCTATGTCTCTAATAATAATTCTTATAGGTAAGTAACTAATACTTTTACATTTCGTCCCCATCTAAATTCTCGATTGATTCTACAAAGTCCGTATTTGTTTTAGTATCCCTGAAGACATGACATTTGGATCTACTCTTTCTCTCTCACTCTAATTGTAAAGGATTCAAATAAAAACTTTAATAATATAACTTCAATTAAACAGTTACTCTTTCTTAAAACCTGTCCCTTGAAATCAGAGTGTTTCGACTCTGTGAATAAATCAGGTATGAATCACCGATGCAGGACAAATTAAATATAAAAATTAATATTATGTTTAGTTTCATTCTTGAGACATAACATAAACATTAATTTTTGGTGCATCGACCGGTTTGAACGACAAGATTGAGTAACTGTAATATTAATTTTTGGTCCGTTGTCCGTTGTGAACAATGAGATTGAGTAACTGTAATATTAATTTTTGGTGCATCTTCAGGTGTGAACGATAAGATAAAGTAACTGTAGTATTAATTTTTAATGCATCGTTTGTTGTGAATAAAAAATTTTTTTTGAATAATTCTTGATGCATTTTAAAAAAAGAGAGAGACAGATATATCCAGAGGTTTAATTAATGTTTTTCATATTAAATATTTATGTCTAAAAAAATATACAAATCACAAAATACACTTTTTACATCAACTCTAAATAAATAAAAATTAACATCTTTTCCAAATTTTCAAAAATCAAACATGTCTTTACCAAATAATCAGCAAGTATCCCTTCGCGATGCACTTGAATTAGTGCCAATTTTTGATGGATCAAATATTCCATTATCAGTTTTTATAGACGATTGTAGTGAAGCGAGACAAATGTTACCCCCATTACCCCAAGTAGAGAAAAATTTAGTGAAATTAATTTGGTCAAAATTAATAGGAGAAGCGAGAAAAGCAATATCAGGTAGTTGTTATGCTACAATTTCAGAACTCGTGAATCACTTAAAGAAAATCTATTTATCAAACAAAAGTATTTATCAATTACAAGGTGAATTAGGAAATATATTTATGTGGGAAAGTGAATCAGTTTTATCTTATGCTAATAGAATAAAAGATTTAGCAGATCAAATTTATGATGCGCATAAATTAAAATATAACGATACATTAGACGAAGCATTGTCAAAAAGTTTAGAACAAGATGCAGTTTCATGTTTTCGTCGTGGTTTACGTCCAGAACTAGAGATTCGCGTTGGAGATTGTTTAATTTTAAAAGAAGCAACAAATAAAGCATTTGAAGCTGAAAGAAAATTAAATGCGGTAGCAGATCTTAGAAAAACAAATTCTTGTAGACAAAATCAAAGTAAAGTCACTTTTGCTAAAGAAGAAGTTATAATATGTGAAAATTGTAGAATTAGAGGACACACTAAACACACTTGTCGTAGGTCAAAACAAAATCAATACCAAATGCAGTATAAAATTCTACCCTCCGTATCACCTCAAGGTTAGAGAGAACCAGTCGATATTACAAGAAGAAAAAACTCCCTTTCGCATAGGCGACCAAGGGAACCCACACAACACGTGCATTTTTCTAGATCACCCCAAAATGACTTTAAAAATCAACAATTTCAAAATCGAAACAATTTTAAAAATCAAAATAATTTTCAAAATCAAAACAATTTTCAAAATCAAAATAATTTTCAAAATCAAAATAATTTTCAAAATCAAAACAATTTTCAAAATAAAAATAATTTTGAAAATCAAAATCAGTATAAACAGAATCAGGGGAACGAATAAAGCCTTCCCAAAACAGGTGCATTGGAACAAGGCAACCATGGAATAAATATTCCTAATAAAAAAGCATCTAATGATTTAGAAGTAATTCAAATCAATTGTACTAAAGGAAGTGTTATACCATCTATTTTTATTCCAAATTGTTCAAAACCACTTCATTTAATGATTGATACTGGAGCAGTATTAAATCTTTTAAAAGAAAAAATGCTTGATTCCTTAATGTCTATTAATACACGTAAAAAAATGCAACTTACGAGAATTAATCAACATCCAGTTTATACAATTGGACAAATAAAATTGAAAATTTCCGATTACCCAACTATTTTCAATATTATACCTAACGAAGTCCCTATAGAAGAAGATGGAGTTTTAGGCTCAGAATTTTTCACTGACAACAATGTTAAAATTAATTATGCAGAAAAATGTTTAGAAGTCAAAAACAAAATGTACCCTTTTGCATCAAAAGATTTTATAATGTTACCACCTCGATCAATATCAGACATATTTTTATTTGTTAAGAATACTAATTTAAAAGAAGGTTATATCCCTCTTTTAGACACCGAACAAGGAATTTACATAGGAAACGCTTTAGTCACAAATAATAATGGTATAGCATATGTCAAAGCAGCAAACACATTATATAATTCTGTAAAATTACAAATCCCTAATGTAACTTTAGAAGAATGTCAAATATCGAAAAATCTTGAAGAATCAAATAAAAATGAACAAAATAAATTAAACATTGAAAATTTTACAGCAGAAAAATTATTAGATATTTTCGTGTATCCACAAAAATCAATAATCGGATTTTATACATTAACGGGTAAAGAAAGAATTGAACAAATATTAGATTCACTTCGATTAAATCATTTAAAACCAGAAGAATTAAAACACGTAAAAACATTTATAACAGAATACGCGGAAATTTTCCATTTGCCTGGTGAATATCTTACAGCTACTAACGTTCTCCAACATAATATTCCTACTAAAGATGAAGAACCAGTATTCACACGTCAATATCGATTTCCACCTGTGCATAAAGAAGAACTTTTAAAACAAACAGGTGAACTCTTAAAAAATAAAATCATTAAACCTTGTCAATCTCCCTATAATACTCCAGTTTGGATTGTGCAAAGGAAAGCTGATTCCTTAGGAAATAAAAAATGGCGGATGGTACTCGATTTTCGCAAATTAAATGAAAAAACAATTACTGACTTTTTTCCATTGCCTAATATTAATGAAGTACTTGAAACCCTCGGAAATGCACAATATTTTTCTGTCTTTGACTTAGCTTCGGGTTTTCATCAAATAAAAATTAATCCAAAAGATTCACACAAAACTGCTTTTTCAACACCTTATGGTCATTATGAATTTGACCGTATGCCATTTGGATTGAAAATGCCCCGAGTTGTTTTCAAAGATTAATGAATTCTTGTCTATCTGGTCTCATAGGTACAGAATTATTTGTCTATTTAGATGATGTAGTTATTTTTGCAAATTCTTTAGAAGAACATCAAGAAAAATTTAAAAACTTTATGAATCGACTGAAAGTAGCTAATTTAAAATTGCAACCAGATAAATGCGAGTTTCTCAGACCTGAAGAAGTTTATTTGGGACACATTATTGACAAGGATGGAGTTAGACCAGATCCAAAGAAAATTAGTGCGGTTAAAAATTTTCCAACTCCTAAAAACGTTAAAAACATAAAACAATTTTTAGGCTTAGCAGGATATTACAGACGTTTTATTAAAAATTTTTCTAAAAAATCGGGACCTTTAAACCAATTGTTAAAAAAGAATGTAATTTTTAAATGGAGCGAAAAACAACAAGAAGCTTTCGAAAAATTAAAAGAAGAACTTTGTGAAGAACCTTTATTGCAAAGACCAGATTTTGATTAACCCTTTATTCTAACTACCGACGCATCAGGTTTTGCTATCGGCGGAATTTTATCTCAAGGCGAAATTGGAAAAGATAAACCTATTGCTTACGCATCAAGATCTCTAAACAAACATGAAGTAAAATACGATACTTATAATAAAGAAGCTCTCGCGATTGTGTATTGTGTCTTACATTTTAGACATTTTCTTTACGGAAGAAAATTTAAAATTGTGATTGACCATAAACGTCTATTATGGTTCCAAAATTCAAGTGATCCTTGCTCTCGTGTAACAAGATGGAAACTTAAATTAGCAGAATACGATTTTGAAATGATATATAAAGCAGGGAAAATGAACGTTAATGCGGATGCATTATCTCGAAACCCAGTAAAAATTGTCAAAAGTCTCCAAAATGAAATCCAAATAAACTAAGAAGAAGAAGATTATTATAATAATTAAGAAGATGATTACGATGATGAGGAAGATAAAAATGATAAAAGTGATTATTATAGTGAAAATAATGATGTTAATTTATTTAGTGACGAAGAAGTTAACTATGATGAAATTAAAGAAAAATCAAAAGATATAATAAATGTAAACACAGTGTCTGCGGTTAGAGAATTAAATCTTATTAAAAGAATAATTAATGTTATTTCTGAAACTACAAAAAACGAAAAAGTTAAAAATCTTTGACAAAATTTTAATGATGTGAAATTACCAGTGAAAAGTGAAAAATTCAATGCTATTACTACTAGAAGTAAATCAAAGAAAAGGAGTCAAGAAATTATAAATTCTAATTCGAAAAACGTTAAAGAAAAAGTAAAAAATTCTAAATCGAAAAAAAAATTAAAAACATTGAATCAATTTGGTGAAAATACGCGAAATTTACAGAGTCGAAAAAATCTACTAAATCAATTTGAAAAAAGTGCGAAAAAATCACAAAATCCAGTTCAAGATAAAGTGCGAAATTTAGTGTCAAAAGGCTTCGAAAATTTACGAAGTGATAAGCGAAATCTACAAAATCAAAAATTAATTCGAAATCAAGAAAATATACGAAATAAAGTTCAAGAAAGAGTGCAAAACGAAGAAAAACTAAGAAATCAAATTCAAGAAGAAACAAGGAATTCTAAAAATAAAAAATCTATTTCAGTTCAAGAAAATGTTCGAAATCTGCGAAATCGTGAAAAATTACGAAAAATAAATTATAATGAAGATATTAATGAAGATTTAACTAAAGGAAAAAGAGGAAGACCGCGTAAAAATGATATTAAAAATAATCAAAAGAAAAGAATTAATTCAAGTGATAATTCGCAAAGCGAAAAATTTTATAAGAAAACGAAGAAAAACTTTCAAGATAATGACAGTGAATCAAGTGAAAGTGATTTAGAATTTGTAAATTATGATAATTTTAATCAATCAAAAAATGATTTTCGTGAAAATAATTCTAGTTCTAGTGAAGAATTCAGTGATGATAGTTTCGAAGATTACGATAAAGTTGAAAATAAAGCTGAAAATGTTAGATTAGGAGAAATAGTAGATACAGAGAATATTGATTTTTATACGAAAACACAGTTGTCGGATGAAGAGGAACGTCCCCCGCCCGAACCCCCTCCTGACTCTCCGGATGGTTCCCTTCTAAACGCACATGATACAGATGACTTAGAAAAATCAACAAGTCGACCCTCGCATAGCAATATAGTTGAATGTAAAGACCAGTTAAGAATGCGGAAAGATAATTATGCATACTTTTTATCGACAACTGGTATCCCTTTGGATAATGGATCTTCAAGTCTATTTAAACAGAATGAACTCCCACAATTTAAAAATCTTTTACTGAATGAAGCTAAAGAAATTAAAAAGGAAAATAACTTTTTACACATTGCATTACCAATTACCACTGATTCAAGCGAAAGTATTACGCAGATAACAAATAACATTAAATTAACAATTCAATCATTTAAAAATTTAACTGAAAAACTTAAAATACGATCGGTTAGTATTGCGAAAACAGCTGTCATAAATCATGTTAATTGGCGAGACATTGAATTAATTTTAAAGGAAACCTTTTAGAATTCTTGTACTACAATCATAATTTGTAAAGGTTATGTGCAATATGCAACAAAAGAACAGAGACAAATTTTGATAGAAGAGGCGCATTCTTCTGCCTTAGGTGGTCACAAAGGAGTAACAAAAACGTATAACAGAATTAGGCAAAAATATTTTTGGGAAAATATGAAACTCGATATTCAGAAGTATATTCAAATCTTTTTGCAATGTCAATTAAAGAAATTAGTTCGAGTAAAAACTAAAAATCCAATGATTATTACCGATACCCCAGGAAGTGCATTTGAGAAAATTTCGATGGATATTGTAGGACCGCTACCATCAACTGAAAGTGGTAACGAATGTATTTTAACTATACAAGATTGTTTAACGAAATACTGTATCGCAGTACCTTTACCAAATCAACAAGCTAGTACAATTGCAGATGCATTTGTTAAAAAATTTATTTGCATTTTCGGATCCTCTAAAGGTGCTTTAACAGATCAGGGAACAAATTTCTTAAGAAGTAACTTAATGAAACGACTTGCAAAACGTTTTCGTATTCGTCAATTTAAGACCACGTCTTTTCATCCACAGTCAAACGGTTCATTAGAAAGATCTCATCACGTGTTAGCAGAATACCTTAAACAATTCATTAATAAAAATACTCAATGGGATGATTTACTTGAATTAGCTATGTTCTCTTACAATACGAGTGTTCATGAAGGAACTAAATGTACTCCATATGAGTTAGTTTTTGGAAGATTGTCACGATTACCGTCAAGTTTACCTTTGCTACAAGAAGAGAAACTAGAAACATATGACGATTATCTTACAAATTTAGTAACAAAATTGCATGGCATTCAGGCTCTAGCACGAAAAAACTTAATTCAATCTAAAGAAAAGTCAAAAACATATTATGATCGAAAAACTAATCCTCAAAATTTTAAAGTCGGAGATAGCGTATTTTTACTTCAAGGTCCTAAACCTAAGAAACTAGGAAATCAATACACAGGCCCACATGAGGTTCTAGAAATTCTGTCTAAGGGAAATATTAAAATAAAAATTAATAAAACACCTAAAATCGTACACATTAACAGACTTCGTTTGTCTCACATAAAACATAACAACCCAATGTAGAAAAAAATATATATTCTTTCTGCCACAACAAAAACACACAAACTTCTATTTTATTATAAATTGCATTAATCGTTGTTAAATCGTTGAATAAAATCTAATATAGTTTTGCTGTGTTTCAGGAACATCGTAGAAGCGATATATAATCTTCATTGTTTTTACTAATATCTATTTATCTTTTCAGAAAATCCTATATAAAAAACAAATAATATTTTAACCTTCTTTTTCCTATATCCCTTCTTTTTACCTTAAAAAATATATATAATAAATTTTTCTACAAAAATTGTTAACAAACTAAAATTGTAATCTATTAATATTATAAAATTGAAAAATAACTATTAAAAATATTGTATTTTTATTAAAAGAAAAAGAAACTTAACTTTACAAGCACTAAATTTTTATCACCTTTTAATGAGATTATCTTTCAAATTAAAATAACATATGACATAGGAAAATTTAAAAAAAACATTTGACAGATAACTAAATATGATAACTTCGTACAAAAAACAGATTTCTCTAAAAATTTTAGACACATCTGTTTCTCTAAAAATAAAATTTCTATCTAAAATTTTAGAAAACATACGAATTTTTTTTTCTTAACATAGAAAGAATACTCAAAATTCTTTTGCTTTTTCTTTCTTTCAGGGAAGGTAAGGGTGACTACAAATGTCTAAAAAAAAAATTCTGAAAGAAATAAATTCTTCAAATAATAAATTAACGAAAATTTTTTCCCAATGTATGATTTATGATTATTATAATTATCATAAATAGTTCTTCAAACCAAAGCAATTTATAAAATTTCCTTTGGACATTTCTAAAAAATAACATAAAAAATAAATATAATTCAAAAATAAAAAAATTCAAAAAAATGTCATTAATGTTGTTATCTTTGAATCTTTATGCTAATTGACATGTGAATCATCAAATCATAAAATTTTAATTTTAAACTATAAATGCAAATTTAATTTAAAATTTTATATTAAAACTTCTAACCTCAAAATGTTATGTGAATTAACACTTTTAACCTAAACATGTATATTGTCAAATCGTACTGCAATGTATGCGTGAGATTTTAAACTAACATTCCCAAACATTAACTGTTCACTTTAAATATTCAAAAATACTGAAAATGTATGTACGACTTTAAATCTAAATCAACATCACTTGCCTTGAAATGTAAGCAATTCTCAAAATATTCATCAATGTTTGTATAATTCAAAATTTATATTAACATACCTTACAAAAAAATATTTATGGAAATTTTAACAATGAATGTATGAGTGATTCTAACTTTTAAAACATATTTGAAATTTTAACAATTTGTAACAATAAAATTCTCTTTTAAAGTCTAACGTCTCAGTATATGTGCACGTGTGTATTTATTAATCAGAACTACTCTAAAATTATTGTATTTGATAAACAATGGTGACGCGATCTGAAGAAAGGGACCTTAGAAGCAAATCATTTTAAGGTTGGGTTAGAGTTACTTTTTTCTTGTTTGAAAGTTTCTTTTTACTTATTTCGAATTAAAATCAGTGTTTATTAAATATTTTAGTTTTAATGAAGACTTAAACTTCAATGATTTATATTGACAGTTGATCCTTTTTTTGTATTTTCAATTAAAAAATTGCAAACATAACCTATAATTTCTTGCTTCTAAGGTCCCTTTCTTCAGATCGCGTCACCTAATTAATCTTGCTAAATCTTGTATGTGTGCATTTACTAATTAAAACTCTTTTAAAATCATTTAACAAAAATACTTGCACTAACCAGATTTATTAAACAAATGTACTAGTTCTCTTAAAACACTAAACAAAACACAAAACATTAAAACAAAAATATTTGTATTCTGTATGTGTACGCATGTTTTTACTAACTCTTTAATCAAATATTTGTATTAATCAGATTTCCGCAAGGAATGTTCTATTTAACCTCTTGCTAAATCTTGTATCGTATGTGTGTACTTACTAAAACATTTATACAATTTTTAAAATTTATATTAAAATTTTGTATGTGACGGGTTCCACGTTAAGTGACCCAGGTCAAAATTTTAAATGTTTGGGATCGGGTTAAAATTTTGCAGAAACAGTAGTCCTATTAGATACAATTAAAAATACCAAATATTATTAATTTATTTAAACAAATATAAAAACTGGAGGGGGTCAAAGGTTAAATTTTTGGTCTAACATGGAATATTTGAAAAATTTGTAGTTTCTTTAAAACAAAACGAAAATACGTTTTCTATTTTGGGTTTTTCTGATGTTTTTCAACACACTCTAATGGTGTAAACAAATGTAGAGAAAAAAACTGTTTGACCTTGAAAAATTAAATTAAAAAATAAAATTTCATTTTTTCATCAAATGGACAGTTTTTATTTTTTAAAAAAAATTTTTATCATAAAGGTGAGGTTTTTTCCTAAAAAAATGTATATGTCAAAACGTGGGACAAGAACTTTTAACTGGTCAAAATAAACATTTACTTCTGCAATCCACCGCCCCTGCTCGTTGTTGGGCTATATATTGTTTATAACAATTGAAATAAATTATTTTATGCTTTATTAATTATCTGGTGGTCATATTGGATGAATTTAAATTGATTTAGATCATGTGCATCAACGGAATAAGAAAATAAACCTCCTTTTTTAAAAAAGTGTATTAATTTGTTAACTTTGATTTTAAAAAAATTATAAATAATTAAAATCTCCAAAATCGGCCTCGAAGGATGTCTTAAGAATTTATTCCCCTTTAACTTAAGACAAAGAACACTCAAATCGGTTAAAAATTGTAAGCTATAGACATTTTTTAATAGTAAATTGTAAAAAAAATTCCACTGTGGGACGGTGCACGGCAGAAGTAAATGCTTAATTTGACCAGTTAAAAGTTCTTGTCCCACGTTTTGACCTATACATTTGTTTTTAGGAAAAAACCTCACCTTTATGATAAAATTTTTTTTAAAAAAATAAAAACTGCCCATTTGATAAAAAAATGAAATTTTATTTTTTAATTTAATTTTTCAAGGTCAAACAATTTTTTTTCTTTACATTTGTTCACACTATTAGAAAGTGTTGAAAAACAGCAGCAAAACCCAAAATAGAAAACGTATTTTCGTTTTGTTTTAAAGAAACTACAAATTTTTTAAATATTCCATGTAAATTTTTGACCTGGGTCACTTGACGTGGAACCCGTCATGTATATGTGTACGTTATAACTAAAGAACTAATCCAGACTTTGTCTCAAACATACTAATCAAATCTTGTTCTACGCCAAAATCAATTGTGAATCTAAACATGACACTTCCCTTTCAGTAATAAGTTTTGATTGTACTACGAATTCAAATTCAGAAATTGTTCAATTTCATTTTCCAATTCCCGAATTTTAAAGGGGGGAGGTGTCATGTCTATCTTGTCATTTTTCCGATTGGTTCTCCATTTACACGTGATACAAGTTTTATCACTTTAACCCAGAGGTAATAAAAATGGGTGGTAAAACATAAAATTCCCCTTGTGGAAGAAAACAATATAAGGGGCCACCTTCGCCGAATTCATCAGTCCAGGAAGAGCCTTCAACTTAACTAGACGCAAGTCACCACTTCGCGTCTTCTTTGTATCAGTCGAGAAACCGCGACCAAGTTAACAAGTCGTGTACTACCCCTAAACGTATTCTTCGTGTCAGTCCAAAATCTCTTCAAGTACCAAGTGCATTCTTCAAGTCTCCGTCAAGCTCATTCAAGAAGAATTTAATCAAGGAGATAACTTCTAATACGACGCACATCTCTATTTTTCCGAAGACTGCATTATTTCGACTTCAACGTCAAATCAATAATTTGACACCTGGACTCCGGACCTTTCACTTTGGCTGGCCCGAAAACATTTCAAGGAAAATCTATTGCCTTCTCTGTCTACGTTAGAGGACGTCATTTCTTCGACCACACACTGTACGAAATATCGTCTAATGGGTCTATGTCTCTAATAATAATTCTTATAGGTAAGTAACTAATACTTTTACATTTCGTCCCCATCTAAATTCTCGATTGATTCTACAAAGTCCGTATTTGTTTCAGTATCCCTGAAGACATGACATTTCGATCTACTCTTTCTCTTTCACTCTAATTGTAAAGGATTTAAAAAAAACTTTAATAATATAACTTCAATTAAACAGTTACTCTTTCTTAAAACCTGTCCCTTGAAATCAGAGTGTTTCGACTCTGTGAATAAATCAGGTATGAATCACCGATGCCGGACAAATTAAATATATAAATTAATATTATGTTTAGTTTCATTCTTGAGACATAACATTATTTTCAAAATAAACAAATTTTACAAAAATTTTTTAATGCAAATATCTAGAAAAATAAAAATAATTTTTTATTGTTACTTAGTATACTTCATTAGGACCCTAATCACTCTCAATTCTGATAATATGAGAAAAATCTGAGACATCATATGTCGTTTTCATATGAAACGCCCCATATACATATGGGGCAAAATTTCTCAAGTGTACCAATGTCAAAATTGCAAGTTGTTGGATCGGGCTAATATTTTCAAAGTATTTAGTACTATGTATGAGTACTTCAACCACCAAGTATTATGAAATTTTATAACAAACTAGCACAAATAACGCGTGCGTAAAGTTTCTTGTTTCACTTTTAACATATGTGGACGTCCACATAAAAAGGGCCCATATTGTCGGTTCCAGTTTTCGAGATAATCGCAAGTTAGTAATTTTGGAGCAAAATCTTAATTTTTTTTGTATTTTTTATTATCAATCTACATGTTTTGACAAGTCGAATCATGCGGTTTTCATTAATTTATCGATAATTTAACTGTTTCATTTCATTAGTTCTTTAGAAAAATGAAAAGGGCCCATTTTGTCGGTCATTTACAAAAGTAATCCGAATTTTAAAAATGGAGGTGTGGAAAAATTTAAAACCTCTTGATTTTTCATCTTTAAGGTGTCCTGGACTGTAAATAATTCTTATCTGAATAACTTCCGAGAAGAACCAGAGATATTGATGTTAGAATCTTTTTTTTGTAATTTTCGAAATGAAAATTTGGATATTGCGTCAATTTTTTCATAATAGAGACTGTCAAAAAATTTTTAATAAGTTTAATATATATTCTTTTTCTTCAAATTACACATTAAAATTGTACCTAATCATTAATCTTGTAAAAAATGGGTTTTTAATAGAAAAATTCTCCTTTTTAGAAAAGGGCCCATATTGTCGATTTTTAGTACTTTAGTGCGAAATTTTTGAAAATTAAGAGGGGGGGATGGTTTTAAAAATTTAAAACCTGTTGTTTTTTTATCTTCAAGGTGCCCTGAACTGGAAACAATTCTTATCTAAATAACTTCCAAGAAGAACCAGAGGTACAACAATTAGTTGATATCTCAATCTTTAATTCCGTTTTTCTCGAAATGAGGTTTGTGGCGTTCTAAACTTTGAAATTTTGTAACTCAGCGAATTTTTAACCAAAAAAGTTCTAAGTCCACTCAAAATTTTCCAAATTTTGCCAGGAATACGCCCATATAGATAACTCCAATAGTGCCAAAATGGGCCCTTTTCATGTGGACGTCCACATATATATAACAATAATGTAATTTTTACATTACATGTCACATAAAAATTAATGAAAGCGTGAATGCCAATGAGACGATAATGAAAAATATGTTCATTACATTATTTTTGACTTATTAATTATCAAAAATAAATTACATTTAATTACAATTAATTATTTATTTGTTATTTTGTTTCTAATAGTTTTCTAGTCAAAATTAATTAATATTATTTTCATGTCATTAACATTAAAAAATTTAATTATTCAGAAGAATTCTACACAAAATCACTATTTTTTTAAATTTATTTAGGGAGAGCAGGAAAAAGTCAGAAAATTTTGTCAAAAGTGCTGGAATAATATTCAATTTCAAGAATACATAAGAAAATTCTGAATGTTATTCTTCATCATTGAAAAGATTTTATATATTTCAAACTCTTCCTGTTTTTAACAATAATTAGACTTTACAGATTTAAAATTGATTTTCTTAAATAATTTAATTTTTGAAAAACTATCGAGAAAAAATTATTTTTTATTTATTACTTTAGAATAATTTTTTATTTAATAATTAAAAAAATAATTGAATTTTATGAAATTTGTATTTAAAATTTTTTTATAAATAATATAATATAATAATATAATATAATATAATATAATATAATATAATATAATATAATATAATATAATATAATATAATATAATATAATATAATATAATATAAATAACATAATAATATAATCCATATTGGTTAATCCAAAACAATTTTGGACATATGTAAATTCTAATAAGCACGAGCACAGTATTCCGAAACACATGTTTTATAAGGATGAATCTGGTGATACCAATCATGAAATTTCTAATCTTTTCGCGAAGCACTTTAAATCAGTGTATACATTACCAACATCTACTGTCCCAGATTTATCCTTTAATAGTAAATTTGATGTGAACTTGAGATTCATAACAATAACTAGGAATGATATTTTCAAAAAGATAAAAGATCTAAATGAAAATAAAGGGCCAGGCCCTGATAAAATTTCTCCTTCCATAATTAAGTTGTGTGGATATTCGCTTATTGAACCATTGTTTATTATTTTTAATAAATCATTAAAATCTTCAATATTTCCCTTTGAATGGAAAAGAAAATTGGACAAGTGCGAGTTGTACTCGCACTGCAATGGCGGGTTCCGTACACAAATATTAAAACAATACTTGCAACATTTATCGGTAATTAGTAGAATTAAAAAAAAACAATTAAAAAAATATATTAAAATCATTTGATAAGAAGAAATAACTAAAAAAAATTAAAATATTGTATATCTAATATTGTAAACAATAATAAGCAGAGGATCAAAATTTTCAAAATTATAGTTCCTCTGCTTATTATTGTTTACAATATTAGATATATACAATACTTTAATTTTTTTAGTTATTCTTTTTTATCAAATGATTTTAATATATTTTTTTAATTGTTTATTTTAATTCTACCAATTACAGATAAATGTTGCAAGTATTGTTTTAATATTTGTGTACGGAACCCGCCATTGCAGTGCGAGTACAACTCGCACTTGTCCAATTTTTTTTTTTTATTTTTTTATTTTTTGAACAAAATTTTCAAAATTTATTATAGTTCCTCTGCTTATTATTGTTTACAATATTAGATATATACAATACTTTACTTTCTTTAGTTATTCTTTTTTATCAAATGATTTTAATATATTTTTTTAATTGTTTATTTTAATTCTACCAATGACAACGCTATGGCCATCATTACATATCAAGTTCTCTATATTTTTCCTGTAATATTTGAGTAAAAATACACCAGCATGCAAAATTTCAGCCCTCCATGTCGAATAGTTTAGAAGTTAAGGGGGGGGGGGGAATGGTCACTTTTTATGCATTTTTGGCCAAAAATCTTGTTATTTCCTTGACAACGCTATGCCCATCACGTCCAATCACATTCGCTATATTTTTCCTGTAATCTACGTGTGAAAATACATATCTGTACCAAATTTGAGCTCTTTAGGTCAAATAGTTTAGCCGCTAGGGGGGGGACACGATTTGGCTACGGACAACAGAGTCTCACCAATAGGGTTCCGCCGATACACCGTAGGTGTACGGAACCCTAAAAAGGTGTCATAGTACCTGTTTATAAGTCTGATAATAAAAATAATACTCAAAACTATAGGCCTATCACGATTCTGAGTGCTTTTGCAAAAATTTTTGAATCTATAATATATAACTTTTACTCTGCAGTCTCGGAAAGCATAATAGACGAACAGCATGGATTTGTCAGGGGTCGTTCAACGTTAACCAATCTTGGAATTTTTACAACCTTCCTGACTAATAATCTAGAAAAGGGCTTTCAAGTTGATGTTATTTATGCTGACATATCTAAGGCGTTTGATAAGGTGGACCATAATATATTACTGAGTAAAATGAAGTCATTGGGTGTTTCTGACAATATAGTTGATTTTTTAAAAAGTTATCTTTCTGACAGGCGTCAGGTGGTGAGAGTTGGTGGGGAATTTAGTAATCCTTTTATTTCTACTTCTGAGGTATCACAGGGCTCACGTTTGGGACCCTTAATGTTTATTATATATATATGAATGACATAAAGCCTATTTTTACGCACTCCTCTTTCCTGCCCTACGTGGATGACCTTAAATGTTACAAAGTAATTAACTCATCTACCTTTCAAAAAGATGCCTCTGATTTACAAAAAGATTTAAATAAGTTGCAAAAGTGGTGTGTCAATAATCATCTGAATATAAACATTAAAAAGAGCTATGTGGTATCTTTTGCTAAAGGTAGAGTAAACTTGAATAACTATATTTTGGATGGTCATAGCTTGGGTAGAGAGGTGAGGGTGCGTGATTTGGGTGTTATATTTAATAGTAATCTGATATTTAATGATCATATCACCGACACTGTCTCGAGAGCCTCAAAATCCTTGGGATTCATAATGAGAAGTGCTTCGGTTTTTCATAACTTGATGACTATCAGAACATTGTACCTGACGCTTGTAAGAACTATTATTGAATATGCAAGTATTATTTGGTCGCCTTTTTACGTTTTTCATATAATCAGAATAGAGTGAGTTCAAAATAGGTTCCTTAGATTTGCAGCAAGAATACTCAGAATTCCCTTTGATAAGCAATCTTACGATTATAGGGAGTTAAGAACAGTATTGAATGTTCCATTGTTAACCTCGCGTTTTTTCTTTACTGACATGGCGTTTTTATACAGACTTATGAACGGAGCTATATACAGTCCATCACTCCTCTCTATGATAAATTTATCTGTACCAAGAATGTTCTCTAGACGATATACTTTGTTCTCGGTAGCCTTCCACAGAACTAATTATGGCAATAACACATTAATTACTCGGCTTAGTAGAGAAGCTAATATGATATCTGATGATATTAATTTTTTTGATGATAGTTCTGCGAGGTTTGAAACATCATTACGTAAAATTGTTTATAAATTGAACTAAAATGTGTACTTATTGAGTGGCAACCTAGATTTTAAAACAAATTATGTTAACTTTAGTTTTAGGAGTACTTATGTACGAAAGGGCTTGTCCCGTTATGTTCTCTAAATAAATAAATAAATAAATAAGTAGTAAATGTCACGCCCGCCAAACAAAGTATTTAATTTATTATTATTATTATTTTCATTATTATTATTATTATTATTATTATTTTTATTATTATTATTATTATTATTATTATTCTTTTGCTTAGGGGCTTTTGGGAAATCTGCCTACAGATACCTTGGATTCCGCACTCCAAGGTTATGTGGGGTTGGTATGATGAAACAAAAGGAAATATTAAAAAAAAGATAAATAAATAAATGTTATAATAAATTTAATAAACTGGCGACCCACTAAAACCCGTAACCCTTCTTCTGGAGCCCTTCACCCTCCCTCGGAACTGTCGTAAGACTTCAGCCTTCGAGGGTGGCGCTCTAACTCTGTCGCTAATGCGACCTTCTTCTTCTTTCTGCGGTTTTCCTACGTCCGTAGTTAAAAAAAATGATTAAAACTATTTCATAGTCTAAGCGGAATTTACAGCACAACAATAATTTAAAAAAAAAACAAAAATTTTTTAAGAAGTTTAAAAAGTCAAAAGATAAAATCGCAAACGGATATAAAAAAGAAAAGAAAAAAAAGTAAACACATATATAATATTGAAAAGACAAAACTGTACAGAGATGAATAAAAAACACAAAACAATTAAAAAATGTATAAGGACAAATAAATCACAAAATAAATTAATAAAAAACAAACAAAACAAATTAAAAGCTGTTTAAATTACGCTTTTTGGCGACGTCGGGATCCTTCCTCGACATAACCGATATTATAAAGTTCTCGACATTCCGCCAATTTTCTTCTGACTGGGTCATCAGCGATACCATGTTCTCCGGTGTAACTTGTCTGCTTACACCTTCGAACATGGCCCGCCTTTCCAAGTTCCATTTCTTGCATGAGAAGAGGGTGTGCTCCGCGTTGTCCTCAGGGAACTGGCAATATGCACACACCTCGTCCTCGCGTAATTTAAAGAGACACAGGTACGAGTTAAAACACCCGTGACCTGTGAGCGCCTGAGTCAGATAATAGGAAACCTGACCATGTTTCCTATTTATCCAGGTGGCGAGTGCCGGGATAAGACGATAAGTCCATCGACCTCTTTCCTCACCATCCCATCTTTCTTGCCATCTTTCTATGAGCCTGTGCCTCGCTTCTTTGCGGATCAGGCCCTTGCTTGGTCTTAATTCCTCATCCAAGGAACTGCTTTCTTTAGAGAAGAGAAACATTTCTTCCCTTTCCCTCGCAAAAAGATCTGCTGGCGGGACACTTGCAAGGACCTGCACAGCACTCGTAGATACCGTCTTATATGCAGAGATGTTACGCGTTGTTATCGATCTCTGCGCCGACAGAACCTTTTCAAAGATGGTCACACATCTTTTACTTCTCAGGGATGGGGCCCACGCTGGTGCTGCATAGAGCATTTTAGCGTGGGCTACACTTGCCACCAGTCTTCTTTTTTGTTCACGGGGTCCGCCTACGTTTGGCATTAACCGTGAAAGATTAGCCGCACACTCGATCGCCTTATTTGACGCCGTAGCCATGTGGTGGTGGAAGTTTAACCTTCCATCCAACTTCACACCAAGATATTTAATTTGCTTACTCCACTTGACCTCGAATCCGTCTATCACGATTCGTGGGAGCTCATAACCACGTCTGTCTGTGACCAGCAGTACCTTGGTCTTTTCCAGGGCCATTTCAAGACCTCTGGTATCCAGCCAGCTTTTTGCTAGTTGCAGACATTCGTTCACCAATGTCCTAAGAGCCTCCTTACTTTCGGCAGTGCACACGAACAACGCCTCGTCCGCAAAGCCGATGATCACCGCACCTTCGGGTAGATCCATTCGCAGAAAATCATCGTAAGATACATTCCATACAAATAAACCCACCCTCGAGCCTTGAGGAGCACCACGCTGCATCTCTTCCTTGAGAGTGCAGGTGTCTTTCTCATATATAACCCACCTGTCGCTAAGATAATTATCCATTATTCGCAACAAGTAGGGCGGCATGTTTTTCTTTTCCATCGACTCGATGAGTTCTTTCCATTTTGCGGAATTAAACGCGTTGCGTATGTCAATTGCTACCAACGCGCAGAAGCTCTTCTTTTTTCCGGGTCCCAACTTGTTTTTTTCTGCTTTGGCTATGTTTAGGATCTCATTACTTATCTCGTTACTTATCCCATCAATTCCAGGCGCCTTGCCTGTTTTCAATCTTTTGCCTGCTTTTTGTAGTTCACTAAGTGTGAAGAGTTCTTTTTCTTCGACTTTGCAAAAACTGCAGTCCCTTCTAAGGTATGGCTCTGCAGGAGGAAACAAAGAATTTATTATCTTTCTGACCCAATCGGGATTGTCCAGGCCGGGGGTCTTTTGCCTCGTTACTAATTTCTTAGTAACGATTTTAAAAGCCAGGCCCCATGGGTCCTTATCGACTTCCTCGATTAGGTCCTTCCAGCTACGGCGTCGCGACTTGCGGATCTCTTTTTTGAGGTTCTTTTTTGCTTCCTTGAAAGCCTCTTTTAGCAAAGGATCTCCCTTAGATCGGGTGTATGTCCTTCTTTCTTTGAGGCATTCCTTTCTCAAGGAGGCCAGCTTCTCTGACCACCAGTGCAAGGATTTTTTCCTTGGAAAGGCCTCTTTGCGACGTGGCATCGACGCATTGCAAGCGGTGACGATTATATTTCGCACCGCTCGCACCTCTCCATTTAGACTTTTCGGCCTTCTCACCCAACCAGAATCCTCAATTAAGATAGTTTCTTCTAGGGACCGGTCGAACTTCTGCTTGTTGAGTTTCTTAATGTTTCACGAGAAGGTTTTGCGACTAAATATATTAGACGATGCGATCGTTAGATCTATAATTGATCCGACCGCACCTCGTCTAAAAGTCCATGTATTACCTCGGTTTACAGCTAATAAGTCGTTTCTGGAGATCATTTCTCCAATACGAATTCCTCTCTTGTCGAGTCTCGTCTCACCCCACTCTGGCGACTTTGCGTTAAAATCGCCAGTGATGATGACATCCAGCCTGGATTCTGTGAGGCTCGCTTCTAAGTCTTCGATATTGGCTTCGAAGTTTGTCAGTGGGTTGTTGGGTGAAAAGTAGCAGCTATACATACGTATATTAGCTACCTCTATTTACACGAACCCACTGCTCGTCTCCAGAAACTTGTCAACCTGCAATTCTGGGTTGCACAGCTTTATTGCGGCTCTCTTTGCCTTATTCTTATACCAAGGGGCGAGGTCGCTTCCTTGATACTGCTCACTGCAGAACAGGATTCGGCCAAGTTTAATCAGAATGTCACTTTCTGTTTCTGCCAAGCGGATTATAGCAACCTTAGTTCCTCTGTAGCGCGGCAATAATTTGCACTTCATAGTCAGGTCGGATTTGCCCAGTTTTTCTTTCAATGCTGAAGTCACCTCACTCTCTGTAGTGGCTTCATCCAGGTCTTTGATTTCTAGAGACCTCTTATTTACTAGAGGTATGACCTCAGCTACGCCATGCAGGGCCGAGGACAGACTGTCCGCAAATTTTAAGGTCTCTCCACCCTTTTTCACTATCAGGAGAACCTCGTGTTTAAAAGTTCTCCTGATTTTCTGGATCACGGTACCTGTATCTTCAGGTTTAACCTTTGATTTTATCAGCGGCAAGATACCCTTATAAGATTTTGGGTCTCTTGCAGTAATTTTTACCGCTTCCGTGGTTCAGTAATCTTTTATAGAGAAACAATTTGTTACAAATTAAATCATACAGGACTCTGTCGATTGCCTTCTGATTTTAGACATCAAGGACTCACATTGACCCTACCATGTTAAAAACCCAATAATATTAGACCTATTATTCACCTACGGAACTACCTATTGGCTTCAAACTTCGTAGATGGATGGTCTCGTTTAGTCGCTGATGCGACTCTTCCGTGCCGCTCTTGTTCTGGCCTTATTTTCTTCTTGTCCTTGACAGGGTCTTCTTGGCTTCCTCTAGGGCAGTTCTGAAGACCTTGCATCCTCCTGATCCGGCGACATGTTGGATACTCTCCTCCTCGCCGAACTTCGCCTTGCATAAGAAGCAGCATGGGCTCTTCTTACAATCTGCTGCCTTATGGCCAGCTTCTCCGCACTTGAAGCACGCAGCCGACCTATCTACTGCTTGGCAATCTCTGCCTATATGGCCTTAGTCAAGGCATTTGTGACACCTTGTGACCATAACTCTCCTACTGATTCTGCAGGACACAAAACCGATTTTGATGTGCCTTATCTTCTTCAGTCTGGTAGCATCCTCCTGGGTGGTGACCACGACAGCGAGTTTCATACCTCGCTTATTTGGTCCAAGGACCGTCTAAGGCCTCCTTGACGTCCTGCTGTACGGTGAGGGTCTCCATGTCGCGGATCTCCAGCACAGTCTGCCGGTCCGCCATCTGCACTTTTCCCAGATCGCCGATAACCTTAGTCACCTCTTGGGCGAACAACTTCTTGTTTGAAGACCCTCCAATCTTAATGAGAAGGTCTCCCTTTTTAATGGGTAAAGCTCCCACAACCCTTGTCTGACTGGCCTCTAGGTCAGCCTCTTTTTGAACTTTCGCCAGCACTTCGGCGAAAGTTTTTCCTTCGGCCACTTTAACGATCACTGTGGCTCTTCCCTTCTTGACCTGGTCTGGCTTTGGAACCGTTTTGATCCCCTTGCCTCCAGTCTTTTTTGGTCTCTCCTCCTTTTTCCTTTTTAGATCCTTCGCAGGCTCAGGATCACTTCTCTTTCGCTTCTGAGCATCTAAGACGACGTTTCTCAACACGATTGCGTTACAACGATCTCTTCTCACTCTGCGATCTTGTCTAGCTTCTTCAGACCAGGTCAAACCCTGGAAGAAACTCTTGTCCTTTTTCGCAGCTGCTGCGTGCTTCGTTTTGATCTCCTGTATGAGCGATGTTATGTTTTTAAGTCCATCCTTGATTGTCATATTGACATTTCTTTGGACATCGCAGGACTTTATCATCTTACTGACCTCTTCTTCCATTGCTAGAATGCATGTCGCCTCTTCCTCCCGCAGCTTTATGCATTCATCTTGGCCCTTGTTGCAGCTAGCAATGTCATTCGCTGAAGCATTACTGAAGACAGAAATGCAGCTAGCCTGACTTGTCACACTGCTCGTACTCCCTCGTCTTTCCACCTTCTCCACGATGATCTGTGGAACTACCAACGCGTTGTTGCCCTCCTGCATCCTTGGGTCAGTGGCCATCATCCTCACGCTAGGCGCTTGATGATCGGAACCAGTGAGAGATTCAGCCGAAGCATTACTCCGCAGGTACTCTTCCTCGTTTTTACAATCGCTCATACTTGGTGTTTGTCCCGTATCGAGGGACAATCGGGCCTTAACAGGGTACTACCATCTGGCTAGGATGGGCCCTAAACCGCCTTCGTTGGTTACATAGACGTTATTGCATTGCCGGAGCATTGATGCGACGTCTACGATATCCAGTGTCAGGTGAACTCGGAAGCTCGGACCTCGAAGGATTATTATTATTATTATTATTATTATTATTATTATTATTATTATTATTATTATTATTATTATTATTATTATTATTATTATTATTATTATTTTTTTTTTTTTTTTTATTCACGGGGGAGAAGAGGAAATGCATTAGCGCATGCCCAGGAAGATCCCACTTACCTGGGGTATGTCGGACTCGCACAAAATGCAAGGAAAAAAAAGAAACCTCACATACCTGCTTTTACGGCAGTCACAATACCGACTAAAACCTCTTCTTGATTCCCCTGGGTTTCGAACCTTCTATCCACCTACGGAACTACCTTTCGGCTTCAGACTTCGCAGATGGATGGTCCCATTCAGTCGCTGGCGCGACTCTTCTGTGCCGCTCTTCTTCTGGCCATTATTTTCTCCTTGTTCTTGACAGGGTCTTCTTAGCTTCCTCTAAGGCAGTCCTGAAGACCTTGCACCGACCTGATCCAGCGACGTGTTGGATGTTCTTCTTTTCGCCGAACTTCGCCTTGCATAAGAAGCAGCATGGGCTCTTCTTACAATCTGCTACCTTATGGCCGGCTTCTCCGCACTTGAAGCACGCAGCTGACCTATCTACTGCTTGGCAGTCTCGACCTATATGGCCAGAGCCAAGGCACCTGTGGCACCTTGTGACCATAACTCTTCTACTTATTCTGCAGGACACAAACCCGATTTTAATGTGCCCTATCTTCTCCAGCTTGTTAGCGTCCTCTTGGGAGGTGACCACGACAGCGAGCTTAATACCTCGCTTATTTGGTCCGAGGACCGTCACCTTCCTGCTTCCTGCTGGCACCGTAGATAGTTTGTCCAGGGCTTCTTTGACATCCTCCTGTTCGGTAAGGGTGTCCATGTCGCGGATCTCCAGCACAGTCTGCCGATCCGCCATCTGCACCTTACCTAGATCGCCGATCACCTTTGTCACCTCCTCGGTGAACAACTTCCTGTTCGAAGACCCCCCAATTTTAATAAGGAGGTCTCCCTTTTTAGTGGGTACAGCTCCCACAACCCTTGTCTGGCTGGCCTCCAAGTCAGCCTCTTTTCGAACCTTCGCCAGCACCTCTGCAAAGGTAGTTCCTTCAGCCACTTTGACGACCATTGTGGCTCTTCCCTTCTTATCTGAAGTTATCTTTGAAGCCGTTTTCATCTCCTTGCCTTTGGATCTTTTAGGAGGTCCCTCCTCCCTTTTCCTTTTTGGATCCTTCGCAAGCTCAGGATCACTTCTCTTTCGCTTCTGAGCATCCAAGACGACGTTTCTCAACACGATCGCGTTACAGCGATCTCGTCTAACTCTACGATCCTGTCTGGCCTCTTCCGACCAAGTCAATCCCTGGTAGAGACTCTCATCCTTTTTCGTAGCTGCTACGTGCTTCTCCTTGATCTCCTGTATGAGCGATTTTATGCTTTTGAGTCCGTCCTTGATTGTCATATTGACATTCTTCTGGACCTCGCAGGACTTCATCATCTTGTTAACCTCTTCCTCCATTGCTAGAATGCATGTTGCCTCTTCCTCCCGCAGCTTAATGCATTCATCTCGATCTTGGTTGCAGCTTGCAATGTCCTTTGCCGAGGCATTACTGAAGACAGAAATGCAGCTGGATTGACTCGTCACGCTGCTCGTACTCCCTCGTCTCTCCGTCCTGTCCACGATGATCTGTGGCACTACCAACGCGTTGTTGCCCTCCTGCATCCTTGGGCCACTGGCCACCGCCCTCACGCTCGAAAGCGCTTGACGATCGGAACCAGTGAGGGATTTAGCCGTAGCATTACCCCGCAGGTACTCTTCCTCGTTTTTACAATCGCTCATGATGGATGTTTCTTGTTTGCTGGTTTTGGTCCGCGTCGAGTATTTGATTTCCTCGATACCACCTATTTCTAGGAAGCTAACCTATCCGCCACCTGGCACGCGTCCGATAGAGGACCAGCAACCCCGCGCAAAAGAACAGCTCTAATGTATCACTGCTTTGCTAACTTTGCATAAAATTTCATATTTGTGCCTTCAAAAAATGAATTTAAAAATGTTTTGATAAAATTTTTTATCAGACTTAAATTTTAAGAAATTTTAATTATTCAATAAATTATTTATTTTTGCATTTAAATTATTAAATTATCTAATAAAAATTTATTTAAAAATGAATTTCAGTTAACGTTCTACATAATAATTGAATACCTATTAAAAGCATTATAGCATGAATTTTAAGAAATAATTAAATTTTATAATGGTTCCAAATCAAATTCTTTAAAAATTTGTATTTTTTATACTTATAACTGGGTCAGTCCATTATATTTCATCTGAAGCCGTTGCGGCCTATTTTTAAAAAAATCTCATAATTTGTAAAAATGATGTTTAATATCCATAAAATTCATTTTTGAGAATTATTTTATAAAATTTTTTATATTTAATTTAGAATTTTAATTTTTAAATTGAGTTGGACAGAAAAAAGGTTAGATTGACAGTTATGAAAATTTAATAAAAAAGCATGGAAATAATTTAGATAACACAAATTTCAAAATTGATATTTGTTAAAAATGAGCTAATTTACTTGTATAAATAGATTATCATGTAAACATACCCAAAATAATAGATAAAAATTGATTTTAAAATTTACCTATGAAATGTCGAAAGTCACTACATTTTAATTAAATTTTTCTAAAAAGTGTTATAAATATTAAAAAATTTATTACTTCTTAATGTAAAGTATTTTCAATGTACTTTCATAATAATAAAACTTTTTAATTTTATAATATAGAAATATGAAAAAATTTTACCTTTGATATTGAGTGTTTCATGATTTTCATTGATTTTAATTACTTATTTCTTCTCAGGTGCAAAACTAAAAAATCCAATTTTTGTCTTAATATTTAAGTTTGAACTTCTTTTCCATTCTATTAAATTTTGGTGATGGAGAACGAGCTACTTTTCATTTTAAATTTAGTTTAAAAAATCTGCTGAAAAAAAGAATTTGTTGGTTAAAATGCAGGTAATTTTATAACAGTAAAGTTGGCTATCGCAATAGTCATGCAAAAATCTACTTGCATTTTAACCAACAAATTCTTTTTTTCAGCAGATTTTTTAAACTAAATTTAAAATGAAAAGTAGCTCGTTCTCCATCACCAAAATTTAATAGAATGGAAAAGAAGTTCAAACTTAAATATTAAGACAAAAATTGGATTTTTTAGTCTTGCACCTGAGAAGAAATAAGTAATTGAAATCAATGAAAATCATGAAACACTCAATATTAAAAGTAAAATATTTCATATTTCTATAGTATAAAATTAAAAAGTTAGCACATATTATGAAAGTACATTAAAAATACTTTACCTTAAGTAGTAATAAGTTTTTTAATATTTATACACTTTTTAGAAAAATTTAATTAAAATGTAGTGACTTTTGACATTTCATAGTTAAGT
Organism: Leptopilina heterotoma; assembly: GCF_015476425.1. NCBI lineage: Eukaryota > Metazoa > Arthropoda > Insecta > Hymenoptera > Figitidae > Leptopilina > Leptopilina heterotoma. Next base: position 671,307 of record NW_025110845.1, read on the forward strand.
TTTAAAATCAATTTTTATCTATTATTTTGAGTATGTTTACATAATAATCTATTTATACAAGTAAATTAGCTCATTTTTAACAAATATCAATCAAGAAATTTGTATTATATAAATTATTTCCATCCTTTTTTATTAAATTTTCATAACTGTCAACCTAACCTTTTTTCTGTGCAACTCAACTTAAAAATTAAGATTCTAAGTTAAATTCAAAAAATTTTATAAAATAATAATTCTCAAAAATGAATTTTATGGATATTAAACATCATTTTTACAAATTATGAGATTTTTTTAAAAATAGGCCGCAACAGCTTCAGGTGAAATATAATGGACTGACCCAACTAACAATCCTGTAGAATTAATTATTTTAAAAAAGTTTAATAGAACTTTTTTCTGAAATTATTTGAAGTATTAATTTTTTAATTTGTATTTAGTTGAAGAATTTCTGAATAATTTAAATTTCGTAAACAAATAGATTTTAAAAATTTTCAAAGAACTTTTTTCAAAAATTATTTAAAATAATTTATTCCTGTGGGAAAATAATAATGATTAAAATTTATTTAGAAAAGAAGTTATTGATGTTTTCAAATAATTTTAGAATTAAAGAAATTCGTAAATAAATGTAATGGAACATTTTTTGGATAGGAGTATCTAATCATTTTTAGAGTGAATCAGAATATTCTTTAGAGTCAAGGAAGAAGTCAAAATTTTGTCAAGTAATAAAGTTTTTCATATTAAAAAAGGAAATATTTCACAGGATTTAGATTTGTTAATTTTCTAAAATGTTTGTTACAAAATGCTAATTTTTTAGAAACAAAGGAAATAATGAACAATATAATAATATTAATAATTTTTTAGTTTAATAAAAATATTTTTGAATTATTTGAGAAATAAAAATAATATTATTAAATTAAAAAAATAATAACAAAATAAAGAAATGTAATATTATCTATCAAAACATATAAAAAACAAAAGCATGAATTTTGTTAAAAAATCGTTATTTAATATTTTATTTCTATTTTCTATCAAAACGAATAAAAAACAAAAGAATAACCATGACTAACTTCAGGTGTGGACAGACTGGACAGAATGAATAAATGAATACGACGATTATTATAGTTAATTGTAGAGGGGGTTGAAGATTTTGGATAAGTATGAACAGTGAGTTTTCTAAAAAATCGTAGCTTCTATATAATACAGCAAAAAAAATTTTGACCTATATGTTTTTGGTAGGTTTTTTCACGCTCTTTCAAAAAGTGAAAATTTTTTTTGAGAAAAATTCAAAATTTAACCCTTTTTTTAAATTAAAAATTTTTTTGATTTTTTTTCAAGAAGGACCCTTTTTTTCTCTTTTTTTACCAAAAGAAAGCTTAAGATGTGTACTTTTAATAACTAAAACGAAAAAAATTACGTTTTTTTTGGTTTTCGAATTATTAATTAATTAATTAATAAAAATTGAAATATTTTACGACAAAATAAAGTTAACGCAATTCTGAAGTTACTACTGTAAAGCACTACGAAATCCGCATCCAACGTGTCCAATATGAAATATTTTAAATAAATTGACGTTTTATAAATAAATATTTATAAAAATTAATTAACAAATGAATATCATTTATAAAAATAAAGATAAAGTGTTAGTTTTTTTTACACAAATGTATAAACATTTGTGTAAAAAAATGTAATGAATTCTACTTTTAAAAAAATGTATTCCAGTTATTTGCAACAATTGTTTAAATAAAATATTCAACACCTTTATGCGTGTGTTCCGCTGTATAACTATCTTCCCGGCTTAATATTATTTGACATTTTCTAAAAAATATTTTTTTATTTTTTACATTTTTGATGTAAGAAAAGATGGTTTCTTTTTTACATTAATAATTTTTTATTATTTTAATATTATTTATTATTATTAAATTATTTTGTAATTAATTTATTAGGAATTACGTAAAAATTTCTTGTTGATATTCAAATAATAAAAAATTATTAATGTAAAAAAAACATCTTTTCTTACATACAAAATGTAAAAAATAAAAAAATATTCTTCAGAAAATGTCAAATAATATTAAGCCGGGAAGATAGTTATATAGCGGAACACGCATAAGGTGTTGAATATTTTATTTAAACAATTGTTGCAAAACTCACTGTTCATACTTATCCAAAATCTTCAACCCCCTCCCCCCCTACAATTTGTTATAAAATTTCATAATACTTGGTGGTTGATGTACTCATACATAGTACTAAGGTTTTTTAAATGAAAAATTGGAGTTGTAACATTTAAAATAAACAAAAAAATTGTTTTGAAAATTTTAAAATTAATTTCTTTAAAATTGTTTTTGGAGAAAAATTTTGAAATTTTTTTTATCACAGGTTTACAAATATAAAACTTTTTCTTGTCAATCGAACAAAACATTTTTTTTTGAATACTAGGTGTTTTTGAGTTAGAAAATCATAGTTTTAATTTTATTCCCTCGTGCAGTTTTTTTGTAGCTTCGAATTTTGCATTTTCGAGGTGCGGTGTCACTTAAACTTACCTGTAGGAAAATAAACTTGTCAAAATATAATAAAAGAGGTATCATTGGAAAGGTTATTAAATTACCTTTCGATCCATAGGTCACAGAATAAAATTCAACGAAAATTAAGAGAATTACAGTCGATTAAAGATCAAATTTCATGACAATTTTAAGGATTTTTAGACATTTGAGTAACTTCTACTATTTTTTTCTACATCAAACAGGAAAAAATGTTTAGGTTTTAAAGTTATATTGATAGACTATATAATTACAAAAATTTTGAGCCCTTGTGGACCTCGATTGGATTAAAAAATGACAATTCTACACTAAATTTAGAGAACGAAACTACTTTTTTCATTTTTAGTATCCCTTAAACATTTCCAGCAAAAATTCAAGTAGCACAATTTAGTTAAGCGCTGAAGTTACTAAAATCACTAATCAAGGGTTTCTGAAGTTGTAGCTTTCGAATCCAATGTTAGTTTTTCAAATTTCAAAATAGCGGATCCAATATGGCGGACAAGTTTTGATAAATCAATTAAATTCGTTACTCGGGAGTTTGCGTGGTCGCTGATTGCGAATCAGATGTCAGATTTCAAAAATTCAAAATGGCGGATCCAATAGATGCGAATTCGATGGATTTTTAAAAAACTTGTTCACCATTATGAATCCATCATTTTCAATTTTCGAAATCTGACATCGGATTCGTAATCAGCGACCCCGAAAACCCCCGAGTAACGAATTTAAGACGAATTTAATCAATTTTTCAAAACTTGTCCGCCATATTGGATCCGCCATTTTGAAATTTGAAAAACTAACCTTGGATTAAAAAGCTACGACTTCAGAAACTCTTGATTAGTGATTTTAGTAGCTTTAGCGCTTAACTAAATTATACTACTTGAATTTTTGCTGTAAATGTTAAAGGGATACTAAAAATAAAAAAAGTAGTTTCGTTTACTAAATTTAGTGTAGAATTGTCATTTTTAATCCAATCGAGGTCCACAAGAGCTCAAAATTTTTGTAATTATATAGTCTATCAATAAAAATTTTAAAATCTAAACAGTTTTTCCTGTTGGATTTAGAAAAAGTAGTAGAAGTTACTCAAATGTCTAAATATCATCAAAATTGTCATGAAATTTGATCTTTAATCAACTATAATTTTCTCAATTTTCGTTGAATTGTATTCTGTGACCTATGGATCGAAAGGTAATTTAATAACCTTTCCAATGATACCTTATTTATTCTATTTTGACAAGCTTATTTTCCTACAGGTAAGTTTAAGTGACGTCGCACCTCGAAAATGCAAAATTTGAAGCTACAAAAAAACTGCACGAGGGAAAAAAATTTAAACTATGATTTTCTTACTCAAAAAACACCTACTATTCGAAAAAAATGTTTTGTTCGATTGACAATTTTACTGTAAACCAGTGTATTTATAACACATTAAAATTCCATTTAAATCTGTTAAGTACTTTCCGAAAAAAATGTTTTTTTTATTTTTCTTCTCTCCTCCATAACTCATAAAGGAAGTTTACAAAAAATCGGCCCAATACGCGATTTATGTTGTGGAAACGTTTTATACAAAAATTGGAAAGGGCATGTGTCAAAAGTATTCAAAATGTTTCAAGACCACCCTAAGGCGTCATTTTCATACATTTTTTCAGTGTCGCGTGGTGGCGTTAGCATTTGCTTTAGGGAAGCCTCTCGCGCCTCTAAAATAATGTTAATATTTGGGACGAAGATTATTAACTCCATAATCTAAACAAATGTATATTTTGGTAATAAAATTAACAATTTTTTAAAACTTATTTTGCTCAAATAAAAATTCACCTCATTTTAATGGATATCATGAAATATTATGGATATCATAACATCATCATTATGATGTTCATTACCTTCAAAAATAACAGTACTCGCATCACTGTCTACATCTAATTTTAAAAAGACACCATACACGCTGTCTGGTTCATTTACAGGAGATGTGGAATCTTTGTTCTCAATTTTATTCTGAAAAATAAAATACTAAAGAAAAAAACCTTCCTAAAAATAATTGGAAAAACAGAGAGAAAACATGCAAAAAATATCTGAAAAAGAGAGCTGAAAGAGGTAGACTAAATTAGTTTTAAACATAATATAATAGAAAGAGAAACTTTATTTCTGTCTTTTTGAAGGTTTTCCTGATCTACTGTAGATATTTTTCTCTTCATACTGGTTGGAATTTTTCTTTTATCAGCAATCCTTTTTCTTTTGAGGCATGTATTATCATCAATAATTATAGTTTCTCATGCTGGTTGAGGCTGTGAATTTGAAGCAATCGTCTATGCGAGCACCACATCTGATTGATTCATGGTTTTTGATGTTGAAGGTTTCGCAGACAATTTCGATGTAGAAGGTTGTACGGATTAAGCTGATTGATTTAAGATTTTTGATGTAGAATATTGTACGAATAGAGGTGATTAATTTACTGTTTTTGAATTGGATGGTTTTATGGTTTTCGAAGTAGATGATTTTACTGATAAATTAAGTGCTACAGAATCAGTTGGTATTTTGTAGGTGATGATGGTGCATTAAGATTTTTATCGTTTGCAACATTTGCATCGCTTTTAACATTTTTAACTTTTTTCAGCGATTTCATCCTTTTCTACATTTTTATCTTTTACGTTTTTCTCATTTACCGTATTTGTTTTATGATTGGTGTAAGAATATATTCCAAATCATCTATATTTTTATCGTTGTAAAGGATGGCTCATACTCAATGGAGTTCCATCTTATTGACCTCTGTCGTGAAGATCCACTTGACTCGTGAAGATCTGAAAACTACACGCAGTAAATTTAACACATATTTTTTCTGCTTGTTGATATTGATTAAAAGTCATCCATGGTCGTTTATGCAATTGCTGCTATTAGGAACAAGGCGGTAAAAACCATTGGAAAACGTATTTAAAGTTAAAGGAGTTATTGTTTATTTCTCGAAAGTACACATACACAATTTAAAACAAATGTAAAAAAGAAACTAGAAGAGTGAATCTGTGTTTTAAACTTTGCAGGTATCATCAGTTGAGATCAACGATGAAGTCACTGGTTGTTTTTTTAGACTTGTCGGTCCCAACACTCTTTTACAATTTCGAACCATCTATGAACACTAAGAAACAAATTAGGTGATAAAAAAATGATTTTTTGTCCTACCTGCACGGAAAGTATGTCGTTTCGGGCACTTAGAGCGGGCGCAAAGTAACTCATTACCACCCAGGGGTAGAGGAAGCAGGCACAAAATATTTTGCGCCCGCTTTCCCTACCTTCGAGCAGGCGGAAGAGTATTTTGCGCCCGAATGTTAATTATTCGATTTTCTTCACTTAAATGTGATATTTTCGAGTTTCTTTTTATGTTGACTATAAAAATGCAAACATTTTTAACTTGTTTTATTTTGTCTAGAAAAATGTGCAATTTTTTTTAGATTTTTTTAAAAAAAAATTGTGACACATTTGGTTTTGTTCACATTTCAGTTATAAAAATTGTCAATTACTATATTTCCAGAATACATTGTTTTCTTATTTCTATATTAAAACTTGTATCATTATAGACTTCAAAGAGTTAACATTTATATAGAGTTTAATTTTTAACTAATATGAACGTTTAATCGTTCGTGCCCTCAATGACATACTTTCCATGCAGTTAGGACAAAAAATTATGTTAGCATCATGGGCGCAAAGGTGATTCCGACTCTGGCGAAATCACCTATTTTGCGCCCTTGATACGAAAATAACTATTTCCTATTCGTCAATTGTCTTGTTAAGTTTGTCTTGAATAAGTAATGCCTGTTCTGCAGCAAATTTAATAATTTTTCGCTTTTTTGCTTGAAGCACCTTATTGTTTTCAGACTTTCGCTTTTTGTATTCTATTTCTTTTGATTCATCAATACCCTCTGCTTCCTTAGCTTTATGTAAATCATTATAACGTGAGTTATATTATTTCTCATTGACCACTAAACACTCTTCATAGAATGAAAATATTCTTTCAAGGGTAGCATTGCTGTGCGAAATAATCAAAATCATTTTCATGAATTTTATTAAGGCTGTACACGAAACTCTAGAGTCTGATAAGATTTTAATCCATAAATTATCTAAACGAGAATTATAACGATCCATGATTTTTTGAGTCATACTAAGGTAGCATTTTTCGCAGTATGGCTTAAAATTTATTATCTCTTTAAATTTCGTTTCCTTTTTCAGAAAAAAAATTCGAAAGTTTCCTTTGTTGAAAAACCTATATCTACATTACTAATGACAAGCAAAACAAATCAGATTAAAACTCTTTAAGAAAAGATTCAACTAATAAAGCAACAGACATAAAAAATTCCAGCTTGGCTTCGATGAGCTTATCTGTAACATTTTACGATATAATTTGTAAATTCTGATGATTTGAGTTAAACGATTTTGTTTACCCTCTTCTTTACAATCGTTAAAAAAAATTTAAGTGTGGTAACATAAAACACTTCTTTTAGCAACTTTAACATTTTTTCACCCACCTAATCGAACAAAATTTTTGAGGAAATACGTTAGAATTAGTTTTTTCTCGTCTTAATCTGTACTATTCTTCAACCCACGGAACTACTGGCTTCGAAACCTAAAGCACCTAAAGCACCCTGCCGATCTGTCTACTGCCTTCTAAGGCACCTATAGCACTTGAAGACCATACATATTTTTCTGATACAGCACTACATAAAGCCCACCTTTATGTGTCCCAACGTTTCAAACCTTGCATCTTGCTGTAACCTCGTGACAACAACAGCAAGCTTTAATTTACGCTTGTTGGGCCCAAGGACCGTAATCTTTCTACAGGCTGATGGTGCTCTCAAAATATGCACCAAGACTTCCTGGACTTCGTCACTGTCGATTAGGCAGTCTAAGTCACGGATCATCAGTGTGACTTTTCGATTTGCCATCTGCACCTTACCAAGCTCACCCACAATCCTTGTTACCTCCTCGGTGAACTTCTCCTTACCTTGTGAGCTTTCTATTTTTATCAGAAGGTCACCTTTTTTGTAGGTCTTGCTTCCACCACTGTGCTTGGTTGGCATCAGGTTCAGACTCTCTTTTAATCTTTCACAAGAAATCGGCAAAACTAATTCCTTTAGCTACACTATTGTCCACGAGTATCAGGACGATTGCACGCGACTCTATGAAAAAACATGCCATCACTTTTTCAATCATATCTCGGAAATAAAAGGAGATACAAAAAAACATAAATACGGTTAAAAAGCTTATTAAATTTTGCGTAAAATAAGATGTCTTTAAAGTCATTTCGTTAAATATTTTTTAAGTTATAGAGTGAGAAAGAAATAAAAAAATTATTAAATTTTTTCAATTTGGTCTCTTGACTTCAACTTTTTTAAAAATCTAGAAAAATTTAGATAAAATTAAGATAAAAACACAGAAATCTTCGTCAGAATTTCAGCTTTGAAATAAGCTTTAGAAAATTAAAAAATGTTAATCCTTCATCGATTTATCATTAAAAATGTGAAGCCGTGTTGCAACCGATCGGTACATTGAAATTCAACTGTGACTCGATTCTGGAATCGAGTCGTTACAGTTGTTACAGTCCCCCCTCATGAATTCGTCCCTGCTTTGTCTCTCATTAGCGTCCTTTTTTTCGCTTCATTATGCTTATCCATGACCTACTATCTACTCTGTCCAAAACAATTCTTGGTACAGTCGAACCTGGATAAGCGAGAAACCTCTATAAGCGAGAGTTACTGGCAGGTCCCGTCATTTTTCAATGTAAAAACCTTTATAAGCGAGATTCTGTAAGCGAGAGATATTTTTCGCCCAGACCTCTATAAGTGAGAGAAATCGTTCTCGGACCTCTGTAAGCGAGAGAGTCTTGTCTAAAATTGTATATTTAGAAATGTCTTTTGTTTTCAGTTCTATTGATATCTGTTTGCTTTTCGTAAACGAAAATAAAGATAATCAAGCATTACCGCAGTTATATACGTAGTGAAAACACCGAAAATAATTTTCTCCTTAATAAATTAAATTAAATTTTGAAAAGTTGAATAATGTCTAAGCGAAAAATTAATGTGCTTTTATTAAGTGATGAACTGAAAATTGTAATTGAATTTGAGAGTGGAAAGTCAAAAAGTGAAATAATAGAATTGTTCAATGTCCCGGAATCCTTTTATGAAATCATTCAAAATAAAGATTCTATAAAGTTACAATGCTCCGAACATATCCATGATGACAATCACGTCTGGCAGTGGATATGCATCCACTAATCCCAGCACATGGATGATGTTCGGCAGTGGACAACCATTAAATTTTGCTTAAGTGATTATGACACTTTACAGACCGAAAACATAGGTTTTTTTTGTTAACTTTTTAAAATAAACTATGAAGCCAATCAAAATTATGATTTGAAGACTTTAGTATGTTACTTCAAAGGTAAAAAAACTAAATAATAATAAAATCTCATAAAGATTAGCGGCGCTGTAGTCGATATCAATGAACTCCTCTCTGGTGCGTAGGATCCGCGGCCGCACCAACTGTTCTAGTAAATTTTGAAATATGAGTATGAGTATGTAAATTTTTTATACCTGCAAAAATTTGACGACCGTCACATGAGGTAACTCCCTAAATCCTATGAGAAGAAAATAAATTTTTGCGTGATTCATTTTCTTTAAATGTTGAAAGAGTTGTAAGCAAACAAAGGCCAAATAATTTTTTATCACAAAAATAATTTTTAAAATCGAATAAAAATATAATAATAAAAGTAAAGAATAATAATAATTAATAAAATCATAAAAATTACCATTTCTTACTTACCCATGGCGTATTTTATTTCTTACAACCTCTTAGTTATTCTTTATTTAAAATTTTTGCAAGTAGACTTGCCAAATGCAAAGCAAATGAAACACAAAGCTACCTTTTATCATTGATTTTATTTTATTTATTTTTATTTATTTGAACTAAGTAAATATTTACTGGACATGAATATTTTAATTTATGGTATCAAATAAATATTTATTTGTACCAAATACACATTACTTAAGTCAAATGAATGGAATAATTTAATCTAATAAATATTGCTTTAAATCAATTATGAAAATTACTTGATTCAATCATGCATATTTTTGAATTCAAATAAATATTTATTTGCATCAATAATAGTATATTAAGCAACAAGAGGAGAAAGGCAGCCATGTCTTTACGGTGATTTTTGTGACACGAGTGGAGGTCGAGGGCGCCGTAGGCGCCCCGAGACCGGAACAAGTGTCACAAAAATCATCGTAAACAAATAGGCTGCCTTTATTCTCGTGTTACTTACGATATTTTTTATTCCTAATGCACAAAAGCGGCGATTTCAGTTAGCAGACGACAGGGAGTAAAAGTCATTCACGTGTTCGATTTGTATGAAAATGGCGGCCGTCTTCTCCCTTGGGCAAGAAAAATGCATGTGAACAGTTAATTTTCTTGCCCTTGGGAGAACACGGCCGCCATTTTCATACGATCGAAGAAATGAATGACTTTCCTCCCTGTCGACTGCTATCAGAAAGCGCCGTTTTTGTGCATGTGGGATAAAAAATCATTTTTTTGAAATAACTCAATATTTATTTGTACACGGAGAGAAATGAAGGGTTAAACTTAGCAGGTTAGGTTTTGAGTGTTAGCTTGATTCTCTGGATGATTAGTAAGAAACGGATGAAAATACGTCTATTTTTTTCTTACAAAAGCAACATTCACTTCAGAAACTAATAACTGACGGTATTAGTGATAATCAACCCTTTGACTGCCGACGGCATTTTGCATAATAAAATTATTATGCACCTTTGCCATTTCGGACTTTGCCTTGACATCCGCAAAACTGACAATCTTTGCCATGATAAAAATTTATGTAAAAAAGTCAAAAATGTCTGAAAATTAAAAATACAATGATTTCTAAAAAGTCAACGCTATGCAGAATGCAACGCACGTTTCTGTTTTTAAATTCAATAAATTATAAAAATGTTATAAATATTTAAAAACAACTAGAGCTGTGCAAAATTCGAACCGAACCGAGTTTAGTTCGGTTTTGGGGCGCCGAAATGTCGAATGTCGAATATTCGACATCCGAACTGGGCTAACTCGAATGTCGGTTTTTCGACATTCGAACTAAGCTACCTCGAATGTCGAATTTTCGACATTCGAACTAGGCGAAAAAATTAGAACAGTTCGGTTCGAATTATTTTGCACAGCTCTAAAAACAACACTTTCAGCAAATTTTTCAAAATCTTTGCCATGGACCATACAATGCATTTTTATTTCGAAAATGTATAAATTCGCCAAAAATTTATTACTCGGGGGTTTTCGGGGTCGCTGATTACGAATATGATGTCAGTTTTTTAAAATTCAAAATTGAAAAAAAAAAAAAAAATTGGAAAGGTTAAATGCGTTTGGACATTTCAATGAAATTTCAATTTTTGCTCTTTTTTTATAGCTATACTATGAAACCGGCATTTGTAAAATTTGTTTAACTTTTATGATAAAAATAATTTTTTTTTAAATGTCCGCCATATTGGATCCGCCATTTTTAATTTTTAAAAACAGTCATCGGATTCGTCATCAGCGACCCTGAAAACCACCGAGTGATAATTTTCAAGCGAATCCAAAACTTTTTTAAAAAAATATCCGCCATATTGGATCCGCCATTTTGAATTTTAAAAAACTGACATCGAAATCGTCATCAGCGACCCCGAAAATCCCCAAGTCACAAGTTTCAAGCGAATCCAAAATTAAAAAAAAAATTTCCACCTTATTAGATCAGCAATTTTTAATTTTTAATAACTGACATCAGATTCGTAATCAGCGACGCCAAAAACCCCTGAGTAACAAGTTTTAGACAAATTGGAAGGTTTTTTTATTTTTGGCATTCTGGGCACATTTAGTGTTTTTTAGCCGGCAGTTAAGGAGTTAAGATGTGCATAAGTATTCCGCAAATAACATTAGACCGAACTTCATTTAGCCGAATGTTTATTTTTGCGAAATGTCAATTAATCGAACTGTATTTATTATGAAGTGACATTTTAACGAATCGTCATAGTACATTGTACGAAATGTTATTTGTCTGAAACGACATTTTTACGATCTGTTATTTTTACGTATTGTCACTTCATCAAATTAAAATTTCTTTGAAAAGGAACTTTCGCGAATTGAATCTTTAATTTTCGTCCGCCATACTGGATTCGCCATTTTGTATTTTTAAAAAGTGACTTTAGGTTTATAATCATTGGAATTTTAATAAAAATCAGTTGAAAATAACTGAAATATCATTCATTCTTCACTGATTGTCCATTTAAAAAATTATTGTAAATTTCTGTCAAATAAATAATTTACTAATAATCAGTTAAAAATTACAGAAATATCATTCACTTTTCACTGATTATGCATGTAAAAAATTATTGTTAATTTCTTTTAAACAAATGAATAAGTAAATACACAAGTAAATAAATAAGTTCCATTACAATACAGACAGCATTAGCGAGTGAGGTATTTATGTATTTTTTAAAAAAAGTTCAGCAGACACTACGTGCATCAACGAACCTTAAAAAATTCAACAACTTATATTATTATATTATCAAATCATCTATTAAAGGTTGAAAAACTTTTTCATTAGAGAATACTTTGTCTTGTGATAAGAAAAGTAAACTTAGAAAAATATTTTTTAAAGATAAAAGACCTTCTGGGGGAAAACAGGCTATGGGATATTAAACAGCACCAATTTTGTGTTCAGTTGCGTGAGATTCTAATGCATTGTCAGTTTCGAAATCATCTAAGTATACATACAAAGGCAGCGATTTTATTTGCAAATTGATTTGCTTTGTTATTGTTACGAATAGTTCAGGAGATTCTTGAAGCTTTTTGAGATATTCTAATGTACTTTGAAGTGCTCCTGGTAATTCCAAAACCCTTTCTAAAACTTCCTTCATGGAAACATGCTGACCAGTCACATTGCTTTAAAATATGATTAAACTTGTGAAATTTCTTCTATATGTACATTGTTTTCTTGAAGAATTCCTAAAACTTTACTTCGAACATTTTAGATTTGCATATCTTCTAACAATAAATTAATACCTTTAATTACTTCTTTATTTCCATTACGGTTTATTGTAGAAGACGAATACAATTTTGAAATGAAACGGGGTACAGAGTCTAATTTTTTCTTTAAGATCTGTACTAGTCAGGTTAGATTCTTAATCTACTGATTTTTCCAAAAATGTTTTATTTGAGGAAGAAGGAGATTTGGTCATATAATTATTCACGTGAATGCGCATGTCCAAATGTAGTGGAAGTTTACTGCGCAGCAATAATTAGTAAATGATACCTACTACTGCGCATCTCCGACATATTAGATTTATTATTAAATTTTTTATAGTAAGTTGCAATCCAATAATAAGTTGTGCATATATAATTTAATTGAACAAGGTATTTATGTTAGTCGATACTGTTACGTCAAAACGAGAAACCTTTTTAAATATACCTAACGTTCCTCGTTTTAAATTGGTTTCATAAATGAATCCAATTTGGGATGAGGATAAGTCAATGAGCCTACTAAATGTGAGAGAATAATTTATTTAAAAACCAACAAGAAAGAAAAGAGTTGACAAAATTACAATGAGTACAAAAATTATGAATCTTACTTAAAGAATAACGATTACTGGTAATGTGATGATAATCTGTTGTCCGATCTCAATGGTGTTGAGCGCTAGACGAAAAGGGGCCTTCTGTTTGTTGTCCTTAATGGTTGGGTATTAGACCTCTTGTTTACACTAATGAGATAGTGTATTGTATTGTTAAAATATCTGCTTCCTTCCAGACGGTTGTCGCCTCTTGAGCAAATTTCGATGGTTCGAAATTTGGAATGTGTTGTTTCAATATTAGGTCTTCGTTGATAGTTGAGATTATTTCCAATTTGATATTTTTGAAAATTGTTTAAAATTTATACTTTACAAATTTATTATAAGAGGTTGTTTAAAGTTCACTTCTTATTTAATACTTGGGGAAATTGTTCACTTTTAACAATGTACGTTCAAAATAATACTTAGGGTTATACGTTTCACTTTCAAAGATGTACTTTGAATTCACTTGTAAACTATGTGATGTTTACTTGTAGACAATTTGATGTTGACTGAGCGATGTGTACAGGTTGATTCCCAAAAAATTACTCTCTGATATCTGCAGAATTTGTATCCCTTTTATATAAAACTGTCTTCATTAATGTAATGCTTTGAAATCATTCAAGTGTGAATTTTAAGTGGGGGTGTCGGGCGACGGCAATGCTGCTGCAATTCGGGGCGACTGTCGACTCTTCTACACGTGTCGATTTTGGGTAGATTTTAAGTGGGGGTGTCGGCGACTGCAATGCTTGTTTGTTTTCCTGCCTGTGGCGAAGATTTTTTGAAGGTCGTTTAACTGATGCACTATCGTTATTCTTTTTACATGATTTAAAATATTACTCATCTTTCTTGAATTCATTATACTTGCAAATTGTTTAGATACATATGAGATATATAAAATATGCTAATTACAATGCAATAATATGAAATACATAGAATAATAATACAACGTATAAGTAAAATACAATATCAAAAAAATAGGAAATACATTCTTAAGTATGGAAGTTAAATTAGGTATATTAACAAGAAGTTACGGACGTAACACCTACCCCCTTAGATTGAGCATGGGAGAGAAACGAAACATGCTCAAACTATTGTTACATTGATATTGTGGAGTAGATGTTATATATGTATTCTATGCATTCAAACAAAAAAAAATTTTCATTCAAACTTTATTTTATTTTACTTTATTTTATTTCAATTATAATAATTATTCTTGTTATTAATTTATGTTCTTTGAATTATTGTATTCCATCCATTCTTGCGTTCTTAAAAAAAATTTCATTTAAACGTTATTGTAGAGCACTAGATTTTATTACAATAAATATTTTTGTTATTATGAGTGTTCTTCGAATTAATATGCACGCATTCCATCCATTCTTTACATATGATTTTTATCCGAATTATAATAATTATTTTTGCTATTAATGTCTGTTCTTTGAATAATTTTTTTATATTCACTGTATACAAATAGTTTATGAAAGTGTTAATTAATTATTATGTCTTTTTTCACAATATTAAAATAATGACTTGTTTAAGTTTTATTTAAAGTACAGCAGAAAAGCATATTATTTTTTATAAAATTCAACATTTTCTTGTGTAACAAAAAAAAATTTTGCTGACCTTTTTTTTTTTTAGTATGTTTAGGCAGAATCCAAGACTAATTTTTTTATTGCAAGTTGCATAACTTGCAGGTCTACCTGCCTCAAATTTAGCATCCCTTGCTTGTTTGATCTTCGTTATCACTCTGAGGTCCAACCCACATAACTATCTGAATTTCAATTGGTTTCTTAAGTTTTGGAAAATGGAAAATGGTAGGGATGTTGGGTAGGACTTTACTGTTCTTTCTATGTCTGAAATTCAGTTTCGTACAGTCTGTTTTCCTTAATTGGTCTTGTTTGTTCGTAATACGCTAAAGAAAAATTTTTGGGAAAGAAAAATGTCTCGTTCTAATTGTGTTTCTGATTTAAACAACTTTCTAGATACAGAAATTAAAGATTTGAATTATTTAGAAATTTTAAAAGACCTTACTGATGGGGATGTTGCTAGTGTTTTTGAATTTTGTGACATGGAACTTGATGAGGAGTGTGCCTCTAGAAGTATGGTATCTTCCACAAGTGTTAAGAGGAAATTAAATGACAATTTTGACGTGCCGGACAAGAAATTAAAATTAGAAGAAAATAGTGAAGTTGGAAATGTACCTGCTAAAAGTTTAATTATTCTTGATGCAGAAGAAAACAGTGAGGCTGCAGATGTGCCTTTAAAGGATTTAAATAACATTGTTGAGACAACGAAAAATACCGAAGTTGAAATTGTGCTTGGAAAAAATTTAAAAAACATTGTTGACTCAGAAGAAAATAGTGAAGTTGAAAATGTACCTACTACACATTTAGAGGCTAATGCTGTGAATGTAGCTGTTGTGAGTGTAGAGGAACAGATTGATTCGGATAGTGTCTCTGTGGAAATTTTAGAAGATGACAATGATGTCACAGAAGAGGAGGACAATATTAATATTAAATATACACCTCCTGTTAAGATTGAAAATTACATATGTTATGACCAATAAATTGAAATTGGGAAGCATTTGGTTTTCTTTGTTCAATTCGAAGGATTCTTGTAATTCGATGGCTGTTTTTGAAAGACTGATTTTACCACTGAAGGGGTTTGACATTTGGAATCCAAGAGAGGGACGTGCCGCTCCGTTTGTCATTTTTCATGATGGAAAAGATTATAGAGGGAGAGACTGGTGGACTTTTCTACCTTGTGCTGATTTAATAAAATTCGCCATACTGCTACAGATAAATGTTCATGGACCTGATGGCATATTTTATTTGGAGGGAAGATATTTCATTTTTGAGTCCAACAGGATTAAAATTGTAAGTCACTTATTTTTATTTATTTACTATTAAAATATATAATTTTTATTTGTTTACATACTTTGTATCTTGTATATAACTTAGGTTGATAAAGAACTTATATCCTGGGAGGGAACTAAAAGAATTCTTAACAAGTTGCCGACAATTGAATACGAAGGTATTACTATAACTTTGCCTGCTGAGTTTGCTGCGAAAAAGAATTCGATTATTAACGATCATAAATCTTTGTTGGACAAATGTCTTGACACTGGAGAAATCTTTATTTTATATAATCGAAAAGTAAAATTTGTTGGTGATTCAATGATTCGAGTACGTATTTTACTCTTGTGTGAAATGTATTCTTCTATTGTTTGAATTATTATTATTATCATTATTATTATTTTAATTTCTTTACAGGTGTGCGAATATGATCAATGGTTTAGTGAGCAATTTCAACCGTTAGGTTATAAACAGAGTGCTGGTTCTGTTGTTTCAGTTATAATTTTCTTTGTTTCATAAATTATTGTTTCAAATTCTTTTATTTTATATTCAAGTTGATTTCTTATCGAAATGCAGAATAATATGCAATCTTTCTTACTGTTTTCATATAATTTTTTTAAGTTTTCTAATTTGTTGAATAATTGTTTGTGGTTAACATAATAAATAAATTTTACTTCACCAATAGGAAATTTTATATTTTTAAGAGGTTCATAATATAATCCTGGTGATTGCGTAAATGGAACATCTTGTGGTATGATTTGAAATGTGCCTTTGTTTATTCCTATCAAAAAGGCAAAGATTAATAAGATCATTTTATTTTTAACCTCCATTTCTGAAACAGAATCAAGTATAATTATTTTTATATATCATGATAAATGTTCTGTTTGCGATGTCCGCAAAAAGTACATTTTTAAAACTTTTCCTGTTTTCATTTTTGTAGGATGAGGAAGTCGAAGAAAAATTTCTACTTTCAAAAGAATTTTTCTTTTCATTCACGACTGTCATTTTTTCAAAAGATTTAGTTATCACGTGTTCAAGGGAATTACTGTAATTTTCTATATTATGTAAAGTTGCTAAAGTTATTAATGCTGATATTGCTTTTGCTGTTAAAATGTCACTTGATATAGCTGTTTTTTTAATTTTTCCTGCAGTGCAAATTGCTAACCAATTTATTGTAGTTTCTGATACGTTTGTTTTAAATAATGAGAATTTCGGAATACCCATTTCTATTTTATAACAGTAATCATTTAGTTTTTGAATAAGTCTTATTTTAAATGTCACTGTTGCTTTTTTCAAAAATGCGTTTTCTCCTTTGGTTAATTTTTCAACTAAACGATACGCTGCATTTTCTCTTGACAACTCTAGATTGTCACTTGTACTACAAATTATAAAATTTTTATATTTTATCTCTGTAACATATTGAGGTTGATTAATGGCGTCCGCCGGTGCTTGATAATTTGAATTAATTAGGAGGTCGTCTTTCGTGTTTTCTTTTAATAAGGTATTTAGTATATTTAGAAAGGTAGTTGCCATCTTATAATCGGAAGGTTGTTGAATTGTTATGCAGTTGTGGGTACAATTGAATTACTTCTTCGTTGTTTTTATTACCTTCTTTTTTCTGCAGCAGGTTAATTTCTTCTATAGGGGCTGAAGCTTCGTTTCCTTCTTGGTTGTTTTGATTCGGTGTTGGTGGAGTCTTGGGGGCCGTTCCTAAATGTAATAATACATTAGTTACTGAGTCCCATATGGAACCTAAAAGGTGTAGGGACCATCCAAACACACTATATAATGCATATCCATGTATAAAGGTGTCAGCGATAAATTTGATTGTTTTCATTACTATTATGCCTATAAATCCTGCGCTTACAGTTCCGAAACTAGTAAATGTAACCCAGATTTTTCCCCATGCTGATTCTGCTATTTTATTTATTGTTTCTTCGTCTAGTACATTTGAAAATTTAAAGCCTGTGTTAGGTATAGTTTGACCCATTATTCCTCTTGCGAGGGTATTTAAAATTATAGGCTTCTCTGCTGGTAGCATAATATGATTTCTTAATTTTTCTAGGTCTTTTTGCGAATATAACCCACTAGTAGCTAGGTATGGAGGAACATTATATTTCCATGTTTCTTGCTTGTCTGGTTTTATAATTGCTGGTTGTACTACTGTTACTAATTTAGGTAACATTTGGAACCAAGAATTTCCTATCATAAACATTGATGGTAAAAATGTATTGCATTCTACTGGCGTTCCTATTTTAGTCAAAATGTGAGTTATAGGGGTTAGAAAGTACGTTTTATTATCTTTTGTAACAGGTAATTGCATATAACATTCTTTTGTTTCCCTTAAGTTAATTTCAACTGGTATACATTTGATCATATGAATAACTTTGCCTGCTAAGACTGACATGTACCCTTCTTTTTTCATTAGATGGTATGCAAATAAATCGGGAGCTTGAGTTGCTAGGACTAAAGCATTTCTTAATCAAGGTGTCTACTCGTCCTGGAAGTCCTGGAAATGTCCTGGAATTTTAAAATCTGTCCTGGATGTCCTGAAAATCCTGGAAATGTCCTGGAATTTCATATTCTGTTTTTTAAGTTTCTAAATAACTTTTTAAACATTTTCCAAATTTACTCAAATATCACTCCTATTGTGAGAGGAGTCTTTCACAAACTACGTCACGCTTTTCAGACTAGTTTTTACCCTCTCCCCACCCCCTTAATCACATTTTTTACAAACAAAAATTTTTTTACACTGGATGTTGTCTGCTCTGACAGTTGAACTGTGCAAGTGCCTTTACTCTTGTGCGTAAACTGTAAGGGTATAGTCCCATTGCAACGTAGAAACGGAAAACGTTTAGCCAATAGCAACTTTCGATTCAATGGAAATCATTCTAATAGAAATTTCTTATTGGCTAACCGCTTTCTGTTTTACGCTATCATGAGACTGAACTCTTACCATGACAACCTAGAACCTACAGTCGATCTATGAATTTACCTTTAATAAACTTTTCGATAACTCGAAATTTTGCTCATGAAATCGATATCTACTGAAAATGTGTATGTACCTAACCCAACCTATGTACTGTTTATTACCTCTGATTTTCTTTCATTATAATTATACTTTGTAAACATTTTGTACTCTTTTACTGACATCCAATACCTTTTGCAGTTTTTTTGATAGATTTATCAAAAGTTCAGATCTTTCACTTTACTTTTTTAATTCAATTGCCAAGATGGGTTGAAAAGTTATAATTTATTTATGAAAGGTATTTTTAAAGTTGAAAAAAATAACCTAAAATATTTAACATATAATTTTACTGCATTTTCTTATAAATTGTAATCCTTTATTCCAGGTTCTCTTGATGCAAAGTGTAAAACTATTTTAACCACAGTATCATTATATTATACAAAAATATTTAATTATAACTAGTTTTATTCCAAAGACGTAAGTAGAGTAAATACAGTAATTTCATATTGGGTACTTTTAACCAGTTATATGTTGACATGGCTGTTTAAAATTTTGAATTTGTTTTTACTGTTTTAGTTGTGATATTGAAATTTAGAAATGGCGAAAAGACTGTGTAATTTTCAAGATGAATGGTTGGAAGCAGACCGATTTCCTGAATTTTATTGGCTGCGAAAAGAAAAGTCCAATAATTTTAAAGCTTCGTGTATTTTATGCAATGGTCTTATTGATATTAGTAATATGGGGATAAGTGCTTTACGATCCCATGCAAAAGGAAAAAAACATATCTCGAAAGAAAATGCAATAAATAGCAGTCAAAACTTAAATATTCCTGTTCAAGCTCAATCAAGTTCTGTGAATAAAGAAAATAATGTCGATAATGCTATTACGGATGACAGTAGTAATGTTAATATAATTTCAAAGAGCAATGAAAATGAGACAAGGATTTCCAATCTTTCCAAATTTGTAACCGATGAGAAGGTTATACGTGCTGAAATAATGTGGGCACTTAGTCAAATTGATGGAAAAGGATCAACTCGAAGTTTTGCCAATTCTGCTGAACTATTTCCGAACATGTTTCCCGATAGCGACATCGCCAAAAAAGTCCAGATGCATAAGGACAAAATATCCTATGTAATTACTTATGGATTAGGGCCTTTTTTCCAAAAAGAATTGACGGACACTGTCAGACAGTGTACAGAATATACATTATCTTTTGATGAATGTCTAAATAAAATTGCGCAAAAAGGACAGATGGATTTAATTGTTCGCTTTTGGGAAGATAATGAAGTTCAGACAAGATATTTAACATCCGTTTTTTTAGGCCATGCGACAGCAGAACAATTACTAGAAGCTTTTATATCTGCAGTACAAGCTAATAGTTTACCACTAAGTAATTTGCTTCAAGTGTCCATGGATGGACCGAATGTTAATTTAAAATTTTTAACAAATCTGAAAACTCATTTAAAGAACTCATTTGATGATAGTCGACTTTTAGACACAGGTACTTGTTCCCTGCACGTTGTAAATGGTGGATACAAAAAGGGTCATGCAGTAACTGATTGGCGTATAAACTGCTTTTTATGTGCTATTTATAATTTATTTAAAAATTTTCCTTCACGCCGCGCTGATTACATATTTTACACTTCATCTCACATTTTTCCACTTAAATTTTGTGCTAACAGATGGCTTGAAAACTCAAAAGTTATAGAAAGAGCTAAGGTAGTATTGCCTTACTTACAAACTTACGTAGATGCTGTCCAAAAAAAACCTCCAGAATCAGAAAACTATAGGAGAGTTGCTGAATTTTTAAAAGATAAACTTTTATGTGCTAAATTAGGTTTCATGGTTTCCGTTTCCATTCAATTGGAACCATTTTTAACATCTTTCCAGAGTAACACACCGCTATTACCATTCTTGTATGAGGATCTGTATGAGATGTTGAAATCCGTAATGAATAGAATTGTAAAGTCCGATGTTATGCAGAAAGTCACCAACGTAAAGAAGTTAATGAGCATTGATTTAACAGATGAAAATAATCTACTCACTGCCAAATCGGTTGATATTGGCCTTGCTGCTTCTACAGCTCTTAAGAATGTTAAGGGAGTCAAAGAAATCGAAGTACTTACATTCAAGAATGATTGTCGAAAGTTTTTAATTAACGTTTGCTTAAAGCTTTTAGAAAAGTGTCCATTATCGTTTAGAATTGTACGAGGTGCAAGCTGTTTAGCTCCACATGTAATTAAACAAGAAAATGTATGTAAAGCTCGGTTAAATTTACTACTTGAAGCATTAGTAGAAAATAAACGACTCAGTGAAATTGACGGCAATCGCATTAAACAAGAATATTCTAATATTATTATTCGAAAAGACTTCAAGGATAAAATAGAAAAATTCACCCGAAAATGTAGACTGGATCATTTTCTATTACCAATTTTTCACGAAGCAGGTGCTTCTGAATTGCTTCAGAGCTTTTTGAAAAAAATATTTATTTTGTTTCATGGTAATTCTGCCGTTGAAAGGAGCTTTTCTATAAATAAGCAATTTTTAGTAGAAAATCTTACGGAGGATGCTTTAATAGCTCAACGTTCAACGAAAGACGCAATTTTTAAAGCTGGAGGCATTAAAAATATTAATATTTCTAAACAAATGATATTGTCGTTCAAAAATGCTTCATCTAAGCGTCGAGAAGCATTGAAGCAAAAGCAGACAGATGATGACAAAAGTAAAACTGAAAAAAGGAAAGCTACTCAAGAAGTTAAATTCTTGGAAGCCAAAAAGAAAAGACTTTTGCAAATTGCCAAAGAGGAGGCTGATTTCCTTGATCAAGAAGTCATAAGATTAAAAAAAAAATTAAATAATTCAAAAAGATTCTTAATTGTTTGTGTTATACATTTAACTCTATATTTTTTATCTAAATCGTTTTTTATATAAAAAAAGTTGATTTTAATAATTATTCGAAAAAGGTTAAGAACATGTTTCTAATATAATAAAAGTTCTATTGTTAAATGTTTTTTAGATGAACATTTATTTAAAGTAAGTTGAATGTTAACTTAATAATTCAAAATAAATAAATACCTATTTTTTAAATGCCTATAAATTTATTATTACACGGTAACCTTTTCTAGTAATTATTCCTATTTCTTGATCCAAAATAGTATATTTTTTTTAACATTATTAGTAATTACCTACTTACGTTTTTGAAATACAGAATTTCGACAATTTAAAAAGTTAAAACAATTTATTTGTGCAAATAAATTTCTTTTAACAATTATAATTCTTATCAATTTTCAAGAACATTTCAAGAAAAATTATATTTGTAACAAAATTTTTGTCCTGGAAATGTCCTGGAATTGTCCTGGAATTTTTAATGAGGTTCTCAGTAGACACCCTGTTAATACTTCTTGTTCTAATAGGCATCTTTTTGTTAGTACGTCGTAATACAAGTCATACATTTCTTTTCTTATATGGCGTTCTACGTAAATAAATTTCGTATTTACATAAGAAAACATATCCATGTTTTGAACTAACGGTTTTTTGTTACTTAAAGGTGATCCACCTGCCCTTGTTTCTAGAATAATTAATTTAGGATGTTCAGTTCTTATATAGATATACCCACAAATCATTTCCCTTGATTTTTCAGCTAATGCAAATGTTATATCTTGACTCACTAAAGAGTATACTATTTCTTTACTTTTTTCATTACTGCCTATTTCATATGTTTTATTTGCTATTCCTTCATAAATTACTTCGTATTTTCTGAGGTAACAAACATCTTCTGGTATAGCACTCAAAAATGTATTTCCATTTTCCCTATCTATACATTTTGATTCTGATAAACTACAAACTGTTCCCGACTGTAAATGAATTTTGTCCGTTTCTAAATTGACTGTCGCAAAATATTCTTGTAAGGTTATCTCATACGATGCTTGTACTACTACATCTTTCCATGAGCCATAGACGTCACTATAAGATTCTCCATCACAATCTCCATCTTGATTTACTGATCCTGCTAGAGTTATACTACGGTAATTAGTAGAGTTCATTTTTAAATCTGCAAATTTTGTGCTAATAGTAGGCGTAAAAATTCCCGTTATATGAATTGTGTTGCATACATCATAAGATACTTCATGAATGTATATTCCTTGCCCGTTACTAACAGCTGACGTATGTGAAAACATTCCACAGTGTTCAATATGACGGCTGATTTTGATTTTACACTGAATAACTTTAGTTTTTGTAGTACCACTTAGTTGTATTAATTGTACGTAACTCTGTTCAGTTGTTACAGGTTTTTTCTGAATATCGCAATCTCCTACTTGTTTTAATGATAGAGTTGTTATGTTAGGTTCTGTTGAACCACAGTCAAATCCTATAAATGCGTTGGATAGACTTATTATGATAAATAATAAGCATAGTTGTAGTATTTTCCTTATTCCGGTTTCCATATCTGGAAACAGATTATACTTATTTTAGTATAACTTCTTTCTTATTCTTCTTGCCTAATATGTGAAAGTTTAAGTCTATTTACATGTACTATCTTTTGTTTATTTTTAACTTGTATTTTAACGTTTCCTTTGTTTAAAATTTCTAGTATTTTGTGTGGACCTGTATATTGATTAGCAAATTTATGAATTTTCCCCCCGTGTAATAAAAATACTTCATCTCCGAGTTTAAGATTTTGTGGATTGCAATTTTTATCATAATAGATTTTTGACTTTTCTTTTGCTAAAATCAAATTTTCTCTAGCGATGTTTCTCATTTCATGAAGTCTTGTTATTAAATCTGTTAAATAATGGTCATAAGTTTCTAATTTTTCGTGTTCAAGTGGCGGATCGCTTGACGGTAATCGTGCTAATTTCCCAAAAATTAATTCGTATGGAGTACACTTTGTACCTTCATGAATGCTTGTGTTATATGAAAACATGGCTAATTCTAACCAATCATGCCATTCTTCAATTTTATTAATACATTTTTTAAAAATATTCTCCTAAAACATGGTGAGATCTTTCGATTGATCCGTTTAAATAGGGGTGAAAAGCGGTTGTTTTAAATTGTCGTATTCTAAATCTTTTTGCTAATCTTCTCATTAAATTGCTTAAAAAGTCTGTTCCTTGATCTGTTAACACTCCTTTAGGTGATCCGAAAATACAAATAAATTTTTTAATAAATGCATCAGCTTTTGTACTAGCTTGATGATTTGGAAGTGCGATTGCTAAAGAATATTTAGTAAGATTATCTTGTATTGTTGATATATATTCACTTCCGTTTTTAGTTTTTGGTGATGGGCCAACAATGTCCATTGCAATTTTTTCAAATGCTGTACCTGGTGTATCTGTTATAATCATTGGGTCTTTTGTTTTAACTCTAACTAACTTTTTTAATTGACATTGTAGACAACTTTGAATATATTTTTGAATATTATTTTTCATATTTTCCCAATAATAATTTTGACGAATTCGACCATAAGTTTTGGTTACACCTTTATGTCTTCCAACTGAGCTTGAGTGAGCTTCTTCGATTAACTGCATATATTCTTCTTTAGTAGGATATTTTGTATATCCATTACATACAACAACTCTTACAAATGAATTTTCAAAAATTAATTTTATCATTGATAGGATTTCGTCCCAAGTTACATTGTTTATTTGGGCTGTTTTTGCAATACTGATACTTTTTAATTGTAATTCTTCACATAAGTTTTTCATTGAAATAATTGTAGATTTGATTCTTTTTATTGTATCAGATAAATTTTCTTTTATTTCATTTTCTATTGGAAGAGCAATATGGTAATATATACCTCTCTTTATTTTTTCTGCTATACCTAGTTGAAGTTTACCAAAATTTGGTAATTTTTCGCGTTTAGCTAATGATCTGGAGCCGTTATCTCGAGGATCTCCATCAACTGAAAGAAAATAGGTTAGATTGTCTCTTCGCATTGGTAATTGGTCTCTACAATCAATAATATATTTTTCTTGTTTATTATTTAAATTTTCACAGTTTTTATTTTCCACTAAGTTATCATCTTCATCAGATGATCCTTCAGAATTCGAATTTTCGTAGCCTTGGTCAATTTCTTCGTGTTTCTTCAATGTTGATTTTTCTTTAATGTACTCAGGATCTGATTCAATTTCGTCAGGAATAACTTCATTATAAAATTTTTCTTTTCTCTTATTATTTGTATTGCATACCTTTTTCGGTCTTCCCCTTCTCTTTTTGGAAAAGGAGGTATTCAAACGTGTGCTATGTTTCTTCGGTCTACCTCGTTTCTTTGTATTGTGTGCTTTTATTTCTTCATTTTCAATTTCTTCGATTTCTTCATTTTTCTTTTCTTGTATATTCTTTTCTTGATTATCATTTTCTTGTATTTTCTTTTGATTTCTTGTTATGACATTACAAGTTTCTTTACTTGTACAATAATTTCTTTCAATAGATGGGAGATTTTTCCTTATCTCCAAATTCATGTAGGATTCATTGTCCTTTAATATTTTTTCAATAGATGGGAGACTTTTTCTTATCTCCAAATTCATGTAGGATTCATTGTCCTTTAATATTTTTTCAATAGATGGGAGACTTTTTCTTATCTCCAAATTCGTGTAGCATTCATTAATTATTTTTTTAATATGTGGGAGACTTTTTCTTATCTCCAAATTCAAATAGGATTCATTGTCCTTAAATATTCTTTCAATAGATTGGAGACTTTTCCTTATCTCCAAATTCATGTAGGATTCATTGTCCTCAAATAATTTTTTAATAGATCGAAGAATTCTTAATATTTCCGAGTTTTCATAGGATTCATTGTCCTCAAGTATTTTTTCCATATCATGGAGATTTCTTATTATCTCCGAATTCATGTAGTATTTAGTTTCATTTGCTACGCAATGTATATATTTTTCAATTTTTTCTTGCACACATTTCATTATATTTTCTTGTATTTCCTGAGTTTCTTCAATTTTTTCTTCTTTTATTCCTTGTACTTTTTCTTCAATAATATCTTCAACTGGATTTCTGGATAAGGCATCAGCATTGACATTTGTTTTGCCTGCTTTGTAGACTACATTAAAATCATATTCCGCTAGTTTCAGCTTCCATCTTGTTACTCTGGAGCAGGGATCTTTAGAATTTTGAAACCAAACTAATGGTTTGTGATCCGTAACTAGCGTAAATTTTCTACCATAAAGGTATGGACGAAAATGTTGCACACTATATATGATGGCCAAGACTTCCTTTTCGTACGTGTCGTATTTTCTTTCGCATTCATTTAAAGTTCTTGACGTGTATGCGACTGGTTGGTCTTTTCCAATCACTCCTTGTGATAAAATGCCTCCTATTGCGAAACCTGAAGCGTCTGTTGTCAGTATAAATGGTTGCGAAAAGTCGGGTCTTCTCAAAAGTGGTTCCTCACATAGTTTACTTTTCAACGTATCAAAAGCTGTCTGTTGTTTATCAGTCCAAAGGAAAGGAATATCTTTTCTTAAAAGTTGATTTAAAGGATTAGCGATTTTCGAAAATCCGTCTATAAATTTTCGATAGTAACCTGCCAATCCTAAAAATTGTTTTATATTTTTTACATTTTTTGGTTTTGGAAATTTCCTTACCGCTTCTACTTTTTTCGGGTCGGGTCTTACCCCGTTTTTATCTATTATGTGTCCTAAGTATCCTACCTCTAATCTCAAAAATTCACATTTGTCTGGCTGTAATTTTAAATTAGCAAAACGTAATCGTTCCATAAGTTTAGAAAATTTTTCTTCATGTTCCTCCAAGGTGTCTGCATAAATTACAATGTCGTCTAAATAAACAAATAGTTCTGATCCTTGTAGACCTAATAATACCTGATCAATAAGTTTTTGAAATATACTTGGCGAATTTTTCAATCCAATAGGCATTCTGTCGAATTCATAGTGTCCAAATGGAGTTGAAAAAGCTGTCTTATAAGAATCTCTAGGATCCATTTTGATTTGGTGAAACCCTGACGCCAAATCGAAAACTGAAAAATATTGAGCATTTCCGAGTTGATCCAGTAGGTCCGTCATATTAGGTAGTGGGTAAAATTGACCTACCGTGCGTTCATTAAGTTTCCTGAAATCTAAAACTAATCTCCATTTTTTATTTCCTTGTGAGTCATCTTTCTTTGGTACAATCCATATTAGTGTATTGTACGGTGAGTCCGAATCTTTAATAATTTTTTGCTTTAATAATTCGTTTACTTGGCGTGTTATTTCTTCTTTGTGAACTGGCGGAAATCTGTATTGTTTGGTTATAATTGGTGTATCATCTGTCGTTATGATTCTATGTTTTATGAGATCTGTTCCTTCTAAATATTCTCCAGGTATATGAAATCTGTTAATTTCTTCAACTCTATCGTTGCCTGTAATGTTGAAAACATTTTCTGATTTAACATTTTTTGAAAATACATCAATTATTGCTTCCTCATAAAGGAAGCCTTATAGTGATGTCGATTTCCGAATTTTTTAGAACCAATTATTTTTACAAATTTTCAAGTGTAGTATATATAATTCGTCGAGAGGAACAAATGTCCGGATGTATGTGTGTATGTATGTGTGTGTGTGTGTATGTCACCGATTCTTGTGGACTCTCTTACACGTCTTGACGGATTTTGATAAAATTTTGTAGGTGTATTACGGTCACGAATACCAAAAATCAGACAAAAGGATTTTCAAAAATATCTAAAAAAAAATTTTTTTCAACAATTTTTTAATTTTTGAAAAAATTAATTTTTGGATTTTTTGAAATAACTTTTTTCTATATTAAAATTTTTATTAATTCTTGTCAAAATTGCATTCCTGACATAAAAACGAATCGATTCATGTATATAAAGTATATATTTTATCAAAATTTATAGAATTAATAAATGTTTTAAATTTTCACAAAAAATTGAAATTTTGTATTTTTTGACATTTTATCTTAACACTTTAAAATAATTATTCTAAAATAAAAAATTAAACAATTGGTATATATTATATTGAGGAAGCTTAATGATCATGAAATGAACAACTTGTTTGTTTAATTGATGTGTCTTCATATTTAATATCATATTTGTTTACTGGAGTTTCTTGTTCTATTTCATAAAAATCTTCTAAATTTATTTCAAAAATTGGAATGTCAATTGATTCATTCAGTGTGTTGATTGCTTTTAAGTAAGCTATGCCTTCTATGTTTGAAACTACTGCATCACCTAAGTAAACACCATTTTTTACTTCTAATCTTGGAATAAAACCTTTTTTTTTATTTTTATTTACAATCTTTACATGAATGTTACAGATGGACCTTGGTGGTATTGTAAAATAATTTTTTGAATCAAAATTAAATTTTTGTTTATTGATTTCTAGATGTCCTTCTTCATAATTAATTTTGCTTCCTCATAAAGGAAGCCTTATAGTGATGTCGATTTCCGAATTTTTTAGAATCAATTATTTTTACAAATTTTCAAGTGTAGTATATATAATTCGTCGAGAGAAACAAATGTCCGGATGTATGTGTGTATGTATGTGTGTGTGTGTATGTATGTGTGTGTGTATGTGTGTATGTGTGTGTGTGTGTGTATGTCACCGATTCTTGTGGACAAATTTTCTCTTACACGTCTTGATGGATTTTGATAAAATTTTGTATGTGTATTACGATCATGAATACCAAAAATCAGACAGAAGGATTTTCAAAAATATCTAAAAAAAAAAATTTTTTTAATAATTTTTTAATTTTTGAAAAAATTAATTTTTGGATTTTTTGAAATAACTTTTTTCTATATTAAAATTTTTATTAATTCTTGTCAAAATTGCATTCCTGACATAAAAACGAATCGATTGATGTATATAAAGTATATATTTTATAAAAATTTATAGAATTAATAAATATTTTAATTTTTCACAAAAAATTGAAATTTTGTATTTTTTGACATTTTATCATAACACTTTAAAATAATTATTCTAAAATAAAAAATTAAACAATTGGTATATATTATATTGAGGAAGCTTAATGATCATGAAATGAACAACTTGTTTACTTTATTCTGGACAAAAAATTCTGTTCCTAAAATACCGTCATGTTCGATTGGAACTTCATTGGGTAATAAATTAAAAATTGTTGAAATTCCGAAAATATTAATTTCTACTTGTCCTAAAGTATAAACTGCGTGATCGTTAATTCCTGTTAATTTAAGACATTTATTTTCATCAATTTTTATATCAGGATTTAATGCGCGAATTTTTAATAAATTTGGTCCTGCTCCTGTGTCAATCATCATTGTTATTGGAACTTTCAACTCTTTAGTATCAATTCGAATGTATGGAATTGCATTAGTTCTTGCTAAATTAATGTTTCTGGATGCATAGTAATTTCTTCTTAATTCTTCCTCAGAGCACCCTACTGAAGAGGAATTTTGGAGTTTCCCTGATTTTGTGTTTGTGAATTTGTTTGTTGTTGTCTATTGTTATCATCCCACATCTTTTTCCTACAATTGGTGGAAATGTGTCCTAATTTTTTGCAATAATTACACGTTATACTTCTATTCGCAAAGTTTGTAGTATTGTTAGTTCTTGATTCTTGAGAGAAATTTCTTTGTTGACTTTGGAAAAAGTTTTGTTGTTGATTTTGTCTTTGATTTTGGTATGGGGTTCGGAATTGATTTTGTGGTATGTTTCTAAACTGATTTTGTGATGTGTTTCTAAATTGATTTTGAAACTGATTTTGTTGAGGATTTTTGTAAAAGTTTTGATTTTGAAATCTATTAAACGTTGGATTTTGATTGTTGAATCGATTTTGATTCTGGTTTGAAAAATTTTGTCGTGATCCTGGATAAAAGGAGTTTTCTCGTCTTGGTCCTATCAATTTATTAAGTTGAAAACAGTTTACTGCAAAATGACCTTTCTTTCCACAAACTAAACAAGTTATTATATTATCTTGAGCGATATTAATTTTTGTTGTTTTAGCAAAGTCTTTATTATTTTTAGGATGAGAATTATAATCAGTATTTTGCTCACTTTTTCGTAACTCACGGTGGGATAATAATTTTCTTTCTATTTCTACTGCTTTATTTACTATCTCTTGAAATGTATCTGCTGTTCCAATTCGTATTTCAATTTCTGGTCTAAGTCCTCGTGAAAAACAATCAACAGTTGTTTTATCTAAACTTGCTTTAAATGGTTCATCTACTCTATTTTCATTGCTAATCCTATGCGCGTCTAATATTCTTTCTGCTGCTTCTGCAATTCTTGACTCATAAGAAATTACATTTTCGTGTTCCCACATATATATTGCTCCTAGTTCTCCTTGTAACTGATATACAGACTTTGCTGGCGCGTAAATTTGTTTTAATCTTTCTGTTAACTGTTCTACTGTATTAAAATTATTTCCTATTATAATTCTTCTTGCTTCACCCGAAATTCGACTCCTAATTAATTTTACTACATTTGTTTGTACTTGTGCATTATCAGGAAGCATAGATTTTGCTTCTAAACAACTTTCAATAAATATAGATAGTGATATGTTTTTTCCATCAAACATTGGTATTGTTTCTAAAGCATCGCGTAAAGACACTTGCTGATTATTTGGAAGAGCCATGTTTTCCTCAAAATTGTCACTATCTCTAGTGTTATCAAGAGAATTATTTTCAGAGTTATCGTCTGTTTCAATTTCGCCAGTTAAAGACTTATTTAAACTTTTATTTGAATTCTGATCCACTAAGGTTTTTTCAGTTATGGTATTTTTACTATCGTTACTGTCACTGTCGAATGAATTATCGTCAGTATCAAAAAGTTTAGAATTAATATAGCCTGAGTCAAACTGTTCCTGTAATTCTAAGGGATTAGGGTTTTATTTAGAATATCTGGGTGTACTTGTCGATGGTTTTGTTTTATAATTAGGAATTCCCGAATTCAATGCTAATTCTGGATTATTCTTTATTTGTAAACGAGTTAAATGTGAGGAATCGGTAGTATTTTTATTCGAAGAAGACATTAAAAAATATCATTATCAAAATTTATAATATACGTAATAATTGTAAAATTGTCAATCCTGTCTCTTCAATATAAAATACACTTTTCTTTTATAGTAAATATTTTGATCTTGCTTCAGTATAATAAAATATTTTTAAACATGTAATAATAATAACAAATCACAATTAAATGAACAAAACAAATTTTGTTTTAGCATAAATTAATATGTCAAAAATGATTCATATACAAGACAAAAAATTCCATAAGTCTAGAGGACTTGAACCCCTATTCAGTAATATAACAAAGGATTTAATTTGATGAATGCACCTTGCAACATTAAAAATTATAAGTTGAGAGGACTCGAACCTCTATTTATTAATACAGAATTGAATTAATAAATGCACCATGCACATTAAAGAAAAATTTATAAGTTAAGAGGACTCGAACCTCTATTCATCAATACCAATATATTTTTTTATGATACTGATTATTTTTAATTATTGTATGTTGATATTATTTGTTATTATTATTTGTTACAAAAAAATTTCCCCTTTTTTTAAACAATTGGTATTCTCATTGATTTATTTATTTTTATTGAATTATTTCATTAATTTAAAAATTATATTCATTAAAATTTTCGAATGTTATTAAAAATTTGACAAAATTATATGGCTGATCGACTTTATAATTTTCCCGGGCCGATGCACCAAAATTTAAAAGGGCTTCTGTTACGTCAAAACGAGAAACCTTTTTAAATATACCTAACGTTCCTCGTTTTAAATTGGTTTCATAAATGAATCCAATTTGGGATGAGGATAAGTCAATGAGCCTACTAAATGTGAGAGAATAATTTATTTAAAAACCAACAAGAAAGAAAAGAGTTGACAAAATTACAATGAGTACAAAAATTATGAATCTTACTTAAAGAATAACGATTACTGGTAATGTGATGATAATCTGTTGTCCGATCTCAATGGTGTTGAGCGCTAGACGAAAAGGGGCCTTCTGTTTGTTGTCCTTAATGGTTGGGTATTAGACCTCTTGTTTACACTAATGAGATAGTGTATTGTATTGTTAAAATATCTGCTTCCTTCCAGACGGTTGTCGCCTCTTGAGCAAATTTCGATAGTTCGAAATTTGGAATGTGTTGTTTCAATATTAGGTCTTCGTTGATAGTTGAGATTATTTCCAATTTGATATTTTTGAAAATTGTTTAAAATTTATACTTTACAAATTTATTATAAGAGGTTGTTTAAAGTTCACTTCTTATTTAATACTTGGGGAAATTGTTCACTTTTAACAATGTACGTTTAAAATAATACTTGGGGTTATACGTTTCACTTTCAAAGATGTACTTTGAATTCACTTGTAAACTATGTGATGTTTACTTGTAGACAATTTGATGTTGACTGAGCGATGTGTACAGGTTGATTCCCAAAAAATTACTCTCTGATATCTGCAGAATTTGTATCCCTTTTATATAAAACTGTCTTCATTAATGTAATGCTTTGAAATCATTCAAGTGTGAATTTTAAGTGGGGGTCTCGGCGACGGCAATGCTGCTGCAATTCGGGGCGACTGTTGACTCTTCTACACGTGTCGATTTTGGGTAGATTTTAAGTGGGGGTGTCGGGCGACGGCAATGCTGCTGCAATTCGGGGCGACTGTCGACTCTTCTACACGTGTCGATTTTGGGTAGATTTTAAGTGGGGGTGTCGGCGACTGCAATGCTTGTTTGTTTTCCTGCCTGTGGCGAAGATTTTTTGAAGGTCGTTTAACTGATGCACTATCGTTATTCTTTTTACATGATTTAAAATATTACTCATCTTTCTTGAATTCATTATACTTGCAAATTGTTTAGATACATATGAGATATATAAAATATGCTAATTACAATGCAATAATATGAAATACATAGAATAATAATACAACGTATAAGTAAAATACAATATCAAAAAAATAGGAAATACATTCTTAAGTATCGAAGTTAAATTAGGTATATTAACAAGAAGTTCGGGCGTAACAATACGATACCGACACGATACTATTACTTAAGGTCGATCCCTGATAAAGTAATAAAGATTTTTCGTGAAAAATGCGATTTTGAAATCTAGAATTCAAGTGCACGCCAATTAAAGAAAATTTTTTTTAAGATTTGATAGTTGCACAATATCAAGTACAAATTCCATTCTTTAATTCTAGACCAAAATAATTCACATATATATTAAGTATTTTCTTCAAATTCTATAAAAATAACTTCCCTTGCTCTCGAAATTTTTCAAAGAATATTAATTGCAAATTCGTCGTTTTCGTTTACTTGATTTTTCAATTAACCACACTTTTGAAAAATATGCACCTTTTTTTATTGAAAAATAAAAAAATAGACACCTAGAATGAAAATAAGGAATAATGATAGAGTTAAAATTTGTAAAATTATAAGAAGAGGGATAAATTTCATGTAAATAACTTAAATTTCCTAAGATGAAGATGTTCTATATTTTTCAAAAGTGTGGTTATTTGATTGAACAAGTGAATGAAAACGACGAATTTGCAATTTATATTCTTCGAAAAATTTAGAGCAAGAGATATTATTTTTATAGAATTTGAAGAAAATACTTAATATATGTAAATTATTTTGGTCTAGAATTAAAGAATGAAATTTGTACTTTTTATTGTGCAACTATCAAAACTTTAAAAAAAATTTTCTTTAATTGGCGTACGCTTGAATTCCGGATTTCAAAATCGCAATTTTCACAAAAAATCTCTAACTTTAAAGAATCATATTTTTAATATTTACACAATTAAATTTGTTATATCTTAGCCTATTTGACTCTAAATTTATTGAAATTTAAAATGATTCTACTTTGATAGCTCTTACATCCATTTTTACAGAAATATTTGAATTTTAAGTGAAGCGAGCACTTAACAGTAATCAGTACAAATGTACTGAAACTTTTTGACCCCAGTGTACTTTCTTTACATTCTTGAGATAAGACGAAATTAGATTAATAGATGAAGATACATTCTTTACATTCTTAATAATCTTCA
This sequence comes from Leptopilina heterotoma, assembly GCF_015476425.1. Lineage (NCBI taxonomy): Eukaryota > Metazoa > Arthropoda > Insecta > Hymenoptera > Figitidae > Leptopilina > Leptopilina heterotoma. The sequence goes on from NW_025110845.1 coordinate 705,279, forward strand.
ATAAGAAAGGCAAAGATAAAAATTCCAGTTACTGTTAAATGTGACAATAGTAACATTATTTACATGCACGGAGAAAATTTATTCCTGAAATTTTACTGAATTTAGTTCGGTAAAACTGGGATAAAGTGTCAAAACAGTAATTTTTCAAGAACTAGACTGTAAAAGAAATTGCATTGAAAAATAATGTAAAAATCATAAAGCTCACGATACATGTATTAGCGCTTCAGTTACAGTTCGGTAAAACGTAAGCCAAGTGCTCGCTTCATTCATATTTATTGAATAGGTCGGTAAAACGTAAGATAAAGTCTTCGGTAAAACTGACGAGTTGCAATTTATTGAATAGTTCGATAAAACGTAAGATAAAGTCTTCGGTAAAACTGACGAGTTGCAATTTACTGAAAGTTCGGTAAAACTTGAAGAACAAAAATAAAAAATAATGTTACTTCAGTAGATCTATATTAATACTGCCGTAACTCTCAATTTACCTACTTTAATCACTACCTAAACCCCCTACAATTGTTTACGAACAAATACTAATTGATACACCTGCCTACAGTACATTCTAAACGCATACACTAATACATACATCGCACGCTTTACATTATTGCTTTAGAAAGTTTCAACTGTCCTTATATATTAATCTCAATTTTATTTCACCGCTTGTGAGAAAGATTCAAATTAATAAACTATCGTTGTACAAAATTAAAAATTATTTATATTAATAAATCATTTCTAACTATATTCAAGGTCAATTTATGAAATATTTTTAAATTATGTTTTTATTATTATAAAGAAAAATGTTTAAATTTGTATTTAATGGAATAAAACAATAATTTATGAAAATCCTTATTATTCTCAAATTTTTGTGTTTAAAATTAAAAATATACATATATTAAAAGTGCAAGTTGGAAATTATTAAATTAATTAATAGAAAATTAATCTTTCTGAAATATTAAATAATAATTGTGAGGTATTAAAAAGCGAAAAGGAAATAAGCAAGTAAGAAAGTAAGCAAATAAGAAAGTAAGTAATCAAGAAGGAAATAAGCAAGTAAGCAAAGTAAGCAAGAAGGAAATAAGAAAGTAAGCAAGTAAGCATATAAGGAAGTAAGTAAGCAGAAAGGAAATTAGGAAGTAAGCAAATAAGTAGGTAAGCAAGTAAGCAAAGTAAGCAAGAAAGAAATAAGCAAGTAAGTATGCAAATAAGAAAGTAAGCAAGCAAGTTATTACCTTTTTGATTACTTGCTTACCTACTTATTTACTTACTTACATACTTACTTATATGTTTAATTGCTTACTTATTTATTTCCTTTTTGCTTACTTACTTATGTTTACTTGCTTACTTACTTGCTTTCTTGATTGCTTGCTTACTTACTCACTATTATTCATATTTAATTAAAATGAATAAATTATATGTTAAAAAAATAAGTATGTTATTGCCATTTTATAATTTCTTTTTACATGATTTAAAAGCATTTATTACATATTTGGCAATTAATAAGTGTTTAAAATAATTAATGAATTGAATTTTAATTTAAATAATAATAAAATGATTATTAAGTCTAAATAAGTTGGAAAAATCAACTATTAGTGTGAAAGTCTTTCATTTGGATGCGGGACACTTGAAGTAAAGTATTTCAATCCAGAAAACTAACACTTTAGGCAAGTCAAGGAAGTTTTACCGAACTATTCCTGAAAACTAACACTTTAAGCAAGCCAAGAAAGTTTTACCGAACTATTCCTGAAACGTTAGTGCCCATCAAGGAGGTATTTATTTAATTTACATTAAACGTTCAGTTTCAATTTTTTTCAACTTTTACAGTACTAGTTCTTAAGGAATAAAGATATCACATTAGATTTTAAATATTGTTACCAAAAAAATAATATAAAAATTATTAAAAAATTACGATTATGCTACTATATCCCAACTTTATTGAAAAATTCGGTAAAATGTAAGGAACAAATTTTCTCCGTGTGTGTTTTGAATTAATTAATTTTATGAAAAACTATTTTTTAGAAGCGATATCTTTTCAATAAATTGAAAGAAATCATGTCGAACAAAGAAAAAACATTTAACATAAATATCATTTGTCATAGAATTCATTAAACAGAAATATTATGTTACATAAAACTCAGATAACTTAATTCCCATTTGACATAAAAATTATGTAACATAAATTTCTATTGAAATAAAAATCATTTAACATAAATTTCTTTTAACATAAAACTCATTTAAAGTAAATTTTATTTGTTATAACATTCATTTGACATCAATTTCATTTGGCATAAATGTCATTTAACGTAATTCTCAATTGACATAAATATCATTAGACATAAAATTAGCTTGACATAAATTTCATTTGACGTGAATATCATTTAACATAATTATTATTTAACGTAAAATAAAATTTATATAAATTTCATTTAGCGTAAATGCCATTTAACATAATTCTCATTTGACATAATTTTCATTTGGTGTAAATCCCATTTAACATAATTTTGATTTGACATAAAGTTCATTTGATATAAAAGACATTTAACACAATTCTCATTTGTCATAAAAGTCATTTATCAAAATTCTCATTTGACATCAAAATCATTTCACACAAATTACATTTTACATAAAAATATCGGTGCCAATATTTAAAAGTAACCAATTAGATATTATCAACAACATCGTGATTCGCCAATTTTGAAATTCGCGCCTATATTTCTAGGTCAAATGATATTTATGTAAAATGAAATCTATGACACCTGAATTTTATGTCAAATGAGAATTAGGTGTCATGACTTAACCATCAAATCTGAGTTTTATGTAACAATATTTCTGTTTAATGAATTCTATGACAAATGATATTTATGTTAAATGGTTTTTGTGTACAATGAAATTTATGTCAAATAATGTGCATATTATGTGAATTTTAAGTTAAGTAGTTTTATATCAAATAACTATTTGGTTAAAAAAGATTTCGGGAATAAGCATGCGTCTCAAAGAAACGATACTCCTTCATTTGGACAGTTATTTATTGTTGATCAAAACAAAGCTTCCGAAATGATGGAATAGATACAGCCCTTCGGGATTGTAACCTATTTGCACAGTCCTACCGTATGATGCATGAAGAAATTAAAAAAACAATGACTGAAAATAATGCAGAAATTGAGCCTAAGATGCAATTATTATTTTCATTAAAGCCTGGGATGAATAGTAGACGTTATAATTTACAAAGTGTGAATGAAGTTGCAGCAATTTTTACTACAACTGCTGATGGTGATCTTAATTATCATTCTCATAAACATTTCTTTTTCAATTTTTCTTTAAAACATTTATTATATTTGCGCCATTATTCTCATTGTAAGTACTTTTGTTTAAAAAAATTAAAATATTAAAAAAAGGAATGCGCAAGGAGCGCGCGATCGTTCTTGTAGTATATTAAGGGTATAAAGGCAGCCATTTGTTAACGATGATCATCGTAAACAAATGGCTGCCTTTATACCCTTGTTGCTTACGATATTTTTTATTCCTAATGCACAAAAGTGTCGATTTAAGATAGCAGACGACAGGGAATAAAAGTCAGTCACTTGTTCGACTTATATGAAAATGGCGGCCGTTTTCTCCCTTGGGCAAAAATAACGCATGGGATCACCGGTTATGTTTGCACATGGGAGAAAATGGACGCCATTTTCATATGGTCGAACAAATGAGTGACTTTACTCCCTGTCGTCAGCTATCTAAAAGCGCCATTTTTGTGCATGTGGGATAAAAAAATGTTTAATAACTAGAGCTGTGCAAAATAATTCGAACCGAACTGTTCGAATTTTTTCGCCTAGTTCGAATGTCGAAAATTCGACATTCGAGTTAGCTTAGTTCGAATGTCGAATATTCGACATTCGAACTAGCCCAGTTCGGATGTCGAATATTCGACATTCGACATTTCGGCGCCCCAAAACCGAACTAAACTCGGTTCGGTTCGAATTTTGCACAGCTCTATTAATAACCTAATTACATTTTTTTTATAAATCATCTTTAATCTTTATTTTTATCATTGTTAAATAAATTATTTTTTTAAGTTTAAGGCATGATATTTTTATATGAAATACTACACTGAGAGAAGTCCAGGGCGTAATAGTTACCGCTAGACGTCGCTATAAGCTACTGTTCATTTTGCGTTTGAGATGTTTCGAATCTAGGGCTCAGACGCCCCGAGTCTGTCAAACATTGTTCCCGCATGTGAGAGAACAACTCGTGACCGAAACTAAAAGTTGTAAGTAATCCCGCTTCGGGACGTTCCACGTTTTTTATCGGGGCTTGAGACGTCCCGATCGAGGGTGCACATAAGAACATTCAAAATTATCACTCAAGCCTCGCACGGGACGTATTAGTTCCCGGACTTCTCTCAGTGTAATAAATAGTAGAAATAAATTTTCATATTGAAAAATGCATGTTAACAAGATATCACCTAATATTTTTAACTTTAATAAGTATGACTACATTTTTACTGCACGGTACTGTCAATTTTATAGCATAACACTGTCAATTATATAGCATGGAATTGTCAATTCTATGTCATCTGCTTTGAACCTATTTGAATACATTTTATAATAACAAAAGCACGTGCTATTGATTAAAAAGCATATTGCATCGTCTAAAATATATATATCTATACAAACTGTACATAGGGGAGAGTCTCCAGTTGTGAGACATCTCCAGTTGTGAGACAGTCAATTTTTTTAACATGCAATATTAAAAAGCCGATTGGTTTATATAAAAACATTTCTTTTTATATGAGCCAACTTTTTCGTGTACGCCGAAGCGGATATATAAACTGTTTTTGTTAAATACCAACACCGTGTGTGATAATAGACTAAAAAGCGTTTTTTCAATAAATGCAAAGTACTTTTTTTCCAAGTTAATTAATTGGAAAAGGTAAATGTGATGCATTTTCTTTTAGTGTTTTCCTTATATTTTGTGATGCAATATTGCATTGTTCCAATCTACGGTTGAAGATAATTTAATTTTCCTTTTTCAAAATAGCGCCAATTTCTGGGTGTGAGACACAGCATATCACCAGTTGTGAGACGGTGTCGACACCCATCTGGGCAGCATAAAAAATACGACTTTGCAGGCATACTATTTAAATGTTGTTTTGATTTTTTTTTCTAGTATTTTTGGGCATGTCAAGTGGAAAAAGCCAATTGATTCAGAAAAAATCAATTTTAATGCTCTTGCTGAAGCTATTTAATTGTGTTTATTTGATAGTCATATTTTGGCGAATAAATATTATTATTTAGTATATAATAATATATATTATTAATATATTTAATTATTTCTACTAATCATAACATTTTATGTCAAACTTATTAAATTTTAGCAATTTTTAATGAGTGTCTCACAACTGGAGACATTTTTTTTTTTTTTTGAAAAATGCGATGTGCTCGGAAAATGTGTCGTAAAATTTTTTTAATTTATCGAAACACTATACTTTCTTTTAATAAAAGTTGCGTATTTTTGTTACCTTTCGAAGGATGTATTTTATTTACAATTTCGTTTACCCGTTTAAATATTTTTTGAAATAATTGGATTTTTTGACAGTTAGACAAACGTATAGACTAAACTCCTTAACGGATTTGCTAACAGCATGTGACTGTTAGACATTCAATGGTAATTTTTTTGACCACATTTCTCTTTAAATATTTAATAAATTGAGCTGAAAATTTTGTAAGAAAGTCAAAAATATAATAAAGAAGGGCAGTAATGTGCAAAAGTTTTAATAATTAAAAAATAAATTATAATAAAACACTTTGAAATCGGTAAAGACGAGAAATTGATTAGAAGTGACCGTGACAACTGATAATTTTAAAGTAATTTGTAATAATTGATTTTAAAAATATTAAAACTTTTGCACATCACTGACCTTCTTTATTGTATTTCAGACTTTTGTACAAAATTTCAGCTCAATTTATAAATATTTGAAGGGAAAAGTGGTTGGAAAAATTACCATTGAGAGCCTAACAATCACATGATGTTGAATACTCTAGAATTTAATAAATTGGGTTAAAATCCCGATATATGTTCCAGGAAATTCCAATACATTAAGTATTTTTTGAAATATTTGAATTTTTTCTAAACAAAATTGGATTCTTTGACATTTAGACAAACGTAGAGCCTGAAGTACTAAACAGTTTCATAAATACCCAAAAATTTTACTAATGATGCAAAAAGTATTTTGATCCTAATAAAAACATCTTTGATGTAAAAAGTTCCGCCAAGTAAAAGTTTTTGCAAATGTCCAAATAATTAGTGAAATAAAAGTTTACCAAGTAAAATTTAGAACTAAAGTTTTAATATAGAATTGTAACAAATATAAAATTTAATTTAATACCCATTAAGTCCCATGAAAAAACCAGACGTTTTATTTAAAAAGTAACAATTGGATTCATAAGAAAATTGATAAAAAATAAAACTGTTTTTTGTTTTTAATTTTAAACAAATTAAAAATAAACAAATTATGCTAAGTATAGGATGTTTTATCCCAAGCATAAACAAATGCATTTTGAGTAAAAAATTGAAAAAATGTACCTGTTTTTGTTAATTTACAATTATTTAACAATAATTGTTTAAACCAATTAATAAAAATTTAAAAATTATCGAAAATTCTTAACGTAAATCTATTCTGTGTAGAAAATTAAGAAAGTTTTGTATGTGTTATTTTCTTCTCCAGGTCGTATTTTGTTTATAAAATTGTTATTAACAAATTATGCTGGATAAATGTGTTTTATCCTAATTAGTTTCTGAGTTGGCACAAAACTATTAAATTAACAAACTGAGTTTAGTTTCGTGTTGAATCGAAACTAAATTCAGTTTGTTGGTTTAATTTCGTGTCGACCCGAAACTAAATTAACAAATTAGATTTAGTTTCATGTCGACTGCAAACTAAACTAAAAAAAAATAAATTAGATTTTTAAACACTTGAATTTATTTTAGTACAGATAAAAAAAAATATCTGAGAAACTCAATTACCTAGTTCTAATTAAAAAATCACAGCTAACAATAAAATATTTAAAGAAATAATAGAATTATAACTTAAATAATAGATATACAGTAGTATGAGGAGACTTCAATAGAATTATAATTTATTTTTAGTTGACATGAAACTAAATTAAACGTAAATTTTTAATTTAGTTTCGTTTTAGAATCGGTCCCTGAGATTTACATGACGTACAAACATGAAAAAAATATGTTTTTAAATTATCATACATTTAAAAAAATTGTTTATTGGTAATTGCATTTAAACAATAATGAAGAATATGTTTTTTTCAAATTTATTATTTTGATATTATGAAAGTAGAAAATATTAGCTTTGAAATAAGATCTTATCTAACTTTCTATCCTTACTAGAACTTAAAATAAATAACTTTGTGTAATGTCAGTCGGTCGTTCTTCAACTGAATATCATAGAGTGGAAGAATGGATTGATAGAACACTACTGCGCATGCGTAAAACTGACAGAACACTACTGCGCATGCGTGATTTGATAGAACACTATTGCGCATGCGTAACATTGATAGAACACTACTGCGCATGCGTAACATTGACAGAACACTACTGCGCATGCCTGACATTGACAGAACACTACTGTGCATGCGTAACATTAACAGAACACTACTGCGCATGCGTAACATTAACAGAACACTACTGTGTATGCGGTACATCAATAGAACACTACTGCGCATGCGTAACATTGACACAACACTACTGCGCATGCCTGACATTGATATAACACTTTTGCGCATACGTGATTTGTGAATATGTATACATGTGTTAATATTGTTTTTAAAAGATATATACATATATATACGGCTAAGGTCGGTCGGTCGTTCTTCAACTTAATATAATAGAGGATTTGAAAAATCAAAAATTGTGGAAAATATCATTTTTTCAACATTCTTGTTTATTAATTTATTTGTAATTATTAAACTATTATTACCATCTTATAGAATATATAAAAACACATTTTTTAGACCAAGATTTAATGATTTTTAACCCTTTTATAAAAAGTAATTCTTATATTTCAATTATTATTATTTTTATGAGGAAGCAAAGTGTTCATGAAATAAACGCCAAAATTATAAAAATGTACAACTTGGCAGCGGTTTTTAGAAATGTGTTGAGGAGTAAATTGTCGAATGGTATAGAAACTGATTTTATTTTGCAATGAGGCAAACAAAAGGACAGAGGGTTAAGGGGAATGGTTGCCGGCCATCTCGAGAGCCTATTTATTAACGTCAAACAAAACCGATATCCATCGCATTCGGGAAGGGGCCCTATTATGTCCACGTGGACATGTTTGAAACGAGCTGACGGAAGTGCAAACCGTGCTGGTTGCACGTGTACGTGTTTCCTTCTTTTTTCTCGTTGACATTGCAAGCAACTACTTGCCCAGGATTTCATATTATTGTTTATGGAGGGCCATATGAATGTAGCTTTCGCCAACGGTATTTGGCTTTGGCGCTCGGATGGAATCGATCATGGTACAATTTAAAAACCAAATATCGCAAAATCTTCGGATTGAAAGACCGAATGTTTACTCCGGACGTGTCACACCAAACTTCGGTGGTTTCGTTTCCCATGGTCAATTTGCTTAACTTCAGCGATTGCCCACTCTCGGATTCGTTTCAGTTCTGTATCGTTATTTTGTTCTTGGGCAATTTGTTCGACTTCAGTATTTGTATTGACTCTATGCGCGATAATGCGTCTGCCACGACGTTTCGTTCTCCCGATATGTGTTGTATTCTGTTAGTAAACTGGGAAATAAACCCTATTTGATTTTGTTGGCTCTGAGTCCATATTTTACCGTCCTATTGACGTTCTTCTGAATGTCGCAAGACTTTATCATCTTTGCGACCTCCAAATCCATTTTGACGAGGCAAGTCGCCTCCTCCTATCTGAGTCGCGAGCATATCTCACGAGTCTCTTCTATCGCCTCGTTGTCTACTTCTGAGTGGATAGCGCTATGTACAGTCTTTCCGCTACTGCAACTTGACACACTCAGTAGGCTCGACGCGCTTCCCTTTCTTATTCTTTCTCCTTCCACGATGTTCTGTGGATCTAATATTTCCACGATCACCCGTGGCACTGCAAGAAATTGTGCGCCCCCACAATCCGCGCGCACTTGAGCATCAGTCTTGGGACCGATGGTGAGATTTCCCGTTTTCGGCCTGCTCACATGGGGTACTTTCTTTGAATTTTGTGAATCCATTCTTTCTTGCTGTTTGGTTGACCTTTAGTGGAAAGCCCCGCCAACACGGCAAGGTCTACCGAACATATCCATGATGCCAGTCGTGTCTGGCAGCGGGATCACTTCTCCCAGCACATCAAAGAAATCAATGATGTTTGACAGTAAACTCGCTTCTCCTAGCACATCAAAGACATCAATGATGTTCGGCAGTGGACAACCAGCAGCGGAGTTAATTTATTGATTTAGAAAGATATGAAAATAAATATAAACGTGGAATTTAGAAATGATTTTATAATTTATTTTAAGAAGAAATTTGTTTGTTTAAGATTTTTGTTACTTACACTACCTTGATGCATACACACACTAATATTTAGCAAAAAAATGTAGAAAAGATAAAGAATGAGATTTACTCATTACCTTCAATTTGTAAGTTAATAATGAACCATTTTTTATTGAAACTTTAATAAATTTTTACTTTAGAAATAAAAGAAAATGTATCAAATTACTTTTAAAACTTTCACCTTTAACCTTCTGCCTACGCTAACTTATCCCCACTCTAGCGCTTTAGAATGTAATTCCTACAGTCCCCACCAGGCGTCCAAATAGACGATTTTAGACGATAACGGTCACATGAGTAGGCAGAGGTTTAATAATATCTACTCGAGAAATTAATCTTTAATCGGAATCGCGTTTTCAACGTTAAGTATGTGAGACCAAATAGTTTGTGAACGGCTTATTTCTTGGACCGAGGCTTTGAATCTTATTCAGGAATCTCAGATGGGTTTCACAAATGGAAAAAACCAAATAAACCAAAATAGTGATCTTTACAAAATCTGATAATTCAAAGGCGAAGAAATTCAAGGGGGGGTAAGGTTTGTTACGTCTAAAAAAAGACCTTTTTCATGAATTTTTTTAGAAGAAATTATTGCTGTCGATTTATTTTACATATTATTATATGATAGTGTAACATTTAAAGAATATTAAAAAAAATTTGTTAAAAAATAGATAGAAATAACGAAGTTATTGCAGATCTCCGCAGGTGCATAGAAAAAAAAGTGTTTGTGCGGTGACCAGCCTACAGCATCACTGGATCAACTAAAACCAAAAAGTGAAAATGTTTTGTTTAGTTTATTTCTTTATCTCTCAAGTGACGAAGGGTTTTTTTTAATTTTTAAATTTTTGACACCATTTTGAAGCCAAAATGACGATTTTTGAAAAAAAATCGACCTATTTGTTATTGTAAAATTGTTAATAATTTAAAAAAATTTAAAAACTCGACGTCACTTGACAGATAAAGTAATAAACTAAACAAAACATTTTCACTTTTTGGCTTTAGTTGGTCTAGTGATGCTGTAGGCTGGTCACCGCACAAACACTTTTTTCTAGGCACCTGCAGAGATCTGCAATAACTTCGTTATTTCTATGTATTTTTTAACAAATTTTTTTTTAATATTCTTCAAATGTTACACTATCATATAATAATATGTAAAATAAATCGACAGCAATAATTTTTTCTAAAAAAATTCATGAAAAAAGGTCTTTTTTAGACAAAACAAACCTTACCCCCCCTTAAGTCATTAAAATTCGGTTAACATATTCTAAGTTATTTCAAAGCCTTGCTATATGTATCCTTATGTACTGACGATTTATTTGCTCCTGTTATAAGAAATGAGTGTAATAAGCTCTCTTCATTAGACAAATGGTTGGATATTTTGTCTTCTAATAATTGACTAGTAGTTAAAAAATTTTTCAATAGTTTTATTAAAGTTTTATATTCTCGTATGCCCTATAATAATGCTTGACTGTTTTTTTGACGCGTCTTCTTTTTCTATTGTTATACTGCGCAATTCCCTTGTAATCACATTTACATGTGTTGTAAATAAGTCAAATGCATCAATTTGCAAAATATTTGCCTTAAGAGATAAAGCACCAGTTTCCAAATCTAAATATACAATATTTGTATTTATTTTTGTCAGGGTTTGATCTTCATTTATTAAATTTACTTTAGTAATGCCGCAATTGCTTTAACAAGTTACTCCTTCAGATTGTTCTTTTTTCTATAAAGAATCTCTATGTTTTTTAATTGGATTCTCCATTGTTACGTAATTTTTAAAAATATTTTTTTTACTTACGTTTTTCGAAACAAATTTGTTTTTTACTGTTATTTTTAGTATGTATATTGTACAATCGCAATACAAAATTAAGTTAAATGTGAAAAACATTTAAAGGAATAATTTTATTAATCCTACTAAACAACAAAAAACAAAAGATTGATTTTTTAACAATAATTTTATACTATTCCCAATAATCGATTCGCACAATGATTCGATTTTAACGTATATTGAAGTGGCGCCTCGAGACAGCTTTTCAAAAATTTATCCATTATAAAGTGATTAAGTTCCTTATAAATATTACGTAACAATGATGATTAACTCCCCCTCCCATGTAACATATGATAACATTTTCTCGACCCCCCCTCCCCCTAAACGTGTGACGTAATTTATAGACGACCCCTTATCTGATTGTTTTAATCTCTTAGTGTCAGTCCTAGCAGCATACTTCGATGTGTGAATTCCAACACTTAACCCTGTTGTTTTTTGTACATATACTACACTATGTACACCATCGTTTTTAACACACACGCTGTTGGCAAATCTATAATCACATACGGGGCTTTTACTTAAGCATTTATTTTTGTGAACTTTGTGGACATCTATATTGTTGAAGCTTTCATTCGTTTGACTGGACGCTGCTACAGAAAATTTATGAGCATTTGCTGCATACTTGTCAAAAAGTTTAATCAATTCCTTATACAATGGTTTATCTGATAACAATATAGTGTGCTTCTCCTTGGGTTTACACCAGTTTCCACAATTCTCGTGAGCACTGAATAAGTGGTATGGTATTCTTTTAAATTGTTTTGATAAGTCATTACTCATACCTTTACTTTGAGAGACAGTGTAGCTAATCATCTTTTAATATGATCAACAACTCCTTTTCTATATAATTGTTTACATTTGTCACGCAATTTATACAATTCTTTTAAGAAAGTTTTCGTTATATGGATTTTGTCAGCTAATTTGTGAAAATTTACTTCTGGCTTTTCTTTCCATACAGCTGCTATCATAGAACTGTCTTCATCTCAAATAATCACTCGAACTTGAATATCAGTTTCTTGTAAAACGTAAGTATACAATAGGCTTTAATTACAAGGAAAACGAATGAAATACAAAACATATTTAAATATAAATAATTTACTACCATTTTTCTATTTTAAAGTTAATTTTCATGGTTATTTGAGAAATGTCATTTGTTTAAATTTTTTGAAATGGGAAAATTTGGAGTAACCAGGTTTTGAAAGCTTACTCCTCAATTTCATATTTCAATTAATTAATTAGAATTAAAATACAAATATAGGAATATTAAAATTTTAATTTTGTAATTCTTATAAAAAAGCAGTATCTTAGTACAAACCAAAATTTATATCTTCAGTTAGAATAATACATGCAGCAGAGAAAGTTAACATTTGATTACAATATTTATTAAAATTGACATATTAAAAGTATGTACTTACCATGAATAACTGATAGATTTGTGTCAGAGATCTTGTTTTCACATTTGTTAGTCTCGACTCGTAGAAACATTGCATTTTAGGCAATTAACTTCCAAACGAGTGAAAACCTCCACGTTGTTCAGATTTTACGTTTGTTAAAAGTTCTGTTAAATCTACGATACGTTATTTTTATTTACACATCCGTAAGGAAACAGTTTAAAAATAAAATCAAACAAATAAAACCGAAGGTTATGTTCTCCATTAGAAAAACAGGATCATGACAGCTGTGCGATACATTGGTCGTAATGGAGCTCCGCTGGAGCCAGAGAAATTAAGAAAATCTGATTTTTTGCCTTATCAACAATTAAGATGTTTAAACCTGAATCAAAAGTTGGAATACTTGTTTTGCAATTTGCACAGACTAGTGCTATTTTAAATATTGACAACATTGATGTTAATGGGTTCCCGACCGTTCGCCCGACTTAATCCGCCCGACTCCTATCGCCCGTATATTTCTTAGCCCGTCTGGACATTAACACGATTCCTTTGGCCCGACTCGTAATGCCCGATTCCAGGCGCCTGACAATAAATTTTGCCCGATTGTCAATTTCATGGTTACAGCGATCGTTTTTTCATAAGTGCATATCTTCACATATAAACAAACAAAATTCAATCATTCGATTCAAAATTCGTAGTGCAATCATTTTCAAAATTTGTTGTTTTTTTCTCCAAAATTATTTAAATACCATAATATATAATTTATTGAATAATTAAATGTTTCTAAAATTGAATTGTTATAAAGAATTTTATTAACAAATTTTTAATTAATTGAATTCTTTTCAAGAATAATTGCATTTTTGAGAAATTCAATTAAACTTGCATTAGAACTAATTAAAATTCTCTAATGAGTTTTATTATTTTTGAAAATAATTGAATTATTTCGAAGAATTTTATAAAAAAGTTTAAATAATGGACATTTTTCCTTTAAAACTTATGCAAATTCTATTTTAAATAATTAAATTCCTATGACATTGTTACGTACAAAGTACCTAACAGCTATTTCTTTATTAATATCTTATTATCGCTACAGAAGTTTAGACAGTTTGTCGAAGGCGTATTCTTTTCATATTACATTATATTGTATATAAATTGCTCACAAATTTATAACCAATATTAATGCTCTATTTCTGTTTTAAAATTTATACAGTACACATATTTTATAATTTAAAAAGCAAAATATAATTCCATTTGAGAAATAATTAAATGTATGGCATCCACTGACTCCGCTGACTACGAGAACTAATACAACCATAGATTCCTTGTGTTACGGTCACATATACAAGCTCGCTATACATGCCTCTTCTCGTTGCCTTATCTATCCTATGGAAACCCTCCCTTTACCCCTTTGGGCCCACAATCTTACGGACTAGAATAGTATAACTAATTCACATGCATTGTCAGCTGACAAAACGCTTTATGATGCGTACATATTTTATTTTGATTTATGCACAATTCCAAATCAATGAAATAGTAATTCGACAATAGATAAACATTTTGTTGTAACTTTGGTTAACAACAAAATGCCGGAGGACATTAAATTACATGTATATGTGTATATGTATAAGTATGCGAAATGCAAAACACATATACAAGTAACTTATATCATGTAGGACTAATATAATTACAACAAAATAAATTATATTTACCAGTATAACTAAGACGAATAATAATTTTATTAATTAAAATAATATAATTATTATTTATTTCTTAGTTATTTTAAAATAAGGTGTCAAAAAATATCATATTAACAGACTATTTCCGTTCTCACGGAGCTACCGTGAGATCTAAAACGTCAGCAAAAATGCAACGTCCAATGGGCCCATGAGTTTTCTTTACTCCTAAATTTTTGTTTTCCCCACCTTGACAAAGAAGGCAAGGGTTAGAGGCTTGTCGCAAAATTTCAATCATTGCAGTACAAATTCTCGCTTCTTCTCGAAGACACCTCTCCTGGGTCTAACCTAGAAAGTGTTTTGGGACAGAGAAATTTCGCGACAAAAAGCCCGTCCGCGACCCGGAACCCGATTTGCATGAATTAGGGCAGACGTTAAAATTTTCAAATTCTCTGAGCCGGTGGATATTGCCCGGACTAATTCGGTAAAAGGTAGATCCGCAGTGAGTTTTACACAGTTGTGTGAGACGGCCGGTTGCATAGATATTGCCCGCGTCCACTCACCACAAGTGCAATCTCGCAAACAAAAGAAAATAGCGCGAATCTTACGTCGCGATTTTCGGTAAAAACAAGAACAAAAGAATTTTCGCCCGACGGATGCTTTGTGATTCGAAAGAGGAATAGCTCCGCCGGTAGTTGTAAGTAAAATAAGTATCGTTTCAATTACATGTTCTAACACACACACACTTTCTATTTGTAACACACACTATAACCATTCTGTATTCAAAAGGTATTTTGCTATTCTAAAATAAATCATGTATTCATAAAATCAATTTCTTTACTTACCTAACTAAACCTAAAATTCAAATCATTCTAAAAATAGTGCATTTAACGAATCAGAAGGTAACTTTTAAAAGTAGGATAACGTCCCCACAAAATTAAACAGAATAATAAAACATTCTGGCAGCTTGGTGCCTCCCCAAATCGAGATAAAAGGCCATCTCAAAAGCCTAATTTATAAATTTATTTCTGGTTTGTAACAGAAATTTTTATTATTTATGAAAATAATTAAAATGGAATCATAATTTTCTTTAAGTAAGTAATTGAATTCTATTTCAAAATTTTATTGAAATTGATATTGAAATTCATTGATTTAAGAAAATTTTTTTAAAATAAATAAGTTTAAATTACCTGGAAAATATGTCTTACAATATTAAAATTTATTAAATTATATTTGTATCCTAAAATATAAAGTCGGGCTTTCAAAATCGGGCAAAAGGTATCGGGCGCTAGATGATTTTAAATATGCCAGTACATGTCATGCTTGTAGGAATAAAATCAAGCCTAGGGATGTAAAAGTACGAGACGCGCATTTTATTATCGAAGCTATTGCTACAGAATTTGAGGGTAATGTTTATTTGCTTCCGATAAATAAAGAAAAGTATATCACTTTTACGAAAAGTATAAAAGGCAGTTACATCAAGTTGCGCTTTATCCATTCTTTTAAATTCATGGCATCATCATTGGACAAGTGTCATTGTACTTGGGTAGGTCCATGCCTAAAAAATCAAAGTTGTCTCCTACTTCTTCGATTTTGTTGAAAGTTTTAAATTTTGAAGTGGAATACATGCTAATAAAAAGCCCAAAATCGATTTCGAAAATTTTTAAAAAATTTTGGATTTACGAGGTTTCTAAATTTTTTTTTGAAATTTTAAAAATGATGTATCTCAAAGAAAATGGGGTAAATTCGGCCTGTAATGAAAAATCGGCAGTCGGTAACCTGTTTTTAAAATAATTAATTATGTTTTTTCAAAAAAGAAAAATCAAAGATATGCGATTGTTTTTGTTGATAGAAATGTCAAACTTTAATTTAAAAAATATTTGACAAAAATTTATCACTAAGTTTTAATAAAAATAATATTTAAGTGTGAATGTCTATTTTGCCTAAAAAGCAAGTATAGGCCAGTCGGTGAGTGCAAAAACTGCCCAAAAATCCGAACAGCAAAGTCTAAACGGTTTCTGGTAGTTTGGGGGCTCCTTATAAGAGCCCCACAGTTTGCTCTCGATTTCCGGGTGCGAAAAAAAGTGTAAACAATCGCCAAAGTTTGGAAAACATGGTTTTTCGATGCTCGTTGCTTCCGGTTAAGTTTTAGGGGAAAAAGTTGTTATTGAAAGTTATAGAGCTTGGAAATACCTTTAAAATGATGGGTCAAACGTTAAAAAAGGTTAATTAGTTTAGTTGCAAATGAATTTAAACCACTAAAAATAGCACTTCTTTAATTGTTTAATAACTTTGTTAATAATTATCGAATTTGTTCATAACTTACCAGGAATGTTCTCCTTGCGTAGCTGAATAAATCAAAAAAAAAATTAAGTAGATCGGAGAAATAGTTTATGCATAATTCCATTTGTTAACTTAAAATATGTAATTTTTCAACGGAATTTCCCCACTTTTGGTCCATCGAATTTCGATTTTTTTTTGGAAAGTACACTTAAGAAGTCAAACTTTTATCTTATTTAAATGGCCAATTAATTTTTTTTATCTAAGTGCATAATAAAAAGGGTTAAAAAAGGGTATGTTTTTTTGTCATAAACAAATGGAATTACTCAGCCAATTTTCACTTTATCAATTAGCTATAAACGGCATATAATTCCATTTGTTTACACAAAACTTTTCAAAAAAAAAATCCGACTTAACTTGAAGGGGGGGGAAGTTAACTTTTTTTTAAAAAAAAATTCCTGAGAAGTTAATTATTAATATTTTTTATTGAAACTCGCACGACTTTTAGTTCAAAACATGAATTTTATGAAAAAAAATTGAACTTGACGTTTTGTGCTTTTATTTTTCATTTATATCAAGTGAAAGTACATGCATCCTTTTTCAACTTTCGGACGGCGGAGTGGGGGAACTCGGTGGCGCTTGATTCTCGCCCGCCACAACACTGAATTCAGCCGTTCAAATTCGCAAAAATGGTCATAACTTCGTTAATTATTGACCGATTTTAATCTTTTTTTTTTAATTCCATGTATTTTTTTATGCTGAATCCAAATATGAATTTATATATTTTTTAAATAAAATATTTTTTGTAGAAATAAAAATTTTTTTTAACAACAAATTTTTATTATTATTTATTATATTCAACAAAAATTTTTCTTCGTACATCTTATTTCATTTAATTTAAAATAATGTTATTTAAAAAAAAATCTCAAATTATTTACCAATAAGCGTGTATCATCGAGTTTAAGCGTTGTAGTGGCAAAATAATTATTTTTTATGGGTTAAAGTAATTTTATTAACTTTTTTTTTAAATAAGAACAAAGGTGTGTCATAAAAGAAACAATATTATATTTTTTATTAAATACTATTTACAATAAACACATTTTTTATTAAAATGATAATGTTAAAATGAATGATGAGTGTATGGATGATTAAAAATATGTTTATTGTAAATAGTATTTAATAAAACATATAATATTGTTTCTTTTATGACACACCTTTGTTCTTATTTAAAAAAAAAGTTAATAAAATCACTTTAACCCATAAAAAATAATTATTTTGCCACTACAACGCTTAAACTCGATGCTACACGCTTATTGGTAAATAATTTGAGATTTTTTTTTAAATAACATTATTTTAAATTAAATGAAATAAGATGTACGAAGAAAAATTTTTGTTGAATATAATAAATAATAATAAAAATTTGTTGTTAAAAAAAAAATTTTATTTCTACAAAAAATATTTTATTTAAAAAATATATAAATTCATATTTAAATTCAGCATAAAAAATACATGGAATTAAAAAAAAAAGATTAAAATCGGTCAATAATTATCGAAGTTATGACCATTTTTGCGAATTTGAACGGCTGAATTCAGTTTTGTGGCGGGCG
Source organism: Leptopilina heterotoma (assembly GCF_015476425.1). Lineage (NCBI taxonomy): Eukaryota > Metazoa > Arthropoda > Insecta > Hymenoptera > Figitidae > Leptopilina > Leptopilina heterotoma. The sequence continues at coordinate 723,624 of NW_025110845.1, forward strand.
AGAATCAAGCGCCACCGAGTTCCCCCACTCCGCCGTCCGAAAGTTGAAAAAGGATGCATGTACTTTCACTTGATATAAATGAAAAATAAAAGCACAAAACGTCAAGTTCAATTTTTTTTCATAAAATTCATGTTTTGAACTAAAAGTCGTGCGAGTTTCAATAAAAACTATTAATAATTAACTTCTCAGGAATTTTTTTTTAAAAAAAAGTTAACTTCCCCCCCCTTCAAGTTAAGTCGGATTTTTTTTTGAAAAGTTTTGTGTAAACAAATGGAATTATATGCCGTTTATAGCTAATTGATAAAGTGAAAATTGGCTGAGTAATTCCATTTGTTTATGACAAAAAAACATACCCTTTTTTAACCCTTTTTATTATGCACTTAGATAAAAAAAATCAATTGGCCATTTAAATAGTATGAAAGTTTGACTTCTTAAGTGTACTTTCCAAAAAAAAAATCGAAATTCGATGGACCAAAAGTGGGGAAATTCCGTTGAAAAATTACATGTTTTTAGTTAACAAATGGAATTATGCATAAACTATTTCTCCGATCTACTTAATTTTTTTTGGGATTTATTCAGCTACGCAAGGAGAACATTCCTGGTAAGTTATGAACAAATTCGATAATTATTAACAAAGTTATTAAACAATTAAAGAAGTGCTATTTTTAGTGGTTTAAATTCATTTGCAACTAAACTAATTAACCTTTTTTAACGTTTGACCCATCATTTTAAAGGTATTTCCAAGCTCTATAACTTTCAATAACAACTTTTTCCCCTAAAACTTAACCGGAAGCAACGAGCATCGAAAAACCATGTTTTCCAAACTTTGGCGATTGTTTACACTGTTTTTCGCACCCGGAAATCGAGAGCAAACTGTGGGGCTCTTATAAGGAGCCCCCAAACTACCAGAAACCGTTTAGACTTTGCTGTTCGGATTTTTGGGCAGTTTTTGCACTCACCGACTGGCCTAAGTAGTGTGAAAAAGGTATTTTTAATTTGTTATTGCAGTTTTTTTGTAAAATACAAGTGTATAGTGTGTTGATTGTTTCTCTTATATATAAATTATAAATAATGATAACCTTTATGAGATAATTGAAATTTGCGAAAAATCTGTTTTTCTATAAATTTAACTTTTGTAGGGAAAAGTCGGCCATGGTTCGAATTTACAAAAGAAAGACGGATTTGTCTTAATTATTTAAATATTTGGACAAGCAATTACAGAAAGAAATCAAAGAAGCACAAAAAGGTAATTAGAATATGAAAGAAACCCTTTGAAAATAATAAACCAGGTCGAAAATGGGTTTCGTCATTTCTACAGCGTCATAAAGACATGTGTTTGCTGTAATGGAAAATTGTGTATTGATTCCTATTTATAATGTCTACAAAGCAAAATATTTGTATCCTACATGGATTGAAGGAGGAATTTCAGGTTCTAGGGATAATCGAAACGAAAGCGGATGGTTTGATATGGCAATTTTTGAAGATTGGTTTATGACATTGTCCTTACCTTTTTTAAAAAACCTTCTTGGTAAAAAAACTATTATTAGCGATAATTTAGCTAACCATACATCTAAAGTAATCAAATAATGACAGGCAGTCGCTGTGTTTCGTTTTGTTAAGAAAAGTTGGTAAGAAGAATTGAATTTGTGGAAAAGAAGAATCGTGAAAAAAAAAAAAATCTACAATTAAACGAGTTGAGACAAAATGTGCGTTAATATATATATTTAGGCTGGATTTAAAGCCTGTGGTATTATACCATTCGACAGAAATGCTATTTTGAAAAAGTTACCAAGTACACCAGGCCTGGGCAGAACATTGCTCCGCATGAGGGGAATGACTCCCCACTCTTAAGCTTAGCAATAGGCTTAGCATAGCGCCGAGAGAGAGAAAGAAAACTATTGCGACTCTTTTATTTCATACTTGGACAAATAAAGATCTACATTTGCAGATAAGCCTTCTATTCGTCGTAAAAAATTGACTACTAAACCTGGGACCAGTTTATGTCTAGAAGAGGTATGTTCTTTATAAAAAATTAACTAGGAAAAACATCCAAGAAAATGAAACGTAGTAGGACAAAAAAGACTCGAATGTGAAAATTCATAACCTACGAGTAAAACAAAGTCAAACAGACGATCTGGAAGACATAAAAAGTTAAGGACAATTGTTGAATCAGACATCAGCGAAGAAGAAATTTTTTTTCTTCAAATAAGGAGAATTTTCATGAGATTGTTGCTTGCAGCAATAAAGATGTATCGAATGAAGGTTTAATTTTACAAAACAAAGATTTTGTGTTAACCAATTCAAACGAAAAATTACAAGTTGGACAGATAGTTACCAATGTTGATGAGTATGTATTCGAAGTTAACAATCAACACACTATACACTTGTATTTTACAAAAAAACTGCAATAACAAATTAAAAATACCTTTTTCACACTACTTGCTTTTTAGGCAAAATAGACATTCACACTTAAATATTATTTTTATTAAAACTTAGTGATAAATTTTTGTCAAATATTTTTTAAATTAAAGTTTGACATTTCTATCAACAAAAACAATCGCATATCTTTGATTTTTCTTTTTTGAAAAAACATAATTAATTATTTTAAAAACAGGTTACCGACTGCCGATTTTTCATTACAGGCCGAATTTACCCCATTTTCTTTGAGATACATCATTTTTAAAATTTCAAAAAAAAATTTAGAAACCTCGTAAATCCAAAATTTTTTAAAAAATTTCGAAATCGATTTTGGGCTTTTTATTAGCATGTATTCCACTTCAAAATTTAAAACTTTCAACAAAATCGAAGAAGTAGGAGACAACTTTGATTTTTTAGGCATGGACCTACCCAAGTACAATGACACTTGTCCAATGATGATGCCATGAATTTAAAAGAATGGATAAAGCGCAACTTGATGTAACTGCCTTTTATACTTTTCGTAAAAGTGATATACTTTTCTTTATTTATCGGAAGCAAATAAACATTACCCTCAAATTCTGTAGCAATAGCTTCGATAATAAAATGCGCGTCTCGTACTTTTACATCCCTAGGCTTGATTTTATTCCTACAAACATGACATGTACTGGCATATTTAAAATCATCTAGCGCCCGATACCTTATGCCCGATTTTGAAAGCCCGACTTTATTTTTTAGGATACAAATATAATTTAATAAATTTTAATATTGTAAGACATATTTTCCAGGTAATTTAAACTTATTTATTTTAAAAAAATTTTCTTAAATCAATGAATTTCAATATCAATTTCAATAAAACTTTGAAATAGAATTCAATTACTTACTTAAAGAAAATTATGATTCCATTTTAATTATTTTCATAAATAATAAAAATGTCATAGGAATTTAATTATTTAAAATAGAATTTGCATACATTTTAAACGAAAAATGTCCATTATTTAAACTTTTTTATAAAATTCTTCGAAATAATTCAATTATTTTCAAAAATAATAAAACTCATTAGAGAATTTTAATTAGTTCTAATGCAAGTTTAATTGAATTTCTCAAAAATGCAATTATTCTTGAAAAGAATTCAATTAATTAAAAATTTGTTAATAAAATTCTTTATAACAATTCAATTTTAGAAACATTTAATTATTCAATAAATTATATATTATGGTATTTAAATAATTTTGGAGAAAAAAACAACAAATTTTGAAAATGATTGCACTACGAATTTTGAATCGAATGATTGAATTTTGTTTGTTTATATGTGAAGATATGCACTTATGAAAAAACGATCGCTGTAACCATGAAATAAACAATCGGGCAAAATTTATTGTCGGGCGCCCGGAATCGGGCATTACGAGTCGGGCCAAAGGAATCGTGTTAATGTCCAGACGGGCTAAGAAATACACGGGCGATAGGAGTCGGGCGGATTAAGTCGAGCGAACGGTCGGGAACCCATTAACATCAATGTTGTCAATATTTAAAATAGCACTAGTCTGTGCAAATTGCAAAACAAGTATTCCAACTTTTGATTCAGGTTTAAACATCTTAATTGTTGATAAGGCAAAAAATCAGATTTTCTTAATTAATTTCTCTGGCTCCAGCGGAGCTCCATTACGACCAATGCTCATAAATTTTCTGTAGCAGCGTCCAGTCAAACGAATGAAAGCTTCAACAATCTAGATGTCCACAAAGTTCACAAAAATAAATGCTTAAGTAAAAGCCCCGTACACGGAGAGAAAAAAAAGTGAGCCGTTTGATTTGGCAAGATAGCGCTGTTTTCCCTTTATAAAGCGCAGCAGTTGCGCCGCAAACGTCGAACGGTTATACTTTTTGAGGAGTATCGGTTCTCTTCTCCACACAAATAGAGCCGCTTACTTTCCAAAAAGTGTACCCGCTTTTCCCAAAAAGGAGAACCGTTCTCCCCTCGAGAGTAAGCAGCGTGCTTAACCTCAAGTTGAACGGCTGTTTCGCATTTAACGCAACCGCTCTACCGACAGGTAGAGCCGCTTATTTTTTTTCTCTCCGTGTATGTGATTATAGATTTGCCAACAGCGTGTGTGTTAAAAACGATGGTGGACATAGTGTAGTAAATGTACAAAAAACAACAGGGTTAAGTGTTGGAATTCACACATCGAAGTATGCTGCTAGGACTGACACTAAGAGATTAAAACAATCAGATAAGGGGTCGTCTATAAATTACGTAACACGTTTAGGGGGAGGGGGGGTCGAGAAAATGTTATCATATGTTACATGGGAGGGGGGGTTAATCATCATTGTTACGTAATATTTATAAGGAACTTAATCACTTTATAATGGATAAATTTTTGAAAAGCTGTCTCGAGGCGCCACTTCAATATACGTTAAAATCGAATCATTGTGGAAATCGATTATTGGGAATAGTATAAAATTATTGTTAAAAAATCAATCTTTTGTTTTTGGTTGTTCAGTAGGATTAATAAAATTATTCCTTTAAATGTTTTTCACATTTAACTTAATTTTGTATTGCGATTGTACAATATACATACTAAAAATACCAGTAATAAACAAATTTGTTTCGAAAAACGTAAGTAAAAAAAATATTTTTAAAAATTACGTAACAATGGAGAATCCAATTAAAAAATCATAGAGATTCTTTATAGAAAAAAGAACAATCTGAAGGAGTAACTTGCTAAAGCAATTGCGGCATTACTAAAGTAAATTTAATAAATGAAGATCAAACCCTGACAAAAATCAATACAAATATTGTATATTTAGATTTGGAAACTGGTGCTTTATCTCTTAAGGGGACTTTCTGGTTTAGAATTTCAAAAAAATCGATTTTTTTTTTGCTTAAAAATGTTCCTTAGTATCATAGAATTACTGTCCCAAAACGATTTTTAAAAAATATGTACAAAAACAAAAGTTATAACAATATTTATGACGGTATGTATTTCAACAACAATCTACAGTTATCTTATTTACATATTTGGTGTTCCTCTTTTATTGATATTAGCTTGAAACATGTTACTCGAGGGTTTTTGGGGTCGCTGATTACGAATTTGATGACAGTTTTTGAAAATACAAAATGGCGGATCCAATATGGCGGACGAAAAAATAAAAATTCAACCGGATTTGCTTAAAACTTGTTACTCGGGGGTTTTTGGGGTCGCTGATTACGAATTTGATGTCAGTTTTTGAAAATACAAAATGGCGGATCTAATATGGCGGACAAAGATTAAGAAATTAATTAAATTTAGTTGAAAATGGTTACTTGTGGCCTTTTGAGATTGCTAGTTATGAATATAGGCACAAAACATTAACGTTCTAGGAACGTTTTAAATACATATACACAAAATTTAATATTAAATTCGTAATTATCGACCTCAAAAACCTCTGAGAAACAAGTTTTAAGCAAATCCGGTTAATTTTTTATTTTTTAGTCCGCCATAGTGGATCCGCCATTTTGAATTTTCAAAAACTGACATCAAATTCGTAATCAGCGACCCCAAAAACCCCCGGGTAGCAAGTTTTAAGCAAATCCGGTTGAATTTTTATTTTTTCGTTCGCCATATTGGATCCGCCATTTTGGATTTTCCAAAACGGACATCAAATTCGTAATCAGCGACCCCAAAAACAGCGGGATACGAAGTTCTGTTGTAATAAAAAGTTGTTTGATATTCATGACTCAATGAATTATGTTATGAAAACTTTAAACGCGTTTTTCTCGAAAACTCATTTTTCAAACTGGTACAGAGCTTTTCTCGAAATCCACCGAACCGATTTTGAAATCCCAAAAATTTTTTGATTCTTTATTTAAAAAACTGGTGCCTAAACCTCTAAAAACTCATATTTCTACCGCCTGTGTTTTTATATGGAGGTAAATTGACCCAAAAACACGGCGTTTTTGCGAGTTTTTGAGAAAAATGTACATATAAAATAAAAAAACCTTTAAAAAAAATCGTTTTTGAGGTTTAGGCACAAGAATAAATCCTTATGAAGAGATTCCCGTTTGGAACTTGAATTTATGTATTACAGGTTGCCCGGAATCTAACGTACCAAAAAAAGGTATCTTTTGGAAGACGCCACCTACAGCTATGAAATTGAACTAAATACACTCAAACATATTTTTTAAATTTTCTCTACGCAATGTGCTACAATGTCCAAAAATAGTTTTTACAATTTTAATACTGTTCTTACAATAAAAGTTTTAAAACCTTCCTTTTTTGTCAATTCTAAACCAGAAAGTCCCCTTAAGGCAAATATTTTGCAAATTGATGCATTTCACTTATTTACAACACATGTAAATGTGATTACAAGGGAATTGCGCAGTATAACAATAGAAAAAGAAGACGCGTCAAAAAAACAGTCAAGCATTATTATAGGGCATACGAGAATATAAAACTTTAATAAAACTATTGAAAAATTTTTTAACTACTAGTCAATTATTAGAAGACAAAATATCCAACCATTTGTCTAATGAAGAGAGCTTATTACACTCATTTCTTATAACAGGAGCAAATAAATCGTCAGTACATAAGGATACATATAGCAAGGCTTTGAAATAACTTAGAATATGTTAACCGAATTTTAATGACTTAAGGGGGGGTAAGGTTTGTTTTGTCTAAAAAAGACCTTTTTTCATGAATTTTTTTAGAAGAAATTATTGCTGTCGATTTATTTTACATATTATTATATGATAGTGTAACATTTGAAGAATATTAAAAAAAAAATTTGTTAAAAAATAGATAGAAATAACGAAGTTATTGTAGATCTCTGCAGGTGCCTAGAAAAAAGTGTTTGTGCGGTGACCAGCCTACAGCATCACTAGATCAACTAAAGCCAAAAAGTGAAAATGTTTTGTTTAGTTTATTACTTTATCTGTCAAGTGACGTCGAGTTTTTAAATTTTTTTAAATTATTAACAATTTTACAATAACAAATAGGTCGATTTTTTTTCAAAAATCGTCATTTTGGCTTCAAAATGGTGTCAAAAATTTAAAAATTAAAAAAAACCATTCGTCACTTGAGAGATAAAGAAATAAACTAAACAAAACATTTTCACTTTTTGGTTTTAGTTGATCCAGTGATGCTGTAGGCTGGTCACTGCACAAACACTTTTTTTTCTATGCACCTGCGGAGATCTGCAATAACTTCGTTATTTCTATCTATTTTTTAACAAATTTTTTTTTAATATTCTTTAAATGTTACACTATCATTTAATAATATGTAAAATAAATCTACAGCAATAATTTCTTCTAAAAAAATTCATGAAAAAGGTCTTTTTTTAGACGTAACAAACCTTACCCCCCCTTGAATTTCTTCGCCTTTGAATTATCAGATTTTGTAAAGATCACTATTTTGGTTTTTTTGGTATTCACAAACATTTCATGCTGAGTACAATAATCCAACAACACATTCAACTTCTTACTGAATTCCAAAGGAGAGTCAGCTAACATAACAAAATCGTCAGCATACCCAAGCATAAGGATCTCTGATGAGTTATCAATAGAGATTTATTTAGACCTATACAGCCGTAAAGTTAGCTGGTGAGAGATGGATAGAAAGGATTTAAAATTTAAATTAACAAAATTTTAAATCGATAAACGCAGCATAAACCTCTGCGCCTGGATTATTTAAATATATTTGTAAGATACACATGAGGTTAAACAAATTGTCCAGACAACTTTCTCCATTTGTGAAACCCATCTGAGATTCCTGAATAAGATTTAAAGCCTCGGTCCAAGAAATAAGCCGTTCACAAACTATTTGGTCTCACATACTTAACGTTGAAAACGCGATTCCGATTAAAGATTAATTTCTCGAGTAGATATTATTAAACCTCTGCCTACTCATGTAACCGTTATCGTCTAAAATCGTCTATTTGGACGCCTGGTGGGGACTATGGAAATTACATTCTAAAGCGCTAGAGTGGGGATAAGTCAGCGGAGGCAGAAGGTTAAAGGTGAAAGTTTTAAAAGTAATTTGATACATTTTCTTTTATTTCTAAAGTAAAAATTAATTAAAGTTTCAATAAAAAATGGTTCATTATTAACTTACAAATTGAAGGTAATGAGTAAATCTCATTCTTTATCTTTTCTACATTTTTTTGCTAAATATTAGTGTGTGTATGCATCAAGGTAGTGTAAGTAACGAAAATCTTAAACAAACAAATTTCTTCTTAAAATAAATTATAAAATCATTCCTAAATTCCACGTTTATATTTATTTTCATATCTTTCTAAATCAATAAATTAACTCCGCTGCTGGTTGTCCACTGCCGAACATCATTGATGTCTTTAAAGTGCTAGGAAAAGCGAGTTTACTGCCAAACATCATTGATTTCTTTGATGTGCTGGGAGAAGTGGTCCCGCTGCCAGACACGACTGGCATCATGGATATGTTCGGTAGACCTTGCCGTGTTGGCGGGGCTTTCCACTAAAGGGCAACCAAACAGCAAGAAAGAATGGATTCACAAAATTCAAAGAAAGTACCCCATGTGTGCAGGCCGAAAACGGGAAATCTCACCATCGGTCCCAAGACTGATGCTCAAGTGCGCGCGGATTGTGGGGGCGCACAATTTCTTGCAGTGCCACGGGTGGTCGTGGAAATATTAGATCCATAGAACATCGTGGAAGGAGAAAGAATAAGAAAAGGAAGCGCGTCGAGCCTACTGAGTGTGTCAAGTTGCAGTAGCGGAAAGACCGTACATAGCGCTATCCACTCAGAAGTAGACAACGAGGCGATAGAAGAGACTCGTGAGATATGCTCGCGACTCAGAAAGGAGGAGGCGACTTGCCTCGTCAAAATGGAGTTGGAGGTCTCAAAGATGATAAAGTCTTGCGACATTCAGAAGAACGTCAATAGGACGGTAAAATATGGACTCAGAGCCAACAAAATCAAATAGGGTTTATTTCCCAGTTTACTAACAAAATACATCACATATCGGGAGAACGAAACGTCGTGGCAGACGCATTATCGCGCATAGAGTCAATACAAATACTGAAGTCGAACAAATTGCCCAAGAACAAAATAACGATACAGAACTGAAACGAATCCGAGAGTGGGCAATCGCTGAAGTTAAGCAAATTGACCATGGGGAACGAAACCACCGAAGTTTGGTGTGACACGTCCGGAGTAAACATTCGGTCTTTCAATCCGAAGATTTTGCGATATTTGGTTTTTAAATTGTTCCATGATCGATTCCATCCGAGCGCCAAAGCCAAACACCGTTGGCGAAAGCTACATTCATATGGCCCTCCATAAACAAGGATATGTATTCCTGGGCAAGTAGTTGCTTGCAATGTCAACGAGAAAAAAAGAAGGAAACACGTACACGTGCAACCAGCACAGTTTGCACTTCCGTCAGCTCGTTTCAAACATGTCCACGTGGACATAATAGGGCCCCTTCCCGAATGCGATGGATATCGGTTTTGTTTGACGTTAATAAATAGGCTCTCGAGATGGCCGGCAACCATTCCCCTTAACCCTCTGTCCTTTTGTTTGCCTCATTGCAAAATAAAATCAGTTTTTATACCATTCGACAATTTACTCCTCAACACATTTCTAAAAACCGCTGCCAAGTTGTACATTTTTATAATTTTGGCGTTTATTTCATGAACACTTTGCTTCCTCATAAAAATAATAATAATTGAAATATAAGAATTACTTTTTATAAAAGGGTTAAAAATCATTAAATCTTGATCTAAAAATGTGTTTTTATATATTCTATAAGATGGTAATAATAGTTTAATAATTACACATAAATTAATAAACAAGAATGTTGAAAAAATGATATTTTCCACAATTTTTGATTTTTCAAATCCTCTATTATATTAAGTTGAAGAACGACCGACCGACCGACCCTAGCCGTATATATATATGTATATATCTTTTAAAAACAATATTAACACATGTATACATATTCACAAATCACGTATGCGCAGTAGTGTTCTATCAATGTCAGGCATGCGCAGTAGTGTTCTGTCAATGTTACGCATGCGCAGTAGTGTTCTATCAATGTCAGGCATGCGCAGTAATGTTCTATCAATGTCAGGCATGCACAGTAGTGTTTTATCAATGTCAGGCATGCGGGACGCATGATTATTCCCCAAATGTCATTTTTCCGAAATGTCATTTTACCGAACTGCACTTTTGCGAATAGTCATTTTTGCGAAAAGCCATTTTTGCGAAATGTCATTTTCACGAATAGTCATTTTTGCGAAAAGCCATTTTTGCAAATAGTATTTTTTGCGAAAAGTCATTTTTACGAATTTTCATTTTTGCGAATTGTCATTTTTGCGAATCGCCATTTTTACGAATTGTCACTTTTGCGAATCGACATTTTTACGAATCGCCATTTTTACGAATTGTCACTTTTGCGAATCGACATTTTTACGAAATGTCATTTTTGAGAATAGCCATTTTTGCGAAAAGTAATTTTTACGAATTGTCGTTTTTGCGAATTGTCATTTTTGCGAAAAGCTATTTTTGCGAATTGTCATTTTTGCGAAATTTCATTTTTGAGAAATGTCATTTATGCGAATTGTCACTTTTGCGAATCGCCATTTTTACGAATTGTCGGTTTTCCGAAAAGTCATTTTTGCGAATTGTCATTTTTGCGAAAAATACAATAGTAAACTTGTAGTATATATAGATTCACTATTGTATTTTTCGCAAAAATGTCAATTCGCAAAAATGACTTTTCGGAAAAGTGACAATTCGTAAAAATGGCGATTCGCAAAAGTGACAATTCGCATAAATGACATTTCTTAAAAATGAAATTTCGCAAAAATGACAATTCGCAAAAATAGCTTTTCGCAAAAATGACAATTCGCAAAAACGACAATTCGTAAAAATTACTTTTCGCAAAAATGGCTATTCGCAAAAATGACATTTCGTAAAAATGTCGATTCGCAAAAGTGACAATTCGTAAAAATGGCGATTCGTAAAAATGTCGATTCGCAAAAGTGACAATTCGTAAAAATGGCGATTCGCAAAAATGACAATTCGCAAAAATGAAAATTCGTAAAAATGACTTTTCGCAAAAATTACTATTCGCAAAAATGGCTTTTCGCAAAAATGACTATTCGTAAAAATGACATTTCGCAAAAATGGCTTTTCGCAAAAATGACAATTCGCAAAAGTGCAGTTCGGTAAAATGACATTTCGGAAAAATGACATTTGGGGAATAATCATGCGCCCCCAGGCATGCGCAGTAGTGTTCTGTCAATGTTACGCATGCGCAGTAGTGTTCTATCAATATTAGCATGCGCAGTAGTGTTCTATCAATGTTACGCATGCGCAATAGTGTTCTATCAAATCACGCATGCGCAGTAGTGTTCTGTCAGTTTTACGCATGCGCAGTAGTGTTCTATCAATCCATTCTTCCACTCTATGATATTCAGTTGAAGAATGACCGACTGACATTACACAAAGTTATTTATTTTAAGTTCTAGTAAGGATAGAAAGTTAGATAAGATCTTATTTCAAAGCTAATATTTTCTACTTTCATAATATCAAAATAATAAATTTGAAAAAAACATATTCTTCATTATTGTTTAAATGCAATTACCAATAAACAATTTTTTTAAATGTATGATAATTTAAAAACATATTTTTCTCATGTTTGTACGTCATGTAAATCTCAGGGACCGATTCTAAAACGAAACTAAATTAAAAATTTACGTTTAATTTAGTTTCATGTCAACTAAAAATAAATTATAATTCTATTGAAGTCTCCTCATACTACTGTATATCTATTATTAAAGTTATAATTCTATTATTTCTTTAAATATTTTATTGTTAGCTGTGATTTTTTAATTAAAACTAGGTAATTGAGTTTCTCAGATATTTTTTTTTATCTGAACTAAAATAAATTCAAGTGTTTAAAAATCTAATTTATTTTTTTTTTAGTTTAGTTTGCAGTCGACATGAAACTAAATCTAATTTGTTAATTTAGTTTCGGGTCGACACGAAATTAAACCAACAAACTGAATTTAGTTTCGATTCAACACGAAACTAAACTCAGTTTGTTAATTTAATAGTTTTGTGCCAACTCAGAAACTAATTAGGATAAAACACATTTATCCAGCATAATTTGTTAATAACAATTTTATAAACAAAATACGACCTGGAGAAGAAAATAACACATACAAAACTTTCTTAATTTTCTACACAGAATAGATTTACGTTAAGAATTTTCGATAATTTTTAAATTTTTATTAATTGGTTTAAACAATTATTGTTAAATAATTGTAAATTAACAAAAACAGGTACATTTTTTCAATTTTTTACTCAAAATGCATTTGTTTATGCTTGGGATAAAACATCCTATACTTAGCATAATTTGTTTATTTTTAATTTGTTTAAAATTAAAAACAAAAAACAGTTTTATTTTTTATCAATTTTCTTATGAATCCAATTGTTACTTTTTAAATAAAACGTCTGGTTTTTTCATGGGACTTAATGGGTATTAAATTAAATTTTATATTTGTTACAATTCTATATTAAAACTTTAGTTCTAAATTTTACTTGGTAAACTTTTATTTCACTAATTGTTTGGACATTTGCAAAAACTTTTACTTGGCGGAACTTTTTACATCAAAGATGTTTTTATTAGGATCAAAATACTTTTTGCATCATTAGTAAAATTTTTGGGTATTTATGAAACTGTTTAGTACTTCAGGCTCTACGTTTGTCTAAATGTCAAAGAATCCAATTTTGTTTAGAAAAAATTCAAATATTTCAAAAAATACTTAATGTATTGGAATTTCCAGGAACATATATCGGGATTTTAACCCAATTTATTAAATTCTAGAGTATTCAACATCATGTGATTGTTAGGCTCTCAATGGTAATTTTTCCAACCACTTTTCCCTTCAAGTATTTATAAATTGAGCTGAAATTTTGTACAAAAGTCTGAAATACAATAAAGAAGGTCAGTGATGTGCAAAAGTTTTAATATTTTTAAAATCAATTATTACAAATTACTTTAAAATTATCAGTTGTCACGGTGACTTCTATTTAATTTCTCGTCTTTACCGATTTCAAAGTGTTTTATTATAATTTATTTTTTAATTATTAAAACTTTTTCACATTACTGCCCTTCTTTATTATATTTTTGACTTTCTTACAAAATTTTCAGCTCAATTTATTAAATATTTAAAGAGAAATGTGGTCAAAAAAATTACCATTGAATGTCTAACAGTCACATGCTGTTAGCAAATCCGTTAAGGAGTTTAGTCTATACGTTTGTCTAACTGTCAAAAAATCCAATTATTTCAAAAAATATTTAATGTATTGAAATTTCCTGAAATATATTATCGAGATTTTAAACCAACTAATAATATTCCAAAATATTTTGCAAATCCGTTTAGAAATTTAGTTTTCTTTGCTTTAATTCTATAAGATTTTAACCCAATTAATAATAATATTCCAGACTATTTTACATATACGTTTAGAAGTTTACACCGAAAAAAATATTCTTGTTTTGAGAGGACAATTCCTCTTCTAAAATCCTCTTACAATTTATTCTTGAATTAAGAATATTACTCTTCATTGGAGACTATTCCTTTATAAGAAGAATTACTCTTAAATGGAGAATAATCCTCTTAAAATAAGAGGACGTTTTTGAGCCATATACAAGAGGAAAATATGAATTGAAAAAAGAGAAATCTTCTTAAGACAGAAATATTTTTTTCAGTGTAGGCTCTACATTTGTCAAAATTTAAAAAAAATCGAATTGTTTTAGGAAAAATCTAAATATTTCAAAAATTACGAAATGTTTTAAAATTGCCTGAAATATATATCGAGATTTTAAACCAATTAATAATATTCCAAAATATTTACAAATCCGTTTAGAAGTTTAGTTTTCTTTGCTTCAGTTCTATAAAAGTATCCAAAATATTGAATAACCTTATCATAATTCTTTCTCTTATCATTCTTTATCCAACAAAAAAATTGAGCAAAATCAGTGAAGATTTACTCGAGTTATTCGATTTTATCGATAAACAGTAGATATTTACAAAAATAAATTTCTAATTCGTTAAAAAAATTTACAAAAAAAAGTAAGAATCCGACAGTAGTCGGCCACTTAAGGCAATCTTTTTAATTAACAATGTTTTAAAAGTGCCTTTTCATATTTTTTTCAAATTCTTTTATGTAATGTTGTTCCTTACGATCACACAAAACTATTAAAACAATCATGTTTATAAAAAATAAATTTTTATTCGTTAACAAAATTAGTAAATAAACAAGTAAGAATCTGACAGTAATCGGCCACTTAAAAAAGCTTTCAAAAACCGTACAAAATTTTTTTTTCAACTACAAAAGCTCAGATTTGTTTATAATCACCTTAGAAATGATTATCAACAAACAAAATATTTTTATCTCATACGGTTTTATAGCTATTCAAAATTGAAAAGTGGCCGACTACTGTCTGGTTTACCCTATACACGGTTTTTAATTTTTACTTAGCGGCAATTCTCTACCACGAATCTTGATATAATTTTCTAAATAGTTTTTTATTAGGGGAGAGTCTCCAGTTGTGAGACAGTCAATTTTTTTAACATGCAATATTAAAAAGCCGATTGGTTTATATAAAAACATTTCTTTTTATATGAGCCAACTTTTTCGTGTAAGCCGAAGCGGATATATTTATAAACTGTTTTTGTTAAATACCAACACTGTGTGTGATAATCGACTAAAAAGCGTTTTTTCAATAAATGCAAAGTACTTTTTTCCAAGTTAATTAATTAGAAAAGGTAAATGTAATGCATTTTCTTTTAGTGTTTTCCTTATATTTTGTGATGCAATATTGCATTGTTCCAATCTACGGTTGAAAATAATTTAATTTCCCTTTTTCAAAATAGCGCCAATTTCTGGGTGTGAGACACAGCATATCACCAGTTGTGAGACGGTGTCAACACCCATCTGGGCAGCATAAAAAATACGACTTTGCAAGCATGTCAAATGGAAAAAAGTCAATTGATTCAGAAGAAATCAATTTTAATGCTCTTGTTGAAGCTATTAAATTGTGTTTATTTGATAGTCATATTTTGGCGAATAAATATTATTATTTGGTATATAATAATATATATTATTAATATATTTAATTATTTCCACTAAACATAACGTTTTATGTGAAACTTATTAAATTTTAGCAATTTTTAATGAGTGTCTCACAACTGGAGACATTTTTTTTTGACAAAAGCGATGTGCTCGGAAAATGTAACATAACATTTTTTGAGTTCATCGAAACACTACACTTTCTTTTAATAAAAGTTGCGTATTTCTGTTACCTTTTGAACGGTGTATTTTATTTACAATTTCGTTTACCCGTTTACAATTTACGGGTCAAAAATAAAACCTGTCTCACAACTGGAGACTCTCCCCTATTTTTAAAATTCTTTTACGTATGGAAATGGAAAAAAATTCATTTCTTTAACCCTTTAACGCCCAAATGTGCTGATTTTTAACTTCGGTTTCAAGCTTATAATATTAAAAGAAAAAAATTATTAAGAATTTTACAAGGACATGTCCATATGTTTTTGGGGTCGCTCTTTCGAATGGCATGGTCAAAATTTCCAAAAAGTGACGTTTAACCCTTATTATTTTCAAAAATATTAAAAAAATATAAAATTTTAGGAAGTATTTTTTTTTAATCAAATTTTAGTTGTGATACCGATACAATTTTCCAAAGTTCTTGAAATCGCTTGAAATCTGTTACTTGAGGATTTTCGAGGTCGCTGATTACGAATCTGAAGTCAGATTTTTAAACTTCAAAATGGCGAATCCAATATGGCGGACAATAAAATTAAAAAATCATAGTATTCGCTTGAAATTTGATACTCGGGTGTTTTCGGGGTCGCTGATTACGAACCTGAAATTAGATTTAAAAAATTTAAAATGGCGGATCCAATATGGTAGACTAAAAAATTAAAAATGCATCGCCTTCGTTTAAAATTTGTAACTTGGGGGTTTTCGGGGTCGCTGATTACGAATCTGAAGTCAGATTTAAAAAATTCAAAATGTTGGATCCAATATGGCGGACGACAATATTAAAACTTCATGTATTGGCTTCAAATTTGTTACTCGGAGGTTTTCGGTGTCGCTGATTACGAATTTGAAGTCAGATTTAAAAAATTCAAATTGTCAGATTCAATATGGCGGACCACAAAATTAAAAATGCATCGTATTAACTGCTCATGCCCTGTTAAATATTCTAACATACGATAACGTCTTTGTAGCCAATAGGATAAAGTTTTAATTTTATCATCCAGCTATATTGAATCCGTCATTTTGAATTTTTAAAATCTGATTTCAGATTCGTAATCAGCGACCCCGAAAACCCCCAAGTAACAAATTTGAAGCGAATACTATGCATTTTTAATTTTATTGTCCGCCATATTGTATCCACCATTTTAAATTTTTTAAATCTGACTTCAGATTCGTAATCAGTCACTTTTTTTGACCATGCCATTCGAAAAAGCGACCCTAAAAACATAGGGATATGTCCTTGTAGAATTTTAAATAATTTTGTTCTTTCAATATTATGAGCTTGAAACTAAAGTTAAAAATCAGCACATTTGGGCGTTAAAGGGTTAATACAAATTGAGATTTATTTGAATCTAACACTGCTTTGTTTTGATGCAAATAAATTGAGTATTTGGACTATATTTAAAGCAATTAAAAGTATATTAGTCTGAATTAACATAATAAATTATGAAGAATAATTGCATATTTGATACAAATAAGTATTTAGTTATTTTAAAAACAATATTTTATTGAAGCAAATAAATATTTATTTGAATTAAAAACCATGCATTATTGAATCAAGTAATTTTCCTATACCTGATTTAATGTAATATTTATTAGATCCAATTATTTGACTCAAATAACTCGAATTTGCTACAAATAACTATATATTTAATACTATAAATTAAAATATTTATATCCAGTAAATATTCACTTAGCACAAATAAATAAAAACAAAGAAATAAGTAAAAACAAATAAGTTTAATTACAACCGAACGAGCGTTAGCGAGTGAGGTATATGTAGCTACCCAGTGAGAAATTTCTTACCGGTCCAATATCGGTCCAATATTGGAAGCCAAGAGACCAATCATCGGTCCAATAAAGGCTCCCAATATTGGACGAATATGGGCTGATGCTTGGGATGTAACGGGTTCGCCAAGCATCGGTTGTTAATATTAGTCCAATATTGGCCGAATATTGGCAACCAAGAGAAAAAAATTTTTTTAAATAAATTTTTTTAATTAAATAATAATAATAAAAAATTAATGTTTATAATTTTTGTTTAATATATTTATTTGTTTAATTATTCATTTTTAATAATTCATGTAAATAATAAATAATTTATTATTTATAAATTATAATTATTTAAAAATGCAGCAACTATTCAAAGATCCATTGTACAATTATGTGTCTTACCTATCCAAACAGAAACAAATCTATAACCTCTTCCATTGTTATAAATATTTATCTATCTTTGTTTATATGAATGGTTGCTAATAATTATTTCTCCGATTTTAAAACGACAATAAACTGTAGTATTAAGACAGTCTCTGTAAATGAACGTACGAATAAACTTGTTTCAAATCATCATTCCGTCATTTTTTATTTTATAATTATTTTTCAATTAAACATCAAGCTTTGAAAAAAAGCCTGGAAATACTCAAACCATGTTTTTAATTCGATTGGCTCTTCTTCGAGTAAGAAGTTTAAAGTGAATTTGATCAATTTTTAAAATAAATCCGCCATTTTTAATTTTAAAAATCTGACTTCATATTCGTAATCAGCGACCCCAAAGAACCCCGAGTAACAAGTTTCAAGTGAATTTGATCAATTTTACAAAATGAGTTCGACATATTGGATTTGCTATTTTGAATTTTGAAAATATGAAAAATCATATTTTAGATTCTTAATCTGCGAACCTGAAAACCCCCTAAAGTGTACTAGGTTATTAAATCTCTTAACTAGCTGCGTGCTGCATGCTGATCCAATCCGGATGATCTCTCGCCTTTTGGCGAGAAGCTGATCTACCGCAAACTACATAAGGAACCTACGTATCACCAAAGAGCTGTAAATGTAACGCCACATCTACGATGGATTGGAGAAAAATCGGATATTTCTCAGCTACGAACATTCGGGAAGAGAGTTTTCATCTTGGATAAAACTCCAACCAATGGAAAATTCAATTCAAGAGGAATTAAAGCAATCTTCGTGGGTTACGCGGATCACTTCAAAGCTTTTCGTATCTGGTTACCAGATCAGAAAAAATCGTGTTGTCGAGGGACGTAAAATTTCTCAACTTTTTCAAACCAGAACGAAACATCGAGTCTTTGATCATAAACGATGAGTATATATCAAAGCATCGTCGAAGATCGAAAAAAAATCAACCGACAGTCCTACATTCGTCGATTTCGTGCCTAAGTGTTAAATTCCTATTAGTAGAACCGATGAATCACGTCCATCTGAACCCGAAAGGCGGATAAAACGTCAAAACTCAACGCTCAGTGGATCACCATTTTTTCAGGATTCGAAAGAGATATTGCTCCAGACATTCGAACCAGTAGCAACGCATCACCAATTCTAGGATTCCAGAGAGACATCATCCCGAATAATCCAACAAGCAGCAGTGGATCTCCATTCCGTTGATTCGAGAGAAACAACGACTTATGCAAGTCGATGAGCCACATATCACCATCTCTTGTTCTAAAATCTGACACAAATCACGATGATTCGACAAACAATTATTCCTATGGAGTTGTGAAATATCAAGCTATAGTTGTATGAATCATATGATTCGTTCATATTCGGTTTTCCGAATGTAGACAACGTTATCTGCGACAACGTCGACTAAAGACATTAGTTCGCTAATAGCCTTGTAATGATAGACAATTTTTGTTTTAGATAATAAATATATCAATTTATGAACGAATATTTTGTGTTTTATTTTACTTAAATTAAAACCAATCGCGAAATAGCGAGTTAGAACAATTATAGCGACAGTGACAGGACTAAAAAATGTTTTCCCGTAAAATATCTTGAGTTGAAAAGTAAAATCTATCATTGACGGCTAAGAAAACCGCCAGATCAGTCATGCACAGGGCATTTACAAGATCTTTGAACTTGCTTAATCAAATTCTAACGACGCAACCATTGGTAGAACAAGACCAATGTAGATGTTGTAGATGAATCAACGTTGGCGGAAGAAATTTTGCTTAGCTAGCAAAGATATGACAACACCGCAAAACTACATCGTCAGCTGATCGTTAAAAACACAAAGATGATAAGCGGCGAAAGAAATATAAAAACGACACAGAAGAAGAGATAGCAACAGCGGCAGGTCTTCTAATAGCACCGGACAGTGGATTAAAGTATATTTTTTGTGACAAGTGTCACAAAAGTCATCAGTGTTAAAAGGCTCGCGATATATCATCTCATGCAAACATTCCGCATAATATTGCGAAATGTCGAGAAAAAAGTTATAGTGAGAGCAGTATGAAAATGGCGGCCATGTTCTCCCAAGGGCAAGAAAATTAGCTGTTCACATGCATTTTTCTTGCCCATAGGAGAAAACGGACGCTATTTTCATACAAGTCGAACAAGTGAATGACTTTTACTCCCTGTCGTCTGCTATCTGAAATCGCCGCTTTTGTGCATTAGGAATAAAAAATATCGTAAGTAACACGAGAATAAAGGCAGCCAATTTCTTTACGATGATTTTTGTGACACGAGTGGAGGTCTTGGGGCGCCCTCGACCTCCACTCGTGTCACAAAAATCACCGTAAAGAAATGGCTGCCTTTATCCTCTTGTTGTTTAATATACTATGTATTATCTGATGTTGGACCGACAAATGAACCTATTTCAATTGTTATTGGAGCTGACGTTTTTGGAAAACTACAAACTGGAGGTATGCTTAAATTTCGAAGTGGAACAACATCGATAGAAACAAAATTAGGTTGGACAATGATCGGAAAACAACTGTCTGAAGAAGAGGATATAGTGGATACAGCCCTGCTAGTGACTACGTTATTTATCCATTCTGCTGATATAACTGACTTGTGAAGTTTAGATAGATGTGTTGGAAATTACGGATCCAGCCAAAACCATTTCGGATGACACAATTAAAATCAAAAATCTCAACAACTAGAGCAACAGCGATGACGAATTTTTTATGTCAACTTTGCCCTAAACGTCTCCGAACTATCTTTGAAAGAGGCTACCAGTGGTAGCACTCGCAGCAAATTTAAACCTGAAAATTTATCAGTTGGATATTACCGCAGCTTACTTACACGGAAAGATTGACACCCTTTTCTATATGAAGACACTCGATATGTTGGAAGAATCACTCGAGGAACTCGCGAAGACCGAAAGGGATGTTGTCATTCTACAGAAAATAAATAAAATTCTTAAGGCATTAAAAAGAGGAAATCGAGACGAAAAAGTGTGCAAACTTCGTAAGTTTATCTACGGCTTACGTCAAGCAAGTCACAGATGGCATGCCAAACTGAACGGAGTACTACAATCCATTGGTTTGACAGCAGGGTAAGAATTCCTGAAGTGGCCCCTAATTTTCTTTAGGGTAAGGAACGTAAATGATACCTAGTGTTTTTGATAGTCCATGACGGCACTAAGAAACCCCTAAAACGATTTTTCAAAATTTTAATTTTTTTAAAAGTTATAAACAATTAAAGTTTTTTGCACCTTTTTTTAAAAATTGAATATCTTGAAAAGTTCTGAACCGATTTCAATGAAATTTATATTTTCAGAAAGCTTAGGAAACGTACTTTCCATAAATATATGAAATATAAATAAAAAGTGTAATTTGTTTAAACAAATTATATTTTTTATTGTTAATTTTATAAATAAACAATGTTCTCGGTCGATTTTACCAATTTTTTTTATAGAATCATGAAGAGGGACTTTTCATGATTGCATAGCAAAAATAAAAAATTAGGATTCTCTAAAAGTTTAGAAGATTCAGTATTTTTAGTCCCGCCGCGCGCGAGCCGTCCGAGTTGAGCACGCTCTCAGCGCAGCGCGTCTCTCGCGCCTACAGACTATCCCGGCCCAAGAAAAATTTCTAACTACAATAGTTAATTAAAAAATTAGTTACTTATTTTATAATACGTATATTATTATAATTTTTATAATAATAATAATAATAATTACTATTATTATTATTAATTAATTAATTAATAATTCTGCATTACAAAATAAAAAAGTCTATAACCCTAAAGCAAATGTTAGTTATAGACTTTTTTATTTGTAAAGTTGAATTGTAAGTCTATCTATTGTATTCATAAATAGTATTAGTTTATGTTTTTTAAGGGCATGTGGAATCAGCAGTTTTCTTGTGATCAGTTTACCGGTATGCAGTTTAAATTTGGACGGTTTTTAAATTTATTTTAATGATTTTATTTTTTAAATCTGCTTGTATACAGTTTTCCCTTGTGCACTTGAACGTGTGCAGTTTTCCTGTATACATTTGAATTTTGGGCAATCGATACCGCCGCAATAAATTTATATTTTGCTATTTAAACATTCATTTTTTTCAATGACAATTTTTATTCGATTGTCTTTTCTTTTCGAAAATTATCAAAAAAAAATGAAACTTTGAATAAAAAAATATAAATTTATTCATTTTTTTAAATGGTAATTTGTGTTCGATTCTCTTTTTTTTTTGAAAAATATCAAACTTTTTATTTAATAAAAAATAATATTTAAAAACAAATTTTTGTATTAATTGGACTAGAGATCCAAGTCTCAATAAATAAAATATTATTTTTCTTATATTTTGTCAAGACTTATTTAATATTTTTTAAGAAAACCGGTGGGAATATTATTACATGTATTAATTGAAGTTGGCTGATTCCACATGCCCTTAAAAAACATAAACTAATACTATTTATGAATACAATAGATAGACTTACAATTCAACTTTACAAATAAAAAAGTCTATAACTAACATTTGCTTTAGGGTTATAGACTTTTTTATTTTGTAATGCAGAATTATTAATTAATTAATTAATAATAATAATAGTAATTATTATTATTATTATTATAAAAATTATAATAATATACGTATTATAAAATAAGTAACTAATTTTTTAATTAACTATTGTAGTTAGAAATTTTTCTTGGGTCGGGATAGTCTGTAGGCGCGAGAGACGCGCTGCGCTGAGAGCGTGCTCAACTCGGACGGCTCGCGCGCGGCGGGACTAAAAATACTGAATCTTCTAAACTTTTAGAGAATCCTAATTTTTTATTTTTGCTATGCAATCATGAAAAGTCCCTCTTCATGATTCTATAAAAAAAATTGGTAAAATCGACCGAGAACATTGTTTATTTATAAAATTAACAATAAAAAATATAATTTGTTTAAACAAATTATATTTTTTATTTATATTTCATATATTTATGGAAAGTACGTTTCCTAAGCTTTCTGAAAATATAAATTTCATTGAAATCGGTTCAGAACTTTTCAAGATATTCAATTTTTAAAAAAAGGTGCAAAAAACTTTAATTGTTTATAACTTTTAAAAAAATTAAAATTTTGAAAAATCGTTTTAGGGGTTTCTTAGTGCCGTCATGGACTATCAAAAACACTAGGTATCATTTACGTTCCTTACCCTAAAGAAAATTAGGGGCCACTTCAGGAATTCTTACCCAGCAACAAATTCCGATCCGTGTCTCTATATTGATAACAACGTGAATGAACCGACCTACTTACTCGTGAACGTCGATGACATTCTCATCATTTCTCAAAATTTAAAAAGAGTAACGGAGATAAAAAAGGGACACTCATCTCGCTTCGACGTTCGAGATTTAGGACCAGACAACTATTGTTTGGGAATAGAAATTAAACAATCTCGTGATAAAATAACATTGTGCCAAGTGGGATATATTACTGAGATTTTGTCTAGATATAACATGATAGAATGTAAGCCAGTGAAAACGCCTCTCGTGTATGGAACCAAATTGGAAAAATCGCCAGCCTAGGAGAAAACAACATCATTTTCTTTTAGAGAATTGATATGAGCTCTCTCCTACTTGGACATCGGAACCCTCCCGAACATCGCTCATGCCGTATACTCGCTCAGTCAATTTAACAACAGTCATAGCCAACGTCATTGTGAAGCAGCAAAACGAATCTTGCGCTATTTAAAGTGTGCGTTCGACTTGAAATTGATTTATTCATGAAATAATTAGGGCATCGTTGGATACGCGGATGCAAATAAATGACTCTTAAGACAACAAAATTTTTAAAAAATTTCTATTTTCTGAAGTGTTGAAGAAATTTTTCTGACATTTTTGAAAAATTGTGCAGTTAAACTCAAAAGTGCTACAAACTTAACTTATATCAGAAATTAAAAGCTTAATTATGCCCTTTCAAATGAGTCTTGTACCAAACTGATCCTATGCATCCTTAGTCCAGAGTGAGTGTTTTTGTCAGATTAAAAAAATTTAATATAGCAGATCCAATAAGGCGAACATAATAATTTTAAATTTAGTACATTTCATCGAAACATGATACTAAAGGGTTTTTGGAGTTGCAGATTACTAATGTAAACTGAGATTTTAGCATTTGAAAATAGGGAATCCAATATAGCGGACATAAATATTTTTAATTCATTAATTTTCTCTTTACATTTTTTTCTTGCACCCTTATAAAAAGCACGCCTCCTGCTTTAAAGGTGCATGTGTTTAGTTTAGTATAGGACTCATTTACAAGGGTACGATAGAGCCTTTAATTTCTGATAGAAGCAAAGTTTAGCTGTACAATTTTACAAAACGACAAGAAACGCTATTTTGACAGGTTTCAATCCTTTTATTTCGATAACGTAACATAACGGGAAATTTTCGACCATAGATTCATGTTCAGCACGAAAAATTCGTTCGGAAAACTATGCAAACCCCGTGCAGGGCAGTGTTTTCTGAACTTTAGACATTAAAGTAGGTATTTAATTTATTAAAGTGCATACTAAAGAAAAAACACTTAGGACTGGTTGCACCAGTACCAATTAAAAGTTAATCAATGATTAAATTATAATTCTTAACTAAATATTCATTTGTAAGATAATGAAAAGGCCTATTTTACGGTTTGTTTAGATAACATTTATTTTGAAATCCCAACTAGTTTCGAACCATACATGGTTCCTCATCAGGGGATGAATAATTTTCACAAATACATTATCCAAAATTAAGACAAAGCACAAAAGATTTCAAAAAGGATTAAATTATAAAATGATCTGAAAAAGAAAAATTAAAAAATTATTTAAAATGTAATTGTAATGTATTTTAAGGTTATATTTTAATTTATGAAAAAGAGAAAGTAAAAAAGTTTCTTACCCTTTAGAAAAAATATAAGCATATAATAAAAAATTGTTCAAAAAATTTTTTATAATCCATATTGATTTTTTTTTAATATATAATTAATAAATTTGAAAAATTTTGTAGAAGCACATTTTTTTAGAAATGTGTTTCTATGATTAAAGAGTTTTGACAGAAAGGTTGGGTTATGTAGTAGGGTCCAGGTATTGCTGGTAAAGAAGAAATCTATGTTATTGGACTTTTTAAATTATGTTTTATAAGAAGTAATTAAATTATAATATACTTTATCTAAATTATCAATATCTGTTCTATAATTAATACTATTAGTATTATTTTTTATATAGAACATTTCTAAATTTTTTCTTTTCCAATTATTTGTTTCAATATGTAAAATATTTATATTGTCAAAATCAAAAGAATGTTTATTATCAAAGGTATGATTAGTTAAAACATTAATATTTTGGTTGTGAGTAACGTAACGTTTATGCTCTTTTATTCTAGTTTTAAGATGTCTTAGAGTTTCTCCGATATAACAACTATTACAATTTTTGCATTGAATTTTATACACACATCCAACCTTCTGAAATTTCTCTTTTGGATCTTTAAAATTTGGAAAGATACAATTTTTTAAATTATTAGAGTTAGTGAAAACTAAATTGAAATTATGTTTTTTGAAAATATTAAAGAGAATTTCATTAAAATTTTGAATATATGGAATGCTTATAATTTTTTCAATTGGAAGATTGTTGTTGTTTATTTTTCTCCTATGTGAGTTATTAGTAAGAGCACTATACCTCTGTGAAATCTTTCTATTTAACAAATCAATTGGGTATCCGTTAAGTAGTAAAGTTCTTTTAACAATATCAAGATTTTCGAGATGGAATTGTTGATCTGACAATTTTATAGCCCTATCAACTAGAGTATATATAATGCCAATTTTATAACTTAGAGGATGATGTGAATAGAAATTCATATATCTGCCAGTCCAGATAGATTTACGAAACCAATTTGTTATAACAAAGTTATTACTGTCAATTGAGAGGGAAAGATCTAGAAAATTAATTTTATTATTATTAGATAATTCTAAAGTAAATTTTAGGTGTTTATCGATGGAGTTAAATCTACATAATATATCATCCACCTTATTTAAAGGTGCACAAATTAATATATCATCAATATATCGAAAGTAAAAAATAATTTTATATTTAATTTTGCTTAAAATTTTATCCTCAATACCCTCCATGACAATATTAGCTGCACTTGAGGATATTGGGGAACCCATTGGTAAGCCAAATATTTGTTTATAAAATTCTCCTTGAAATTGACAGTATGCAGAATTTAAACATATTTATTTAAAGCTTCAAGAAAATCATCCTGCGAGAGGTTTTTATGTTTTTTAACTTCTGACCATTTGTTTTTGATAGTGTCATTGATAAGTGTCCAAGATATGTTTGTATACATGGCAACAACATCGAGTGAAAAGATAGTAAAATTTGGTGGAATAAAAATATTGTTAATTTAATTTTTAAAATCCCAGCTGTCTTTAATATAGTGATTAGGGGCCATTCATTAATTACGTAAGGGTTTTTAGGGGAGGGGGGGGTTGGAAAATCTCTACATGGCCTTACGTCGGGGGGATGGGGGGTCAAAGCCATTCTTACGTAATATTTTATACTTAAAGTCGACATTCGCCCGGGAGCGAATTTATACACAGACTTAACTCAATCAATTAATTTGCTTAATTAATTAAGCATTTTTAATATAAAAAAATAAATAATAGAATTATTTATCGTATAGAATTTAAATTAACAAACAATTGGATTCATAGGCATATTGAATAGAAGAAATACCTGTTTTTTGCTTTTAATTTGCAATTGCTTAAACAAATTAATAATCATTTAAAAATTTTTGAAAACTGTTGACGCGAATCGATTCTGTGTAAAAAATTAAGAAATTTTAGTATTTATGGATTATTTTTTTGTCCAAGTCGTATTTTGTTCACAAAATTGTTTTAAACAAATTATGCTGAATAAATATGGTGTTTCATCCCAAGCAAAAGCAATTGGAAATTAAAAACAAAAAACAGGTATATAATAATTTTTACAATTTGCCTATGAATCTAATTGTTAATTTTACTTTAAATCCATTTCTTTATCCTTGGTGTGAAACACCATTTATGCAGCATAATTTGTTTAAAACAATTTTGTGAACAAAATACGACTTGGACAAAAAAATAATCCATAGGTATACTAAAATTTCTTAATTTTTTGCACAGAATCGATTGGCGACAACAGTTTTTAAAAATAATATGTTTTTATTAATTTGTTTCAACAATTATTGTTAAAAAATTGGAAATTATAAACAAAAAAACCTCTTTTTAGAGTTCCGTACACCTACGGTGTAACGGCGGAACCCTATTGGTTAGACTCCTGTGTCCGTAGCCAAATCGTGTCCCCCCCCCTAGCGGCTAAACTATTTGACCTAAAGAGCTCAAATTTGGTCCAGATATGTATTTTCACTCGTAGATTACAGGAAAAATATAGCGAATGTGATTGGACGTGATGGGCATAGCGTTGTCAAGGAAATAACAAGATTTTTGGCCAAAAATGCATAAAAACTGACCATTCCCCCCCTTAACTTCTAAACTATTCGACATGGAGAGCTGAAATTTTGCATGCTGGTGTATTTTTACTCGAATATTACAGGAAAAATATAGAGAACTTGATATGTAATGATGGCCATAGCGTTGTCAAGGAAAAGCTAAAAAATTTAAAAAACAAAATTTTTTTTTCCCTAACTTTTACATTATTTGACCTAATAATTGGTATCGTAGTGTATTATGACAGTCTGACGACAAAAAATTTATTTAAGAAACTTTTTGAAAAAAAATCAAAAAAAAATTTTTTTTAATTTTTTTTTCAAAAAAAAAAATTTTAATTTTTTTTTGTTTAAACACGTGGCATTAAATATTTTATGGAAGAGTGCAATTTTAAGAGAATAAATGAGAGATTGTTTTCTGTTTTTAATTTTTTAACTAAAAATAAAAAAAATTGGACAAGTGCGAGTTGTACTCGCACTGCAATGGCGGGTTCCGTACACAAATATTAAAATAATTAGTGTTCTTAAATTCTCGAGAATTTAAGTTGGGGTAATTTCGCCAAGGAAATTACGGTTATTTAATTTTTTTAAGAGAATATAAGAGAATTTAAGAGAATATTGAGAATTTAAGTTTATATTTATTTAAATAATGTATATTTATTATTTTTATTAATATAAATACATAGTTTTTAGCACAATTGCGATGATTTATTACTTTTATCTAAAAGAATTCTTTAAGTTATATATTTAAATAAAAAAAGTAAAACCCCATATTTTTTAACTTATAAATTTAATGTCATTTACGTTTATAAGGTTTATAAAATATGCGTAACTTAGTACGAATAAAAGTTTAGATACTTTTGAATATAGACATATATAAATAAAGAATAAGGATTAGGTATATTTAACATTATATACAATGAATTTAAAAATTTATTAAATAAATATTTTGAAATTATTTGTGAATAAAGGCTCTCTCTCAGCTCTGCTGCGAGAGTAAGAGAGAAAAAACATTTAATTTGAATTTTTTTATTCTCTTACTCTTATGTGTTACCATGACAACCTGCAGTCAGTAGAGCTGTGCAAGTACCTTTAATATATAGCATTTGTGGCATATTCTTGTTTACAAAATTTACAGAAGAATGTAATTGTTTTTGTGTTTTTGTATTCATTGCTTTTAAAATATTTCCATTTTACACTCTTTAGTTTTGTCATTTTTTAAATCAATCGAATTTACCACAGTGTAATGACAAAAGTGAGGTTATGTCACATTCTCTTAAATTCTCGGAGAATTTAATCGTCGGTTATATTCTCGGTAATATTCTCGTTCTCGGTAATATTCTCTGGGTAATATAACCGACTTAGAACACTAAATGGTAGAATTAAAATAAACAATTTAAAAAATATATTAAAATCATTTGATAAAAAAAAGTAAAAAAAAATTAAAGTGTTGTATATCTAATATTGTAAACAATAATAAGTAGAGGAACTAATTTTGAAAATTTTGTTCCTTCACTTATTATTTTTAACAATATTTGATATACAACACTTTAATTTTTTTTAGTTATTTTTTTATCAAATGATTTTAGTATATTTTTTTAATTGTTTATTTTAATTCTACCAATTACCGATAAATGTTGCAAGTATTGTTTTAATATTTGTGTACGGAACCCGCCATTGCAGTGCGAGTACAACTCGCACTTGTCCAATTTTTTTTTTAGGGTTTGTTTATTAAAAATGCTTAATTGATTAGGGTAAGGGTCCCCAAGGTGGCCACCCATCTTTTGAACGACTGTAAATAAAACTTAAGGTACGCTCTCACCTCTACTGCCTGCCTACCTGCGCAGGCAGGCGCTATAAGAGTGAGAGAGAAAAAACATTTAATTTGAATTTTCTGACTCTCTTACTCTTATGTGTTACCATGTCAACCTGCAGGCAGGCAGGCAGTAGGAGCTGTGCTAGCGCCTTTAGGCGATTTTTGAAAAACAGATAAAATTTCGACTTTCAAAAAAGTGTCCCCAAACCGTTTTTAACGATATTTCATTATTCGACGCTTGTTAGACAAGCTCATGGTAAAATCTTACGTAAGAAGGGGGAGGGGGGGTCCGAGAAATCTTATGTATCCTTACATGGGAAAGGGAGGGGTCAAAATTACCTAAAATCGTCCTTACGTAATTAATGAATGGCCCCTTATTATCAGTATTTAGAGATTTTTTAAAAATATTTGATAAAAGTTTTGATAAATTATATATTGGATTGCCTAAAAAAGATGTAATTGGTCTCATAGGAATGTTATTTTTGTGTAACTTTGGTAGTCCATAAAACTTTGGAGCAACACCGTCTGTGCAACCAAAATATTAATGCTTTAACTAATCATACCTTTGATAATAAACATTCTTTTGATTTTGACAATATAAATATTTTACATATTGAAACAAATAATTTAGGGATTTTTTTAAAATATTTGATGAAAGTTTTGATAAATTATATATTGGATTGCCTGAAAAAGATGTAATTGGTCTCATAGGAATGTTATTTTTATGTAACTTTGGTAGTCCATAAAACTTTGGAGCAACACCGTTTGTGCAACCAAAATATGAATGCTTTAACTAATCATACCTTTGATAATAAACATTCTTTTGATTTTGACAATATAAATATTTTACATATTGAAACAAATAATTGGAAAAGAAAAAATTTAGAAATGTTCTATATAAAAAATAATACTAATAATATTAATTATAGAACAGATATTGATAATTTAGATAAAGTATATTATAATTTAATTACTTCTTATAAAACATAATTTAAAAAGTCCAATAACATAGATTTCTTCTTTACCAGCAATACCTGGACCCTACTACATAACCCAACCTCTCTGTCAAAACTCTTTAATCATAGAAACACATTTCTAAAAAAATGTGATTCTACAAAATTTTTCAAATTTATAATTATATATTAAAAAAAATCAATATGGATTATAAAAAATTTTTTATTATAATGGGAAATTCTCTGGAACCTTTAACCTTTAGGTGTCTTATATTTATTTTGCAATTACTCAAGATATATCAAATGTTTTTTAAAAAGAATTATTGTTCCATGTAAAGAATGTTTAATAATATTAAAATATGTTAGTTTAAAAATTATTAAATTATGTTTAGTAATTAATATATATTTTTTAATGTGGAAAAGTAAGCAAATCACGAGAGTCCCTTTAGGTACTTTCAGAAACATAAACTAATTTTATAAGTTGGCACATCAACATAGAATAAAACGACGAATACATAAATGTAAATGAATATCTAAGGATTATTTTAAAAGTAATTAGAAGTTTATACCCATTTGGAAAGTAAAGATATTTAATTTCGAAAAATTTCCCTTATTTTCGTGTCAGGACCGTAACTGCAAACGTACTTGCAGATATTTCAAGAGTGCCTTAATAAAATGAATTCAACAATACATAGAATGAAAGCTTAAAACTTACTAAAACTGTGGCCAGTTAAAATTTTTATGTGCAATAATTTATATTGAAATTATTGAAGAATATTGTTCTTGAATTTGACAGAGAACCTGGTTATGTCAGGACCGTAAATGATTCGGCACAATTAAACAAAACTATAAAAATTTATCAAACCTGTACGCACATTCGCACAATTATATTTTTTACTTGTGTGTAAAAGCACGCCTTAAAATTTTCAATAATTATCGAGATACAAGGAGGTACACGTGAAAATGTCAGGACCAAAATTGTCAGGACTGTAAAAAACTAATTTTTTGTCGCAATAAATTAGGATTTCAAGGTTGTCAGTTGATAAATTGATAACTTCACTATTGACCGTTTTGTTTTTAAAGTTCAAAATAGAAATATGCAATTCGTAAAGTTAAAAATAATGAGGTCAATGAAAGAAATTTAGAATAAAAAGCAGAACAAATGAGGGAAGAAAGAAGGAAAAAAAGGGAAAAAGAAGCAGAATACAATTTGAAAAACTTGCATCAGAGAAGGAAATTATTAAGGTTATCTAGAAAAAATATTACAATTAAGATAAATTTAATTAAATGAATAAATAATAATTAAATTCACTAATTTTTATTAAAATATTTAAATTTGACCAATTTAATTTAAATTTAATATAACTCTAATAGAGAATATTAAAAAATAAATAATAAATATTATAAAAAAGTAAAGACAACCAAAATATTTAAATCCAAAACAATCGAAAACAATAGATTTTAACCTGTAAAAAATCGTCTTATTAAAAAAGAATAAAAATATATGAGACCTTCGAAATATTACATTTTTAACTGCATAAATAAATTCTAAATGCTAATTTTAATTTATATACAAATTTTTATTAATGTGCTAGTAAATTTTTTTTTTCAAGTCAAAAGTTAAAGGTTCCAGAGAATTGACCATATGCTTATATTTTTTCTAAAGGGTAAGAAACTTTTTTACTTTCTCTTTTTTATAAATTAAAATATAACCTTAAAATACATTACAATTACATTTTAAACAATTTTTTAATTTTTCTTTTTCAAATCATTTTATAATTTAATCCTTTTTGAAATCTTTTGTGCTTTGTCTTAATTTTGGATAATGTATTTGTGAAAATTATTCATCCCCTGATGAGGAACCATGTATCGTTCGAAACTAGTTGGGATTTCAAAATAAATGTTATCTAAACAAACCGTAAAATAGGCCTTTTCATTATCTTACAAATGAATATTTATTACGGTCAAACAAACAAAAATCCCTCTTAACTAAATATATTTCATTGACAAAAAAATTCCTTTGTTGGGTGGCTTTTTTCTCAAAGAATGATTTATAGGACACGTAATCAGTAAATCACATTATCAAATAAGGAGAATAAATAAAATGAATTTATAAAGGCTTGTAAATTTTTTTTATTAATTTCTAGAATAATTTTTTCAACTAAATTTTCTACAATAAATATAAGACAAGTTAGTTTTACGTTTATTTGTAACAGAATAGCAATTGATATGTACAATATTTATAAAGTTCACCTAAGTACTAATAATATATATATTTATTTATATTTATAATAATTTGTTTACATTTACATACACATGTATTATGATATATATATAGTAGATAAATAGATGAGTCCGACATTAAGATTAATTCCTAGGCAGTAAGCTTTCTGCCAGCAAATAAATGAATGCATAAAAGAATTGTCTATATGCCTGGGAATAAAGCTTAGTATCTAGCAGAAAACTAAATTTCGGATTCCACATTTAACTTAATCACATCAGGATGCAATTACACGTGAAGGTAAGATAATTTATTTAAAGTAATTATTTTTATTAATGTAGATTGCAAATTAAATTAAATATTATAGGGGAGACTGGGGTAAACCCGCTCACTTTTTTTCAGATAGGTAAAAATCTAGAAAATTA
Source organism: Leptopilina heterotoma (assembly GCF_015476425.1). Taxonomy (NCBI): domain Eukaryota; kingdom Metazoa; phylum Arthropoda; class Insecta; order Hymenoptera; family Figitidae; genus Leptopilina; species Leptopilina heterotoma. Next base: position 756,440 of record NW_025110845.1, read on the forward strand.
TTCTCTAAATCCAAGTTAATTTATATCATTTGAAAGCTTATGATTTCTACTAAAAAAATAAAAAAGAGTTTTTAATTTATCTTTTTTAGTTTTACTTAGAGAAACTTTTTAATACACATATACCAAATTTCGAAATCACAATTTTCCAGGGTAAACCCGCTCACTTTATCTTTTCAAGACGGAACAGTTTTATTTTTTAAATATTAAAATTCGTCTTATTCCCGTCTTAAGTATGATTTATTATTGATAATTTATGAGTTATATAAACATTTCTATAAACAACAAATTGGTTTAATAAATAATGAACATAGATTTTATGAATTACAACTATGGATTTAAATAGTGTTATATTTTATTAAGAGAAAGTGAAATGTAGTTACAATTTTGGTTTTAATAAGTCATAAATTGTGTTATTGTTGAAATATAATACGCGAAATTATTTTATTCTAAATTTTAAATTAAAAACTAAGTGAGCGGGTTTACCCCAAGTTCACGTGAGCGACTTTACCCCGAGTGTATTCCTCACATTTCAGAATAAATTTAATTAAATCTTTTTGAAATAAGATAAAACTATACATGTACTTCGAAAAAGGACATCCAATAGCAACAAAAAAAAATTTGCCAAATAAATTAAGACTCAAAAATAATGATCGAAAAACTTAAAAATCCAAAAAACGTTTTTTTTCTGATACCTCTAAAAACATTTGATTGCCTCTGATTCTATGTTGAATTCATGAAACTAAACGAAAGTTCGTTAATATAAGTTGAATGGTAAGTACTATTCACAGTATCAATATCTCCATCTTAAGTTGAGTTCATCGCGTTAAATCGCTGGTGAGCGGGTTTAACCTGTGCGCGGGTTTACCCCAGTCTCCCCTATGTTATTTTCTATGATTTTTGTGTGAAAGTCAAACTTAATTCAAAACAGAAAAACTTTTATTCACTGTATCTAAAGTGTAATTAATGAATAGTATCTACGTGTGATACGCAGTCGTTTACATCGTAGAAGTAATAGTTTCGATTACTCAAAATTTGATATCTTAAATTTTTGTGACATTAATAGGCTACTAAAGTATTGGGGGAGGAAAATATATGAATACTAATTATAAATTAATTTCTTTTTATGTTCATACGGACGAATCCGCATTGGACATTTATCTCATTGTCAGTGCCTAGGCAAATGAACAATTCTGTCAAACATTCGTTTATTTGCCGGCAGTATGCTTACTGCCGAGGAATTAAGCTTAATGCCGGATTTGTCAACCTACCTACGACATATATATATATATATATTTGAAATTATAATAATTATTAAATACTAAAAAAGGCAACTAGACAATAAAAGATTAGTCACACATGCAATTTTTTCGTAGCATGATAAATATTAAAGAAAGACGCATATATAACAGACAATAAAGAAACGAGACGTCATAAATAAAATTGTGCTCTTTGTAAATAGGTAATATTTTATCGTGTATTTTAATGAAAAAATACTGATTGCAGGATGAAAATAGTGCAAATGACTTGAATTTTAATTTATTTATAATTTTTTTTATCTTTTTGGCGTTTTGCTACGCAAACGACCTGGATATTCTAAAATAATTTTCACTTACAGAGTATCAAGGCACTGCGTAAGTTTCTAAAACTAATTTTAATTAATTATTAAAGTTCTACTATTTATACGTTTTTCGCACTGCGAAAAACCACCAATCGTACAATTCACGTTACCAAAAATAAATTGTCACATAATCTCTCTCGTCGCTTTCATTTTTCTCTGCAAATTCGAATTATATTTAAAAAACGCAGTTTCGATATAATTTAATATGAAAACAATTTCTTTTTCGAACTGTTCAAGACAATTTTATTTTAAATCTTTAGAGATTTAAGATTTTATTCAAAAAAGTGTTTATTCACAGTTTACAAATTTTTAAATTGTTTATTACTCTCATACTTCTCAAAACAAAGATTCTTTGCATTTGAATCATTAAACTTTTTTTATTGTCAAATCTTCAAAGATTTAATTTTTATCATACAATATTTTTTCAACGTTATATTTTCATTATCGTTGAGTTTTAAAAAAAATATTTTATTTTCGCAATTTTTACAATAGCGTGAACGTTAAATAATAAAATTGATATAAATTTTTTTTCTTTTCATAGAAACGTATAGGTACTGCCTTTTTTAATAAAATTTTTTAAAAATATTTTCAAACATCTTTCTTATTCAAAAATTGTCTTTCAGAAATTTTTTTTTAGTTTTAAAATAAATCAATTTTGAAATTTTTTAAAAATATGTTAAAATTAATTTTTAAAATAAGAACCAATATTGTAAATAATATTCAATAATAACTTAAATATTATTCTAAAAAAATAACTTTTGATAAAGAAAAGATATTTAAAAATATACTAGTTGTCAGTTTTTGAAGGTTTTATTTTTTAATTTCTTGTATATTGTGAATGTTGGTGTCGCTATACACTAGTACTGCTGCTTAAGTTTTTTAATTTGGTACTTTAATGGGTTTTCGGTGGTCCCGTTTTGTTCCATCTATATACGTATAAATTTGTATATATATCACCGAAAGAATTCGTCATTAGACTCTGCAAAATACATACTGGCAGTAAATTAGTAAGCGTCAATTGAAATTGGGACCGCTTGGAAAGAATTGTTTTACATATCGATATATTTCGGATTCGTCCTTTTAGGGTTCTTTAAAAATCGAGCAACAATTGATTCGATTTGTTGCTGGAAAGATTTGCTATTAAAGTCTGCAATTTAGTGGCAGTTAGAGAAACTCTTTGAAGTAGTATGAATGCCTTCTTTTTATTTTAATTGAATATTTTTCTCCTTTTTCAAGATTTAATTCCAATTTTATATTTTTCATTTTCTCCAAGTCTCTATAATATTTGATTTATATTCTTTTATCTCATTTGTAAATTTACATATTTTTTCTCACCTCCATCTTTTATTTTATATTTATTTTTTACAGCTTTTTATAATTTTTTTATTTATATAACTAATGACTATTTCCTTTATTTTCATGTTTTTCCACTCAATTTCAATTTTAATTGTCGTTTATTGTTATTACAATTTCATGAGTTTTTTTTATTATTTTCTTAATATTTAAATTCATTTTTATTCATTTTTACAAGACTCATTTTTAATTTATCTTTTTGACAAGATTTATAAATTTTAATTGAAGATCTCTTTCTTATAATTTTAAAATTAATTGTCAAATAAGAGCCAGTAACGTGAAGGATGTGAATGATTCTTCTCAATTTTGGGAAATTGAGATTTCTTCCTGAATTTGTTCTTTTCTTCTTTTTTCTTGTTGAAAAGACATTATCTGCTCAGGAGATAGAACCATTATAGTTATCACGTTACTGTCCGTTTTGTCAGACTGGATTTTGTGCATAACGGCACCAAGAATGCCCATTGTTATTAGGCTCTTGATAAAGTAATTCTCAGTCATCGAAGTCGTGCCGAAGTTTTATGTAGAGGCAGGTGCCAAGAACAATTCCAAAAACTTCAAGTACTGAAAGTCCTAATCCAACAGCTCCGAGAATGATAAGATGATCCTTTGTGGTTTCCAAAAATTTGTATATACATCCCTGAAACAATACGAAAAAAGAAATTCATTTATAATATATATATATATATATATATATATATATATATATATATATATATATATATATATATATATATATAAATGTTATTATATTAAATTAAATTTAAATATTAGGTACTACATTAATTAAATTATATTTTTTAAAGGAGATAAATATGACCACAGAAAAATTAATTATATTGGATAACAATATTTATAAACTTGATATACTTATGAAAATAAAATTTTCAATTAAATTTCTACTTATTTAGAAAATAAATACGTATGCAAAAAGTTATGAGAAAGTTAATCATATATATTTATATCTTAATTAAAAGAATATCAACTATTTAAGTTTATCAAATTTTTTTATAAATTTAATAGGTACCTACTCTTTGTTAAATCTAATTATAATTCATAATAACCTGAAAATGTATTTTTCATAATTATCATCATTGATAACATAAAATACAAATTTTAATTTTTTTCGAAACAAATAGTTTATGCAAATAATAGTTGACTAAATTTGATTTATACAGAGATTTAATATCATCAGTTTAACTTAAACTCTAAAATATTGTTCGTGATGTTGCATTTTTTTGTTTTATTTTTGAAAGGTGTAACGAATAGCTGCATAGTTTTTACTCAACTGTATATTGGATATTCGAAGGATGATCCCTTTTTCCACACAGGCTGCTGGGAGTTTTGCAACAGCTGTCTGGTACGAGGCTCTCATTCCTCTGAACCTCCTCATCTTTGTGCCATTCGCTTGCAAGCCAGTCTTCGAATCTCATGGCTCCGCAACATTTGAACTGGAAAACGTAAATTTTTATTCATTGCATTAACTTTCATTTAATTAAATCCTTTAATGAAACGAAATAAATTCCAGTGGAAGTTATTTACTGAATCAAATATTTAGAATTATTTCGAATTGTAGAATATTGTTTAGATTTGTTTAGATCTCCAATGTTAATTTTTTGGTCATTTTTCTCTTAAGATATAAAATAAATTAAGCTACTTTTTTGTGAATAACTCTAAAATATAATATGAAAAAGCTTTATGGTGTAAAAGTTTAAATATTTTAAAAATTATTAATTATAAAACACTTAAATTAAATTTAAACATATTAAAATTATCAATTGAGATAGTCATTCAAAGCTTCAAATTGTTTACTAATTTCAATGTGTTTTATAACAATTAATTTTTCAATTATCAAACCTTTTGCAGATCACTTTCCTGATTAGATTTTATACTTACTCACATCCCAGGTGAAACTGATTCGTACAAATTTTGTTTGGAATTCGTTCAAAATTAGTTCAAAAATCGGGTTAAATTCCGATAGGAATTTGTGTGTGGTTTTGGAACGTTTTTCGTGCGAATTCAAGGTGGAAAAAATGGACAAGTGCGAGTTGTACTCGCACTGCAATGGCGGGTTCCGTACACAAATATTAAAACAATACTTGCAACATTTATCGGTAATTGGTAGAATTAAAAAAACAATTAAAAAAATGTAGGGTCAATTGGGGTAAATGTAAACGGAATATCTATTTTTCACCAAAAACATTAGTTTTTTTTTTGTTAAAAGGTAAAACAGACGAATTTTTTTTGCATGAACTTGTTACTAGAGTTCCTTAGAAAAATTTTATGAGGTTCAAAAAAATATTGATGCACCTGAATCGCCTAAAACTGACTGTTTACATTTACCCCGAGATTTTGAAATTTTCCTAAAATTCGGGGTTAATGTAACCACCACTGTAGTTAAGCGAGGTTTAAGAAACAAGTTATTTCAAGTATACTACTGTTTTAAGGGATGGAAAAACTGATAAAAATTCTTCGTAGATGTATAGTAAATCAACCAGTTGACTGATAATGTATCATATAAATAAACAATCAACCATTACAAAACTAGTAATGTAAAAACTTGAATAACTTGAACAAATTTTAATAGATTTTCATTCAACTTTGTAAAAAGAAGTTTTTAAGGTTGCTGAATAAGAATCTAAAATCGAATTCTTAAATTCCAAAATGGTGGATCCAATATGGCGGATGAACCTAAAAATAATATTTTTAAAAATTGATCAAATTTGCTTGAATCTGGCTACTCGGGGGTTTTTGAGGTCGCTGAATACGAATTTGAAGTCAAATTTTAAATTTTTAAAATGGCGGATGAACCTAAAAATATTTTTAAAAATTGATCAAATTTTCAAAAAAAAAATTTTTTTTATCAAATTTTTTGTTTTTGTTTTAAAGAAGACCTAATTTCCTTTTCTATGTAATTTTACATTGCCAAGTTAATGAAATTGTGAAATAGAAGCAAATTTATTCAATTATTTTCTTTTAAAATGTAGTTCAAGTTCTGTTTACATTTACCCCGAGTTTTCGAATTCTCGGGGTAAATGTAAACACTTAATTATTTATTAACTAAATTGACGAAAATCAAAAGTCAAAGTCAATTTTTGTTAGGGCATTAATAAGGAAGAATTACATATTTTTGTTTGATTTTTAAATTTATTTTTATGCAAATGCGAGACAAAATACTGAAACACTAAAATTTTGATTTTCAATCTTTTTTGCATTAAAAAATAACTTACACTATGGCATTGCCAATTGTCAAAATAAAATATTGGCAATACTCAGAACATCTTGCAGGTGAGCTGAGGTAAAAATATTGACGTCGTACTTATTTTTTAATTTGTAAATTTAGCTGAAACATCTACTGTTTACATTTACCCCTTGTTTACATTTACCCCAAATAACCCGAGTCGAACTTTTAGACCTGCTTACCTCCTGGTAAGTATAATTTAACCCTAACCTGCACCTAACAAACCCTTGGTGTTTTTTTCCTCCTGCGTAAGTTCTATTTAACTCTGACAACTCCTTTTTAAGTCATAATTGAACCTTAAACCCTGTATTGCTTCTACCACATTCTTACACAATAGGAAATGTTACGCGCGGTACAAGATATTCAACTTATTATTGTTTTGCAAATTACAAAATTTTTTATTTTGAAAATTTCACGAAAGAATTCAATTATTTTCTAAAATTTTAATAAATCCTTCGAAAAAATTCAATTATTTTTATAAATAGTAAAATTCTTCCGAAGAATTCAATTAATTTTATAAATAGTAAAATTCTTTGCAGGAATTCAATTATTTTCAAAACAATTTTAATTGAATTCCTTAGATGAATTCAAATATTTTAAAATATTTTCATAAATTGCAATTATTTTCTTAAACTTTAATAAATTCTTCGAAATAATTCAACTATTTTTATAAATACTAAAACTCTTTGCAAGAATTAAATAATTATTAACCCAATTAAAATAAAATTAAACGAAAGAATTTAATTATTTTCAAAAATTCCCATAAAATTTAGTTTCAACAAGAATTTAAAATTTTTGAAAAACAATTTAATTATTCTCAAAATATTTAAAAAAAATTCTATATAAGAATTAAATTACTAGCTCAATACAATTTTTGAATATATTCGTCAAAAGAATTGAAATAATTCTATTATTTTCGAAAAGTAATTAAAATTCTTATGATGAATTCAATTATTTTGAATATACTTAATTTTAATAAAATTCTTTAAAGAAATTCAATTATTTTCAAAACAACTTTAATTGAATTTTTCGAAAAAATTTCATGATTTTTAAATATTTCTATAAAATTCTTCATAAACAATTTAATTATTTCTTAAAATTTTAATAAATTCTTCGCAAGAAATCACTTATTTTCAATACAATTTTAATAAAATTCTTCTTCATAAAATTCAATTGCTTTCGAAATTTTCAATTAAAATTATTAAAGAAACTCCATTAGTTTAAAAAAAAAATTCAAAGAAATTTTTCAAAAAAATTTAATTAGGATTTTTAAAAATATTAATAAAATTCTTTGCGAGAATTTAGTTATTTTTCTACATAAAGAAATTCTTTGAAGGAATATTCTATTATTATCAAATTTTTTGATAAAATTCTTTGCAACAATTCGAAGATTTTCAATACATTAATTTTAAAACTGAAAATATTTGAAAAGAAAAATTAAAAAAAGATTAAGAAACCAAAATGTAAACAACAATTAACTTCAAACTGCGAATAGGTTACCGAAACATGTACTTTTTTATTATTAATTTATAAATATTATTTTTAACTGAAATGTTTTGACATTTTTTTTAAATAATAAAAATATTAATTTATGAATGTTTAATGGTCATTATTATTAAACAATTTATTTATTTGCTGTAGTGTATTAGTGTCAATTAATGCTTTATTCCCAGTGAGAAATTGCCAATAGACTTTAATCGGTCCAATATCGGTCCAATATTGGTTGCCGTGCTGGGCGCCGATTGACTCCCAATATTGGACCAATATGGGCTGATGCTTGGGATGTAACGGCATCGCCAATCATCGGTTGTCAATATTGGTCCAATATTGGCCGAATATTGGCAACCAAGAGAAAAAAATTTTTTTAAATAAATTTTTTTTAATTAAATAATAATAATAAAAAATTAATGTTTATAATTTTTGTTTAATATATTTATTTGTTTAATTATTTATTTTTAATAATTCATGTAAATAATAAATAATTTATTATTTATAAATTATAATTATTTAAAAATGCAGCAGCTATTAGAAAATAGCATTCTGCAAAAAAATTCTATCATTGAAAAATCAATGATAGGCGAGAGAAATCCGCGTCTTTAAATAGATTCGCAGATGATAGACAAGAGATATCCGCGTCATTAAACGGATTCGCAGATATACTCTGGTCTCGCGACGAATCTCTCGATACTTATATACACTGGAGTCGCCGTGTCAGTTGCGAGAACGGTTACAGCGTCCCTCTTTCGGCAGAGATAAGAATTGTCACGTAAACTGCGGGTATAATAAGGCGGTCGGTAAAGCGATTTCGCAGTTTACGTGACACTTCTTATCTCCGCCGAAAGAGGGACGCTGTAACCGTTCTCGCAACTGACACGGCGACTCCAGAGTATATAAGTATCGAGAGATTCGTCGCGAGACCAGAGTATATCTGCGAATCCGTTTAATGACGCGGATATCTCTTGTCTATCAGTATCATCTGCGAATCTATTTAAAGACGCGGATTTCTCTCGCCTATCATTGATTTTTCAATGATAGAATTTTTTTGCAGAATGCTATTTTCTAATAGCTGCTGCATTTTTAAATAATTATAATTTATAAATAATAAATTATTTATTATTTACATGAATTATTAAAAATAAATAATTAAACAAATAAATATATTAAACAAAAATTATAAACATTAATTTTTCATTATTATTATTTAATTAAAAAAAATTTATTTAAAAAAATTTTTTTCTCTTGGTTGCCAATATTCGGCCAATATTGGACCAATATTGACAACCGATGATTGGCGATGCCGTTACATCCCAAGCATCAGCCCATATTGGTCCAATATTGGGAGCCTTTATTGGACCGATGATCGGTCTCTTGGCTCCCAATATTGGACCGATATTGGACCGGTGAGAAATTTCTCACTGGGTTGAATCACTCAACAAGTCACTGAAAATAGAGCGTCTGTGTTCAGTTAGGTTCCGTAGCATAGTGGTTAGGGCGTTAGTTTCGTAGTCCGTAGTTCGTAGGTCGTAGGTTCAAGTCTCGCGTGCGTTAGATTTTATTTATTTCGTAGGTTTGCGTTTATTCCGATTTTTCTGTATTGTATAGGTATAAGTATGCAATTTAATGATTATATACACCGTTAAATAATTTAATTAACAAATATTAAATTAAAATTTTTTTTTATATATAAATGGATATGTATTAATCCCCACATATATACTAACATTATTTATGAATTCGCTATTGGTCACGATTAAATTAAAAAAAAAGTAAAAATCATTAAATAATAATGCCATTTATTAATAATTAAAGTTATTATAAAAATTAGTTAAAAATGATCTCAAATATGCTATGAGCAGTTTTTCTTTTCCAGGGTTTTTGGAGAGGAAAGAATTCTGTAAGTAAGGGTCAAGCAGTATTTAATAAGGTTCTAGGAACACCTGCTTTCCCCCTTTTACCATCTAAATTTGTCGCTAACCAGGGGTTTGCAGGAGGTAATCACAGTTAACTTGCAATGCAAATAAACTCTGCTTTCATTCTATTACATCCTTACAAACCCTCAGTTTTAAGGAGGTAAGCAGGTCTAAAAGTTCGACTCGGGAACCCTATTAAAATTACTTGATAAAAAATAAATAAAAAAAAGAAATATTAAAGTATTAAATATTTTAAATATTAAAACAATACTTGCAACATTTATCGGTAATTGGTAGAATTAAAATAAACAATTAAAAAACTATATTAAAATCATTTGATAAAAAAAATAACTAAAAAAATTAAAGTGTTGTATATCTAATATTGTAAACAGTAATAAGTTGAGGAACAAAATTTTCAAAATTAGTTCCTTTACTTATTATTGTTTACAATATTAGATATACAACACTTTAATTTTTTTAGTTATTTTTTTTTATCAAATGATTTTATTATAGTTTTTTAATTGTTTATTTTAATTCTACCAATTACCAATAAATGTTGCAAGAATTGTTTTAATATTTAAAATATTTAATACTTTAATATTTCTTTTTTTATTTATTTTTTATCAAGTAATTTTAATACATTTTTTAATTATTTTTTTTAATTCTACCAATTACCGATAAATGTTGCAAGTATTGTTTTAATATTTGTGTACGGAACCCGCCATTGCAGTGCGAGTGCAACTCGCACTTGTCTAATTTTTTTTGATTTTTAGTTAAGAAATTAAAGGGGGAAAACAATATTTCATTTATTCTCTTAAAATTTCACTCTTCCTTAAAATATTTAATGCCACGTGTTTTAAATTAAAAAAATAAAAAAAAATTTTTTTTATTTTTCTTCAAAAAGTTTCTTAAATAAATTTTTTGTTGTCAGACTGTAATAATACACTAATGTCCGCACATAAAGTCTTTGCCCCTCAGAATTTTTTGAGTTTGCAAGCTTATAACTCTTTTAAAAAAATTTTTTTAATTTTGGAATAAACAGTTAATAAGGCGTAGAGTATCTGTGCAAATAAATATATATGCTATTCATAAATGGAAAAAATTTTGTTCCTTATTTATAATCAAATATGCGTATAAAAATGTCCCTTGAAAATGAGACTTTATAAAATGTATGTACTTTCACTAGTCCCTGTGATGTTATTAACAATGGAAAAAATTTACAAAACGTATAGCATATTTGTTAATAATTAACCTTTATAAAGAAGTTTAAAAAATCCTAAATTATGTAACTTATCGTTGTAATGAGCATTTTTATGATAATGTGCTATCTGGCTTTCGAATAAAGATACAGCTTTGCGACAAATTGTAAAATATCCAGTACAACATTCAAAAATATTTAAGCTAAAAAGTTGTTAATTATTAATTTTAATTTTGAAGGAAAAAGCGTTTTCTGGATTGAATATTGAATTGAAAAAAAATTTCAGAAAAAATTTAGTGCCACTTGCTGCTTGGAAACATGGCTCACCAGTAAACTATACCTGGGCTTTGGGAGTCAGGGATGTATCATGGAATATTGCAGTAGGTGGAGCCCCTTTAACATAAAAATATTTACGACTATTCTGATTTTCCATGACACATCCCTGAGTTTAAAGGCCTACAAGGGTGGGTACAAGGGTCTGTGCGACCCTTTTTTCTACGTTTTTTTTTGCTTAACCCCTTAACTGTTTGAGGAAAATACAACATGATTGTCCCAAAATGCCCAGCGGAATCTGATACTTTTTCAAATAGTATAATATATTTAAATTATAGGGTAGAGTGGGGTAAAAAAGCCACATTTTTACTTTTGATGCTGTAAAATCTGTATTTAAAATTTTTTTCTCAAATTTCCAATTGTTATTGAAAGTTTAGTTATTAAGCTTGAAAATTCTTGACGGAAATATTTTTTATCTCATGAAAGGACTAAGTTATAAGAGTTTTACGGAAGCACTGTAAGTGGCTTTTTTGCACCACCTGGTGGGGTGAAAAAGCCACCCTACGATTTTAGCAAAACATGTTATCAATTTAGATATTTTTATAGTTTTCCTTTATTTATATGACAAATAGTCTTATTTGAAAAATATTTTAATAATTATGAAAGAGTTTTTAGCAAGCAAAATTGAAAATTATATTGAGTTTACCTGTTTTCGATTTGCACTGCCAATTTTTCGTACCTTTTTTAGAAGTTCTCTTTAAGTTTCACCACAGATAACATATTTCGTTTCAACCGTTTATTCATTGTTTATTTTTTTAATGCACTTTGAACTACTTTTTCGTCGTATTTAATTAATTTTATTAAATAAACACGAGAAATTTTGTAAAACAAGAAGGTTAGTTTAAACAGAAAACAAGTGAATTTCACAAAATATTCAATGGATTTTTTGCCCTGGCTTTTTTACACCCAAGACCAGTTATTAAAAAAGCAAAAATAAATTGTTAATTCAGTTCAATTTCCAAAAATTAACATTGTATACGTTTTCGGTATACTTTTCTCCTTATGTACAAACATTTATTTTTATTATTCGTTCACTTAATCAGATTGTAATATGCTTGAAAAGTTCACCAAAATGTTTTCAAAAAAGCAACAAAAAATTAAAATTACAATAAAAACAATATTAATCTAGGTACAACATTCAAACTAGATTCAAAAGTTGCGTATTACCTAATAGTATTTATATTCTAAACAGCTGATAAATCGGCTTAATAGTTTTTAAATAAAACTCAAATGGCTTTTTTACACCATGGCTTTTTTACCCCACTCTACCCTAACTAATTATTCAATTATTTTAAAAAATATCATTAATGACCCTTATAATGTCTTATAATATTGATATAAAGAAAAATATCTATCAATTTATATACAAATTATATTTATTTTGAGTGAAAATGAACACGACCCACGGATGGGTCGAAAACAGTTATGGACAAACTTTTTCACGACCCAACCGTGGGTCGGAAACAGGCAACGGGTTAAAGTGAAATCGACACCTCATTAAAAATTAAAAAATTTCTAAAGGGATGCTCATTACAACGATAATTAACATAATTTTAGGATTTTTTAAACTTCTTTATAAAGGTTAATTATTAACAAATCTGCTATACGTTTTGTAAATTTCTTCTATTGTTAATAACATCACATAGGCTAGTGAAAGTACATACATTTTATAAAGTCTCATTTTTATACATATTTGATTATAAATAAGAAACAAAATTTTTTCCATTTATGAATAGCATATATTTATTGGCACAGATACACTACGCTTTATTAACTGTTTATTTCAAAATTAAAAAAAAATTTTAAAAGAGTTATAAGCTTGCAAAGTCAACAAATTCTGAGGGGCAAAGACTTTCTGTGCGGATATTAGTATACCAATTTTCAGCTCATTAGGTCAAATAGTTTAGCCGCTAGGGGGGGGGGGGGCACGATTTGGCTACGGACGCAAGAGTCTCACCAATAGGATTCCGTCAGTACACCTACGGTGTACGGAACCCTGGAAACGGATACAGAATTATTAAACAAACATTCCACACGGAAATCCGAACAAAATTCTGTCCGTAAAATATATGGGAAGTCTATTGTCAAAATTCCGCACGAAATAATTTATAAAATTTTTTTAAAAATAATATCGGACCATTTTTCCGAACGATTTCTGCACGAAATTCGTAAGGAATTCGCCTGAATTTTGTACAAGATTTCGTTTTGAAAAGAGGTTAGAAATTAGTTTAAAAAAATGTTTCGTACTTATTACGTGCTGAAAAATAACTGGATTCCTAGCGGAATTTTTAAAATAAATTGTTGAAAAATTCGTTAGGAATTCATTCAAATTTTGTACAGAATTCGTTCAGAAAAGAGGTCGGAAAGTATTTAAAAAAATTTTTCAGCAATTATTACGTGCGAAATTAACACTGTATTTCAAGCGGAATTTTTACAAAAAATTTATGGAAAATTCGTTAGGAATTCGTTTGAATTTAGTGCAGAATTTGTTCGGAAAAGTGGTCGGATATTATTTTTAAAAAATTTTTAGCAATTATTTCGTGCGGAATTACGACTGGATTTCTAGTGGGATTTTTACAAAAGATTCCCCATAGATTTTAAGGACAGAATTCCGTTCGGATTTCGTGTGGAATGTTTTTTTTTATTATTTCTGTTTCCATTTTTCCACCTCGAATTCGCACGCAAAACGTTCTAAAACGGCACACAAATTCCTATCGGAATTTAAGCCCATTTTTGAACGGATTCTAAACGAATTCTGAACAAAATTCGTACGAATCATTTTTACCTGGGATAACTTCAGCTTAATTTATTTATTTATTCAATATGTTAAGAGAAAAATGGTGGAAACATTAGCATTGGAGATTCCATGCTGTTACACTGAAAAAAATGATATTGTTCGAAAAGTGCAATTATTCTTAAAAATGTTATTAAAACTTGACTGAAGAATTCAAATTTAAGAAACATTTAATTATTCAATAATAAAATATTAAAATTGGTTGCAATAATTCTATAATTTAAAATTTTTTTTATAAAATTCGTCAAAAGAATGCAATTTTTTTCAACAATGGGGATACAATTCTTTATAACAATTCAATTATATTTAAAGAATTGAATAAAATTTCTTGAAAGAATTCAATTATTTTCATATATTTTTAATAAATTTTGAAATAATTCAATTTCTGAAAAGATTTATAATTTTTATGAAAATAACTAAATTCTTTTGAAAATGCAATTATTCTTACAAATTTTATTAAAACTTGACGAAAGAATTCAAAAATTTAAGAAACATTCAATTATTCAATAAAATAATAAAATTCGTTGCAATGATGCAATTATTTTTATTAATAGCTTTTAATTCGTCTCAGAAAATCAATTATTTTCAAAAAATTTTAAATAAATTCTGCTAAAGAGTTTAATTATCTTGCTTAACAACAAAATTCTTCAGGTCTGTGAAGCTGGCCGAACCACTTTTATAAAAATGAATTTAAATTATACCATTAATTAGTGCTCAATTAGTGCTATTTTTGTACCATATTGCCGAATTTAGTGCTCAATGTTTATTTAAAAAAAACAATGGTTCTGCTGAGTGAACGTTCCGCTGGCCGGACCATAACGAAAAACGCTTTAAAAACGCCAACAGAATATTTATAAATAGCCTATTATTTAGTGCTCAATTAGTGCTCAAAGATTAACAAAATAAAAAATTTTTTTATTAATTATTTATTTAAAAAAAAAAAAATTTTTTGAATGAGTGAGTAATCCGTTAGCCAGACCATAACGAAAAACGCAATAAAAACACCAACAAAATATTTATCGATAGCCTATTATTTAGTGCTCAATTAGTGCTCAAAGATTAACAAAATAAAAAATTTTTTAATTAATTATTTATTTAAAAAAAATTTTTTTTCGATTGAGTGACTAATCCGCCAACCGCACCATTACGACAGACACGTCAAAAATCACAACAAAATATTTATCAATACCCTAAAATTTAGTGCTCAATTAGTGCTTAAATATTAACACAATAAAAAATTGTTTATTAATTATTTATTTATAAAAAACATTTCTTCGAAAGAGTGAACACGTTAAAAATGTTTTAAATTCGTTTTATAATTCGTTTTCTTAGCCTATAATTTAGTGCTCAAATAGTGTTCGCAGATTAAGAAAATAAAAAATTTTTTTTATTAATTATTTATTTAAAAGAAAAACTTATTCAAATGAGTGAGCGAACCGCTATCCGCACCATTACGAAAAACACATTAAAAACGCCAACAAAATAGTTATCAATAGCATATTATTTAGTGCTCAATTAGTGCTGAAAGATTAACACAATTCAAAATTTGTTTATTAATTATTTATTTAAAAAACTAACTTATTAGCTTATTACTAACTCAGCGATCCGCTGGCCGGACCATAACGAAAAACACGTTAAAAACGCCAACAGAATATTTACAATTAGCCTATTATTTAGTGCTCAAAGATTAACACAATTCAAAATTTGTTTATTAATTATTTATTTATAAAAAACATTTCTTCAATAGTTCTAGAGTTCCTGATAGTTTTTAGAAATAGTTCCGGCAATTAAATAGTAAAAAATAAGTTTTTTCATAATAGGGGGCCAACTTCACGCAGTCCCTCACTATTGAAAAAGTGGATTTATAATTAGAGTTTTGAGTTGTTTTAATAGAGTTCTAGAGTTCCCTTCCTTTTCAAAAAATCTAAAATGTTACGTTACAAGAGTTCTAATCAGATTTCTGTGAGCCCCCAATACTGTTCGATAAAATAACTATAATAGGTAACAATTTTCTTAAGACCCAAAAACTACTGAATTACAAGACCTTAAAGTTTCAAAAAAATTCATTTTTTTGTTAAATTTAGAGTTCTAAGAGTTCTGATGAGAGTTCTGCGAGCCCCCAATAGTGTTCGATAAAAAACCCTGAAACCAATTTTTTCAAAACCTAAAAACTATTAAACTACAAGACTTTTATGTTTCAAAAGAAATTTGGTTTTTTTAAATTGAAAGTTCTATGAGTTCTAATCAGAGTTTTGTGAACCCCCAATAGTGTTTGATAAAAAACCCTAATAAGAATTTTTTCAAAACCTAAAAACTACATAACTACAAGACATTGAAGATTCAAAAAAATTTGTTTTTTTTAAATTAAGAGTTCTTGTAGTTCTGATCAGAGTTCTGTGAGCCACCCATGGAGTTCGAGAAAAAACCCTAATAACAATTTTCTCAAAACCCAAAAACTACTGAATTACAAGACTTTAAGGTTTGAAATTAATTTGTTTTTGAATAATTGAATAAGTTCAAACACTTAGTCATGTAAAGTTGGCACTACTTTTTAAAAAAATCAAAATTTTAACAAGAGTTCTGGGCACTTTAGCAATAGTTCTCGAGTTCTATAACGATTATTATTTAAATAGTTCTGATGATTGACAAAAAAAGCGACAATGAAAAAACTTGGTGTTAACTTTGCATAGAACTATTATTTATGCAAAAAAGAGTTTTGTTCTCATATTCTGAAAGAGAATAAAGAGTTCTACAGTTCTCTACCAAAAGAACAAGAGTTCTGCAAAATTTCGAAAGTTATTAACAAATTAACCCCTTGGCTATCAACGAGATTTCCACTGTTCGGGCCAAAAGTTTGTTGAAAAAATTTTTAATGGATTTTTATGAAACTTGGTACCTTAAGGTTTCTAGGGTCGCTGATTATAATATATAATAATATATTATATAATATTATCTCTCTATATTACAAAAAGATATCGCCGCCGCTGTTTCAAGATTTTTTGACCTACAGGTCGAGAGTTGACCTGTAGTTTTCCCCTCAAAATTTAGGTCAATTTTGAGGACTGTTTTGACCTAGACGTCAACATTTGACAAACAATTTTCGCTACCCTCAAAATGTAGGTCAATTTTGAGGGCAGTTTTGACCTACGCATCAAAATTTGACAAAGAATTCCCGCTACCCTAAAAATTTAGGTCAAGTTTGAGGGCAGTTTTGACCTAGACGTCAAAATTTGTCAAACAATTTCCGCGCGCAGACTTAATGATGAGGTGAAGTTTGCCATCTGACCTAACAATGTAAGGTAATTTTATAATTGTGTTTGCTCTTACACCTATCATTTTGACCTAATTTTGACGTTTCATTTTTTACTCTCTCATTTAGTTACGTCATAATCTATGTGTAATTTGACTTTTATTTAACTACAACTTAAAGGGTTAATCTGACATCAGTATGATAATTTTTGGTAAAATCAAATGTCAATAAATACCCTGACATTAGCTGATGAATTTAATTTTTATAGTTTATTAAAATTTTTATATATTTTTTTACTTTTATTTTTTTATACAGGGGAGGATGGGGCAAGGATAGTAAGTTTTTGCTTATGCTCAAAAATCGAGTAATTCATGGTATATTCGCATTTTAACACCAAAAGATGATAGTAAAAATTGGAAGTCAATCTGTCACCATTTGCGAAGTTAGGAGTTTATTTTTGAAAATAGTCTATTTTGCTAAAATGTCAACGTTATGTTTATCATATTGTTTTCTATATTAGAGTTTCAGAATATTTATTTACGTAAGTGTTTTTCGGAGTGGAATTTCCTGCTGAACACGAATATTGTATTTATTTTCAAATTAATTCACGTCGTTCCTTAAAATTTAAAAAAAACTGAAATATGCGCTCAAGGGGCAAGGATAGTTATAGAGATAATACGGCACGGTAAAATCCTGTTAATGCCATTGCAAATTTTAAAAAAGTGTTTAATTGTTCTTTTTAGGTTGATATACATAATGGTGCGTAATTATATATGTAAAACAAAGCTTATTGACCAAGCAATTGGTAGTTGTCTGAAGATTTGGGGTTCACAAAACTCTGATTAGAACTCATAGAACTTTCAATTTAAAAAAACCAAATTTCTTTTGAAACATAAAAGTCTTGTAGTTTAATAGTTTTTAGGTTTTGAAAAAATTGGTTTCAGGGTTTTTTATCGAACACTATTGGGGGCTCGCAGAACTCTCATCAGAACTCTTAGAACTCTAAATTTAACAAAAAAATGAATTTTTTTGAAACTTTAAAGTCTTGTAATTCAGTAGTTTTTGGGTCTTAAGAAAATTGTTACCTATTATAGTTATTTTATCGAACAGTATTGGGGGCTCACAGAAATCTGATTAGAACTCATAGAACTTTCAATTGAAAAAAAAAAAATTTCTTTTAAAACATAAAAGTCTTGTAGTTTTGTAGTTTTTAGGTTTTGAAAAAATTGTTATAAGAGTTTTTTATTGATCTAGATGGGGGGCTAACGGAACTCTAATTAGAACTCTTGTAACGTAACATTTTAGATTTTTTGAAAAATTCTCGTGTTTTCAATTATTTGTTTATGACTTCGGATTATCAGAACTATTCAGTCATGTAAAGTTGGCACTACTTTTTTGAAAAATCAAAAATTTTACAAGAGTTCTAGGCACTTTGGTAATAGTTCTAGAGTTCTCTAACGATTATTTAAATAGTTCTGATGATTAACAATAAAAAAAGCGACAATGAAAAATCATAGTTCTAACTTTGCATAGCACTATGATTTTTGCAAAAAAGAGTTCTGACCTAATATTCTGAAAGAGAATAAAGAGTTCTAGAGTTCTTTACTAAAAAAACAAGAGTTCTGCAAAATTTCAAAAGTTATTAACAAATTAAAAAAACATATGAAAATAATATTTTGCAAGTTCTGAATAGAGTTCTAGCATCGTTGCGAAGAGTTCTATAAGTATGTCTAATGACATTTTGTTCTAAATCCAAAATCAAAAAAGTTACGGGACTATGAAGTTTTTTAAAATTTTCAAAATTTAAAATTCAGAGTTCTGAGAGTTTTGTAAAGAGTTCTGGCATCGTCATAAAGAGTTGTATAAGTATTTCTAGTGACATTTTGTTTTAAATCCAAAATCAAGAAAGTTACAGGACTTTGAAATTTTCATAAATTTTCAAAATTTTAAAATTCAGAGTTCTGAGAGTTCTGAAAAGAGTTCTGGCATCATCATAAAAAGTTCTATAAGTATTCCTAATGACATTTTGTTTTAAATCCAAAATCAAAAAAGTTACAGGACATTGAAATTTTAAAAAAATTTGAAAATTTGAAAATTCAGAGTTCTGAGAGTTCTGAAAAGAGTTCTGGCATAATCATAAAGAGTTCTATAGGTATTCTTAATGACATTTTGTTTTAAATCCAAAATCAAAAAAGTTAGAGGACTTTGAAATTTTCATAAATTTTTAAAATTTTTAAATTCAGAGTTCTGAAAGTTCTGAAAAGAGTTCTGGCATCATTAAAAAGAGTTCTATAAGTATTCCTTATGACACTTTGTTTTAAATCTAGAATCCAAAAAATTACAGAACTTTAAAATTTTCAAAAAATTTAAAAATTCAGAGTTATGATTAGAGTTCTGGCATCATAATAAAGAGTTCTATAAGTTAGTATTCCTAATGACATTTTGTTTTAAATCCAAAATCAAAAAAGTTACAGGACTTAACTGTTTGAGGAAAGTGCAACATGATTGTCCCAAAATTATTAAACATTAAATCCTCAGAATTCTGAATTTTTAATTTTTTTAATTTCTTGAAATCTTCAAAGTCCTGTAACTTTTTTGATTTTGGATTTAAAACAAAATGTCACAAGAAATTCTTATACAACTCTTTATGACGATGCCAGAACTCTTTACAAAACTCTCAGAACTCTGAATTTTAAATTTTGAAAATTTTAGAAAACTTCATAGTCCCGTAACTTTTTTGATTTTGGATTTAGAACAAAATGTCATTAGACATACTTATAGAACTCTTCGCAACGATGCCAGAACTCTATTCAGAACTTGCAAAATATTATTTTCATATCTTTTTTTAATTTGTTAATAACTTTTGAAATTTTGCAGAACTCTTGTTTTTTTAGTAAAGAACTCTAGAACTCTTTATTCTCTTTCAGAATATTAGGTTAGAACTCTTTTTTGCAAAAATCATAGTGCTATGCAAAGTTAGCACTATGATTTTTCATTGTCGCTTTTTTTATTGTTAATTATCAGAACTATTTAAATAATCGTTAGAGAACTCTAGAACTATTGCAAAAGTGCTCAGAACTCTTGTAAAATTTTTGATTTTTCAAAAAAGTAGTGCCAACTTAACATGGCTCAACTATTCGAATAAAATGTAGGGAACTCTAGAACTCTATTAGAACAACTCAAAACTCTAATTATAAATCCACTTTTTCAATAGTGAGGGACTGCGTGAAGTTGGCCCCCTATTATGAAAAAACTTATTTTTTACTATTTAATTGCCGGAACTATTTCTAAAAACTATCAGGAACTCTAGAACTATTGAAGAAATGTTTTTTATAAATAAATAATTAATAAACAAATTTTGAATTGTGTTAATCTTTGAGCACTAAATAATAGGCTAATTGTAAATATTCTGTTGGCGTTTTTAACGTGTTTTTCGTTATGGTCCGGCCAGCGGATCGCTGAGTTAGTAATAAGCTAATAAGTTAGTTTTTTAAATAAATAATTAATAAACAAATTTTGAATTGTGTTAATCTTTCAGCACTAATTGAGCACTAAATAATATGCTATTGATAACTATTTTGTTGGCGTTTTTAATGTGTTTTTCGTAATGGTGCGGATAGCGGTTCGCTCACTCATTTGAATAAGTTTTTCTTTTAAATAAATAATTAATAAAAAAAATTTTTTATTTTCTTAATCTGCGAACACTATTTGAGCACTAAATTATAGGCTAAGAAAACGAATTATAAAACGAATTTAAAACATTTTTAACGTGTTCACTCTTTCGAAGAAATGTTTTTTATAAATAAATAATTAATAAACAATTTTTTATTGTGTTAATATTTAAGCACTAATTGAGCACTAAATTTTAGGGTATTGATAAATATTTTGTTGTGATTTTTGACGTGTCTGTCGTAATGGTGCGGTTGGCGGATTAGTCACTCAAACGAAAAAAAAATTTTTTTTAAATAAATAATTAATTAAAAAATTTTTTATTTTGTTAATCTTTGAGCACTAATTGAGCACTAAATAATAGGCTATCGATAAATATTTTGTTGGTGTTTTTATTGCGTTTTTCGTTATGGTCTGGCTAACGGATTACTCACTCATTCAAAAAATTTTTTTTTTTTTAAATAAATAATTAATAAAAAAATTTTTTATTTTGTTAATCTTTGAGCACTAATTGAGTACTAAATAATAGGCTATTTATAAATATTCTGTTGGCGTTTTTAAAGCGTTTTTCGTTATGGTCCGGCCAGCGGAACGTTCACTCAGCAGAACCATTGTTTTTTTTAAATAAACATTGAGCACTAAATTCGGCAATATGGTACAAAAATAGCACTAATTGAGCACTAATTAATGGTATAATTTAAATTCATTTTTATAAAAGTGGTTCGGCCAGCTTCACAGACCTAAATTCTTCCCATAAAATCAATTATTTTAAGGAATATTTTAATAAAATTCTTTCCCAAAATTCAATTATTTTCATAAATATCAAAATTTATCACAAGAATCCAATTATTTTAAAAAGTAATAAAATACTTTACAAAAATTAAATTATTTTAAAAATTTTTTAAAAATTCTTGTCAATAATTAAATTTTAATACACATTCAATTATTGAATAAATTATTTAGTTTGTATTTAAATAATTGAATTCTCGTAGAATTTTCTAATAAAAATTGAGTTAAAAATGAATTTCGGTTAAAATTTGAGATAATAACACAGCCACACAAAAAAAAAAGTTCTGATCGCGGGGTCTCCATATGTAGACTTTATGTTTTTTGGGTCGCTGAATCCGAATCCGAGGTCCATTTAACCTCATCAGATCAGGATTTTGACATAACCTCAAAAAACCAATATGGCGGACACATTTTTGAAAAGTTCATCGGATTCGCTTGAAATTCGTTACTCGGGGATTTTTGGGGTCGCTGATTACGAATTTGAAGTCTGATTTCAAAAATTCAAAATGGCGGATCCAATATGGCGGACACGTTTTTGAAAAATTCATCGGATTCGCTTGAAATTCGTTACTCTGGGGTTTTTGGGGTCGCTGATTACGAATCTGATGTCGGTTTTTCAAAATTCAAAATGGCGGATCCAATATGGCTGATACAGACATATTGGATCCGCCATTTTGAATTTTTGAAATCTGACTTCAGATATGTAATCAGCGACCCCAAAAACCCCAGAGTAACGAATTTCAAGTGAATCCGATGAATTTTTCAAAAACGTGTCCGCCATGTTGGATCCGCCATTTTGAATTTTGAAAAACCGACATCAGATTCGTAATCAGCGACCCCAAAAACCCCCGAGTAACGAATTTCAAGCGAATCCGATGAACTTTTCAAAAATGTGTCCGCCATATTGGTTTTTTGAGGTTATGTCAAAATCCTGATCTGATGGGGCTAAATGGACCTCGGATTCGGATTCAGCGACCCAAAAAACATAAAGTCTACATAGTGAGACCCCCAGATCAGAACTTTTTTTTTTTTGTGTGGCTGTGTAATTTAATATTAAAAGCATTAGGGGGGAATATTTAGAAATAATTGAATTTTGAAAAGTTAGGAGTAACAATATTCTTATAAAAAATAATAATTTTATCCCTGGTTTATCGTTAATTATTATAAAAACATGAAAAAATCCATTACTCCGAGTCGAAGACTCGGAGTGATTCACTTCTTCATGTTTATAATAATATTCTTATAAGTTATTAAATTTCAAAAGATTTGAATTTGAACGTTTTGAAAAATCAAAGATGTTACAAAAATTTTATTATGCTGCCCACTACAATCAAAGATGTTACTCCGTACAAATAAAGATAGCTGTCTGTATATGAAGCACTAAAGATGGTAACATTATGTTACTCCTTAACATACTTACTGTTACTTAAGTAACAAATGCTTGTAATTTATGTCAAGTAAATTGTATGAATTTTAAATAAAATGCATAGAAAATTCGAAGGGTTTTGAAGCCCGGTGTAATATTGTTTTATTTAAAATATCTTTATTATTTCCAAATCCGTTTATAATT
The DNA here is from genome assembly GCF_015476425.1 of Leptopilina heterotoma. Classification (NCBI taxonomy): domain Eukaryota; kingdom Metazoa; phylum Arthropoda; class Insecta; order Hymenoptera; family Figitidae; genus Leptopilina; species Leptopilina heterotoma. The sequence continues at coordinate 779,662 of NW_025110845.1, forward strand.
TAAAGAGAAACGATAAAAAGAAAAGTAAATGAAAAATGTATAGATAAGATAGTGGGAGGTATGTTGATGAAAATGTCGAAGGCAATATCTGGTGAAAGATATGATAGCTCTCTATGTAACGCGATTAATGGAAGTGTCGTGTATTTCACAGAACCAAGTTAAATGATAGGTTTTACGAAGCCATAATCCGTCAGGATACATCGGGCATGGCCCATTAGCTCTGAGATTCGCGCGTAAATACAGAACGATGAAAATTCATCAATAATTCTGTCATTTATTGATCTCTAAACATTTTCAATCATACTTCAAACTAACATAACATTATAACAAGTTCATTTTTTACTTCATAGATTCTATCAAAATTCACCGAAAAAAATGCCTAGGACCCGTATACCAGGAATTGACTAGGTTTCCTAGTTACGAGAGGAGCCAACTATAGAATCCTAGTCAAAGTAATAAAATTTAAGCATAGTTAAAGTGACCAGGAAAATTAGTAGATGCAATCAGGAAAAAATAGTCAAATTGACTAGGATAATAATATTAGATTTACACTGTGTATCATAATTATTTGAAATTCTTAATCAAATTCTTATTATCCAATAAAAGAGAAAAAGTAAATATAATTAAAAAAAATAATTAATTATTTTATTAAACATATTTATATTTTACTTTGCATTTGGGTCAGTTCATTGACTTTCGTCTGAGAGTCGTTGCGAACATATTTTTAAAAAATCTAATTTTCATATATGTGAAACTCGATGATTTTCTGAGTTCATTAATCATAATATAATGTTACAAATTTTATTCCGTATAATAATATTAATTATCAAAAGTAGGTGGTTCACGATGTGATTTCGTAACCTTAAATTTTTCAACTTTTTAAAAGACGTTATTATTCAAAAACTATTAAATATTAGGGGTTGGTACTTACCACAAATATAAATCTTTCCATTCTGCACGTTCTAACGACCAAAATGAACTAAAAATTCTATTATTTGTGGACGAAAATTGATTTAAAAAATTTTTTTATCCAAAAAAATTACACTTTTTGTTTTACTTACAACTTTTTTGTCGGACCTCAAAAAAATTTGGGGTTTTGCAAATATTTCTTTAAGAACATAATTTATCTTCTATTGAAATTTGACGAAGGTGTTTTTCTTCGTTCTCAAAATAATAATTATAAAAAATTTTGTTCAAAAAGGTTAATTATAATGCTTGAAATAAACAACAAGCATTGTTATTTTAGTGTCAATATCAACTTCAAGTCTTAGAATTAACCTTTTTGAACAAAATTTTTTATAATTATTATTTTGAGAACGAAGAAAAACACCTTCGTCAAATTTCAATAGAAGATAAATTATGTTCTTAAAGAAATATTTGCAAAACCCCAAATTTTTTTGAGGTCCGACAAAAAAGTTGTAAGTGAAACAAAAAGTGTAATTTTTTTGGATAAAAAAATTTTTAAAATTAATTTTCGTCCACAAATAATAGAATTTTTAGTTCATTTTGGTCGTTAGAATGTGCAGAATGGAAAGATTTATATTTGTGGTAAGTACCAACCCCTAATATTTAATAGTTTTTGAATAATAACGTCTTTTAAAAAGTTGAAAAATTTAAGGTTACGAAATCACATCGTGAACCACCTACTTTTGATAATTAATATTATTGTACGGAATAAAATTTGTAACGTAATATTATGATTAATGAACTCAGAAAATCATCGAGTTTCACATATATGAAAATTAGATTTTTTTAAAATATGGTCGCAACGACTCTCAGACGAAAGTCAATGGACTGACCCATTTATATACCTTGGAATTAATTTAAACTTATGAAATAAATATTTGACGCAGGGGGGACGCGAACACCTGAACCTAACGAATACGCACTTTGAAACCCGGAACGATAACCACTACACTAAACACGACTTGGTATTTTAATTTTTTAATAGACACTAGATTTTCGAGTCAAAATACAATACTTAAGCAGATGATGTTTTATACATTTCAAGTACACAATTTTATACACTTGTGAAAAACTATTTATTTTTAATTATTTACGCCATTTAAATGAAAATAAATTTAAATACACAAATTATTGCAAAGGTTAATTTTCAAACACACTGCGCGATTAAAATAGTAAAAATGCTGTCACCACGTGCGTAAAAATTTCGACGATTTATATTGAAACCTAACCAAAAAAGTCTGAAAGAATTGACTAATATAATTAAATAGTTTACTTTCTAAAACATGGACTATCTATATTTCCAGAGGTTCCGAGAAACCAGCAATTTTAATGTATGTAAGAACTCCATTTTATGTACAAAAAATAGACGCGAGTAATAATAAAAAATCGTTTTACGAAATCACGATAAATGACGCGAAAGATATAGAGGTAAACACTGTCAGAACAGAAGCAGACGCGTGCGCATTATGGAAATAGGCAAAATTACTAAAATCCTAGTCAATTTGACTACCCAGTAAAAAAAGAAGTATTGAGTGGAGCGTTTAGGAATTGAGTGAAGCTCTGAGCCAATACGGATTCGAGTAAAAACCGTATTGGGACGTTTGACTCAATCTTTTTTTCATCCGCCGAATACGGTCTTATTTTAGCATTAAAATTAAAATCACATCAGCAGAGTACAAATTATAAATTGAAAGCACAATTGTCCTGGAATGTAAAAATGCCGATTTCGATAAGAAACAGTGAATATTTGTTAAAAATTGGTAAAAGCAAAGTTTGACAAGCGCGACTGAATTTACCATGTGAATAAATGAACCCAGGCGCGAAAGACCAATGCTGACGATAGATTAAAGGTTGATTGAGTCTTGAACGCTCAGTGTGGGTAACTCACAGTAGAAGCAGTCTTTACATCACTGTCAATCAATATTAGTTCAATATTGGTTCAACATTGGACCCAATGCTCGTCCCATGCTCGATTCAAGACTCGGTCAGTCTTTATGAGTGAAGCTCGAACATCTAATCTTGATTCAAGCTTGAATCAATCTTTACTCAATATTCAGTTTATCTTTATTTATTACCGTGTTCACTTAATTAAATAATATTATAATAATTATAATTATAATAATTGTTTCAAATAATAATAATAATAATTAACATTAAGTTATCAATTGATAAATAAATATATTATTAATTGTAACATTCATATTTAAAGAAAGTTAAATAGAAAATTTTTTTTTATAAATGTTTTCAAAATTATTATAGATAATTAATAAATAATAATTAAAATGTGCAATAAATATTCCTGACACTGCATCATATTTAATCATTTTATTAATTATGTTAACTTTTAATATTTATTTAATTAATTATTATTTATTTATTTATTAATTATTATAATTTTAATAATTATTATTCAATTAATAAATATTATTATAATTAATAATAATTATAATATTTAACATTATAATTCATTATTATTCCAAATTATATTTATTTACATAATATATTATTAATATATCTAATAATAAATGTTAATAATTTTGTTACTGAATAATAAAAAATATCAATTATTTATCGATGTTTATTAAATTATCCATTAAATATTTTTAATTGTAAAATGTTTTAAAAGTTAAATTTTGTAATGATTACAATTTTATTATGAATTATTTATTATTCATTTTTAATAATTAAAATAATTCAGGATTAGTATGTGTAAAATTTTTAGTCATAGTTTTCACTTTGCCCTTATAAGTAACAAAGTATACGGCACTGGCATTAATATATTACATTAGCCCGAGGTCTCATCGAGACTCAGTGGCCGTGCGGATTAAGTGGTTGCGTCTAGGACTTCCGGAATGCGTTTGGGGCGGGGGGACGTGAGTTCGATCCCACATGCGAGCGGATTTTTTCATTATAAGCGGTTACATAAAATAATAAAATTACTATTTAATCTGTATAATTAATAAGTGTTGTGAATAAAAACTTGTGAACTTGTTTGTAAATAATATTAAAAGTCTGTCAAAAATGAAGTTAAAAAATGTACAAATTATCACAAATTGTGTTTTTTTTTTTGCTAAAATTATTTTTCAATATTATTATGTTAAATGACATTTATTGTTAGTCATATAATATTTATATGAAAATAATATAATTATTATAATAATAACTTATTGTCATTAAATATGTAAATACATATATATTAATAACAATACTGTTTATTATTAATAATAATAATTAATATATTCACGTTATATTGAATGAACGCGTGAGAAGCGTGTAAATTTGGGAACAGTGGAAGCAGTCTTGTTCAGTCCTGCTTTCGGTTTCCGCAGCATTGATTGAAGATTGAACGCCAGTCTTCAACAAAGACTGAGCGTCAGGTTTACATCGATGTTACTATTCCGGACTCAAGTAGCCTTGCTTTCGCTGTCCCACCAATCTTCAACCAATACTGACCAAGTCTCAATCAAGCTTCGTAAAGCCTGAACTCACTGTCAGCTCGCGCCTGGGAAGTGGTAAGTTTAAATGGACTAAAAGAAATCTGCTGTTACCGACAGAAAGTTCCTAGAGAATTGTAAAACAATGAAATTTCATTGTTTTGTTGAATTTACCACAATTCTCTAGGAACTTTCTGTCGGTAAAAGTAGATTTCTTTTAGTCCATTTCGTCCATTTAAACTTACCACTTCATTTATTCACATGGTAAATTCAGTCGCGCTTGTCAAACTTTGCTTTTACCAATTTTTAACAAATATTCACTGTTTCTTATCGAAATCGGCATTTTCACACTCCAGGACAATTGTGCTTTCAATTTATAATGTGTACGCTGCTCATGTGATTTTAATTTTAATGCTAAAATAAGACCGTATTCGGCGGATGAAAAAAAGATTGAGTCAAACGTCCCAATACGGTTTTTACTCGAATCCGTATTGGCTCAGAGCTTCACTCAATTCCTAAACGCTCCACTCAATACTTCTTTTTTTACTGGGTAGGATTTGCAGGGTTGTTTTTGCCAGGCTTGAATTTGTTGAATCAACCTAGCGATCCTCACCATAATGATTAGGAATCCTTATTACTTTTACTAGATTAAGATTAACTATAGGGTCATAGTTAATAATACCATCGAGATTTTTTTCGGCGTTCTCCTAACCTTATTTGCTAAAACTTTTTTAATAAAACAATTCGTCTGTAGGTAACTTTATACGATCATAATATTTATTTGTATTTATGTAAAAAAAGCAAATAAAAGAAATTTTTTTATTTGCGTTATTAATAAACAAAAATAAAAGGAAATATTTTTATATTTATAAATATGAATATAAAAAATTGATATTAATATAAGAAAGGACATAAATAGGAAAATTCCTGTTTGCAATGTAAAACTCGTAATATTGAGATAAAAAATAAATTTTAAATAAATTTTATTTATATTAAGACAATCAAGATTAATTATATCATACGTGTTATATAGTTAAAAACTATAGAGTTAGAAATGTAGCCATGTTGAAATGCGTTTTGCCCAGAAAATTAGTAGTTTAGATTGGAAAGTGGAGCAAGTAGAAACTTCACGCAGTGAAATAAATTTCGTGTGGTCAGACACAGGAGGTGTAAAATTGAAAAAATGAAATTAAATTCTTGTATTTTTTTCTTTTCTTTCTATGTCTCAAAAATTTATGTTGGCAAAATATTGTCCTCAAATTATTAAAAATATTTTATCAGCATAAAATACTTAAAATTATACTTTATGTATATCTTTCATTTATAAAATTAAAACGTTTAGATGAAAAAAACAACTCACGTTAATGAAATAAAAGTTAATTTTTCCAATTGCTAGAGCGTAAAAAAGGTTATGACTTTTTAAGTGAATTTAGTTGAATGTAGTTTTTCTTTATTCTGCAACACTCATAAGATACGACAAGAACCAGCTATACATTTATGTTCACGCTGGTGTTACTTCTTTCTGAGCACGTTTTCATAGAAAAATATACGGCTCTCTCTCTCTCTCTCTACTCTATTTTTCTTTCCTTTTTTAACCCGTTGAAACTTTGTTTCGAATGCACGTAAAACATTCTTTCGAATGACCACAACAGAAGCACGTAGCTTTTGTATGGATTTTTTTCACACCGAGCTTTACCAAGTATTTATGTTTCTTCATGAATGATGTGCTTTATGTTTTATCAATGTGTCATCAAATCTCTCGCCACGCTTTTAAAGTCAATGTTTCGTTTCGTTGCACAATGTAAAAAAAACTAGCTAATATCGAAAATGGATAAAAACTCTTACAAAGAAACCTCTATTTTTGGTAATATTTTTTTTAAATATGTTTGAAAATATGTAGATGTAGTTTCAGACAGTAATTAAAAAATTTTTTAAATATTGAAAACTACTTTTTTATTTAAAAACATTATCACTTTTCTAAAGCCGTAACATTATATTCTTTATAAAATGAGATTATTTTTCTAAAAAGAAAAAAACAAGATATTGTACTGTACACGTATTTTCAGTCAAGAAAGTCTTAAATTAATTCAACAAATCAAAAAAATCAAATCATAACAAAAAGATTTATATCTGTTTTATTTTCGCCTAAAATTATAGTCGCTATAAAATTTTTAATTTGTTAATTTTGATAACTTAACCAATCTTGGGTAATATTGCTATTGTTATTATTATATTTAAAAATAATTTAAATCTATTTTCAGTAAATTTATTCACCTCTTTTTGCATTTGATCAATGGCAGATGTTTCCCTGGACCTAACAGAATATGTTTCGAGGAAAGTGCGGTTTAGATTCCATTTTAGTTCTGGACCAACTTGCTCTTCATAAATACGAGCTTGAGCACCAACTCCAGCTTCCAGTATAAACACACCCATTACCACGAATATATACTGAAACAAAAAATATAACTCTATTGTTAAAAACAATTTCTCATGAAAATGTAATGTTAATATAAAAATAAAAAAATATTATTATTCTTAATATATTAAATTAATTTAGATAAATACATTATTATAATTACAAAAGTATCAAGATGTTTTTCATTTAAATTGTATTTCACGTTATTCTATTTTCCTAATTCTTTTATTTTCCTAATTTTACTTAAGACTTAATCGAATTAAACTAATAATAAAAAAATAATGGAAAAGTTAATTAACTGAGTTTGTTACACATTTCATATAATATCCCAATGGGAAAAAAACCATTGGCGCATTAATGTCCCAATAAGGAGAGCCACCATTCCATTATTGTCCCATTATTGGCACCCAATAATGGACCACTAATGGTAAAATCGTGGGATGTCCACGCCGATGCCAATAATTGGCAAACCATTATTGGCACATTATTGGCTGCCACTAAAAAACCAATAATAAAAAAAAAAATTTTTTATTAAATTTTATTAAAAAATAAAAAATTTATTTAATAATTATTTTATTTATTATTATTATTATTTATTATTATTAAAAATATTAATTTTTTTATATAATTATTTTTTAGAAATGGTTATTATTTTCTATCACATCGAAATGTGAATAACCCTTTCGTTCAGAGTCTAAAAATTATTTACCTCACATCCATCAGTGCAAAAATAGGAGAGGACGGGCAGAATATAATTCCACAAATATTCGTGAGAATGCTGCCTCCTTATATACTTTTCAAGTTTCATGTTAGTTCCGAGAGAGTTTTAAGGAACACCTCCTATGAGGCGTTGAGCGAACTACATACTTACTACATGATAATTTCTGCAGCGTCGGTAAGTAATTGTATGTAGTTCGCTCAACGCCCCATAGGAGGTGTTGTTTCAAACTCTCTCACAACTAACATGAAACTTGAAAAGTATATAAGGAGGCAGCATTCTCATGAATATTTGTGGAATTATATTCTGCCCGTCCTCTCCTATTTTTGCACTGATGGATGTGAGGTAAATAATTTTTAGACTCTGAACGAAAGGGTTATTCACATTTCGATGTGATAAAAAATAATAACCATTTCTATAAAATAATTAATTAAAAAAATTAATATTTTTAATAATAATAAATAATAAATAAAATAATTATTAAATAAGTAAATTTATTATTTAATAAAATTTAATAAAATTTTTTTTTTATTATTGGTTTTTTAATGGCAGCCAATAATGTGCCAATAATGGTTGCCAATTATTGGCATCGGCGTGGACATCCCACGATTTTACCATTAGTGGCCAATAATAAACCTAGAGAAAACCAATGGCTTCCAATATTGGGCCATTAATGCACCAATGGTAGACTAATGGCTATTTCCCATTGGGTAGTTATTTTAACGTTTTAATGAAACAATTCCAACAATACTGTTTTGTATACATCTGTATGACGCGTGTCTACTTCTAATGCATATACATTGAGATTCATAAAATTTTCAGCGAACATTACACTGAATAATTATATATATATATATATTAATGAGAAATTCAACAAGCATGATATGGGTCAGTTGTACAATATTCTATACATTTTCTAGTGTTTGCAGAATAGAAGCACTCTACATCATAATACGATCATACGTTTATCATTTTGAGTGACTTTAGTGGACTTTCCTGTTTAGAAATATGCCCAAAGAATTGAAAAATTATTCTATTATTCTGCTCTTCAAGAATTGTTTTCAGTGTGCAAGATATATAAAGTCAGGCTCTTCACACTAAAAAAAAAGTTTTACTTTCAGCCTCTTTTTGAGGCTGAATTTATGATGTAAACGGAGTCAGCCCCGTTAAACAAGGACAGACTTATGTGAAATACATGGGCTGAATTTAAGGTGTAAACGGAGTCAGACTTTTTTTTCCTGTGTTGTGACAAAATTTTAATGCAACTTTATTAAATTTTAAATAATGTAAATTTAAAGAATTTAAAATATATTTTAGAAAAAACCTTATAAGTTTAAACTATCTACCTACAAAAAACTTTGTTTTCAGAATTAAATTGTCAACCGACTTTTATTACTACAAAATGAACAGACTAAAAATTTGATAAAAATATATCTCATATAATGTTTTTACCTCTCTTACAAAGATTTTAAAAACTGTTTTTCCTGAAAATAATTCCTACTAAAGCAATCAATTTACAAGTAGTTGATAAATTTTGTTTTATATACTTATTTTATTAAATAATAAATTTTCTTTTAGCTGTGAAATTTTCACTTATGGTTTCAATAACAAAATGTACAAGAATCGAAGAAATGCCTGTCTTCAATTATTATATTTTAATAATTAATAGGTAAGAATCAAAGAAAATATTTTGCATATAACATATATGGTAGGTTTTTAAGCTAAAACGTTTTGCTTACAATATTTTTTTCTTTTTGACATTAATTTCATAATAAATAGGGGAGTGTGTCCAGTTGTGAGACACCTCCAGTTGTGAGACAGTCGATTTTTTTAACACGCAATATTAACCCTACACCCAGAGAAATGGTATATTTGTCTCAGAACCAACTAGACTTTTTATTTGTTTAAAATAAATTTTATTTGGTTTGAATAAAATTTTATTTATCTCAAATATATGTTTTATTTGTGTCGAATAAAATTTTTATTTAAAAGAAATAAAAAGTCTAGTTGATTCTGAGACAAATATACGTTTATTTAACTCAAATAAAATATATTTGGATTAAATAATATTTTTCTCTGGGTGTAGAAGGAGTACGTTAATTTACTCACCCTCTAAGGAGTAACTGGGGTGTCCCGACACCCCACGCTTTAAACTTGTTTTATAAGCTTTATATTTGACGTAAAAAAAATTTATTATAATGAATTGATTGGTTTTTTAGTAAGGAATACAATAATATTATTCATATTTTGATAAATTAAAAAAATTTTGAATAAAACCATAAAAACCCAAAAAAACACCAAAAAATTGCAAAATTGACTTTTTTCACAAAAAACGTTGTAGTTTCTTAAAAATTTGACTAATTTAAAAACTATTTTAGGTTTTTAAAGGTAAATAGATACACTGTTAGGGGAAAAAATTAGTTTTTGTATTACTTCCAAAAAACATAATTATTTGAACATCTGAAGTGAAAGAAATTAAAGACAATTGACGAATAGTGAAAATCATAAAAATGAACTATAAAATGGACTTAAACAATTAATATTTACTAAAAATGGTGTTATAAATTTAAAATTTTACAAACTTAATATATCTGAATATATTAACATTAAAATTAATAACTTATGAAATGATTCTGTAAATTAATATTTAATCAAAGTTTTAATTAACAATTCTTAATATCTCTAATATATGTTAAAATATTATTAACAATATAGAATTTATAATTTAAATTTGACTGTCATATACTACATTTTTCTGTATTAGAATTTAATTTCTGACTGTAGAGAGAGCACAGAAATTTTTAATAAATCTTAACTCAAATTTCATAAGTTGTTACAAATACAGAATGTCTATTTTTCATAAAAATAGAATTTTTGTATAAAAATTTTTCTTTTTTATAAAATACAACTTTTTCATGCATAACCTATCAATTTATACTTTATCAGATGATTTTAACTGATTAAAAACGATTTTTTAAAAAAATTTGAATTTACTTATCTTGACAATTTTTCTAACGTTAGGGAGTAACTGGGGTGTCCAGACACCCCAGACGTATTTTAAAAGGAGATAGAGCTCTTCCTAGAGCAAAACTTTTGGCAGCACATACAGGTGTCAAAAGATAGAGGTTCAAACTAAATTATCAACGGGTTTTGAGCGCAAAAAATTATTGGTTAAGCCATGGGAATACTTTGAATTTTGCTTGGGGTGTCCAGACACCCCAGTTACTTCTTCTAGGGTTAAAAAGCCGATTGCGTTTATATAAAAACATTTCTTTTTAAGTATATGACCCAACTTTTTCGTGTACGCCGAAGCGGATATATACCCAGGTGAGATTTTTTGGTCAGCCCATAGTTGGGCCAACTTTTACAAAGTCGGTCCAACTTCTCGTGCCAGAGGTTGGGCCAACCATACAGATGATAACGGTCGCCGTCTAATGGCGACGATGGTTGGCCCGACAACTCATAAGGAAGTTGGCCCAACTTAAAATGCATATGTTGTGCCAACTTTACACTTCAATGGTTGGTCCAAAGACTGACGCCAAAGTTGGCACAACTTTAGATGCATAAGTTGGGCCAACCACAATTTTCAAAGTTTGGCCAACTTCAACAGCCAAAGGTAAAAAATTATTAAAAAACTAAATTATTTAAACAATTAACAGGTTATTATTAGCGGGAACATCAGATATAACCTTTACCTATTATTATTAAACACAATCTCATACATACATTTTCGAAAATATCTAACGCTCGCTGGGATCGAACCCCTAACCTAACGCACCGAAGACTTATACACTGACAACTACGCTACGCTCACATGGGAGTGCATAACGCAAAATGTATATTAAAGCTGCAACAGTCGTGGCCCAGAGTTCGGCCGACCAAGAAAGTTTAAGTCATTTAAACTGCATTTGATAAAGTTTTGCCAACCGTTGGGCCAACCGTGGCCCAGAGTTCGGCCGACCAAAATAATGTAAGTCAATTAAACTGCGTTTCTCATAGTTTTGCCAACCGTCGGGCCAACCGTGGCCCAGAGTTCGGGCAACCGAAACTGAAAGTCTTTTAAACTACGTTTTGATGAGTTGTGCCAACCTTTGTTGCCAAAGTTGGCCCGACGGTTGGCTAAACTCTGTATTTAATGGTTGGCTTGCAAAGTCGGGCCAACTGTGGGCACTAGTACTTGCCAAAGTTGGGCAAACTCTGGCAACCAAAACTTCGCTTGCCAAAGTTAGGCCAACCTTGGGCCAACCTTCAAACTCTGGCGGCCAACCTAAATTCGCACCTGGGTAAACTGTTTTTGTTAGATTCCAACACTGTGTGTGATAATCGACTAAAAAGCGTTTTTTCAATAAATGCAAAGTACTTTTTTCCAAGTTAGTTAATTGGAAATGGTAAATGTAATGCATTTTCTTTCAGTACTTTCCTTATATTTTGTGATGCAGTATTGCACTGTTCCAATCTACTGTTAAAAATAATTTAATTTTGCTTTTTCAAAATAGCGCCAATTTCTGGGTGTAAGACACAGCATATCACCGCAGTTGTGAGATGGTGTCGCCACCCATCTGGGCAGCATAAAAAATACGACTTTGCAGTAGGCATACTATTTAAATGTTGTTTTGATTTTTTTTCTTCTATTTTTGGGCATGCCAAGTAAAAGAAAGTCAACCGATTCAGAAGAAATCAATTTTAATGCTCTTGTTGAAGCTATTAAATTGTGCATGTTTACTTGATAGTCATATTTTGGCGAACAAATATTATTATTTAGTATATAATAATATAATTAATAATACATTCTATTATTTATACTAAACATAACGTTTTACATCAAACTTTTTAAATTTTAGAAATTTTTAAAAAGTGTCTCTCAACTGGAAATATTTTTTTTGACAAAAGCGATGTGCTCGGAAAATTGATCGTAACATTTTTTCAGTCCATCTGAACAATATACTTTCTTTAAATAAAAGTTACGTATTTAAGTTACTTTTCAAACGGTATATTTTATTTACAATTTCGTTTATCCATTTACGAATTTAGTTAATTTATAATAATAAGTAAATTATACTAAATTTTCTTTAAAAGCTTATGACTGTTAGATTTCCAATGTTATTTTTTCGAATATTTTTCTCTTACAATATAAAATAAATGAAGCTGATTTTTTGTGAATAACTATAAGTATATGATAAGAAAGGGTAGTGAGGTGCAAAAGTTTAAATATTTAAAAAATTAATTATTATAAAACACTTTAAAATTCGGGTTCACTTCAAGCCTCATTCTTTTTACCAATTTCAAAGTGGTCTATAATGATTAATTATTAAAATATTAAAACTTTTACACCCACTGACCTTTCTCATTAAATTTTAGATTTTCTTGCAAAATATCAGCTCAATTTATTAATGGAGAAAAATGGTCGAAAAATTAACATTGGAGATGTAACAATTACATGTTGAATTTAAGATGCTTTATTATATTCCAGCAAACATTTCGATAAATCTAATAAGCGATTTTAAAAGAAAATGTTATATAATTTCTGACAAATGAAAATTATAGAACAACAAATTCATGCTTCTGTAGAGTAGTTTTGAATATGTAAAGAAATATCAGATTTAATGTAATTAAATGTTAATTAAAATAATTAGATTATATACAAGGTAGAATAGTTATTTTAATGAAAGTTGCGTACTAGAAGTCCTCCTTTTGAAAAGTTTTCGACATATAAGTGAAAGGTTTACTCCTGCTACTAGGCAACCTGAGTCGCTTTCAAGTATAAATGAGCTTGAACTTTTCAAGATTATTAACCTTCGATGCACTTTAAGTGCACATGTTTGCCAACTTCGAGCTTCGTAGGTGTAATTGGTTATCATTACGCCATTATCCCTGTGTATTTTATATTTAATATGTCTATTTTCCCATTCTTCGTCGTTATTTCGCTCCCACATATATAATTTTCGTCTCAGACATTATTATCCTTGTCGAATGATTATTATAATATTCGCGAAAAACAGTCTCGTCTTAACTTCTTCTCAATATTCTTGAATCAACAAACCATGTATGAATTTGTTGATTTTTTCCAGATCATTGATATAATAACATCAACTTATTGAGTATATTTTAAACACCCACACGTCCAGAAAATTGTAGAAGGTATAGTGCGCGAAAAGTAAATTGAAAAAATTGTTTAAAAAAAAGATTATGTATCAATGAATTAATTATACATCAAGATGTGCTTAATTACTTAATAATTTTTAATTTTTTTATCGTAGAAGTATAATCATTTTACTTTCAGGCACTTGTATAATAAGCTTATAATGAAAATATGTCAAATAATTATTTTATTTCAAAAAAATAACTACACTGTTAGAAATTTCTGTAATTTTGCAGCAACTTTACAGTACAAACGTACTGTGAATTTACAGTTTTTGCTGTAATAACACATAAATGTAGTAAATTCACAAAAATGTTGTAATTTTTACAGTAAAACCTTACAAATACAGCAAAATTTCATTGTATTTGGATAATTCACAGCAAAAAAAATTGAACTTTTTATTTACAGTAAATTGTTTGCGAAATCACAGTATAAAACTCAAAGAATTTTACAGATATTCATTTTGTGATTTTAGCTGAGGTTTTTTACATTATAACATTGACTGAATTTTAACCTTGAGAATATGATTTTAAGTCCTAAAAGTATAGCTGAATCATTTTTTAAGCTTAAAAATAGTTTCAATAAAAACAATTTTTTAATTATATTGCATTTTAGTAGTGAATAATTTTAGACTGAAAAGAAGAATAGAGTATGATACACATGTTTCTTATATTTGATACTGTAACAAATTTAGTTTATTTTTATTTTTTGTCATATGCAAAATTTTAATTTAACTTTACTTTAATTCGGAGATGTAAGATTTTAATAAATACAACATTAATTTTTATAATTTGATAAAAAGATAATATTTTATTCCTTATTAATTTGCGATTATCACAATATATTAATTCATTTTTAACTGTCGATCGAAGAAAAGTCATTCAACATTCATATAATAAATAATTTGATTATTATAATGACTATTTCGCGTCGGGACAATATACATAATACTTTGCAAGAGACTTTCCTAGCCTCCCTTGGTCGAGCGCGTCTAGGCGCAGCTCCCAAGGTTGATGGCTCCATACTAAGGGTTCAAATCGTGGCGTCGCATTTCCGTAATAATGATAATAAAATGCTAATAAAACTTTTTTTTTAGTTAATTTACTTTTATTATAACATATCAGAAAACAATATAAACAGTTTTGATTTTTTATGTAAATATTCAAATGGTAGAATTTCCGAATTAATAGTAGGAAATATTTCCGAAATATATGGTATACTGTAAAACAGCACTTTAGTAAAGTAAAATTACATTATTATTTTGATGGATAATTGTTTCTTGTACTTTTGCTGTAAAATCACAACAGAATTTTCTAACAGTATACTTGTTTTTGAAGCAACCGTCACTTATATAATTGCCAAATTTCTTGCACCTGCAAGAACTCAAAATAATTCTTATAATTAACTTGAAAAAAGTAAAAAACGCAAATTGTATAAAGCTTGTCATTTTTTTAAATCAAAATTTGGAGATGTAAATTGTATAATGACATCAAGATTACAAGGTTCCTTTTTTGATTGCACGTTAGAAGTATATATTTTAATATACGTTTCTGAATGAAGTTTCTCAGAATGGTGACTGGATCAAAGCTGGATTGAGTGTTAATTCCTATACCTAACTACAAGTATCTCTCGTCCAGACTTTCTGAGAGCATCTTTGATGCCAAGGATCATTCCTCTCAGAATCAATACAGAAAGCCAAATGCAGCATCTGTTGAATGTTTAATGTATACCTATGTATATTTATAATAAAATTATATAACAAATAAAATAGTAATCCGTCCCTTTTTTTAAATTTTTTATGTGTTAACCAAAAGTAATAAATTTGATATGCAGCAAATAATTTTAAGATTTACCTCAGGTATAATTACTCCAAAATTGAAATATTCTCTTCCTGAAGGATTTCTATGATGCATGTTTAGCATCTTCCGAATTCCACCTTCAACTTTGATCTTAGTGCAAATATCAACGACAGACTAAATTATTTAATAGAAAGTAATTTAGTCGCTTCAAAGCTAATTATTAATAGAATTTTAAATTAATTGGATATCAAATTTTTATTCTTCACTACACATAACAATTATAATTATGATTAAAATTAAACTTTTATCTCGAGAATTTTAATAAATGTCTAGTTGTAAAGAAGTAAAAATTTGTACCAAAATTAATTTTTTTTTAATGATAAATGAATTTAGTTTTAATAAATAATAGTAAATTACAATAAACTTTAATATATATTTTATTGAATTTTGATATTTTAATAATTAAATTTTAATATTTCATAAATCTGTTAGTCTTCTTCTTTCAGAAAACAATAAAATAAAAACCTCACCAAATTATATACTTTAGTAAAAGATTTTTTCAACCCGAGAAAATTTTAAGGCACTTTTCGAAGTAAAGTTACGTTCGTAAGAATCTACTTAAAAGGAAGCACGTTCTTCAAACAAAGGATTCAAATACAAGAGGAGAGTCTTTAAAGAAGAAAATTAAAATACTTTTTCCCCAAATGCAAGGTCTTTAAATGAAGTATCTCAAGAGACTGTGAAACTATATTATCAGGCGTCAACAAGAATCCAAGAGAGCTTTCCCACATTTCTCCCTAATTCCAGGGATGAATTTTATAAAATTCTTCAGCTCACCTCTCGATGTCCCTTTTTTTCTTCCTCATTCTACCTCTTTCTCTCCATCGGTCTCAGCATTTACCTTTTATCGCCGGTCTTGCGCAATCGCTCGTTAAGATTCACTGAAACCTTCCGACCTTCACTTAAGCTTTTTTCTCCCAAGGTGGGTATTATTGAGCTTCTAGACAGTGTGCACTTTGAATGTATCTATTTGCCTGTAAACGTTGAGGAAAACGCTAACAGCTCTACAGATTCATTATTCTTGATAACCTAGAATAATAAAAGCTTTCCAATCTTGAATTCTTTAAGCGAATTTCTTTTTTTTTAACTTTCCTTTTCTACATGTAACATTAAACACTGCAATTTTTTCAGTTCTTATCCTTATTTTATTCCACAAATGTAATTCGCATTTAGAATTGTACTATTTCTTGAAAATTGACAATGCTTGAGTTTTGTAAAGTAGTATTTTAATTTAAATTAAGTTCTTAGTTTATATTAAAAATTTCTAACTACATATAATAATATAATTACAAAAATTAACTACTTTAATAAAATTTTGATGATATAATAGATTTTTAAAATCCGATTATACTTCTGCTAAAAACATTCTATTTGATCCATATTAAAGAATTTTGTTTCGTTATTCATATAAGCGTGATCGTTGAAATCAATCACAAGTTAATTAATAGCTTTGACAATTAATTAACTCGTAACTATATTAAAAGTGTATCACATCTCTCTTTTACTACTAATAATACACAGATAAGTTTGCCTGATTTTTCACGCTTCCTATCCCATTGTTTTGTGAATAGATGGGAATTATCGTAATTGCACTAATGTACTGTAAATTATTCCGTATCAGTTAACAGGCACCTACACACACAATTTTCAGATATGAAAGCTGATTAGTCTATTATTAAACTAAATCTGTCGGCTTAATTAACTACTCTCACACAGAGTTAATACACCAAATTTCGTAACTATCGTGAAAAAGATTTTCTCCATTAGAGAAATTTTAAATATTAGCAAAAAGATTTTTAAAAAAAAATTATTTGGCAAACTAAAAAAATTGCACTGTTTGCATTAATAACAAAAGTAAGCTAGAGATTTTTGGTCACTCTTTGTTTATTTCTCTCGTTTCTTTTTTGCGGCGCTGTTAAACAGGTCTGACCAAATCCGGTCGTATTTGCATAGTATAATGAGGAGTTAGCGAGTCACATATGTGTTTACTCAGCTACACTCACTCGCTTCAATAGGCGAGAGAACACTTTCCAATGATTTTAGCAATAGCACACGTAGAGCATAATTTAATTAATTCCAAAACGTATAAGTCTTGTAAATGAAACGTATGTTTTCAGTTAGATTTGCAAAGTTATCTTCCAGAAAAAAACCTCAACTAATTTTATTGATTATCTTTATTCATCAGACGTGTTATTTCAAAAAATAAATTAATTTTTATTATAAAATTAAGAGTAAAATGAAAAAAGAAGAAACAAAGTTTTTTAAAATATTGAAAAAAGTATGGAAACATAATAAAAAAAGGCTTCTTTTATTTTTGGAAGACAAGTAAAAAAAGAAAAACACTTTTTTCAATGGGTTCACCTATTTCTCCGTTTTTTTATACAAATACTGTTATGGACGACATGGAATCTGAATGTCTCGATTTACTTAAAAAAGATTATAATTGCATACCTTTGTTTTATTTTAGATATGTTGACGACAACACTTTTATGTGCGTTCATAAAGATCATGTTGATTTATTTATTTATAAATATTTTTAATTCCTACAATGTTATTCTAAAATTTACTCATGAATTAGAATTGAATAACCAAATCAATTTTCTTGACATGACATAAGAACAATCAATAGCGTGGAAAAAGAACCATGGGTGAAATCATAAGAACTATTTCCAAAAATTGATTAACAATATGGCTTAAATCACAAGAACTTTTCAACTCCACGTTCAAAAATACTGTTTCCCCACTCAGCCCGTGTAGAAATTTAACCATGGCCCAAATCGGGGCCAGATCTTTTGATCATTGTGTATAGGCCATAACATGGCATGAAACACCTTCCCAGATCGGGCCCAAGTCTGGCCAGACTTGGGCCTAAATATGGCAATTTCTACACGGGAGAGCATTTGTTTGTTGTTTTATTAAACATAATCACACGTTAAATTAAAATTATACGAAACTTACTAAGAAAACTTTCTTCGAAAGTCGTTAGAAAAAACATCATGTTCAACTCTCGATGAAAAATGATGTTGCTCGTGTGATTTCACCACTAGTTGCACAATGTTTAAATTAATTAATTAATTATTAAAAAAAATTGCTTTAGTTAAATTTAATTTTAACTGTTGGCGAACACTTGAAAACAATGGGAAAATATTGTGTCAATATTGCAACTTGTTTTGTTTGAAAGCTTATGAAATTACGAATCAGTACAAAAATTTAAAAAAATAAAATAAAAATTCAAGTTGAAACAAGTGAGAAAAAGTTGATAGAATATAGAACTGGAAGTGTCTCAAGATCCTGAAGAATAACTATATAGATTAATGAGCTATGTGATCAATTAATAATCCTTCTCAACTTTATTCAAGCGTTGATAACGTCCATCAATGGTTTGATCGAAAACAAACATTATCCATTTATTAGTTCTCTCACAAAATGTCAGAAACCCTATTCCTGTCAGGATTGCTTCATCGCAATAGTTAGTTTCATGATTTTCGAAATGTGCCATGAAGATCAACGAAATTATTTCCAGGAATCGATCAAAATTAATGGGTTGATGGATATATATAATATCAATGTATTGTTTGAGTGCAATATGAATCGAATTTGAAGTTGTTGAGGAATAGAGAGAGGAAGAGAGAGGCGAAAAGAGAAAATTGACAGTGAGGCATAGTGTGATCTGAATCTAGCAGCTGTAGATCAATCGCTACAAGAGATTTCCTGTATATCCAGCGAGAAGGATATTGATGTCTGCCCACACATCAGTTTCACGCACTGGATCTACAATCAGTGTCTGTACGTGTTTGTACTGGGTGTCCAAGTTAAACGTAAATATATTTAAGTATTACTTAATATTTATTTTTTGTTAAAACTTATTTAGGCCTTTTGGTACAAAATATTTAAAAGCATTATTTCTGTCTCGACAAGATTCCATGAGTAGACTACCTTTCTGATTTTTATGAAACCAAAGGCAAAATATGTTTAAATGTCTGTTTTAATAAATATGTAACACCGCAAAAACATTTTTATTATGATTCCGAAGTGTATTCACTATTTTTTAGAAAAATATTTAATAATTTAAAAGAATAGTTCACTTCATATATTATATGAAGAACATCACTTTGATCCATTACCTACTTAAATACGAGGTTTGAAATTGATTTTTACATTCGCAGTTTTGGACCATTAATCAAGCTTTCCTTATCAAGCATGTGAGAAGATAGGTCCAATCTCAGGTATCAATATAAAATAATTGTGGCTATGATCAAAGTAATGATTGAAACGTAAAAATATTTTATTTTACTTTAGTAAATCTATTTTGAAATGTAAACTAAAGTAATCCTTTATTTACCTTTTTTAGCCAAAATTTCGCAGGTTTATTTTAAGTTCAATGTAATTAATGGTGATTGATAAGTAACTAATGATGAATGCCAATGTTTGTTAATGACGTGAGCAGCCAATAAATTTACTAACATTGATTCATTAATCGAGTACTAACGATATGCCGCACAAACACTGAGAAAACTGTAATTTTTGTTGTCTGTGAAATCAGTAAAAGTTAAACGAGATAATATACTCTCTAAAACTGAATTAGTGAAATTTGACTGAGAATCAGTGACTCTATTCTCATCAATGAAATTTCACTGAAGATCAGTTAAAAATGATTAAAATTTCAGTCATTTTTCACTGATTGGTCAATTAAAAAATAACTGAAATTTTCATTAGTTTTTTAATTATCGAATCAATGGAAAATGACTGAAATTTCAGTTATTTTTAACTGATTTTCAGTGAAATTCCACTGATTCAAATCGCGAGAATAGAGTCACTGATTCTCAGTCAAATTTCACTGATTTTCAGTGGAATTTCACTGATTCAGATTTAAAGAGTATGTAATATAATATCTCGGTCAGGATCCTATACAGGATTTCTACCGGATCCCGTGCAGGAAATTGGGACAAGGTTCCTTTTTTAACATCCTGCGTAGTTTTCTATGAGTTTCTCAAATGCGCATTACATTTTTCTGTCCAACATTGTTATAGGAGCCTAAAATATTGAAATATAAATAAAAGTGTATGTATGTCAAATGTTGCTTAACATATAAAAATCTAAAAAATTAAAAAATTTCCTGCACAGGATCCTGCAAGTGTTCCTGTACAGGAACCTTTACATGAAATCTTGATATCTAAGGTTTCTGAACAGGAACCTTGTCCCAATTTCCTGTACGGGATCCGGTCGGAGTTCTGTACATGATTCCGACCGGATCCTGTACAGGAACCGTTAGGGATCCTTTGAGGATCCTGTACGGAAATTTTAAGCTAGGTTAACACTTCGTATTTTTTGTGAAAATATTCTTAATTTTTTATTTCATTATCAGTAAGTATTTTAATGTCAGATTTTTGGAATTACTGAATAATTCGATGCGAAATTTAAGAAACGGTGAATTTAATAAAATGGTAGATAAAATATGTCGGGAAGTTTTATAATTTATCCGCTTCATGTGGGTTTATTCTTTAGAGTTTTTTGACGACTCTGAATCCAAATTTGATGTAGGATTGAAATTTTCAATTTATCCCCATAACACCCTGTATATTGCCTACAGTAGACTGAAGTCGTTACTCTCTGATATTGGGAGTGGCAGGAGTTGGCCTCCTCGTAGACTTAACATGACCTCGAACCAGAAACTCCAGAGCCCTCGAAGGCAACCTCACACACTCACTCTATCTAAGCTTTCTCTCTCTCTCTCTCTCTATCCATGCCACGAATCGAATTGACAATGCTTCTGCATTAACAGAGTACATTGCACTAACCAGCAACATTGGATCCCGCAGGATTCTAGGCACGGCGAATATGTCAACATCTCTCCAGTCATGTAGGCGAGAATTCTCTTGTCTACAAGAGAACAATAATTGAAATCTCATGAATTTCCCAATAATCAGATTTGCCAATAATATTAAATTCTACGTTGACCACATTGCACGTGAAAAAAGAGTGAGTTATCTTCTTTTTGCTGATATAAAAAAATTCCCATTTTTTAATGAAATATCATTTTAACCCTTAGAAGATTTCTCCTCTAAGGTGATAACTTAGAAATGTATTTCTTAGCAGACACTTTTTCGTGATGGAATTTTTTTATGGAACAATTTTTAAAATAATTTTTTTCAATGGTTTACGTAATGGAGAGTTATGAAAAATGAGCGAAAACGAAAGATCCTTTTTTCATTTTTATATTGGAAGCTTCCGAGAAGCAAGTAACTGAATCTACTGTAAGTTAACACAGAAGCAAACAGAAATCAATTATTATGTGGCAATGTTTACATTTGAGTCACACCATTGTGTATCCAGCCTAAAAGTGATTACTGTTCAAATGTAAAATTTATTACAATCTTAATTATTGTATAA
Source organism: Leptopilina heterotoma (assembly GCF_015476425.1). Classification (NCBI taxonomy): domain Eukaryota; kingdom Metazoa; phylum Arthropoda; class Insecta; order Hymenoptera; family Figitidae; genus Leptopilina; species Leptopilina heterotoma. The sequence continues at coordinate 801,584 of NW_025110845.1, forward strand.
TTGTTCTAATAAATAAAATAATAATAAAATGTTGATTGACGTAATATTAGGACTAATATTTAGAGATAATATTACCAAGATCGGACCAATATTCGCCCAAAGCTATAACGAATGTTGATTACTAATAATGTATTAAGCAATCAAAGGCAGTCGTTGTTTACGTTGGCCCCGTATTTTATACAATATTTTTATTCTAAAGGCACAAAAGTGTCAGTTTTATACAGAGAGTAAAAGTGATTCACTTGCTCGACTTGTATGAGAGTAGCGTTCATTTTTTCCCTAGGGCAAAAAAACGCATAGAACTATATAATTGTCATCGATATTTAGGACAGAAAGATCTATTCAAAATTAAAAACATGCCATCTCAAATGTCAACTTTTTTTATTATTATAGGTTGACAGAAATATAACAAAAACTCAAAAATCATAAAAACTTATGCTCTAAAATTAAAATTTAAAAATTAAATTGAATTCACATATAAAAATTACAATCATTAACCAAGTTTTTCTTATATTTCAGTCAACCGAAAAAAAAATCTGACATCAGAGATGGCATTAACATATTCAATTGCTATTAAATTAGGTACACATAATTTTGTGAATACTATTAATAATAATTTATTAATTTTATAAATTCTATCTTGCATTGACAAGATCGGAACTCTCTTACTGGTAAATTTACTTGTAATACGTGCTCACCGAAAATATTGTCACATAAATCAAGATTTTGTCAAAAACTTGGCTGAGCGTATAAAATTTACCATACATATGATAAAAATGAGTATTAAATTTTGTTATTCTAGCATTTTCATCTTGAGACGGGAATAATTAGATGTCAGAAACGCGGAATCAGCATAAAAAGGTTGGTTCAACTTTCATGCTAGCGTTTTAAGAAATATAAGAGCTCTTTTAGTTTTTATTTGATATTTGACGTGTTGTTTTTGCTAGTCCAGTTGAAGAGGTGAAAAAAAATGAGATACGAGTCTAACCTCATAACTTGTGTGTATGTGCACGCGCGAGCGCGTTATATGCATTGTTAGCTTCATAAAATTTAGTAACTTTTTTCACACTTTAAAACCTTCTCTGTACTCGTTATCGGGATTTACCTACCGCGTGTAAAAATGTTAATTGACCACCATATATAGCTCTGGCTAATGAGTCGATTCGGTGAGGATGCCTTACACACGTTTTTAGGGTTTCGTGGCCAAGGGCCAAAACCCTTATAGCGAGACTTCGGTGTCCGTCCGTAGTTCTTACGTGTTAAGTTTTAAGTCTTATGTCTTAAGTCTTAAGACAACATAACAACCGTTGCCATGGCAACCGTTGCTGTGTTAATGGTTGCCATAACAACCGTTACCATGGCAACCATTACTATGGTAATAAAAAAAATTTCAATCTTAAGTACAATGTAAAAATTTCTAAATAAAGTATTTTTTTTGTCATTTTAGGCCACGAAACCCTATGATGTAGGCGCATTGCGCCTGCTTCTCTGACTGATTTTTTTTCTTTAACAACAAAAGAAAAGAAACAATGTTATAAGACAAAAAAATAATCATATACGTGCATTAAATAAATTAGTGATTATATATACTGAGAAAAAAATACTATTGAATCTATAGCTTGCATATTCACATTCGTTCAGAAGCAGATGTAATTAACTTGATGACTGAGATGGTTGGAGGACAAAAGTTCCAAAAAAAAGTTCCAATGATTCTTTGTTCCAAAGTCCAAAAGTTCCAATAATTCTTTGTTCCAAAGTCCAAAAGTTCCAATAATTCTTTCTTCCAAAAGCCAAAAGTTCCAATTATTTTTATTTCCAAATATCAAAATGTCCAGGATCAGTCCATTATATTTCACCTGAAGCCGTTGCAGCCTATTTTTAAAAAAATCTCATAATTCTTAAAAAATGATGTTTAACCAACAAATTCGCTTTTGGAAGCAGATTTTTTAAACATGAATAAAACTACAAAGTAGCTCGTTCTCCATCACCAAAATTTAATAGAATAAAAAAGAAGGTCAAACTTAAATATTAAGACAAAAATTGGATTTTTTAGTCTTGCACTTGAGAAGAAATAAGTGATTAAAATCACTGAAAATCATGAAACACTCAATATTAAAAGTAAAATTTTTCATATTTCTTTATTATAAAATTAAAAAGTTAGCACGTAATATGAAAGTACATTGAAAGTACTTTACATTATGTATACATTTTTTTAAATATTTATAAACTTTTTAGAAAAATTTATATAAAATGTAGTGACTTTTGACATTTTATAGTTAAGTTTTAAAATCAATTTTTATCTATTATTTTGGGTATGTTTGTTCAATAATCTATTTATTCAAGTAAATTAGCTCTTTTTTAACAAATATCATTTTCTTAATTTAATTTAACCTTTTAATTTTCTTCTGTTTCTTATGTGATTTTCGATTTTGTAATATCTTTTTATTATTTGCATTATTTATTTATATGTATTAAATTTTTATATTTATTTCAAAATATGTGCCAGAGAAAGTTAAAAGGACCTACGGTCCGAAAAAAAGATTTCGAGAAAAACGACTCCAAAGTAACGAGTGTCAAACGAATTTGATTAATTTTTAGAAAAGTTCTTCAGATTTGATTTTTTTTTGTACTTTTTTTTGCCAAAGCTTCTAATTTTGGAGTGAAATTTTTGAAAAAATAAATGCAGCTAGAAAGCTTATTTTGGTACTTGCGTACTTTGATATTTTCAAATTTGGAAATTATTTATATTGAAAATTATTATTTTGGAACTTTTTTAAATTGGACATTTTGTATATTGGGACTTTTTCATATTGGAACTTTTGGATTGGAACTTCTGGTTTAGAACTTTTAAATTGTAACTTTTGTCCTACAATCGACTGAGATATGTAGTTCATTTTATAGCACTGTTATTGAAACAAAAACTGCACTCTCGATCTGTTTCAGTGAAAATTTTACTGATTTCAATTCAGTGGACGAGTTTTCTTTGATAAATCAGAGGAATTTCACTGAGAATCAGTGGTTTTTACTGATTCTCAGTAAATTCCACTGATGAATTAAAGAAAACTCGCCCACTGAATTTATATCAGTGAAATTTTCACTGAATCAGATTGAATCAGTAACAAACTATAGTTGTAACAAGTAGAGTAATAAGTGGGGTAGAGTGTCACATATTTTTTTCCTTGCGCATAAAATTGTCAAAAATTTAATTTTTAATTAGATCAAGGTTCTAATCTCTTTTATACATAAAACCCTTCCATTAAATTTTCGAAACACCTATGTTTTTGAAAAATATACCAAAGTATTTCAAACACATAGTTGTTTTTGGACTTTCAAAAAAATAGTGGACCATAAAATTTCTTTAGAAAGTAGGCACTATTTAAATTGTATAAACAAATAAATTTTTTTTTCAAAAGAAAAACTTTTGTTTTTCTAATAAATAATAATTAACATTTCAATTATTTAAATGTTAATTAATTATTTTTCTAGAGAAGAAAGGAGAATAAAAATGTGTGCATTTTGATTCGTTTTTGTTTCTCTTTTTTTTAGTAGATTACTTCCATTTTTGCATTGCAGAAAATCAAATTAAATCTCTTTTGCTTCTCTATTGCTTCTGGATTTTTTCTTGATTGATTTTATACTTTCAAATGTTGATTTAAAAAATTTGCAATGCATTTTTATTAAAAAACACTTTGATATAAAAACAAGTGAGTAAAGTTATTGTAGATGAGATTGAAGAGAAGCAATACAGATTACTAAATAAAATAAAAATTAATAATTTCTTTATTCTCTAAATATGTAGGTACCAAGAAACGGTAAAAATTTCATACTTCTTTATAATTAATGAACTGAGAAAAAAATCTTAAACTTGGTTTTTCGAAGGCCGTTTTAAAGTGGTCTAGTACTTTAATAAATAACTGCTTCCTAAAAAGAGTTTTCGACTTTTTATGAGCAACAAGTTTTCTAAACACTTGTCGTACACACAGACAATAATTATTTTGTCGTGAAACTTAAATTTTGAGTTATGTTTAATTGTTTTTTTTAATATTTTTTCATAATATTACCTTTATTAGATTATATAAATAAATTTTCAGCAATAAAATTATTTTTACTTCCTAGTATTGCATAGGACCACCTTTCTTTACAGAGTTAGAAGAGCTAATTTCAGTAAGTAAATTAAAAAAGAATTAATTTAATTCACTTAGTTGATGATTAAATAAAATTATTACATAGTGGAAATGAGTGAAATTTTGATAACCAATGTAATTAATTCAAAAAGTTAAATTAGTTGGAAAATTAAATTAGTATATAGCTCTCTGATATCCCTATTAATTTAGATGTAGATAGATGTTTGTTTCTTGAATTCCATTAACTCGGGATGAAAACATTAAATTATGATAAATTAAAATGTAAAGAGGAGAATTTTAAATGTGTATAATCAAGTGGAGCCTATTTGAAGTAGATTTTATTTTTCCTTGAGAAAAGTGGTGAAATAATATATTCCGTCGCCAGAAGAAAGTTGTTACGAACGTCGGCAAGAAGGGCCGAGGTAATTATAAAGACATTAACTTGTAAGGAGAAGACTCTGTTATACCTTTCAAAGTTTCTCATTGAATTTTTACTGTTGCATGATTATGGTACAACGTTTACAAAATCCATGCGTTTATTTTTTAAAAGCCTCTCATTTAACACTCAAAATTACTGCATTTGATCGCTTGGAATATAATTATATGCAAAGATACGAAAATATTAATTCAAACTAGATTAAAAAAAGTTGGATTAAGTCAAGTAAACTTTTAATTTTCCTTTAATTTAATTGCATAAATGGAATATTTTATTCTGTATGTTCAAAATCGATAGAGCTGTAAATTTTAAAAATCATTCAATATACACAGAGCTGACAAGTTCTAGTGCATTTCATAAACACTTTGCTTCCTCATAGAAATAATAATAATTACATATTGGATCCGTCATTTTGAAATTTAAAAATCTGATACGATATTCGTAATTAGCGACCCCAAAAACCCCCGAGTAACGATTTTCAAGCAAATCTGATGATTTTTTTAAAAAAAATTGTCCAATCTTATCAATAAAAACTTGAAGTTCGTTTATCTTAAAATGTTTTTTTTGATCTGGTAAGAGTTATATCTTCATAAGAGTTCTTATGAAGCGATTTTGAAAATTCAAACGGCATTTGATTCATTGTCATCATGTCTATAAGTGGAACTTTAAAAACTGGAAAATTTACAACTCCCTTTTTATTTATATAAGAGAAATTCTGAATAAAAACATGTATTTTTTCATGTTTTGGGGAAAAAGTACTCTAAAAAAAGGAGGGGAAGAAAATTCCACTTTTTTGAGGTTCCACACCTAAAAAAATATCTCACGAAGAGAATGTCACTTCGTTTTAGGTTTTATCTGTTTTTAAAAGTTTGGAATCGATCTTACCATAAGAAATGGACATTTTTGAAAATGGCGTATATCGCCGCCATTTTGAAGTAAAAATGAAAAAAAAATTTTTGTGCATATTCTTAAATAAATTATTTGTCACATGTAAAAGGAATTTTATAAATAAATGTCATAGTTATTTTAATAATATATGTACTAAAAAGGCCTTGTTTTTTCCTGTTTTGAACTGGAATGTCCCCTTAAGAAAACGTTATTCATACATTTTTTAATTTAAGCACAAAAATATGTCAAATAGAAAATAATAAATTTAATTATTTATTTGACTGTGAATTTAGAATGAAGAATTTTTTTCAAGTGTGTTGAACTCTACATTTTGCACACTAAACTGGTTTTTGCGCTATGAAAGAATGATCAATGGTAGTACACAAGGTAAACTTGTCAATTTCCTGTCTTAGAAGAACGTCGAGGCATATATTGTATTCGCAGGCAGCGTTATGCGCACTGTGAATTCATTCAGGATAGGTATCTGTTTATACAGTTCAACAACGCCTTGAAATCTTTGCTTCCCAGACAAGAGAATTTGATATGGAAATGGGATCCTTTTGTACGAATAAGGGTATCGGTAATGGTCCGGGGTCGCTTCGTCCAACTCTCTTGCTATATACGACGACTTCGATAATTACGCTTGTCGAGTCGCACGTTTCTGATATACCGAGATTTCAACCCTGCCGCTTCTCTAGATGATACGAGAGGTAGTCCAGAGAAGTAATTCTCGGTCATCAAGATTTCACGGCACAATATACGCTTATTCTTTATTTTACATAGTCCCAACGAGTCAGTTTAATAGACTCGCCTCAGAAGAACCTCACATTATTTTTGTCATGCAGAGAAGAATATTTATTTTTAAATTACAACATATGACACATAACAATTTTTAGATGGTAATTCAGCGGCCCTTCAATCCGATCTGGATTGACTTGACGATTGGTGTAGAGAAAATTATATTTATTTATTTAATGAACATACCCACGGTTCGATATCGAACCATAAAAGGGTAACTACATAATTATGAAAACTAACGATATTTTGAATCAACTTAAAACTAAAGCAATGATAGAATTTGTAAGCTTCAACATTTTGTATTATACTATTATTCTCGAGGAGTAGTAACACATTTATTTGCGCACTCTGCAAATTTAACTTGTGAAGTTATGAACAAATCTATATCTGGATGTAACTCTTGTACATTGCGTTAACATGGTAACACGCATAGAATGTCGGATTAGTATTAACCAATCCCAAGTCTTTCTGGTCAATATAAAAAGGTACATCACTTTTAGCAGACAGTATAGGTATTTTTAAATAAACTACTTCCAAAAGAGTTTGGCAGTCAAAATGGTAATTAATAATTTTAAATAAGAAAATCATTGAACTAACAATGCGACGCTCTGTCAGAGTTAAAAATCCAAATCGCTGACATAACGGGAAGTAATCACACCCATACTCTCAGGGTAACGACCATCCTCCTTGAAGACCAAAAATGTAAGAAACCTTTTTTGTATTTTATCAATAGAATCAGCTTTCTTGATATGATAGTATGCGGATTCCATATCAGTGCAGCATATTCAACTGGTGAACATACAAGCGCATTGAATAAGAGGGTAAAAGTTTTTAAATTACTAAATTTTTTTGAGGATCTGATGAGATATCCAAGCATTTTAGACGCAGTAACAACAAGGGATGTAATCATCAAAGTTTAGGTGGTAAGAAAACGTAACTCCAAGGTCACGCTTGGAAGTAACCCTAGTTACTGGTGTATTGTTTAAACGATAAGGAAAGAGGAAAGAAAATTTAGATTTATATAATGTTAAGATTTGCCTATGAGTTACATTTAAAGATATTTTAATAATATACCAACTACGGATAGCATCCAAGTCAGATTGTAACTTATTTGCATCAAATATATAATTTATTCGTCTAAAAATTTTAAAGTCATCAGCAGAAAGAAGGACCTTAGAGTTAATTTCTTTAACAATATCATTGATATAAACTGTAAAAAGTTGAGATTATAGTATTAAATTATTAAATTTATATTATAAATATTGATTAATAATGATATAGAAATTATTAAATAATAATAAACTTAATCAACAAAAAAAATATATATATATTCTGACATTAATAATAATATGTAAATATTTAATAATGTATTTTTAAAATTTATAATAGTTTAGTAATGTCCTAAATCGGTGATGTCATACAAAGTGTCAGAAATTTTTAACTTTGCAAGGATGATTAACGTTTAATTAGATTTTTCTCTGAGAAAAATGTGAAACTCCTTATAAAAGTACATTTCTCGTCAACTTTACACTCTAAAGAAGATTTAATTGCAGAATTTTCGGAAAACTTTTAACATTTTTTTTATGATACTTAGTAAAATTAAAACAGGGCGTCAGTTTCGATGTAAAAGTTTTGAAATGAGAGTCGACAAAGTACCGGCTCAACATCGTCTCACGTCAACCCTTATCTTAATGCCAAGAAAAGTCTTCGTGGAAGTTTTGTTTTAGTCGAGAGGGTCTGGAAAAGGTATTAAGTCGAGTGCACGGAGGCATTTCACAAACAAGTGTACATATATATTTAAGACACATACACACGGTACATGTAAACATAATAATATATAAATACATAATATAACATAATATATAAATCGCATAACATGCGTAGGACTACTTGCGCGAAACGTGGACAACTTACACGCACGAGAAAGGGAAGGTACATAATCATTCGTATTTAAATCAGTGCGCGCACACTTCGCATATGTTTCTACACCTGTACATGAGTGCAATAAACACCATTTTTAAAACACTTTCCGGAATTCCAATTCTACATAAATTAAACGTGACATAAATGTCTCTCATTTCGAAAAAAGATTTCATTCGATTAAAACTTAGAAACAAAGTCAGCTAATTAAGTTAAAAAAATTTTTTTTTCCAATTTTATCAAATAAAATTCTTTCTAATTGTTTTTTTAAACATAATATGCAATCTATGTAATAATATTTGAAGATTAAAACTAAAAATATTGTTTACAAAAATTGTAATCTTTTTAAAATTAGAAAAAACGAGAATTTTTTCATTAAATTATCAATTCATCTCCGAAACCTTTTTTATATTTGATAGGCGTTTTGTTTTTAATTTTTTAATCATTGTTTTCAAATATCTAACTCTCAAATTAAATTATTTATTTAATAAAAATAAAATATTCAAGCAAAAAATGTAATAAATTAAAACATAACAATTTATTATTTAAAATAAAATATTCCTACCGAGTTTTTTTTACAAAATCATTAATCTAAAAGTTATAATTAATTATACTTAACCTCTAGAATACATGATAATAAAATTTTGCTGGAGGTCGTATTTCTGGAATTTAATTTTTAATTAAAGCTATTTTAAATAAACAGTTTTTTATGTCTTCTCTAAAATTTCAAAAAATCGAGTTGAGCCCTTTTCGAAATTCACGATTTAATTGAAATATAAATAATAAATACCAATTTTTATTTTTTATTTTTGAAAAAAATTTAAATTAATTATTTTCGTTGAATATTTTGTTTAATTTTTAAAGAAGTTGGTACTGATATTTGTTGATGTTTTTAAATTTTTAATTATGTTCAGTACAATTGTTTTATTAACAAGTGTAGAGTGTCCTTTAGGTGAGTACTGGGTAATAAAATGTCTTTAGGATGTCATTTGGGAATGTACATTATCAACAGCTTTAGACTTATTTTCTGAAAGTAACTTTGAAAATTGTCAATAGCTATCATTATAATTTGTATACAAATTTTAATTATAGCATTCTTTATAAAGAATGCAGATTGGCTTTCTGATTAAATTTTTAATCGTGCAATAATACATAACTATAACTAAAACTAAAATAGAAGAGAATGTCGACGACATGAATTTAAAAAAGTAGCGATTAATCACGATCCAGAATTCTGGCGGGTAGTGGCATTATATATAGTGTTTTTTCGTGTTTGTGCCAACCGAATTCCATTATGTATGTATAGAATTCATTAAATTCCGAGCGTGTAACAATCAATAGTGATATATAAATTTCCTATTCGAAATCTCTCACATGCTTAACGGATATACATAATCGTCAAATGTATAGATTAGGAATAAATTTCCCCTATATATCAAAATTTAAAGCCTCTAAACTTTAATAACTACTTGATACTTTCGAAACTATTGTCAGAACAAAATTATATTCTTGCAGTTTAATTTTCTCCAAATTTATTGAATTCCAATAATTAATTTAATTATTTAATAATTTCTTAAAGCTAAAAACATAAAAAAATCCTTTCTTTAAATGTTTTTAAAATTTTTGTTATAGATTTTTTCAAAAAATGTCAAAGTCGATTGGATTTTTTCATTGAAACTTCCATGAAGCAGTTGACTCGACTTTGACACTTCCTTAAAGTTTCGTAATATACTGCAGTGAGTCAAGACTAGCAAGCAATTTTTAATTACAAAGAAACTGTTTTTGGGGTCGCTGATAGTGATTTCGAATTTAATGTCAGATTTTCAAAATGGCAGGTATATGCGGACAAAATTTATAACCATGTTGAAAATAAAAAAAGATCATTGTCACAAAAAAATGTTTAAAAAAATTTAGCAGATTATAAGAGATTAATTGATTGAAGTTATTGGGTTTAAAATGCATCTGTTTATTGTTGAATAATATGAGAATCAATTTGAAAATCTATAAAGTAGAAGGGGAGGTGAGTGGCACGCGAATAGAAGATTGCAGTTCGCAGCCCACACGCAGATTTCCAGTCAATCTCAATCACATGCAATCGTCGAGTTGGAGATTTTAATGGAATGTGTCTCGCTGCTCGTCGGAAACTGTGAGCATAAATTGAACATAGATATTGCCAGCGAGTACTTAGGGAATAATGTGGTTTTGCCCCAAGCATTTTGAGAGGGTTGGGCCTCTCTCGTCAGGAACAGGTTCCGAACCAGTCCGAACTCTCAAGATCGATCCCAACTCATGCATCTCCTTATATCATGAGAATGTTGTCAGAAGCAAGTAATAAAAACAAAAAGAAGAGAAAAAAAACAGTATACTCACATTGACACTTCGGTATTAAAAAAATACGAGAAAAAAACTTTTCGATAAATCGAATGAAAAAAAAATGGCGAGAAATATACTTTCGATCTGGGCGTTCTTGAGATTAAATTAATGGTTCAGGGTGTTAAGATTAATAGTATTTTTAAGAACATGTCAAAATTTATTTATCCGTTTTAACCCTTTGAGTTGCATATTTTTATTTTAAATTTAAAATATAATTCTTTTAAAATTATTTATTTTTTAAAATATTTTAAATAAATTTAAAATTAAACTTTTTCACTGAATGAAAATAAGCTTTTGCAAAAAGTGAAACTTTGTAGTTGTTATTGCGCGCGAGTTTAAAGTAGAGGATGTGTCCGCGCTTTTGCAACATGAAAAATAATCGTCACGGGGAAAAGTTTTGAAATTCGTATGGATCTAATTCACTGGCGTCAAAGTTTTTTAAAATTAAATCTACATATACAGTCGGTGAGTGGAGTGTTACGCGGATGAAATTCTGTTTGCTTATACTTTTGCCGGTTTTCCCCGTGGGACGTCCGATGAAGAAATATCCTAATGAAATTGCTTTCTATATACTTTCGTGTAAATATTTTTGTTCCTACCAGTATATATGTATACCAATGCATAAATATTTTAATAACATTTTACATATAGCTTTTGTAGTGCATATAAAACAATTGCATACATTCAATTTTTTCATTTTAGGATACTATTGCAAATCTGTTACGAATCTATAACACACCTGAAATAGAAAATTCTTTTTACATTCATGGAGAGAAATGAGAATTGAGATTTTGGATTGAGTATATGAAACAATTTGAATAACTTCTATTTCCGGAGTAGAAATTATTTAGATTTCAACCTCGAGAAGTTTAGAAATGATTTTTAATTCAGATCAATTCTAAATATCTTAGTAAATACTAATATTCTCCTCTAAGGAAGTGCATGCAGCCCCTCAATTATAATTAATTAATTTATAAATAAATAATTCAGTTGCCGCAAAGAAATTAATATTGAATCTGCCATTTTGAATTTTTAAAATCTGACTTCATAATCAGCGACTCTAAAAATCCTCGAGTAAGAAGCTTTAAGTAAACCCAAAGTCAAAAACCTACCAATAGTTACTTAAAAATTAAAAAGAATGTAAAATTAACCTGACATATATTAAGACTGCCATTCTAAATTTTTTTAATCTGACTTTAGATTCATAATGTGACTCAGTAAATGATACATAAAATTCTAGAGGTTAGAATAAACAGTAACGTGATGGAGCAAATTTCTACTATTCATTTTTTAATATTCCATCTTGGAGCCGAAAAAGTACTGAAATCCAAAATTTCTAATCGAATTTGTCTACATGTAAACACATGAGCTAAAAATGGTTTAGCGTCTTATTAAAATGATGTACCTATTTTAGAACGATGGAGGAAAAACAAATTATTGGTGAGTATGGGTGTAAATTTGAGCTCTTCTCGACTTTGCGTCCTCGTAGTATCCTTTATGCGATAAATCGACCTTAATCGAGAGTTAGTACGGGATGCTGGCCGCTCCTGGATTTAATGGGCAGACTGGATTATCTTTAATCCCACCTAAATGATAGTTAAACGCCCTTAACAACCATCACTAACCACAGGCTCTGGTTACCGCAGTTGAATTGTGCTTTGTCTTAATTACTTGTTGTGGTCAGCCTGGTTTGTAAACGCTTTTCGATTACTACAGAAACTTCCATTGAATATCATTAACTCCGTAAGGACACCATACAAAATTGAAACAATTCAAAAATTTCTCATAGTGTAAACAAACATTGCATATATATATATATATATATATATATCTATTTTTGATTTATCAATTGTTTTTCCATTTCTTTAACTTTTACACCCACAAAAATTAATTCTGTTTCTCAGAAACTATAAATAAACTAAATCCTTTAGCTCTACTATATGGCTGATGAGAGGAAATTATTTTTCTCTTTCTCGGGCGAAAAAAACTCGACGTAGAGAAAAGAAAAGATATATAAATAAAAACCTAGAGAAATCTGGAGCAGAAAAGAAAGGCAAAGGATAAATCACCACAGAAATGGTTATCCTTAATTGGTCTTTTGCATAATGTTAAAAGCACCACACTAAATAGCTCGAGCATTTACCACTAATCACTCGCTTATTTATTAAATATTCATTTCTTAACTACCGACAAGATATGAATAGTAATTTACTTCAGGGCTCCTTGATTACCGATTGAATTCATTATTTCTAAAGATGCGCGGCTCAAGCATCTCAACAAGTCGCTCGATTATTTTCAAATTTTCAGAGATAAATTTCCACTAATAAACGTGCAATTTTGCAAAACATTTTTTTAACTACTATCTATTAAATATTGAGAAAACTATCCATGAATAAAATAAATGAAATTAATAAATAAAAAGAAATGAGATATAAACTAAATTTTTAAACAATTAAATAATTAGAAATTAATTAACCATAATAATATTACGGTCTAATTTCAGTTATGTTACTTCCAGAATTGGTTCAATAATTTATTCTACTCATTTATTAAAGTAGAAGAGTGAAATACAGTTTAGAAAAAATCGTAAAATTTTATATATCTTTTGAATATATAATTCAGCTGATGAATTATTGTCAAAATATATATTGCTTGTTGCGCAGTTTTAAAGAGAAAATTATCCTAAAGATGAATCTGCAAAATGTAATATACTTGTAAAAAGTGACCACCACACCCTCATTATTGGCACTCGAGAAGCTGTAAACATCGTTCAAGCACGCATGAAATGGATGTAGACCGCAAATAACTATGCTTTTTATGACTACGATAATAGTAAATAAAAGTGTTTTAATATTTATACCCCTGTAGGTAAGAATCAAGAAATTTGTAATAATTCCAATATTATAATGATCAATAAGAAAAATTCACCAGAAGTATATAAATAAATACTGTGATTACTGTTAATGTTCAACCAACTAAACCACATTATTTATTAAATAAAATGATAATTTTTAGAAAACTGAAATTTCTTGAAAAGATTCTTATTATAAAGTGTGTAATGTAATTTGTAATTGTAGCAATCCCAATGATGAAAGAGTTTAGAAATAAAAAGAAAGCATTTATCGAAAGTAACTCTAGTTTCCGTTAATACTAGAATTAAAAAAAACCTAGTGTTAAAATAAATATATTATTTAAAATTCTGGAAATTCAGAATTTATTAAATCATTTTAAATATCAGTGTTTATCGTGTATTTGGGAAATTTCGGTTATCCGAGATGGAAATAACTTGGCTGTTTAGAGGCCAGTGCTGAAGGCGGTTTCAATTTATGACAGGAAATTTCCAGTATATCGGAGATGCGACGAAATTCGTTGGTTACCAAATTGATTTTGCTCCTGATAGGTTAGACGGTGGCATAGAAAATAGCGCATGTATTAACGGCAGGCGCTATATATAGTACTCATTTTACACACGTAAGTAAAATAAGGAAGCTGAAATTTACTCCATGTAAATAAGCAACATTTTTGTAAAATAAAGTCGAGCTGTACGTATTATCTTTATTTCAGCTTCAATTTAATGAATATTAAAAAATTAGGATATGGTTTTTACTTGTGTTTCATTTTACTAGTTTCATCATTTTCTAGAATTTTTAACTAAAATTCTTCTCTAAATCAACTATTTTTAATAATTTTTAAAAAAGTTCTTTGAGAATTTTCAAATACATTTAAATAAAATAAAAAATTAAAATTATTTGAAAAAAAATTTAATTAAACTATTTCAAAAAGAATTAATTCTTCAGAATTGCTAAAGTACAATTTTATTAAAAAATGGAATTCTTTTAGGAAATTTATTAAAATAATAGGGTAATGTCACCTTGAGTGGACCTCCTAAGCTTTTTTTCTAAAAAATTCTTTATGAAAGCAAATTAATCGGAGGTTTCTATTCCAAGCTTTAGTTTAGATCCCTAGATAAGTGTTTATACAATAATAGCTTTGATTTTTTTTTATTTAGAAAAAACAATTGACTTTAAAAAAATAGCTAATTTTTAAGGAGTGAAAAAAGTGTAACCTTGAGTGGACCACTCCTAAAAAATTGTAAAAGTTATTCTAAATTCTTTAATGTATTTAATATTTCTGATATATTAAAACAAAATTTATGCTTATGCAGCTTCAGACCATGATTGTGTCGCAATGTTTACAAGTGAAACCATTTTTAATAATTTTTGCACATATCAAATCAAAATCACAAAAAAATTAATAAAGAACATAAAACATAGTTTCAAACCAATTTATTGTCAATTTATTTCCATAAAAATGGTAAACTGACATTAAAAATATAAAAAACAGGCAGTTCAGTCATGGTTATAAACAGTGGTCCACTCATGGTGACATGCAACTTTTTATGGCAGCCACCACAATTTTTTTGTGAGTCAAAATTATCACTTAATTAAACTAAGACAATCAATTTCAATGCCCAAAGTAGTAGGAAAAAAAAAGTTACCTTTTAAAACTTAAATTTTACACTACTTTTACGTTTCCGAATCACTTAACTCATTGTAAGAGCGACTTATTTTTTGGTTTGTGTTCTTAAAAATGCGTTACATGAAACGATAACGTATTTGATTATCGCGGAACATAATTTCTTACGGTTTTTAGGTGCGGTGCTGCTATTCGTTTTATTTATTTCACGTTTCCGCTGTCAGATAACTTAAAAGCTCAGGTGGTCCACTCAATGTGACATTACCCTAGATATTGAAAATCATTAAAATCAGGAAAATTTTTTAAAATACTTGAATTTTGGAGACGAATTTTGTTATTTATAAAGATAATTGTGATTTCGTCGAGAATTTTTTTTAAATTTTGAACTTTTGTAAGAAGAATTTTATTACTTTTGAAAATAGTTGAATTTATGAAATCATTTGTAACTTCTCCAAAATTCAATTCTTTAAAATGTTTTAACCCGTTGACTGTCGCTGACGCATATATTTATGCGCAAAACTAAACTGTCCAAAAGTGGTTCATGACGCATATATGCGCAACTTAAAAAAGGTGATTAAAAACTTCTTAAATGTTCCTGAAACCGGTTACTCGGGGGTTTTCGAGGTCGCTGATTACGAATATGACATTCGTTTTCCAAAATTCAAAATGGCGGATCCAATATGGCGGACAACAAAATATAAAAATTAATCAGATTGACTTGAAACGTAGTACTTGGGGGTTTTTGAGGTCGCTGATTACGAATCTGACATCAGTTTTTCGAAATTCAAAATAGCGGATCCAAGATGGCAGAAATTTTTTCAAAATTCGTCGAATTTGCTTGAAACTTGTTACTCGGGGGTTTTAAGGGTCGCTGATTACGAATCTAACACTAGTCTTCCAAAATTCAAAATGGCGGATCCAATATGGCCGACGACAAAATAAAAAATTAATTATAATGGCTTGAAACTGAATACTCGGGGGTTTTTAGGGTCGCTGATTACGAATCTGTCATTATTTTATCAGGGTATTTATCGAAATTTTATTTTACCAAAAATTATCATACAGATGTCAGATTAACCAGCTTCAAACAAATTCAATAAATTTTAGAAAATTTTCCGCCATATTGAACCAGATCCTAGGGATATCCTAGGGAATTGCAAAGTTTTCTTTCGAGGGTCATCCCATGTGGGATATCCCGCGTGGGGTATGTCAGCGCATGCGCAGGAAACGAAATGCAATCGTTCCAAGTGTTAAAGAGTGTGTGTCAAAGAGCTGTGAAATTATATTTAACACATTTAAATTAAAAAAAGTTTGTTTAGATATTTGTTGCATTAAATTAACGAAAGTGGAAAATAAATATATTTATAAATTCAGCTTAAAGTGTACGATTTTTAGTTACTTTTTTTGGTAGATGATATATTAAATTATTCAAATATTTATTCTAACTACATTCTAAACAAATACTGCATGAATTGCTAGATTAATTACTGAAAATCCAGTATATTTTTCCCTTTAAACAAGAAGAAAGAAAATTTTATATGTATGTACAGTCGGGCCGCAGAACTGTACGGTACCCCAGAAATAACCCCTCCACTTGATTTCAAACTGTACGCTGACGAACTCATCCCCACTATTTAATTTTCAGGACTGTACACTTATATATTTAAGGAGCAAGTTTTCAAAAGTTGATAAATATAATTTTTTTAAAATCGAGATAAACATAAATTTAATAATTTAAATATCTCACAAATCATCATGTCCCTGTTAAATTTAAAAAAAAATTTATTAACAGCGAATTTTCAATTTAAAAACTTTTTGACATAACAAAGTTGACTTTTAATTTTTATGTTTGTTATTAGAACAAATTACCAAATCCTTAAAGTTACTTTATTATGTGAAAGTTTGATTAAAAACAGAACGTATTAAATATAAAAACATTGTTACAAATATTAAATATTACAAATTTTTTATTTTGAAATTAACTGAGTGGTTATGTCAGGAAAGTCATTTATTTCGATTTCTCGAAATAATAAGAAAATAGGAATTTATCAAGTTTTGAAAACTTGTTGCTCCTCATTTATCGTCTGGGACTATAATATACATAATTTTAGATTTAAAATTAATTAAAATCATAAAATATATACTATTCTTAAAATGATAAATGTTAGAAAAATTAACATTTTTTAACCAAAATGTATTGCCTCATGAAATTAAAAGAAGTCCACTGATTTATCCAAATTATGGAAAAGAAAATAATTTGATTAAATCAGTAAAAAATTTTTAATTTTAAGGAAGAATTTGATAAACAATCGGAACAAAAGTTAGTCTAATGTCATAATTTCGTATTTTAAAAAAAAGTCAAATTAAATTTTAAATTCCTTTTGGTAAAACTGACTGATTCTATATCTGTATTTGATAGTTCTGACAGTTAAATACGTTAGAGGGTTCCTTCAGTAAAAGGATAACTGAATAAATAACTTTCCCTCCATGATAATTTAATTTTCCCTGTATGATCGTTATATTGAATATCTATGAATGGTACGTTATACTAAAAGTTTTGCTTCAGTTTATCCCAAAATATGGGTAGTTTGAACCCCAAGACAATCATTTTAAGACTATTATAATATAATTATCTATATTATCATTATGAATGAAAGAAAGAAATCGATAAAAACTGACAATGAGATAAAAATTATATTTAAAATTATTATTATAATTTGAAAATCATCTTTATAAAGAAAAAAATTGTACAATTTAGTATGTTTTACTCATGTAGAGGGGATTTCAAGTAGATGAAAAGAACAATAAAGAGAGTTAAAAGTTTTGTTATATACATACATATATATAAAGAAGGAAAACTTTTTCCATTAAAGGTGTACGAGAAAGTGCATTACAATATTATTAATCAGAGCACGTATCTCGTCTTTACACGCAATAAACAGCTTAACAAGCACGCGCGTTAAAGAGATATATTAATTTTCTTTATCTTTCTTTAATGTTTCAGAACGACGCGTTCCTTGAATGTTCGTGATTCCGTTCATCTTGTTTGTCCTTTTCTACACTTCTTTTAATACCTATTGAAAAAAAATGTTTTAAATTAAGAAAACCAAACCCCTTTTTTAAATTGATAGCATACATGTTAAAATAATTTATAGCTATTCAGTGAACAAATTGTTTCTTCTCTTTTTTACAATGCAAAATTTATTCATTTCTCTTTTCTATTTCTTCTTCTTTCTCTTATTCGCCTCAAGCAAGAAGGAAGTTTCTAATGAAATTGCAAAAGTGAAGATGGGGCGCATGATTATTCCTCACATTTAAATTTCCTAATGTTCAAAACATCGAAATTCTTATCATCGAAACATCATTTCGCATAATTTTCAGTTTTCGAAATTTCATTCAACATAATTTTTAATTTATCGATTTATTCTTTATCCTATTATTTAAATAGTCGAATTGTTTTTTAATATAATTTTTAATATGTCGAAAATTTTTTTGACATACATTTTGTTTTTCCGAATGACTATTTGTCATAATTATTAATCCTCCGAATTGCTATTTGACATATTTTTCAAACCTTCGAAATATTATATTACATAACTTTCATTTATCGAAATTTTATTTGTCATAATGTTCATTTACTCGAATTATCAAGTGACATAAAGCGCACTTACTCGAATTCTCATGTGACATAACCTTCAAATCTTCGAAATGCCATATTTAAGAAATTTCATTTATCGAAATTTTATTTGTCATAATGTTCATTACTCGAATTATCAAGTGACATAAAACGCATTTACTCGAATTCTCATGAGACATAACCTTTAAATCTTCGAAATGTCATATTTAAGCCTTTGAGGACCAGTGTTGCTTTCAGGCAACATGAACATTTTTTTATTAACTCGTGCATAAATTTCTTAATTTTCAAAACTGAATATTGAAACAATAATTTTCACATAGTCTGGAAAATTTCGTATGACAGACACTGGCCTTCAAGTAAAAAACTTCAATAACTTTCCCTGAAAAGTTTGCTTAAAAATCAAAAATCCGATTTTTTAAGAAAAAATTTGGTCCTCAAAGGGTTAAGAAATTTCATTTCTCGAAATTTTATTTGTCATAATGTTCATTACTCGAATTCTCATGAGACATAACCTTTAAATCTACGAAATGTCATATTTCAGAAATTTTAGTTTATAGAAATTTTGTTTGTCATAATTTTTATTTATTCGAATAACCATTTAACATAAAATTTATTTGTCCGAAATTCCATTTGACATAATTTTCAAACATCCGAATTACTTTTTAACCTATAATGCAAGTCACAGATAAGTTCATTTGTCCTAAAAATAACAATGAAATTTTCAAATATTTTTCTCATTTCTATTGTTATTTTTAGGACAAATGAACTTTCTGTGACTTGCATTATAGGTTAAAAAGTAATTCGGATGTTTGAAAATTATGTCAAATGGAATTTCGGACAAATAAATTTTATGTTAAATGGTTATTCGATTAAAGGAAAATTATGACAAATAAAATTTCTATAAATTAAAATTTCTGAAATATGACATTTCGTAGATTTAAAAGTTATTTCTCATGAGAATTCGAGTAAATGCGTTTTATGTCACTTGATAATTCGAGTAATGAACATTATGACAAATAAAATTTCGATAAATGAAATTTCTTAAATATGACATTTCGAAGATTTGAAGGTTATGTCACATGAGAATTCGAGTAAGTGCGCTTTATGTCACTTGATAATTCGAGTAAATGAACATTATGACAAATAGAATTTCGATAAATGAAAGTTATGTAATATAATATTTCGAAGGTTTGAAAATTATGTCAAATGGCAATCCGGAGGATTAATAATTATGACAAATAGTCATTCGGAAAAACAAAATGTATGTCAAAAAAATTTTCGACATATTAAAAATTATATTAAAAAACAATTCGACTATTTAAATAATAGGATAAAGAATAAATCGATAAATTAAAAATTATGTTGAATGAAATTTCGAAAACTGAAAATTATGCGAAATGATGTTTCGATGATAAGAATTTCGATGTTTTGAACATTAGGAAATTTAAATTTGAGGAATAATCATGCGCCCCAGTGAAGATTCGTTATTAACTTAAATCCTTTCTTAAAAAAGACATGGAGTGGAAAGGTCGAATGTATCGAAAAGTATCGAAGTAAAGAATGGGCAATGAGAATGTAAAATCTTAATAGAAGGGTGTTTTTAAAATTGTTTGTACATGTGAAGGTGGCGCTGCAGTCGTATGTTATTTAAAAAGAGCGCGAATATATAAATTTTATTTTTGTTAAGAGAAAGTACTCATAATAAATCTTATTTTGCATTGTCAAAAAAAACGTCAACATTTCAAATATAAATAAGCAAATTATTAACTGAAAAAATTTAAATATTATTATTAATGAAATAATGGACTTGGACAATGGACATATAAAAACTAGCACCGTAGACGGCCGTCGGAGGAGCTAGTATATATATATATAGAAAATGGTCTAAAAAGCTTGCCTGACAGTCTTCAATTCGTTTCTAAGTCGACCAAAAGTTTTTCCACAAACTTTTACAACTAAGTCAGTTGCAATAGTAGAGAATGATTTTTCGACAAGTCTCTTAAGATAGTAGAGTTTGTTGTTGAAAGTTAGTAATACCCCTGACGAGCATTTGTCCAGTCAAAGAAAAAGTTGAAGAGTCGTAAAGTGCAAATATATATATATATATATATATATATATATATATGTGGAGAGAGAGAGAGAGAGAGAGAGAGAGAGAGAGAGAGAGAGAGAGAGAGAGAGAGAGAGAGAGAGAGAGAGAGAGAGAGAGAGAGAGAGAGAGAGAGAGAGAGAGAGAGGGAGAGAGAGAGAATAAATGATAAAACAGTAAAGTTCACTAAAGTCGATTGAAACCGAGGATGACCTAAAAATAAATCCCTTAAAAAAACAAGAGGGACATCTACTGCGGGAGCATTAGGAAATTTTTGAACAACTTTTCAATTTGCTATGAGGCATTCTTTCGGATACGAAATACTTCCCAATTCATTGGATTTTCTGCTTCAGTCAACCGTGATAAATTTGGAATCCCAGAAGAGGCAGTGACGTTTTAAGCGAAATCACGTTTCCAAAGGGAGCCAATAAAGCCTTTTCAACCCTTCCAGAACGAATTCCTCCCTCTGAATAAAAATCTTCAAACGTAAGGATTGCTGAAGGAAACCCTTATTGGCTTTCTCAAATTGCAATCAGGGAATCCAATCGAAAAATAATGTTTAAGGCATGAAAATACTCAGTTTATTAAATATATATAACTATTTTACTAATTTATTTCAATAATATTTTTCAAACACTTTAATATCTCTTCTTCTAAATATGATAAATGGTAGTATTATATTATTTCACCCGACATTTCTGATTATTTCAGCAATTATATATTATGTTCAAAAAGAAAAATTAGTATCAAATTGAATTTTAAAGGGAGATATTATTTTCGTGAACAAAATTATATGGGAATAACATCTGGCAGAGTTGCTTTTAAAGTTCATGGGCTAGAACGTGACATGGAAGTACTTGGAACAACCTTCTTGATTCAATCCTGTAATCTGCCTTTTCGCAAGACGAATTCACCGATTGTGCACTAAGTCATATAGTGACACATTTCACATAATTACGCACTGATAATTCTCTTCTGCATCTTACTGAGAAATTAATTCTACATTTCAGAGTCTTTCAAAATTATTACATTTATATTAAATTTATAACTTACTTTAATAATGAAATAAAATTTTATAAATGTTTTTCGATCAGCATAATAACAACGTAAATCTTGCGATCAGTTTTGTTCAACATTTTTAAAGCACTACTTTAATTTTAAAAAGTTTGCCACTTACATAATATAATTAGCGCTCTTAATGATAGAACGGTTAAGTGGACAGACGACAGACGCTTTTTGGCATATAATTTTATTACTATTTTTTTATTGTTATTTTGTAATTTTAGTCTGTTCTTTTTCTCTCTCAGATTTCACGATTCTCTGCACAGGATCAGAAATCATTTTATTGAAAGAAGAAAATAATTAATGTTTATTTAATGCCTTTCAAAAATAAAAATTCTGAAAATCATAGTTTGAAAACATTTTATAAATATTCATATATTCTTTTTCATGTGATGACAATGTAACAATTGTATCAACTGAATTGATATTTTCAATTTTGTTTGATAATAACAGGCATCACAGTACCTTTTTCTCAAAAATGGTGAAAAGAGGGATTTTTTTCCTCAAAAAGGGGACAAAAATTTATTTGTTTATACAACTTGCATATATAATTCAAATTTTTTATCATATAGCTTCCATAACATTTTTTGAAAATGATTCGATTTTAATCAGAGTTGCCTTCTTTTTCCCTGATTTCCAGACAAAATTTTGACTTTTTTCCTAAAGAATATTCTGCGATTCACTCTAAAAATGATTAGATACTGAAAAAATGTTTTATTACATTTACTTACTAATTTCTTTAACTGTTAAATTATTCGAAAACAGCAATAACTTCTTTTTTAAAAAAATATTTTTTATCCCACATGCACAAAAATGGCGCTTTTAGATAGCTGACGACAGGGAGTAAAGTCACTTATTTGTTCGACCATATGAAAATGGCGTCCATTTTCTCCCATGTGCAAACATAACCGCTGATCCCATGCGATATTTTTGCCCAAGGGAGAAAACGGCCGCCATTTTCATATAAGTCGAACAAGTGACTGACTTTTATTCTCTGTCGTCTGCTATCTGAAATCGCCACTTTTGTGCATTAGGAATAAAAAATATCGTAAGTAACATGGGAATAAAGGCAGCCAATTTGTTTACGATGTTTTTTGTGACACTCGTTCCGGTCTCGGGGCGCCCTCGACCTCCACTCGTGTCACAAAAATCACCGTCAACAAATGGCTGCCTTTATACCCTTGTTGCTTAATATACTATTATTATTTTTCCATAGGAATTAAGATTTTCAAAACATTCAAATTCAAATATTTTTGATATTTAAAAATGTTTTATAATAATTAAAGGTGACCGAGTGATAAAATCATTATTTTTTACTATAAAAAATATTTTTACTGTAACTTCTTGCAATTATTATTTTCTAGAATTTTTAACTAACATTCTTCTTTAAATCAATTATTTACAATAATTTTTTTAAAAAATTCTGAGAATTTTCAAATGTATTTGTTTACAATTCAATTTTACGAAATTTCATCGATTATTCAGAAATTCTTCAATTAAAATATATATATTTGAAAATAAAAACTTCAAATAATTTCAATTAAACTTTTTGAAAAAAAATAATTCTACAGAATTTTTAGTTAAAAATATGATAAATTCAAATTTTCAAAGATTTCAATTTGAAACTTTTTCGAAATTCAATTATTTCTAAAAATTCACGCCATAATGCTTTTAATATTTAATTATGTAAAATTTTAACTGAAATTCACTTAAATCAATTTCTATTAGAAAATTCTACGAGAATTCAATTAATTGAATAATTGAATGTTTCTGAATATTGAATTCTCATAAAGAATTTTATTAAAAAATTTTTAAATAATTTAATTTTTTCGACGAATTTTAATAAAATTTTTTTATAATAATTACATTTTTCAAGGTATAATAATTCAAATTGTACAAAAAATAATTGAAATTCTGCGATGAGATTGATTATTTATGAAAATAATGGAATTATTGCCATGAAATTTATAAAAAATTTGTAGATTAATAATAGAATTCCTGTAAAATTATTTTATTATTTATGAAAATAATTGAACATTTGCGTAGAATTTTGAAAAATTTTTTTTTAAATAATTGAATTCTTTTGGAAAATTTTATTAAAATATATTGATTATCATTAAATTCAGGAAAATTTTTGCAAATAATTGAAATTTTTCCAAGAATTTTATGAATATTTTTGAAAATAATTTAATTTCGAAGAAGAATTTTATTACTTATAAAAAGAATTGAAATTTTTACGAGAATTTCTTAAAATTTTTGAATGTAATCGAATTTCTACGAAGAATTTTATTATTTTTGAAAATAATTTAATTTTTGCAATTATTTGAAACGTCTCCAAAATTCAAATTTTTTTGGGTGTTTTTAACTAAATTTCCTCGTTAATTTCTTTATTTTTAAAAATTAATTAAATATATATATATTAAAAAATTTAACTAATTTCAGAATAATTTAAATTTTGAAAATTTTTTCAAAAATTTAAGTTCTTTAGAATTTTTAATGAAATTCATTCAAAATTGAAATTTTATTAAATTTGAAATTAAATCTTTTAAAGTTCATCTATTTATGAAAATTGTAAACGAAACTATGTTAAAATTCAATTAATTTTGAAATGTATAAATAAGATTTTAAATTATTCATTAAGTAAATAATTTCTAAGTTATACCTAATTTTATGATACAGTTCTTCAAGAATTAAGTTATTTAAAAAAGAATTATTGTCAGAAATGGAAAACGCTGAAATTTTTGTATTAGAATTTTTGTTTTTGTAGAAAAAACTATTAATAATAAAATTTGAATTATTTGAATGTTAATTATTTTTCTAGAGGTCTGATGCATTCTGTTCAATGAACCACCTTATAATTTATAAAATTCTTTACGATATCTATATTATTTAAATCATTAACATAAAAAAACATATTTATATTATGTTGTCGTGTTAATAATCTAAATCAGAAATAAAACGCACTAAATTCTATAACATTGATTTTAAATTTTATGATTACACTTTGAAAAAGATTTCAAAAAAAAGAAAAACTTATTTAATTTTTATTAGAAAAAGGTGAAAAAGGGGACAAATCGTCAAAATAGTTGAAAAAGGTGATAAAATTGAAAATAAGGGGACAAAAGGGGACCAACTGTGATGCCTGATAATTAAAAAAATAAGTCTTCTCTTATTAATAAGAAAATAACAAATAACCAATAAAGCAAACATAAACACCTTCTTCAAAATCTACCTAAGTTTCCAGCATTATAACTTTTGACAGAAATTAACTTAGATGAGAAGTCTTGACAAAAAGAAAAAAAAACTGGAAAATATGTAAATGTAAGATGTAGGGAGTGAGCCAATACATGTGGGAAAAATTGTCTGAACAGGGCAGAAGTCTTTTAGTCAATTCAGCAAGTTGGAATAATTCATGTCTAGAATCGAGTAAATGTGCTTTTTAAATCACGCGAATGGAATAATTTGTAAAGTTTCGCTGAAGTTTGAAGCAAATAAAAAAAATGTTTAAATAAAAACTCACCACGAGAAGAATACATCGATTCTCGGACGTGACGCCTCCACAACCGAGCCAGCTTCCAATTACGGCGAGAGTACCAGCAGCTATCAGCGCGTAAGCCAAAATCGGATACGTAGACGTTGCCATTAGTGAAATGTAACTGTGTTTTGACACAACAGTCCACACACCAATGCCACCAACCACCAGACCGGAAAGCTAAAACAAACAAAGGCCACCGGTTATGCACACATTTTGAAATATTCTAGAATAGGATTACATGCAGCAAATAAAACGTCAGTGAACTCGCGGGAAACAGCTTCACATTTTTCACTCGAAAATATTAAATCACAATCAAAACGATCGAGCTTATATACGTTCAGTTTTTTTTAACTCAGACGAGTTCAATATTTCACCATGACTCTTCGCACCGCGGCAGAAATGCTTTTTTCAATGCCAAAAATTGCATCGAAATAAAAGAAATATTATTTTCTTATATTAGGAGCTTTTAACACTGTTCTTTGTTTTCCTTGCACTGAGACAAAAATGCTATTAAATCTATAGCACGCATATTCAAAAACTTTCAAAAATAAATGCGATTAATTTGAAGTAATATTTGTTTAGTTTATAGCACTGGTATTGAAGGGTGAATCTCTCAAAAAGAGCAAATTCAAAATTAAGATTAAATAAAAAATAAAAGTATCAAAAACATTGATATAACTGTTCCTATAAGAAGAGGAGGACTATATTATTAAGTCTCTAAAATACGTTGTTACCATGTTTATGAATTTTAAACTTTATAAAACAATTATTTAATATTTAATAATGTTTCCTTATTTTGCAAGTACAATATTTGAATTAGTTTAAAAGAGATGTTACTCAGGGGTTTTTGGAGTCGATGATTACAAATCTGCTAATAGTTTTTCAAAATTCAAAATGTCTGATCCATTAAGGAGGACGAATTTTAAAAATATTATTGGATATGCTTGAAAATGGTGTATATGTTATAGGTTCAAAGACCAAAAACGCTCATTGAGTGAAAATATAGTCCACAACCTGTTGTGGCTCCTTCAATTTGTCCACAACGCGAAATTCGTGTTGTGGCATGACAAAAAGTGTTCAAAACGCGTTGTGGTGATTTGAAAAGGGCCACAACGCGAAATTCTCTTTGTGGCTGCTATAATATTCGGCCACAACGCATTGTGGTAATTAACCCATTAATGCCCAAATGACCAAAATTTTTACTTTGACTTCAATACACGATTTGAAGTATTTATAAACAATAAATTTTAGCAGCAATTAAATGTAGGGGGTTTGGGAAGTCGCTCTTTCAGATTCTGGGGTCAAAATAGCGATTCGATCAACACAAAATCCAATATGACGGCTATTTTGAAAAAAAACCCAAAAAAAGTACATTTTTTTTAAAAAAATTTTTTTTCAGATCTAAAAAAATTTTTTAAACCTTTCTTAAGCTATTCTTATTTCAAGATGGCGGAATTAAAATTTTGAAAAAGTAAATGCATTATAGTAAAAAAAATTAAAATTTACACCAACATTCAAAAAGTTTGCAAATTCGATTCAAAATGTATACTCAGGGGTTTTCGGGGTCGCTGATGACGAACCCGATGTCAGTTTTTCGAAATTAAAAATGTCGGATCCAATATGGCGGACATTTTTTTAAAACAATTTGGATTCGCTTGAATCCAATGGAATTTCATTTTTTGCTCTCTCTCTTTATAGCTGTTCTATGAAACCGGCATTTGTAAAATTTGTTCTACTAATTTTATGATCAAAATAAATTTTCTTTAAAAATGTCCGCCATATTGAATCCGCCATTTTGAGTTTTTAAAAACAGACATCGGACTCGTCATTAGCGACCCCGAAAAACCCCGAGTGATAATTTTCAAGCGAATCCAAAATTTTTATAAAAAACCCAGTAAAAAAGGATTTTTTAATATAGCATTTTGGACGATTGAGCAAGCCGTCTGCTCAATTGTCCAAACGGCATTTGGACAATTGGACTGGTTGCTCAATTATCCGATGCATTAGGTCCAATCATCCCAAATGTTTTTCGTGGCTAAAAAACTGCTGAATTAAGAAAAAAAGTACTGAAATGTTACAGAAACTTTAGAGAATTCTTAATTCCAGACAAATACAGAAAAATTAGGTATAAAAATACCTCGAGTGAGGAAAAAGAACAAGATTTCTAAAATATCACTTTTTAACTGACAGTGCAATGCTGTACTTGGAATTTAGTTGGCAAAGAAGTGAAAATTCTGATAAAGAGAAACACTTCATTATCCACTCTCAATACTCCTCATGTGGTAATATATTGTATAGATTTCGGTTTCTCATTTTAAAAAAGAGATAACTCAGCAAAATAAAATATTATTGTTAATTCACTATTATTGAAAATCTACAAATATACATATTACCACATGAGGAGTATTGGGAGTGGATAATGAAGTGTTTCTCTTTATCAGAATCCTCACTTCTTTGCCAACTAAATTCCAAGTACAGCATTGCACTGCCAGTTAAAAAGTGATATTTTAGAAATCTTGTTCTTTTTCCTCACTCGAGGTATTTTTATACCTAATTTTTCTGTATTTGTCTGCAATTAAGAATTCTCTAAAGTTTCTGTAACATTTCAGTACTTTTTTTCTTAATTCAGCAGTTTTTTAGCCACGAAAAACATTTAGGATGATTGGACCTAATGCATCGGATAATTGAGCAACCAGTCCAATTGTCCAAATGCCGTTTGGACAATTGAGCAGACGGCTTGCTTAATCGTCCAAAATTCTATATTAAAAAATCCTTTTTTACTGGGAATGTCCGCCATATTGGATCCGCCATTTTGAATTTTGAAAAACTGACATCGGATTCGTCATCAGCGACCCCGAACGTATGGACTTTTCATCCGAAGTTTTGAAGTTATGTTTTACTTCTTGATCTGTTAACATTGATCTTTTAGAGAACATATTGGGTCTTAATTTGGGAGTTTCGACCTAAAAAGTAGTAAATCGTCTATTTTTTGGTCTCAGTGCGAGTATAAATTTATTGAAGTAATTAACTTGTATATTCGATAATTTTTGAAATAATTATATTTTTATTCATCAAAAATGATTTTTGAAATAAGATGATATTCGTGAATGCAATCCGAGCATATATAGTCTTAAATTTCGAGGTGCATCTCGATAAAAGTTTAAAAAACGAAAATAAATAAAGCAGAAAAAGGGGTTCTGTAATAAATAAGAATTTAGAGATAACAAATAAGCGGTGTAATATCGCGAACACGAAAATATCAAATGTATATATCGATATCTTGGGAACACATCCGGTTTGAGCATTGTTTTTTAAAATCGAAGTAAGACCAAAGACCCCGAGGGAGTGTGTGAGGGCATAAAGTAATCTCGAGAACGTAGAACTTATGGCGGCGTAAATATTGTTCGATGGGATTTACGATATCGAGCCAAGAATTCCTTGAGATATACAAGCGCTAGTCTCTTGTGAATCGCACCTGAGGGAAAATAATCACAGAGGTAGTGTGTCGTCGCGTATTAGACAATATGAACATCCTTTTCATCTTCACTCTTCTACCTTCAAGATCACATTTTATTTTTCATTATTGCGCACGGTAGGCTTTTGTCTTTGTTCTACTCATCTATTCATATATACCGTTATTTGTTTGTAAATAATTAAAAAATCATTTTTCATTCTGGCAAACAGTTGCTTCATATTAACGTATTTTTAAATCAAAAGGCAATTAGTATAATTAGAAAGTGTTTCTGAAAAAGTGGGAGCGCAATTTTATGTTTTGTGACAAGTAATTTTGCATGAGACGTTCCGCTGAGCTTTGCTTTTGCTTTCAATGCCATATTACAAAACTTATTTAAAAATCCTAAGAAAAACTTTCGTTAAGCTTAAAATGTCCATCTCAAGGAAAAGTTTACACCGGAAGCTCGAGGGAAGCTTAGAAATATTCCATTCACACAGAGAAATGTCATTAAAAATTTCTAATTTCAGTTTTAGTAATTTAGTTTTGATCCACAAACTAGTCTACTTTTGCATGTTTTAGATGAATACGAATCTGGCATCAGATATTCAAAATGAAGGATCCAATATGGAGGACATGAAAATTAAAATTCGAACAAATTTTCTTAAAACTTTCTACTCGGGGATTTTTAGAGTCGCTAAAAACGAATCTGATATCGCAGACTTTCAAAATTCAAAGTGATGGATACAATATCCCATATGTAGAAATTTCCTTTAGTTATTCTTATCAAAAATTAAATTCTAGTAGGATTCTTGTAAGGGAATATTTAGGAAAATGGATTGGCTACGGGAATTTATGTGATGCTCAGATCTTGCAAAAATTGCATTACAAGGAAATCTAGTAACAAGAACCCCACAAGAACCTTTTAAGAAATACTATTTTTCATCGTTGTTGTTTAATTATCATTTTAGGTTATTAATAAATAATTTATTAATATAAATAATAGAATTAAAAAAGTTATAAAGAAAAAATAGTTATTATCTGTATTATTAAATGAAGAAAATAAATTAAGTGTAAAAATAATTACAAGTAAGTAGTAACAAAGCAACAAAAATAGAAGAATTAAAATTTTATTACGGACACTTTCTTGGACATCGAATAACTATATAATATAGTTTTTTATTATTATATATATATCGCAAAAACGATGTACTATTAAATTGTAAACGTTCAATATCATTATCCAATGCATTTAAACTACTAATTAAAAAATATTACTCAAGTTCACATGAGTACAATAATTATATAGGTTATTTAAAAAATTAAAATCAATAGTTTGTTTCAAAACATTCAAATTTGATCTGATTCGCATAAAACTTGTTACTCGAGGGTTTTTGGGGTTGCTGATTACGAATCTCAGGTCACTTTAAAAAATTCAATATGGCGGATCCAATATGGCAGAAAAAATTGTCAAATTTGGTGCAATTCCCTTAAAAACTGTTACTCAAGGGTTTTTAAGGTCGCTGATTACGAATCTGAAGTCACGTTTTAGAAATTAAACATGGCGGATCCAATATAGTGGAAAATTTTAAAATTGATTAGATTCGTTTAAAACTCAATTTTTGGGGGGTTTATGGGGTCACTTTTAAGAAATTCTAACTTCATATTGACCTACAATGTAATTAATTTATTATTTTTACCAGTTTTAAGCGAATTAGATCAAATTTAAGGATTTTTTCTCAGCTATACTGGATCCGTTTTGTTTAATTTACAAAAAGTGACTTCAGATTGGTAAACAGCGACCACAAAAACCACTGAGTAATAAGTTTTTGACAAATCTGATCAAATTTAAAAATCTGTCAACCATATTGGATCCGCCATGATTAATTTCTAAAAAGTGACTTAAGATTCGTAATCAGCCACCCTAAAAACCCTGGAGTAGCAATTTTCAAGATAATTGCACCAAATTTGAAAATTTTTTCCGCCATTTTAAGCTAATTTAAATTACTTTATACACGGAGAAAATTTCTTTCGTAATGATTACAATAGTCTATATTACAGCTCGGATATGTGACCACTTTTTGTAATGATTACGAAAACTGTAATTTATTAAGAATTTAGTATACAGAAGCATTTATACAGTTCTCTCATATGCGAGAATTAATTGACGAATATTCGAGTTGCACATGAGCACAAATACACGCGCTTGCACACGCGACGGAAAATGTTCATTGAAACGATTCACCTATGCCCTATAGGAGTAATGCACGCTGATTACACTTGTGCGCACTGAAGGACTGCACCGGCTGGTGAAATAGTTGGCAAACTACACGGTGCCAGGTGGAACACAGTACCTTTTACCTTTCGTTATAGGAGAGAAAAGGTAAAGGTAACTTCCGGGTGGTATACGGATGTATATGCTAATCTACCAACTCGATAGAAGTTTCGTGAGAAGAGGTGTCGAGTTCAGAGAACAACCTACTGGTAGTCAAATTTAATTTAGAGGCTCTCTTCGTTAAACATTATGTACTTTCTGCTTCCGCTTCGGTTTCAACGAAAACGGATATGTAAAGCAGTTTCTTCAAGAATGTTGTGTAAACTTTGTAATTTTCGCGCATAATGCTACTCTAAAGACAAGTAATATACACAGAGCAACATTTTCTTCTAATTACTTTGTTTCGTATTTGTTTTTCAAGGAATGATGGCGACACGCTTCTTGACACAATATTTCTAATTACATTTTTTGAAAAGCATATACTGAAAATATTTTAGAGAAAAGAATTTTTTTTTCAGTTATTAAAGTAGATAATTCGAAAGAATTTTCGCTCATGCGTTTTAAATCTCCTTTTACGATCTTTGACCAAAAAGTTTTGAATACAATATGATTAAGAATTTTACAAAATCTTCAAGAAGCTGATAAGTACAGGCTTCGCACTCATCTACTAAAACCTACTATTTACTACTTTTTTTACGCTATGCTACTATTTGGATACTTTTTTTAGATTTCAGCCACTAAAAGCTACTTATTCTGTTTTTTTTGGAGAATTTTCACTACTTTAAATTCGCTAATTTTTAGAAATCAAAAAGCTATTCTCAAAAATTAAAATCAAATTCTTTGAAAAGATTCAATTACTATCAAAAAATATTCGAAATTAAATTATTTTCAATATCTAGTATTTTCATAAAATTTCACAAAAGAATTCAATTATTTAAAAAAAAGATTGATAAAATTTATCCAAAATTTAATTATTTTCATAAATAACAAAATTTCCACAGGAATTCAATTAATTTACAATAGTATTTTCGAAAAATTTCAAAAAAATCAATTCTATAACAAAATGTTTATACAATTCTTTACAAATATTTCAATTACTTTCACTAATAATAACATTTTTCATCAGAATTCAATTTTTTAAACAAATTTTTGATAAAATTCTAAACAAGAATTCAATTATTTTCATATAAAAATTCGTCGCAGGATTTCAATTATTTTTAATAAAATTTTTTAGGAATTGCTCAAAAAAATGTAATTATTTTTAAAATTGTTTAGAAGAATTCAA
Source organism: Leptopilina heterotoma (assembly GCF_015476425.1). NCBI lineage: Eukaryota > Metazoa > Arthropoda > Insecta > Hymenoptera > Figitidae > Leptopilina > Leptopilina heterotoma. The sequence goes on from NW_025110845.1 coordinate 833,933, forward strand.
TTATTTACAAAAATATTAGATTAGTTTACACGAATTCAATTATTTTTAAAAATATTAGAATTTTTTTACAGGAATTCAATTATTTACAAAAACATTAGTATTTTTTACAGGAATTCAATTATTTTCAAATATTTTAATAAAATTGTTCTAAAGAAATCAATTATTTTAAATACAAGTTAAATTAAATTTTTTTGAAATAATTCAATTATTCTTTTAGATTTTAATAAAATTCTTTCCAAGAATTTAATTATTTACATAATAAATAATTCTTCGAAAGAATTCAATTATGTCGATAAATAACAAAATTATTCTTGAAAATTAAATTATTTTAAGGCATTATCATATAAAATTCTTTGAAAAATTCAATTATTTTCATAAATAAGAAAAATCACAAAAACTAAAAAAAAAATTTTTTTCATCACAAAAATTCAATTATTTAAATAAATTTAAATAAAATCATTCGCAAGATTTTAATATGATAAAATGCTTTTTAGGAATTCAATTATTTTCAATAAAATTTAATAAAATGCCACACAGGCATTCAATTATTCTCAAAAATTTAAATAGAATTCTTTGTAAAATTTAATTATTTTTAAAAACTTTTCACAATTCAATAATTTTTAAAATCTTCTATTTTCAATTTTCATAAAATTTTTAAACAGAATTTAATTATTTATAAATTTTTTTGTAATAAGCTTCGTAAGTAATTCAATTATTTTCATGAATAATAAAATTCATCGCAGGATTTCAATTATTTTTCATACAATTTTTCAGGAATTGCTCAAAAAATGTAATTATTCTTAAAAATTTAATTGCAATTTCTTGAAAAAATCCATTATTTAAAAAATGTTTTTTTAAATTGTTTAAAAGAAATCAATTATTTATAAAAATATTAGATTTTTTCAAAGGAATTCAATTATTTACAAAAATATTAGAATTTTTTTACAGGAATTCAATTATTTACAAAAATATTCGAATTTTTCACAGGAAATCAATTATTCTTTTAGATTTTATTAAAATTCTTTTCAAGAATTTAATTATTTACATAAATAATTCTTCGAAAGAATTCAATTATGTTGATAATTAACAAAATTGTTCCCAAAAATTAAATTATTTTAATGCATTATAATATAAAATTCTTTGAAAAATGCAATAATTATTTTCATAAATAACAATATTCATCACAAGAATTCAATTATTTTTAAAAGTAATAAATTTCTTCTTGGAAATTCAATTATTTTTAAAAATTCAAGTAAAATCGTTCGCAAGAATTCAATATAAATGATAAAATGCTTTTTAGGAATTCAATTATTTTCAAAAAAATTTAATAAAATGCCACACAGGCATTCAATTATTCTCAAAAATTTAAAATTAGAATTTAGAATTCTTTGTAAAATTTAATTATTTTTAAAACCTTTCGCAATTCAATGTTTTACAAAATCTACTATTTTCATAAAATTTCCAAACAGAATTTAATTATTTAAACATTTTTTGTAATAATCTTCGTAAGTAATTCAATTATTTTCATGAATAATAAAAATTTCTCAGGAATTCAATTATTTAAATTAGAATTTGTACAAAATTAGTCTAAATAAATGAATTATTTCAAAATTTTTATAAAATTCTTTGTAAAAATTAAATTATTTTGATGAATATTTAAATTCTTTTATGAATAATAAAATTCGTTGCAGGAATTCGATTCATTAGCAGGATAAGAAAGAAGTAAATGTTTTTGATGAAAATTTGGAAAAAGTCAGGAAAATAAAATATAGAATGGAATTTTTGTCAGTTTTGTAAAGTGTGTAAAACGAGTTTTTTTGGTCGACAAGTTTAATTTTTCGATAGCTATACTTTTTTACTACTTTTTTTTAGTTTGAAAGCTACTTTTTGCTACTTTTTTAAATTTAATTATTGAGTGCTAAGTCTACAAGTATCATGTACAAAATTTGTCGTTATAAAATAAAAACGCATTAAATCTTCAGCGCCATTTTATTTACCCTTGAAAAAAGGCAAATGTCACTTTTGATAAAACTTAATCTAACGAGAATCTAATTGGAATTTCTACACGTCGGAAAGTATTCTTTCAATCAAAGACAGATTGTAACATCTGCATTTTCCAGCAATCAATATCCTCCCAACTGTAAAGTTGTCTGAAAACTTTTTTCTTTCCGCTCCTCGTTCAATATAATCCATTCTTTAATTTATTTGAATGACATTTAAATTAAGAACCTCCTGATTATTATACGACTTTTAGGCAAACTTCTATAATTAAGCAAATGAGATTTGCACCATTGGTGCGATTTATCAGATCGTAATTTGGCAATAATATTAAATCTTTGCCACTATAGCTTTATTTGAAATTTCAACGAAATATTATTATAAATAAATAAACGGAAACAATTGAGTAGATTATATACAGAAGCTGTGAAGCAACGTGTGGAGTCTGATTGAAGAGGAAAAATATTTGACTATAAACACGTATGTCTTATCAACGACATTATTTGAAAGTTAACTTGAAAGGGTTTATGATGGAGAGTGCGTGTGCCCGAAACGTGTCGAGGTTCGTAAACGAGGTAGATGAAAAAAAGAGCCGTAAACGAGTTGTCTTGATTGAGGACCGTTATATCTCAACCTTGCCTTACCTTGCTGCAGCGGCAGCAGAGGCGGTAGGAAATCTGGAGATGGCAAGGACAGGTTTTTTGGAATTCGAGCGCTGTGTCCCTTCACGCCCACGCTTCTTATCTTTGGGAAGGTCTCCTCCGCTCTCCAATAAGCACCATCGACACGGGAAATAAAGTCTTTAGGTGTAAAATCAAACTGACTTTTATAGGCATTCCTCTCTCTCTCTCTCTCCAAATCAGGAACAATTTTTAAGCTTTTACTCTTCTCTGTGGGTGGTGAATGATGAATGTTAGTTTGACATTTTAGATTTAAAGAAAGAAAAATGAAAAAAACTTTCACAAGAGGTCAAAACACTCTTATAGTTAAAATTTATGACCTAGTAAATTTTCTAATTTCATCGCCGTTTATTATTTTCAGTCACAATGCGTAATACCGCACAGGTTGCATCTTACTTAAAACTATTTTCCCAAAATAAAATAAGTCTTTACTTTTCATATTTATTTAAATATCCCTGAAATATTTACATAAATAAATATTTTTTTATGAAGAATCAGTAATGGAGATATTAGTACTTTTTGACTATCACATTCTAAAGATTCAAAGGATGCAAAATATCAAGTTATCTCTTGTAATTTTGCCTTGTTTTCAAAGAAAGCTTTTCAACATGAAAATGCATCATTAGTGAATATATCAGGATGATGCTTTTAGTTGCAATATTCAAAACTATTAGGTACAAAAATATTTAGCGAATTAAGCCATCGTTAGAGAGTTATAAACTCCTGAATAAAGCTTAATAATGAAATAATGATTTTGAACCTACTAATAATTTAAAGAACTTCTTTATCGAGGATTGCATTACTAATCAAAAACACTTCATTCCAAATCTTTATATAAATAATAATTCTTCACACGGAGAAAATTTCTTTCGTAATGATTACAATAGTTTATATTACAGCTCGGATATGTGACCACTTTTGTAATGATTACGAAAACTATGTAATTTATTAAGAATTTAGTAGGAGCGATTACTATAGTTACTTTAATGAATCCAAACACTGTATTAATCGTGTTGAAATCTATTTTTTGGAATCATTAATAGTTTAGATGTACAGGTTCAGAAAGGGTACTGTAGGCATTCACGCAGAGACTTGTTATAATTACAATAGTCTACGTTAAAAGGAAATCTTGGATTCTGTTCACATTTGAAGCGGTCTAAGGAAATCAGTGATACAAACTGTAGTAGCCTTTACAACAGGACTATGTTAAACACCCCCCTTGAAACCCACCCCTATTTCATAATTATTCTTACATACTGTCAATAGTTTTGAACAATTAAAAAAATAATTTAATCTGATAAATCTGATAATTTTTTTTATTTTTTTGTCCGCCATATTGGATTTGTCATTTTGAATTTTTGAAAACTGCCATCGGATTCGTAATAAGCGACCCCGAAAATCCCCGAGTAACAAATTTTATGCGAATTTGATAGATTTTTAAATTTATCGTCCGCCATGTTGGATCCGCCATTTTGAATTTTTGACATTTTGAAAACTGACATCGGATTCGTATTCAGCGACCCCGAAAACCCCCAAGTAACTATTTTTAGACGAATCTGATGAATTTTCAATTTATCGTCTGGCATGTTGGATCCGCCATTTTGAATTTTTGAAAACTAACATTGAATTCGTAAACAGAGACCCCGAAAACCCCCGAGTAACAAATTTTAGGCGAATTTGGCAGATTTTTTAATTGTTTCGTTTTTTTGGGGTAGTTTTTATTTATTTTTTTTACCCTGAGGTAAAATTTTGTTATTAATTTTTTACAAAGTTTATAATATTTTAAAACATATGTTACTTTGAAAGCCGAAATAGTATATTGTGCAACAAGTACAGAAAGAAGCTGTTTTCCGACGAGTGCAAAGTTTGCTGTCTCGAGCGAAGCGAGGGCAGCAATTTGCACGAAGTTGGAAAATCTTCTTTCGTACGTGTTGCACACAGTACTTTGTGCAACACCTTTTGGTTTTGATAAAAAAAGCTGTTTGAAAACGCTAGTTGACGCCAATATACGTACTGTTTAGCAGGGTTTGGAACGTATGTTACCGCACGTAATATACGTGGTTTTCTACGCGTATATTACTGTAAAAAACAGGTATTCTACAAATAGAAAACAAATACCTATGTATATCACCAAAAAAACCCAAAAGTTTAAGAACTTTGCCGCACAAGTGCAACAAAGTAAGCACTTTGCCGTACTAGTGCAGCAAAATAAGCACTTTGCCGCGCTAGTGCAGCAAAGTACTGTTTTGCGCCTACTTTACAGGCATGAAAAGTATTACTTTCCTTACAGGTGTTGCACAAAATAATTTTTTTCTTGAATTTACACCTTTTTTTTCATTTTTTGAAGGGGTGTATTTCATAAAGGGTAGTATTTTGAAAAATGGCATTCATATGTATTTGTTACTCTCGCTCACCCCTTCAAAATGAGACCTTAGCGGAGTTGATCCGTTAAGTTTTAAGATAGTTATGATTTATTGAAGTAGGTGGTACATATGTGTACCACTGGCCATTAAAGGGTTAAAGATTGCGATACCAACTAATTGTTGTATTTCTGGTCCTTCTTGGAAGTTATTCAGATAAGAATTGTTTCCAGTTCAGGGCACCTTGAAGATAAAAAACCAACAGGTTTTAAATTTTTAGAACCACCCCCTCCCCTTAATTTTTAAAATACGAAAAACCGACAATATGGGCTCTTTTCTAAAAAGGACAGTTTTTCTATTAAAAAACCATTTTTTTACAAGATTAATGATTATGTACAATTTTATTGTGTCATTTGAAGAAAAAGAATAGATATTAAACCTATTTAATATTTTTTGGCAGTCTCTATTATGAAAAAATTGACGCAATATCTAAATTTTCATTTCGACAATTGCGAAAAAAAAGACTCTAACTTCAATATCTCTGGTTCTTCTAGGAAGTTATTCAGATAAAAATTGTTTACAGTCCAGGACACCCTAAAGATGAAAAATCTAGAGGTTTTAAATTTTTCCACACCACCATTTTTAAAATACGGATTACTTTTGCAAATGACCGACAAAATGGGCCCTTTTCATTTTTATAAAGAACCAATGAAACCAAACAGTTAAATTATCCATAAATTAATGAAAACCGCATGATTCGACTTGTCAAAACATGTAGATTGATAATAAAAAATTTTTAAAAATTAAGATTTTGCTCCAAAATTACTAAATTGCGATTATCTCGAAAACTAGAACCGACAATATGGGCCCTTTTCATGTGGACGGCCACATATATTCTCTAAAAGGATTTAATAAAGTACCTATGTCCATACCAAATTTTATTGAAGATATATAAAATTAGGGTTTTGGCAGATTATTGAAGACAAAATTTTAATTAAAAATCTGTTTGAACAAAAATATATTTTACATATTTATTTTTAAAAATCACAGAAAATTGTGAGGTATACTTATTACATTGACACAAAAATAAATTCAAATAACCTGCAACCTCAATGATTAAAATGATTAATGGAATTAAAAATGGTTTACCAATGTTCTTGATTTAGATATACATTTTTATCAAAGAAAAAATTAATTTAAATGTTGATTATTTTTTAAGTTTGATATTTTTTGGCAAGCTTACACGTAAAGGATACTATTGATTGGACATTTAAAGATTGCTGCAAGATTACGTGCTTCTGGGATTGTGATAAATTAACTTGATAAAATAATTTATATCATTAAATTTGAAATATAAAATTGCTTTTTCAAATATAAAGTTTTATTCGTTAAATCATAAATTGTATTTGTTTAAAACTATTTATTATCCAACTAAAATTGCTTGTTTGAAAGCAGTAAACGACACTATTTTTTTAATGAGCTTTAAGTATTTATTCATAAATATGTAATTTATAAATTCATAAATATGTAATTTATAAATATCGTCATAAACCTCATAACTGACTCTTAAAATATATAAAAAAAATTTGAACTTGATGTGTAATTTTGCAATGATTTTCTTAATACCTACCTATCTAGAAAAATCAATTTCTTGCACAGAAATTTGATTCAAAAATGCAGAAGTCACTCTGTCAGGTAGGGAAGGAAATTTCTCATTAAGCATATCCTGACATAAATCACCTGAAGCATAAACATTAAACATTTCTCTCGTACATATTATACAGGGAGTACTTATCGTTAAATGTATCCTAGTTTTCACGCGTCCTAATCTATGCTTTCGTACATCCGCTCATATCCTACACGACAAACACACACACGTATTTTGAGAGATGTGTTAAATAATGTTCAAATTGGTGTACATAGTGTACAGTATGTATACGGCAAAGTTTGCAAGGTGAAATAGCGGGCAGTCATTGATTGCGTCCAATGAGGGGAAGTAGCCATCCCCCACTATATCCCCGAGGCCTGGGTCCAAGGGCTGTCGAAACCTTAATCTTCCCGTATATGAGCCCTGTAGTAACCATACACTGAAAAAAAAGTTCTGGTTGGAATTACCAGAAAACCTGTTTTTAACTAGAATTTCGTGTTAAATATGCCCTAACTAGATTTTTTCTGGTTAGGTTAACCAGAATTCTAGTTAATTTAACCAGAATTCTGGTTGTTTTAACTAGAATATCGTGTTAAATATACCCTAAACAGAACTTTTTTTTCAGTGTATAATAATATAATGTTAAAAAAATTATTTCACGAAATTTATATTCTTTCTAATTAAAAATTAATAAAATTTAGAATTAATTTGCACTTCAGAAGTATATAAATGCGATGTACCTATATATGCTTTTGATTTCATGTCAGTAATATACCAAGGGAATATATAAATGCAATAGCCTCAATTGCAACAAAACATTTATTTGCTTCTCATTCTTCTCTTAATTTTTGTGATAATGAAAATTTGAGGCAGTTTTATGCGATAATTTGATCGCACTGTCAATATCGAATTCGGCTTGCAGCACGGGTGTTGAGTATTTCCTGGTTGGTGAGGTAAAGGTTACTTCCCCTCACAGGACGGAATTGATGATGACTCGAAATGGCAAGGGTATAGTGAGTTAAAGCTCAAACGCATAAATATATGTTTACTCCACGTGTTTGTCCTGCGCTTGATGGAAGAGGAGGGTCCTTCTCCCTCTTTAGAAAGTGGCTATCAGAATGTGTAGATCCTGAATTCTACTGCACTGACAAAGAGCCCGAATTCTATACCATGGAATCACTCAAATATTCATGATGCTATACGTGCAGTTTCATAATATGGATCCTTTGCTCTGTATATATATACGGTCCATCTTTAGAAAATCAGACATCAAAACACCTGCTTTTCATTAAAACAAATCTTTTATCCTCATCATTTCATAATTATATATATACTATACATATAATATGGACATATTCTATTCAATTCATTTTTTTCCTCTCTCCATTATTTATATACGAGAGATTTTTCAGTAGATAAAAATTATTGTACCGTTATTTCCAACTAAAATTTATAAAATTGTTCTACAATAATTTTTAAAGTGTGTTTCACTTTTTTAAATTAGATGTTATTTAAATAATTTAAAATTATTAAATTATTATAAATTGTTTTATTATGCTCAAACTAAAAAACGGTTCTACATTTTCAAACCGTGGTCAAAATCTTAAGAAATACTTAAAATGCAAAAAATATTTTTCTTTTTGTCCATAGATCCTGAGTAGAAATTTCTCAATTTTACCCTTCTATTTGAAAAGGTTCACAAAAACTTGTAATCAAAAGTTCTTTAAACAATAGGTTATAAATCAATAAACAAATGAATATGAGTGGAAAACTTACCTACGTCTTGCGGAAGGCACCTAACTTCATTATTTTTATTTAAAAAGTACCAAAATTTTAACAATTTTTATTATTTACAAATATTATGTCGTATTTTTTATGTGGATAGTAGATTTCTGTAAAATTTAACAAGTTACTAAATTTGTAAAAATAGAAAATTGTTAAAAAATTATGATTAAGAAATAGTAAATAAATACCTATTTTATGCATAATTTTTATTTTAGGAAAAAATGTAATAAAATTCGTTGCAGGAATTCAATTATTTTTACAAGTAATAAAATTTTTCTCATGAATTTATTGAAATATACAAAAATTAATCTATATATTATGAACATCTGATTCACTTTTCTCTCCTTAGCAACTGTATAAAATCATACTATGGCACCTCCGAATTGTTTATAGTAAAATGCAGATAAGGACCCATGAGGCCACACTTCGCCTTAGCGACATTTAGTCACTCGCCTGCTCTCGTTTAATAAAGACATACATTAAAACGTATTTCGTCTTTTATTGTGTTACTCAACCATTTATTTCTTTTATCCTTTTTAATCACTTAAGCGTTTAATATTAAATTTCCAATAGAATTCAATTATATAAAAAAAATTTAATAAATTTCGTTATAAGAATTCCATTATTTTCATAAATTATAAATTTTTTTTGAGGATTTAAATTATTTTTAATACAATTTAAAATAAAATCCAAAAGAATTCAATTATTAATGATTTTTAAAAATTCATCCTATAATGATTTTAATAATTTTTATTAGAAAATTCTACAAGAATTCAATTATTTAAAATATTTAAAATATTCCTGTGAAATTTTTATTATTTATGAAAATAATTAAATATTTGCGTACAATTGTATTAAAATTGTTTTTAAATAATTGAATTCTTTTGTGTAATTTTATTAAAATAGTAGATATTGAAAATCATTGAAATAAGGAAAATTTTTGAAAATAATTTTAATTTTGATAAGATATTTACTAAAATTTTTGAAAATAATTGAATTTTGAAGAAAAATTTTTTTATTTAAAAAGATAATATTTGGGAATTTGTAGTAATTTTATAGTAAATTTCGAATAATTGAATTTTGTGATAAGAATTTTATTACTTTTGAAAATAATTGAATTCCTGCAATCATTTGTAACTTCTTCAAAATTCAATTTTTTTAGTGTTTTTAACTAAAATTCTTCTATAAATCCATTATTTTCAATAATTAATTAAATATATATATTGTCAAATTTAACTAATTTTAGAAGATTTTGAATTATTAAAATTATTCAAAAATCTAAGTTCATTAAAATTTCTAATTAAATTCATTCAACATTGAAATTTTATAAAATTTCAAATTGAAACCGTTTGAAGTTCATTTATTTATGAAAATTGTAAACGCAACTCTTTTAAAATTGAATTAATTTTGAATTATTCAAGTAAAACTATTCATTAAATAATTTATTTATTTTATGATAGTTGTTCAAGATTCAAGTTATTAAAAAAGAAATTTTCGTCAGAAATAGAAAAAATTGAAGGTTTTTTTATTATAATTCGTGGTAATTTTGTAGTTTATGAGTCAAACAAAAAAGACAAAAATTTAGAATTTTTTTATGAATTCTAAAAATTTAATTTTTTTAGTACTTTTAATAAAAATTTCTGACTTTTCCTTGAATTCCCTATGTCAGAATATATGATTATTATAATTATAGGTAATAAAACTATATATTCCAATTCATATTTTATTTTTATAAAAAAAGTTTGAATTAAAAAGTTTATATTTTCTTATTTTTAAAATTGCTAATTTTATTTTAAAAAAGTGAGTTAGAAGTCAGTCGCTAGCGTAAGCGCGCAAATTGTTGCTAATACTAATAATTAATAATAATATAACAGCAAAAAATTTTCGCAATTTTTATAAAAATGTCTGTTCTTTTTCCAAGTAGAATTACAGAAAAAATTTATTATTGTATTTATATGCAATTTTGTGTATTTTTTAAAATTTAATGCAACGATACAGATAAATTAATTTTAAACATGTTAATTAGTGAATTTGATTTAATAAATTGAATTTATTTCTTAGTTTACAATTTAATTCAATGTCTCTGATTGAACTTTTTTGCATTTTTTTGACTACTTAAATAATATAAAAAGTGTACAATTATTGAGGGGAGAGAAAAAGAATGATAGCGATTCTTACTCCATTTAAGATAACAGTCTGACTTTAAGTTGTTATAGTCTTAAATTCAATTCCTCCCATGTGTTAACTTTAATTTTGTACTTCATTATTTACGTTATTTCTAAATAAGATGCATTAATTGTCGCATAGAAAAAATCTAATAACTCTTTAATTAACTTTACAAATATATTTATATATATTTATTTATACGCATTACCTACAAGAAGAAAAAAATCAATTTTTTTAAACAATCTACATAAAAGTATAAGATTTTACTCAAAAACTTTATGGTTTATAAAATAAAAGTGTTTCGAGAGTAAACTTTTAAGGTACTTGTTTAAAAAAGTATTCACTATGTATTTCCTTTTTTATTCTCGACATATCTACAAAGTTCGTTTGACACTGTAGTGAACCGTAGATATTCAACAGGCACAATGATCTACTTTTACAAACTCCAGCACACTTCACCGATACTGAAAACTTACAGGAAAAAGCCTATTGCATTTTAAATGGTTAACAAGTGAGATAAACGATTCTTTTCAATTTATCAAACGTCTCTTAAAAAATAACAATTCAAAATATCTGATTCACGTTAAAAATACTTTTCAATTTGAATTTTACTTATTTCCAATCTGAAACAAATAACGAATGAAAATAAATCAATCAAACATGAAAGAAATTTCTTAAATGTTGCTAGAAAATATTTTCCTTTTTCAAATACCCAGATGCGAATTTAGGTTGGCCGACAGAGTTAGAAGGTTGGTCCAATTTTGGTATGCAGAATTTCGCCAAATCTGGGCCATGTTGCGTTTAATAATAAAGGTAGAGATATACTTAATAACCCCAATATAATAATGTACTAATGGTGTAAATATTTAAACGTTGTTATTATTTATTTATAATTGGGTCTGCTGTCGTATAAGTTGTCGGGATAATCATTGGCACGTTGAGAAGGGCCAACCAAAAATTCGCATCTGCATATCGTATACTCACGGATATCCGAAAAACCACAATTTATTAATTTCTCAATTGTAATAAATCCCTTTTAGAAAAAGTCTATGCTTATTTAAATTACGAACGTAGATTTTGAAATCGAGTACCTTAATGCACTATCCAGCTCGCATTTATCTCTAATAATCTCTTTTTCCGATCGTAATTGTGGATTTATGTAATCCCCTCATTCAGTCTAACATTCGTTAATGCTCCTTCTATTTTACTTTCTACGAGAGCAATTTAAAAAACCACGAAAGTAAGGGAGAAAATTAATGAATAGCACTATACCCGCTCACATTCTCTATATAATTTATTTTTCTCCCTTAAATAGAGTTTTAAAATGAGAATTCCACACCAACGCGGGGCATTGGAGTAATTCTTCTGCAACATAAAAATAATTTGCACACAAAAAAGATAGTAAGGCGAATTAAAAACTTCGTTAAAGTAAAAGGGAAAAATAGAGAAAATATTAACTTGACTTCTTGTTTTAAATAGAAGCACCACAACACATTTTCAAATTGCTGTGATATTTTATTGGAATTTATATTTAAATATAAATCCATTCATGTATATGTTACACTCAGTCGAGGATATTAGAGAAATTGAATTTATCGATAATGATGATAATTATTCGCATCAAAAGTTATGATCAATCAGAGAAGAATCTCTAGTATCAATCGTCGAAACTTGAATTTATATAGTATCACGAGTTCCTCCTCGTTCATAGAATTCATTGAATCATTAACTACGAAGTGACGTGATTCCAATTGAAAAATAGGACCAATATTAATGATAATTAAATATTAAACATTTATAATTTGAAAAATTTATGTACTTCAATATATATTTTATTCATAATTCACTTCAATCAAATTTTTGTCAGTTTTAATAGATAGATTCTGTTTAATGATTACTGCATTGAGATATATTGTGAAATGAAAAGTTAGTTCAGATCCAGGGTTGACACAAAAAATTATTTTTTTTCCCTGACTTTTCCCTGATTTCCAGACAAAATTTTAACTTTTTCCCTGACCCTAAAGAATATTTTGATTCTCTCTAAAAATTATTAGATACTCAGAAAAAACATTCTATTACATTTACTTACGAATTTCTTTAATTGTAACATTATTCTCCAAACATCAATAACTTTATTTTTAAAGAAGTATTTAATTATTATTCTTAGACTCGGAGTAATTAATATCTTCCTGTTATATAAGAATTTAGATTTCCATGAAATTTTTCAAAAAAAATTAAATTATTTACAAAAATTATAATAAAATTCAATTATTTTCATAAATAATAAAATTCTTCACAGGGTATCAATTATTTTTATAATACAATTTTAAATAAACTCGAAAAATTAAATTATCTTTAAATATTTTTTTCAAGAATTAAATTACATTTCACAAAGAATGAAATTCTTCGCTGAAATTAAAAAATTTTCAAAATTTACTATTTTAATAAAAGTTCTCAAAAGAATTTAGTTATTTAAAGAAAATGTAATAAAATTGGTGGCAGGAATTCAATTATTTTTACAAGTAATAAAATTTTTCACATTAATTCAATTATATAAAAAAAATTAATAAATTTCGTTATAAGAATTCAATTATTTTCATAAATTATAAATTTTTTCTGAGGATTTTAATTATTTTTAATACAGTTATCAATTATTTTGAAAAATTCATCCTATAATTCTTTTAATATATTTATTAATATTCATTTTTAAATACAATTTTTATTGGAAAATTCTACGAAAATTCAATTCTTTAAATACAAAAATAAATAATTTACTGAATAAATGAATGTTTCTCTAAATTTAATTGAGGGCCTGAAACGGATAACTGCCTGAAACGCATGGTCGAAAGGGACTATACCAGTCAGATATCAGTGAAAGGCCTAAAGACGCTCACTATTCGATTAAAATTGTATTGAAAATAATTGAAATTCTATGATGAGTTTTATTATTTATGAAAATAATTGAATTTTTGTAAAAAAATGTTATTATTTATGAAAATAACTGAATTATTGCGAAGAAATTTATGAAAAATTTGTAAATAGTTGAATTTCTGTGAAATTTTTATTATTTATGAAAATAATTTAATGTTTGCTTAGAATTTTATCAACATTTTATTTTAAATAATTGAATTCGTTTGAAAAATTTTATTAAAATAGTAGATATTGAAAATTATTGAATTGAGGAAAATTTTTTGAAAATAATTGAAATTTTGCAAAGAATTTTATGAAAATTTTCGAAAATAATTGAAATTTGGAGAAGAATTTTATTATTTTTAAAAATAATTGAATTTTGACGAGAATTTTTTTAAATTTGTAACTTCTCCAAAATTGAATTTTTTCCAGTACTTTATAATAAAAATCCCTGACTTTTCCCTGATTTCCCTGACTAATTTATAACTTTCTCTGACTTCTCCCTGAATTCCCTGATCTATGGCAACCCTGAGTTCCATATACATTCATATTTTTAAATTAAAAAAACTAAGTACATTCTGAATGCAGTGTAACAAATTAAATGCTTAACATTTTAATTAAATATTAAATATCGCACAAAATAGCAAAAAGTAAAAAATTTTAATTGTTTTTTTAACGCAAGATATCAAAGTATCGAAGTGGACTAACTTTTATTCCGATATAGTTTGTCGGATTTTTCATTATTAAACTGATATTGAAATTTATTTAAATCAAAATGGAAAGTAAGAAAATAAATCCAATTTTGTCATTATTGTTAAGAAACTTTTTTACTTTAAACTAAAAAGAATAATTCACAAAGTCTCAAATGAGTTGAAAAAGAAATGTCAGAAAGGTTGTTTATGCTTTTTTGTATTTTAAAAAGAAAGTGTATGATAAAATAAATGATGTGTCTAATGTGATAAAATTCAGAGGTACATAAGAAGTGAGTGGATGATACCGCACATGGACGTATTTCATATTAGCATACGAGTCGCGAGATTTCTCGTCCTGATACACCTTATTTGCAACGTCAAGACCAATCCACTCAAAGTGCACAGATGTTTAAAACTTTGACGGGGATAAAATCTTGATTATCGATTCCATTCAGCAAAGGTAAGTTGCCTTCCCCTTTACCAGATCAAGTTGTTTCATTAAACTGTCCTTAATTTTAATTATAAGAGAAAAGAACAAAGGTAACATTTTTATAAGTTATTTGTCTCAATTTGATATCTTTAAAAAGGTGATACTAAAATGTAAATAAATTAAAAATTTTCTTTTGATTTAATTTAATATTCATTTTATTTTTGTTCTTAAAAAAACAAGAAGTGGGGGATACGGTAGGAGTGGCTTCAATCTGGGTTTCACTCTTGAGTTCGATAAATTAGTTGACGAACGGTTAATACTCTCACAAGCTTTACTCTTGAATTCGACAGAAGATGGACATTAAACAACAATTCACTTCGACAAGTGCTTTTACCCTTGTAATTTCAACTGGCTTTTACAACGGCAGAAGCAAACAACACAGCTTATTTTCAATCGTCATTATACTAGAAACGCCTCGACGATCGTGTATGTATGTTATGTGCTTGAGTTCTTTCTCCGTTAATTTGTGCTCCAAAAATTCCCGTTTTTATAATTTCTATGTTAATTTAATTCAGTTAATTCATTCTTTTTTTAGTCTTAATTCACCTGATTTTTTATAGATTATTATAGGAATAGACGTATCTTCGTCCTTTTCTTACTAATGGGATTTTCTAGTTAGTTCACATACCACCAGTACGTTTGCCGGATTTATGTAAATTATCTAAGATAATACTTAAGAAGATGTAAATAAATTATTGTTAAAGGATCCCACAGGAAACTTCGAGTCAAGATGATGGAAAAGAAATAAAAAAACAATTCCTTAACGTTTTCAACAGCAAAACTGTCCTCTTCAGAAATTACCGCTTATAACGACCATCCGTTTATACCGATGTCAGTCTTTTTTCAGATGTTTCTGGTTATAACGACGAATTTTAGTTTTGCATACAAACAATACTATGTCTGAGTCGTACCTTCTTTTGTCTTGTTTTTCCTAATATTCAATTCAATGAAGTTTAGAAAACAGTATTAAGTTGATAGTCACTCAAGCATCTTCGCTAATATTAACACAAGCAAAAATGACATCGCCTAAGCATAGAAAGTGCTTTTCAAATGAAGAAAAAAGGGTAATAATTCATCGATTAGAAGTAGGAGACTCAAATACTTCTCTTGCAAAAGAGTTTGTCGTGTCTCACTCGACAATCTCAACTATTTTTAAGCCAAAAGACAAAATTGAATCTTCATTTAATGCAAATGTTTTAAAACAGAAAACGCATAAGAACAAGCAAAAAGAAGTTGATGAAGCTTTATTAAAGTGGTTCAAGGTGCAACGAAATCGAGGGATTCCTATTAGTAGACCTATATTAGAAGTAAAGGCAAATTACTTTGCTATGGAATTAATTATTCTAGACTTTAAATTCACATCGAGTTGGAACCAAATACTTGTATACGTAATAGTTATGATTTTATATACAAAATTAAATCTTTTTCTATTCCAGATGATCATATTTTAATTATCTTAGATACTGCCTCTTGTTTACAAATGTTGACTCTGAACATGTTCATGATTCATTCATGAAACGTTATGCAACTACATCGCAATATTTAAACATCTCTTTGGATGATTTACTTTAGTCTTGCCAATTTCTTTTTGACAATATTTATTTTAAATTTATAGTAATGAATATTAAGAACAAATATATGGTACCCCTATGGATTCTTCCATCTCTGAATTATTTGCTGACATGGTTATGGATGACTTAGAAACCTCTTGTATTGCAAAACACTCTTTTAAACCATTATATTTTACTATAGATATGTCGATAACATGATCACTTGCAAATCAAAGAATAAAATCAATGAAATAGTTGATGTCTTCAATGGTTATGATGACAGGTTAGGATGACAGGTTTCAATTTGAAACACAGAACAATGGTTCTATTAACTTTCTTAATGTATTTCTTATCAATGAGAATAATAAACTTATTACTGGCTGCAATACAGAAAACCCACATTTTATGAAAATGTTTTTCGACATTCAAACTAGCCCAGTTCGAATGTCGAATATTCGACATTCGAGTTACTACAAAATTCGAACCGAACCGAGTTGTGTTCGGTTTTAGTACGCTAAAATGTCGAATTCTAAAATTCGACATTTCAGTCGCCCAGTTCGAATGTCGAATATTCGACATTCGAACTAGCCCAGTTCGAATGTCGAAAAACCGACATTCGAGTTAGCCCAGTTCGAATGTCGAATATTCGACATTCGACATTTCGGCGCCCCAAAACCGAACAAAACTCGGTTCGGTTCGAATTTTGCACAGCTCTAATAATTATTATTCTAAACATCCTTTTACTCAAAAATTTGCAATAGTTTATAATTTTATTGATAGAGTTATAAAACTCTCTTGTCTTAAATTGAAATTTCTTATTAAAACGAATAGAAAGATTTCATTTTTAGCTTAAATGTTAATCATGTGAAACATTGATTCAATTCGGAAATGTTGTCTCGAACCCTTCGTTCGAAATCTTGGGCCTAAGACTCTCAGCGGGATACCTGCTGCATGGTGGAGATACACCACTTCTCCGCACACAGGACTTAATCGGAGCTAACCGGATAAACATCATGTCAGTCATGCAATGTGACAGGAAATAACTTGTCTAATTACATTGCAAAAATGTCAAAGAAACTCTCATTTCTTTTCTTAATGAGATTATTATGTACACTTTAAAAGATACATAATATCAAAAACATTCGACTTCATTCGACTTCATTCATTCCCAGGTGGAAAAGTTAACGTTAGCTAACGTTAGCTAATGCTACTAACGTTAGATTAACGTTAACTAACGTTAGACTAACGTTAACTAACGTTAGACTAACGTTATAATCTGATATTAGTGATCAAAAAATGTCGTTAGACTAACGTTAGCCTAACCCTAGTTAACGTTAGTCTAACGTTAGTAGCATTAGCTAACGTTAACTTTTCCATCTGGGATTATTTAATATTTAAATATTTAAAATTAAAATTTTCACTATTGCTTAAAAAATTTTGTTAGCTTATAAAAGTTAATCTTTTTATAAATCTATTTTTGTCTTTATCTATATAGTTGGCAAGTGTGTTTGGTCATAATTCACAAATTTGATTGTAATATTTAGTTTTTCAAAACCATAATTATCACTATTAAATAATTATTATTTGTTAGTATGAAATTTTTATACACTGGTAAAGAAACTATTATTTTGTAAACATAAATCATAAATGGAGTATTGGGTGCAATAACTATATCTCTACTCCAAGTTAGAATTAGAAACACCCACAAGGGACTCTCGTTCATTCAATTTGCTGTATCTCAAGGTCATGAAACGACAGCCAATCGTCGCCTCTCCAACATAGATTGTGCGAATTCAAGCGCCAAAACGGTTATTGCATCCCGACTCTTAGTTAGGAAAAATATCTGACAAAATTCAATTAAACCATGCACATTACATTTAATAAAATAAAATGTTAAGGATAAGTTAAAATGCATATTCTACTAATATACTATTATTTTTACTCATTCGAATTTAGATAAATGTAAATGTTGGTATAAATCGAATGTAATTTTGAATTGCTTCGTATAATTGCACAGATAAATAATAATACAAATTGGATTAATATTGTAAATCATTTCGGAGTGAAATGAAGAAATAATTTTGCACTGTTTAAGGCACCTGCGAACATTGAATTTGAATTGTATATAGATAGTTCGTTAAACATATATATATTAAATATAGGTTGCGCTTTTAACGATCGTAAACCGATATCATCCCAGGGGAGCTTGATTAGTGTCGCTTTAACCAGGCAACAGTGTCATAGGCTGTCACAACATTACGTTTATGGGTAACTGAGTCTAATGATGAAATTGGATTTACCCTTAATGTTCCCTAGATACAGAAACTTCAAAATGATACTAACATTAACCCAGGATGAACATTGATTGACATCATTTAATGTTTAAAAAATAATACATTATTACAAAATACAAGTACTTCTGATAAATTGAAGTGGTACGTGCAGAAACAGCGTACTTATGCCTTTTTTAAATTTGAAAAACAATAATAAAAAGAGGATAGCGACATCTAGGAGGCATTGGTTAAGATTTTAGAAAAATTAACATCTAACTTGTGACAACAGATTAAAACAAAAACGTCATAAGTTTTCTTGATGGTTTAACTGAACATACTCAACAAAATTATTTTATTCACAGCGCAATACTATTTTTCTCATTGAAGAAAAAAATGAAGCAATTTAAAATATATCCACACTGAAAAAAAAGTGCTGTTGAATCAAATAGCTCCATGCTATTGAATTTCCCGTCATTGATTTAATGACACATTTTTTAATCGAAAAGTATATTGCTTAAAACGAAAAAATGAAACTGTTTAAATTAAAAGTACGGTACTGTAGAATTAATGATATTGTGCAAATTGTTTCTATAGTTCATCTATATATAGAAACAGAATAATTTATTGCTTCTTTGACATTATTCATTTAAAGCATCTAATAGATAAATTTGAAGAAAATGCATGTAAATTTAAATCAAATGAAAAATTGTTTGCTCCAAAGAAGCGCGCTCTGAAAACGAAAGCATATGCTTTCGTTTCAATGAGTGGTGCTATTGCGGACTGCCTATAGCATATGCTATAAAAATAAGAACACTATGTATTTGAGACATTGACAGGTACTAAATTTATTGAAATACTAACCCACATATATTTATATGTTTATTAAATCTGTCGTTTTTGAGATTCCAATATAAAAAAGTATTATTTAAATTCTTTTAATTAATTAATGACTAGTTAAATATAAATTCCCTATATAAATTTCCTTATATACGCGAAAAATCTCGAGCACGGTATTTAACCACAAAGTAAGTGCCCAACGTTGAGAAGCGGATGTATTACATTGCAGCGCGGCGGTTCTCGTCTATCACGGAAGTTAAGCGTCGTTGGTCGCGGTTACTAAATGGATGGGTGACTGCTTGGGAATAGCCGTATTTTTCTGACTAAAAAAGATAAGTGTGTTTGAATGTGTATGTGTGTGTGTTTAGCCGTTAGAAAAAATGAAAAAAATAATAAAAATGTGTATGTTTGTGTGTAAAATTGAAAAAAAGATGTGTATAAGAAGTGTTGTGTTAAAGGTGTGAGAATTAATTATAGTATATAAAAAACATGTGAACAAAAATTTCCTTTTTTCAATTTATCGTTGGAATATATTTAACCACATAAAAGAATTGAATTAACAGTATGGTGTTATTCAATCGATAGCAACAACTAAAAAAATTAAAAGTACAAAGTTTTGAACCATAAAAATGATGCTTTTAAATTTAAAAGTTATAGCCATTGACTCAAAAGCATATACTGTTAAATTGAAAAATTTTGTTTATTGATTCAAAAGGAATACCTTCGAATTAACATAGTATACTGTCAATTTGAGAAATATGCTTTTCTTTCAAAGAAAGTGATACTATCGAATCATTAGAATCGGTGCTTTCAAAACAACAGCATATACGTTAGGCAGCCCGTTATGACACTATTCAATGAATCAAACCCATATGTCATTGATTCAACAGCATTTTTTTCTCCGTGCACAAATGATAGGTGTGAGATATTTAATAAATTTTATATGAATTCAAAAGACATAGGCAAACAATTTAAAAAGAGAAATTTACGTCTATATTGTGAAATTTTTCTGATTAAAGTGCTTGGAAATGTTAAATAACGAATTTTCTTAAAAAGCTTTCGACTATAACGAAAGGATTGGAGAAGATGGGTTCTAGAAGAAAGGATATACTCCAAAACAGAGGCAGCGACGTCCCATGAGATTTTCCAAAGCTCTATAGACTCATAAGTCGACGTATTACCTTGAAAGTCGAAAGAGCCTGGGGGAAAGCATTGCTTGGGGCCAGAGGGAAAATATACATATAATTATTCCTAATTTCCTTTTGCAAACACACATACAAAAGCTCGCTCTGAAACGTCTCACAAAAGATTTACGTGACGCTTCCCGCGCACAGCCTTCATCATAGGATTGGCATTCGTGGAATATTTAAAAGCCCAACCGAGACCGTGAGAGAAAGAGCTTTTCGACTTAACTTTGAAAAGCGCTAAATTCATTTTTCCAGAAGACAACTGCCGCTAATCGATATATCGAGAAATTTCTATTATGTGCGAAAAGAAAAGCGATCTTTTATATGCTCATAACGATTTAATTAAACGGTAATTCTTTAATTAGTCTGAAAAGATTGAAAGGAGTTCTTTTATTAAATAATATTGAATTTTATTTTCTGATGAATTAAGGATTTTCAAGTATATTAGCAGGATTTTTTATAAATATAAACTTCAATGATTGATCTACCAAAACATGTGCAATGTTACTTTTTCAATTTTAGATAATCAATTTTTTGTTGGTTTAATTGCAAATATAGAACATAATTATTTTATTGACAGAAGGATTGACCATTCGTAATAATTGTAATTATCGATGAACATTTAATTTAACTTGCAAAATTGCAAGACAAAGTGCAGCACAAATTTTAAGTTTTGACCCATATAAAAAGCATTTATAGGATTATATTATATTAGTCATAAAGTGAGGTTAGTTAAAAATTAGGTTCAATGAACACACAAGTGTACGAACAAGTGATTGTTAAATATTTGCATTTAAATAGAAAAAAGAAGGAATGCGCAAAGTGGGTGGAGGACATAAAATAAAAAATCGAGCGCTATTTATAGAAATAGTGAGAGGCACGAAGAGAAAATTTAAATGAAATTGTGAAAAAGCATGTAGATAGAAATGTCCTGTGCATCTGCGTACCCAGTATCCTATGTACCAAGTAGAATGGTTTGAGATTGAGGATAAAAATTTTATTTCCCGTGTGCATGACACGAAAGGATGAGGAACGCCACGTAGAAAATCAAGAGCCAGGACCAGTGGAGAAATGGTATCATTGCCACACACACACACCCATTCAGGATGGAATGTGCAGCTTTATACGACGGCGAGATGAAATTAGTACAGCGATGCAGAAACCTCGGATTATGTACATTATCTCGCAAGCATCACACTTCAAATAGCTCCGATAAGAAAATTTCGCCCCTTTATCGCATTCTTTCCATTATATATAGTATTTCTAAGAAATGATACTTAAAAATAGTTTCTTAAACTTTTCTTTTCATAATTTTTTCATTTTGCAAACAAATTTTTGTTTACTTTTGTGGAATTTTGTCACGCACAATTTTTTTTGTAATGTTAATTATAAAGTCTTTGGAGAATTATCTATCATAACGAAAAATCTTTTCTTGAGTCCTAAACAAAATGATAAGTTTTGGTCCTACAAAAATGTTAGCAGCAGACATCTTGCTTTTGAAACTGTAACTAGAGTGGTTGTTAGATAATTTGGTGTTTTTTAATGGTCACAGATAAGTAAATCTATAATTTAAATTCATGTTATTAAGTGGTCACGTGTTCCATATACTAAGGAAACATGTGACCACTGAATAGCGTGTCCTTAATATTTAATTCTTTCGGAACTCACGCTGTAAAAGAAACTTGTTACACGATGCTGACTTGGTTGACAGGTCTGTCATTATTAATTCATTCTCATTCTGATGGTGTAATAAGAAGCATCTCAATCGAAATAAAGTTCTCTTTAAAAATAAATTAAGAAATAGGAGATGTCAGGATCCTACCGCTATAAAATATTTCTTTTTAAATTAAAACAAATAATTCAAAGTATAGATAACATCTTCAATCTAAGCTCTCTGTTAATATGAAAAATTAACCTCATTGGCAATTAGTATTAACTTAATAAAAAATAGTAAATCAATAGAATAATAAATAAAATTACGTTAATAAACATAACAAAGACGTTATAATACATATATAACGAAATATAATAATCAGAAATTGTGTTGCATTAAAAGATTTAATCGAGCTGAAGATCCAATCCGTTGTCATTTCTATATAACAATACAATATGCTCCAAAGACTCAGATGCATCTCTCGACGTTGAAATGCAGTTAACAAAGCGTCGCGGCGTTAAGTGGCGGCGTTATTGCCACAGCATTGTTTCAACTAGGAGCGAGCAACTCGGCATAATGCTACGTTATTGTTGCATTATCGTCGCATTATTGAACAACGTTACACATGAATGCGTTAGAGTACGCTATATCTACTATATTCATTACATTTCGCCCCGTTTACGTACATCATGAGTGAATAGTGGGCGTCCCCCACAGCGCACACCATCCCAGAGGACATCAGCTCAACAGATAAGGGAATTTAATGACAACCAAGAATGCCCAACGATGATAATTTTAACCCATCAAGCTCGAATTTTCACAAATATTTAGTACGCTAAAAAAACTTGTTATGTAACTAAATTTAATTATATTATCACCGTAAACAATCGTTTATGCCCTCTGTAATCAGCGCTATACAAAGCACATTTTCATAAGTTATTCCAGTTGATTTTCAAGAACAAAATTTTCTATTCTGTAGTAATCTTAAATTGTAAAGCCTTCCACTATAATTGAATATCAGTAGTATTCTATTAGACATTTTTGCCTATAGTAATTATTTAAAACAGTTTACGAATTCATTTCATAAATAAAAACGATATTGTATTTAATAGAAACTAATTCAGATATAGAGATTTTTTTGTTTTTTTGTTTTTTTTTTTTTGTTTTATTTATTTATTATTTATTGTTTATACTCCTGCCCTATTGGCCTTACGCACTTCGACAAGAGTCCCCGAGAAATACTTTTTTGGATTAAGCATAACCATTCTACTTTTAGAAATTTTTTCTATATATTAACCTAATTTTGCGTCTACAGCCGACTTTATTAGGAGTACTCGCATTACGCCTGGACCACCCGTCAATGGGTTTTCTCGCCAGAGAAGAGGGAAACTGTAGAAAACCTCTCTGAGTACAACCGGTTTATCGACAGTCGAGTTCTAATGGTGTGTACCGGACAATAATCGACGGTGCACATCATTATACCTCGACGTCAAACCTCCCGCTCAGATTGTCTCACGTGCTGGAAAAATACCAAGCCAAGTGGGCGCGAACCAAGGGTACTTATACCCTTGGTCCTTAAACGACCACCAACGCCAGGCATCTATCCGACTGAGCCAATCTGTCGGTGAGATATAGAGATTAACGAGTAATAAAATTTTGAAACACAATTAATGTCGTTACGTTATTAACTTTATTAAAGCAAATAAAATTCAAACAAATAATTTAAAATAACAGTTTATCACCATTTTATATCTGGAATAAAGAGTAGAAGAATGTATAATGTATTTATTATACCTACTGAATGTATAATGAATGTTTCTAAAACTCAATTAACTTTTGCTTACACAGAAAAAACTTCTGTACGAAAATTTTATGACATTCTTCACACAACAAAATGGAATCATTGCCTGTTATTTTTAATGAAAATCGCTATCTAATTTCTTCTAGATGTCTAATTTCGGAATTTCCATGCGGAATGCCGTAAAAAATTCCGCAAAATTTCTACAACCCAGCTGAAAAAGTTCTATAGAATTTCACTAGAATCATTCTATAGAATCATTTTATATTAATTCTAGTGAATATTCTATAGAATGTCAATAGAACGATTCTCTACTCTCTAAATCTGAATATGTGAAATTTCACTTATTGTACGTTATAAGTCGTCCTCTCGATCAATAAGTGCATATACACTTATAAATAAGTGCATATACACTTATAAATAAGTGCATATACACTTATAAATAAGTGAATTTTTCACTTATTCTGAGTGCAATTTCACTTATTACCAGTGTATATGCACTTATTGATCGAGAAGACGACTTTTAACGTACAAATATGTGAATTTTCACATATTCAGATTTAGAGAGTAGAATTTCTACATGAATTTTAAAGTGTTTTTAAATTTTAGTGATTTTTAATTAGAAAGAATATAAATTTCGTGAAATAATTTTTTTAACATTATATTATTATGTGGTTTATACAGTTTTTTTAAAAAAGGTCCTTAAATTCCGTAATTTGATTAAAAGAGGACAGAAACTTCGTAAATTGTACGATATAATTTGTAAAATTTTAGAGAAATTACAAATGATTGCAAAATTTAATTATTTTCAAAAGTAATATAATTCTTAGCAGAAATTCAATTCTGTTCAAAATTTCAATTATCTTTATAAATAATAAAATTCTTCTCACAAAATTGAATTATTTTCAAAAATGTTAATAACATTCTTGGCAAAATTTCAATTATTTTGAAAAATGTTAATAAAATTCTTGGCAAAATTTCAATTATTTTCAAAAATTTTCCTCAATTTAATGATTTTTAAAATCTATTATTTTTATAAAATAATAAAAATTTCACAGAAATTCAATTATTTACAAATTTTTTATAAATTTATTCGCAATATAATTCAATTATTTTTATAAATAATACTATTTTTAAAGGGAATTGAATTATTTAAAAATTTGTTGATAAAATTCTTTATGAGAATTCAATATTCTAGTAGAATTTTCTAATAAAAATTGATTTAAAAATGAATTTCAGTTAAAATATTAAATAATGATTGAATATTAAAAGCAATGTAGCGTGAGTTTCTAGAAATAATTTAATTTTGAGACTAGTTTTTTTTAAAAGTGTAATTGAATTTTTTTAATATTATTTGAAATTTTAATTTTCTAATATAGGGGAGACTGGGGCGAAAAGTTAAACTGACAAAACCGTTAAAATTCATTATCTTTCGAACGGGAATAGTTAGAGCATTGCAATTTTAATTATAGAAGGGTGTTATCACCCTAAATAAATGTCCGGAGTTGTGTGCAATTCTGTTAATTTTTGTGGTGTCTATATTGAATGTTTTTTTTCAACCTACTTTTGAAAATTTTTTCGAAAAAGAAAATATCAACTTTTAAGTATATTTTTTGCATTTATCCTCACCGCGATTTTTTTACTTCATTATTTAGGTCCCCTGAAGAGATACCTGAAGGTATTTGCTAAATATCTTTAGTCAAATTTTTTATATTTGTTTTTAAAGCCAAAAACGCACCCTGGGGCGAAAAGTTAAATAATGGGTGGGGCGAAAAGTTAAATGTATTTTTACATGTTATTAAAAAATTTTTTTTTATTTTTCGTTTTTTGGGTTTATTTGTTTAAAAATTATTTATTTAACATTGGGCAAGTACTCTGTCAAAAAACAAGACCGTTCACATGAAATAAACCAAAAAAAATTTTTTTTTTTGAAATTTCAATTTTTTAACTTTACAACTATTCCAAAGCTTTTGTTAAATAAACAAAGATCTTTTATTTACTAAATTACTTGTTTACGTATACTTTAACTTATCTACTACTTATCACCTATCAGAAAATAGTTTTAGTAGGCTAAAAATAGAATTTAACTTTTCGCCCCAGGGTGGGGCGAAAAGTTAAAAAAAACAAAATTTTCAAAAAAGGACAAAACATGTATTTTTTGCGAAAATATCAGGAACTTTTTTATTGAAAGTTGTAGGGGACAAGTTGTCCTACAATATTGATATACAAATATTTGCATCTAAGCGGATTATATTGCCAAAAAAAAATCATTTATGCAAAATTTAACTTTTCGCCCCAGTCTTCCCTACCTATATTTAATTGAAGAATTTACGAATAATTGAAATTTGTAAAATTGAATATTGTAAATAAATGGATTTTGAAAATTGTAGAAGAACTTTTTTGAAAATTAATTGATTTAAAGACAAATTTTAGTGAAAAATTCTTAAAAATAATAGGTAGTTAATTAATATGATATAAATAATTTTGAAGAAGTACAATATTCTTATAATATAAAATAATGATTTTATTAATTTGACATTTTTAATTATTATAAAACATGAAGAATTGTATGTAATTGGTCCGTAATTTTTCATTTTTGGTTCATAAAATCCGAATATTCAAATACTTTCACTTGTTCGAGCCCTGTTACTAAGTTAAATGAATTATATATATTTAAATGTAAAATAAAATGTGAAATTCTATAGAACTTTTTCAGCTAGAAAACATTCCACATAGTTTATTTTTATGGAATTCCGTACAGAATTTTCGTGGAGCGGTTTCCGTAGAATTGTTTCACGTGGGAGACATATTGTTACTTGGCATCTGTATCGAGAATTGCGGTTTATAAAGTCAACTGTCCTGTATTTTGTGAAGTAGTTCACTAAGAAAGTTGTACTTTCAAAAGCGATCACAAATATTTTCATAGCCCATTTCATGGTTTTATTTATATTAATATTATCATTAATACTAAAAACAGATTGCAAATGTCGTTTTTTCATGAAATATACCTACGATATAACCCATAAGATTTACAAGGCCATTTGATATAAATTTACGTTCGAAGAGATTCCTAATATTCAGTAGCAGCAGTGACACATGCATAAATAATCTTTCGTCATTTTTCAAAATTATTCTCATGCAAATGATTTTTTGTTTTGAAAACTAACATCCGAAATCAAACATTTCCATTTCAATTAATTTCATTTTCTTTATAAAATTTCTAATTTCTTAAAATATTTGTTCCTAAAGTGTTTTTATTACAGTTTTTTTTAATTTTGAAAATGAAAATGTCACCGCTTTCATTCGCTTAAAATTTTAAAACTTTCCAAAGCACTGCTTGGAACTAAAACCTTTAAAAATATGGTTGAAACTTTTTGATAAATGTACTCTACCTATTAATTTCTTTAAATGTTTCTAATACTTTTCAGTTTCTGATTTTTTTTTTAAATTTAAAACCTGTCTTTTCTTTTTGCAATATTTCATATTCATCCTGTTAAATTCGGTTGCTTCTTTATTTATTCTTTATTCACACCATGCAATTCATTTGGTCGTTAAATTGTTTACATGTAAAATAAAGCAAGCTTAAAGGAGATTGAGATTCAAAATTAAATGGATAAAACCGGAATTTTCGACCGCGGTAATAATTTGGCGAGTGAAACTTAAAAAGGAAAAAACATAAACAAAAAAAAGGATGTTTTCAGAATTACGAGAGCAAAAAGTATCAACGTTTTACGAGCACTTACAAGTTGTTAAAGCAAGCCGGGTATGAAACGTTCGATAATGGGAGCAACTTAAAGGCCACATATGCCGAAAGGGCTGTGAGTGCAGATCAATTTTCTCACCTTTTCGTCAACAAGGCGTTGATCTCAATTCTGAATAAATATATTTCTTCTCGATGGTAAAACGTTCTAATTTACATATTTATTCCACTTTATGCGTCTGTTACTTGTGGTGTATCCAAGTGTGTGCATTTCAAATTTTGCAGCCTCATTGTATCTTACTTATCTATATACATATATGTTGTGAGCTCTCCATTATCCAACTTTTCGTTAGTATCCAAGCTTCACGGTTTACGACTTGGACTTGCACAGGGACTTTATTACAATTTTATGGCGTGTTGTCACACATAGAAGTTGAAGTCGATAACCTTTTCCAAATAGCAGTTATATAAAAAGCGGAAGCCAGTTTGAGTTGGCTTTTTGTTGATTAGTGAGCAGAAAATAGACTATTATGCTTTTCAACCAACAGGGATTATTAAACAATAGCTGGGATATTAAAATGGTCATTCAATTATGTTTCCCTCAAAGTAGTTGAAGACTTGACAAACATTTTTAATACTGACTTGAAAATTTATTAAGTTATAAACAACTATAACAATTTGATTTTGATAATCCTGCTTCACTGATGAAGAATAAATTACATTCCATTAAACTTTTAACAATGTTCACTCTTTTTCTCGCCATAACTAAAATATAATTGGTACTTCGAAATTAGCAAAGGTAAATATTGTACACGAACCTGGGATTTTTAATTTATCGTCTAATCACAAAAAATTTTGTATAATGGTAACTAAAGCAGTCAGAGTTATTAGCTATGTATCATGCGAAATACTTCTAAGTTTAATAATGCAGTTTCACAAAGAAGAAGTATCCGGGTTCGGAGATCAGAGTACCCTTTTCCTATGTATTTTGCTGCCCTGAACACGAATCTAAAGTTAAATTTGTTTCACCTCTTTATCTACTTTTTCATCTCTAAAAGCTTACTGAATTATTATAAAATGCTTGAGGTGCAAATAAAGATTATTATACTCAACCTTTATTATGAAATAAAACGTTTTTATATTAAAAATAAAAACAAAATTGTTTATGTCACAGTTGCATTAGTAATGATATCAGTTTTAGTGGCATAAAACAGGTGTGAAACTGGATTTTATGGACACCTACGTATTTGAAGAGGCCGTAACAATAGACATTGACGAAGTATCTGCTGAAGAATATGAATCTGAGACCAACTGTAATGACATTGAAACAGACCTTGCTCTATACAGTCGAATCTATTAAGCCTCATTTTTTAAAAAGATAGACTTCTGGAACAATTCACTGCTAATGAATATTATTTTTATAAAAAATAAGATTTGATTTGGTGGTTTGATTTGATTACATGGATATTTCTGTATTTGCATACATGTTTTTGTTTTTAATTACAATTTATTAAAAACATTCTTTAAAAAAATAGGTATTTAAAAAAATGTGGTATCCCTTACAGGTCTAATCCACATATTGTTGTTTCTTTTATAGTTGATTGTAATTTAAAGAAATTAACTTTTTCATTTATTAGAAAATATTAAAGAAAACACATTTATTCAATTTAGTGATTTCTCTTTTTCACATTTAGTGGATGAAATTTGCAAAATTTATCCCTAACAGCATCCGGATATTCAGCATATCCTACAGATTTCCTATTATTTTATATTGTAGAATAAACTCTTCTCTATAATTAAAACTTACTCAGGGTTGATACAAAAATTTAATTTTTTATTTCCCTCACATTTCCCTGATTTCCAGACAAAATTTTATCCTTTTCCCTGACCCTAAAGAATATTCTGATTCACTCTAAAAATTATTAGATACTTAAAAAAATGTTCTATTATAATTATTTATACACGAATTTCTCTAATTGTAAAATTATTTCGAAAATAACAATAACTTCTTTTTTAAATAGATATTTAATTATTATTATTTTTCCATAGGAAAAAAATTTCAAATTTAAACCTTTTAAAATTCAATAAATTTTAAGAATATTATTATAAAACACGACCGAGTGATAAAATCATTATTTTATATTATAAAAGAATATTATTACTGTAACTTCATCAAAATTATTTTCATCAATTCAATTTAATTATTATTTTTTAGAATTTTTAACTAAAATTTTGCTTTAAATCAATTATTTTTAATAATTTTTAAATTCACTTGTTTACAATTCAATTTTACACAAAATTTAGTGTATTCGAAAATTCTTCAATTAATTATATAGGGGAAGTGCGCCGGTTGTGGGCACCCCTACTTAAACTTCGACGACAAGCAGACTTTACTGATCTAAGTATTGCAAGTCGTGTTCGTTGACAATAATTTTGCAGTGTTGTCTTTATATTTTGTGATTTACCTTCGTGTTTAACCAAAATCCTGCATCACAAAATTTGTTGGTCTTTTTAAAAAATGACTGTCATTCCCGGTTGTGGGCACCTTTATGTTAAGGAGGCTCTACCATCTGAAAATGATGTAGACTACTGTCTCATCTATCTAAACTTTCTGCCAAGGAAATTGACAGCCGCAAACTCCATTAAACGCGATGAATATAGTGCGTTATGATATGCGGTCCAGCTACTTCACTTGCTAGCATTATGCTTCTGTTAGCGATGAGCATAGTGTGAAAACGTGTCATCATTTTTGTTCTTTATCCCGGCAAAGTCTCTTAAAATAAAGAAACTTTCATTTCTTCTTTATTTGTATTGGTTTCCTTTAATATTTTTCCATTTTTAGCGGATTTTTTAAGGGTGCCCACAACCGGGTACAAAAATTTTCCATTTCACTAAATTTCTAATAAAACTTTTTTATTTAAAGGAATCAATTTAATTCCTTCACTGCCAGTCACCTTAGACTTCTAGGTTTAAATTCGTACATATATGTATATTTGTATAATATGCACATGGACAAATGTTATGAGGCAAAAACAAAAGGGTGCCCACAACCGGAACACTTCCCTTATTAGAAAATAAAAGCATAAAATAATTTTTTTTAAAAATTCAGTTAAACTTTTTAAAAAAAATTAATTCTGCAAAATTATTAGTTAAAAGTATGAAAAATTCAAATTTTCAAAGATTTTAATTTAAAACCTTTTCAAAATTATAAATTATTTCTAAAAATTTACGCTGTAATGCTTTTAATGTTGAATTATTATCTAAAATTGGAACTGAAATCCATTTTTTAATTAATATTTATTAGAAAATTTTACGAGAATTCAATTATTTATTTAATTATTTCTTTATTTTACCATCAATTAAATACAAAAGTAAATAATGTATTGAATAATTGAATGTTTCTCAAAATTGAATTCTTATAAAGAATTTTATCAATAAATTTATAAATCATTAAACTCTTTCGACGAATTTTAATAACATTTTTTTAAATAATTAAGTACATTTTTTCGAGGAATTCGATTAAAATTGAATTAAAAATAATTGAAATTCTGCAATGAGATTTATTATTTATGAAAATAATTAAATTGAGGAAATTTTTTGAAAATACATAATTGCAGTTTTGCTAAGAAATGTATTAAATTTTTTGAAAATAATTGAATTTCCGAGAAGAATTTTATTATTTAAAAAAGTTCTCGACAAAATTTCAATTATCTTTATAAATAATAAAATTCTTCTCGGAAATTCAATTATTTAAAAGTTTAAAAAAAGTTCTCGACAAAATTTCAATTATCTTTATAAACTTTTAAACATAATTGAATTTTTGCAACTATTTGTAACTTCCCAAAAATGCAAAATTTTTTTTATTGTTTTTAACTAAAATTCTTCTATAAATCCATTATTTTTAATAAATAATTAATGAAATATATATAAAAAAAATTTAACTATAATTTCAGAAGAATTTAAAATACTACAATTTTTCAAAAATCTAAGTTTTGTCAGAAATATAGAAAAAATTGAAAGTTTCTTGGTTATTTTATAGTTTATGGGGCAATAAAAAATAATACAAAAATTCAGAACTTTCTTATGAATTCTAAAAATTTAATTTTTTCCAGTACTTTTTATAAAAATCCCTGACTTTTCCCTGTGGCAACCCTGTTACTTCATGAACGGTAACGGAGGGGATTTTTCATAACTATATAAACATGAGCGTTTAATTATTTGAAATTTTCGATTTATTTATTTTTCATCGGATCTGGTTAAATAATGACAAATGCAATCATTAGGATGTCAAAGTCTTAAAAAAATTATAATTATTTATTTATTAAAAAATATAATGAACGTGTCATTTGTCTTTGTCGTGAGAATGACCCATTAACACTATACTTATGTAATAAGTATCTCAGTGATTTTTAAAAATTTTTACAGACATTAATGAGTTTTACATTGTTTTAAAATTTATGTAATATATTTAAAGGGCTTATGAACTGTTTAAAGTTTAAAAATAACTTTTCACAATTAAACAAAATATTGTAATTAAATACAGGATCGTTGAAACATTGTTTTTGATAGTTTATCGATGTTTTCATCTTAGAAATATATCTGACGCGTATTTAGATAAAGTGGGAGAGAGAGAAGGGGGGGAGTTAAACAGTCGTTATTGCATCGTGGGTTTATTACGTGGATTGTCGGTTAAAATTAACTACAAAGCACAAACGCTCTCTTGAATTCTCTATATAACTTGAAGCCAATCCACGTTCATCGTCAATAGAATGTTCGTGATGTTCTTCGAGAATCTCATCGGAGTTCAGGAATACTGACACGCCCAGACCTCTTTAATTATAACCATTATTGTACCAGATGAACTACTAATTACCAACTAATAATGGTGCCAAGTCTCTCAACTCAACAACTATACTCTTGGAAAGTTTAGCGATTTCTAGTTTCTAGACATCTCTTGACGTTTTCCTCTTTCTATATCTATATATGTATAACATTTAATTATTATTCAAGTGCGTAAGTATTCTTTTTCAAAATGTATTAATCTACAAAAAGTTATAATT
Source organism: Leptopilina heterotoma (assembly GCF_015476425.1). Classification (NCBI taxonomy): domain Eukaryota; kingdom Metazoa; phylum Arthropoda; class Insecta; order Hymenoptera; family Figitidae; genus Leptopilina; species Leptopilina heterotoma. Next base: position 866,721 of record NW_025110845.1, read on the forward strand.
ATCCTCTTTATAAATGAATGAAAAAATTATACAAATTATTTCACAAAAAATTTTCAGAAATTGTAGAATTAAATTAAAAAATAATTAATAACAAAATAAATCACAACAGAATTTAAATTTTTCCTATTTCGATAATTAAGCTTCTAAACTTATTTTTTCCTTTCAAAGAGCATTAATTTTCTTATACAGTATAAAAGTATAAAAACCGATCGACCAGGCATTCGTTTTTCACATCAAACTAAAGTGCGGTAATCGGATAAGGAAAAAAGAGTATGAGGCAGGTTCATTTAGAAAAAGGCATTGATTAAACAAAAAAAGAAGAGATGCTTCATTTTGCCCAGAAAAACGAATGTGTTTTGATGTTACAGCGTGATGTAGATAGTTAATGAGACAAGTGTAGATTAAAAAAACATGGTAAAAACTAATTTTATTTTTTCCAAATTAACATTTAGTAATCAATTAAATTTTCTCCAAAAATAATCAAAATTAAAAGAATTGCTCAAAATTCTATAGACAGTTTACAATTTTCTTTTATAAATAGTAAAAATTACTTTATATTTTTCCGCATATAGAAACCATCAGAAAAATTTTGAAAGTTTAACCTAGTTTACTAATACAAAAAATAGAATAATTCAAAAATTTTTAGTTTCACGACAGTGAAAATATAATGTAACTTTGTTTTTCAAGAATTATTTTTTTATAACTGATTCAGAAATTTATTTATTTTGAGAAGTTCTGTCTGTCTATATAATTTTCTTTTACTACTGATGACTATCTTTAGGTTTAAATTTCTGAGCTTTATAGAAAAGTCATGACTTTAGCAGCATGAGGCGCACAATGACGAAAAATGTACTTTTTTGTTTCAAATCACTCTACAGGTCACAATTTTAGACCAAAACGATTTTTCTTTTTTTCTAAATCTTCGTAATTAAATTCTCTGTCTACCTCTCGAGCCCAATTTTTGAATTTTTGTTTTTCAACATTTTTTTTAATAACAATAATATATCGTAAAAAAATTTTTTTAGCTTCTTTAATTAGGAAAATTAATTAAAAAACCTATTAAAATAATGTTTGTGTGTTTCTGGTTTATAATAAAAGTATAACAATGTATTAAATTGTTTAAACAATTAATTGTTGTTATTTATTTATAAACTGTAATTAGGGCTAGAAATTCCTAGTTTTTTCAATTGTGCAATTCGTCACGAGTAAAACATCTACTAATGATAAAAAGTTAAAAAATAATAAAATTAAACATTGTTTAAACAATTAATTATTGTTATTTTTTCACAAACTATTCTGAGTACTGGAAATTTCTAGTTTTTTTCTTAATTATACAATTTTTAATTTATCAGGAGAAAACATCTACCTAATCATAAAAAATAAAACATCTATTTATTAAATTGTATAAACAATTAATTGTTATTTTTTTCATTTATTATACTTAGGGTTAGAAATTTCTAGTTCTTTTCTCAATTCTGCAATGTTTCAGGAGTAAAATTTCTACTGTTGATAAAAAATAAAAAATAATTTATTTTATAACTGTTTAAACAATGTATTGTTGTCATTTTTTTCATAAAGTGCACTTATGGCTAGAAATTTCTATTTTCTTCTGAATACAATCAATTGAAAAATTAAAGACTATAAATTGTTTAAAGAATGGTTAAATAATAAATTGCACAATTGAGATAAAAGTAGGAATTTATAGTTTTAAGTACAGTAAATTGACATGTTAATAAAATAAATTGTTTAAACAAAGTTTAAAGAATTAATTTTTAATTTTTCTTTAATACTTGAATGTTGTAGTTACAAGAAAATGCACAATACAGAAACAAAATTTTTTAGCCCCAAGTACAGTTTGTAACAAAAATAATAACAATTAATTGTTTAAACAATTTATAAATAAATAATTTTTTATTTTCTATCATCAGTATAGATGCTTTACTCCTGACAAATTGCACAATTGAGAAAAAACAAGAAATTTCTAGCCCTAAGTACAGTTTATAAAAAAATAACAACATTTAATTGTTTAAACAATGTTTAATTAATTAATTTTTTTTTATCATCAGTAGAAATTTTACTCATAAAAATTTGCAGAATTGAAAAAAAACTAAAAATTTCTAACCCTAATTATAATAAATGAAAAAAATAACAATTAATTGTTTATACAATTTAATAAATAAATAATATTTTATTTTCTATCATTAGTAGATGTTTTACTCCTGACAAATTGTACAATTGAGACAAAACAAGAAATTTCTAGCCCTAAGTACAGTTTATAAATGAATAACAACATTTAATTGTTTAAACAATGTTTAATTAATAATTTTTTTTTATCATTAGTATATGTTTTACTAATGACAAATTGCATAGTTGAGAAAAAACAAGAAATTTCTATCCCTAATTACAGTTTATAAAAAAATAGCAACAATTAATTGTTTAAACAATTTAATAAACATTATTTTGATTAATTTTTTGATTAATTTTCTTAATTAATGAAGCTAAAAAAATATTTTCTACGATTTTATGATTTTTTTAATACTTATTGTTATTAAAAAAATGTTTAAAAGCAAAAATTCAAAAATCGGGCTTGAGAGATAGATAAAGAATTTAATTACGAAGATTTAGAAAAAAAGAAAATTCGCTTAGGTAAAAAACTGTGACCAGTAGAGTGATTTGAAACGAAAAAGTAAATTTTTCGCCACTGTGAGGCGGTTTGGTCACGTCATCACGTGATTACTGCTAATTGTTAAATTTTAAAATCTTATTGTTCCAACTACTTTCTTAGTTATTTTAACTACTTTTCAGTAGTAAATACAATGCTACTCTTGAAAAAATCGATTTTCGATCAATTTTCTTAAAATTTTGAGAAAATATTTCTTTGAGTGCGCTTTAAGTGTGGTAAAAATTTTATAACCCTTTGCGAATTTTGAGTTACTCAAGTTCAAACTTCAACTTCAACATAGGATTATGTTGAAAATTAAAAATGTCTACCAAAATATCTCGTTTTTGTACACAAAGAAACATTTCCAGAAAATTTGAAGAAAATTTATCGAAAATCGATTTTTTAAAGAGTAGAACCTCCAAAGATAATGAATCTTATTAAATTATGAATGTTACAAAAAAAAAAAAAATTCAGTAATACTTACAAATAGAACAACATTGTATATGTGTAGAACGTATTTTAAGAAGTTGACTGAACAACAGCCATCGTCTCTCGTTCTTATTCTTGTTGTTGTGCCGGGTAATCTTTCAGCTCCTTTCGCCATGTTCTTTTTTTTGTAAGTTTTTCACTATCTGTCACCTTCCTCGTTCTGCACACTGTCGTTACCTTGTCATGACTTCCTGTAACCAAAAATAAAATATATATCTCAAGTTAGGTCACTACTTTCATTTCTTATCCTACTTTTGTACACAAGCCAGAAAAGATAATTCGTTTAACTTCAGGGTAGCAAAAAGTATCTTTAGAAAATTGGTCCTAATTTATCAATGTACTTTCCCTTGGTTCACGAGTGCAAAAAAAAAGGATTCAGACTCCAGTGTATATACGAAAATGATTAACGGGGTTAAATCTCAGAAAACATTTCGTTTATTCAAAATTTACTTCTTATTTATTTGCTACACGCACATAAGAAGTAAATTTTGGATAAACGAAATGTAAGTAAGAACCAAAAAAATTAATAATCTATATAATTTTATTGACGTGTAATAATTTTGTCAGGCTTAATTTTTTTCGATGTGAACGAAAAATATAGTAGTTTTGGAAATAGTAAAAGAAATGGAATCAGATCACGTTGCAATGTTATGTAGAGCACGCAATAGACGTGAAGTCATAACGTATTAAGTGTAGCAAGATGCATTTCGTGTCGATGTAAAAAGACTTCTCTGCTGGATTGAAGCCAACAAATGGCGTACCCCACTTTATAAATCTTTCCGCTGAGCGCATCCTTTCCCGAAGGAATATTTCTCGTCTCCCGCGTAAAGAAGAAATTCCTTTTGAAGCTTCTAAGTCAAAGATGAAGATGATGACGACGAGGGTTGCAAAATTTCTGGCTCCTCCATAACACCCATTTCACCCTTGCCGAAATGGCTCGACTTATTTGAATTGAAATATTGGTAAATTTAAATCTAATACTATATATATAAATCGCGAATATATGGGAATCGAAATACGACTTCCGGTTCTTTCATAATATCCCGACTTATTAAATTATTCTCTAGTTCTTCGATATCTCGGGTTATAATTTGAAAATTTAATTTTAATTTCGAATTTAAGGAATACAAAAATTTACTAATTTTTTAATCATTAAATTGTTAAAATTGTACCGACCACTGGAAAATATTTGAAGCTTCTTGTCAAAGTTTTCAGACTCACTTACAGGCTTCGCACTCAATAATTTGTTTTAAAAAAGTAGCAAAAAGTAGTTTTTAGACTGAAAAATTATCAAAGTACAGAAAATAATTCAAATTCTGTAAAGAAATTTATTTTCTTTTTTAAATGATTGAATTCCTGCAACGAATTTTATTATTTATGAAAATAATTAAATTCTTGTGACGAATTTTAATAAATTTTTTTTAAATAATTGGATTCTTTTATTAATTTTATAAAAATTTAAAAGAATAATTCAAATATTTCAAATAATTTAATTCAAATTCGATTAAAAATATATCGCGAAGTTAATAAAATTGCCTATGATTCAAATTTTTTTGAAAACTACGCCTCAATTTGTCACTAAATAAATTTTGTCAAAATTTTAGAATATAATTAATTTTTTACAAAGAATTTTATTAAAATATTTAAATAATTGATTTCTTTCCAAAAAATTTCTTGAAAATTGTATTTCACACAATTGAATTACTTTGAAAATTTTATTATATTCATGATAACATTTGAATTTTAGTTTTGAATTTTATTAAATTTTTGAAAATTAGTAAAGTAGTTTGAAAAATTTTGTGTAAATTTTCGAAAATATAATTGAAAGATTTCAAAGAATTGAATTAAAATTGCATTGAAAATAATTGAATTCCACTGAAGAATTTTATTATTCATGAAAATATTTATGAAAATAATTGAATTCTTATAAACAAATTTTTAGAAAATAATTAATTTCTTTTTAAAGATTTTTATTAAAATATTTAAACAATTGATTTCTTTGAAAAAAATTGCTTTAATTTGTTTCAATTTTGTGAAATAAATTAAAGCAATTTTTTTTAATTGAATCACTGTGAAAATTTTATTATTATTCATATATTATTTGAATTTTCGCTTTGAATTTTATTGATTTTTTTATAAATAATTGAATTCTTTGAGAAATTTTATTAGAATATATAAATTTGTATATTTAAATAAATAAATAAAATAATAGATATTGAAAATATTTGAATTTAATTATTTATGAAAATAGCTGAATTCTCGCAAAAAACTTTCGAATTGTTTCTAAGAATAATTTTATTAAAATTTTCAAGAATAATTTTTTTATTACAATTATTAGCGAATTTAAACTTGTGGAAATTCTCAAAAATAGGAAAAAGTAGCTTTTAGTGTCACAAATTTAAAAAAAAGTATCCAAATAGTAGCTTATCGTAAAAAAGTAGTAAATAGTAGGAATTTGGAATTTCTGTGCATTTCTATCTGTTATTTTACTGTTTCTGGAGTAAAGTATACCATTTTCAAAGTAATTTTTGTAAAAATAGTAAACCTCGGAATATTAGCGAAAGCTACTTTATATTTTTTTCATGCAGCAATATGGTTGAAAAGTTCTGAAAGTTTTGATTGAAAATTTTCCAACAATCGTCGAGTGTTTGATAATAAACATTTAAATTAATAGTAAAATTAACGATGCGTTAAGCAGAGAAACAATAGAAATAAATAAAAAAACGAGGGTTGAAAAATGAAAAAAAAATTCAAATATATTTTGTATGGTAGTAAGAAGAACATTTTTTCATTAAAAAAAATTATGAAAAATCTCCACTAAATTTAATATTAAATAATCCTTTTTAAATCTTGTTGAATTGACTCAATTAAATATTTTCTCGATGTTAGTAACAGAATAAACTAAGCGATAAAATTTCTGTTATTCATGACGTCGTAAGAAATTATATCTGTATATATATTTGTATTCGGATTGAAAAAAATGGAAGAAAAGATTTTCAAATGCGAGTCCCATTGTAGTCGCGAGCGCTTATTTCACTCACAGACGCCCCTTGCAGATTTTTGATGACGCAGAATGTAGCACTCCCCGCAGAAAATCACGAGGATTTATTTCTTTCTTTCGCCTTCGGGGAGTGCGCGCTCTCTTGTCCCAGAAGAAATCGTCTTTTCTCCTCTTTCACCTGCATGGACAGATGCATTTTCCTACGTACATTATATATATAGCTATATAATTAGATTCGTGGGCCTCGGGACTTGTTTCTGGGTCTATGCCAAATAATATTTTCCTGTAACTTTCATTCCCTCGGGGCACTAAGAAATTTTCATATTTTGTCTTATCACTATTTCACAATTTGGCGTTCTCCAAAATTCACATTATTCTCTATATAATGCTCATCTTCTTTGAATTTCTTCTAATAGACATATCTTATATTTTACGTCTACGATTAAAATAAATATTTGAACTAAAATTTTTTAAAATATTCGTCATAATTTATTCATAAACCTAATAGAAAAAAAGAAATCATTTTCAGTGATATAGGATAAAATGCCAAAAAAAGACAAATAACTTAATAAAAATGATAAAATATTATATTAAGCAACAAGAAAACAAAGGCAGACATTTGTTTACGGTGTTTTTTGTGTCACGAGTGGAGGTCGAGGGCGCCCTGAGATCTCCCCTCGTGTCATAAAAATCTGTATTTTAACACTAACTTTGTGCATGCCAAGTTACAAGTTGATACAATAAGTTTTTCAAAAGTCATCGTAACGACATCATTGCGTCTACAGACAGACGCTTTTTCTAGACCATTATGTTTTTCCGACTCAAGGCATCACCCCAAAACGTGAAGATTTCATAAAATTAACAAAAGTCAATTTTCGATCAAACCTAATACCTTCTCATGCGATGAGAATGTTAAAAAGGAAACACAGTAAAATGTTTCTTTTAAAAACTTAAAATTCAAAAAGAAAATATAGATATATTTGGAGAAGACAAAAATCTATGAGAATAATAACCTTGAAATTGTTTTATTCAACTTTTATAAGACGTTTGAAAATTTATGAAGTCTGATTAACGTAAATAATTTAGTGGATCAATGGCAGTTGCAGGCAAACTATTTATTACGACATAATAATTTGTTTTTCAATTCATGAATATTTTCAGCATGAAAAGCTTTTATTTATCGCTTAATTATACCAAAGGGGGGAATAATTTACTGTTCTTCTTGTCTGCGTTCGACGTCTCGATCTGCCTCGTAATTATTACATATATTTTAAACTTTATCGACCCTGAATGTCGTCGATAAAATGCTTGCACATTATCCATTAATAAAAAAAATTGCATTCTCGTTTATGAAAAAAAGGCTTTTCCCCTTTTTTCAATTTCACATTACTTTATTAATAAAACTCAAAACAAAAAATACAATTTTTTAGAATGTAATTAATTTCTCAAATATTTTAACTAAGTTTGAACAACAACAAATTTTCATTAAAATAAAAAAAAATCCAGCAGAAATTTAGAGGAAAGGAACTAAAAATCAGAAAATATTAATTGGTTCTGCTTCGAAAATATTCTCTCATAAAAAAACACGAGAAAGACGCGGGAGTGAGAATAATCATAGAAATGAAATTGAAGGTGATACCAAAAGGATATTTTTTATGTTCCATTTTCTCATTTTGGTTCTCGTAAATTATTTAGACGAACATAAACTATAGCGTTGGAGTAAAAATGACGTCTTACGGAAATGAATTAAAAAAGAAGGAAATAAAATAAAGAAAGGAAAAAATAAGGAAAATAAAGGAAGAAGGCAGAGTTGGACGGTGAGACGAAAGGGTGTGACCCGTTTCACGTGGGCGAGGCTGTTTCTGCGTTGAGATGAACCTGCAATATAAAAAAGGAGAGAAAAAAAAGAAAAGGAAAAACGGTATAGAATCGAAGAAGTTCTGAAAGAAAGGGGATCTACATTCTCATAAAACTGATGCTGAACCTATATTCTCGTTGCGAGCATACAAACACACATATATGTATGTACACATTCAGACACAAGAAACGTTTATTTGCTCTCCTGTGCAATTTCCTTGGACCAATTTAATCTATATAAACTTTTTAAACGATGTGACTTTATAACCGACTTGTCTTTCAAATCATTACAATAAATCGACTTTTTATAGGCGACATTTACTGACACATTTTAAGCGCAAATCTCCTTGTCAAAACTTCCAAAACATCTTGTTTCGAAATCCTTCAATAATCGATATTCAACTTTAAAAAATATTATATTTCACATGAATTTGAATTATGTAAAAGCAAGAGTTTATCAGTATGAATGTTGAAAATTATCAATTTTCCAAGTCACTTCATCATTATTATAATTATTATATAGGCGAGAGAGAGAGCCCAAAGGTTGTCATCATAAGTTAATTTTTGTATATTATTATAGTTTGCATATGGGTCGTTCTTCAAACGAAGGAAGAATATAATACATAAAAATCATTTAACAAAAATTTCTTTTGACATAAAATTTATTTAACGTAAATTTTATTTGTTCTAAAATCCATTTAACATAAAATTCATTTGAAATCAATTTCATTTGGCATAAATGCCATTTAACGTAATTCTCGTTTGACACAAAATCCATTTGACATAAATATCATTAGACATAAAATTCGCTTGACATAAATTTCATTTGAAGTGAATATCATTTAACATAATTATTATTTAACATAAAATTAAATTGATATAAATTTTATTTGGCATAAACGCCAATTAACATAATTATTATTTAACATAAAATTTACTTGACATATATTTCATTTGGTAGAAATCCAATTTAACATAATTTTCATTTGACATAAAGTTCACTGAATATAAATTTCATTTGACGGATAAGTCATTACACATAATTCTCATTTGACATAAAATTCAGTTGTCATATATTTAATTTTACATAAAGATCATTTGACATGAAAATATAGGCGCGAATTTCAAAATTGTTGAATCACAATGTTGTTGATAATATCTAATTGGTTACTTTTTAAATTCGCGCCGATATTTTTATGTAAAATGTAATTTGTGTAAAATGATTTTTATGTCAAATGAGAATTTTGTTGAATGACTTTTATGTCAAATCTAATTTATGTCAAATGACTGTTATGGCAAATGAGAATTATGTTAAATGTCTTTTATGTCAAATGAAATTTATGTAAAATGAAATTTATGTTAAATGAGAATTATATTAAATGACATTTATATCAAATGAAATTTATGTCAAGTGAAATTTATGTCAAATGAAATTTATGACAAATGAAATTTATGACAAATGAATTTTAGGACAAAATAAAATTTATTAACCCCTTCGCAGTCAACACCAAAATCTCATAAGTGGGCTCAAAATGTCGACAACTTTTTAGAACACTAAAATTTGCGCAAACGAGCATACTATTGTATTTGAAGTCGCTGATTACGAATCCGATATCAGATTTTGAAAATTCAAAATAGCGGATCCAATATGGCGGACATGAAAATTAAAAATCGACTAAATTCACTTAAAACTTGTTACTCAGGGGTTTTTGAGGTCGCTGATTACAAATCCGATATCAGATTTTGAAAATTCAAAATGGCGGATCCAATATGGCGGATACCATTTTTTAAAATTCATCGGATTCACTTGAAACTTTTTACTCGGGGGTTTTCAGGGTCGCTGATTACGAAACCGATTTCAGATTTTTAAAATTCAAAATGGCGGATCCAATATAGCAAACGAAATTTTCTAAAATTCATCGGATTCATTTGAAACTCGTTACTAGAGGGTTTTCGCTGATTACGAAAAACTTTTGAAACGATAATAAATACAAAATTTTCCCCTGCAGTCAGCTGTTTAGTATTTTTTGTTTATTTTGTTTATACACCTGTCTTTAGCCTTACATACTTGGCTATACAAGTGTCTCTTTACAAATTTTGTTTTTACAATATTTCTTATATACATTTCCTTAATACTAAATTTTGCGCCTACAGAGCGACTTGAAAATTAGGAGTACTCGCATTTGGCTGCACCACCCGCCTAATAGATTTTCTCGCCAGTGGAGAGGGAAACTGTAGAAAACCTCTCCTGAGTACAACCGGTTTATCGACAGTCGAATTCTAATGGTGTGTACCGGACAATAATCGACGGTGCACATCATTATACTTCGACGTCAAACCTCCCGCTCAGATTGTCTCACGTGCCGGAAAAATACCAAGCCAAATGGGCGCGAACCAAGGGTCCTTAAACGACCGCCAAGCGAGGCATCTATCCGACTGAGCCAATCTGTCGGTCTACGTTACTACGACCCCAGAGTTTACCACGTGGAGGTATGCGGTCGAATTTTACACTCCTTTATTTATTTTGTTTTTTAATATTTTTTTTGTTTGTTCTTATATTGGATCCGCCATTTTTCAAACCGATATTACATTTTTAATCTACGACATCAATAAATCCTAAGTAACAACTTTTAAGTAAATCTGATAAATTTTTTAAAATGGCGCCAGCCATATTCGAACCGCCACATTGTATTTTAGAAATCTGATGCTAGATTCGTAATCAGCGACCCCAAAAACAGCAGAGTAACGAGTTTTAAATGAATCGGACGAGTTTTTGAAAATGTCGTCCGCTATATTGGATCCGCCATTTTGAATTTTTAAAATCTGAAATCGGATTCGTAATCAGCGATCCTAAAAACCCCCAAGTAAAAAGTTTCAAGTGAATCTGATGAATTTTAGTAAATGTCGTCCGCCATATTGGATCCGACATTTTGAATTTTCAAAATCTGATATCGGATTCGTAATCAGCGACCCCTAAAACCGCTGAGTAACAAGTTTCAAGTGATTCCGATAAATTTTTAAAAATGTCGTCTGCCATATTGGATCCGCCATTTTGAATTTTTAAAATCTGCAAACGGATTCGTAATCAGCGACCCCGAAAACCCCCGAGTATCAATTTGTGGACAAATCTGTGTGTTTTTGTAGCCAAAAATCTGCTTGCGTCTATACACGTCATCGACAGTTTGAGCCCACCTCCCAGGAGGAAAAGTCGGACGAATGTCGGAGTTTACAACCGCCTGGGATCCGCGCCCGTGCGGACCGCCAGTACCGATGTTTTGTACCGATTCGGATCCCAAAATTCAACCGGCGCGGAACAGATTAGGCTCAGAATTTTGGATCCGCCTTTCTACTTTCGTCAGTACTGGCGTGGTGCTGGGGCGGATCCGACTGCGGATCTCGTCATTTATTGTTATAGTTTACATTATCAGTATAATCATAAATTGATTTTATTATATATATCATAGCTAATTAATTATTACAATAACTAATTGCATTTATTATAATAATATTATTATTATTATTATTATTATTTAACCAATAAATAAATTAATTGTATTGATGCAAAGGAAGAATATAAGAAACTTAATTTTTTCATTATATTTATAAAAATCCAACTTTATTAATGTGCAATTAAATAAATAATTTTTAATAAATAATAATATTAACTTGAAAGAAAATGTGTTCAATATATAATAATACCTACAATAAATAACACATTAAATAAATATATAAAAAACAGATTATTAATTTATTTATTTATTGTTAATTAATTAATAATCTCTTTTTAATTTAAACAATATATTAAGTAATTATTTATTGACACTTTTCTGCAAATTAAAAAATTAAAAAAATGTGTTGTGCATTCAAATTTAATTTAATTATTAATAATTACGTAATAAAATATTAAAAAATATAATAATAAAATAACAATTTTAACAAGTTCCTTTTTAAACGAAATATTAAAATATTCATAAATACCGGTATAACATCAGTCCGTATTTGAAAATTGTTTATTGGTGCGTAGTAATTTTACAATTTTCATTTTAGCTAGTGAGACTTGAAAGCATTTAAGATTTGAGAGTCCCATGCGAGCGTAGCATAGTGGTTAGCGTGCGAGATTTCGGTGCGTAAATATTCGGTTAGGCGTAGGTTCGTACCCCCAAGCGTTAGGATTTTTCAAATGTAAATATAAAAAAATACCGTTAAGTGTATAAAAAAATGTGTAAAGTGAACTGTCAATGAATTGTCATCCGTATTTATCTTTTGCAATTAATTATTATTTTTTTATTGATATTTGTTGAAATTATCATTTTGATCCGAGCCGGTTGTCAGGCGGTAGAATGCCAGCATCGCCAGCGCACATCTGGCTAGGAAATGAAAGATCCGCAGTCGGTACAGTGCCGGGTCCCAGCCGGTTGAATTATACACGGAACGGCTCTTCGCGGCCGGTTACCGGGCGGTAGAATGCCAGTTCCGAGACGGATGGCCAGCCAGCTCCTGGCCAAGTCATCTTTTGGTAGAATACCAGTTCTCGGGCGGTACGAAGGCGGTTCCCAGCCAGTACCACTACTCCGGCGTCGGTACAGGCGAGGATCCGCGCCGGTTGCAAATTTCCCACTGGGCTGCACCATGACGTGTATACACGTCATCGACTGCCAAGGGGTTAAATGTATATTATGTCAAATGACGTATATGTTAATCAAATTTTACTTCAAATTAATTTTATGTCAAATAAAACTTATGTCAATTGAAGTATATGTCAAGTGATTTTTATGTGAAATAAAATTCAAGTCAATTGTATTTTTATGTTAAATGGAAATTATGCTAAATGATTTTTATATCAAATAAAATATATGTTGAATTAATTCTATGTCAAATGACATATATGTTATATAAATTTTATGTCTAATTGAATATATATATATATATATATATATATATATATCAAAAGGATATCATATTAAATGCCATTTATGCAATATAAATTGTATGTTTAATGAAATGTATGTCAAATAAATTTCAAATTAAATGTTTTTTATACCAAATAGATTTTTTGTCAAATGAAATTTATGGTAAATAGTTTTATGTCAAATGGCTATTATGTCAAATAAGATTTCGGGAATCTTAGTCATGCGTCTCTTCAACAAGAGCATTAAAATTGATTTCTTCTGAATCGATTGACTTTCTTCCACTTGGCATGCCCAAAAATTCAAGAAAAAAAACAAAACAACATTTAAATAGTATGCCTATTGCAAAATCGTATTTTTTATGCTGCCCAGATAGGTGTCAACAGCGTCTCACAACTGGCGATATGCTGTGTCTCACACCCAGAAATTGGCGCTATTTTGAAAAACGACCTCTTAAAATCGGCTAAAAATATTTTTTTTCTATTCTGTAGCAAAAAAAAACAAATACGTTTTTTTTTATTTTTGTTTAATTGTCAAAATTTTCGAGTTATGAATTTTCGAAATTTTGGACTTGTAATTGTAGACCTATATTCAGTAGCTTATAAGTCCGAAAATATTGAGTTTAGGAAAAAGTTGTCAATGAGTGAAAGTTTTAGTTTTCTTTCGACTTTTAAGAAATGTAAACAAAAAATTGTTTTTATAAACAAATTAATTTTTTTTAACTTTGTGCCGGATTTAAAAAATTTTTTTTTCAATTTATTTATACCTTATAATATAGAGAAGATTTTCCAAAAAGTTCCGAAATAGGCCTGATGTGTTAAATGAGTTTTAAAACATTTTCAAAAATCACTTGCAAGCATCACAATGGGATATTTTTACAATTAACTTTTTAAAACTGTCTACATCGTATAATTTTTAATCTATTCGAGTGTTATTTGTTTTAAATTAAAGGGTCTACGCTGTAGACATGTCTACAGCGTAGACATGTCAGTCGACAGTTTTAAAAAGTAAATTGTAAAAAAATCCCATTGTGATGCTTGCATGTGATCCAATATGGCAGATGAATTTTCAAAAATCACATTTTTAGGGTTGTTGATTAGGAATCATCAGAAGTAAGTTTTTTCCAAATTCAAAATGGCAGAACCAAAGCAACAGAACGGAAAAATAACTTTAAATCAACTGAATTAGCCTAAAACAAGTTACTTAGGGGTTTTTGGTGTCGCTGATTATTTATTTTTTTATTTATTTACAAACTTCATCCCGCAGTCCTGCGGGGGACCATAAATGGGATACAAAATTTTGCCAATAAAAAATAAGAATATAAGTCAACATTTTTATTCATACATAAGAAAAATTATATAACTCTAGATAATTGATATGCATTTGAATCACAAAATTTCTCAATATATGTATACGTTGATGGCAGTTGATGGCACAATTGTTTTAGGGTAAAAATTTTAGAGAAATATTGACCAATAGTTACTCGATATGAATGGTTTTTCAAATAATTTAAAATCAAGAATCTAAGATTGGTATGTCAAGTAAAAGCAATTTTAAGGTTAAAATTTGATGCTTTAGTCTTGAAAAATCGACATTAGATTTATAATCAGCACCCCCTAAAAATCCAATTCCATTTTATCTTAACTTTTAATTTTTCAGTTGAATATTATTACTGTTTTTTCTGTTTTTCTAACTCTTACTTTAGTGGTGCATGTCGAGGAAATAGATGTAATTTGTATTTTCGTTTCTTTCCACGAAAAAAGTGAAATGAAATTATAAAGTTCAATTGTTATGCGAGATCACGTTGCCTTATATAGTAAATTCCTAAAAGACAAGCGATGACAATATCTTTACAAAGCAAAAAAAAAATGCAAAATATTTTTAATTCTTCCACACTAGCGTGTCTCTCAATATACAAAACTATATTTTGAAGCTCTTTTTTCCACGGAAAAAAAGTGTGGTCCCTCTTCAATGCAGCTTTCGCATAGGAAATTCGTTTCCTCAATATATTCTAACCGGAAAGCCGAATGTCATTATATCGCCGGACACAAGAGACGACGATAGAGTTGAATTGCATTCGAAGAAACGAAAGTTTCAACTCGGTCACACGATTCTGGAAAGGGTATCAAGTAGTTAGTTGAATTATATGAAGCTCTCGCTCGAAAATATCCATTATCGGTAAAGACTCTCCCGAGGGAGAGAAATAGATCATATATAGAAAGCGGACTTGCATGCGGCGCACAGTAAACACTTGGGTGGTTTTAGTATAGATCTCCTGGAAAATTTTGAGGGAATGAGATTTGCCTCAGAAAAAAAGAAGAAGAAGAAGAAGAAGAAAAGACAATTTATTATTACCACGAGAAAATGTCTCTGCACCGCGAACAATCGCGAAAGCAGTCAGTTACGCGGAAATAAAAGCAGACAGCGGAAATATCTACTGACGCGTCTGGGAAACTCGTTCACAAATCCGTAAACACATTTAATAAATATATATACATATACATATATAGTTGTTTGCAAGAAAACTTTTATTAAGACAATATTTTAAATATTCCCTTTAAAAAAATTAAGAGAATTGCTCCACTATTTGTCTTTTTATTATATTAATAACAAGCAACAATTCGCGCGCTAAAACGCGCAGCTAACTTCTTACTTACTTTTTAAAATAAAATTAGCAACTTTAAAAATAATAGAATTTAAAAATTTTAAAAACAATTTTTCGTTGAAAACACTAAAAAAATTAAACTTTAGAGAAATTACAAATAATTGTAGAAATTCAGTTATTTTTAAAAGTAATAAAATTCTTCTCATAAAATTGTTCTCATAAAATTCAATCTAAAAAATTTTTTTAAATTCTCGTGAAAATCCCAATTATTTTTATAAATAACAATATTCTGCACCAAAGTTCAATTATTTTCAAAAATGTTAATAAAATTCTTGTCCTAATTTCTATTATTTTCAAAAATATTTCGCAATTCAATGATTTTCAACATCCACTATTTTAATAAAATTTACCAAAAGAATTCAATTATTTAAAAAAAATTTTAACAAAATAGTACGCAAACATTTAATTATTTTCATAAATAATAAAAATTTCACAGGAATTCAATTATTTACAAATTTGTTATAAATTTCTTTGCAATAATTAAATTATTTTCATAAACAATAATTAAAAATTCTAGAAAATAATAATTGAATTGAAATTAAAAATAATGGATTTATAGAAGAATTTTAGTTAAAAACACTTAAAATTGACTTTGAAGAAGTTACAAAGGAATGCAGAAATTCAATTATTTTCAAAATTAATAAAGTTCTTCGCAAAAATTTAATTACTATCAAAATTTTTTAAAAAATTCTCGTTAAAATTTCAATTATCTACAAAATTTTTGGAAAAATTGCAATTACTTTAAAAAATTTCTCTCAATTCAATAATTTTCAATATCTATTATTTTAATAAAATTTTTCAAAAGATTTCAATTATTCAAAAAAAATGTTAATAAAATTCATCGAGACAATTCAATTATTTTCATAAATAAAAAAATTGTTCTAAAAAATTCAATTATTTTGTGGCTACTGTTTTCACATACCCACACTTACACATACATAAAAATTAAAAACAATTTGTTTATTTATTTATGAAATTTAATATTTTTTGTTAAATTTAAATTGATTCTATAAATGGATATATATATATATATATATATATATATATATATATATATACTAGGGGGCCTTCGCCCCCCTGCGCGCTTCGCGCGCCAAACCCCCACCTCTATTTTTATATTTATTTCAATTTTTATAAATTTAAAGTAATTTTTTCTTAATATGAATGCATCTTAATAAACTGCATACAATACATATATGACAAAATACACATAGATTTCGACGCAATGTAACAATCGTTATGGACCTTTTTTTAACTATATGTCAAAAATTAGATTAAACTTTGACATATATTTTGACCCATTTTAACCTGTAGGTTAAAAAGACGTTAAATTTTAAATAGATTTTGACGTATCATAGATACGTTGATTGTCCTTTATTGTCCCTTTTTAAGTTGTAGTTAAATAAAAGTCAATTTACACATAGATTATGACGTAACTAAATGAGAGAGTAAAAATAAAACGTCAAAATTAGGTCAAAATGATAGGTGTAAGAGCAAACACAATTTTAAAATTACCTTACATTGTTAGGTCAGATGGCAAACTTCACCTCATCATTAAGTCTGCTCGCGCAAATTGTTTGACAATTTTTTACGTCTAGGTTAAAACTGCCCTCAAACTTGACCTAAATTTTGAGGGTAGCGGGAATTCTTTGTCAAATTTTGATGCGTAGGTCAAAACTGCCCTCAAAATTAACCTAAATTTTGAAGTTAGCGGGAATTCTTTGTCAAATTTTGATGCGTAGGTCAAAACTGCCCTCAAAATTAACCTAAATTTTGAAGTTAGCGGATATTTTTTGTCAAATTTTGACGTCTAGGTCAAAACTGCCCTCAAAATTGACCTAAATTTTGAGGGTAGCGGGAATTCTTTGTCAAATTTTGACGTCTAGGTCAAAACTGCCCTCAAAGTTGACCTAAATTTTGAGGGTAGCGGGAATTCGTCGACAAATTTTGATGCGTAGGTCAAAACTGCCCTCAAAATTGACCTAAATTTTGGCCTACCTTAACAGTGGGCCAACCTTGACTATGTTCCCTTTCTAAGGGGCCCTTAGAAATGACTGAATCAGCGGCGGCGGCGGCGAAATGATTTTATATTATAGGGATATATATATATATATATATATATATATGCATATACATAATTTAATAATAATTAATTTGTGATACCTTCTTGAAATTATGTATGTATTCAAGTTTAAATTAATACTCATGATAGTGCACATGTATTATACGATATTTAAGAAGCAGTTTCCGTTTTTGAGTTTCGCCATGACAAGGATACCAGGGCATATCATACAGTGTTACGTCAAAGTTTGTGATTATAACATATTTGGTTTATGTCATAGTTGGCGGTTTCGCGTGTACGAAATTGATGGAACAATTCGCTGACTGGATTGAAATGGATATATCGTACTCTCCTGACGTCCTCACCCCTTCAGGCAACTATCAATTTGCCAGCACCAAGTTCCCAGCATAAGCATATCCTCATTTATCCAATGTCCTACACGCTGGCGACCAATTTGCTAATCGAGCCAATCATTCAATCGCATTAACCTTGCCGGCCATTCTATGGAGACCCTCTCCATTTATTGCTCGGTTCCTGCATTATTGAGACTAAGAGAAATATAGGTGATAAAAAAATCTCGTTTCTCTCCATATTTATAATATGTATAATTAGTAGAGTATAACGGGGTGAGGCAGTCAAGACGGCACATTTTGGTTTGCGAGGCAGTTATTTGAACAGGTTTTTTCAATTTCAATGTCGCGTTAGAAAGCTTGTCTTTTTGGCTAAAAAATCTCCTTAGAACATTTTGACGTAGTTTGCACTTAAACATTTCTACAACCGTTTTCCCAAAGGACAACGTTTTTGGTATATTTGCAAAAAGGTGGGGTGAGGCGGCCAACTGTTTTAATAGTTAAAAAAACATAACTTTAAGTTAAAATTAGTGAAACATAATAAGGAAGTTGTCCTTAACTTACTTTTATTTTGTTAGACTTCAAAAATTTACATTTGAATAATATTATAATAATACATTATAATTAAATTCAATTTAACATTTTAAGGAAATATAAATTTGTTATTCTTAAAAAAATGGTTTATAAAGTTCAATGTTGGCTGCCTAACCCCACGAGTATTTTTTTAAGAAAACAGTCACAAAACCCGTAATATTAAAAATATCGCATTAACTAAAATCACAAAAATAACTCTTAGAAAAGTTACATCCAAAAAGTCTGTTTTCATAAATGATATAGCAATTAAAGTAAACTACCATAAGCACTCTACATTATCAACAGCGCACGATTTTATTGTTCCGAAATGTCATTTTTTCGATTTGACATTTTTACGAAATGTCAGTTTTGCGAATCGACATTTTTAAGAATTATCACTTTTGCGAAAAGTCATTTTTTTCGAATTGTGATTTTTGCGAATTGTCATTTATGCGAACTGACATTTTTTCGAATTGTCATTTTTACGAAATGTAACTGTTACGAATTGTCACTTTTGCAAAAATTGCTATAGTAAATCTATATATGCATACAAGTTTACTATAGCAATTTTCGCAAAAATGACAATTTGCAATAGTGACATTTCGTAAAAATGACAATTCGAAAAAATGGCAGTTCGCATAAATGACAATTCGCAATAATGATATTTCACAAAAATCACTTTTCGCAAAAGTAACAATTCGCAAAAATGTCGATTCACAAAATTGCCATTTTGTAAAAATGAGAATTCGAAAAAATGACATTTCGGAACAATAACGATGCGTAAAAATGACAATTCGTAAAAATGATATTTCGCAAAAATCACTTTTCGCAAAAGTGACAATTCGTAAAAATGACAATTCGAAAAAATGACATTTCGTAAAAATGACAGTTCGGAGAAATGCAATTCGGTAAAATGACAGTTCGGTCAAATGAAATTTGGGGAATAATCATGCGCCTCCCCCCACATAAATTAAGTGGGAAATATTCTTAGCTTCTATTTCAGTAGAGGTTCTTAAATTTAGAATATCGTTTTTTCTGTGTTCATTTGATAAAATATGCTTCGAATTTTAAATGTTGAAAACTAGTAAACTTAATGTTCACAAAAACGTAAAATTCATAATAATTTAAGTTGAATTTACAAATGTTAAAACTATACCTAAAACAGACTAATAAATATTGGGAGTTAGTAAATTATTTTGCAATTTAAAAAATGTATTATTTCCATTGTAATTTTATTTTTATAGATAGTATTTTTATTTCTAAATAAAAATTAAAAAATAGATTCTTCTAGAAAGACATTCACATCAATAATATAATTTAATTTTTAACAACAGTTTGGCTTCGACACTGTTTTTTTATGAATATTTTCCTTACATAATTATAATTATTATTATATAATAATAGGTATTACAAAATGTGGTTTTTACATTTGTACAGTTTTGATTATAAAAGAAAAAAAATTAGCTAAAATAAACATATTTCTTTCTCGATAAAATAAACTGGAATTGTTGATAGATATTTGATTTCTCTCTATGAGCAGAATCATTTTGCATTCCATATTTGCCGTACAAATTATATTTGAGTAGTATTTTACTATGGTGTTCATTTAATGCAATGAGTCGCTTTCAACGCTTTAACTATAAATTATACTATTTACTATTAGATATTATTTATTTTTATGATTATATTTATATTTTATTATTATTTTTACTCTGATAATAATAATCCAGTATGACAGACGAGTTTTTTAAATCAAGCAGATTCACTTAAAACTTGCATTTAGGGGGTTTTTTGAGTTGCTGATAATGAATACATAATTTGACTTCAAAATTTAAGTAAGTTCTAATCGTAATTTTATCTAATTTAAAAGTTTCAAATGTTAAAGTGACCAAAATTTATTTAATCATAATTATAAAGTTATACAAAATAGAAATTTGTTATTTAAATTATAAAATATATTCTTTTATATAATTATTCTCACACTATCGGTATCAATGATACTAGATTATATTATAAATAAACAATTATTTATTATTTTTAACTAATAAATCTAACAATTTAAAAGATTTTGATGGACATTTTGGGTCAATCATATGAACCTTTTTCCAAACAGTTGTAACGTATGTATTTTTCACGCTGAATTCGAATTCGTTGCGTGGAAAGTTTTAAAATCGCTTAGGTTACAAATGTGAACAAAACCTATTTAAAACTAATAATGCAGCTTAACTTTTTTGAAAATCAATTTGAATTGCTTGCAACACTGAGGGTTAAATTGAATGAAAAATTGTTAAAATATGTTTAACCAACCTTCTTCTATCAATGAGACTCTAATGGAATTTGGGCGAATTGACTTAATTAAATTTGTCCCTCATTTGATTTAGACTAAACTCAACTGATTGTTGGAAATAGAGAATCAATTATCACTGACACTTGTATTTACAAAATGGTTCAATTCAGTTCTGATTAAAAGGCATTTATTCTCTCTATCTATTATATACATATATACAGATTACAAATTGTTTGCAACAAACATATCCAACAATTTTGCTTCTGTTGTGAGATATCTTGAATTTCACAGTGTCGAGGATGACAAAAGCATGTATATACCTACGGCACTTGACCTCTTAGGAAGTGCCAACATGAAACCTTGGTTTCTATACTGCAGCTGAAAATGTAATTTCTCGCGAACTTGCAACTATCGTGCCGCTTTAAAGCGTTTTCACGTGAAATGCTCCACGTTGATGTATTTCATGTCCTGGCTACCTAGGCACATCTAACAAGAATGGTGTGAGTAAATATATGTACATGTATATTATATCAAGACGAGTGATGTCAACGCCTCAGGCGTTATATGTGAGAGAAGAACTATGGCAAGATTAAATGAGAACCTTATGAAAGAAAATAATAATACTTTAAACAATATGGAATTAATGAGCATTTTCCGTAAAAGTTTCATGCATTTGAGTTTAACCTACTAGATAAAATAAACTTTATCATCGAAAGGACAGATGGTATATATGAAAACATTTTTCTATATAAAAAATGACAAATTTTTTTTTTCATTTTATTTTGTAACGATATTTGTGACTGACAGAAAAAAACCATTTTACTAAAATGGAACCATCAATTAAAATTTTATGCCTGCAATTTCAATTGATTGGAAATTCGAATGTGTAACTAAAATGCATCAAAACCAGGAAAAAAAATATTTAAATACATGCAAAAGTGACGAGCAAGTTTTTCCTCTTTTTTCCTACAGACTTTCCTCTAAAACCTTTTTACAACAAAAATTTTTTTACGTCAAAGAAAAAAACTAGAAGAAGTAATTTCTTTACCAATGCTTCAGCAACAAATGATTGCATCGTTAAACGAGATTTTATAATCTAAAATTGTATTGAAAAATAATAACAGGTTTTTAAATGTTAAATAGATGCAATATTAAAGGGTTATACGTTTCTGTAACGCAAGAGAAGAAAAATTGTTAAAATTATATCTTAGTTGAAAAAGAAGATAAAGTCGACTTTATATAATATAGCATAGAGTGAATATTTTAGTTAGTCACGTTTCATAATTAGATCTTAATTAGCATCCAAGTTGACTATAATTAACCAGTTTAATTAAGTGCAATGTCGCCTTTAATCTAAACTTTCTGCATCAAAGAGTCAAGATTTGCAGAACTAATATAATTAATCGGATTGCGATAATTATGCAAACAATCCACCACAAAAATCAATCACTAACTGGAAATTGAACAGGGTTAAAGATATTTTTAATTTATCTGTTTAATCGACAAGTACGTTATCATCTTAATTAACGCACTCATTTCAATCCAATCATTCACTTTTCTGTACTTCAATATTTTTTTTTCAAAGATAATTATTCCCAGGAAAATGTACATTATTTATAGAAAATAAAATAAATATTTAGAAGCATGTTGGTATGTATAAGATGAAAAATAATACATGTGACTTGACAGATAAAAAAAACCTTTCTTTCGAAAAAATCAATGTTCATCTTTTCTGTAACTCTTGGGTCAAATTTTCTCAAAAAAATCAAAGTTGGTCATGGGTCGTTCAATTTTTGTGAAACTTGGTATAAATGTATCAAGATTCGCGGTAGAGAATCGCCGCTAAGTAAAAAGCAAAAACCGCGATATATATTCTCGAAATATCGGCTGTTTTTCGATAAAATTGAATAACTCGAGTAAATCTTAACCGATTTGGCTCATTCTTTTTTCGTTGGATAAAGAATCCAAAAAGAAAGAATTCTGTTAAGTTTATTCAATATTTTATATAGTTTTATAGAATTTAGGCTAGGAAAACCGAAAAATAGCGATTTTTTGAGATTTAGACAAACGTGGAGCGTAAAATCCTAAATGGATTTCTGAAATATTCTAGAATATTATTAATTAGGTTAAAATCTCGATATACATTTCAGGAAATTTTAATTCACTTCGTATTTTTTGAAAAATTTTGATTTTTCTCAAAAAAATTGAATTTTTTTACATTTAGACAAACGAAGAGAGGAAACTTCTAAACGGATATGTAAAATATTCTAGAATATTATTGATTGGGTTGAAATCTTGATATATATTCCAGGAAATTTTAATACACTCCGTATTTTTTGACAAATTTTGATTTTTCTCAAAGAAATTTAATTTTTTGACATGAGATGACGCAAAAAGTTTTAAAATCCCAACAAAAACAACTTTGATGCAAAAAGTTCCGCCAAGTAAAAGATTTTGTGACTGTCCAAACAATTAGTGAAATAAAAGTTTACCAAGTAAAATTTGTAATTAAAATTTTAATAATGATTGATTTTAAATATTTTCTTTCCTACACAACTCGAAGTACATATTGCAGACAAACGCATAAACTAAACTTCTAAACCGTTATGTGAAATATTTTAGAATATTATTGATTGGGTTGAAATCTCGATATATATTGCAGGAAATTTTAATTCACTTCGTATTTTTTTAAAAATTTTGATTTTTCATAAAAAAATTGAATTTTTTGACATTTAGACAAACGCAAAGACTAAACTTCTAAACGGTTATGTGAAACATTCTAGAATATTATTGATTGGGTTAAAATCTTGATATATATTCCAGGAAATTTTAATACACTCCGTATTTTTTGACAAATTTTGATTTTTCTCAAAGAAATTTAATTTTTTGACATTTAGAGAAACGCAGAAACTAAACTAATTGTTCTGGTAAAATTAAAATTAGAAAAAAGGATATAGTAAATATAAAGAACATATTAATTATAAAATTTACAAAAGTATATGACAATAATGAAAGTAACACAAATTTTAAACAAACAAAAAATAATGCAACAAATAAAAGTATAAAAATATTGAATAAGAAATTTAGCTCTACTTGTGCAATATTTAATTCGGATTCTACAAAAAATAATTTTTATATTTTATTAAAAAATTAATAATCTAAATGCTACAAAATTGAACAAGATAAAAAAATATAAAATAAATGGCTCATAGCATCAAGAAGAATTTATGTTATTTTTAGAGTGTATAGAATAAAATTTATAAAAATTATGTAAAAATTTCTGTAAAGAATCGTATCTTAAATGAATTCTTTTTTAAAACTTAATTGTATTTTATTTTAAATTATTAGATCAAAGACCAGCATATTTTTACAATTAATTATTTAATTTATTAAAAAGTTAAGATGACGCAAAAAGTTTTAAAATCCCAACAAAAACATCTTTGATGCAAAAAGTTCCGCCAAGTAAAAGATTTTGTGACTGTCCAAACAATTAGTGAAATAAAAGTTTACCAAGTAAAATTTGTAATTAAAATTTTAATAATGATTGATTTTAAATATTTTCTTTCCTACACAACTCGAAGTACATATTGCAGTTGAAAAAAACAACCCGGGCTTAGATGTTGTTATTGTACATTGCGGCTTAATTACACTTCCGAATTAAGTCAATGTTCTTCATTGCATTTTGAATGGTAACAAATAAAATTTAACTTCATAATTAACATTCACAAAAAACGGAATGTAATTACTCGTCATAATAAAAAATTTCTATTTCAGCAATTTAAAAATCTTGGCGTCAATACTTTCATTAATTGCAAGTTAGAAGCATTATTGACGCCAAGATTTTTAAATTGCTGAAATAGAAATTTTTTATTATGACGAGTAATTAGATTCCGTTTTTTGTGAATGTTAATTATGAAGTTAAATTTTATTTGTTACAATTCAAAATGCAATGAAGAACATTGACTTAATTCGGAAGTGTAATTAAGCCGCAATGTACAATAACAACATCTAAGCCCGGGTTGTTTTTTCAACTACAATATGTACTTCGAGTTGTGTAGGAGAGAAAATATTTAAAATCAATCATTATTAAAATTTTAATTACAAATTTTACTTGGTAAACTTTTATTTCACTAATTGTTTGGACAGTCACAAAATCTTTTACTTGGCGGAACTTTTTGCATCAAAGATGTTATTGTTGGGATAGTGTTTTATAACAAAAGATTTTAGGGAAAAAATATTTTTAAGAATTTTCAAAATTGTGGATTTTTTAGGGCATTAAACATTTAAGTACATTTTTTTGAAAAACGAATAACTTTTATCCATTTAGTTAGATTTTGTTTATATTTTTAGTAATAATAATTGATTTCTTAACAATTTAAAGTTTGACAAAAAAATTCCTGAAGACTTTAAAACTAACCAAATTGTTGAAGTTAGAATTCGGCTAGTTGAAGTTAGAATTCGGTCAAAAATTTCGAGATTATATTCGCTTTTGTCCAGATGAATGTGACAGAATGTACAGCGAAATGAGTGTGTAATTATTTCGAAATTGTACGAAGGTTGAATAAAATAAATAATTATTTAATTTGATATGCTACAGTTCTATATAGTTGTGATTAACTGACAAGAGTCTGACCTTTCTTCTAATAGACGACTATTGTGAGAATTACAGTGCCAGAAATTGCGTGAGGATCAATGTCGTGGTACGATAAAATAGACAAGACAAGTTTACAAGTGCGTAGGGGTTATATTTTGACGCAGGTGTTCGTTTACCTCGATAATATGTGCGAGAAACATACCCGAGCGCGCAGAACAAATATGTGTATATATACGCACTTTCGAGCCTCGAAACAGAATAAACGTTCGACCCACGCCATCCGCTCGTCGCAATTGCTGCATGCCCGTGTAAAATTGGATAATGCCATAGAAATAGGTGGATTTATACGTCAAGAGGAACATTTTGCCAGGCTCGTATCCATTCGCTCGTGAACCTTCCCAGTTTCATAATCAAAATCCTATTTTCAATGTATAAACGTTCTCCATTGGCCTAAAGCCATTTGTCAAATTTCCTCTCTTTTTAAAAAAATCAACTCCTAACACGCAGTTTTCACACCGGTAAAATAATTTTATATAGCTCGCTCTAAACGAATATATAAACTGATTTTATAAATCTCTGTCAAAGAAAAGAATATTATAACCACCATAGTAATGTGGTGAAAATAGCAACATTATAATATTTGCACCGATACCACGTGGACAATTTTTTATCCCTTTTTCACACCCCCTCTCTCCATCGTGGACAATCATGCACTTTCGACAACCCCCCCCCCTAAACTCTCTTGGCATTTTGAACCAGGAAGTCGAAAAAGTCGCATTTTTAAAAAATAGTCGAAAAAGTCATAATATCCGAGGCCTACTACTATTTAAAATATTATTTTTTAAATTAAGTAAAGCAATCGTGAATTTTTGACAACCCCCCTTTCCAAAAAAATTGTCTACATGTTATGTGAACAGAAAAAGTTTCTGAATTATCCAAAGTTTAGTCATAGTTGTTCTAGACATCTGATACTTAAATTAAATAATAACAAATTTTAAAAAACTGTAAAATAATTCTAAACGCATCCTACCATATTATTTAAAGTATTCTAAAACTTGACGACCAAAAATATATATATTTTTTACGTAAGTGTTTTCCGGAGTGGAATTTCCTGCCGATCACGAATATCGTATTTATTTTCAAATTAATTTACGTTGTTCCATAAGATTTAGAAAAAAGTGAAATATGGACTCACAGGGCAAGGATAGTTAGAGATAATACGGCACGGTAAAATCCTGCTAATGCCATTGCAAATTTTAAAAAAGTGTTTTAGTTGTTCTTTACCCTTTTTTTACTCTCCCTCGGAACTATCGTAAGACTTTAGCCTTCGAGGGTGGTGCTCCAACTCTGTCGTTGATGAGACTTTCTTCTTTCTCTGCGGTTCTCCTGCGTCAATAGTTAAAAAAATTGTAAAACTATTTCGATGTCTAAGGCGGAATTTACAGCACAACAATAAAAAACAAATGCTAAAAAGTGTAAAATCTCAAAAGATATAACAGTAAATGGGTATAAAACACATAAACATATAAAGTAAACAGATATATAAAGTTAAAAGATAAAATTGTATTGGACAAATAAAAATCACAAGATAAATTAAAATTGTAAAAGGACAAATAAATCACAGAATAAATTATGATAATACGGAACAAAACAAATTTAAAAGCTGATTAAATTACGCTTTTTGATGGCCGTCGAGTTCTTTTCTCGACATAATCGAGAATATAAAGTTTTCGACATGCCGCCAATTTTCTTCTGACTCGGTCATCAGCGATATCATGTTCTTGACTGTTTACACGTTCGAACATGGCCCGCCTCTTCAAGTCTTATTTCTTGTATGAGAAGAGGGTGTGCTCTGCGTTGTCCACAGGGAACTGGCACATACAGGTACGCGTTAAAACATCCGTGCCCTGTAAACGCTTGCGTCAAGTAATAGGAAACCTGACCTTGTTTCCTATTTATCCAGGTGTCGAGTGCCGGGATAAGACGATAGGTCCATCGACCCTTTTCCTCACCATCCCATCTTTCCTGCTATCTGTCTATGAACCTGCGCCTCGCTTCTTTGCGGATCAGTCCCTTGCTAGGTCTAATTTTCTCTTCTGAGGAATTTCTTTCTTTAGAAAGGAAAAAGATTTCCTCCCTTTCTCTCGCCAAAAGATCTGCTGGCGGAACCCTTGCAAGGACCTGCACAGCACTCGTAGATACCGTATTATACGCAGAGATGATACTTCTTGTTATCGATCTCTGCGCTGACAGTATCTTTTCACAGATGGTCACACATCTTTTACTCTTCAGGAATGGGGCCCACGCTGGTGCTGAATAAAGCATTTTAGTATGTGCGACACTCGTCACCAGTCTTCTTTTTTGTTCACGCGGTCCTCCTACATTTGGCATTAACCGTGAAAGATTAGCAGCACACTTGATCGCCTTATTTGACGCCGAAGCCTTGTGGTGGTGGAAGTTTAATCTTCCATCCAACTCCACACCAAGATATTTAAGTTGTTCACTCCACTTGACCTCGAATCCGTCTATCACGATTCGTGGGAGCTCATAACAACGTCTGTCTGTGACCAGCAGTGCATTGGTTTTTTCCAGAGCCATTTCAAGACTCACTTTCGGCAATACGTACGAACGCGTCGTCCGCAAAGCTGGTGATCACCGCACCTTCGGGCAGATCCATTTGCAGGAAATCATCGTAAAAAACATTCCATACAAACGGACCTACCCTCAAGCCTTGAGGAGCCCCATACTGCATCTCTTCCTTGAGAGTGCAGGTGTCTCCCTCATATATAACCTACCTGTCGCTAAGATAATTATCCATTATCCGCAACAAGTAGGGCGGTATGTTTTTCATTCTCATCGACTTGATAAGATCTTTCCATCTTGCGGAATTAAACGCGTTGCGTATGTCAATTGCTACCAACGCGCAGAAGCTCTTCTTCTTCTCTGGTCCAAATTTGTTTTTTCCTGCTTTTGCTATGTCCACTACTGCCTGGATGGCATCAACTGTAGACTTGCCTTTACGGAAGCCAAATTGGTGATCGGATAGACGATTCTCTCCGGTCAAGTGGCCTTGCATTCTCTGCAGAACCATATCTTTTAGAAGTTTACCCATGGTATCTAGCAGGCATATAGGCCTGTACGACGAAACTTTATTTAGAGGTTTTTCACCCTTTCTTAGGAGGACTAGCCTCTGCCGCTTCCAGTCGCGGAAGAACTCTCCTTTCTCAAGGCAAAGATTGAAACATCTAAGCAGAATCTGGGGTAAAGTGTCGATAACCAATTTTAAGATGTCGTTACTTATCACATCGATTCCAGGCGCCTTACCAGTTTTCAATATTTTGCCTGCGTTTTTCAATTCACTAAGTATGAAAAGTTCTTCCTCTTTGACTTTGCAGGAACTCCAGTCCATCCTAAGGTATGGCTCTGCAGAAGGAAACAAAGACTTTATTATCTGTCTAACCCAATCGGGATTGTCCAGGCCGGGGGTTTTTTGCCTCGTCACTAATTTCTTAGTAACGATTTTAAAAGCCAAACCCCCAGGGTCCTTTCGACTTCCTCGATTAGGTCTTTCCAGCTACGGCGTCGCAATTTGCAGACCTCTTTCTTGAGGTTCTTTGAGGTCGTCCATATATTGCGTAACACTTTTTGGGGGAAGGGGGGTCAAGCTATTTGTTAAGATAACCCTAAAAAATGGCGCTAATATGGCGCATCCTGGTATCTCTTCACAGAGTTTACCCTCACACAGGTCAACAAAAAAAGACTAACATTTTTTTTATGAGATATAGGAATGGTTTCCGATGTATTTTTGGACGCTGAACACGATCCCGACTTCCAAAATTGCCCATCACGTCAGGATTTTGAGAAACGTGGGGGTAAAGACCCCAAAAACGCTTTTTTGAAGATTTTCAACATTTTTTTTTCTCTTTAACCTGACGTGCTTGAGACTTCCACAAGGTCTTAAATTAAAGCTTGTAATGTGCACTACAAGACCCATATCCATAAAATAAAAAAAAATTAAGATTTTTTTTTAAAAATGGGGTTGAAGACACTAAAAAATGTGTGTTTTTGGATTGCTTTAATAGACTTCTTGCAATTGCTTGGATTCGATTGAAAATGGTTACTTAGGGTTTTTGGGGTCGCTGATTACAAATCCGATATTAGTTTTCAAACATTTAAAATGGCGAATTCGTAATCAGCGATCCCAAAAACCCTGAAGTAACAAACTTTTAAGCGAATCCAAGAAATTCTTAATTTTTAT
Source organism: Leptopilina heterotoma (assembly GCF_015476425.1). Taxonomy (NCBI): domain Eukaryota; kingdom Metazoa; phylum Arthropoda; class Insecta; order Hymenoptera; family Figitidae; genus Leptopilina; species Leptopilina heterotoma. The sequence goes on from NW_025110845.1 coordinate 896,426, forward strand.
ATCTGCCATCATGGTTCCGACATTTTAAATTTTTAAAAACTAATTTTGGATTCGTAATCTACGACTCCAAAAACCCCGAGTAACAAATTTTAAGCGAATCCAAGCAATAGCATGAAGTCTATTAAAGCAATCGAAAAACCCACATTTTTGGTGCCTTCAACCCCATTTTTTAAAAAAACTTCTAATTTTTTTTTATTTTATTGATATGGGTCTTCTAGTGCACATTACAAGCTTTAATTTAAGACCTTGTGGAAGTCTCTAGCACGTCAGGTTAAAGAGAAAAAAAATGTTGAAAATCCTCAAAAAAGCGTTTTTGGGGTCTTTACCCTCACTTTTCTCAAAATCCTGACGTGATGGGCAATTTTGGAAGTCGGGATCGTGTTCAGCGTCCAAAAATACATCGGAAACCATCCCGATATCTCATAAAAAAAAAGTTAGTCTTTTTTTGTTGACCTGTGATAATTAGGGGAATGTAGTCAAGGTTGGCCTACTGTCTAGGTAGGCCACTCGCGTTTTTATGTCAAGTTCACTAGCGCCACCTACGCGCATTTTTGTCGAAGCTTGTCTTAGTGAAACCTAACTTTCTGTTCAATTACATTTTCGGAAAATCGAAAATTGTGTTTTCTGTGACGTCGGTACAAAAAAAGCTCAAAAAAAGTTTTGTGTATAATGTGAAAAACCATTAATAAAAGATAAAAAACAAATTGAATCGTCAAGGCAAGTATGCAGAAAATTTGTGGGACTCATGGTTGAAAGGAAAACAAAGTAAAAAATCGAATCCCGAAACGTATTTCTTTATGGTTACAACAATTCGGTAATGTTACTTACTGTCAAGGTCGGCCACTATGTGTTTAAAATGCGCAAAGTTGAGGACGAGCTACTTCATTTGCAAAAACTGCAATTCTGTATAACTCATAATATAATTGATCATCTTATTAATATTTTTATTTAATTTTATTAATATTTTAGTGCAAAACTTTTTTTTATTTATATTTATTTTTTTATATTGTTTATTGTTATTATTTTGTTATTTCATTAAGTTACAAACTGTAAACAATAAAGAATCAATTTTCCGTAACTCCAAACATGTTATTTTATTTTTTAACGATTAATGCCCTTTGAATTTTAAACATGGCCGACCTTGACTGTAATGGCCAACCTGGACTACAAATTTTTTTTTTTTTAAATCTTTATAACTTTTTCATTTTTAAACCTGTCAATTTACTTTGTACAGAAAAAATGTTCCTATTAAACAGGACTTTCCAACCATATACTTCAATTGTCCAAATTCATTTTTTAAAAAAAGTTATAAACAAAAGTCAAAAAGGTGGCCGACCTAGACTATGTTCCCCTATTATTATCGATTGCTCCGAGTCGAAGACTCGGAGTGATCGATTTCTTCATTATTAAAAAAAACAATTTATTTTAAAAAGAAGTTATTGATGTGTTTGAATAATTTTGCAATTAAAGAAATTTGTAAATAAATGTATAGCGCAACATTTTTTTGAGTAAAATTTTTTTCTTTATTTTCTAAAAATTCAAAAATTTTCATTTTCAATTAAAATTTGTAATTGACAAATAGAATTTATAAACAATTTTTTCCTTTATTTCTACTAAACTTTGAATTTTATTAAAACAATTGTAATTAAGAAACAGAAATGATGTAAATTATTTCCTTATGAAAGTTGAAAATTTTCTATAAAAATATTAAGAAACGGGAATAATTCAAAAATTTTCATTTTCAATTAAAATTTGTAATTGACAAATAGAATTTATAAACAATTTTTTCGTTTATTTCTACAAAACTTTGAATTTTATTAAAACAATTGTAATTAAGAAACAGAAATGATGTAAATTATTTCCTTATGAAAGTTGAAAATTTTCTATAAAAATATTAAAAAACGGGAATATGTAATGTTTTTTTTCCTAAAAGAAAAGAATGAGTTTGTGAACAATATTGTTATTGAAAAATAAAAATTATGCATAAGATGGGTATTTATTTACAATTCCTAATCATAATTTTTTAACAATTTTCTGTTTTTTAGGGTTCCGTACACCTACGGTGTATCGGTGGAACCCTATTGGTGAGACTCTGTTGTCCGTAGCCAAATCGTGTACCCCCCCTAGCGGCTAAACTATTTGACCTAAAGAGCTCAAATTTGGTCCAGATATGTATTTTCACTCGTAGATTACAGGAAAAATAATATAGCGAATGTGATTGGACGTGATGGGCATAGCGTTGTCAAGGAAATAACAAGATTTTTGGCCAAAAATGCATAAAAAGTGACCATTCCCCCCCTTAACTTCTAAACTATTCGACATGGAGAGCTGAAATTTTGCATGCTGGTGTATTTTTACTCGAATATTACAGGAAAAATATAGAGAACTTGATATGTAATGATGGCCATAGCGTTGTCAACGAAAAACTAAAAAATTAAAAAAAAAATTTGTTTTCCCTAACTTTTACATTATTTGACCTAATGAGCTGGAAATTGGTATCCTGGTGTATTATTACAGTCTGACGACAAAAAATTTATTTAAGAAACTTTTTAAAAAAAAATTTTTTTTTTTAATTTTTTTTAGTTTAAACACGTGGCATTAAATATTTTAAGGAAGAGTAAAATTTTAAGACAATAAATGAGAGATTGTTTTCTGACTTTAATTTCTTAACTAAAAATAAAAAAAAATTGGACAAGTGCGAGTTGTACTCGCACTGCAATGGCGGGACCCGTACACAAATATTAAAACAATACTTGCAACATTTATCGGTAATTAGTAGAATTAAAATAAACAATTAAAATAAACAATTAAAAAAATATATTAAAATCATTTGATAAGAAGAAATAACTAAAAAAATTAAAGTATTGTATATCTAATATTGTAAACAATAATAAGCAGAGGAACAAAATTTTCAAAATTATAGTTCCTCTGCTTATTATTGTTTACAATATTTGATATATACAATACTTTAATTTTTTTAGTTATTCTTTTTTATCAAATGATTTTAATATATTTTTTTAATTGTTTATTTTAATTCTACTAATTACCGATAAATGTTGCAAGTATTGTTTTAATATTTGTGTACGGAACCCGCCATTGCAGTGCGAGTACAACTCGCACTTGTCCAATTTTTTATAAATAAACGAGAGAAAAATTTGCATAATTTAGATTAGGCAAACGAAGTTTGTTATAGAAAATATAATAAACAAAATTGGTAGGTATATTTTTCATTTGTTAATTTTTTTTTAATTTTCTAATTTCTAATATTAATTAATTATGAATCATGATTCATCTGCACATTTTCGATTTGTCAAACAATATCTTTTTAGAATTTTTTTTTATTTTTAACAGACTCTCGTTATTTTTTATTAAAAATTCCCAAAACTAATTTTTAAAATCGTAAATAAACAAAAAATGGTATATTTTAGAGGAAATTTGTAGGTAGCTTTTTGAAAATTGTGCACTTTACAAAAAAAATATTTCTTGCAAATAGCTATATTTGCAGGGAATAAATATTGACACTTTTGTAGCTTTTAACAATATATCATTCGCCTGTCAATAAAAACGAGATTTTTAAAATGTATCTCTTCACTATATATTGAATACACAGATGTCCACAGTCCAAAAGCTAAAGGCAAGATAAAAATTGAATATAAAAATGAAAAAAAAATGTTCAGTTAAACATTTTATACATAAACCAACCCGCTGATATGTGCTTTCAATTAAGGTTAACGAGCAAAAGAGATAGGGGAGATTTTGTCCATAAAAGAAGTACTTACAACTTTTACAACAACTTTAATGCACTTTACAACGGCGTAAATGAGATTTTAAATTTATTTTTAGAAAAATATATAGAAACCATAAATTATAAGCTTTGTGCAATCACGAATGTCATTAAAATTTAATCATAAATTTAAAAAATCTGTCTAAATATAAATTAGTGAAATTTACTGATTAAGATATTATAGAGAGTAGATTTTCTCGATTTTAATTAAAAAAGTGCGTAATTTATATTCAAATATTGTTTCAATATAAAAAAATGTGAAAATTTAACTTTACTCAACTTGCTCGTTATTTGTCAATAAAAAATATTTTATTGGTAAATAAAGACACTATTTTATCGGTAAATACAAAATATTTTATCGTCAATAAAAAAAACTTGAAATTTATATACAAAAATTTGTACTAAAAAAGTTTTTAAAAATTCAAACCTAGAAAAGTTAGTTTCATATTTAACATATATCATTCACATCATATAGAAAATTAATTTGTTGTTTGTTTAAGAAAAATGAAAAATTTTTTAATTTTCACTTGAATAATAAATTTCATTTTCTCTGGAGCTTTCAAATGTTTTGAAATGAAAATTTTTACTGCAGTTGAATAAAAGAAAATAATTTTCACCAGAATTTACTTAAGATGATACTGGAGAAATCACACAAGTGAATAGAAAAAATATAAAAGAAATGAATTTTTTTCGTTGAATTATCGTGAAAGAAAAATATTGGAATTGGAAATATTTTAATCTAAAAGTATTGTAGATCGGATATGGCATTAATCTACGTCCTCTTTTCCAAATGGAGACGGCGTGTTTCACGTGGCGAAGATAAATTCTTATTCCAACCATTTCTGGTTATATTGATTCTATTAACTTCGGTAGTGTGTCGTGCAAGACGGACACCAGTAATAATTCCATCGCGTCTACAACACACAGACAACCAGTGAACTTCCGTTCGGTAGACCACATCATCCGTTTTCCACTGGACCGCGCTTATTTGACTCTCCTCACATATAGAGATTTTTTTTAAAAACAACCGTAATTCCCCGCTTTATTTCCTCAGTGAAGACGATGCGACGGCAGTTTGGAAAAATACCCGAGTCTCCGCATTTAATATCGCCAGATGCGAAAGAGCGCACTTCAAAATATAATCGTTCTTCCGATTCCCATTCTCTTTCTCTCTCTCTCTCATATTTAATAAACTGACGACTCATTATGCAGGCCGAAGAGAATATTTTTTCTTCTCAATGTAAACAAATATTAAAATGCATTTATTATAATAGATTTTTTTTCCTTTTTTCAACTTTTATGAGCACTTTTGTCATATCCCAAATGTAAACAAATTAAAACACTCAAATCGCAATTTTTTGGCACGTTCCATTTCCATAAAAATTATCATTTTTAGACTTTTTTTACAAAAATCATAAATTATACAATCAAAGTTGGTAACAATAACTTATTTTGACTAAAAGTATTAAAACACAAGTATTAATGAAAGATAACAAAGTGATCACTAAAATAGCACTTTTGGCGCAACAAAAAAATTAATCTCTTTGACTATATCAGACGCACGAACCCTGAGAAAGTCCCATAGATCTCTGACTGGGACTTTCTCATGGTCCGTGCTTTTGATATAATCAGACTTCGCACTCAATAACTAATTTTATCTCCTATAATATTAACATATTCGCTGTCGTTTTGTCGGTCGTGTAACTCCGTACTTCATCGTTCGGTCGTTCGACTTTTATTATTTATCCATCGTATCGTATATACATATACATACTCATTGTACATACATGTACGCATGCGCAGTAGTATTCTATCAATGGTACGCATGCGCAGTAGTATTCTATCAATGGTACGCATGAGCAGTATTATTCTATCAATGTCAGACATGCGCAGTAGTGTTTTATCAATGGTACGCATGCGCAGTAGTATTCTATCAATGTCAGGCATGCGCAATAGTGTTCTATCAATGTCAGACATGCGCAGTAGTGTTCTATCAATGGTACGCATGTGCAGTAGTGTTCTATCAATGTCAGGCATGCGCAGTAGTATTCTATCTGCTCAGTAGTGTTTTGTGCAGGGAGTATAGACTTAAGGAGACCAATGTAGTGTGTATGAAATCAACCATTATATGTCGGAAGTTCATAGTTCTGAATCTTCTCGTATAGCGCGCAACGATCGCATAGATAGCTGAAGTTTTAAAATGAACATGGATTTCTATAAGTTTACTAATTCATGTATATACTATATATTCAAATTATAAATATAAATATAATAATAATAAGATAACAATACAAAGTCTATATTACAGGGCTCGGATTGTGCGACTTTTTTGTGAAAAAATGTGCTTTTTACAGATTGTTTTGATTCAGGAGTGTCGATCGCTTGACATAACCTCAAACTAAAAAGTGATTTTTAACAGCAAATAAAACCATAATTAAAATGATTTCACCAAATTCTGAAAGATCCAGTTGTACAATTATCAGGAAAAATTAGGTTGGACCAAAATTTGATGTAAAATCATAATTGTTAAACATTATGTGTTTTTTCTTTAAGGGTCAGTAACCAATTAAAATTTGTAACCAATTTTGATAAATAATAGCTCATTCTACTCATCTTTGAAACATTCTCTACATTTCCACTCGTTGAATTTTGTTTAAAATATTTTGTTCAAAAGTTATTAAAAAAAATTTTTTTTATTTTATTTGCTTAACTATTGAACAAAATATTTTAAATAAAATTTAACAAATGTAATTGTAAAAAATGTTTTAAAGAACAGAATGAGCTACTATTTGTCATAATTGTTAGATCACTTTTTAGTTTGAGGTTATGTTAATAACCTCAAAGGCTCAAATTATAGTAATAATTAATTTTACTATAAAGGTCATGTTATTCAGTGGCCACGTGCCTATTAAAACTTTATTAAAATTATTGATAGAACATTAAACTCTTTTAATCAATTTTATTATAACTTTTATAAATAATTAAATTTTTTGAAGAATTTCTTTGTTTTTTTTTTAAATTGAATCCTTTAGTGAAGTTTTATAAAAATTGTATTAAAAATAATTGAATGTTTTCGAAGAATGTTATTATTTATGAAAATAAAATTCATTGTCATAATTTTATATTACCTATTTATTATTTGAAATTATTTTTAATTTCAAAATACAGCAAAAATAAGGTTAGGACGGTTAGGACTTAATCAAGCGACTATATATGCGATCGTTTGCCATCTACAGGATGTACACGTACTACTGATGTACTTCCGACAAAATGTTGCGCCTTTCAGTGAAGTACATGCATATAAGATTGGTCTCCTTAAGTCTATACTCCATGGTTTTGTGAATGTCAGACATGCGCAGTAGTGTTCTATCAATCTCAGACATGCGCAGTAGTGTTCTGTGAATGTCAGGCATGCGCAGTAGTATTCTATCAATGTCAGACATGCGCAGTAGTGTTCTGTGAATGTCAGACATGCGCAGTAGTATTCTATCAATGTCAGACATGCGCAGTAGTGTTCTGTGAATGTCAGGCATGCGCAGTAGTGTTCAATCAATAATACGCATACGCAGTAGTGTTCTATCAGTATCACGCATGCACAGTAGTGTTCTATCAGTATCAAGCATGCGCAGTAGTGTTCTGTCAATATTACGCATGCGCAGTAGTGTTATATCACTATAACGCATGCGCAGAAGTGTTCTGTCAATGTCAGGCATGCGCAGTAGTGCTCTATCACTATAACGCATACGCAGTAGTGTTCTATCACTATAACGCATACGCAGTAGTGTTCTATTACTATAACGCATGCGCAGTAGTGTTCTATCACTATAAACCATGCGAAGAACATTCAGAACTTTAAAATTGAATTTTTTAATCCATACACAATCTAAAAATTATTTTTCTACAATACAAAATTCCCAAAGCCCAAAATGTCCAAAATATGAAATTTCCAAAATAAGAAGTGTTGAATTGTACTGTAAGTGAAAAGAATTAGATTATTGAGTATTGAGATTTAACAATTCTATGTATGTGTAAGATATTTTTAAAAAATCATTATTGTCAATATTTTACAAAAATTTAAATAATTCTAAAAACATGAACACTTTTAATGATCTTAAGCTTACTTTAAAGGTTATTTTCTACAGAACGGGAATTACTTGTAGACATTAACGTGTAATTTTTTCTTAGAAATTGCAGGTCGGCAAAGTTATACACAAAAATTTCAATTTGAAGTAATTTTTTTGTACAAAAAACTATTCTTCAAAAAATATAAAACATGATATGATGTAGATTTTTCAAGAAAATTTAGTAAAAAAATATGTTTGAATTTTAAAAATTATTTTTCTGTTAACCCGTTGCCTGTTAACGACCGTTGGGTAGTAAACTTCTTAGCGCAAAATAAATGCAATTTTTTATGTAAATTATAAAATAAATTGTTTTATATCATTATTAACAGTGTGTTATTGATTGCAATGATCCTAAATTAAGTAACAAATAAATTATTATTTATTATTTTTAAATAATATAACAATTTAAAAACAAGTAAAATTTATGAAAATTTATTTTTAATTAAAGTCACATTTTGTGTTTAAGGGTTTTTGGAGTCGGTGAATTCGAATTTGACCTTAATTTTAAAAAAATTCAAAATGTTGGACATCATTTTTGAAATTCATTTGGATTTTTATCAATTTCAGTACCTAAGGGTTTTTTAGGTCGCTGAATTCGAGTTTGACCATCATCTTTAAAACTTCAAAATGCAGGATCCAAATTGGCCGACATACTTTTTGAAATTCATTTGGATTTTTATTAATTTCAGTATCTAGGGGTTTTTCGGGTAGCTAAAGTCAAATTTGACCTTCATTTTTAATAATTCAAAATAGTGGACATAATTTTTAAATTTCATTTGGATTTTTATCAATTTCAGTATCTAGGGATATTTTGGGTCGCTGAATTTAAATTTGTCTTTCAAAATAAAAAATTATGATTTTGATCAAATTTTGTACTCTATTCTATATCCTTTGCATTAGCTGATAAAACGAATCATGACCCCAGAATGTGCCGCGTGGAGGCTGCAAAGGTTTTACATTACACTTTGTGTTCTTTGTTTTTTTTGTTTATAATATCTGTTTAAAATTTGAAAATTTTGTCCGACATATTGGATCCACCATTTTGAATTTTTTTTTGACGTCATATTTATATTCAGCGACCCCAAAAACCCTTGTATACTAAGTTTCATAAAAATGCATCTAACAGATTTTGCTGAACATTTTGGGCCAATCATATGATTATTATTTTTCCAAACAGCGAAGGGGTTTATAAGATTATTTCAAATTTTTTAAATTCTTTTGGTCTAAGTTTGCCAACCTGCATTTTCTAAGAAAAAAGTTTCGTATATTCGCATAATTCAAGTTATTTGAATCAAATAAATATAAAGATAAAAAAAATTATTTGAATGAGATAATTTTTTTTAGTTTGCTAATACTTTTACGTATGCAAATGGAAGAACATTAATTTATTTATTAAAAATTTGGTATAAGGACTACATAAATAATTATTTGACGCAATTAAAGAGATATTGGTCTAAATTAAAATAATTAATTATGAAAAATAATTGCATATTTGATATAAATAAGGGAAATTCCACGTCAACACGGACAGAGCTCTAAACAAAAATTGCTTTGATGGATTTAAACGTTCTAGGGCTTAAAAGATTTCTACATTCATGTACTTTAAGATGCCGATGGGAGTTTTTTGCAAATTTTCATTTCCGATGCCAATAGAGCTGTCAAAAGTCAAAAGGTCCAAAAATCTCAAAATACTTTTATGAATTAAAAGCAAAAAACGGGGTAAATTATTTTGTAACTCATTCTTTAACAGTTTTTAGGGTCCCCGAATATAAATCTAAAGTTTTTTTTTTAATTCAAAATGGCGGATCCAATATGGCAGAAAAAATTCAAATTTGAACAGATTCGATTAAAACTTGTTACTCGGAGGTGTTTAGGGTCGCTGATTACGAATCTGAAGTCACTTTTTAAAAATTCAAAATAGCGGAAAAAATTTTCAAATTTGATCCGATTCCCTTAAAACGTGTTATTCGGAAGCTTATGGGGCCACAGATTACAAATATGAAATCAATTTTTAGAAATAAAAATGTCGGATCCAATATGGTGGACAAATTTTCAAATTTGATCAGATATAATTAAAACGTGTTACTCAGGGGTTTTTTAAGGTATCTGATTACGAATCTGAAATCACAATTTAAAAATTGAAAATAGTGGATCCCATATGACTGAAAAAATGTCCAATTTTGATACATTTCGCTTAAAGTTTGTAATAATAACAAATTGTTTACATTATAGAACAGTATGAAGCTAGAATTTCTTAAAAGTGACTTCAAATTCGTAATCAGATACGCTAAAAACCCCCGAGTAACACTTTTTAATTAAATCTGATCAAATTTAAAAATTTGTCCACCATATTGGATTCATCATTTTCAATTTCTACAAAGTAACTTTATATTCATAATCTGCGACCCCAAAAGCCCCCGAGTAACACGTTTTAAGGGAATAGGATCAAATTTGAAAATTTTTTTCGCCATATTGGATCCGCCATTTTAAATTTTTAAAAAGTGACTTTACACTACCGGTCAAAATTGAGAGACCACCCATTTCCAGTCGAATGAAAATCGTTTTAAAACATAAAATTTATTGAAATTAAAATTTTTTTCTGCTAATTTTTTTAACCCCTTGACTGTGGATGACGTGTATACACGTCATTAAAAAAACTGTCCCAAACTGTGGATGACGTGTATACACGTCATGGCCCAAACAATAAAAACATCTTAACGTATATTCGCAAAAATTCTTACTCGGGAGTTTCTGGGGTCGCTGATCACCATTCTAAAGTCAGATATTCAAAATACATAATTTTTTATCCAAAATGGCCGCCAAAAATTTTGAACAATTTCAAAAGTGGATAAATTCTCTTAAAAATTCTTACTCGGGGGTTTTTGGGGTCGCTGATGACGATTCTGAAGTCAGATTTTTAAAATATATGATTTTTTATCCAAAATGTCCGCCAAAAATTTTTCAGAATTTTAAAAGTGGATAAATTTTTCTAAAAATTCTTACTTGGGAGTTTTTGAGGTCGCTGATCACGATTCTGAAGTCAGATTTTCAAAATACATGATTTTTTATCCAAAATGTCCGCCAAAATTTTTTTAAAATATTAATAGTGGATAAATTTTTCTAAAAATTCTTACTCAGGGATTCTTCAGCTCGCTGATCACGATTCTGAAGTCAGATTTTCGAAGTACATCATTTTTAATAATCGTCTGCCATATTGGATCCTCTTTGTTGAATTTTGAAAACCTAACATCGGATTATAGCAATCAGCGACCCCGAAAATTCCAGATTAACAATTTTCAGACCAATCTAATGAATTTTTAAAAATAAGTTGCTATATTGGATCTGCCATTTAAAATTTTTAAAAATTGATAACTGTTTCGTAATCAGCAACCACAGAAACCCTCGAGTAACAAATTTTAAACGAATGCAATGAATTTTTCAAAACCATGACCGACATATTGGATCCGCCATTTAAAATTTTAAAAAACTAACACCGGAATCGTAATCATCGACTCCAAAAACCCCCCAATTAACAAATTTTAAGCGTATGCAATGAATTTTTCATAATCGTGACCGCCACATTGGATCCGCCATTTTGAATTTTTAAAAACTAACACCGGAATCATAATCAGCGACCACGAAAACCCACGATTAACGAATTTTAAGCGAATCCAATGAATTTTTCAAAACCATGACCGCCGTATTGGATCCGCCATTTTGAATTTTTAAAAACTAACACCGGCATCGTAATCAGCGACCCCAAAAAACCCCTTAGTACCTAGTGTCATGAAAATTTATTCACAAGAAGGTCTTACACATTTCGGGACCATTTTGTTATATTTTAGCTACACACTGAAGGGGTTAAAGATGATAACATTTTGAACAGAAGAAGATATTTTAGAAGTCGTTTGGCCAATAATTCATTCAGATATTTTTAAAAAATCGCCATTTTCAATGTTTTACAAAAATTTGAATAACTTCCAAACATTCTTATTTACAGAAAAATAATTTTTAAAATTCAAACGTATTTTTTTTATTAAATTTTCTTATAAAATCTACACCATATAAAGTTTTATATATTTTCTAAAATAGTTTTTAGTACAGAAAGATTGTTCCAAATTTTTTGAATTTTTTTGCTCCAAGTTTGACGGCCTGCATTTTCTAAGAAAAAAATTACACGTTAATGCCTATAAGTAATTCTTATAGTGTAGCAAATGACCTTTAAGGTATTTGTCGCGTAAATTCGTTTTCGACAAAATTTTTTTAAATTTCACATAATTATTCTTTGGATATTTATCTACAAAATAAGGCCTATTAAAATAAAATTGACCGTCTGTAAGTCTCAAAAAATGAAATCAAAGTTTCGATTTTTAACATGTACGGTATAGGAAAACCATATGAAAACCACAGATTTTTAATTTTTGCACTTATACTAATCGACAGATTTTTTAGAAAAACTAAAGTTTTATTTATTGAACCAAAATGAACTTTTATAAAAAAAATGAAAATTTTTCACCGTCTTGTTTAAAAGATATTTAACATCAAACTTGAAAAATTATTTTAACATTTACTGTAAATGACAGGTGAATTTGTAAACGTGGCAATAGCGCTTGTTAAATACTACAGCTTGTCTGCTACTTTTGGCGCGAAATTTTAAAGACGGCCATACGCCAAACTTGCGACGTTGCCACAATCGTTTTTCATGCGAGAGGTTATGAATATACTTTGAGAACATCTGTGTGTCAAACTGTACGTCCGCAAAAGTTTTTCGGAAACTCGCATTCATAATCGTTTCATAAGTACAGTCAACGGATACAAACTTTTGACAGTGACCAGTCGCGCGACAAATACCTTAAAATAAGCTTAAGATCATTAAAAAGCGTTCATTATTTTAAAAGTTATTCAAATTTTTGTACATAAGACATTGAAAATGACGATTTTTTAAAAATATCTAAATAAAATATTGGCTAAATGACTTCTAAAAGATCTTGTTCTTTTCAAAATTTTATCATCTTTCAAAAAAATAAAAAGCAAAATATTTTATTTTCTATACATTTTATGTTTTAAAATATTTTTCAATCACCTGAACATGGATGGTCTCTCAATTTTGACTGGTAGTGTAGATTCGTAATCAGCGACCCTAAAAACCACCGAGTAACAAGTTTTAATCGAATCTGATAAACTTTAGATTTATATTCGGGGACCTTAAAAAACTGTTAAAGAATGAGTTACAGAATAATTTACCTCGCTTTTTGCTTTTAATTCATAAAAGTATTTTGAAATTTTTGGACAATTTGACTTTCGACAGCTCTATTGGCATCGGAAATGAAAATTTGCAAAAAACGCCCATCGCCATCTTAAAGTACATGAATGTAGAAATCTTTTAAGCCCTAGAACGTTTAAATCTATCAAAGCAATTTTTGTTTAGAGCTCTGTCCGTGTTGACGTGCGGAGTGTCCCATAAATATTTAGTTATTTTAAAAAAATTATTTTATTGATGCAAATAAATATTTATTTGAATTTAAATCCATCCCAGTAAAAAAAGAAGTATTGAGTGGAGCGTTTAGGAATTGAGTGAAGCTCTGAGCCAATACGGATTCGAGTAAAAACCGTATTGGGACGTTTGACTCAATCTTTTTTTCATCCGCCGAATACTGTCTTATTTTAGCATTAAAATTAAAATCACATGACCAGAGTACACATTATAAATTGAAAGCATAATTGTCCTGGAATGTAAAAATGCCGATTTCGATAAGAAACAGTAAATATTTGTTAAAAATTGGTAAAAGCAAAGTTTGACAAGCGCGACTGAATTTACCATGTGAATAAATGAATTGGTAAGTTTAAATTGACGAAAAGAAATCTACTGTTACCGACAGAAAGTTCCTGGAGAATTGTTAAACAATGAAATTTCATTGTTTTGTTGAATTTACCACAATTCTCTAGGAACTTTCTGTCGGTAACAGAATTTCTTTCAGTTCATTTCGTCTATTTAAACTTACCACTTCATTTATTCACATGGTAAATTCAGTCGCGCTTATCAAACTTTGCTTTTACCAATTTTTAACAAATATTCACTGCTTCTTATCGAAATCGGGATTTTTACATTCCAGGACAATTGTGCTTTCAATTTATAATGTTTACTCTGGTCTTGTGATTTTAATTTTAATGCTAAAATAAGACCGTATTCGGCGGATGAAAAAAAGATTGAGTCAGACGTCCGAATACGGTTTTTACTCGAATCCGTATTGGCTCAGAGCTTCACTCAATTCCTAAACGCTCCACTCAATACTTCTTTTTTTACTGGGATGCATTACTGAATCAAGTAATTTTCCTAATTGATTTAAAGCAATATTTATTAGATCCAATTATTTCATTCATTTGACTTAAATAATTCGAATTTGCTACAAATAACTATTTATTTGATACTACAAATTAAAATTTTTATATCAAGGGCAGTTCCATACGAAAAGTAAATGGTGGATCACCGATTTTTCTTAAAGTTTGTAATTTTGTAGTATTTGGGGTACTAAATAACTGTGCCAAACAGTTTTGCAAAAAAAAAAAAATTTTTGCAAGATATTTAGATTTGAAAAATCAGAAACTGAAAATAAATAAATAAATGTCAATTTTTTATAATATTAAAAAAAAGTTAAGAAAAATTAAATTTTCAATAATTTGTTTAAACAATAATTTTTATTTATTTAACTATATATTTTAAACTTTTTTATAAAAATTATTTTCCTTTTTTATTGTAAAAAATCTTTCTCCAACACTTTGAAAGGAGTACTTTTCTTGGTAGAAAAGTGTGGCGAAAGTAGAACTTTTCTCAACTGCTCTGAAGAGCGTGGCGAAAGTAAAATTTGGCGTGGCGAAAGTAAATTCAGCGTGGCGAAAGTAATTTTTAGCGTGGCGAAAGTAAATTTGGCGTGGCGAATGTAAATCATGAATTTATTCTTTTTTCTTGTTCTTTGACCGAGATTTATTTTGTATCTAACTTCTTCCCCACTCAAAACATTCGTCTTTTATTATATTAAACATAAGAACATTTTAAATTAAAATTATACGAAACTCACGAAGAAACCTTTCCTCGCAAGGCGTTGGAGAAAACGTAGTGCACAACTCGTGGTGAAAGAATGATTTTTCGAGAGTGATTGCTGCTCTCGCTACGCTCGAGCCGCAAACTTCACTCTCGAAAAATCACACTTTCGCCACTAGTTCTACAATGTACTATTTCCTCCACACTTTATCCAGGCTTATATTTCTAATTTTTATTTTTATGGTCTTCAGTGGAACAAAAGTCAAACGTTATTGTATCAAATTTATTTTCTACTAACTGAAAAAATGCTTTAAGGAAAAGATTTTTTACATTAACCCATTGATGCCTACAGGCACAGGAATGCAGATATTATAAAAGTAACTATTGAAATCCTGGCATGGGATCTAATGATAATTTTTGTCGTTGAATGTTAAAAAAAATTTTTTTTATAAACAAATGAAGAAAAATCGATTTTTATAAGAAACTTATAGCGCTATTTGATTCTACGCTAAAAACCACTACGAAAACATATATTACATAATTTTTTAAAAAAGATAATATAATAATTAATAGTATTTATTTAATACTGCTAAAGCAGCGGGCGGAAAAGTCGTTTTTCCGCCCGCTAAGGCCATGGAGGCGGACGGAAAAGTGATTTTTCCGCCCGCTGTTAGTAAGCGGGCGGAAAAGTAGTTTTTCCGCCCGCTGTTGGTAGTCGGGCGGCAAAAGCTTACTTTCCGCCCGCTATGCATGCACGGAAAGTCGAGTTTATCGCGCATGTAGGACAAAAAAAAATTTTCACTATGGAAATGTAATAAAAAATAGACTTTACAATATTAAAGACTAACAATGAACAATAATTGTATTAATTATTGAGAACGAAGTGATTTTTTTACATTTAAAGTATATAAGTCTTTCTCGCAAGCGGTGAACTTTCATAGCAGTTAGTATATAAGGAAGTTTAAGTCATGTATAAATATGTGTAAATAGCGATCGTTATTATGTTATGCGTTTAGTATTTAAGTTAGATTTATGTACTTAGGGTTTAGGGAAATTGTCTAGTTTAATAATATAATTAATCTTGAAGTGGGTAGTCTTGGAAGAGTGAAATTAATGTGCAATACATGATTAGAAGTCATGAATTACAAAAAAAATTTATTTTAGTTGAAAATTTTCTTTTTTAACTTTACAACAGTCATTTGTAATCAGAAATATAGCAATAGTATAGTCTTTACGAAAAACTATAGTAAAATAAGAAGGCAAGGCAGCCGCGGTCACCTTATTTTACAATTATAGTCCTGTTGTAAAGACTACTACAGCCCGTGTGGGAAAATATTGTGGCAGTCTAGAGTCCAATGATTTCCCGATTAGCAATCATCAAGTCCGTCTAATTCTAGACGGTCCATCAAGTCCCGAATCAGTGACTTAACAGATTGGCTTATTAGAAAAAATCTAAGTCAAATATGTCCGTCTAGTACGGTGTTATTAAGACCGTCTAGATTTGGTCTAGGATGTTATATGCGCATGCGTCGATGAATGCCCAGCTGTTAAGTAACATGGCGCCTAATGGCGTCGCGTCGTTTGGCGTCGTTAGATCAGTCAGTGTGTGATGCATTTTGTTTGTGAATTATAGTATTTGTTGTGGTTTCTGTTTTACGTGAATAATAATGTGCTATGTTGTTGTTGTTTTCTGTATAATTTAATTTTAAATGTGCACTGAAAAAAATAGATTTTGATGTGTATCTATGTGTTTTGATTAGTCGGCTGAAGCTAGCAGTCGTACTCAGCATCAATGTTTAGGCGTCATCTACCAATATGCCTCTCCTTCAAATTTTGTAATACTTAATGATTTAAAAAACCATCGAGTATTGTTATTTGAGAATCAATATCCACTAAATAGCAAATTTAGTAAGTTTTTATTTATTAATTTCATTAATTAGTGGTTGACGCCTAAAGATTGGTGCTGAGTACGACTGATAGTTTCATCCGGCTGTTTTGATTTGCAGTAAATTTTATTTTACAAAAAGACTACTATCTCCAATGCCAAAGATTGGGAGGGACACAAAGCCTTACGCTTAAAGAAAGTTGAAGTGAAAAATACAGAAAGTTAAAATATTTTTTAATACTTTTTATATAAAAAAAAGTCATTAAAATTATTTCAAATATAATTAAGTTTTATTATTCTAAGAATAGTTGTCATAACATATAATGAGAAATTTTGAATAGACGTAGATTAGAATTTACTAGCACTGCTGATCAGACCAGAAACGCTGGTCTATTCTAGACGATAGCGTGGAAGTTTCGTTTCAATTCTGAACAGCCGCTCGACAAGACCGTCTGACCTGGGTCTAGAAAGACGTTAGACAGTCTATTAAGCGCTTGGTCAGCGCCCTAAAATTTTTCCACACGGGAGACTGTATCACTGATTCCCTTAGATTGCTGCAAATGTGGATAGAATCCAAGATTTCCTTTTAACGTAGACTATTGTAATCAGTCACATAGACTTTGTGCTAACTCATATTTAGTTCGTATTTATTTCAAATAAATTTTTAATGAGTACGTTCGACTTACAGTATTGTTACAACGAAGCTACTTTTGGCATTACGAAAAGTGGTCACATATTCGAGCAGTACTGTTCGACTATTGTAATCATTAACAGAAAATTTTTCTCCGTGTAAGATTATATGAGTACATACATATAAAATTTTATTGCTTCCTCATAAGGAAGCTTTGCATTCGTGACGATTTTCAATTTTTCAAAAGAAGGTTATATGGACTCATTTTCATCTATAACATATGTATTTTCAATTCTGAGCAAATGTCCAGATGTATGTGTGTATGTGTGTGTGTATGTGTGTGTATGTGTGTATGTGTGTGTGTGTATGTCACAAAAATTGTGTACAAATTATCTCAAACAAATTTTGATGGATTGTCTTGAAATTTTGCAGGTTTATTGCAGTCATTAATACCTAAAATCTGACACAAGGATTTTCAAAAATATCTAAAAAAAAAATTTTATACAATTTTTTTAAAATTCAAAAAAAATTTTTTTTTGTATTTTTGTAAATAATTTTTTTATCTGTTAATATTTTAATTAATTATTCTCAAAATTACATTCCTGACAAGAAAACGAATCGATTGATGCATACAAAGTATATTTTTTATCAAAATTTATGAAATTAATAGAAATTTTTCTTTTTCACAAAAAATTCAACAATTCACGTTAATGATAATTTATTTTTTATAATTATATTGGAAAAAATTCTTATTATATTATATTATTTTATAATTTTTTTATATTTTTTATATTATTTATTATATTATTTTTTTCATTTTTAAAAAAAATTTAAATAAACATAAATTTAATATTTTAATGACCTCTAAAATCGACTTGTCATTGTTAAATTTTTTAAAAAAATTTTTTAAAAACGAATTTTTAATTTAAAAATTTTTTGATATAACAAAGGTTTTTTACAAGAAAAAATTACTAGAATCTATAAATCATTTATTTATGATAATGTTTGATTAAAATTAGAATAAAGTTTTAAACATAAAAAAACATTGTTATAAAAATAAATTAATATAAATTTTTTATTTTTAAACAAAATTGATAAATGTTTGTATGAATGTGTGTGTATGTTCCCGATTTTATGGGATAAATTTAATTTTATACATATGTTTAGATGGAGTTTGCTAGAATTTTGTAAGTGAATTATGTCACGAATTTATATTTTATATGTTGAGGAAGCTAAATGGTCATGAAATGAACAACTTGTTTTTTCTTGTTTAAAGGGAAAAATATACTGGATTTTCAGTAATTATTCTAGTAATTCATGCATTATTTGTTTAGAATGTAGTTAGACTAAATATTTGAATAATTTAATATATTATCTACCAAAAAAAGTAACTAAAAAATCGTACATACACTTTAAGCTGAGTTTATAAATATATATTTATTTTCTACTTTCGTTAATTTAATGCAACAAATATCTAAACAAACTTTTTCTAATTTAAATGCGTTAAATATAATTTCACAGCTCTTTGACACACACTCTTTGACACTTGGAACGATTGCATTTCGTTTCCTGCGCATGCGCTGACATACCCCACGCGGGATATCCCACATGGGATGACCCACGAAAGAAAACTTTGCATATCCCGTGGATATCCCAGGGATATCCAGTGGATGTCCTTGAGATATCCAAATTTCTGTCCCGTGAGATATCTCATGTGATATCCTTGAGATATCCTAAGGATATCACAAGATGGAAATTGGATACTCGCGGGATATCCCGTGCTGTGAGGGAGTTGTTACCATAGTAAGCGTTGCTATGGTAGTGGTTACCATAGTAAAATTATTATAAATAAAGTATTATATCTTAATAATTTCTTAATGTTTCAGTTTTCATAAAAAAATCCCAGCAAATTTTTGTAAATGTTCGTGAAGTTTAAGATTTACTTTAATATTTATTTTATCCTTTTAGGCCAAGAAACCCTAAGATGAAGGCGCTTTGCGTTTGTTTCTCTTATTAACTCTTTTTTACTAATTTTATTAATTAAATAATTAATATCTCGAAAACGAAGAAAAACATCATTTTTTTCATTTTAATTTTTAGAAGAATACATTTTAAGCTTTATTTTAAGAGTATAAAAAAAGGAAAAAAGAGTCCATTTTCAAAAAAAATTCTAGTTTTCAAAAAAGTGGGGTCAAATTTTGAAATTAAAAAAAAATTTTTTGCATTTGAAAGAGCAGAAAAAAAACCTTCCGTATGTATATATGACAAATTTAATTTAAAAAATTACTGCTTATTTATGCTTTCTATACTGATTGAATATTAATTTATTCGACGGAGGACATATAAGTAGTGATTAGTGATATAACTAAAGTAATGTAATTTATCGTCAGGACCTTTGTTTCTTAATCGTTGATTTCTTTTTATTGTCATTTGTTTCGAGCGAAAGTAATTGATGTAAAGAAATAAAAGAGGCGGATATACAGGGAGGAGGAGGAGAAGGAGGTGTGATTTATCGAAACCGCAAGGATATTTTGTCTCTTATATTGTGCGCCAAGAAACATTCTCGATTCCACCCGCCACTTCTTTTTCTGCCTCATGTCACTCACAAAACCACCCACACTCGAATCGCACAAAAAAATACAACTCTTTCCATTTTAAAAGTGCAAAAACATGTCTCATTTCTCAGCATTAACTTTTACGTACCTTTCTATTTAACGTCTTCGTTTGAATTTTATATTCCCTGACAAACGATCTAATGAAACGGAGAGTCCAAAAAAAGTTTTAAAAAGTAAACTTTTAATCTTAAAATTATCATCACTTAATTATTCAATTTTCGATTTTGTATAATTATAATATATTTTTACTTATTTTAAAATTTATTTTCATGTTTTTAAACACATTTTTAAAAATATATTACAAAATTCGATGAAAAAGTAAATATATTTGATTTCATCTCAACAGCAATGAGAGAATTTCACTTTTTGGGTCAAGAGTGTATTGAAAAAAAGTTTAATGGATGATTACGAAATTTTTTACGTTTAAAAGTGTTTTTTATCACAGAATACAAAAAGTGCAAAAATTGAATTATTTAAAAAGAACGAATCTGCTA
This sequence comes from Leptopilina heterotoma, assembly GCF_015476425.1. Taxonomy (NCBI): domain Eukaryota; kingdom Metazoa; phylum Arthropoda; class Insecta; order Hymenoptera; family Figitidae; genus Leptopilina; species Leptopilina heterotoma. The sequence goes on from NW_025110845.1 coordinate 916,998, forward strand.
TAATGGAGCGAAATAACACATCAAAAGTTGTTACAATATCAAAAAAATATCAAAAAATGTATGGAATTTTTATAAAAATTAGTGTAGGTAATTTTTGTCGCTGGTTCTGTATTCAAATATCACAAGCCAACATAGCACAAAATCTTCTGTGCATGGATATTACATATACAAATACCTAATAAAAAGTAAAAAACACATTAAAATTCAAATCCTAAAACAATTAAAAGTTAAGTTTTTCTAAATTTTTATAACTTAGGATAAAATTACATTAGAATTTTCATTATATTGGTCAAAAGATGCGCTTTAAAGAAAACTCTACAAAATGAAAGGAAAGTATTTATAGGTGTCTCAATAGTTTTTAAATTTTATGGGCAGAAAAAGGATTTAATAATTATACAATTCTTTAGAAATATTTAATTAAGTTGTCTCCCAAAAAGATCTACGAATTGGTAAAAAAAATTTCTATATAGTTTTTCTTGGAGAAATATGGCAAAATATAATATTGGTAAACAGATATATGTCCTGTAGCAATATTAACCCATTTAGTCCCAAAAGTCCGTTTTTTTCTCTTCACATTTGCACTTACCATTTTCAAATATGGTTAACTAAAAAAAATTTGCACATCATGTTTCTTATGTATTTTTTCGTCCTCTTTCAGAATCTGCAAGAAAATTTAACTTTTGACGTAAGGATTAAAAATTATGATTGTTTAAAAAAAACACCAAATTTTTTGGTTTTTGTTTCATTAAAATTATATTTTTGATTGGAAATCGCTTTAGGAAAAATTTAGACTGACAAAATATCGCGTCCAAAATATAAGACCTTTCATATAAGAAAAATAAGTGATTAAGGCATTTCTAGAAATTTTAATTTTTCGAAATTCAAAATGGCGGCTTAAAAAAGACCTACAAAATATCTAAAATTTTGAATAGTCAAAAAAATAAATTCTACACACATTTTCTCATCACAAATGACTAAAATTAGTATACAAATAACATCTATGATAAAATTTTATCACTATGACTAATTTAACAATATTTTAAACAATTTTTATAAACAAATTGTTTTTTTAAAGTCACAAATATTGAAAAAATTTGTATGTCTAAATATCCTTTTTTTAAATTTTCAATGAAGTTGAGAATAAAAATTGTTTAACATTATTATTTAACAATTTTATAAACAATTTGATAAACAAATTAATAATTGAAAATAATTGAAGCTAAAAAATAGTCTTCTTCTACCGATTTTTTTACTGTTCTCTTAATGAATCTTGGAGGTAAAAATTATTATTGATCACAATTATTTAAAAATTTTATAAACAATTGTTATAAACAAATTTCAAATTAACAACAAGTAAACATGTAAAAATTTCGTTTCTTCCTCTACTATTTTTTTCTTATAGGATTAATGAATCTTGAAACTTTAATTTACCTACTAATATTTTTCAATTAAGTTATAAACAATTGTTGGAAACAAATTACATTTCAACAACAATTGAATATAAAAAATGGTTTTTTTTTATATACTTTTTTCTATGTTATTTCTATGTGAGAGAAATGTTAATACCAGCACTTTTCCTTAAGTTATTGTAAATAAATAATTTGTTTACAAGAATTGTTTATAACCATTTTGATATTCGAAAAATTTAAAATTTCAATCAATGTACTTGGCACAATATTAAGCTCAAATATTTGGGGGTGAAAAGAGAAGAGGATAAGATTGAATGAACAGATAATTGTTAGAAGAAGGAAAGATATAAAAGTCTTGAAGATAAAAATAATTTGCATTAATGGTGCGAAACCAGTATGGGCATAGAGGAACCTAAAACGGAAGCTGTTGATAGCTTATAGGATAAAGATTGCAATTAGGTTGAGATAATTATATAATTAGGTAATTAAAATTAATAGTATGTAGTTTGAAACAATTAACTTGAAGGTATCAATTTGATACTGTACCATCAAGTAAACTATATAATTAAATATTTCATTTCATAAGTGACCCTCTTCAGGAATCAAAAATTTAGTCCATATATATAATTTCGATATTTACATGCTACATTATGAACAAAGGTTAAATTGAAATAAAGCAATAAAAATAATAATTGGCTATTTTTGATGTAATTGTAAAGATGGTATGAGATTTTTGTCTCGTTCGTTGAAAATAGGAGGGTCAAAGCTTGTTTTATTTAGTAAAAAGACTGTTGAAAAACCGGTCGTGTTCACATTGAGAAACGTGGGTGATTACCGGCGTGGTGTGGGTCAGGTGGGGTCGTTGTATGATGTCCATCGTAGGAGTAATTTTTTTCATAAAAAGACATGGATACATATAAGGTTAGTCGAGTCTCGATATACAACTTTGATTCAACAATGAATTCGCATACAACACACATCAACTACGCGTTCAGGTTCAGAGACTCCGTGACATAATCCTTACAACCGGATAAAATACAGTTACACTGTGAATCAATCCCAATAGTTCTCATGATCCAATTGAGATCGAAAAGAAATTTCTTTCAATCTTCTCAATATCAAATCATGAAAACATTTTCTTTCCAAAAATTTAATATACGATATTCCGCATGTAACCTCAGGACATATACGAAACCGGATGTTAAAAATATATGATTGATGGAAATTCATTTTTGTTTCTGTACATCCCGAGCTCGTATCTTGTTACAAAATTTATTTGACTTTTTCTACCTCAATGGTGGGAAAAAAGAATTTTTGTATACTACTTATAAAATAATAGTCATCAAACCTATTACTTATTTCAAGAATTTTATTTAAAAAAAAACTTTTCGTCTTTTTTCTATCAAATTACGGACTTTGCTTACCTTTTTTCAAAAAAATGGTTTTTTATGGATTTGAAGCAAATTTGCTAACCTAGTTCGAGCCCTGCTTTCGACAAAAAAAACGTTAATGATATTCAGCCTAATTTAATTATGAAATAAAGTTTTGAAAAAGCAATTTTTGCCTCTGTAAATAGGTAAATTAATAAAAAATTGATTTAAAATTTGAATGTTGATGGTGATATTAAAAACACTCGATGCGATATGAATGAATATTAATGACTTATCAGCAGAAGTAGAAAATGTGATGCAGAATATAATTTCACTATATCGTTTGTCTCAATAAATTGCATTGAAACACGACTGTCATTTGATATTCCAAACGTCTCTTGGGATATTTAATAATTTCAGTCACGTGTCCATTTCCAACTCTCTCCGAAGTAGACAAAACAAAAAAAAGTAAAAAATTATTTATTTTTACATTTTCCGTGAGTTGTTGAAATTTCGCCTGTCCGTTCCGCTCGACAAATTAATCCTTCCTCGTCGGTTCGCAGGGGCTGTAAATTAGCGTCGCCACCGCGGCTACTATAAATTGGCTTGCGTTAACTCTAGCCAGAACAGCTGTCTCGGTTTTTGCGCAATCAGCGGGTCAAATCGTCCTGCACACGCGTCGACATATACAAAATACCCTCCTTTTTTATACCCGAGGCGAGATATTTTATCGTTCAAATGAATTTCAAAAGAGCCAAATCCCCAAAAGACTTTTCAAATCTCCCGCAGGATACGATTAACATAGCTTTCAAAAATGGCAATCGTTGATCTTGACTTGCTTTAAATTCTCACATTCATTGAAAATGAAAAAAACTCTTTTCATATAAAATGCACTCTCTAAATTTTAATTAGAAAACATTTTTTTTCATAAACCTGAATTGAAAATATTTATGTATATATACAACGTAAAATATATCAATAAAATAAAATGTCAGTTTAATTAACAATTGTTTGTATTTTCTTGACATTTTTTACCGCAATGAAACATTCATACTTTCGATGAAAGTTTTAATTAAACTCCAATAAACGACTATATATTCATTTACAATAATCTGCAGGAAAAAAATTGTATTTGAAAGAATACAATCAATGTGAACTTGGACATCTCAAAAACAATGAGAATAATAAAACATAGTGAACAAAAAAGAAAAAAACACACTGATGATGAACTCTGTTAGGTCTGTGTACAGTATAAAAGCGAGTGGATTCTGGACAATGAGTTTTTGAAAAGCTTCACCACAACGAGACTCGTCGATTTTCTATTTAACTCAATCGACTCTTCTAAAGATGACAAAAGAACTAAATCAAAAATTTCCATTTTGTGATTTAACTAAATTCCTCTGATGGTTAAAAAACTTCCGCCATGAAAACACATTAAATAAACGACTAGAAAATAACAAGTGAAAAGTAAATTTTCGATATTTTTACGTTTCCAAATAAAATTATTAATTCATTTTTAAATTTTATACAAGTTTCTAAATTTTATAATTAATCGTTAATTATAAACATATATCGACATTTGAATTTCAATAAAAGGAAAGAAATCGGTAGAAAGATTATAAATTTCGTACCACATAAAATTTTTAATAAGATGAAGACAATTTCCTAACATTTGACTCCAATATTACCACATCAGTAAAAGGTTTGAAGAAAATTATAAACGCAGTATGATAAGAGGATTTTAACAAAATACGGAAATTGTATGAAGAAAATTTTATCTCCTTGCAATTATTCATGCAGTATAATTTTCTCAGCGTAAACATAATTGAAATTCATGTAATCTCTCTATCTTAATTCAATTCTCAAAGGACTGTGAAGTCATGCGTGTTTCGCTTTATTATAGACATTAATCATTATTCCCAGATTATTTCCTTTTTTTTGAAATTGTTAACCATTAATTTTGTAATTTAAAACTTGAGATATTTTTGCAGCTTAGCTAAATATATGGACTTTCAAAAATATTTTAAACACTTAACTGATTTCTATATACAAATGTCTATATTCATATCTTCTGATATTGTATGGAATTTAAAGAGCAAAGCCAAACAATTATTTTTAATTCCACCAAGTTATAAATCTTAGTTAATTTAATTGGAACTTCGTTGCTTTAATAAACATTTAACATATTGAAATAGTTAATTTAGGTAATTAAATTTCCATTTTAATTTAATTCAAATAATTAAAGGGTATAGCTGGTTAAGTATGCAACAGTTGTTCCAGCACGTATTTAGCTTATATTGACAATTTTCACTGCAATCTACATGGACATAAAATCCTGAAAATATCAGATTTCAATGTCCCTAATTTTTAGTGCAAAGGAGGAAGAAAGCTAAATGAAAAAATGCATATTTCTTGACAATTACTGGGCGGATTGTTTACTATTTTTTAAATTTTCAAAAAAATGTTTTTGACTTTGTTCAAGAGTGACATTTATCTGTTTTATGAAAGAAATAAAAAGAAGGCTTTTTAAAAACTAACTAAACTTTTAATTAAAAGATATTGACTTATCTTTTTAAAAAAAATTAGTTTATGACATTGTCGCTGTGTCCAGCCTATCCCTACTTAGTAGTAATTTGCAGCATAAGCGTCCACTGATCGTTACGCAAATTTGCCTAAAATTTCCTGCAAGCTGACAGATTTTTTGAGAAAGCGAAAGCACAGTAAAACATCGGGTGTAATTTTCGTGGTAGGGTCGTCGTTTTTACTTCTTTAAACGAGGTTGAAATAAATGTAAAGTTATTTAAACAATTTATATTCGATAGGGTTACAATTGTTGCTCCTTCTTTTCACTCATTCAAAATTTGTTAAAAGTATCACCTATATTTTTTGTGGGAAAGGCCAAAGTTTTTACAAGTCTTTACAAGTCTTGCACTATTAGGAAAATTAAACAATGACCAGGTGCACATCAAAGAGCACTGAATTCGGTTAAAACTAGAAAAAAAATGGATGTTATAGTAGGATAAAACTATTTCAATTCACATTTCTAATAATATACACATTTAACCTGGAAATCCTGGAATGAACGTAAAACTTTAAAATAAATAAAATTTACACATAAAGGAATTAGAATCTTTAGAACACCCCTTTAGAGCATAAAGATTTCCTGAATAACCAAAAGCTGAAAACGATGCTATTATAGCCTGTAGCCTGTTATCAAAACAAACAGTAAGACAATTTATTCAAACATAGCCCGCGTAAAAAAATGTTGGCTACGTCAAGGTTACCTCAAAGCTCGCTTAAAACTCAGGACTTGTTTATAGCTAAAAATTTGTCTAAGACGTAAGACTGAACTAAGACATAAGGCTCGCTTAAGGCTCAAGGCTTTTACGGCTCGAGTTATTTTAACCTAAAAGCCTAAGCCTATTTTAACCTAAGACTTAAGATTGATCTAAGATGTAAAACTCGTTCAAGGCTTGTTTGAAGATTTAACTTTGCTTATGACCTTACATTGCTCTAAAACCTTGCTTCAGATTTAGGTAAGATTCAAGCATTAACGAGTTTCAACATTAACGAGTCTTAGACGAGTTTTAAGCTTCAAACAAGTCTTGAACTTTAAGTGAGCTTTGAGCCTTAATCTTAAGTTTTAGACAAGTTTTTAGCTTCAAACAATTCCTGAGCTTTAAGCGAGACTTGAGGTAACCAACATTTTTACGCGGGATAAACAATTAAAAAATAATAAATAAACAAATACATTCGTTTTATCGCATATTCTCACGTAAAACACAAGGAAAGAGCGCGAATAACCTCTCATATTCTTAAAAAAATTATTACTACTCAGCGGAACACGAAACATCACTGCTATATTATGTCCTAATACGTTAAAAGGCATGAATTCGATGAATTCGTGTGCGGTGAAAGTAGATGACAACGTATAATCGACGTGATACGGATTACATATAGGAGCAGAACCTACTGAGTAGAACTCTCTCTATGGTAAACCATTCCTCCACAGATAGATCCTGAAATCGCCACCTTCCTGCTCCCTAGCTTCTTAAGAACTGTTTCCAGCACTTACTGGACCACATCTTCTTGGATAAGGTAATCTGAGACTTAGATCTGAAAAATGACTTTTTCACTCAGCGACTTCATTTAGTTCATACTTCCAACCGCCTTCACTTTCTTTTTCTTCGGAGGATCTTCTTCTTTCTTATTTATCATTGTTCTATCTCTAATTTTCTATGGACAGACAAAATTTTTTCTCTCTTGCGTTTTTACAACACATCTTAGTTATTGGCACTGATGAATACTCTCTCTTCTATTCTTTGAACCTATTCTATTCTATTGAATGATTGTATTGGAATCATCAGAAAAAAATTATTCCAATTTTATATTATTAATTAATGTTAGTTATTTAAATGTATTATTAATTATCTACATTCGTCCTGCCACAATGTGGAGAGATCGGATGCTTAAAAAGTGCTACCATCTCCTCAAGATGAAGCCGGAAATTTAAGATCCAGATCTTGATACAACTGGACTGCTAGCAAAATAAAATGTTATCATTGTTCATAATCAAGATAGATAACAAAAGAAAGAAGAGTCAGTGAAAAAATTTCGATTTTGAAAGATTCAAGATGATTCAATCAAGAGAAAAGAAAACAAGAACATAAAAGTGTTTTTGTACCTAAGGAGGACATCCTGCAACAAATATTGTTCTTCGGAGCTCAAAGACGCAATTCGACATCGTATATACGTATTGAATTTTGAAAAAATTGGATTTCACGATTCTTTTCAACTGCACCAGCAGCAGCACGAGGATATTCGTTGACTTGAAAAGATTGCAAGACTGTCCTAAAAAAAAAGGAGCGCGGATAAAGCAGGGGTAGGTTGTCTCAAGTAAGAGAAAATATCGTAGCTTGGATCTGACGTTAAGAGGGCATCGGCAAATTCCATCTGAAAATCTTTAAAGTAAAGTTCCCCGGGAGCTCGTTATATACTTGCTTCGAGATAAGAATGAAGGTATACACTTGACCGAATGTAAAATGCCTGTTGCGGTCAATGGCTATGAAACGGAATACCTACACATAATATTGTGTATATATATCTAAGGTCGTCGGTATCGTGCCAGACCTCTTGCTCACCTAACGCGATTACTACACACTGATTGCATGGATGATTTGCATAAAGGTTGTGAAAACGTGTTGGTAAATGCATCTCATGCATGTATGTCGTACATTAGTAGAGATACGATATATATCTGAACGATGGGGTCTTTTGAAACCATGCCGAAGAAGAAACGACGACCATTTGATTTAAATGAAAGTGTATCTTCACATCAATTGCCTTAATGTCGATATGGTAGATCAAATTTAATTAGCCGGAATCATCCAACCAGTTGAAAGCAAATTATACACACGCACCTAAGAACTCACGCGTGAATTAATTCCCACATGTAATCAAATTATTAACATTCATCTGTTACACTCTGAGTAATTGAACAATATTTCCTTATCACTATTTTTAGTTCAATTTATCTTTTACCTCTTTTCACTCACATAATACCTTTTTATGGCATTTTTTTTAAACTGAAATTTTTCACTTATTTTCCGAATTAAATGAATCTAATGTGCGGTGATAATTTTTAAAAGAAAAAGTGTCTTCCTTTCTTGATTTTGTTGCTTTGGCAGATATCCTATTTCTTCGATAATTTATGACCAGGGTAATAATGGATGGCTATGGACGCTTTCTGGGTACAAATTTGCAAGCACCGCAACTACTTGGAAACTAAATCAAAGTTTCGGTGGTAATGTAACGATTTCGCGTGGCGCGCTCTTACATTTGCGGTAAAAAATCGTTGGAATAAAGTACAACTGACATGAGTATCGATATTCTGGGCGGACAAAGAATTATTTCTATAAGCGAACACATTTTATTTTCGACTTTATCGCTTTTGTATCGTGTATTACACTGACGTACTTAATATTTACTTCAAAACAACATTATAACTGTGCAGCCGCATTCCACAGAATTATTTAAACATTTATTAATTACTTAATGTGTTATTTATTTACAACATTCAACCTGAATTTAGAGCAGACATTTTAATAAAATACGCATTTACACTTGCCTGATTACTCTCAAAATTTGTATTTCTCAAACACCTTAACCCTTTAAGGCCCGACTTTTTTTAAGTGATGCGATTTTCGTCATACTCTATACTTAAGAGTTTTTGAGGTCGCTGATTACGAATCTAATGTTAGTTTTTTAAAATTCAAAATGGCGGATCCAATATGGCGGACAACTTTTTTAAAATTTCACCGGATTCACTTGAAATTCGTTACTCGGGGGTTTATGTGGTCGCTGATTACAAATCTGATGTTAGTTTTTCAAAATTAAAAATGTCGGATCCAATATGGCGGACGACTTTTTTAAAATTTCTACCGATTCACTTGAAATTCGTTACTCGGGGGTTTGTGTGGTCGCTGATTACGAATTTGATGTTAGTTTTTCAAAATTCAAAATGGCAGATCCAATATGGTGGATAAAAATATTTGAAAATTGAGTTAGGCTCATGAAAATTACCACTTGCAGGTTTTTGGGGTCGCTGATTACGAATCTGATGTTAGTTTTTCAAAATTCAAAATGGCAAATCCAGAATGGCAGCCGAATTTAAAAAAAAAATTAATTGGCTTGAAAATCGAATTTTGAAAAACTAACATCGGATTCGTAATCAGCGACCCTACAAACTCCCGAGTAACGATTTTTAAGCAGATTAATTAATTTTTTAAAAAAGTCGTTCGCCATTTTGAATCTGCCATTTTGAAGTTTGAAAAACTAACATCAGATTGTAATCTGCCACCCCAAAAACCCCTAAGTAACATGTTTCAAACCAATTAATTCATAATTAAAAATTTTTTTACCCCTATTTTTGACCAATTTTTTTATACAAAACCCTTATTATTTAGGGTGCTAAATATTTCTAATTACAAGCTAATATTGACATTTAAAAACTGAAAGAAAAGACACAAAACTTTCCGAGTAGTAAGCAAAAAACAGTGCGAACACCATGTTTCATAAACATCCAACATCTTTTTTTAATAGGCCGCCATATTACATCCGCCATTTTGAATTTTAAAAAACTAACATTAAATTTGTAGTCAGTGACCTCAAGAACACCAAGTGGTAGTTTCCATGAGCATAGCTTAATTTTCAAATTTTTCCCTCCGCCATTTTGGATCGCCATTTTGAATTTTGAAAAAATAACATCAGATTCGTAATCAGCGACCCCGAAAACCCCCGAGTAGTCATTTTCATGAGCCTCGTTCAATTTTCAAATTTTTTCGTCCGCCATATTGGATCCGCCATTTTGAATTTTGAAAAACTAACATCAGATTCGTAATCAGCGACCCCATAAACCCCCGAGTAGTCATTTTCATGAGCTTTACTTGAAGTAATTTAACAATTTTTAATTTTTCTAACAACCCTTAGCAAAAACATTTTTTTTCAATATAGTTATAATTATAAGATTGTTGTAAATTTATTGCACTATAATTTTTTTTTAAAAAGTAATATAAATTTGTGGATCTTTGGCGTTTAGAACTGAAAAATTAATTAATTTTTGACAAAGTTATGAATGTTCGAACACAAAAGTGGTTTCAATCGAAACCGCTGGGCCTTAAAGGGTACAAACATTTCTTTCAAAAGTATAAGTCTGCACTGCAAAAACAAGTGTCTCATTTTGAGACGTTTTGTCTCCATATTTGAAACACATAGATGTCTTGTGTCCACATATTTGAAACAGATATTATGTGTCTCATTTTAAGACGTTATAAAATGTCTCACACATTTAGCACTTCATTTTGAGACACCATGTGAGTTTCGAGTATCCGTCTCACAGTAAGAAGACGTTTTATGTGTCTTATTAGCATTGAGTCACCTCTAATGTTTTAAAATGAGACACGAGATGAAATTAAATGTCTCAATATAAGACAGATTTTGTATCTCAATCGTTTAAACACTTAAAGCAACTCATTTTAAGACACGAGTGGGATACCAGTTTTTGCAGTGTGTAGTTATAAATCACCTTAAAAATTAAGGTCGCTTATTTTTTGAAATTCCGATTTTGCTGATTGATTGGCAATGTTATTAGAAAAAGTTAATAAAACTGATAAGGGATTTCAAACCATTCCACCTACAAAGTATGATCGCCAGAAGTGTACTTTTTAAGTGAATTTTATTTTATAAAATAGGAATTATTAATAATAAGTTATACATCAATTTAAAACAGAATTAACTGAAAACTAAAAAAATTATGAGTTTTACATTTCAAACAGATCTGTAATTAAAATAAATTTTGAAAAATAAAAAGATAAAGGGAAGTTTATTTAATTTTCTTTCGAATTAGTGTACATGCTGTAGACGCAAATTAGGTTAATATATAGAAAAATTTCTAAGTAGAATGGTTATGCTTAATCCAAAAAAGTATTTCTCGGGGACTCTTGTCGAAGTGCGTAAGGCCAATAGGGCAGGAGTATAAACAATAAAAAAAAAAAGTATTAATAAAAATTTTTGAAGCATACACTGAGAGACCTTTGGGTCAGCAGCAGACTTTCGATAGGCTGCTACTGACCATATTGGAGGAACGCTACAGGACTATACTTTTGGGTTGCTGCGGTAAAATCTTGGGCGCGTGACAGTCCCAAAGTTGTTCAGCTGCAAACCAAAGGCGGCATTCCCACTACTTCGGTGAGATGCTCACCAACATTTGGGACTGTCACGCGCCCAAGATTTTACCGCAGCGCACCAAAACCATAGTGGAGCTGCTGTCACATACGTTGTTCCGCTACAGTCCCAAAGGTCTCTCAGTATAGTAACGACATAACAAAACCTGAATAACAAAAGAATATACAGAGCAGATTAATGATGAAATGTTTTACACATCATGAAAATGATATATTGTTCCATAAAACAAATATCTATTTCTTCTTAAAGCTACAGGCATATAATATTGAATCAGCTTTATTTAAAATTCCAAGAAAGTTATAAATGCGTAAGGGTTAAAGATCGCATTTTCCTTTCGATATTTTTTCATATAAACGCTTGAGAATATGTACGCTATTCCAATGGAATTTGACTATTTTCCGGCATTCTTCAATTTTTATAAATCTTTATATAACGAGGTATTTTTTATCAAAAACATTTATTTAATAATAATCAACATTCTTTGCGGGGAATTTAAAAAACGGAATTATTTAAATTAAAAACTGAAGTCAACGAATTATTAAAATTATTGTAAATAGATATAGATATATAGATAAATTCCATTATATTTTATAAATGATATGAAATAATACATAAAATATGATTTCAATAGGTACTATTTTTAAAATATTTTTATTTATTAAACTACAATCGGAACCAATGCGAAAAATCCGGTGTGTGTTTATTCGTTGATTATTAAAAATACCTCTAAAAACACGTATATTTTTTTATTTTTCTGTAAAGAAGTTATTAATATTCAAATATCGCAAAATTATATTTTATGTATTATTTCATACCATTTAATATTCAATCTAGTCATATTTCAATAATATTTTTTTCAATTTTCCAGTTAATTGTATATATGTTTTTTTAAATATTTTCTATTGTTAAAAAAGCAACGGCTTTGGTCGAAATATGTATAATGTAATGACTCTATAAATTTTTGATTTGACAAGAGCAAAGAATAAAAGAGTCAAAATTAATTAATTAACAAAGGAAAAAATGTAATAAATGACGTTTAATTGAAAAAATGTTGTTTTAAAGTAGGGGAGCGTGGGGTAATGGGAGCTTGCGGGTAATGGGAGCTTTTAAATTTCACGTACTTAAAAGCCTTCAAATTCGCTGCAATATCTAGAAAATCTTCTACAACCTTTGTTTATATCATTCCAAAACAAATGATCACATTCTTGACAAATTTTTAGTAAAGACAAGGGAAAATGTATTTTTTGAGTTTTCGTTGTAAAATGCAAAATATTTCTAAACATCACCATAAGTAGTTAAAATCGTATTATTTAGTTCTGTTTTTTCATTATATTATAGGTGAATATGTGTGGATATGTATACTTGTATAAAAATCGAGATAATAATAAAATTTGTTGATGTTTTTATTTTTTTATTCAAATTTTGTCCTGTAAGAATTCTGTGGGGTAATGGGAGAATTAGTGTCAGCCCAAAGAATTTACGTTACTATGTTACGGCTTTCGTTATTTCTTTGAAAATTGTAAAAGATATCACCTTATGAACAAATTTTTAATTAAAAAATAATTTTTGGTGGAAAAAATGAAAAATTTAATTTTTTTTAAAAAATTTTTTATTTATTTATAATTTAGGAAAAAAATTATTCTAAGTCTAAAGTTTTGGCTTTATTGTAAGTATTAACACTTTTTTCTATTAGAAAACAAAAAATATTCCTAAAAAATAAAAGTTTTTTAAATTTCAAGTGAAAGCTCCCAATACCCCACAAATTGGGTGATGGCAAAAAATGTATTTTTTTTTTGAAAATTTTTTTTTTCCAATTTACTTTCTCTTTTTAAGTTTCTAATTAAACATAATTAAAGATAAATAACGAAATGAGTAGAAAATTATGAAAACAATGTATTATTATAAAGATAAGTTGGTTTTTTTAATAATTTTCCTTAAGGGGCTCCAATTCCCCCACGCTCCCCTAAAATGAAAATCGATGTTAATAACTTAAGAAGATAAATTTTCGTTTTGAAATTATTTTCATTGACACACATATGAGTGTATGTGTATGGTTTTCAGAGAGTAGGTATATAGATTTGATTCAATATTTGTGTTACGTGGCGTTGGCTTATTGCCTTTATAATTAGGTACTCAGAGTACTCACACGCTATGCTAAAAGTACGAACGTCTCAAGGGTATATGATTCCAGCAAAGGTAAAGGCTAGAGTCGTAGAACTACCTTTGTCCGGCGACTGACAAAGTTCAAATATTAACTTTACTGCTACACGGAAAAAATTAATTTAGTACGTTTTACGAAACTAATTTTGGAATAGCGGATACGGAGAGGAGTTTAGTATAAGATAAAACAGAATCAATAGTAATATATGATGACTGCGTTTCTCGAAAACTCAAAAAAAATTCTATGGAATTCACAAATGATCGGTTGGACGTTCTAATTCAAGAGTTTTGTAAAATGTTTAGCCTGAAGCGCATGCGCCACGGAAAAAAATATTCACGGAGAAAAAAACGAATAAAGCAGAAAAAAGAATTTCTTAATGTACCAATGAGCTCTCAAGACCATTTTTTCTCGTCTTCTATAGGAGATAGATGATTGGTTCGACACATGTGACTGCACTCTACAACGCAATGGTTCGCTTGGATTGGCTTATTTTATTCTGACACTAACTAAACGGAAATACGCATACATATAAACGAATTCTGACGCAACGCACATACAATATAACTCGCACTTGTAGATGAAAGAATTGAGTTTCTTTATATACTAACTGAGGAGATTAAAACTGCGCTTGTGAGAAATGTCAATATACTGAATATTAATTTTTAAAAAAATCATTTTTTTAAAAGTTATACAAAATATTTTATGGTTTTTAAAATAACATTTTTTGATTATAATTAGTTATAAAATCTCTATAAAATTTTTCAATTTTTAGAAAATAATTTTATTCTTAATTTTAAATTATAAATAAATTGACAAAAAATTTTCAAAATTAAATTCAAACTCAAAAAATGTTTATATTAAATTGTCTAAAATTTGAAGTAATAACAGTTAAAACTTGAGAAATTAATATATATATTGTCATCGGTAAATATTATGATAAACTATAAAATTTATTGGACTGTAAATTAAAAGAAATTAATAATAATTAAAAGTTTGGATTACAAAAGCACATAAAAAATGTTACGAATTTGGAACAATGAAATGTGAAATACGTAAAAGAAAACAATTATCCAAATGTTACCGGCAGGTAAAGCAGTTCTCTTTTTCCTTCCACATATTATATCTATATACAGCAGACAAGTTAATACCGACGCGACGAGACAAGCTTCAACATATCTATTTATAACGCGACTTTTGGTACACCCCGTATAGAATTTTACGAAACTTTGTGTTCGAGAATTCACGATAGACAGCGAAGTGGAAACTCAAACCACGCGTTTTTAGATTGCACGAAACATTTTTACCATTTTCTGATAAAATGTTCACCAGAAAATACGAAACATTTCTACATTCAAGCTTGTTTTATAAATTACAACACTGGTTGCAGTTTCTCGACAATTGTTCTGCTTAAAGTAGTGAAAGTTTCTGGGTTTTTGAAAAACTTCGTCTAGGAATCTTAAATATCCGCTAGTGCGAAATTAGTTTCGTAAAATCTGCTGAACTTATTTTTTCCGTGTATAGAAATCATTGCACCGAAATATTCAAATTTCATCCAATTTAACTTTAAAATCATAGAAGTATTTCTGAAAAAAACACTAAAAATATATATTCTCAGTATCATACAACTCCGTTTCAGATATCATGCAAGCTTGCTATGTTGCCGAAAAATTTCACTGTCTAAATTTGAATTAATGAAAATTACTAATTAATACAACGTCCAAGCGACTGTTCTTCCACACAGAGAAAATTATACGGAGAAAAATGAGTTTGGATATAAAATATGGATTAAAATTTCTTCAACAGATATTAAAATTATTTTATGTAACTCAGGCGTATTATAGTCACTTTATATACCTGTACATGTGACCATTATTGCCCTAGGGTAATAATGGGTACTTTATTGCCCTAGAGTAATAATAGGCACTTTATTGACCAGCTGGGTTATATGGAGAAACTTAGCATGCACCGGTACATGTAGCATAGAGTGACCATAATACGCCTTTGTTGCATAATTTACTATAAAATAGATCAACAATTCAGTAAAGTTTGATAAAATTTTAAGAAACAAAAACTTTTTGTTTGTAATAAGAAACTAATTCTTGTTTAAAAGTCCTTCCTAGAAATAATTTTGTTTTTTTCTTTGCTTTCATGACTTTGTAAGAAAAAGAGTCAAAGTGTATATTATATACAGCAGAAGGTCGACTATTTCCGAGGGAAGTTTTACGAAAGAAAAAGGAAAACTGGGTCGAATCACGTAACTGGGGATCCTCGTCACGTTTTTGTGTTATGAAAATAATAGAGACTGAACAAGGTATCGGCAGATGTTACCGCTTGAAACGATATCAACCTTATCGCTCTCTGATTTCTTTAGTGAAACCATCTGGCGATGATTCTTTTGCCAACTTTCAACGCTATTTGTATACTAACTAGATAATTTCTTTATTTTTTTTATTTCTTGCCCGTATAAGGTTTATAAAAATTCAAAGAAAATATAAATTTTCTTTACTCCAACCCACCAAAAAAAGAGAGCTTCCTTTTTCTTATAATTTTCCACACGATTTCAACATAAACTACACTTTCCAAGCTATACATGAATCCTTAGGAAGTTTTTTTTCTCTTCTTTTTCATATACTTCTCTCGCAAAGAATAACGTTACGAATTTATTGCGAGACATTTTGAACTTTTTAAGAAACGTTCTTTCACAATTTTTCAAAATATTATTTTCTTTGAAAATATAAAAAAAATTTTATTTGCAGTCTTTTTTCTCTTTCGAAATTTTATGGTAAATTTTATTTTCTTAAGAGAGAAAAGATATTAAACTTTCTTTAAAAAGTAATTACATTTTAAATCTTAAATAATTAGTATGAATTAAAATTTTTCAGAATTTTAATAACTAGAGGCATCAATTTTCTTTTTATATGAAGAGTGTAGATCAATTTATCTTCTTCGTTTCTCATTACATAAATTGCGAGACTTATCTTAGTGACATTTACGGAATCGATTTACGGAGAGTGAAAAAAATCCCACGTTAATCAAATCTATTCATCATTGCAGGTTATTATGAAATTAATAAACATTCTAACAATAGTCGTTAGTTTATTAAATATAGCTAGCTAGTAGGTAATTATTTAATTTTTTAAATAGAATTTTAAATATTTAACTATTTTAACATCATTATACTTTATTATAGAAATTTTGCGGAAATATTACATTGAAATACTCATGATATGTATTTTAGAGAAATATTTTTAAGGGACCATTCAACACAGGGAGGAAAGTCATTCATTTCTTTTTTATGGTCTCTGATTACGAATCTGAAGTCAGATTTTAAAAATTTTAAATGACGGATCCAAAATGGCGGACGAAAATTTTAAAAATTGATGGATTTTAATGAAATTTGGTATCTAGGGGTTTATGAAGTCGCTGATTACAAGTACGAAGTCAGATTTTCAAAATCCAAAATGGGGGTCAAGAATTTAGAAATCTGTTTAATTTTTATGAATTTTTAATTTTGAAAATCTGACTGCAGATTCGTAATCCGCGACCCTAAATACCCCTAGATACCAATAACCCTTGGCTACCAAGTTTAATTAAAATCCATCAATTTTTTAAAAAATTTGTATACCATACCATTAAAGGGAGCGTTCATAAATGATGTCACGCAATTTTTTGGGATTTTAGACCCCTCCTCCCCCCTGTCACGCAATTTCATGCAATTTCACATGTAAAAATACATTGTGTCACGTTTAGTAGAGACCCCCCCCTACCCCCAAAAACGTGACATCATTTGTGAACGCTCTCAAAAATTTGACATGTTTTTTGAGGTTAGGAAAAAATATACACATGCTGGACCAAAACGGACACCGAATTCGTGTTCAGCGGCCCAAAATATATGGGGGTAGGGTACTCTGATCTCCCAACCCCGTCACTTTTTTATCCCACCCATTATTATTATTATATACAAAATCTTTTTTGTTTTGCAAAAAACTATTAAAAATCATTAAATTTTATTTCTGTCAACTTTTAAAAAATTTGGTCCCCATATTGGTTCTACCATTTTTAAAATCTGACATCAGATTCGTAATCAATGATTCCGATAACCCTCGAGAAATGAATTTCGATCGAAACGCAACAATTTAAAAATTATCAGCCGTATTGGGTCCGCCATTTTGAATATGCCTAAAACCCCTCAAAAAAAATTCGATCGAAACGCATCAGTTTTAAAATAATCCGCCATATTGAATCCACCATTTTGAATTTTGAAAAACTGACCTTAAATTTGAATTCAGTAACCCCAAAAACCTTATGTATGTGATGAAATTATATTTTTTGGAAACTTTTTTTTCGGGCCGATTGAAGCCCACAAGCGATTTTTAACTGGACTGCGAAGAGGTTAAGACACGGGTCTATTCTACTAGTATGAAAAAACCACAATAAATATGAGTTCTTACCCCATTTTTTGTGATTTCAAAAAGGACTTTTATAAAATTCTGTTGGGAGATAAAATTCAACTTCCTTTTTTACAAACGTCTTTTCAAAAAGTGGACTAAAAAACCATTTTTCGAAAGAAATTCTTATTTTCATAAGTCAAATAAATTTTCCAGAAAATTTATGACAAGTGAATATAATTCTAATTTGTAACTCGAAATTTCTCAGTGAATGAAAGTTTGATTATTTACATCCCTGGAGGGCTTGAGAGGAGTGAGGTAAATTTCAAAGCACTACCCCGTGAAAGCGGTGGTCAGGTGACTTTAGTATAGTTGACTATCAAGATACCAAGTTTGATCTTATGACCTCATCTTAGTTGAGTAAAAAGGATGAAAGAGGGGATGAGATTGGGAGAGGAGAGTTGAGATTTTATAGACTAAACTATGCTCCTGTTTGAGACTCCACAAGGAGTTCTTTTTACCACAGTCGTCAAAGTAAAAAAGCTCGTTTTAGTCAGATTGGATGTCTTCTTTTTTCCACCCATTCTACCATCTTTTTCTTCCCTCGTTTATCCAACCCCATAATCTTTTCAAGAGGAACAAGAATCAAGCCCTCTTTCTCTCTTAGGATTCTTCGTTTTCATGCATGTCTGCGCATCCTCGTTACAATTTATCCAGAAATTTCTTATGCTCCTTAATCGCTACTTACAATAAATGAAAGACATTTCCTTGGCAATAAGCAGTTTCGAAAATTTCCGCAGGTGTTATTTTCGAGATCGTAGCAGAATGCTTTTCCATTCATGAAAGTAGTATAATACTCGAAAACTTTGTATTGGGGTTTTTTTTAAATATTGAAAAATTTTTAATTATTTTCTTAAACAGTTGTTAATTTTTTTTAAAGAAATATGTCATTGTGTTGTTTAAAAAATTGTAAAGCATGATACAAAAATTCAATCATTAAAAAAGTTTTACTTTCAAAAATCTTTAATATATTGAGCAAAGTTATTTTTGCTTCTAAAAAATTAATGTGTTAATTTTCGTCAATTTTTTTTATGATTTATATTAATTTATAAAAAATGTGTAATGCAAAGTTATTATTATTTAAGTAATGTTTTATTCCTTGATTTCACGAAAAATGTCTGAAAATAATGCATCTAAAAATGAAGTAAATTTTTATTTTTCAGTAAAAGCTTAAGTCTAATAAAAGAAGTAATAGAGTGGAAAAAAAATGTTTTTTTCATAGTAAAGAGAAAATGAAGAAAAAGAAGCTGAAAATTCACTTTAAAATAAGGAAGATTTTTTATAGATAATGTCAGTGGCGACAGTTCGCAAACACAAGGTAATCTAACTTCACAGTATATAGCAACTCTAACTAAATAGAATTTTCCAGCTGACTTTAATAGTTTAAAGTTAAGCGTATAAAGTCTTTTCACTTCTCAGTGTCTCGATGGACCGTAACGAGTTTTGTTTCGGCTCCATTTCAAGTGAATTTCGTCTGGAGAAGGAAATAAATAAGTTTCCTTTTTCTAGTGCTTATCTTGCCTCCTTATCGCACTTTAAATAATTTGCCACTGAAGGAAGAAGAGGAAGAAAAGGATTCTTGCTGTTGTCGCTGATCTAAATGTATTTGAATGGACAGGCACTCAATTTAATGAACGTTTTCGTCACATAGCGTCGCGGATGTGCATGCAAATGAAATAACTCCCAAGACGAAAGAAAATGTCGAGAAGCGACTGCGAATCAACGAAACATAATTATTGTCTAACTTGCTTCTCCTCAGTTTTTCACTACAGAAACATAATTGGTACATATATATATATATATATATATATATATATATATATATATATATACATAGAGAGAGAATTGGAATAATGAGGTCCAATGTGCACTTGTTTCTCATGGGAATTCATTATAATCGGAATTTCAAAAAGAGATACTCGAGACGTATTTAAATGCAAAAGAATTTTATAAATAGCTACTGTTCACTAGTTTATAACTTTATCTCGTTGGTAAATTTTATTTAAAATTTCATCTTTTCACAATCAACAAAAGAAATTATAACTTATCTTAAGCTCATGAGTTGACTAAATGCGAATTCAATATAACACTTGCAAAATTCAAAATGTCGGATCCAATATGTCGGACATTTGTGAAATGTCCCAAAGACGTTTAATGAAATTAATACTTACATGCAAAAACAAGTTTTCGAGAAACCAGCTGTTAAAACAATTTGTTCCGTCAGTTTTTTGTTAGATATTATTTTATTAATTTAGTACTCAAAGGTTTTTTAGATCTCTGACTACGAATCCAGTGTCAGATTTTAAAAACTTCAAAAAATCGGACCCAATATGTAAAACATGGAAAATATAACAATTCGAAAGAACTGGAATTTTATAACAATTTCCTTAACTTTCTTCAGAAAAAGTGAATTCTTGCACGGAGAAACTTTTAATACCACTAATTCTTAAAACTGGTGAGACATTTTAGTATGTTAGGTTAGATTCAAGGGAAAAACGACATAGGTTATAGAAATTGCTATTGAGACTATCAAAAACACTCATTCAGTATATATTTTACAGTTCTTCATAAGGAAACTAACGAAAATTAGTATGTTGTTTTAGAAAGAAAATAATAATTTTTGCAAAGTTGGGAAAGCCATGAATTAAAAAGAAACACAACAAATTAATTGTCTATAGATACTCATAGAGACGATAGTGATACTTGGATCTGATGGTAGATGGCATTAGTGAATGTCACTATAACTGTAGGTAAATATATTTAACACGACGTAAGAACCTAACCTAACCTATATTATTAACGCACACACGCACATGCAAGTAAAGACACGACGATTGGTCACGGAAACCGAAAGATCGCACGATTCGTTAGAAGTACACAGCTGAATCGTCCTTATATATTAAACGAGTGGAAAAATATGTGCCTTCGAGAGAGAGCATTTTTTTAAAATAACTTACTAATCAAATTATGTAAATAAGTAAAAGTCGTGAAAAAAATTATGTTATATTGAGGAACAGTTCTTGAATTTAATTTGGCATGAGGAGACATTCACGTTTATTAATAAAAGGTTTTTTTCTTTCATACACGTGTGAATTTCAACTTCGAAAACATTAGGGTTAGTTCGCGACGTCAGGTGATGGACTCGGTGATGCTCGGGCGAAATCGGTTAAGTCCGCCCGCAGTCCTTCCAAAATTGGTATGTTACGTTAGAATGTCTGTTATATATTCTATCTATATGTGGAAAAAAGGTTAGAATTACCGTATTATTTCACAAACAAAAACTAGCATTTTATTCTTTTCTAAAGAAAAATAAGACTATTTCTAATGCAGATAGTAATTTTTGTACACCGAAGGTTGCTTAATATATAACGAACTTATCATATTTTCGTATTAATGTTGAAATTATTAGCACAACGCACGAAAAATCCTCACATTCTAACGTACTTTTAGAATAAAGATAACCAAATATATTTAATATTAGAAGAAAAAGTTTCTCCGTGTGCAAACTTAAATGAAATTGTTACCATATATAATATATTGTAACAGATGGAAAATATGTTTCAATAAAATTGTACGATATTATATTCTTTGAAGAAAATTTGTTAAAGTCAAGAATTTTCAATAAACTTCAATCTAAATTTTTGAGACGAGACTTTATGTATAATATATTTCTATATTAATAGTTTATTCTTGATTTAAAGTTTCTTTCAGATCACCGTCTTTTATTTTAAAATTCGATGAACTAAGACGGATATAATAAAGCAATTTTTTTATAACTTATATTTTCAAAAATAAAAATTAATTGTTGTTGTTGCTATGCCTATCTTAATATTTAATGATGATTACAGATCGAAAAAAATTACTGCGGGCGTGATATTTTTAAAACATCTTAATCAATTTAGTTTAAATAGAGCTCAAAATACTTATGTACTTCAAAAACCTTTCTTTACCATGTAAAAGTATTTTTACATAAAAAATAGTCTTAAGAGCTGTTTTTTTTTAATTAAGTCAATATATCATTTAAAAGTTTTTAAAAAGTCTAATTTAATTCGAGTTATTATAAAATTGTCCCCTTAATACTTGCTTAATTAATCCTCCGATAAAAAATAATTACACTCAGACATTTTTTTAAATAGGTACTACTTCTCTGGGAAAGAAAGTTGTGTCAAGTAAACTGAACCGGGGAAAGTTTCCCAAGTTATCCGTGTAAAATCATTTTAAATAACTCGGTTTTAATTTTATTATTCTAATTACAAAAAAATTACCCAAATAGCATTAACATCATTTTTCTTCTTCTGTTCACAAAAATATTGAAAATCTTTTACTTATATATTTTTCAAAGTGATTATAAAATAATGCATAATAATCCCTGTCTATTAACATAAAATGGTATTTTCCGTTTTGTTATATTAATGAATTTTAATACCTATTGTACAAAAAGAAATTCCTTTTTTGTAGTCCCCTTTTATAATAAATGTAATAAATTTTATAATAATTAAAAATTTAAATTCAAAGATAAAGACAATCTTACTTATTATATATAAAATCAAAAAACGAGAATAACTTCAAAGTTATTATTATTATCACTAGCAACAATTAGCGCGCTAAAGCGCGCGGCTAACTTTTTTCTGACTTTTTTAAAAATAAAATTAGCAATTTTAAAAATAATAAAAATTAAATATTTTCTAATTTAAATTTTTGTTCAAAACACTAAAAAGAATTCAATTTTTGAGAAATTACAAATAATTGCAGAAATTCAATTATTTCAAACAAAATAAAATTCAACTATGTTCAAAATTTGAAAAAAAATTCTTGTCCTAATTTCAATTATTTTCAAAAAAATTTCTAATTTAAATGATTTTCAATATCTAAGATTTTAATAAAATTTCCCAAAACGAATTCAATTATTTAAAAATTTTTTTAATAAAATTGTATGTAAACATTTAATTATTTTCATAAAAAATAATTTAAAATTTATGAAAATAATAATTGAATTAAAATAATAAAAATAATTTTGATGAACTTACAGTAACAATATTCTCATAATATAAAATAATGATTTTATCTCTCGGTCATCTTTAATTATTAGAAAACATGAAGAAATCGATCACTCCGAGTCCTCGACTCGTAGCAATCGATATCTTCATGTTTTATAACAAATACTTTTATAAGTTGCGTTTAATTTAAAAAAGGTTTGAATTTGAAACTTTTGAATGTCTTAATTCCTGTGGAAAAAATCCTGTTCCAAAAATAAGTTTGAAAATAGGAATTATGCAAATATTTTTCTTCTTTTTCTAAAACAAAATATTAATTTTGTTAAAAAAATTGTGATTCATAAACAAAAATAATGCAAAATAAATAAATTTAATATTTCTTAATCACAGTTGTTTAACAATTTTCTAATTTTGTTTAGAAGTAAAGAACGAAAATCTACATAATTTCAATTTGACAAAACATAATATTTAACAAAATTCTAGTCTTTTAATGAAAAGAAGAAAAAAAAATTCTGATGATTTCTATTTGTCATTACAATTTTGAATTAATTATAAAATAAAAATAATTATAACATAATAATATAATATACCCTATATCTAAAGTTAACAAAAAACAAAAGTATACACAAAAGACAACTTCAGAGTGCGAGGGACAGAAAAAATGAAAGAATGAATATGGAGATTATTATAGTTAATTACTATAAATATATATAATATAATATAATTTATTATTTAGTATATCTATATTGTTATAAAGTTATGCATATAAAAAATGAGTTTTGAAATAAAAAAAAGAAAAACTGAGTGAAAAATTTTCAAGTTTCATTTTAAAAGTTCCATTTTCCTGTTTAGAGAAAGTCACATGGGAAAAGTAAGTTTGTGGAAAGCAAAGGGGGTGAATTTATCCATGAACATGCTTCAACCCTCTCTCACAAAGCCATTATTTACTAAAGTGTCTTGCTGTCAAGAACAATTTGTTCTCCTTCTTTCACGCAGTATATAAATCTTTCATCTTTTGCTCAGCACAACTTAAAAATTCGAATTCACACTAAACACAATAGATAAGTATAGTGTGTAACAAAATAAAAAAGAAAACGAGAACATAGAAAAATCAATCATAACTTACCACTATTCTTTTGTGAAAGATATTCACTTGTTGACTTTTTCTCTTATATCTCAAACCTGAAACAAAAAGAAACAGTAGAGATAAATAATACGTATATATATACATAGAGTGGAAAAATATAAAATAGGTACATAAAAATTAAAATAAACTAGATTTAAGCAATAATCAAATATATTTTATAATTTGTAATGTAATTTTAGTTCCGGAAATATCTGTATATCGTGAAGAATTTTTGAGTCGGTTATGTAATGTAATTTCTACTATGACTTTCACTTTTACTTTGAAAGATTTTTTATTCCCTTTCATTTTCACTTTCATAGTTTTTTATTATCACTTTCTTATCAAAATGAATGTTAAAAAAAGTGAAAATAAATATATCAAAGTGAGTGAGAAAGTGAAGATAAAAGTGAAAGTGAAAATAAATGTGGAAATAAAAATCTTCCATAGTGAAAGTGAAAATGAAAGTCAAAGTAAGTTTCTAAAAAGAATCCTATATTATTTTTTATCTGAATTTGATTTATGGTGAAACTTCCGATTCAAATAAAAATTCTATTGGAATCTCTTCCAAAATCGGTTAGAATTTCAGTGCGATTTCAAAGGAAATTATTATTGAAAATTCTGTCAATATCAAAAAAACTTTTTCAAATGGAATAATTTATTATTCATAAAAAAAACTTTTATTCTTAAAGAATTGTGTTTTTTTTAATATCAAAAAAATGTGGTGTTACATATTAGTTTTAAACTTCACTAACAGCTGTTACAGAGGAACAACAAGTGAAGCATTATTAATTCTGAAAAACTCGAAAACACGTAAGCGTAAAAAACATGCGTTAAAACATAAATGATTCGCCGGAAGCTGATGTTAATTCACGCGAATAAACAGTTTGTATCCGGTAGTTCATCCGTAAAATCTGTGACGCGTATCCATTTCAGGTTTATAGATTTTTCATTAAAGTTTCTTGTTTTATAAATGACACTTAATTGACATTCACAACATTTCCGATTCGGTACTTTATATAATGTTTTATAAACATTATTATTTTAATAATTCCATCATTTTATTATTACGCAATTATTTAATAATTCACTAGTATTTATTATACAATTTACTATGTTCTAATAAAAAATATTATTTGTTTCTGTTTGGATTTCATTTTTCTAATTTACTCACTTAATAATAATAATCCATTCCTATAATATAAAATTATCTCTTTACCGTCGCTGATTCAGAAAGTTTTTCAAGGTCATAAGTCAAGTTAAAAATCCCCCTAGGGGCCATTATATTACACGTCAAGGTTTAGGGCAAATTTGACCTGTTTTTGAGCTTCATGACCAAGGGCCGAAACCTTTATGGATTGTAATAATAGATAATTTACTATTTTTTAATTTTATTTACTTTGATATAAAGTTTTTTTCTTGGCTATTTAGTACTTTCAACTTTATTGTTATTAATACATTATAAATATAATTAAGCTCACAATGTTTAATGCCTAGAATTAATTTACAAAGTCTATATTAATAGTTTGTACAGATATAACCGCAACGTGAGGTTTAATGTTCTATTAAAATTTTCACACATTGTTATCAATTCAACAAGGGAATGATAAAATTCATAATCTCCGAGGACGTGATAGGAAACAATGACGGAAATCTCGATGGCGTAAAGTATGCTAATACCAACGCTCTGTACATATATTCACGCGAATTGAATTTCAAAGTACGTTACATAATATCATACACTGCTTTTAACAAATCAATTAGTATAATACAAAATAATTAAATTTAAATTTACTTTAAAAATTGCTCAGCTTGCCAATTCACATCATTTCACTGAGTAAAGCATTTTGCGTATCAAGTATATTAGTGGAAATGAAAATGGGCTAATAATGTTAATAATGTAAATTGTTAAGCTACAAAACTGAAGCTAATACTGAAGCTAATCGTCTTTTATTTCAAGTCTTAACTAAAACTATCATCAATAAATAGTTATTTATTAACTAATTAGTTAATTAATTAACATTAGTTACTATTACAGGCTTCACACTCATCTACTAAAACGTACTATTTACTACTTTTTTACGTTATGCCACTATTTGGGTACTTTTTTAAAATTTTAGCCACTAAAAGCTACTATTTCTGTTTTTTTCGAGAATTTTTACTACTTTAAATTCGCTAATTTTTAGAAATCAACAAACTATTCTTAAAAATTATAATCAAATTCTTTGAAAAGATTCAATTATTTTCAAAAAATATTCGAAATTAAATTTTTTTTCAATATCTAGTATTTTTATTAAAATTTTACAAAAGAATTCAATTATTTAAAAAAAAGGTGATAAAATTCATCCAAAATTCAATTATTTTCATAAATAATAAAATTTCCACAGGGATTCAATTAATTTACAATAGCATTTTCAAAAAAATTTCGAATAAATCAATTATATAACAAAATTTTATACAATTCTTTACAATAATTCAATTACTTTCACTAATAATAACATTTTTCATGAGAATTTAATTTTTAAACAAATTTCTGATATAATTCTAAACAAGAATTCAATTATTTTTATAAATAATAAAATTCATCGCAGGATTTCAATTATTTTTAATACAATTTTTCAAGAATTGATCAAAAAATGTAATTATTCTTAAAAATTTAATTTCAATTCCTTATTTAAAAAAATATTTTTTTAAAATTGTTTAGAAGAATTCAATTATTTATATAAATATTAGATTTTTTCACAGGAATTCAATTATTTACAAAAATATTAGATTTTTTCACAGGAATTCAATTATTTACAAAAATATTATATTTTTTTACAGGAATTCAATTATTTTCAAATATTTTATTCAAATTGTTCGAAAGACATCAATTATTTTAAATAAAATTTAAATTAAATTTTTTTGAAATAATTCAATTATTCTTTTAGATTTTAATTAAATTCTTTCCAAGAATTTAATTATTTACATAAATACACTGAGAAAAATAGATATTAAGCCTTATTATCTAGATATTAATGGTCAATATCTGTGACAGTGAACTATGTAAACATCTTAGATGTTCAAATTAAATATTTAAGATATTGGAAAAAGACTTGTTCAAACATAACCTTACATTTACAGATTATACTTTTTAACATCTGAGATATTAAATCATAACATCTGGTTGATATGCATTAGCATCTTCTCTTAATATCTATATATTAAGATTTTTAATATCCAGTTTTCTCAGTGTAATTCTTCGAAAGAATTCAATTATGTCGATAAATAACAAAATTATTCCCGAAAATTAAATTATTTTAAGGCATTTTAATATTATAATAAATTCTTTGAAAAATTCAATATTTTCATAAATAACAATATTCATCACAAGAATTCAATTATTTTTAAAAGTAATAAATTTCTTCTTGGAAATTCAATTATTTTTAAAAATTCAAGTAAAATTGTTCGCAAGAATTCAATATAAATGATAAAATGCTTTTTAGGAATTCAATTATTTTCAAAAAAATTTAATAAAATGCCACACAGGCATTCAATTATTCTCAAAAATTTGAATAGAATTCTTTGTAAAATTTAATTATTTTTAAAAACTTTTCGCAATTCAATGTTTTGCAAAATCTACTATTTTCATAAAATTTCCAAACAGAATTTAATTATTTAAATACATTTTTTGTAATAATCTTCGTAATTCAATTATTTTCATGAATAATAAAAATTTCTCAGGAATTCAATTATTTAAATTAGAATTTGTATGAAATTAGTCTAAAGAAATGAATTATTTCAAAATTTTTATAAAATTCTTCGTAAGAATTAAATTATTTTTATAGGGTAGAGGGCCCCAAGGTGGACACCCTAGAAAATTCTTGTGAAATATTTGGCAGCACTGAATGCTTCGGGTTACTTTCATTGTTTATGAATACGAAGTTTTTGGTAATGTTTAGTAGACGTGGATAACTAAACACGTTTGTTTCTAACTGAGACATTATTAAATTTCGGTAAAAAAATTTTTGTAAGCATTGTTTTTTACATATATTTTTTATTATCTTAATAATCATCATCTTTTTTCAATCATCTTTTTTTACATATATCAAAAGTTTTACGTAAAAAAAATTTCTTGCAAAGTTTGGAGTCTGTTTACTACGGATTTTTTAAATAATACGAATTTTAAATTATAAACTTTTAACATTGATTCTTATGGAGAAATGTGAAATTTATCCTTTTAATTGAAAAAAAATGTTGAAAGAAATCCAAATAAATTGATGTTTTTTAAAAAATAAGTGCAAGGAGATATCACAAATCGTTTCAAATAAAAATTATACCATGTTGCCGGAAATATATTAAAAAAATTTAGAAAATAGTAAAAAAAATATGATCTGTTACCTTTTTTAAATAACAAAGAAAGAAGAACGGCAACGTCACTTTTACTTGCGATATGAAACTTGTAAACAAAGAAACTGATATTTTTATCATTTCATGGTTATAAATATAATAAAATTGAAAGTAAAATAGAAAAAGGTTTTTTAAAAAATTTTCTTCTCAACAGTAAATTACATGCACTGACATTTTTCTGCATTAATAAAGAATATTTTAATTCTAACCAACTAATCATAAAACAATAACATTCGTGCTATTGACGATTGTGAAGTTGTCAGATTTCAACACGACAGTTATAACATAGTATTAGTTTATATACGAATATAACATTTTTCTAGTGTGTGTGACAGTAACAAAAAAAGTTTTTTTCTGAAGTATGAATATATCCCATATGAAACATCTCATTTTGAGGTTTATATTTTTGTCAGGGAAAGTCGTGCACGTTCATCCTTAAAGAGTGATACTGTGATTACAGTTAATTGTTTAAAAGTTCTAAACTTTATGGTAATTTCGTTTACATATAATACAATAATATTATAAATGAATATCGATAAAATTGTGTGTTACACAATTTTTTGATAACTTTTAAAAAATGTCGTCCTGGCCCTAAGGTGGCCACCATGCGTTTTTATGTAAAATCACTTTTGAATTTTTTTACGATGTAATATTTATCAAAATATATTATGGAAAATGTAAATTTTGTCGGTTTGGAAAATTTTATGATGAATAATAAAATAATTTAGTTTTTAATGTATGAAATAGGTTAAATAATTAACAATATTTCAAAATAGCTTCTTATAAGCAAAAAACAGAGTTTGCAACTATTGATTCTGTGACTATAAGCCAAAGACAATACATTTCAAATAAAATTACCTTAAATTGATGTTTATAACTATTTTTTTAATTTTGCAGTGAATTTTTGAATGGTGGCCACCTTGGGGTTACTTTTTTTAAAGCAAAATTTCAGCTGTTTTTCCAAAGTCGCCTAAGATTTATTTTCCTCAGTAAAATAAAAAAAAATGTTTGCTAAAAAGTTAGCTAATGAGATACAGTTTCAGGGCATATATTATTTAATGATGTTATATAATACCGTTTAGGAATTACAGTTCATTTGGAAAATGTCAGGAAAATAAAATATAGAATGGAATTTTTGTCAGTTTTGTAAAGTGTCTAAAACGAGTTTTTTTGGTAGTCAAGTTTAATTTTTCGATAGCTACTTTTTTACTACTTCTTTTTAGTTTGAAAGCTACTTTTTGATACTTTTTTAAAAATAATTATTGAGTGCGAAGTCTGCTATTACAAAAAGAAAATTTTAATTTTAGATCTCATACGAATGGAAATGATTTTCATAATTTATTTTTACATTGCTGTTGAATATTTCAATTTTCTTCTCTGTACATAAGTTTTTCAGGTGAGTTATTTTTCCGACAATAAAGGAACTAAACCAAAGCAAGCAAGCAAGCTCATCGAAACCACCAATAAGGCAGAAATGTCCTCTGAAAATGAGGTTTCAAGGGCTGAAAGTCTAGTGAAGCAGAGCCCAAATAACGTTTACAATGTTTACGTGAACTCGGCAGGGATTGAAGCCAGATTGTCTCGGTTCAACGATCAACTGAGTGACACTTGTACTATAGGAGCAGAACCATTATTGTCGACCGCAAGTTTAACCCCAATGACAAATACCCCAACTCTCAGTGCACTGCTTTGCCTCCGATTACATTCTCAATATTCAAACTGATGAGCATACATTTATGCATTTCCATTTTTTCTTTATTGCACACGTTTGATGATTCGCATATGATGAGAATTTTATATTTACATTTTCTTTCTAAACTGTGGAGAAATTGCAGTGAAATTTTCATATTCACTCTTATATTCCCTTTTCAAACGGTTGATGCTGCCTAAAGACACTATCAACAGTAGAGAATGTAATTTAAATAATTATTCATTATTGTTTTGATGCAAAAACAATGTTTTGTTTTCTGTGATTGTCATTACTACCTATTGAAAGTTTGTCGGACTTTGGAATAAGTTGTATGGACCAATTTTGTAAAAGTTGACCAAACTCTGGACCGACCAAAAATTCGCATGTAGGTACAAATAGTATACACTGAAAGAATTTTGGGCAGGCTGCTGGCTTTTCATGTCTGAAATTAGAGCTCTAGCGGCACCCATGTAAAGCCTGCAGCCTGCCCAAAATTCTTTCAGTGTAATAAATATAAAAATCTTTTTTTAATCATAGAGTTTTGGTACAGATCAAAAACCTTATCAGTGTACATATTAATTTCCTTATTTCACTCACATTCATGATAACGTATTCATATAAGGCAAATTAAAAAACAAGAGACGAACAAAATCACGAACATTAAAATGAGATCCTTGTGCACTGCGTATAGACTCACAGCAGACAAAGGAAATTTTAAACAAGCCCATTATTCGCTTTGTAGACTGTATTCACATTGACAATGCTTTGAAGATCGCTCATTGTAGTCTCTTGGCTTTATGTCAATTTAAGTTTCAATTTAGGGTCTGTCAGATATTCCATTACATGACAATGCAAATTTACTTATTAATAAATTATTCGCGATGCATATATATAAATGTTTAATTTTGACTCTTGTTATTTACCCTCTATTCATTCGTAACAGGAAACTACGTTTCACTCATTAGCTTCTTGTTTTATTCATAAAACAATAATTATTTATTAGAGCTTAACAGTTCTACAAGTAATTACAATTTCAAACAATGAAAGTTGGTAGGTCCAATCAATAATAGTATTAAATGTTAATAGCTTATCAATTAATTATATAGCATAGTCATTAATTGCAATCAATAGTAAGTTTAACCTTTAATAAGTTAAATAGTAGCGTGGAAAGTGTAGTAGCGGTTTGAGTGTACACTTCTTTTTATCAGTAAACTTCTCCTTGCTCGTATTATTAAATTACCACACCTAATTAGATTCATTTTTTTCCAATTTAGAAGTAAATTTAATTTCACGAAAAACAAGTTTTACCTGGAACAATAAGTTTCTCTAGAACAGCAAAAGTCTTAACCGAAACATCTAAAAATTTTGCTAATAAAGTGGCTATTGTTTCACGCAAAGCCTTTAAAATTATATAATTTACTTTCTAAATCTGAATCAGCTTTATTATATTATAAAAAAAAATTTATTTATGTATTTAAATCATAACTGTCTTTGATTTTGAAACGGCTAAAATTTACTGATTCAACAGTAAAAATAATGTTCTACTATGATAAGTCAATAAATTTTAAATGGTACTCATTGATTCAAATCAATTAAAATTTTGATGAATTAAAATTTAGAGAAAGTAAAATATTAAAGAAGGTTTATGATTATGATAAAATTGTTGGAAAAGCAATATAATTAACAGAAGCAGTTAATAATAATAATATTCGCAGCAAGTTCAAAATAGCCTATCAGTTTTGCATTGTTTTGCATGTAAATGAGATGAATTAGACTAGGCAATGTAGATAAGTTGTAACTTGAAATATTATTATATGTAAACGAAGCGGTCTTGGTCTATTCCACTTTATAGTTAAATACTGTTACTTTCAATGAACAGTAAATTTTAACCATGATAGTTTTGCAAACGAAATTTATTACAATTTCTACTAAGCTTAATTAATAAAATTTTAATTTCACGTAAAGAATGATTTAGTCGCTGAAATTTTCGTTAACTTTGTAAAAGACTCTCAGATTTTTGGTGGAAAGTGCTTATACTTTTCAAAATCACTCTTTCCTAAAAATGACATTAAATTAAAAGATTTAAAGTCACTCTGTGGTTTTTGGGATCGCTGATGACGAATCTGATGTTAGTTTTTAAAAATTAAAAATAGCGGATCCAACATGGCGGACGATTTTGTAAAAATTGTTTAGTTTTACCTGAAACTTGTCACTTGAGGGTTTTTGGGATCGCTGATGACGAATCTGATGTTAGTTTTTAAAAATTAGAAATGGTTGTTTAAAATTATCCTGTTGATATTAGATTTCTAATAAGCATTAACTCTTTAAAAACAAGTATCAAGCAAATCTGGAAAAAATTTTGAAAAATCGTTTAACCATATTGCAAACGCCATTTTAAATTTTGAAAAACTATCACCGAATTTGTAATCAGTGACCGGGTTCACCCGAAAACATTTATTATTTTTTTTTAAATTAGAAAATTTTATATTTTGAAGAATAAACATCAATTTTTGAATGATTACAGAGTTTAAATTTAAAGAATCCACTTATTAAGTACATAATATTAAATATTCTTGTTTATTGTTATTCATAAATTTTAATAAAATTTTAAAGAAAAATTTCATTATTCTTATAAATAATAAATTTTTTTAGAGCAATTCAATTATTTTCAATAGTCTAAGGAATACAATTATTTTTAAAAATATTAATTAAATTCGATTATATTTAAGAGTTTTAATAAAAATTCAATTATTTTTAACAATTTTGATAAAAAATTCTTCCAAACAATTCAATTATTTTTATAAATTGTAAAATCTTTAGCAAGGATTCAATTATTTTTTTAAAAAATAAAATTCTTCTGAGAAATTCAATTATTTTTAATACAATTTTATAATTAAATTTCTGGGAAAAAATTAATTATATTTAAGATAACTTGAATAAAATTTCCCAAACAAGTTCAATTATTTTCAAAATTTTCAGTAAAAATTATAAAATAAACTTCACTATTTTTAAGAATATTGAAATACTCTCTAAATCTGAATATGTGAAATTTCACTTATTGTACGTTATAAGTCGTCTTCTCGATCAATAAGTGCATATACACTTATAAATAAGTGAATTTTTCACTTATTGTGAGTGAAATTTCACTTATTATAAGTGTATATGCACTTATTAAACGAGAAAACGACTTATAACTTACAAATATGTGCATTTTCACATATTCAGATTTAGAGAGTAAGTTTTTCAAAAAAATTCAATTATATTATAGAATTTTAATAAAAATCATTCAAAGAATAAAATTATTTTCTATACAAATTTAATTACATTTTCACAAAAGAATTTAGTTATTGAAAAAAATGTTGATCAAATTCTTGAAATGAATTCAATTATTTTCAAATTTTTTATAAATACTTTACAAGAATTCAATGATTTTCAGTACATCAACAATTTAATTATTTCTGAAAATAATTATATTCTTGAATAGAATTTTTTTAAAACTTATTTAAATAATTGAATCCCTGCGAAAAAATTTATTATTTCTACAAAATTGGATTTTCGCAAAATTTAAAAAAAATAAGTGAATTTTTGAAAAAAATTTTATTAAAATTATTTTTAAAATAATTGAATTGCTGTGAAAAATGTACTATTTATTGATATTATTGAATTGTTTTAAAATTTTTTTAAAAAATGTTTAAAAATAATTGAATTTTCCCTGGAAATTAATTAAAATTGTATTTAAAATAATTGAATTCTTGAATTGAATTTTATTAAAATTTTTAAATAATTGAAATCCTGTGAAAAATTTAATTATTTTTTAAATGAATTGAATTTTCTCGGAGAATTTTTACAGGATTTTTAAAAACATTTGAAATTTTCTAAGAAATTAATTGAAATTGTATTGAAAATAACTGAAATCTTAATAAGAATCGGTATTATTATTTATATAAAAATAATTGAATTTTTTTAGAAAATTTTTATTATTTATAAATTGACTTTTTGCAAAGAATTTTATTAAAATTATTGAATTCTTAATAATATTTAATTGATTTAAAAATTTTCAGTAAAAATTTTTAAAAAAACTTCACTATTTTCAAGAATTCAAAATTACTCTGCAAAATAGCTATCAATCTAGAAATCTGAATTTATGAAAAGGATCATTTTTAGTAACTTGAAGTTTGTTATTTACACAATTCTATGCTAATCCAAAATGAGTTGCAACAAAAATAAGTCCATATAGCATATAAGAAATGAAGTTCAGATTCTGCCGTCCTCTTTAAAAAAGACACTATCTACATTAGGGTGTCCGTTATTTCCCAAGCTAGCTATTTTCATTTGGGTATCGTCAAAATCGTTTCTTTTTGACCTAAAAACAATTCAAGAAACTAGAAAAAAATTTTACGATGCCGTTTAACCCTGCCTAAATAACAATACTTTTCCCATTTAATTAACATGGGATTTTTGCACTTTTTATAAAATAATTTTTATTTCTTTTATAATACTCTTTGACTAACCAACAATGCTTGATTTTGCTTCTATTATGATTCCTTTAGACAGAGTAATTTTCATATTATCGCCAAAAATATATTACACAAGTTTTAAAAAGGTCAATTTCATTTTTATTGATTTTTCTGATTATTTTGCTAAATATACTTATTAATTAATTTTTATTAGGTATTTCATTGAAAGTTTCTTGTTTTATGCATCCAATTGGACCATAACAATAATTTCAATTCATAAACTATCCAAGTATAATATAATTTTCTTTCTTGGGTTTTGTAGATGGTCTTGTCCTCTTCACAATCCAGTTTGAAATTTGAAAAAATATTTTAAATTATAAAAAAGGGGATGATTTTCTAAAAATAAATAAGATCAATTTTTTCAAAAACACCACCTTTTTTTGTTATCAAATTTTTACAACAAATTCTTAAAATAATTATGAACACTTCCTATGAATTTCAATCGGGCTAAACCATTCTGTCAATCAAGAGAATTTTTTTTTAAATATATTTATTTTTGCAAATTTTTAAATTGTTAACTTGCATTTTTAAAAACAAATGAATCGTTATAACATTGTTGACGTAAACGTTAACAATTTAAAAATTTGCAAAAATAAATATATTTTTAAAAAAATTCTCTTGATTGACAGAATGGTTTAGCCCGCTTGAAATTCATGAGAAATGTTCATAATTATTTTAAGAATTTGTAGTAAAAATTAGATAACAAAAAAGGTGGTCTTTTTGAGAGAATTGATCTTTTTTATTTTCAGAAAATCATCCCCTATTTTTATCATTTTCAATATTTTTTCAAATTTCAAACTGGATTGTGAAGAGGACAAGACCATCTACAAGACCCAAGAAAGAAAATTAAATTATACTTAAAAGAAAAAAAATGACAAGCAAAACAATTTTTTTTCTATAACATAAAGTTAGTCGACCTGCCTGATTTGAAATGGATTTAGTCTACTGTGTAATTCTTGGATAGTTTATGAATTGAAATTATTGTTATAGTCCAATTGGATGCATAAAACAAGAAACTTTCAATGAAATACCTAATAAAAATTAATTAATAAGTAGATTCAGCAAAATAATCAGAAAAATCAATAAAAATGAAATTGACCTTTTTAAAACTTGTGTAATAAATTTTTGGCGATAATATGAAAATTTCTCTGTCTAAAGGAATCATAATAGAAGCAAAATCAAGCATTGCTGGTTAGTCAAAGAGTATTATAAAAGAAATAAAAATTATTTTTTAAAAAGTGCAAAAATCCCATGTTAATTAAATGGGAAAAGTATTGTTATTTAGGCAGGGTTAAACGGCATCGTAAAATTTTTTTCTAGTTTCTTGAATTGTTCTTAGGTCAAAAAGAAACGATTTTGACGATACCCAAATGAAAATAGCTAGCTTGGGAAATAACGGCCACCCTAATCTACATTTTAGCTCAATCGGAGATATTGAAGGAAACGCGTTTGCATCTGGATCTCTTAATAAAATTAAAAATTTTGTAATCAAACTTATGTTCTTGACTAATTCGGACACGCTCTTTTCATTGGTGCAAAAAAAAATTATTAATTTTAATTATTTATTAATAAAACTGTAGATAGTGCACATTTTTTATCCAAAAATTATGGAGAATACATGGAAAGTGCACTATGTGGTAGATAGTACGTTTAAAATTGCTTTGTCGGTCCACTTTCCTGTTTAAAGCGACACTATCTACATTATTTTCTAACACAATCCTTTATTTCTGTTATATTTTTATTATTATTTTATATTTTATTTTATTTATAATTATATTATATTTTTTAATTTTGAAAATACCGAACGAAAAATGACGAACAATAGAGGGGCTGATAGTAAAAATGGTTTATAATAATAATAATGGAAGCAAAAGTAGAATAAGTGACTTGAGAGCAAAAACGGGTGAAAATGATTATGTAATTTCTTGATAAATTAATTATATTAATGCTTAAAAAATATTGTCAATAATAAAAAAAACTTATTTTATTTGAATTAATATTTTGTAATTATTATAATTAATTTATCAAGAAATTACACAATCATTTTAATCTGTTTTTGCTTCTAAGTCACTTATTCTACTTTTGCTCCCGTTATTATTTTAAACTATTTTTACTATCAGCCCCTCAATACATAAATTTTATTTACCATTGTAAGTTATAACTTTATTTTATTTGATTATTATGTTCTGCATGAAATTTTTATTAAATTCAATGTTAACTTTACAAAAAGAATAATTAAAATTGTTTTTTAATTTGCATTAAATATATGTGTTAATACAAAATAAAAGCTTTATTTGCAAATTATTGTATTATTTTTATTTTATTTGCATAATTAAACTTGTAGATAGTGCTCTCTCTCGCGGAAAGTTAACCAAAGTTTGAGAAAAATATGTACGAAAAACGTCACTATGTACATAGTTCTCTACTTTTGGGACTTTTGAGACCAGTTTACTGACTAACCTATGTACATAATGCTCGTGAATCAGGATTTCAGGGGTCAAGTGGGTTGAAATTCCTGAAAATTTTGTAGATAGGTCGCCTCCTTCTGGAGATAGTGACACTTTCAAAAATATTTCTCGAAAATCTCTGTAGATAGTTTAATTGACCGCTAATTATCTTCTACTCTCTAAATTTGAATCAGCGAAAAGTCGCTGATTCACCAGCCCAGAGTATGCAGCTGATGAAATAGCGTATATACACTGATGAAACAGCGTATATGCACTGATTTTCCAGCGTATATACGCTGTTTCATCAGCTGCATACTCTGGGCTGGTGAATCAGCGACTTTTCGCTGATTCAAATTTAGAGAGTAATCTAATTAAAATTTTCAATTACGAATACGACTATTAGATTCGTCTTTTCATTA
Organism: Leptopilina heterotoma; assembly: GCF_015476425.1. Taxonomy (NCBI): domain Eukaryota; kingdom Metazoa; phylum Arthropoda; class Insecta; order Hymenoptera; family Figitidae; genus Leptopilina; species Leptopilina heterotoma. The sequence continues at coordinate 954,707 of NW_025110845.1, forward strand.
CGAATCCAACGATATAAAAAACTCATTTTTCGTAAAATATGTAGATAGTGCCTTTTTTAAACTGGACGGCAGAGATTATAAAAGGAATTAAGTAGGATGTAATCAGAAAATTATGGTAAATTATTATAGAAGAAATGAATGGAAGTAAGATAAAAAAGATGCATTAAAAACTGAAAGTTTTTGCTGTTTCAATCTCTGTTCTATATGGAGGGAGAATATTTAAAAATTTATTAATATTAAATAAAAAGTATCAGCATTACATAATGCGTTTATGTAAAATATCTTCCCTTCTATCCATGATAGTTTTAATCGTTGAATAGTTTTCCGGTTATAGCTTCAAAAGTTAAACTTATAAGAAAAGTGTGAAATTCTATTTGCTCGTTAGAGCGTTTTTGATGTCAAATATGTGCGAGAAACTTTAAATAAAGTTACTGAACCGATTCAGGTTTTATCCAACTTTTGTTAAACTTCTCTGTAGAAACTGCTTTTGTTTGTCTTGGAAATTTCCAAGCCATCTCTTCGGTTAATTACAAGTTTCTATATTTAACTTGAATTTCTTCGATGAAAGACAAGCCAAAATATCAAATTTGCAAATGCAGTTTTCAAAATTTTGACAAAATGTCAAAATTTTTTTAACCTGGACAGTGAAAAGGGACCTTACGTGAGAAAACAAGTTTTCGAGAAAACAGCAGTTACAGTTTAACTTAAAAAAACCCTTGTAACTTTTTTAAATATTAATATTTTTTAATCAATTTAGGCTTATTTTCTTCACCGTGGATCACAGTATTAAAATAAAAAACATACAAGTAATGAAATTTTTTTTAATAATTGTTTTTATAAATTAATAACAAACTCCCCAAACATAGGAAAAATAATCTAATGTAGGAAATTATTTGCTGATTAAGAATTTTAATTAAGGAAGATTTCGACTATATCAGCAATTAGTGACATCTATTAGACGTCGATTGAACTCTTTGGTTTAGAGTCAGGTGTTATTCTTAAGATAATTATTCCGATATGGTTGTCGGTAAATAATTATATTTTTTGAATTTAATTTTTGATCTGAAAAAATAAGCTGCGTGAACGACTGCACTGTGCATCTGTGAGGACTCGAACCCCAGTTAATAGCTGCCTTTCGCGGGACTTACGCCTACCAATGCACCATGCCAACACAGCTGTAATTTCCTACATTAACTATACAGCTCTTCGACTAGTGTATGGGCTTGATCTGAGAATATAAGAAACGTGAACGTCCAGGCTGTGTTGGCATGGTGCATTGGTTAACTGGGGTTCGAGTCCTCACAGATGCACAGTGCAGTTTTTCACGCAGCTTATTTTTTCAGATCAAAAATTAAATTCAAAAAATATAATTATATACCGACAACCATATCGGAATAATTATCTTAAGAATAACACCTGACTCTAAACCAAAGAGTTCAATCGACGTCTAATAGATGTCACTAATTGCTGATATAGTCGAAATCTTCCTTAATTAAAAATAATCTAAGTTTTCTAAATAGCAACAATAAGTATAAATAAGTGACTCATGTTTGTAAGGGTTTTCGAGGCCACTGATTACAAATATGATGTTAAATTGACAATTTGACAGTTGACAGCTGTCAAATTCTCTAAAAAGTGATCGTTTTTTATAAAAAAGACAGTAATAAGGTTTTTGAGGTCGCTAATTACGAATAAGATATCAAATTTGAATTTTAACTGTTGACAGTTGTCAAAGAAACTGTCAACTTTTCAAAATAATAAAAAATTATCGTCCTTGTTGTTTCAATTTGTATAATAACAAAAAAATCAGTTTTTTAGTATTTTTACTCTTGTTTCTTTTGACTTTAAAAAAATTGTTAAAACACTTCGAATCAACTTATGACTTTTTGGTTTTCACAGGGCGTTTCAAATTCTATCCGAATCAACAAAAAAGTAAAAAATGATTTTTTGACACGTAAGGTCCCTTTTCATAGACCAGGTCACATTTTATTTTCCTGACTTTTTCCAAATTTTCATCAAAAATATTTACTTCTTTCTTATCCTGCTAATAAATCGAATTCTTGCAACAAATTTTATTATTCACAAAAGAATTTAAATATTTATAAAAATAATTTAATTCTTACGAAGAATTTTATAAAAGTTTTGAAATAATTCATTTCTTTAGACTAATTTCATACAAATTCTAATTTAAATAATTGAATTCCCGAGAAATTTTTATTATTCATGAAAATAATTGAGCCTCCGGAAAGTATAACCACACATAAAATTCTGATGCCCATTGAATTCGTATGGCGGTCAGAATTTTATGTGTGGTTATACTTTCCGGAGGCTCAATTGAATTACGAAGATTATTACAAAAAATGTTTAAATAATTAAATTCTGTTTGGAAATTTTATGAAAATAGTAGATTTTGAAAATCATTAAATTGCGAAAAGTTTTTAAAAATAATTAAATTTTACAAAGAATTCTATTTGAATTTTTGAAAATAATTCAATGCCTGTGTGGCATTTTATTAAATTTTTTTGAAAATAATTGAATTCTTGCAAACGATTTTATTAGAATTTTTTTAAATAATTTGAATTTCCAAGAAGAAATTTATTACTTTTAAAAATAATTGAATTCTTGTGATGAATATTTGTTATTGTAGGAATAGTTAGTTTGGGAGAAAACACTTGAAGGCACTTTTAGTATTTAAATCTCTAATAACTTTATTTGTACTTTCTCTAATAACTCTTAAATATAACACTTTGGTTTTAGTCACAGTGGAATAATATAAACGAAGACACTGATAATACTTTTTGTGCGTGCTTCTCGAATATCACGATGCGCGTTGTTCTGAACGTAGCAGTAAGTAAGTTATCGAAGGTCGACAACGGTCGATACATCTATCGATATAGAATGGCGTTCGCGCCATGTATCGACAAAGGTCAAATGTTATTTCCGACACTCCCTCCCTTTGTCGATTTTTAAAAAATAATAGTAGTTAAATGAACACAAAAGAATCTTATGATTAATTATAAATGATTAGAAAAATATCTTCTTTAAATCAGTCTTCTAGTTCCTCTTTGAGTGATCCTCTTTCGTAGTTACTCTCGTCAGTTTCCACGTTTGTCTGTAAACATAGAAAAACATAATTATTTTAAATTTTAGATTTCAAATCATTTTATTAAAATCTAAGCAATTAACTCTTAAGTTTTATTTCTATTTTATCATCTAATTTAGCATTTTATCTCTTAAATATTTGTGAGCATCTAACGGCAAGGGTTTTGTCATAATGTCGGCTACATTCTCTTTAGTTGTTATCCATCTAACATTCACTTTCCGTTCATCCACGCATTGTTTCACGAAATCTCCATGTGTGTCTGCCATGTGTTTTCTGTTTCCGGATTCTTCTCTTAATTTGAGACTCTCTTTAATTTCCTCTAAACTATCATCAAAAGTTTTCATTTTGTGACTTCCATCCTTTTTGGTACAATCTCCTGCAGACTTGTTGTCACACCAGATCGTCACTGGAAACAAGGTTTTACCAATAACAAATCTAATGGATTTGTCGAGTGAGATTAGTTCCTGACATGCATCGCTCATGGCAAGATACTCCGCTTGGCAAGTCGAAAGTGTGACGTATGTCTGTTTGTGGCTTCTCCAAGCGATAACATCTCCAAATAATTTTATCACGTATCCTCCAGTGGTGGTGGAATCTTGACAATCTCTGAAACTTGCGTCGGTCAATCCCTCTAAATCTTCCTTCTCACCTTTGAATTTTAATCCTAATTCAGTCGTACCTCTTAAATATCTGAATACTCTTTTGACATCAGTCCAGTCTTCTTCAGTTGGCTCTAATTGTTTTCTTGCCAGGTAATTTACCGTAAACGTAATGTCGGGTCTAGTAGCATTTGATAAGTACATTAAGCTTCCAATGGCTTCTCTGTACGGCACCTTTTTGACTTCTTTCGGAATTTCACTCTTTGTTTCAGATTCCTCTAATTTTTCTCTCTTATATCTGTTGCTGACTTGTCTTGTTACCATGGGTGTGTTTTGTGGTTTACACTCTTTCATGTTGAATTTCTCTAGGATGCTTTCAACGTAGTTTGCTTGATGAATCAACATGCTCTTGTCCTCTAAATTTCTTTCAATCGTAATTCCAAGGAAATTTCTTGGTTCTCCAAGATCTTTCAGTTCGAATGCGTTGCCAAGATTCTTGATAATTTCCTCCATTTTTGTTTTGCTGTTACTAGCGAGAAGCATGTCATCCACGTAGATTAAAACAACTACCATTTCTCCATCTTTTCTCCGAGTGAAAAGGCAAGGCTCATGTAGATCGTTCTCTAGTCCAAGTTTTGCCATCTCTGTCGAGAACCTCTTGTTCCACTTTTTCGGGCTTATTCTTAATCCATATAAGGCTCTCTTTAATTTACAAACTTTTGTTGCTCTAATGTTTTCATCTATTTCTAACCCTTCTGGAATCTCCATATATATTTCTTCCTCTAATATTCCGTTCAAGAAAGCAGTTTTTACATCTAGTTGACGTGCAAACAACTCGTACTTGTTGATTATGGCTAATAGCGCTCTAACAATCGGCAATCTGGAGACAGGAGCGTATGTATCTTTCAGATCATACACATTTTTATCCTTGAAACCTCTAATTACCAATCTTGCTTTGAGTCGAGTTGATCCGTCAGCTTCTAACTTTTTCTTGAAAATCCATTTCGAGTCAATTATGTTCGCTCTCTTACCGTCTTGCATTGTTTTTGGTCGATCAACAAATTCCCACACTTCATTCGAGTTCAAGGAATCAAGTTCATCTCTAATGGCTAATTTCCAGCCTTCTTTCTCTTTGGTTTGCATTGCCTCTTCATAGTTGATCGGATCTTTATTTAGTGTTGCTATTAGACAGTGTCTCATTTCAACCTCTTTTTCTTCTTTGGTTGGAATGTACCCGTTTTCTTCGTTTGCAGAAACACATGAGCAGTCCACGTATCTGGAGAAACTTGTGTCCTCTATCAGCTTTCCCGTGTAAGCGTTCTTTGGTTCTTCTTGAAACTCTAATTTTCTTTTGCTTTTGCTTCTAGTCATACATCCTTGATTGCTCTCAATTTTCTCTTCTCTCTTATTTTTGTCATCTAATTGCTTCTTCGGTCTTCCTCTCTTTTTGGGCTCTAAAATTGTTTCTTTTTGTTCTTGATCAATCTCTTTTTGTTCGTCTGAACAGTTCCAGTCTAGTTCCTCTAAATCGTCGATGATTTGCAAATTTGCATCTTTCTCTAATTGGTCCTTTTTGTACACATCTTTGTACACCAGCTTCTCATTGAATTTAACGTGTCGTGATTCAATAAATTTTCTACTGCTTGGGTGCCAAAGCAAATAAGCAGTAGGTTTGTAGCCAATTAAGACTGCTTTTATTGCCTTTTCGCTGAATTTTGAATCTGATTTCGGTAGCTTGACATAGCCTATGCAACCAAATCTTTTGATTTGATTGAAATGGCAGCTTGCACTTGGCGCGAATAACTCTAGAGGAATTTTAAAATCTATCGTTTTGTGAGGAGTTCTGTTGTATGCATGCACGGCAGCATCAACGGCGAATTCCCACATACTTTTTGGCAATCCTGAATCTAACATATAAGCTCTAACTTTGTTTTGGATAGTCTTGTTAAATCTTTCGGCTGTACCGTTGTGTTCAGGCGTGTAAGGTGGCGACGTTTCAATTTCTGCTTTTTCTTTCTCTAAAATCTCTAAAAACTTCCCTCCAATGAATTCTGTGCCCTGATCAGATCTAACATAGCATAATTTTTCATCTTTACCTAGCAAGTTCCGAGCTGAAATTAAAAATCTCTTAAATGCATTACCATTTTCGTCTTTTGATTTCAACGAATATGATTTTGCAAATCTTGAATAATCATCTACAAAAACGACTATGAATTTCTTTGAGCTTGGGTATGAGACCGGTTTTATGGGACCCATCGTGTCGGTGTGAACTAACTGTAAAGGACGCTCTGCTCTTTTTCTAATCTCTTTAAATGGTAATTTTTCCATTTTTGCAATTATGCACACTTCGCACTCTAAAATCGAATTATCAAATTTAACGTTCTCTAAAATCTTTTGTGATTTTTGAATTTTCTTGAGATAATTCAATGAAGCATGACCTAGTCTAACATGCCATAACATTGCCTCATTGTATCTCTCAAAAGTATCAGGTCTTTTCTCTAAAACATTCGGGATGAGCATTTGTTCTATATTCTCAAAGGATTCTAAATTGTCTATTTTAATCGTCTCTCTAGAAATCGAACTACTTTCTAATTCTGTGATAATCTTAACCTCTAAATTTGATTCTTTATTTGCTTCTAAATCTATGAGCTTTTCTACATTCTCCCTCCCAATCGCAGAACCGTCGTGACTAGATTTGTTATTATCTCCCTCCGAATTCAATAACTCTTTGATTGCATTACCTGTTCGCGATTGCTCAGGAAGCTCATGATATTCAATCATTCTTGCTTTGCAACAAAATTTTTCGTACTCTAGATTTTGTTCATTTTTTAGATTAAATTGTACTATCCAATTTGGTTTATCGTACTTACCCTCTAAAATTGTTTTCTTTGTTAATTTGTCGTGAACTCTAAGTGATGTGTCGTCTAAATAAATGTAAAAACCCGCATCTACTAATCTTCTTAATGATAATAAATTTTCAGAGACATCTCTTGCAGCAATGACATCAGTCAATTTAATAAGACTTTTATTCGATGTATCTGATTGCAACAAAAGATCTCCCTTTCCATCTATCACAATATCTGCGAATTCGTTCTTATTTGCACTCTTAATAATGCCATTTTCGCAACGTCTAAAATCACTTAAAATCAAGCTCGTGTTCACAATGTGATCAGTCGCTCCCGAGTCAGCAATAAAATTTATGGTCTCTTTAGATTCATTTAAAGTTACATAATTAACCTTACCTTCATCTTTATTTTGTTCTTTGTTTTTGAATGGTTGGGCTTTCGAGTTTCTGGTCCCTTGCGGTTTTCGGTCAAATTTTCCTCTATTCTCTCTATTAAAATTCTTTTGTTCTTTCTTAAATTTGTACGGATTTTTAAATTCCGATTCGAGTTTGCTCTTATTTCTATTAAATAGATTGCTCTTAAAATGTTTACCTCTATTTTTGTCATCGTTTCGTTTGTGAACGGATGGGCACTCGTCTCCTTTGTGATTGGTGATCTTTTGGCAGTAGTAGCAGAACCACTGTCCGCAATTTTGTAAATGGCACTCTTTTGCCCAGTGTCCATTTCCGTTGCAACGGTGGCATCTCGTTTCTTGATTATGATGTTGGATGACTTTGGATCGTTGAGCTCTAGTATCCTCTTTCCTCTCGGTTTTCTTCTCAGCTTCTAACTGCAAGAGAAAAGATTTGATTTCCTCTAAACTCATTTCTTTCGAAAAGTTTTGTCTCTGGATGAAGTCAGCATTTCTCAACTCTGGCGTTATTGAAGATACCGCCTGATAAAAGGAAGATCGTTTCTCTTGTTCCGTGAGAGGAACCGCATTTTCGCAAGCTTCATATTCTCTTATTATCGAGTCAAAACGTTCGCAAAAATCATCGACTTTTTCCTCTTTTCTCATTTTAATTTGATAAAGACGTGCTCTCACAGAAGTATGAGTCACGTTTATTTCGCTCTTTTTGTAACCTCTTAGCTTTTTCAAAATTTCTTTTGGATCAGATTCATTTAAAATTCTCTTATGGTAATATTCGTCTAAATGATTAATTATTATATCTCTAACAATACTTTTTCTCTTTAAATCATTCGAAGAAGAAAGATTTTCTGGACCTTTTACAGTCGAGTCAATCACATCTAATAAATCATTACTTGTTAAATCGGACTTTAAATAATCGAGCCAAAGATCAAAGCTTGATTTTTGCGATAGTTTATACTCTCTTTTAACGTTTATTTTAGAAATGCAAAAATCATTTTCAATTAGTTTTTCTTTTAATGCAACTACTCTTTCTCTAAGTTTCATTTGATCTTCTAAGCTTCTAGTATTACTCGAATCAGAATTTACTTTTTGTTTCTTATTATTTTTGTTTTGATCCTCTAAATTAACCTCTAAATTTCGTTTTGACGTACTCTGTGTTTTCATTACCTCTAGATTTCTAAGCCGCATGCGTTCAGCCTCCAAGTTTGTTGTTGATAACTGGATCATTTGAGCGGTCATCCGATTTGCCTCTTCCATCACCTTTTGAAGAGTTTGTAGAGTACTGTTGAGTTGAGTCACAGTATCATGTTGTAGGTTGCGAAGTTGAGTGTATTCGTGTTGAATCACACTCAAATTTGCTGTTTGAACAAGATGATTACTAGTGATCTTTGGACCACTGTTCTTAATAATCTCTTTTGGTTTTGTTTCTGTGAAAAAAAAATCTTTAATTAATACCTGTATTTTAACTCTTTTTCTCTACATAAATATACTTGTCAGGCCCGACCATCTTAAACTCTTCTTAAAAAAAATTTTAAACTCTTTATTTTTGATGTATTAATTAATTAACTCTTACTTTCTGTGTTTTTCTCTTTAGTTTTCTCTTTCTCTACTTTCTTGTCCCTTTTAGGCTCTTCGTTCACAGAGTTTTTAATCTCCTCTGATTTGTCATCGATTTTGCCATCTCCAATCGATTCCAGATTCGAGTTATCCTCCATTGAATCGTATTCAACAAGTGGAATCTTTTTTGTGTAAGATTCCGAATCGTGATTCGATTTTTGATCGCTTGTTGAATTTTGATCTGCCATTTTCTACGGGAGTTAGAAACAATTATCCTTTAATTTTTCAGAAAAAAAATTTATGTATTCTAAATTTATTTTAATCTATTATTAAAATATTAGTCTCTTTTTATTTTAATCTCTGAATAAATTCTCTAAAAAAAATTTTAATTATTTTCTCTAAATTAATTTTAACTATCAGGTATATTCTTTTAATTTTAAGGACAAATATTTGTTTCGTGTCTCGAAGTCATGACAGACGCACAGCAATCTATCACAAATCGAGACGAGAATCTGAACTCCTCCACACAGTCACACGAACGCACACACCTTTTCTCCAACATGTGGTTTTAAGCACTGCATTAAAAACCCGCTGGATTTCAGGCTGGCCATGCATGCACTCGAGAACCATGTAGATTCGCAAAGACTCTCTAGTCAAATAACAAATTTCACCGCACTGCAAGTTTTATCTGCTAATTGACCCCGTCAGAAAAAAAAAATTACGTGTGTTTTGTCAAGTATGTATTCCCTTGACGATTCTAACCTCTTTTATTGATTAATCAATTTTTATTATTTTTAGTAATAACTCTTAAAATTTTTATTCTTTTAAAGAAAAATTCTAATTTTTATTCTCTTAAACTCTTCTCAAAAACAATCTTAATTTTATTTTTATTTAACTGAACAAAAAAAATTTCATGCACATGTTTGGCGAAAAACCGGAAGTGAGAAATACACGGCGTGCACTGCACGCCGCCCGGCTGAAAAATAACCTTAAAGGTTGCCCACTCTATTTCATCTATTTTCTCTAACTTTTTCTCTAATTATTATCTATTAATATTTTAAAGATACTGACCTTCTAAATCACTCAATTTTACTCTAGTGTTGAACTTTTACCAAGGACACTTTAATTTAATTCACTCGCAGTGGAAAGCGTGCCCTGGGCCCATAACCTGTAGGAATAGTTAGTTTGGGAGAAAACACTTGAAGGCACTTTTAGTATTTAAATCTCTAATAACTTTATTTGTACTTTCTCTAATAACTCTTAAATATAACACTTTGGTTTTAGTCACAGTGGAATAATATAAACGAAGACACTGATAATACTTTTTGTGCGTGCTTCTCGAATATCACGATGCGCGTTGTTCTGAACGTAGCAGTAAGTAAGTTATCGAAGGTCGACAACGGTCGATACATCTATCGATATAGAATGGCGTTCGCGCCATGTATCGACAAAGGTCAAATGTTATTTCCGACAGTTATTTATGAAAATAATTGAATTTTTCAAAGAATTTTATATTAAAATGTCTTAAAATAATTTAATTTTCCGGAAAAATTTTTAAATTGTATTTATAATAGTTCATTTCTTTCGAACAATTTTATTAAAATATTTGAAAATAATTGAATTCCTGTGAAAAATTCTAATATTTTTTTAAATAATTGAGGGGCTGGATGCTATAAGGTGTTACGCGCCATGTTAAGTGAATGGAGCGTAACACATTACAGCATCCAGCCCTTCAATTGAATTCCTGTAAAAAAATTCTAATATTTTTGCAAATATTTGAATTCCTGTGAAAAAATCTAATATTTTTGTAAATAATTGAATTCTTCTAAACAATTTAAAAAAAAATTTTTTAAATAATGGATTTTTCCGAGGAATTGAAATTAAATTTTTAAGAATAGTTACATTTTTTGAGCAATTTCTGAAAAATTGTATGAAAAATAATTGAAATCCTGCGATGAATTTTATTATTTATGAAAATAATTGAATTCTTGTTTAGAATTTTATCAAAAATTTGTTTAAAAAATTGAATTCTCATAAAAAATGTTATTATTAGTGAAAGTAATTGAATTATTGTAAAGAATTGTATAAAATTTTTGTTATATAATTAATTGATTTTTTCGAAATATTTTTGAAAATGCTATTGTAAATTAATTGAATTCCTGTTAAAATTTTATTATTTATGTAAATAATTGAATTTTATGAATTTTTTTTAAATAATTGAATTCTTTTGTGAAATTTTATGAAAGTACTAGATTTTGAAAATAATTTAAGTTCGAATATTTTTTGAAAATAATTGAATCTTTTCAAAGAATTTGATTATAATTTTTGAGAATAGTTTTTTGATTTCTAAAAATTAGCGAATTTAAAGTAGTAAAAAATTCTCGAAAAAAACAGAAATAGTAGGTAGCGTTTAGTGGCTGAAATCTAAAAAAAGTACCCAAATACAGTCAGGTCCCCATACTGTTAGATTCCAAACTGTTATGTCCTCAGTAGTGTTATGTTTTTGCATAACCTCCAAATTCAGAAGTGTTAGGTGACGTCACGTTACGTCACCAATTTTCAGGGCCGTATTCTTAAGCCCAAAGAAAAGGGGGCATATACTTCTAGGCCAAACTTGAGGTGTATATATTTACGTTCCTGAAAGGTGCGCAGTAGACATACTTTGAGCACATAACAGAGCTGAGTCTGGAGGAGTGGGAAATTTCTGGAAATGTAACAGTATGGGGACCCGACTGTAGTAGCATAACGTAAAAAAACTAGTAAATAGTAGGTTTTAGTAGATGAGTGCGAAACCTGATTAATATGAAGAACAAAAGTCTTCTGGTTAAATGAATTAAAAATAAACTTAAAAATGAAATAAATCAATTATACGAAATAAAGGAGGAAAATAATTTACAATGAAAAGAAAAAAATGATGAAAATACGAGTAAAAAGTAAAACTGTACAAATATTAAATAACCGGTGAAAAAAATTGTGCGCACTTTATATTATTTTTCCAACGAGCAAGAAATGGATGATCCATTTTGAAGGAAGAGAAAAATATGAAAAATCCTCCTTGAATCGAGAGCATTGAAGATAGTGGGTTGAATAGAGTCCCGGATACTCGAGCGAAGTTAGACTTCCGCAATTAATCCTGGCGTGAAGCAATTAAAAGACTCGGGGAAACTTTTAGGGAACTTCATCTCTTGCACTCTCTTTGAATATTCCTCAAGCACTTTTGCATTGGGTTTGGCCTTTTCTTTTCATCGTGCTCATCTCTTCGGCACAGAAAAGAAGGGGTAGGGTACTCGAACCGCGAGTTTTCACCCAGTGCTTATTCGTCTCGAACCATGAAACAATAGAAAAGACTGATGCTGGACTTTCGTAAGATAACTCTCTCTGTGTGAACGTAGACAAGACGTCGGTTTACGAGAGGAGAAGAGAACAAGAACTTTTCTCTTTTTCATCTTCACCCTGTCGATCTCTTTGTTCTTCTTTTATTTCACTCGGTCGTTTTGCAAAAACGAGATACCGGAAGAAAATTCTCCCTTGTTTCTATACAACCACCAGAGGTTTTTGCTCCTGTTTTATTTCCACAAACTTTCGTGTCCCACAACTTTGACTCTTGTTTATTAATGCTTCTTAAGAAACGACATGTAAAATGCGAGGAACTTGACTTTCCGATTAGAATCAAGGTCTTCTTTTCTTCCATACATGGCATTCCGTCATTTACTCATTTTTAAACTGAGAGAAATTAATTATCAAAAGTATTTTTCCATTTTAGGAACAATATGATAAAAGGCAAAATTTTAATATGAGGAGTTCTAATTTTCTAATGAATTTCAATAATTGAATTCAATAAAGTTGTATGCAAAAATTCTTAAAAAGTATTCCAAACATTAATAAATTACTAGCATTTTTTTCGTAAAAATTAAATCTGAATTGAAATATAATTTTAATAGTACTATAGTACTATTACTATTACTATTACTATTACTATTACTATTACTATTACTATTACTATAGTACTATTAGTTATATATAACTATAGATAATAATCATATATTCTGAGACAGGGAATTTAGGAAAAGGTCAGAGGATTTTTATTAAAAGTACTGTAAAAAACTAAATTTGTAGAATTCATAAGAAAATTCTGAATATTATAGTATCTTTTTTGTTTGACTCACAAACTATTTTTCCTTCAATTAAAAGTTTATTTTTATTTGAGTAAAACAAAAATCAGTTTTAAGTAATTATTTTAGATGTATTGAAGACCTTAACATAAGTGGTTTGTATTAGAAGTTCCCTTTGTGTATTTCCATTCAAAAAATTACAAACATAATCTAAAATTTCATGCTTCTTAGTTACCTCCCAATGGGAAAAAAACCATTGGCGCATTAATGGCCCAATAATGAGAGCCACCATTCCATTATTGTCCCATTATTGGCACCCAATAATGGACCACTAATGGTAAAATCGTGGGATGTCCACGCCGATGCCAATAATTGGCAAACCATTATTGCCACATTATTGGCTGCCACTAAAAAACCAATAATAAAAAAAATTTTTTTTTATTAAATTTTATTAAAAAATAAAAAATTTATTTAATAATTATTATTTTATTTATTATTATTATTATTTATTATTATTAAAAATATTAATTTTTTTAATTAATTATTTTATAGAAATGGTTATTATTTTCTGTCACATCGAAATGTGAATAACCTTTTCGTTCAGAGTCTAAAAATTATTTACCTCACATCCATCAGTGCAAAAATAGGAGAGGACGGGCAGAATAAAATTCTACAATATTCGTGAGAATGCTGCCTCCTTATATACTTTTCAAGTTTCATGTTAGTTCCGAGAGAGTTTCGCGCAACACCTCCTATGGGGCGTTGAGCGAACTACATACTTACTACATGATAATTTCTGCAGCGTCGGTAAGAAATTGTATGTAGTTCGCTCAACGCTCCGTAGGAGGTGTTGTTTCAAACTCTCTCACAACTAACATGAAACTTGAAAAGTATATAAGGAGGCAGCATTCTCACGAATATTTGTGGAATTTTATTCTGCCCGTCCTCTCCTATTTTTGCACTGATGGATGTGAGGTAAATAATTTTTAGACTCTGAACGAAAGGGTTATTCACATTTCGATGTGACAGAAAATAATAACCATTTCTATAAAATAATTAATTAAAAAATAAAAAATTTATTTAATAATAATAAATAATAATAATAAATAAAATAATTATTAAATAAATAAATTTATTATTTAATAAAAATTTTTTTTTTATTATTGGTTTTTTAATGGCAGCCAATAATGTGCCAATAATGGTTGCCAATTATTGGCATCGGCGTGGACATCTCACGATTTTACCATTAGTGGTCCATTATTGGGTGCCAATAATAAACCTAAAGAAAACCAATGGCTTTTAATATTGGGCCATTAATGCACCAATGGTAGACTAATGGCTATTTCCCATTGGGCTTTCTTCGCAGCGCGTCACAAATAAATAATCTGTAAAAATGATCTTTAGAAGATAATAGCTTTCTAGGTTATATTATCCAGCAATTACCGTTAACTATTGGAAATTAACATACCCGATCAAGTGAGATATCTTAATAATAAAATCTTCATTTACAATAATAAAATCGTGATACAATTACACCTACAATTTATTTTGTTAGATTAAAAAAAATGTTATTTATTTTTATTATCTACATCATTAAAAGATATTTTGCAGCGCGTTCCAGGTAAAATTACAAGTGAAATTGAGTTCATATAATATTAAACTCTAGTATACCTACGATGCCTTATCAAAGATCTTGAAGCGCATTTATGTGGCGAGTCATATCGCGTGCATCGTGGACAATTCGTCTAAAGCTGAAGATACATTATATAGGTAAGATTCACAAAGTAACCGCTTGTAATGCATCTACTCTTGCAGTCGGTATTCACGTCTGCAAGATATTTTCCGCTTGGACGACGGAGAGCTTACTCTCTTCAGCCATCGTGTTCAAGTCAGGAACAGTATCTCCGGAGATTAATACACTACAGTCTATATACCACAAGTTCACTTCATACTGTCTGACTTAGACAGCATGGAAAATTTAATATTTTATGCTTTTCATTTACCATTATGTTGTTTCACAAAAAGAACCATTTTTTCAATTTTATCATCATATACCTCCAATTTATTTTATTTTAGTATTTTTAAATTTAAATTAACTATTTATTTTTACATTTAAATGTTGCCTGTTTTTTTATTTCTTTATTATTATTACTACTTTTTCGTGTACGAAATCAATCAATCAATCTACGGTTGAAAATGATTTAATTTTCCTTTTTCAAAATAGCGCCAATTTCTGGGTCCGTGTGGAAAATGAAAATTGGCCCTATCATGGTCCTACCTATTTTGCCCTGTTAATAGTTTGGACCTAAGTAGGCAGTGTAGTTTGTACCAACAATGGCTGGTGATGCGATTTTAGCCTGGTCCTAACTTCGGAGCCTACTTAGGACCAGTTTATGGGTCTATTTTTGGACCTAGAAAGGACCATCTCAGACAGTATTTTCTATTTCATTATAAATTTAATTAGTTTATAATATTTGTTAAAGAAATAACCTAAATTATTAATAATAAGTATTAGTTTTAATTAATTATTATTTTTTTCAATAAAATGATGACCAAAAGCGAATTCATAAATAATGTTAGTATATGCAGAGATTAATATATATTCCTCTAATATATACATTACAAATAATAAAAAAATTAGAAATTTGTTAATTAAATTATTTTACAGTATATATAATCTTTAAATTGCATACTTATACGAATACAATGCAGAAAAATCGAAATAAACGCAAACCTAAGAAGCAAATAAAATCTAACGCACGCAGGAATCGAACCTATGACCTACGGACTACGAGACTAACGCCCTAACCACTATGCTACGGAGCCTAACTGAACATCGACGTCTTATTGTCAGTGACTTGTTGGCTTGCTTTTGATGATTCAATATAGAAGGAGTTTACACCGTAAGCCTTAAATATAAGCCTCCGCGCGCATAAACGGATATACCTCCAGGAGCATATATTTGCGCCTGCGCGAACACGTGATCAAGGCAAACTCTTTCACAACACAGCTGCAGGCAAACACTTTGCGCAGGCGCAAATATATGCTCCTGGAGGTATATCCGTTTATGCGCGCGGAGGCATATATTTAAGGCTTACGGTGTAAACTCCTTCATAGTATTTATTGACACTAATACACCATAATAAAGAAAAAAATAGTTTAACAACAATAATAATAATAAAATTATATTCAAATATAAAAATTCAAAAATTAATATTTTTATATTATATCAAGAAAACAATATCTATACATTTTCGTTAAAAATACACTGAGAAAACTGGAGTATTGGACTAAACATCTGGAGGGACAAATCGTTCATATTTGAGAGTTAGCTATTGGATAACAATCTAAATGTTCAAATTCACCATTGACAGATATTCGTGCCATTTCTCTAACAGAGGGACAAATTAACCATCTTGAGAAATCCCTTCCTTATCCGGCGCGAAATGAATAAATATGGCAACCTAACCCCTAAATTAAATACATAAAATCTCAGAAAAATAATTTCGCGCGCATCAGATCGTACACATTTTCTGCGCAACTTTTAACCCTCAGATATAATGGGAGAGAATATACAAGTAGACTTCCATTATCAGTTCAAAATTTATTTTAGAAGGACTATTTAACTCTCTTCATAAGCAAAGGAAACATACACTTTTTGAACCTCTGAATTTGACTCTCCAGTTTTCTCAGTGTAGGTTTTTCATTGTTCTCAATCATTTTAAACATTAATTTTTTGTTGCAAAAAATTTTTTAAATTTGGACTTAAAAATTTTTGCTTATGAAACTAGGAAGCCCAGGTAGGGCCTGGGTTGGACCTGGGTGGGTCAGCCTACATTCAAATGGCAATATCTTCTAGTGTTTAGCACCAAGTTAAACGAAACTTAAAATCAGCGAACGAAATTAAAAATATATTCTACTAATAATAATTATATTGCAGTCTGTATATGTTTAAATAAATAAATAAATGTTACTGTTTTATTAACTTTTGTGACAAATTACTTAGAAATTTGCAGGTTTTTTTTTCTAATTTCGCGATTATTACACTTGAGTAGTAAAATATGAAGATAATTTATAATTTTAACAATTCAGTTATTTGTTTAAACAAATAAATGTTGTTATTTATTAACTCTTGATACAAAGTACCTAGAAACTTGCAGTTTTTCCTAATTTTGCAATAAACTAATTTAAAAAGTATGAAATAGAGATATTTTATAATTTTAACAATTCAGCATTTGTTTACACAAAAAATTGTTGTTATTTATTTATTCTTGAGACAATAAAGCGTCTAGACACTTGTAGTCTTTTAAAATTTTGCAATTAACTAATCTGAGTATTTACTTATTGCAAAATTAGAAAAAACTGCTAGTTTCTAGGTTGATTGTGTGAAAAGTTAGTAAATAACAATTATTTGTTTAAACTATTGCTGAATTAATAAATTGATAAATTAACTTTATTTTATAATATTTGAATAATTTTCTGATTTATGTCAAACAATAAATTGTTTAAACAAATATGATTATCAATTAATTTTATAAATATTAATTGAGAATATTTATCAATTTTTACATGTTTTTCATGTATTAATTTTGACATTTTATTTTTCTAAAAATTTTTCTAAGTCATAACTAGATCTCCTAGTTAGTACCAAGTTAGGACCAGCCTAGGATATATAAAAAGGGGTTGCCAAGTTAGGTCCAAGCTAGGGCCAATAATCATTTTAAGCATAGCATGGTGATTTCTACACGGGGTGTGAGACACAGCATATCACCAGTTGTGAGACGGTGTCGACACCCATCTGGGCAGCATAAAAAATACGACTTTGCAGGCATATACTATTTAAATGTTGTTTCGATTTTTTTTCTTGTATTTTTGGGCATGCCAAGTGGAAGAAAGTCAATCGATTCAGAAGAAATCAATTTTAATGCTCTTGTTGAAGTTATTAAATTGTGTTTATTTGATAGTCATATTTTGGCAAATAAATATTATTATTTAGTATATAATAATAATATATATTATTAATATATTTAATTATTTATACTAAACTTAACGTTTTATGTCAAACTTTTTAAATTTTAGCAATTTTTAATAAGTGTCTCACAAGTGGACACATTTTTTTTTTTTTGACAAAAGCGATGTGCTCGGAAGATTAATCATAACTTTTTTTGAGTCCATCTAGACACTATACTTTCTTTGAATAAAAGTTGCGAACGGTATATTTTATTTACATTTTCGTTTACCTATTTACAATTTATGGTAAAACAATAATAAAAGTAAAAAATAAATGTATAGTGTGAATTACATGAAATATTATAAAATAATTTTTATTTTAAGATTATATGTATTTACAAAATAATATTTAAGCTTGGATTTTATTTTTGGGTGAAAAATAAAAAAAAGGGGAAAACTCTTAATCCTTTAAAAATGATACGAAATGTAAAAAGTAAATGTACAAGATGTCAAAGGCGTGAAGCAGCGTTGCGTATATTTTCACGTAGTTGAGTAAATATGTGGTCTGACATGAGAAAGGGAAGACAATACATCTTCCTTCACTGTGTCTGACCACACACGGTTTATTCTACTCTGTGAAATCCTCACTTGCACTACAAACATTACCTAAGCCGGAAAATAAATTTTGTCATTCTCATAATAATGTTTATTTTTACAAAAACATATGTATCTGTGTGTGAGTCATTAGATCTGTGTATCTATTATATTGTCTTTTTACAGACGTTTTGTTCCGTTTTTTTTCTGATGAGGATGCAGAATATTGCATCGAAACGCGTCAAAATTTTGATGTAATTTAAATAAATTTTAAAGCCATTAGGCCACAAGAAAGAAGGAAATCTTTACTTTATTATACTTGTCTTAAAATGAAAAAGGAGTTATACACTTCATATACTTAATTTAATAATATTATCTTTTTAAATAATTCAAAAATATTTTTATTAATCTAAAAAAATTATTAATGTTATTCTTAACTATTTCTTTGTTTTTTAAAAAAATTAGCATCGTAACAAACGTTTTAGGTAATTAACAAATGTAAATCCTGCAAAATATTATCTTTTTTTTTAATATAAAAAACTTAATTATTTGACAAATCGAAATTATACAGCTATTTTTTCCTTTTTTCTAATAAAAAATTAAAAAATTGTTGGATAATTAAAATTAGAAAATAGAAAATATTTTGCACATCTTCTGATTCTCAAATACAAGTCATTAAGAAAGTACAATTTTTAAGTAAAAAAAAATATTATAAATGTTTAAGAAAGTTTAAATATATTTTTAAAAAAATATTTACAAAATTTCTATTTGTTAAAAACGATTGTAAAATTATTCGAAAACATCAATAACTTCTTTTCTAAATAAATATTTAATCATTACTATTTTTTCACAGGAATGAAGATTTTTAAAAATTTCAAATTCAAAACTTTTTGAAATTTAACAACTTACCTATAAGAATATTTATTATAAAACATGAAGAAACTGATTACTCCAAGGCTTCGACTCGGAGTGATCGGTTTCTCCATTTTTTATTATAAATTAAAGATAACCAAGTGATAAGATCATTATTTTATATAATATAGGAATATTTTTACTACAACTTTTTCAAAATTATTTTCATCATTTTAATTCAATTATTATTTTTTAGAATTTTCAAATCCATTTGTTTACAATTCAATTTTACGAAATTTCAATTATTCAGAAATTCTTTAATTGAATACGTATTAAAAAATAAACAGTTCAAATAATTTCAGAAAAAAAATCAATTAATCTTTTTCAAAATAATTAATTCTGCAGAATTGTTGGTTATATGTATGAAAAAAATAAGATTTTCAAAGAATTTAATTTGAAACCTTTTTAAAATTCAATTATTTCTTAAGATTCATGCTATAATGCTTTTAACATTCAAATATTATTTAAATATTTGAATAATAAATATTCAAATCTAAAATTTTAACTGAAATTCATTTTTAAATCAATTTTTATTAGAAAATTCTCCGACAATTCAATTACTTAAATGCAAAAATAAATAATTTATTGAATAATTAAATACCAATTTCTTAAAATTGAATTCTCATAAAGAATTTTATCAAAACAGCTGATTTTTTTGTCCATGGGAGAACACGGCCGCCATTTTCATACGGTCGAAGAAATGAATGACTTTCCTCCCTGTCGTCTGCTATCAGAAAGCGCCATTTTTGTGCATGTGGGATAAAAATTTTTTTTTGAAAATAATTAAAATTTTTCCAAAAATTTTATTAAAAATTTTTGAAAAATTGAATTTTGCCAAGAGTTTTATTAAAAATTTTTAAAATAATTGTATTTTGGAAAAGAATTTGACTATTTTTAATAATTAATTAAATATATATTAAAAAATTTAACAATATTAAGAGGAATTTGAATTAATAAAATTTTTAATAACCTAAATAATCTTTAAAATTTCTAATGAAATTAATTGAAAATTGAAATTTTATGAAACATAAATATTCACCTATTTATGAAAATTGTAAACGCAACTCTTTGAAAATTCAATTAATTTCAAACTACATAAGTAAAATTATTATACCAGAACTTAGACTTTTGTGTATGCTTTTGTTTTTTTCAATATTTCTCATATGTATGGATTTAACCTTTTTTTGCTTATAATAATTTTTACTTTTATTTTCAAAATATAATTTAATGTTATGTATTCCATATCAGCAAACAATTTTAAGACAGACCTATTCAATTAAACGAATAAAACTTATATGAACTACTTTTGTTAAAGTCAAGTTAAATTTGAAGTTTATTTATATAACTTTAAGATTGTGAAAACTGTAAGGTTAGATTAAAGATAAAATTAGAAATAACATTAAATCTCAAGTCTATTTTAACATTTAAACTTCAGTTAAGTTAATGTGGAACTTTAAGTAACAATAAGGATTCCAGTTATTTTAGGACAGAATATATTTGTGGTTAGATTAGTTTAATTTCATGGTCCTAATTTTACCATGTTCTTCGATTGGTAAAAGGTCCTGAATAATTAGAAAATAGATTCTGAAAATCTAATGTTATAATAATTAAATATTTATTTTGAAGCAATACTTAATATAGTTTCATAGAATTTACCCGTGAAAAAAATATATAATA
The DNA here is from genome assembly GCF_015476425.1 of Leptopilina heterotoma. NCBI lineage: Eukaryota > Metazoa > Arthropoda > Insecta > Hymenoptera > Figitidae > Leptopilina > Leptopilina heterotoma. Next base: position 975,466 of record NW_025110845.1, read on the forward strand.
TAAAAATTTTTTGAGTAAATAGCGATAGATGAAGTAGAAAAATTGGAGACTTTTAGTTTTCCACCTGTCTCATCGCTGTGCTTTAAAAGAAAAACGAGGCGAAAGGCTAGGTCAAAGACACACAACTTTCAGACCACTATATACTTTTTCTCGAGTTGCTTACATTTTCTACAACATATTGTAAAATATATGTATGTATATGTATACACAAGTTTGTGCCACGTGCAACGAAACATATATTATACGCAACTTCATATTTGCGAGGATTTACCATCTCGACAGTTATTGTCTTATAGAGAAACATACACTTGGGTCCTGAAAATTTTCACTCCCTTTACGAGTCTACTGTTTTCTTTCTTTTCATTTCAGACCTGAATGTTCCCAATATTGTTTCTCTAGGAAAATATTGTCTGTTTTACGTTCTTATTGCACATGAAAACGTATTATTTTCCATACTCATTTCATATATATTAATCAAACATTGTTTTGAAAAACCAAGACCTGCATTACTTTTAGCAAAAGTTCCTACCAAATAGTAATGATTGTAATTTTATATTAAAAACTAGCAACAATTCGCAAGCGACTAACTTTTTACTCACTTTTTTTAATAAAATTTTAAATAAAATTATCAATTTTAAAAATAATAGAACGTAAAAATTTTTAATTCAAATTTATTGTCATGAAAATAAAATATGAATCGGAATATAGTTTTAATATTATTATCAATAATTCAATTATTTTCATGAATAAAAAAACTCATCGCAGAATTTCAATTACACGGAGAAAAATATAAAGTAACTTTTACTACTTTCATAGTAAAACATTTCTGGTAAAGCATTTCTGGTAACTTTTACTACATTCGGAGTAAATTTTGCTACGTTCAAGTAAATTTTCCTACGTTCATGGAACATATTTGTTAAAATTTAGTAAAATTTACTTCGAACGTAGGAAAATTTACTCCGAAAGTAGTAAAAGTTACCAGAAATATTTTACTATAAAAGTAGTTAAAAGTTACTTTATATTTTTCTCCGTGTATTTTTAATACAATTTTAAACGAATTCCTTTAAAAATGTAACTATTCTTGAAATTTTCATTAAAATTCGTCAAAAGAATTCAATTTTCTAACAATTTAGTAATAAAATTTTTCATAAGAATTAAATTTTAAGAAACATTCAATTATTCAATAAATATGTAATTTACTTTTGTATTTAAATAATTGAATTCTCGTAGAATTTTATAATAAAAATATTGAATATGACAATAATTTTGATGATGAATTTGAAATTTTAAAAAATCTTAATTCCTATGGAAAAATAATAATTAAATATTTATTTAAAAAAGAAGTTACTGATGTTTTTGAATAATTTTGCAATTAAAGAAATTCGTAAATGAATGTAACAGAACATTTTTTTGAGTAAAACTTTTTTCTTTATTTTCTAAAAATTTAACAATTTTCAATTAAAATTTGTAATTGACAATTAAAATTTATAAACATTTTTATTTTATTTTCGACCCTTTCGATGTGTAGCTAAAATATAACAAAATGGTCCGAAAATGTGTGAGACCTTCTGGTGAATAAATTTTCATGCCACTTGGTACTTAGGTGTTTTTGAGGTCGCTGATTACGAATCCGGTGTTAGTTTTTAAAAATTCAAAATGGCGGATCCAATATGACGGACACGATTTTAAAAAATTCATTGAATTCTCTTAAAATTTGTTACTCGGGAGTTTTCGTGATAATATTTTTTTCCCAAAATAAAAGAATCTATGAGTGTTTATAAGATTTAAATCAGTCAAACGAAACTAGTTGTTGAAAAAAGAATAGAACAAACAAAAATTAGGTATATTTTTCATTTGTTACTCATCATTTTTTTTAAATTTTCTAATTTATAGGTAATATTATTTTATTATGAATCATGAAAAAATACCTGCATATTTTCGATTTGTTAAACAATATTTTTTAAAGAAAAAAAAACAAAAGCATACACAAAAACTATCTTTAAACTGCAGACAGAATGAATTCGCATGAAGCAAATATTACAGTTTCTTTAGTAAAGTTGATAATAGTAATTATTATTACAATAGATTTATTTTTCTCCGAGTGTATAATATTACGTTTTGGAAAATGCGTAAAAAATATTTTTAGACTCAAGACGAGAACTTTTTCTCACAAAAGGTCAATCTATAGAAAAGCAATACTTGTTGGACGCGATATTACTATTTAGGACACAAAATCAAATAATATTCTCTCGAAACTTGTAAAAATTGAGCTTTTCAATGAAATGAACAGATTATTGAGAAATTGTGTTCTTCAGTGTGCATAATATATGAATATATAGTTTATAGATCGTGGTTAGAACTTGCATTATGTACATGTAGGAGAGAAGGCAGAGTTCTGTAAGTGGTTAAAGCAGCAGATCGTACCGTTCGCTTTCGTTGGTTGCTTTGATATGGTCTGATGCGGTTATACAGACGCGCCTTGTGCTTTAGGATATATGTTCGTTGTTCACAGCGAACTGTTGCGGTTCAAGTTATTGAATTTACGTTTAATCCCAGCTTATTACGCGGGCAAAGCCTACGTAAGCGCATCGTCTTTCTCGCGCTAACTGAGCACGAGTCTTCAATGTCAAATATTCTCTCGAGAACAAGTTACCTCTACATGCCAGGATAATCTCATTTTCATTCTCCTTGTACTTATATTAACATAATTTTCAAGCCGTGAGCCCAATAAAACCATATTACCAAATAATTAAACACGTTTTAATGACAATTTTCGTTTTAATATAATTGTTATTTGCTTTCGGATTAAGAAATTTACTTATTTTGATCTTCCAAAAATTTTATTTCATAGAATTTAATTTTGTTAAATTTGACAAAAATGTATCTTTTTTTTAATTACAATTGTTCGTGAGGGAGAATTTTTTCCTAAAGGCACTTGAGACAATTTTCTGAAAATCTTTCCACCTAGGTGACTGACTTAATCGTTATCTTTTCTACATCCTCGCGAGAGACACTATTCTCTTAAAATTACACTCCGCGCTGTATAATTCCTGCTTAACTACTACATCATAGACTCCATTCGTTTAAAAGTGAGCAAATAATCCACCCTCTATCCCTTTTCCTATTAACAAATTCTTCCTTAATCAAGTTGTTGATAAGTTTTACTTTTATACAAATTTTGGGGTGAAAATAATACTTTTTTCTCCAGTGACATCTTTTCTATTATCATCAACTCCAGTAAATATTAAGATCTATTAACAATTTTAAAACATATCTCAGATGGTATGTAAAGAATTTTTGCATACAAAAATATGTTAAAGTTATGGGAATAAAGCACCCAGTAAAAAAGGATTTTTTAATATAGCATTTTGGACGATTGAGCAAGCCCTCTGCTCGATTGTCCAAACGGCATTTGGACAATTGGACTGGTTGCTCAATTATCCGATGCATTAGGTCCAATCATCCCAAATGTTTTTCGTGGCTGAAAAACTGCTGAATTAAGAAAAAATGTACTGAAATGTTACAAAAACTTTAGAGAATTCTTAATTCCAGACAAATACAGAAAAATTAGGTATAAAAATACCTTGAGTGAGGAAAAAGAACAAGATTTCTAAAATATCACTTTTTAACTGGCAGTGCAATGCTGTACTTGGAATTTAGTTGGCAAAGAAGTGAGGATTCTGATAAAGAGAAACACTTCATTATCCACTCTCAATACTCCTCATGTGCACTGAAAAAAAAGTGCTGTTGAATCAAATAGCTCCATGCTATTGAATTTCCCGTCATTGATTTAATGACACATTTTTTAATCGAAAAGTATATTGCTTAAAACGAAAAAATGAAACTGTTTAAATTAAAAGTACGGTACTGTAGAATTAATGATATTGTGCAAATTGTTTCTATAGTTCATCTATATATAGAAACAGAATAATTTATTGCTTCTTTGACATTATTCATTTAAAGCATCTAATAGATAAATTTGAAGAAAATGCATGTAAATTTAAATCAAATGAAAAATTGTTTGCTCCAAAGAAGCGCGCTCTGAAAACGAAAGCATATGCTTTCGTTTCAATGAGTGGTGCTATTGCGGACTGCCTATAGCATATGCTATAAAAATAAGAACACTATGTATTTGAGACATTATTGACAGGTACTAAATTTATTGAAATACTAACCCACATATATTTTTATGTTTATTAAATCTGTAGTTTTTGAGATTCCAATATAAAAAAGTATTATTTAAATTCTTTTAATTAATTAATGACTAGTTAAATATAAATTCCCTATATAAATTTCCTTATATACGCGAAAAATCTCGAGCACGGTATTTAACCACAAAGTAAGTGCCCAACGTTGAGAAGCGGATGTATTACATTGCAGCGCGGCGGTTCTCGTCTATCACGGAAGTTAAGCGTCGTTGGTCGCGGTTACTAAATGGATGGGTGACTGCTTGGGAATAGCCGTATTTTTCTGACTAAAAAAGATAAGTGTGTTTGAATGTGTATGTGTGTGTGTTTAGCCGTTAGAAAAAATGAAAAAAATAATAAAAATGTGTATGTTTGTGTGTAAAATTGAAAAAAAGATGTGTATAAGAAGTGTTGTGTTAAAGGTGTGAGAATTAATTATAGTATATAAAAAACATGTGAACAAAAATTTCCTTTTTTCAATTTATCGTTGGAATATATTTAACCACATAAAAGAATTGAATTAACAGTATGGTGTTATTCAATCGATAGCAACAACTAAAAAAATTAAAAGTACAAAGTTTTGAACCATAAAAATGATGCTTTTAAATTTAAAAGTTATAGCCATTGACTCAAAAGCATATACTGTTAAATTGAAAAATTTTGTTTATTGATTCAAAAGGAATACCTTCGAATTAACATAGTATACTGTCAATTTGAGAAATATGCTTTTCTTTCAAAGAAAGTGATACTATCGAATCATTAGAATCGGTGCTTTCAAAACAACAGCATATACGTTAGGCAGCCCGTTATGACACTATTCAATGAATCAAACCCATATGTCATTGATTCAACAGCATTTTTTTCTCCGTGTGGTAATATGTATATTTGTAGATTTTCAATAATAGTGTATTAACAATAATATTTTATTTTGCTGAATTCTCTCTTTTTTAAAATGAGAAACCGAAATCTACAATATAAAAAGATTGAGTCAAACGTCCCAATACGGTTTTTACACAAATCTGTATTGGCTCAGAGCTACTGCCAATTCCTAAAGGCTCCACTCAATACTTCTTTTTTTATTGGGTAATAAATCATTTTTCACGTCATCTAATTCAACAAAAGAAGAACATTGTTTACAATTTATATGATAGAGCTATTTTATTGTCTCACAAGTCCTTTATTCATAATGAAAACATTAAACAAATCTTTAAAATTTTTGAAAACAACGATTACTCTTTAGAAATTATACAAAAAAATATTTAAAAACGTAAACATTCATTAATTCATAAAACAATAGATAAAAAAACAAACTAACAATGCCGTTAGTATTTTCAAAACATGCTTAGAAAAAAAGAATTAGTGAACATAAAAACAAAAACCTCGAATCTGTTGTAAACAAACATCAAATTGAATATAATCATTCTTTCAATTTTGAAGATACAGAAATTTTAGATTATGAAACTTTTTATAAAAAACGATTCATTTCTGAGATGATTTACATTTAATGTAATAATTTTACTATTAACAAGAAGGAAGATGTACAGTTTGAGTTTTTTAGTAATACCTAGTTTCCTTTGCTTAATAAATTAAAATAATGGTTATAATTCATAATATTTTAATTGCGAGTCATTGACCCCATCGTCTGTATATAACGCGAAAATTGTCATCGGCTCAGGCAGTTTGACTATAATCACTCGTTTTAATATGCTTGTGAATTTGTAAATTTAAATATTTTATATTTTTGTTGTATTTTATTAATTTATTGACGTGATGTTTATTTTATTGATTTCAACTAGGTAAAAATTGTATTTAATTTTTAATTTTTTAGTTTTAAAATTGTATTGTATTAATTTGAAAATTTTTTTTTATTAAAGTGACCAGATGATGGTGGCAAACGAGACCACCTAAACGTTATTAAACGATTTATAAAACTGAAATATTTTATCGGGTTGTTCTACCTTTTTATATCAACTTTTCGTGGTGTCCTTTCGACGAAAAAAAAAGTTTACCAAGAAGAGGAATTCGATACAGTAAAAATTTTCCTCTTGGAAAGGAACACTTTGTTGGAAATATGTAGTGATTAAAACAAGTAAAAGTTATATCTGCACATTTTCACATTCCTCTGTTTAAAGTATGCGAGGAATGCACCATTAGAGGCTTACAAAATTAAATTTTTTTTTCGTTTCCGGTCGACTCAGTAATTTTTGGCTTCTCTATTTACATATTTTCTATAAAAAAAATCATATTTCCTTTTTGTTATCGTACGTGACTTGGTCACTTATAAAGGACGTAAGTAAAATCGCAGTAAAAGTAAAAAAATAATACAGTTTTTTTGTAAGTGTTAAATTGATTCTAAAGTGGATCAAATAGATGCCAAAGATTTGTGTACTTAGAGGTTTTCAAGATCGTGTCAGCAAAATTTTTAAAACAATAATAAAGTTTTTTTTAATATTATTGAATTTATCACTTGGTGAAATTATATTAATATATATACGAAGTTATGAATCCTCCAAGTCAATCAATTGGATTGACATGGAGGATTGATAACTTCGTATATATATTAATAATAAAGTTTATTTAAAATATGTTTTTTGAAAATTTTTAGGGGCGTAGATTACGAATCCAGCATCAGATTTCAGAAAATCAAAATGTCGGATTCAATATGGTTAATATGAAAACTCATTATTTGGAGGTTGTCAGGATCGCTGTTTATGAATCGGACATATTTTAATTGCAAAATTCAATATTTAATGATTTTTAAAATTCAAAAAAAATATTTTTAATTGTTCAAATTATTTGAAACTTGATACTATTGAGTAGTTTGAATTGTTGGTTGGAACCAACATTGTCTTATTTTGTGATATTGTAAATTGTTTTCATTCTCCTCTCTTTCTTAATTTTCTTATTTTGTTTTTCTTTTATATTATCCTCTAGCTCTTTATTACCATACTTTCTTCCCGTATCTCCACATACTGAGAAAACTGGAGTATTGGACTAAACATCTGGAGGGACAAATCGTTCATATTTGAGAGTTAGCTATTGGATAACAATCTAAATGTTTAAATACACCATTGACAGATATTCGTGCCATTTCTCTTGGAGGGAAAATGAGTTTATAACAGAGGGACAAATTAACCATATTAAGAAATCCCTTCCTTATCCGGCGCGAAATGAATAAATATGTCAACCTAACCCCTATATTAAATACATAAAATGTCAGAAAAATAATTTCGCGCGCATCAGATCGTACACATTTTCTGCGCAACTTTTAAGCTCAGGTACAATGGGAGAGAATATACAAGTAGATTTCCATTATCAATTCAAAATTTATTTTAGAAGGACTATTTAACTCTCTTCATAAGCAAAGGAAACATACACTTTTTGAACCTCTGAATTTGACTCTCCAGTTTTCTCAGTGCATTTTTCCTATATTCATGACACTTAATGTCAAGAGTAATTGGAAAAAAAGAGAGTTATGAATATTCAAAGTTAAACATAATTCAAAATCCTTAGGGTTTATAATAATGAGATGTGCTTCGGTATTTCGTGGTCTTGCAACAATTAGAATATTATACTTGACGCTTGTCAGATCAATAATTGAATACGCATGTATAATCTGGTCTCCTTTTTATGTCTTCCACATAATCAGAATTCAACGTGTTCAAAATAAATTCCTTAGATTTGCTGCGAGAATACTTAATATTCTATTTGATTATCGTACGCATGATTATGAAAATTTAAGAACTATAATGAATATTCCTCTTTTGACATCTAGATTTCATTTTTCTGATATGTCTTTTTTGTACCCAGTAAAAAAAATCGGACAAGTGCGAGTTTCACTCGCATTAAGATCGAGGGTTCCGTACACCAAAATAAAACTCATTGTTTATAAAAAAATTATTTCAAAAATTCTTACAAAACTTTAAAAAAATAATTAAAAAAATAGTAATATATTTTTTTAAATTTCGAATAAATATTTTTATTATTTTATTTTATTAATAAATCTTTATATTTTTTCTTTTATAGTACTTATCTTCGCCAATCACATTCTCTTTATTTTTTCTATAATTTGCTCAACAGGATAAGATTTGTAAAAGTTAAAGGGGGGGACAGGGTCATTTTTTGCAATTTTTTCGAAAAAATTGAATTTCTTTCCCTCCTCGTTCGCAAATATGTCCGTCAATCAAGTTCGCTATATTTTTCCTGTAATCTACACTTTAAACTGAAGATCCCTACCGAATTTCAGCTCACCAGATTGAGATTTGTAAAAGTTAAAAGGGGGGGACAGGGTCATTTTTTGCAATTTTTTCGAAAAAATTGAATTTCTTTCCCTCCTAGTTCGCAAATATGTTTGTCTATCGGGTTCGCTATATTTTTCCTGTAATCTACACTTTAAACTGAAGATCCCTACCGAATTTCAGCTCACCAGATTGAGATTTGTAAAAGTTAAAAGGGGGGGACAGGGTAATTTTTAGCATTTTTTTCGAAATAATTGAATTTCTTTCCCTCCTAATTCGCAAATATGTTTGTCAATCGGGTTCGCTATATTTTTCCTGTAATCTGCACTTAAAACTGAAGATCCCTGCCGAATTTCAACTCACCAGGTTGAGATTTGTAAAAGTTAAGGGGGGGGACAGCCCATTTTGCGTGGCTGGGACGGACACACGAGTGATTTCATAAGGGTTCCGTCAGTACACCTATGGTGTACGGAACCCTAAATAGTAATCAGAATAGAGAAAAAGTATTGGTGGAGACGTTCGGTGAATGCGTTTTCGCGACAAAACCGTATTGGTGGGTTACGGTGAATACTATACCGTGAATACTTTTTTTTAAAACTTTCGATTTAAAAATTCCTAAGCAAAGTTGAGAATATTTATAAAGAGCGTAAGTGACCTGAAGTATAAAAATGACTATTGCGAGAAGGAAATAAGAAATTTTGAGAAAAAACGAAAAATTAAATGTGACAAACAGATTGTCAAATGTTGATCAATTACCATATGCTTTTCTGTGCCTACAACGTATGATGATTAAAAGGAACTTTGACGTTACCGGCGGAACTTACTGTTTCACATACTACTTGGAGTTCTCAAGTTTCTGTCGGTATCGTCAATATTCCTTTTCATCATTATCCCAGTAAAAAAAAACTAATTCAAATGAATTGAAACGAATTAACATTTTTGGTAGGCTCCAATTCGTATTTGTCACAAAGCGGGATTCACTCAAGCTCTTTGTATATTCAATTGAATTTAATTCAATATGTACCAATTTGTCCAAACGAATTCGCATTCGAAAGAAATGGCCAAGGAATGCATTGAATTCGTGCTAACGAATTGAAAAAAATTAAAGGCTCAAAACTTGTCCAGTGAATTGGTACGGATAGAAGGTTCGGAAGTTCAATACAGTTTCACGAATTCAGGAAAATTGCATCATGGCTCCAATTCGTATTTGTCACAAAGCGGGATTCACGAAAGCTCTTTGTGAATTCTTTTTAATTCATTTCAATTAGTTTTCGTTTACTGGGATACGTTGTAGGTTTGGCACATTTAATTTTTCGTTTTTTCTCAAAATTTCTTATTTCCTTCTCGCAATCGTCATTTTTATACTTCAGGTCACTTACGCTCTTTATAAATATTCTCAACTTTGCTTAGGAATCTTTAAATCGAGAGTTTAAAAAAAATGTATTCACGGTAAGCAAAATGTATTCACCGTAACCCACTAATACGGTTTTGTCGCGAAAACGCATTCACCGAACGTCTATACCAATACTTTTTCTCTATTCTGAATACTTTTTTTTACTGCACGGAGAAAAATGAAAATTCAGATTTCGGACTGAATATAAAACAATTTGAATGATTTGTATTATCATAGGAAGAAATATTAAATTTTGGTTCTCTATCCTAAAAAGTTTAGTAACGATTTTCAATGAAGATCATTGCTGAATATCTTAATAAACGCCAATAGTCTTCTTTCAACAAGTGCAATCAGATTCCGTAAATAATTCAAAGGTGAAAAGAATTAGGTACAATTATTATTATTTGCATTTATTTTAATTCAGCTACTCAATTGTTACAAACTTTGTATCAACGTTCACGTAAACGGGGACTGTTCTGTGCGAGAGTCCTTAGATTGATTTGGATTAATTCCCAAACAGTGTTTAGGAATGCGAAACTCTGTGGCGCGCCTGCGCCCGCGTTTGTTCAGTTTCTTCGTTTTTGATATACACGGAAGTCTCGATGTAGTTCGTAGTGTATTAATTGTTTCAATTAATAAAAATTTTAGTTTTAAATATAATAGTGAGTGCAGTTTTGTAATAAAGTTCTAGTGTTACAAATGAATGTAGAAGAATATCTATGTGAAATGTTTGATCTCATTTTGAGGTTAGGTGTGTGTTTATTTTGTTTTTAGCCGGTTATGCAATGCCTAATTGTTATTATATTTTATTGTAATGTTCAATTTAGGCAACTAAATGTAAAGTCTAAAATGAAATAATATTTAAAAAAATAGAGAATACTTTGAATTTTAAAAATCTTCGCATTGGAATTTTTATTTAATCTGTTTATTTTTATTTAAATATCTGTAGATATTTAAATAAAATCTCTTTCTTTAAACGTTTTAAAACAGATCATTTTAGTAAAAATGGAAAAGGACTTGTATTTAATTTTTAAAGAGATTCTACGTTTAAATATCTAAAGAATAATAAAAATCCCAGTGAGAAGTTTTATAAAATTTAAAGTATTCTAATATTTTCAGTTGTTTCATTTTTATATTTTATATTTAGTTTCAAATTGAATATTCCAATAAAAGTAAATATTTTGACAAATAAAAGTAATAATGTAGGTCACTAGTGATCTGCTCACATTATAGTCAGTATGGGACTCGGCACTAGACTTGCCTTGGACTCCGCCCAGAAGAGCCTATCAATGTGTTTAGTCTGCTTTGTTCCGCGTATAAGTGTGCATAAGAACGAAAACATTTTAAGCCTACTGACGTGCTTTAAACCTTTTACGATTCATTTCCCTGTTTTTTATCCTGGAGCCGCAAAGGTAGACAAGTTTGGGAATGAAATCTAAGTTACTAGCGCTGAAATCCACAATTTTCAATCGGATTTTTCTGCATGTGGGTACAGACTGATGAACGGAGCTATCTATTGTCCCTTACTCTTGTCCATGGTAAATTTATCCGTTCCTAGAATGTTTACTAGACGTTATACGTTATTCTCAGTGGCATTTCATAGAACGAACTATGGTAATAATTCATTAATTGATCGACTCACTAGAGAAGCTAATTTAATTTCTAATGAAATAAACTTCTTTGATAATAATGTTACAAGGTTCACAACGGCATTGCGTAACATAATGTTTAATAGAAACTGAGATTATTTAATTTGCACATAAAAAAGTTTCAACCTAGATTTAAGTTAAAAATTCATTGTTATATTAGATTTAGGAGTACTTTTGTACGAAAGGGCATGTCCCGTTATGTTTCTAAAATAAATAAATAATTTTATGTAGTTAATGTATATTAGTTTATACTGATAAATGGTAGTTCCGACGAAAGGTGATATTAGCAGTCGTTTCTAAACATGCTTTCATTTCATGCAAAATCCTGACGCCTTAGAGTGTAAACTCTCTTAGCTAAGCTCAAGCCTTGCGTGACTTTAAATCATTCGTCTTTCATCTTAAAGTAACCCAAACAAAGCCGCACCAACCCCGTTTTAGCAATCTAGGCTAAACACTTGCACATGCAAACAAAAAGCCAACGCCTTTTCCACGAAACCTTCTGTTTCACTGCATTTATAATTTTTATCTGCGAGTAATGCTTATTTTTATAGATACTGCAAATATTTTATCCTCGTTAAGATATAAATTAAAATAATTGGAATTCATAGTTTTTCATTATCAAAAAAAAAATTAAATGAAATCTTACACTGTACAAAAATAATTTTTTCTTTGTATGATCATATTATGCTTTAAATTTAAATAGAAAATTCAAAAAATAAAGTCAATGTTTTGCAGAAAAAAGAAAAAAAAATATTCTCTAATTCTTTGCGCTATTGTTTAATAAGTATAAAGGTGTGTGAAAAGCCAGATCGTAAGCCAGTGAAGCTGGGCTGAGGTTAAAGTAAAAAATCCGAGCACATGTGTAAAGAATGGAAAGCCTTAAACCTGATGAGAAGATTTTCATGGCTCATAAACCTGGTTACAGGCTGGCAACGACGTCCCTTTAATTTTCAGCGGAGTAAAACCATGTTATTGAAGTTTTTTCCACTGAAATGAGCTTTTCTTGGTATTCATTAACCAATATCATCCTTGACTTTATATATGGACACACATAACGGCAGCAGATGGAAACATATATCAAAAATCCAAAATAACATTTCCTCAAATTTTTTTGCACTTGAATTAAATACACTTATTTTTATTTTTACATATCTACTTCTGTAAAACAGTGTACAAATATTAAATGAACAAATTTTTCACTATTTTTAGTAATTGATTCATTTCCTCCTTTTTGCTTTTTAATTTGAGTGAAGTTCATTCCCAGCTGAAAAAGTTCTATAGAATTCTGCCGTAAATTCTGCTAAATCGATCACTACGAGTCTTCGACACGGAGTGATCCATTTCCTCATGTTTTATAATAATTAAAAATGCCAAATTATTAAAATCATTATTTTATAATATAAGAATATTGTACTTAACTTTAAAATTATTTTTGTCATATTAATTCATTATTATATTTTTAAGAATTTTTCACTAAAATTTGTCTTCAAATCAATTAATTTTCAAAAAAGTTCTTCTACATTTTTCAAAATCCATTTATTAATAATATTCAATTTTACACATTTCAATTATTTGTAAATTCTTCAATTAAATATATATTAGAAAATAGAAACTTCAAATAATATAAAAGAAATTCAATTACACTTTTTCAAAAGAATTAATTTCAAAATTAAATTATTTCGAAAAATTCATGCTACATTGCTTTTAATATTCAATTATTATCTAAGATTTTAACTGAAATTCAGTTTTAAATCAATTTTTATTAGAAAATTCTACAAGAATTCAATTATTTAAATACAAAAATAATTTATTGAATAATTGAATGCTTCTTAAAATTCAAAATTCTCATAAAGAATTTTACCAACATATTTTTAAATAATTGAATTCTTTCGACGATGTTTAATAAAATTTTTAAGAATAATTACATTTTCCGAAAAATTTGATTGAAATTGTATTAAAAATAATTGAAATTCTGCATTAAGTTTTATTATTTATGAAAATAATTGAATTTCTATGAAGAATTTTACTATTTTTTAACATAATTAAATTTCTGCAAAGGATTTTATTGCTCTTGAAAACAATTGAATTTCTGCAATAATTTGTAACTTCTCCAAAATTAAATTTTTTTTAGTGTTAACTAAAATTTTTCTGTGAAATTATGTAGAAATTCTACAGAATCGTTCTAGTGAAATTATATAGAATATTCACTATAGAATTCATATAGAATGATTGTATAGTGAAACTCTATAGAACTTTTTCAACTGAGTTTTTAATGCATGTATGAAAAAATATTTTTCATGTAGAAAAGAATCAATATTTTTCAAACAATTATTTTTTAATAATAGTTTACCAAGAAAATGAAAATGTAGGTATTAATTAAAAATACTTATAAAAACTGTAATAGAAAAATATTTTTCCTTCTACATAATTGATCATAAACGTTGTGAACTTTTGTGATTTTTCTAGTTTTAAATTATGAAACTTAAAAATATTAAAAGCATATGAAATAGAAAAGTTTCTTCTGTAATATTAAAAATTTATTTATGTAAACACACAAAGGAAATGTTTTTTTATGAATAAAATTAATAATAAATATTTAAAAATACGTTCCATTGCGATATTCTCAGCAAAAAATTAACGGGTTTAGGTATAGGTGGAATGACGCTTCACAACTGATGAGAGTTTAGATAAACTTGAATTGAATTTTTCGTTCCACTTGTTTTGATCTGCAATAAAATTGTATCGTTTCTCACACCAAAGTCATCTTAAAGCGCCTGGGCTTTATTTGTATCTAAATGTGAACTTCTAACTCAAAAGGTGAAAATAATTTCAGGACGATAAAAACTTTCTTTGTTTAACATAAATATTTTTTTCCAATTCTTTTTTTATTCTTAATTTCTAATGTTTCCAATTATATTTTATTTTATAAAAAAGATTGTTTTTTATTCCTACAATAAAGTGGTTTTAATTGGTTAATATGCGGTTTTATTTAGATTAACAAACGAGTTTAAATTTAAAAATTACCAAACTTGAAGAACCACATTTTAATTCTCAGTTCAATTCAATTTTCAAAGTATTTACCATTTTACGCTTTACAAAAGAACAATGAAAAAAAGAAAAACAAACAGTGAGAGAGAGGGGGGGAGAGGGGAAAAAGAGATTAGTTTTTCAAGATGAAAATTACATGCCCTTATAGTAGTAATTAGAAGAAAATATGGCTGGACGCCAGACAGCACCTCATTCTTATCTGGATCTTTCTCTCATTACACTTTCGCATCTTTTCTCCTTTTTTCCTTTTCCTGAAAAGATCCAAGATGAGAAGAATCTCTTCCATCTCAGCAAACTGTTCAAGAAAAGTTTTACCCTTTTCAGAGTTCTTTTTTTTTAAAGCCTTATCGTAATCCTCCAATTAGAAGCAATCGCTCTATGTAAGGAGACTTATTATTTTTTAGTGCCCCTTGCATATTAACCATAACTTTGCTATATGCATGAAATCTTCTCATTACTTCAACTAGATTGAAAAATTTCTCCATTCATTTCTTTTTAACTTCAACACACATAATGAGATAACATATATACTATAAAGTTAACAATATATGAGTGACTCTCTATGTAGTGCACAAACAAAAATCAATACATTTGAGAGAAAATAAATATCTCAGAAAGAAATATTGATTTTAAATAAAATTAATTTGCAATTTAATTAAAATATTTCTCTGAGTGCAGTTATTTTTTGTATCCAAATATTAATTTTTTCGCATAGCAGGCGGCTTCCATAAATGATGTCACACTTCACTTCCATTTTAGTTTAGTATTTAAAAAAAAATGGAAAAAAAAATATTTTGTTCATTTGAACTATGTAATAAAAGTAATTGTGAACAATTTAAAAATTAATAAATAAATAAATTTTATTCCATTAGTGAAATTTTTCCAACTTTTCATTAAAAGAGCTTCAATTTTTTTCATTAATTTAAGGAAAGTCGGAAAAATTCGCAAAAAATAGATTTAATGTGAAATATCAGGAGCTATTGATAAAATTCACTAAAAAATAAAAACTGCATGCGGCAAAAATAACGAATGGATCCTAAATTAAAACTCCAGAAAATTTTTATTTTAGTAAAATAGTATTATAACAAATCTATAGATTCGTATTTTTTTTTGAGGAAGGAAATATTGGAAAAAAGTTTTCTTGCACTAGAAACGCGTTATAGCATTTTCCAATTTGTAAATAACGTTATATATATCGGTGAAAAAGAGGGATATAAAGTGGACACTGTAACGTTGGAACAAAGTAACTTAAATGTAGTTTCCGGAAGAGGAATCTTTCAAACGAACAATGAACCAATTTTGTTGAAGCAAGTCAAGTTAACGGTGATCGACTCTCACCTATATCGCCGTTCTCAACATTTACACTAACGAAGCTCACCACACTCTCATATACACATCCACTTTAAGCCCATATTTGTCTCGTAAAGTAGTTCTAAACCGAGTTTGTAATTATTTTTCTAATTTATTTCAATATTTTTTATTAACTTTTATTTTTACTATATCAATTTTAATATTATAGTAAAAACAAAATTTATAAATATAAAATCTTTTTTTTGGGTTTTAAAAGACCTTTAAAATATTTTTACGGTTTTAAATTTAGATTTTAACATTTAACCTTCTGTTGACATACTGGGTCAATTTGACACAAAATTTATCAAAATGCCATTTAATAATACTTTAGTCGATCTTCTGTTAATAATTATATTTTTTTAAATACCCTTAGAATGATTCTTTTATTTAATAAATTTAAAAATATTTAATGAAATTGTTTTAAAAATTAGTATTTGATAATGTCTAGGAATTTATACCTAAGCTACATTTGTGTCATTAATATGTAAAAATAATTAACTATAATAATTTGAATGTTCTTTCATTCTTTCACTAGCAACAATTCGCGCGGCTAAATTCTTACTGCCTTTTTTTAATAAAATTAGCAATTTTAAAAATAATAGAATTTGAAAACTTTCTAAATCAAATTTTTGTTGAAAACACTAAAAAAAAAAATTCAATTTTAGAGAAATTACAAATAATTGCAGAAATTGAACTATTTAAAAAAAAATAAATAAAATTCTTCTTATACAATTCAACTATGTACAAAATTTGAAAAAAAAATTTTGTAAAAATCCCAATTATCTTTATAAGTAATAAAATTCTTCTCCAAAGTTTAATTATTTTCCTAAATGTCAAAAAAATTCTTGTCCTAATATCAATTATTTTTAAAAATAGAATGCATTTTTCTAATTTCAATGATTTTCAATATCTACTATTTTATTAAAATTTCCCAAAAAAATTCAATTATTTAAAAAAAATTTTAATAAAATTGTATGCAAACATTTAATTATTTTCATAAATAATAAAAATTTCACAGGAATTCAATTATTATTTTTATAAATAATAAATTTTTTTTAAGGAATTCAATTATTTTCATAAAAAATAATTTAAAATTATAGAAAATAATAATTGAATTAAAATGATGAAAATAATTTTGATGAAGTTACAGTAACAATATTATTATAATAATATAAAATAATGATTTTATCTCTCGGTCATCTTTAATTATTAGAAAACATGAAGAAATCGATCACTTCGAGTCCTCGACTCGTAGCAATCGATATCTTCATGTTTTATAACAAATACTTTTATAAGTTGTTTAATTTAAAAAAGGTTTGAATTCGAAATTTTTGAATGTCTTTAATTCCTGTGGAAAATCCTGTTCCAAAAATAAGATTTAAAAAAATAGGAATTTTGCAAATATTTTTCTTCTTTTTCTAAAACAAAATAATAATTTTGTTAAAAAAATTGTGATTCATAAACAAAAATAATGCAAAATAAATTGCATTATTATTAACTTTTTTATAATTTTTCTTTTCAAATATTTTCAATTTTAAAAATAATATATTGAAAATCATCGAATTGTTGCAAAGAATTTTATCAAAAATTTGATGATAATAGAATTGAGGGCTCGGATCGAAGAACCGACGCTTGTAAACGCACAGAACATTGCGAAGCGTCGGTTCTTCGATCCGAGCCTTCAATTCCTTCAAAGAATTTTATTATTTAGGAAAATAACTGAATTCTCACAAAGAATTTTATTAAAATGATTTTTTTGGAAACTTTGATACTCTAATTTTCCATTTTCGTAAAGAAAGTGTAAAAATGATATTTTTTGTGGGAGAATTGGCTGACGCAAAATTGCGATTTTAGTGCTGGTATAGTAACCTTTTGGTTTGTTTATATTTCACAACTTGGACATAGCCTTAAATTAAATTCATTTATTTTTTCTGTCCCTCGCACTCTGAAGTTGCCTTTTATTTATTTATTTTTTTTATTTATTACTCTCTCCCTGCACAAGCCGCAGGGTTCGAGGCAAAAATTCCAATACAAAAAACCTTACAGCTAACTTACAATTCTAACATTTTAACCTTAACCTAATATAAAATCTAAATCTATCTGCCAAGTGCCTGGGTTTCCGTTTCCAGTTTCTTTATGCCCAATTTGGCTTCGTCAATTATAAAACTAAGAATTATTTCTACGTTCCCACCCTCGCTCTAGCTTTTTCTATTTCTTTCATCCATTTCTCTCCTTCTCCATTTCCACTTAACACCATACATACTCGTTCACTTATACTTCGTTTCTCATATCCTTCCTCTCTTCCACATCTATCCAACACATGCTCCCAGTCTTCAATTTCAAACTTACACACTCTACACAATCTTTCATCCTCACTCATCCAATACTTACACTCATTCATTCCCTCTCCCATTCTAAACCTTAACACTCTATTCCTTTTCCTTTCATCCCTTATTTTCACTAAATATTTCGGCAACCCTTCTTCCTTGACCATTTTGTACCACCTGTTATATCTGGACTCTCTAATCTTTTTCCATCTATTTTCCCTGTCCTTCTTACTCCACTTCCCAATTATTTTCTCAACGTTTTTCTTCCTATCTCCCCCAATGCTCTCCATCTTTCTCTTTCCCAGATAGTCATACTTTTCCCACCCTTTCCCTCCTCCCTTTTAATAAGTTCCCAACATCTTCTCGCTAGCCCATTTCCCTTTCCCTCCGCAAACTTTCTCTCCAAACCAATCGCTCTTTTTCTCTGCCTCACTACCATTTTCTCTCTCTCAACCTCCTCCCTTATCATGTACCCCGGACAGCTTCGATTCAACCCCATTGTCCATCTTAGATATCTCTCATGCATACTTTCCATACTGCTGACTTCTTTCCAACCCCAAATTTCCACTCCATACCCTAAGACTGACCACACTAGCATATCAAACATCCACACTCTTCTTCTCCAATCATTCTTAAATCTCCTCATACCTATGCTCCACACTTTTCCCATAATCTTTCCTGCCTTTTCCACTCTTCTTTCCACATTCAAACCTTGTTTCCCGTTAAACTGAAGCCAGTATCCGAGATAACAAAACTCATTTACTTCATCTACGCTACTTCCATTCAACTTCCATACTTCTTTCTCACACTTTCTCCTGTTTCAGGGTTGCTATAGAACCTGGAAAACCTGGAAAAGTCAGGGATTTTTTAAAAAAGGTCTGGAATACCTGGAAAAGTCAGGGATTTTTTAAAAAAAGGTCTGGAATACCTGGAAATGTCATGGAAATTTGAAATGCCTGGAATTTTATTCCACTTAATATTTTTTACTACATTTTTTCTTTTAAAAAATGATGTCTTGGAATTCCTGGAAATGTCCTGAAATATCCTTGAATTTTCCATATTTTGCTTTTAAATATTCAATAATTTAAAAATTTTACTTAAATTTAAAAAAATAATTTTTTTCATCCATCAAAAAATAATTTTAATTTGTCGTTTGATTAAAGAATCTGATATCTATATTATATAATATTGATTTTTAACTCTTTTTATAATAAAATTAATATTTTTGTTCAAGTAGGTTAATTTAAATTATGTTAATCGTAATATGAAATAATATTACACATGTAAATGTCCTGGAAAAATAAAAAATCTGTCCTGGAATGTCCTGGAATTTTAAGTCATATTTTCAGTAGACACCCTGTCTGTGCTTTAATAATCAAATAGAGATAATCTAACGTCAATATTTTTATAATACAGAAAAATTGCTCTAATTTATAATGTTCAAAAGGTGACCTGGAAATTTATCAGATTTGGTACTGGAAAACCTGGAAAAGTCATGGAAATTTAAAAACAGACTTCTGTAGCAACCCTGTGTTTCTAAACCTCATCACTTTCGTCTTTCCCACATTTATACATAAGTCTTTTTCTCTAACATACTTCTCAAATTCATTCAACATTAATCTCATTTCTCTCTCATCATCTGCCATTAACACCATATCATCCGCGTAGGCTAGCGAGAATACGCTACCATTTCCCAATATTACTCCCCCTTTTCCCCTCTTTGCCAACCTCTCCTCCATGTCTGCTATTAACAGGTCGAACAACATTGGGCTCAATGGGCATCCCTGCCTAAGCCCTCTTCCCAACCAAAATTCTTCTCCTTTCTTCTTTATTGGTACTATTAGGCCTGTTTTCACTCCGCAGGCCACCCCTTTCCCTCCCACACCTCATTCACCACTTTACACATTTCCTTTTCAACCCATTCTCCCCCGTATTTTAGACCCTCCCCTTCCAATCCATCCCCCCTGCCGCCTTTCCTCTTTTTATCCTTCCTATCGCCTCTTCTACCTCCCCCATACTTATTCCTGTATCCTCCTTATTTCTCGTCTGCCTTCTGCCTTCTCCTCTAATTCTTTTTTCTATGCCCCCGATTTAACTTTTAAAATACTCCGTCCTTTTCCTCCGTCTTTTCTCCTTCAACAGCTTTTCATGCAACTTGTGCCTCTTGTTGTACAACTTCTTCTCTATCTATCCTTTTCTCCATGCTTTTATATACTCTCTCAACTCTTTTCTACTTCTTTCACATTCTTCATCCCACAAACCCTTTTTATTGCCCTCCTTTACTCCTTCTGCCTTTATTTCCCCTTTTCTTTCACGATTACCTCTCTTAACCTTTGAATTCTTTCGTTTACATCCATCACTGCCTCTTCTCTTGCCGCTCCTTCCTCCTGTATCCTTTCTTCATATTCCGTTAACTGTTCTTGCCCCCAATTCCCAATTTTTATCTTTCTGTTCATTTTTCTTTCTTTCCTTCTTCTATCCCTGCCCTCTATCCCCTTCAACTCCACTATTAGTGGAAAGTGCTCCGAACCCACCTCAATCCCTTCCTTCATACTGCTGATTATTTCCCTTACCTTTTCTTCTGCCAGAACATATTCGATCACCGTATGTCCCCTTCCTACGTATGTAAATTCACCGTCCTCATCCCCCTTTACATTACCATTCACAATTGTCCATCCCCTTTCCGCTAATATCCTGAGCATCTTTTTTCCTTCTTTATCCAACCTCACCGTGTTTGGATTTTCTTATGTACTTCTCTTCCTCTTCATCCCATATACTGCCCCTTTTTTCTCCCGTCCACGCATTCAAATTCCCCCCAATCAATACTTTCTCGTCCCTCCCCCATTCCATCCAATTTTCTATCACCCCCCATCCCACATCCTCACCTCTTCTCCTATAGATTCCCACGATCGAAATGTATTCCTCTCCTTTTTTTACCCTTCTTGACATACATCCCTCCACCTCTTTGGTCCCCTCCTTCAGACTTTCCTCTACTATTCCATTTCTTATTCCTGACAACATCCCCCCTGCACTTCTCCCCTTTTTATTATTCCTTTTTGCCCCTTGCATTCTCCATGTAAAATTCTTAGGCAACTTCTTTTTAATTTTATCCCAGTCTTTCTCTTCTACCCATGTCTCACTCAAAAATATTATGTCCCAGCCTCCTAATGTTTTCCAGAACCCTTCATCTTTATTTCCCAACCTCGATACGTTCCAAAAAACAACTTTCATCTTCTTATTTAATTCCCCTTCCCTCCCTTTTCTTCCTCCTTCCTCCCCTCTCCTGTTCGCCCTTCTCCAAACCCCATTTCTCTTTCCTCTTCTACCACTTCTCCATCCTCTTCTTTAACTATCCACTTCTTCCCGTTAATCCATAAACATTCCCTTCCCCATTTTACCCAACTCCCTTTTTCCCTCTCCTCCCACGCTTTCCTTCCCAATAGCCACCCAATCCTTCTTTCCCTGAAGGTCTTATCCTCATCAATTTTTAAAGGTTTACCCCTTAACTTATTTTTCG
The DNA here is from genome assembly GCF_015476425.1 of Leptopilina heterotoma. NCBI lineage: Eukaryota > Metazoa > Arthropoda > Insecta > Hymenoptera > Figitidae > Leptopilina > Leptopilina heterotoma. The sequence goes on from NW_025110845.1 coordinate 997,175, forward strand.
TCTTCATTACCTCCCATTTTTCCTCTTCGCTTCCTAACTCTACTATCCATACACTCGGCTTATCACTGTTTTCACCTCCAGCCCCCCTTAACCCCTTTATGTGCACTTCCACTCCAATATCCTTCATTATTTTTTCCACTTCTTCTTTAACCTCACTTTTTTCCACTTCCAACCCCTTTACCACAATCCTTTCTCTTCTTCTTGGTTTCTCAACGCCTTCCATTTTCCTTTCAATTTCCCCTAATCTCTTTTCGATTACGTGCTCGCCTCCTGTAGCGCCTTCCTCATTCACATTTTCCCCCTCTCTTCATCCCCTTTTTCTATTTTCCCCACCTTTTTTTCCAGACCGAGATATAAAATCATTATTATATAAGATGAAGAAGAAGAAGAAGAAGAAGAAGGCAGGCTTATAATTAAAAAAAAACCTACTATTTACTACTTTACTTTACTTTACTTAAAAAAAAAAATAAAAAAAACCTACTATTTACTATTTTTTCACGTTATGCTACTATTTGGGTCCTTTTTTTTAGATTTCAGCCACTAAAAGCTACTATTTCTGTTTTTTTTCGAGAATTTTTACTACTGTAAATTCGCTAATTTTTAGAAATAAAAAACTATTCTCAAAAATTAAAATCAAATTCTTTGAAAAGATTAAATTATTTTCAAAAAATTTTCGAAATTAAATTATTTTTAATATCTAGTATTTTCATAAAATTTCACAAAATAATTCAATTATTTAAAAAAAATTGATAAAATTCATCCAGAATTCAATTATTTTCATAAATAATAAAATTTCCACTGGAATTCAATTAATTTACAATAGCATTTTCAAAAAAATTTTGAAAAAATCAATCATATAACAAAAATTTTATACAATTCTTTACAGTAGATAAACAAAAAACAATTAAGTAACAAAATTATTAATAGTAAAAAAAAGTTTCATAAATTTGTAACAAAAATAAATTTTCTTTTTGTAAACTTAATTAACTTTAAGATAAAAGTATTTTATGATTGCTCACGCAGGCATAATAATAACATTTTTCATGAGAATACAATTTTTTAAACAAATTTTTAATAAAATTCTAAACAAGAATCCAATTATTTTCATAAATAATAAATTAGAATTCAATTATTTACATAAATATTATAAGTTTTCACAGGAATTTAATTATTTTCAAATATTTCAATAAAATTGTTCGAAAGAAATCAATTAGTTTAAAAACAATTTAAATTAAATTTTTTTGAAATAATTCAATTATTCTTTTGGATTTTAATAAAATTCTTTCCAAGAATTTAATTATTTACATAAATAATTCTTCGAAAGAATTCAATTATGTCGATAAATAACAAAATTATTCCCGAAAATTAAATTATTTTAAGGCATTATAATATAAAATTCTTTGAAAAATTCAATTATTTTCATAAATAACAATATTTATCACAAGAATTCAATTAGTTTAAAAAATTCTAATATAATCGTTCGCATTGTATAGATGCTACAGAAAAAGATGTTTTGTTAAAAGGAAAGTATTAACTTTTTTAGACATTGTGTAAAATATATGATTTGTGAACATAACCCTAGGTGAAAGAGTGTATTGAAAATTAACTCGTTTTTAAAGTTTTCTTTTATAATATTTTCAAATTTCAACTGAAATAATTTTAGAACTTTTTTAATTAAAAATATATATCAACAATTGTAAATTGTAACTGACATTTTTTGTTTATAGATAATTAACTTTTAAATTACTCATTGCAGAATGAAATTAAGTTTTTTTTTCATAATGCGACGAAAATATAACAATAATTTTTCTTTCCCTTGAAAATAATTTGTATTTCCTACTCATTTTCTATCAAGTTTAAACCGCTTGTCCAGCAGAAAGAGAGTAATGAAAAATAAAGCAGGCGAAATTTTTGCATTACGATATATATATATATATATATATATACATACATATTATATTCTCGGTATATAAAGCTCTCGCAATTTTCTGACCACGCTTCTAGAACCATTTTCCACTTTGATATTCAACAACTAATTTGCAGTTTCAAATATTCTGTTTATAAAAGACACTTGGCGGTAATAAAATTTAATGCTTGCGCGTTTCAATATTTCCAATATCAGAGTTTAGTATGTAAAAAGGCAAATAACATTTATAAAATTACACTTTTTTATCGTAAAAGTTTATACCGATTAGTTTACTTTTCCAGAGAGATGGAATTTTTTAATTTCCGTATGTAAGTCTAAAGGAATTAATTAAAAGCTAATGAATAAAATATTCGGTTAGCATAGTAACAGTTTTTTCTTTTCATCATGAAAAATACAGACCGAAAAACTTTTTTTGTGTTATATTACAAAATTAAATTTCCGTTGATTAATTCATTTACAATAAAAAAATATTTCTAATAAAAAAGAAATGACATGGAAAAAATAATAAAGTAATTTTCACTACTTTTATATTAAAACAGTAATAAAGTGGCAGTAATTTATGTTCATTTCTGCTAAATTTTTACTATTTTCGAAGTAAATTTTAGAGAAAATTAGTGATAAACTTCGAATGTAGCAAAATTTAATTAATTTAAGTTAATTAAATTTGAAATAGTAAAATACATGTTTTACATCTTTTCCGTGTACAACCGCAGGTGATAAAAAGAAGGAAGAATTCATTTTTAAATAAAATTTAGAAAACAATTCCATTATTCCTATAAAACTTGGAAAATCAGTCACGAACCAGTCAACCCAAATTAACATCCGGTCATGGAGAAGTTTGGTATCAAAATGAGTCACGTGCAGCAATTCTGCAAATCTCGAATCTTGGGTGAAGTTAATTTTGTAGTTAGAGCTTTCGAATTTCCGTTTCGAAACTTGAACATAAAGTTCATTAAAGGGTTCTTTAGGTCCATTTTGGTCGAGTACATTCGTCGTTCAACAGACTATTTCGATTCCTTCGGGGTGTTATAACTCCCAAACGATAAACATCCCATAATGTAACTTGAATCAAGGTATGAAGAGGAGCTTTCAGCAGCACACCAATACATCTCAAAAGTTGTATATATATATATACATATATAATTTATGGGACAACTTTTTCAACTGGAAAAAATTCACCAGTCGTTAAAACTCCTTTTTATGCTTTTTATCAACTTTTCGCTACTGGGAGTGTACGTACCTTTTTAAAATTTACATTCAGTTCTATGTTGCAATTTACTCTCTATTTTATCAAACTCACACACAGTTATTCAACAATTCCCCAGGTGGAAATTCACGATTATTATTATTATTATTATTATCGAAAACGATTAATAATATTATGAATCGATAATTTTTAGGTAAAACTTTTTCACTTCAGGAATTGCAATTTTGTTAACTTTATTATTCATTGAAATATTTTTATATTATAATGAAATATTTATACCAAAATATTTCATAAAGAAATTCAATTACAAATGTCATGTTTTAATGATATTAACTTAACATCGCATTTTAGTAATCTTTTATTCATTTATCAAAACATATTCATATCTCTTATAGTTACACTGTTAAAAATCAAACTCCAACTTTACACCGAAAGATTGGAAATTAAATACTTTCTATCTCAAAAAGTGTGAATACTTTCATTTGATTGGACTCACTAAAAACTTGAAACCAATGAAATGCAAGAATTCACACTTTGCGAGATTGAAATAACATAATTTTCAATCTTTTTGGTGTAAAGTTGGAGTCAGATTTTTAACAGTGTATTGTAGATTACTTTTTGGACATTATAATTGGTCGAACTTCAACACATCTTAAAAATCATAACCTGTTTTTCAATTTTACAAAAAAGTTTGACAGCTGTCGAAACAACTGTAAACTTTTATAAAAACAATCTTGTTTATATAAAAGTGTTCAAAAAGGGTTTTTACAGTTTCTGATTTCTAATTTGTATTCTCATTACAAACACTTTTATATAAACAAATTCACTTCTCACAAAAGTTAACAGTTGTTTTGACAGCTGTCAATAGTCAAATTGTGTTTATGACACTAAATCCATAATCAGCTACCCTAAAAAGCCTTTAATGGTAATTTTTATAAAAAACAAATCACTTTTATGAAACTTGACAGTTCGTTTGACAGCTGTAAACTGTAAAATTGTCAATTGTACACCAAATTCAAAATCAGCAACTGTAAAAACCCTTTTATGGACACTTTTGCATTAACCAAATCACTTCTTATAAAAGTTGACAGTTATTTTGACAGCTGTCAACTGTCAAATTGTTCATTTGAATTCAAATGCGTAATGAGCGACCCCAAATACCTTTTTTCGGTCACTTTTATAAAAAATAAATCACTTTTCTTAAAGTTGACAGTTGGTTTGACAGCTAAAAACTGTCAAATTGTTAAATTGGCATCAACTTCGTTATCAGCGACCCCAAAAACCATTTTACAGTTATTTTTATAGAAAATAAATTACTTCTCATAAAAGTTGACAGTTGGTTTGACAGCTGTCAACTGTCAAATTGTCAATTTGACATCAAATTCGTAATCAGCGACCTCGAAAACCTTAAAAAAGTTTTTATTTATTTTTTTACTGTTCGGGTAATGTAAGATATTTTTTCTTTGTCTTAGGCGCCATCTTTAATACGCAATTTTTAATTTTTGAGAATTTTTCAAAATTGGGACCATAATTGTATTCATTGGGTCAATACACTTTAGATAGCGTGCATTAAAAAAAATTTTTGACACTAGCATTTGCACATGAGCTAACCGACTTTTTAAAACAATTTTTCCTATTTGCATAAACTTTCCATTATTTTTTATATTAAAAATTTGTTGTGTAGTTTACTTTTTTTGGTACCTTGACGGATTCTGAAGAAATGAAGTCAACTCCGATTAAAAAATATTAATATACAAAAAAGTTACAGTGGTTTGTTTGTGTAAGTTTAACGCAGTCTTTAAACGGTTAAGGAAATTGTGTCCCAGAATTGTTTGAAATTGAAAAAAAATTATACAGAAAGATTTTAACTATTTAGATACATAAAAACTTAATTTCACTTCAAAACTTCAATCTTCAAATCTTCATTCAATTTCACTTCAATTTAGATACATGAAAACTTAATTTCACTTCAAAACTTAAAGCCAAGTAAGTCTTTATCCATTATTACACCTAAAAGTTGTTCATTTTTAATAAGATTGATTAAAAACGGTAAAGGAATTTGCATTAAATTTTTAATAGAAAATTCCGTATATCCAGAGGTACATGAAAATGGCGTTCAATTTTTCCCTAGGGTAAAAATGAATAACTTTACTCCCTACTCTGAAAAATTTTTAAAAAATATAAATAAATGTTTTGCAATGAAATTAAGTAATGAGTTAAGTGAAAAAATGCTCGATAAAATGAAAGAAACTTATAAGGATAGTATAAAGAGACGGGTCGAATATAAACATAAAAGATGCTAGTATACAACTAAACATTTTAAATGTCAAGCGAGAATTTTGCAGAAGGTTCCAAATGTAAGAAACTAAGGTCGAACTTAAAAGGGCTGTCGTTTTTCGATAGAAAGACTGCATAGTATACTGACACAGAGAACGAGTCTCGTTTCGAAGCTTCTACAATATTCAGCGCGTCGAGGGATGCATTGCAGCAGAAATGGAGGAATGGCAACTTGGGGCTATCACTGAGAAAAAGATAGGACCTGAAGAACCAAGCTAAATAAAAGAGGATAGAAAAAAAGGAAGAATAATAAATAAAGAAAGTAAACGACAGCAGCGAAAATGCTCCGATAAACTAGAAACCATTTTCCGTTTTTCTTTGAAAGCTTTGATTCGATTCGAAATTTTTCGCATAACAATTCGCCGCTATTCTTTTGTAATATCGTTTTTCATGTTCAACTATAAAAAAAATTTCCTAGAATACCGCATAGACAGAAATTTATTGCTAAAGTATATAAGAATATAATATGCATGAAAATTTTATTAAAAATATAAATTAACATAAATAATATAAAAATTTCTCACAATCCGGAATTAATATCATTTTATAATTTTTTTAAAGTTTTAAATAAAAAAGAAATTATAATCATAAAATTATGAAGACAAAAATTATATTGTCTCATTAAAACTGCTATTATCTATCATAATTCTCCGATAATACTAAAAAAATATTTTCTATTCTTCACTAAGACTAAAGTTATATAGAGATTGTCACTAGGGGTACCAAAACTAAGGTTCACTTTTTTTTTACTATATACATAGGGGAGTGTGTCCAGTTGTGAGACACCTCCAGTTGCAGGATATATTTATCTTTTTCTAACAAGCATTCTCTACTAAAAACAATAACTAGAAACATTTTAATAATCTAACTAAAATTAATTTTCATTGTTGGTCGCAAAAGTTACATAAAAAATTTAAAAGTCTGATTATAAGTTGGTTTTACTACACAGAACAACCTTTCCAGCGTTTAGGTGATTGGACATGGCGCGTCTATATCACTACCAATTTTAAAGGTATGCTCATCTAATTTTGGGTGGATGGCATCTCCGAAAACTGTCGTTCCAGTAACTAGGTTAGTTTTTAAAACTGACTAAAAGTTCTGTCTCATTAAAATTGGAATAAAAAAATTCAAACATTTTATAGCAATAGTACCATATCAAATAGTATCCAGTACTATCACTGAAATTTTAGATATTCTGAAAAATTTTTGATTCTATAACTATTTTGCACTACTAATTCATAAATTATTGTGAATAAATTTACGGTTACAGTCTGACTGAAATTTATCTTTTCTACTAAAATAGAAAAGTAAAAAGGGTTTTTCATAAAAGGACTCATTTTAAGCCTAGGTTTTTTTCAGTGCTACAATAATGATACAAAAATTATAAATATTAAAAACATTTTTAGCTACTTAACATTTAATATTATTTATCAATAACTAAAAAAAAATTAAGAAGGAATTTTTTGTTTCCCCTAAACTACCGACACAAAAATTTGTTAAATTTCAATCTGTTTATAACTATCTTTTTGCCATTGAATGTGAAAATTAAATAGTATCAAACAGCATTTAATTATTCCAATACACTTGAAAATAATTTTCAAATACCAAACTCCTATTTATTCAGTTATTTTTTTCTGAATTTTAATTTTTAACTAAATGTTAAAACAAAGAATAATATAGTGTAAATTGTTTCTCTTTAACTTTATTTCTTTAAAACAATTTTTTTAAAAAGAAACAAATTCTATAAACTGCAATAGAACTAAATTTATGCATTTAAATTCAAGAATTTTTAGAAATAATTAAGTTTAATTTAAAATAAACGAGTTTTTTTATTTGAACACCAAAGTTCCTTAGCGAAAAAAGTTTGAGACTAATATTTCAAGAAATTAAAGTTTCATTTAAGCGTGTTTCAGATAATAATTCTTTCAAATTATATATTCTTTTTCCAACAAAGGAGAAATTTTCAAAGAAACTCTCAGTTTCCTCGAATACTATATTATATTAAGACATTATTATTATAAATATAAATGAATCTAACAATAATTTTCAAAAATTATACTAACATTTTATTATTAAAAATATATGAAAAAAATATAAGAAACTTTCATTATTATAGGATTCTTAAGGGGACAATACACACTAAAAAAAATTTTTTTAAGAATATAAAGAGATATCTAAATAAAACTTTCCACATTTCTTTTTACAACAAAATATTTTACAAACAATTTTTTTTCAAAAATTAACAAAATGGCTGCGTTTTTTCAAATTTAGCAGATTTTTGGTGCCGAAAAACCCTTGTAAATCAAAAAATTTATTAGCTATCGTTCTATTCATAGTTCACTCTATAGTGGTTTACACCACCTTTTTTAAAATTTTTTAGACGGTTCAGTGAGCCAAAATCACACCCGCCGTTATTTTTTTATGTTTTTTTTTCAAAAATCTGAAGAGGCTATAAAAACACGCCAAAAATTCCAAAAAATATTTCTTGTAAAATATTTTGTTGTGAAAATAAATGTGCAAAGTTTCATTTAGATGTATATCTCTTTTTATTCTTAAAAAAATTGCATTTAAAAAATTTTTTAGGGTGCAATGTTCCCTCAAAATAAAGAAAAATATAATATATTCAAACTGACTAAATAAAGTTTGATAAAGTATTTTATTTTATTTAAATAAATTTTTTGTCTCGAACCACCCTAATGTATATATAAATAAAATTTTAAAAACTTTGTAACTCATTATTAATATTTAAACGTTGTTTTTCAGTTATTAAAGATTGTTAAGTAAAATTCGGCTAAAAATGGGTAAGCATCAAAAAGTGAATGACTAATTTTTTATGAAAGTTTCAATAGCTTTCTTTCCGTGTATTCTTTTATCCCTTACTCTATAAAAAATGTTTTACCTTTAAATATCCAATACTTGGAAATTATGATTTTAATATAATCTACAAACATTTGTGTATAAAAAATTTAAATTTTTCGAAAGTTCACCGAAATTAAAAAAATTGGCGGCAAGTTTACATAGAAAGTTGTCAGTGTAAATTTTAATCAAGTTTACGGATATTTTTATACGTTTGGCAAGTGTGCATAAAACTTGCTGCAAAATATCATGCTATCTAGAGAAAAGTAATTAGTTGATCGTAAGCTCAACGATCCTCGATAATCAAAGATCCTACTCTAAAGAAATACATTAAATAATGATCCGTTAAAATAACTTTATACGTAACAATGCAAATGAATTTGATTCTTTACTAATGATATTTTGTTCTAAAATCACAGGATGAAAAAATTGATTGAAATGATAGGTTTAAGAGAATGTAAAGTTGCAATTTAATATTTTTTCTTTCAATTTCGTTTTGTTCTTTCTTAAAGTTTGAAGACACAAGAAAAGATTATTACTTATAATGGCAGTCTTCAATTATTTGCCAGTTAAAGGACTTCCCTTTCTTGTTTAGTGTCCTTTTTTACAATCTTTCCACTCTCCCCGCTTCCCACGAATCGAGCCCACGTGCACTCAACAAGAAATAAATTATCCTGTCTATAAAGGATGAGGACTCCAAACCAATGGAATCGTGAGGACGCCTCGTTGTCTTCGTGACTCAAAACTTTACTCGTTATATGAGACGCCCTCGCACAACTGTCTCTCAAATCTCAATCAACGATCTCTACTAAATCTAAAAGAATCCTTTTTTCCTCTCAATTTTCATTTTTTATCAACTTGAAAATTTACAAGTTACAATTTACCAAAAACAAAAGTATTTTTTTTTATCTTGTTGAGCGGAAAAATTTTTTTCATTGCAAACAAAAAACATTGCGCAATAATATAAAATGTAGAAAAGAAATTCGGTACTTCGTGAACGTTTGTGAAATCATTAATTTGTAGATTATTAAAAAAGTTTACGCTACACTTTTAGGAAAGAGAAAGAGAGAAAACGCAAGTATTCCCTTCATTTCAAAGACTTTTTTTAGTACACCTCTAAGAAGATGTTTCATAAAGTCAAAGAGCAAGTTTTACACTCCAAGATAAGACGAAGGATTCCCCAAGAACACTTCGTTCTGAATTCTCTCGGAAACGAGACTCTTGTCAGTAAAAAAAAAAAAAAAAGGAAGAAAAGTTTCAAATAAAGTTGCTGCATTCAACGAGACGTATCTTTAACATTCTCTGTAGCTTATCATTTCGCATGAAATAAACGGCGTTTCTTGAAGAAAGCAAGAGTCGACAATAAATATTGAAAAAGATCTGCGGACAGGTACATAAACTTGAGCTATTCATTTTCATATTATTACTGCGGGTATTCATTAAAGATTTTCTGCAGCTACTTTTTTTTGAAAAATAAAAATTTATTCGAATTTTCTTCAAAAGATTTGAAAATATAATTTTCTTTTATATGTGCTTTATATGTGGTAAAAATTTCAGCAACTTTTACAGTTATTTTTCAGTGAAATTTTGAAATTTTAATACAACCAGTACTAAATATACAACCTCATGAAAAGTGGAAATTGAAAGCTGAAATTTTCTTTTATTTGTGTTTTAAATGCGAATATAATTTCAAAATTTTCTTTGCAATTCCTGAAAGAATCAGGATTTAAAAATAAAAGAAAACTATATTTCTATTTACGTTTCAACAGCTCATTTGACGACTTAAAAACTTTTAATGATTTATTTTCGATTTTGCTTATCGAATACGATGACAGTTTTAATAAATTCAGAATGGCGGATCCAATATGTCGGACGACGTTTTTAAAAATTCATTAGATTCACTTGAAATTTGTTACTCTGTGTTTTTTGGGGTCACTGATTACGAATTTGATGTCAATTTTTTAAAATGCAAAATATTAAAACCAATATGGAAGTAAAAAATTTTTAAAATTCTGATTTTTTATGAATCTTGGTATCTGAAGATCAAAATGGCCGATCCAAAATGTTATTTAAAAATTCAAAAATTGGTGATTTTTATAAAACTTGGTGTCTGGGTGATTCTTCTGAAAGTGACATTTTTCATGTCTCGATTAATTTTACAAAAACTGGTATCTAATAATTATTATCAATTTCCATAATAGAAATTTAGCACTTACTTATCATTTAAAAAAAAAAATTGGACAAGTGCGAGTTGTACTCGCACTGCAATGGCGGGTTCCGTACACAAATATATTAAAACAATTCTTGAAACATTTATCGGTAATTGGTAGAATTAAAATAAAAAAAAATATATTAAAATTATTTGATAAAAAAATTACTAAAAAAAATTAAAGTGTTGTATATGTAAAATTGTGAACAATAATAAGTAGAGGAACAAAATTTTCAAAATTAGTTCCTCTGCTTATTATTGTTTACAATATTAAATATACAATACTTTAATTTTTTTTAGTTATTTTTTTATCAAATAATTTTAATATATTTTTTTTTTATTTTAATTCTACCAATTACCGATAAATGTTTCAAGTATTGTTTTAATATATTTGTGTACGGAACCCGCCATTGCAGTGCGAGTACAACTCGCACTTGTCCAATTTTTTTTTATTTTTAGTTAAGAAATTAAAGGGAGAAAACAATCTCTCATTTATTCTCTTGAAATTTCGCTCGTCCTTAAAATATTTAATGCCATACGTGTTATAACTAAAAAAAAAAAAAAAAAAAATTTAAAGTTTCTTAAATAAATTTTTTGTCGTCAAACTGTAATAATACATTAGTGTACCAATTTTCAGCTAATTAGGTCAAATAATGTAAAAGTTAAAAAAAAAAAAATTTTTCAAAAATTTTTTAGTTTTCTTGACAACACTATGAACATTATTACATATCAAGTTCTCTATATTTTTCCTGTAATATTCGAGTGAAAATACACCAGCATGCAAAATTTCAGCTCTCCATGTCGAATAGTTTAGAAGTTAAGGGGGGGGGGGGGGGGAATGGGCACTTTTTATGCATTTTTGGCCAAAAATCTTGTTATTTCCTTGGCAACGCTATGCCCATCACGTCCAATCACATTCGCTATATTTTTCCTGTAATCTACGAGTGAAAATACATATCTGGACCAAATTTGAGCTCTTTAGGTCAAATAGTTTAGCCGCTAAGGGGGGGGGGGACACGATTTGGCTACGGACACAAGAGTCTCACCAATAGGGTTCCGCCGATACACCGTAGGTGTACAGAACCCAAAAAATTAAACAATTTTATTCAACTGAATTTATGCAATAATTAAAATAATTTCATCTCCGAAGCCTTTTTAACATGTCTCCAATAAGACTTCTATAAAGAAAACTATATTTATATGGTTTTTTTGAACTCTTAGAATCTTTTTTCAGTTTTAGATTAAAATTACTTCACGATGATTACTGGTATTTTTATTTTTTATACATTAAAAATATCCTAAACAAAATTTTAATGGACATTAAAATAAAGTTGAGAATCTGATGTTTAATTTGCCCATATGTTATTTGTGAAGAGGAGGAAAATTATTGCTTTTATAAATAATCAAATTTTACATATTGGCCCGAATAAAAATTCAATTTCATCTCCGAAGCCTTGCTTTTTATTAAATAAACTTTAACGAAATATTTTGACGATAATATAAAATTACGGTAAGAAATTTGTAGATATATTTTACTAAAAAATATATTTTCAATCTTCCCTAATGTGAATAAATGTGAAAAACAATTTATTTTTTATTTCCGAAGCCTTTTTCTTGAAATATGGGAATTTTCATTTGTTTTTAGTATTTATCTGCATTGTTTTAAAAAAATTAACCCAAATAACAATCAAATCAGATACTTCAACTAGATTTATATTTAAATCGAACTGAATGTATTTGGTTTTAAAATATGCAAATTATTATATTTTTATAGCAGTATAATTTTATTGTAGATTATGTAAACGATATTAGCGTGTATTTTTAAAATAAAAACTCACAAATCAAATAAAACTAATCTAATACAGCAACATAGTCAATTTTCTTCAAAGAAGAAAAACTTTAATATTTTTTACAATTAATTTTGCGCAACTCTAAAATCTTACTCTTGAGTATGAAATAAAGTAGTTTCAATAAAAAAAACCATACAATTAAAAAAATAAACTGAAAAATTGAAGTTTAAAAGTATAGCACTTTTAAAAAAAATTACCCATCTAGAGATTTTTGAGGTCTATGATCACAGATGTGATGGGAGATTTTTCAAATTTGAAATGTCTAATCTGATAAAGTACAATATTAGTAAACGCCATGTTGGATTCGCTATTTTAAATTTTTAAATACTGACATCATATTCGTAATCAGCGACCCCAAAAACCCCCGAGTAACGAATTTCAAGTGAATCTAATGAATTTTTAAATAATTTGTCTCAGACACCCGCAGTGCAGACATTGCATATATATCTATACTTTAAACTAATTTTGTATTTAATTATTAAAAAAATAATTTTTTTAGTGAAGAAATTGTTTTTATTTAACATAAATAACGTAGTTCTGGAGCGCTGAGACAAAATTTTAATATTTATTTGACTAAAATGAAAAAATGTGTAGTCGTGGGTACCCGGGTATGAACACAAGGGTTAAATAAAAATTGTTTGGCACATGTAAATATTTATATACCTATACAATAGTCAAGTAATTCATTGTTTGAATAAAATAAATTTTTTGTTCATTGCAGCATATTACAGCTCACTCAGTGGTATTTTAATAACGGGATTATTTCCTTCCCAGAGGAATATGCTGTATTATACATATTTTTCTGGTGATCTATAATAATAATAATTTACGGTGTATGAAACGACAGTCTTGTCATGCATATATTTACTTTTCAATTTGTTTATACTTTGTTTCTATAGGATATTTCCGTTTATATATTCAATACACAGAAATGCAAATAGAGAAGTTTGACATGAAACCGCACTCCCAAATCGCTCCATCAAGATGTTTATAGACTATTTTTCTACTTTTATATCCGATTTTAAAACGTCTAGAAAGTGCACTTTTACGATCCCTTCGAAACTGTCATATGTTGTATGAATTTTTATGAAAAGTGAAAATTATAATACCTAAACATCTACTACAGACATAAACAAACACATTTGCTTTTAGTAACACTTCTTACAAATTTTTTTTCAAAATATATTACGCAGTCAATTTTCTAAAATTTAAAAATTTTTGCTCAACCTTTTTTTAATTAAATGAGATATTATTTCCTACAGTAGTTATATTAAACTAATATTTTAGTAAAGAAAAATAGACAACAAATTTGTTGGAATCGTTAACAAATAAATTAATTTTTTACTTTCCCATCAGACGAGATAATATTAATTTTATTATATTATACAAAAATTGTTGCTATATTAATATTTCTTTTAAAGATATGATACCCACATTAAAATTCAGAGAGTTGCCAACCTCTCATGATTATATATTTATACATATATAGTAATATAATATATGTATGAAAAAGATAACTGCTTGAAAGATTTATTATAATTCCAGCAAAAAGTAATTTAAATACCCCTCTTTGAAGCACGTTTAATTCATCTGGAAATGAAGTCCGCTTCATTTCCGGATGCAGCAAGCTAGTTTCGCCAAAGGCACTTAAAAAGTGCAATTTGCACTTAACATCCTTGATAGTTTAACCCGAATTGCGTTGGTTGACTGGACATGAACATTACATGTAGGTTGAAGAAGAATATGTCCCCACATATACGTGCTGGTTTTCCTCTGATTGGAAACAACGAAACTCAATATATCTATGCGGGTTTTCATACTTTTGGTACTTTTCACTAATTTATCAATCACATCAAATTAATTATATAATTAAAAACAATCATTTGAATATGTGACGCGTATACCTAAGAAAGGTACCTAAGAACCAAAAACTTTTAGATTATTTTTATTACTTTTGGAGTAAAAGTACAGACAGAAAATCAATGTAGGAATAAATAATTATATTATTTATTAAATAAGTTCATTTATTCGATATAGATGTCAAATATTATAAAGTTCAATAACAAAATGATCGTTACGCGACTAATTAACATTTGTGAAAAACAATCGTCTTATGCACTCAGCAAAGCGGGCTAAACCATCCTGTCAGCCAGGAGAATTTTTTTTCTAAATATTTCTTTTTACAAAATTTGAAATTGTTTACGTGCATTTTGGAGAACAAATAAACGAACTGAAGTATGTCATTTTATAATTAACTATAATAATTTTCGAATTCTTTCATTCAGTTTGTCCAGATCCTGTATATTCTGTCCGCAGTGAGAGAGAAAGGTCGATAGAGAGAAAGAGAGGGAAGTATCGCCTGTCCTTTTAGTTTAGAGTAGGAGCGAAAGAGAGACGAATATTATTATTATATCTATATATATTAAGTTAGTCTTTCCTTATATATTCTGTTCATAGTGAGAGAGAAAGAGAGGGAGGGAGGTATTGTCTCTCCTTTTAGTTTAGAGAAGGAGCGAAAGAGAGACGAATAGTTAAGAAAGTAATGCCCACTTTTTGGGTTTAGAAGGGGGTATCATGTTTTCTCCATTTTCCGTGTCAGGTAGAAAGAGAGGAACAGAATTTGATAGGGGAAGGAAAAGTGGGGAATTTTACTTTCAAGCCAAAATACGAAATGGGCGTCTTATTTCCTTATTGGCTAATTATTTTTCTTTTTTCACTCACAGATAGATTAACTTAAGGAGTAAAAGAAAGGAAGATCGAGAACGAGGTATGAGTGAGAGGTATGAATTTTATCGTTGTTCCATAAACCAAATGGACAATTTTTCATCAATTTTTGACTCCCACCCGCCTCCAGTTGTGGACAATCGCAAATATTTTAAAAAACTAATTCGTATAATTATTTAAGATTCAATTATCTTCGAACAATGGGTAAGGCTTTCTGAAGTGTACCGATAGTTTTTTAAGCCTGTTACGCGCTGTAAAAAAGACATGGAGCGTGCAGTTTCGCTGCTGTCACACTGCCGCGTTACATGCGTTGAATTTATTTCAATTTGTTAGTTAATGCTTTATTTATTAAGCATTTGATACATAATTTCAAAAATTTTAATTAAAATTAAACTCAAAATGGCGGATCCAATATGGCGAATAATATGGCGCTTAACAAAAATATAGCTTTATTTTGTAAATAAAATGCGGGCCCAGAAATTTTTTTTTGGAATAGTTCCACATTTTACGTAGAATAAAATGCTGTAAAGAAAATTTATTTAATTATCTCAATTACTTTTAAAATGTAGTGTTTCAATGAAATTAAAATACCCTTCGCAAATCATGAGTACACTTCAGAAAGCCTTACCCCAATGTAAATGAGAATTTATAAATTATTTACTTTTTGGACTCATTGATTTTTTTGAGAAATTGTTGTCCTGTTCATAATTAAAATTCTACAAAAATTTGATCATTTTTATTAATATTTTTTAATAAAAATTCTATTATTTGTAAAAGATTTTACCAAATTTTCAATGTTTTCTTTAAAAAAGTTGTTGTATAAATAAAAAAACTAATTAATTTTTTCATGAATGTCAATTAAAATTTTAAATATAAATTTTTATTCCAAAATCCTTATTCTTCGCCATGTCAAAGATGTTTTTGTATGCGGATAAGCAATCGAATGATTTAAATGTTTACTTATTTGCATTTTTTAAAAAATACAAACAAAAATGTATTTTGTGTTGCTGATCACAAATTAGATATCAAATTTTCAAAATTCAAAATGGCGGATCCAACATGGCGGAAAAAATTTTTTTATTTTATTTTTTTTTTCGGCCACCATATTGCATCCGCCATTTTTAATTTTAAAAAAATTATGTCATATTCGTAATCAGCGACCCCAAAACCCCCTCGTAACGATTTTCAAGCAAATCCAATGATTTTAAAAAAATAATGTCCGCCATATTGGATCTGCCATTTTGAATTTTAAAAATCTGATTGAATATTCGTAATTAGCGACCTCGAAAACCCCCGAGTAACGATTTTTAAGCAAATCCTAAGATTTTTTTTTAAATTTCGAAACTTGTGAACAAAAACTTAAAATGCGTTTTTCTCAAAATGTCTTTTTTTGATCTGGTAAGAGTGATATCTCGAATTCTTCTGAAGCGATTATAAAAAATCAATGGGCTTTTGATTCAGCGTCATCAAGCCTATAAGTGGAACCTCAAAAACTGGAAAATTTCCAACTCTCTTTATTTTATAAGAGAAATTCTGAATAAAAACACCTTTTTTTGCATATTTTGGGGAAAAAGTACTCTAAAAAAAGGGGAGGAAGAAAATTCCACTTTTTTGAGGTTCCACACCTAAAGATATATCTAACGAAGAGAATGTCACTTCGTTTTTGGTTTTATCTGTTATAGAAAATTTGGAATCGATCTTACCACCGAAAATGGGCATTTTCGAAAATGGCGTATATCGCCGCCATTTTGAAATTAAAATGGAAAAAATTTTTTTTTTACAAATTCTTAAATAAATTATTTATTACATGTAAAAGAAATTTTTTAAGTAAATGACATAGTTATTTTAATAATATATACCCTTGTTGCTTAATATAATATTTTTACAAGATTAATGATTAGGTACAATTTTATTGTGTCATTTGAAGAAAAAGAATAGATATTAATCTTATTTAAAATTGTTTGAGTCTTTATTATGAAAAAATTGATGCAATATTCAAATTTTTATTTCGACAATTACACAATTACACCTCCATTTTTAAAATAAGGATTTTTTTTGCAAATGACCGACAAAATGGGCTTTTTTCATTTTTCTAAAGAACCAATGAAATCTAACAGTTAAATTATCGATAAATTAATGAAAACCGCAAATTCCTGGTAATGAGAAAATTATAAAAAAAACATGTTTCCCGACATGAATTTTTAGGGAAATAAGAATTTAATATAAGTGAAGAAAATTTTAATTTCCTTAAAATAAAAAAACTTTTTTATTTTTACAACTCTTTTTAGTTCATTTATTTTATATTTCGACTGACTCGATTATAAGATTGCAAACTTTTTTTTATATAAAGATACTATTGCACCAATTGAACCTTTTGCGACAACGTCATCGAATTACGATAAAAGTAGCCATGGTTCCTCGAAACGTCCAGAAAAGAAGAAAGAAAGTGCAAGAAAATTTGATATCCGCATTGCAAGCCTTAACTACCAAGACAGAAAATCTGGTATTTCAATAATTATAGAAAAAATTACTATTTACATGAAGAGAATAATTTAAGAAGGGAACCAGTCAAATTTTAACTTATTGAAATTATTGCTGTTTGCCCCATACGCTCATTTTGAGAATAAATGTTAGTTTAAAAATAAGGTATGCTACACATGGTTGTTTTGAAATTCTAAACAACAGTTTTGACAATCTCGCCATTTCGGAGATATTGACATCTGTTTGTCCTACTCTCCCCAAATATTATAATATTATTTTAATGATTAACCCATTAACGCCTGAAATAAGAAAATTAAAACACTGTTACCAGAAACTAGCTTTAAATGATGCTTTGTCGACTTCACTCCCGCCTCCCACAATTCGCCAAAATGCGGAGAGTACGCAGGAATGAAATGCCAAGAAATACCCAAATTTTCGATTTTTTCAGTCAGTTCGTTGACTTTATCAAGTAAAAATTTACCAAGTTGCTCAAGTTCGTTTCGTGCCCCAACAAATGTAGTCCCGTTGTCAGAATAAATGTGACAAGGTTTTCCGCGCCTGGCAATGAAACGTCTTAGGGTTGCGATAAACAACTCTGTCGTTAGGTCAGTTACAAGCTCTAAATGTAAAGCTTTTGTAGAAGAGGATACAAACAGGCAAATGTAGCATTTACTAGTTTTTGGATTTCGACCCTTTTTGTCTTTTATGATAAAAGGGGCAGCGTAGTCGACACCCGTGTTGTAAAAAGGGGGAGTAGGAGAAACTCTCGGTTTTGGTAAATCGCCCATGATTGGAGTTATGCTCCTGGGATTGGTTTTAAAACATATGACGCAATTTCAAACCACATTCCTAGAAAGATTTCGTCCTCCTAAAACCCAATAACGTTCACGAATTGAGGCCAACAATAATTGTAGACCAGCGTGGAGAAGACGCTTATGCTCATTTTCAAAGAGCATTTTTGAAAGGCCAACAATAATTGTAGACCAGCGTGGAGAAGACGCTTATGCTCATTTTCAAAGAGCATTTTTGAAAAATCATCAGAAGCAGCAAGTAAAATCGGGTGTTTTTTGTCAATGTCATATTCCGAATTGTTGAGCCTACCACCAACTCTTAGGACACCGAAATCATCTAAAGAGGGGTTCAGAGGCACTAAAGGTCCCTTTTTTATACGGATTCCGTTAGATAGCATTTCTATCTCTTTTTCAAAAGTTTTGGTTTGTGATATCTGAGCAAGAGCGATTTCAGATTTGAGGATTTCCGAGGAAGTTAATGATCCATCTAATTTTTCATTTTTTGATTGACAATTGTTTATGAATCTCTTGCAGTATGCAAAGATTCTTATTAACTTTTGTAAATTTCGAGAACTTTTGAGAAGAAAATCCGTGACGGTTTCATTTACTGTTAAATGGCAATACTTTTTTAATCCTGGCACTTCCCGAGACAAAATAGGCATAGAAGGCCACATTGATTTGTTTTCGACCAAAAATTGAGGACCCTCCCACCATAATTAATTTGCGAGAAGATTTGCGAGAAGGTTTGGCGAGATTCCACGAGATATACAGTCTGCCGGGTTATTTTCGCTGCGCACGTGATTCCAAAAATTGATGTCTGTCAAATCCTGTATTTAAATTACACGATTGGCAATGAAAGTTTCGAAGGTGTTTGATTGTGAATTGAACCAGCACAAAACTATTGTGGAGTCACACCAAATGTAAGTTTCATCAATTGTCATATCGAGAGCCTTTGTTACTTTTGATACCAATTTGGCTAATTCTAATGTACCGCAAAGTTCAAGTCTAGGAATAGATTGCTTTTTTAAGGGAGCTACCCGAGACTTTGAGCAAAGTAATCAGACAAAGACATTGTTTGATTTGTCTTCACATCGAAGGTAAACGCAGGCTCCGTATGCACTTTGGGTAGCATCGGAAAATCCATTAATCTGAATGCTTGTGACCTCAGGACAAATGACACATCTAGGAATCTTGATCAAATTTAAATCGTGGAGTTGTTTTCTAAATTGCAACCACTGAGAACTAATTTCAAAAGGAACACTTTCGTCCAAAGAAAGTTTTTCAAGCCACAATTTTTAAAGTAGAATTTTTGAAATTATAATGCAAGGTCCTAGAAGGCCTAACGGGTCAAAAATGCGAGATATTTCTACCAAAATTTGTCACTTCGAAATTCTTTCGTTTTCTGGAAAGCTTACCGAGTAGTTCAAAAAATCCGAACTGGCCTGCCACCTTAGACCAAGAGTTTTGATTTGTCCGTCGTTTGAGAAATTAACCATTTCAGAGCCATACTCAAGATTTTTAAAATCTTCGATAACACGTGGATTATTTGAAATCCATTTCCTGAGCTCGAAGCAACCTCTCAACAACACTTGATGAACCTGTTTAGCAAGACATTTTGCCTCCTTGACGGAATTTCCTCCTGTAACAAGATCGTCTACATAAAAACTATTTCGTATAACCTTTGATGCTTCCGGAAATTCTGTTTCACATTCGAGAGCTAATTGTTGCAAACATCTAATTGCAAGGTACGACGCTGCTGCTGTTCCATAGGTAACAGTATTCAGCTCGTATACTTTTATTGGTTGATTGGGATCGGGACGCCATACTATGCGCTAAAGCGAACGTTGATCAGGTGTAATGAAGACCTGCCTATACATTTTAGCGATGTCTCCACAAATTACGAAAAGATGGAGTTTCAATTTAGCTTTCGAGGCGAACGGGCGTATTTACAAACACGCTCCGACAATTGTGGCTTCACGAAAATAAGATTCTTAAATCTGTTAAATTTTTGTAATACAGCAAATTTTAAGTTAGTTTTTTCACCAATAATTGTTAAACAAAAATAAGGGCAATTAAATCGAAACATTAAATAAAGTTTTTATAGTATAAGAATTTTCATCTTGTTTCAAAATGAAATTAGTGAATCTAATACAATGTTTTGAAACCTTTACTTTGTTTTGATGTGCTATTTGTGATTTAAAAGCAATTAAAGATGAATGAAAAATCTACAGAGAAATTACTAAAAATTATCAGTGAAAGCATTGCAGTGATTGGAAGTGATGTTAAGGATCTGAAAAAATCAAATGTGAATTTGTGTACGGATGTGCAACAAATAAATCAAAAATTTACAAATTTAGAAAACAATCAATCCAATTTTGCTCGTGAACTACAAATTGTTAATCATAAACTTTCGAAATTAGAAGAGACCTTGAAGGCAAAAAATGTAGTGCTTTTTAATATAAAAGACGAGGATAAAATAAAGATCTGTTTGCAAGTATTATGGATATTTTCGAGAAAATCAATTTTGAAGTACCAGAATTATGTATAGATTCAGTTTTTCGACTCGGAAAAGTTGCAGGAAATAGACCTGTGTTGATCCGCTTTATTGCCAGCAGATGGAAAAACCTATTATTCGGTAAAATCAGTGAGCTGAGGAAAATCAACAATTTAGAGGATCTCAGAAAGATGTCAAAACCTCTCCCGGGAAAAACAAACCAAGAAGAGAAACCAGGAAAATTTGATGCGAAACAGCCCAAAAGTTCCAGAACCGAAAAACGTACATCCTCCCGCCGAAATCTTCTTCAAAATTTTCAAGATGGACCACCGATATCTGAGTACTTTACACCTCCACGTGGAACAAATTTAACAAATAAAAAAAACTAGAAAAGGAGACAAAATTTTATCAGCGTCTTTCAAGAGGAAAACAATTACGAAAAGATATTTTCTAAATCTAATTAAAATCGAAAAAGGTCGTCCTGCAATACAGGCCCGACCACTTGAAGATTATTTAAAGATATCCCGCTTGTTGTTGGTGCCGAGGCATTAAAAACCGCCCTCAATCTTGTGGAAAGGCTATCATAATTTATTATGCAGAGACCTAGGTCCAAATACTTAGACATGAACGCATTGTAATCGAGCTTCAAATCGGGATTCTTTTCCAATTTTTTCTCTAATTTTAAGAATCGACGCACAGCTTGCTCTCGAGAATCTCCTAGCTGATCTAGGTTTCCCTTGAATAGAATATCAACAACAAACCGACCATCATCTTCTCTCTTGAAAGTTTTAATAAAATGAGATTCACAAAGTTTTTCTTCAATAGATTTTGAGACATTAACTGGAATTTCTTCCAACTCCCAAAATTTAGCTAACTGATTTTTCAAGTCCAAATTTTGAATCAAATTACAATTAGATAAATAAGACTGATTTTTGGAGAGAGATTGGGGCAATAGACCTGCTAAAATCCATCCCAATCTTGTTTTTTGTAAAATTAAACCATCGTCGTTCTAATTTACTTGTCCTATACAAATTAAATTCCAGAAAACGTTGTTACCTATCAAGATGTCGACTTTCTCTGGTTTTGCGAAGTGAGGATCAGCCAATTTGAGGTGAGAAGGAATTTTTGAAGCAATAGTGCTAATAACTGAATTTGGGGAGTGAGTTGTAATTTCTGGTACTACTAAACATGAAACCTTAAACTCATAATTTCCCTGTTTAGACGCAATTTGAACGTTGCATCTGTGCTTGATGTTTAAAGCTAAATTATTAAAAGCGTTTAAATTAACTTCAATGGGTAATTTTGTAAGTTTAAGTTGATTGCAAAGTCTTTCCGTAATGAGGCCTGTTTGGGACCCGTTGTCCAAGATCAATCGAGCAACAGCTGAATTTTTGTTTGAGCCTTTTACCAATACCAAAGCTGTAGATAAAATGCCATCGTGTTTTATATCAACGCTACACAAATTTACACTTCTTGTTTCGTTAGAAATTGAAGGACGCGATATTTCTACTGAATTGTTTTTATCGAAATGGAGCAAAGTGTTATGCTTCGCTTGACATTTTTTGCAACCATCAGCTTTACACTCCATGATAAAATGATTCGGTCTAAAGCAGTTAAAACAAATTTTAAAAGATCTAATCTTTTCCGATCTTTGTTGAGGAGACAGCTCTAGGAATTTGGGACAGTTCTGAATATGATGGTCACCACTGCAAAGATTACAACTAATTTTCTTCGTGAAAAACTATTTAACTTTCGAATGATTGTCACTATTGGAAATTTCGTTTTATTATTTTTGTCTAAATGCAAATTGTTTATTTCTAGGGTTTCTAACATATCCGATCTATTTTTTAAAAAACGTTTCAGATCTTCAAGACTACGATTTTCACCGGTGTTTCTTTCTTTTTCCCAAGCTCGAGCTGTAATTTTATCTAATTTTGTAGCGACAATATAAATCAACAAAGCACCCCAATGCTCTGTGAATTGTTCTAAAACACTTAAGGCTCTTAAATGTTTGTTTAGTGTGTCTAGGACTTTTCGAATTTGGAAGGCGCTTTCCTTTTGAACAGGTTCCATATTAAATATCGCTTTAATATGATTTTGTACTAATAAACCTTTGTTATCGAAACGACTACACAGGGCTTCCCAAGCTACCGCGTAATTAGCCGCAGAAAATTCGAGCGATTTGATTATTTGCTCTGCACTACTTTCAACCGATGCTCTCAAATAGGGAAATTTTTAAATATCGCTAATTTGATTATTTTCGTGAATAAAAGATTTGAACGTATCCCGAAAACCTAACCACTCTGACAAATCACCTTTGAATTTTGGCAGTTCTATTGTTGGCAATATTACACCTGTTGATTGAATCGCGTTGAGGTTAGGATTACCTACAATCCCGTCAGGTTGAGGAAGACCTTGATTTGGCTGCAACGGGACTACCTGTTGTGGACCTTGAGCAACTTGCATTCCACGAAGCAAAAAAACGTTTGCCTGAGACGTAACCTTAAAATATTCAAGTTCAAAATATTCGCGATAAATAATTGTATCATCTTCATTGTCAGTTAATTCTTCTAATTCCTCTTGAATTTTTTCGTATTCAAGAAAACATGCATTTAAGTGATCTAATCTATTCTTTAATTCGATTTTCTTAACTTCCGGCAAAGCAACATTAACGTCCGCGTAAGTTTCCTCGATATTATTTAAATATTTTGTAAAAATTGTCAATCTGGATTTTCTAGAACCGCGATTTCTAATTAATTGTGCTTTAGTTGACATTTTGAATAAAGTTTACTGAATCGAAAAGAAAGGAATAAGAAATTGGAATGCTCACGTGACCTAACTTTGTGTGATGGCGTCGGTATCCTTCCACGGCGAAAATTGTCAAAACAGCGTTGATGCTCAGCACGACGAAATGTTTCCTTTTTTGTTCCAGATCCAAAAGGCAGCGCAATGTAGAGAAGGTTGATCGATATAGATTTTCAGCGAAAATTAATAATTTCTTGACAAGTTGTCTTTGATCGACAAACGAAGAATTTGTTCACAAACGAGATAAAAAAAAGTATCTTTAGTCAGAGCACATGGCGATAAATTTGGCGATTTTACTATTGAATGTTCTTGACAGTTTTTGCTTGGTGCAATAACAATTTTATTTCACAATATCAACTTGTTTTTCAAAAGTTGTTTTCAATAACACTATTTTCTGTGTCTTTGTAACGACACCACTACGATCGAGAAATTCACAAAAAATAACGCATTATGCGAAAAAACGTGTTGCTCTTTGGTGGCAAGTTTGTAAGTTCATTTTGTTCACTTTTTAAACAAATTTTTGTTCACAAAAACCAGAAATTGAAGTTCAATTAACTTTTAACACAAAATAATCCGGCTCGAAGTTCCATGTTTTTGATTATAGCTGGATTTACACAATTTTCGGGTAAAAATAAAAGAGCGTGCGTTTTCATGTGACAGTTTAATTCGCCATAACAAATGGTACAGTAAGAAGAAAGTGTGGTGGCGCTGTAAGGCTCGCGCGGTAAAATCAAAAGTTTTAAATTCAAAACAAATATTAAATTTGCAAAAACAGTAATTTACAAATTGAAAATTTAAATTTATTATAATTATTATATGTGATATTTTTTATTAATAAAAATAATTTAATTACAATAATCTTTTCAAAATATTTTCGAATAATAATTTAGCACACTAATTTCAAAAGTATTCTGCTAAAAGAATTATTTATTTATTAAATATTTTATTTATTCCCGTGTGGAAATTGCCAAGGTTTGCCAATATTGATTATTGGGTCTATAATGGTCCTGGCTTGGAATGTACCTTAACCTGGCCCTAGCTTGGTAATAGCTAGAGCTTCTTGTTAGATTATAAGTTATAAATATATTTAAAAATATGTATCAGTAATTGTTTATGTGTAATTTGAAGTAATATTTAAACATCTCATAGCAAGATTGAGACAATATTTAACTGAAATGTTTACTTTTAACTTTTCATTTGTAAAATTTGACATATTATCAGTAGAATTCTACTAATTTCTATTATCAGAATTGAGTTACTGATAATTAGTAGAAAGTTACTGATTCAATTAGTAAAATATAAGTTACTGATTCAATCTGTTGTACAAAAATATGACATAGTCAAATTTACTAATTTATCAGTTGAATTTAAAGGTTATGTTGATTTCTCCTTGGGCACCAGTATATTTACAGCATATCCTTAGTTCCGAAGCTTATGAAAGTTAAAATAAATCTTTAAATGTCTGCAGTTTTTCAATGTTGGGCGCATAAGTTGACTAAACATTGCATGAATGTTTACAATTTTCTTTAATTTTTTAAGTTTTTCAAAACTTTTTAAAATTTTCTTTAAACTTTCTCCTTTAAAGAAAAAATTCATTTAAATTAAAAAAAAATTTTACTTTATGCAATGTTCAGTTAACTTTTGCGCCCGACATTGAAAAACTGCTGACATTAAAGATTAATTTAAAGTTTCATGAGCTTTGATTTAAGCTTCAGTTAATTAACTCAATTAAAATTTTCGTTACAATATATTTTTCAAGTTAAATTTTTAAAACCGTTCACGGATTTGTTAACTTCTGTTAAAATCATATTTTGTTGAATGAAACTGAACTTTCCAACGTTTACGTCGACGAAATCAGATAAAAACTTCAATTTTTAAATAACAATTGACTTTCCCTCCCCGATTGGATTAAAAATCTATGCAGGATGTAATGAAAAGAACAATTAAGTTCTTTTTATCAGAAATTATTTGCATCTTGATCTTTAAAAAAATTCTTTTCTCATTTTGCGCCAACGAAAATGTTACTGACTTCAGTTTTATTATTTTGAGGCATTTATAATGGAATAGTTCATATGACTTATGATGACAAGAATAACCTGAAGTATCATGCAACGCATCGTACCGAGCGAGCGTGGTTAAGTGGTTAGGTTATCGGTTTACGAATGTTAGGGTCGTGCGTTCAACTCCCAACGTGTGGGGATTTTTTCTCTGTTAGTATATAGGAATTAAGTATTATAAATTACATGATAAAAAAAGTAGGTAAAAAAAAGTTGAAATAATGAATCTCAATAATAATAAATAAGAATAAATAATTTTTTTTAAATAGTTAATTAAACTGTTCCTTTTATTGAGCCTAACTAGATTCTCTAGGTAGAACTAGGATAGAAGAGCGTGACGTTTCAACCTAGGGCCTACAAGGATAAACAAGCTAGGACCAAGTTAATAAAGGGGAAATCTAGGTAGAACCAATAAAGGGCCATTAGAAAATTTCCACACGGGTTAATTTATTTAGGTATTAATTGAATATTTATGATTCGAAATATCTGTCTTTTTCGACCTTGTATCTGATGATTATCGAATTTTAATTGTATTTATGTTGAAAATTTATGAAAAAATTAATTTTGCGGTTATTTTCCCTGCATTTATTATTATTAATTATAAAATGACTTACTTCAGTTCGTTCATTTGTTCTCGAAAATGCACGTAAACAATTTCAAATTTTGTAAAAAGAAATATTTAGAAAAAAAATTCTCCTGAATGTCAGGATGGTTTAGCCCGCTTGAAAATTATGGGATTTTTTCTTCATATTGATGAGAATTTATGGTAAAAATTAGAAAAAATGTGGGGTTTTTGAGAAAATCGACATAATTTTTTTTTAAAAACTATCTTTTATGTCGTTAATTTTGAATTTTTTTTCCAAATTGGATTTTGAAGAGGACTAGCCCATCTACAAGTTTCAAGAAAAAATTTTTTATTATACTCATTAGAAAAAAAATACAAGCGAAACCATTTTTTTTCAATGTTTTTTCGAGTTTCACCACTGAAACTTTAAATATGCATAACTTCTTTCAAAATAGTTTTTATGAAAAATAAAAAATACGGGTCCCTTATTTTTCATGTAGAATAAAATATTTTAGGGTGCGTTCATAAATGATGTCACGCAATTTTTCGGGATTTTAGACCCTCCCCCCCTCCCCCTGTAACGCAATTTCATGAAATTTCACATTTAAAAATTCATTGTGTCAAGTTTATTTAAACCCTATCAGCAGTTAAATCCATGACTTGAAGTTGGTCAGTCTGCCTGATTTGAAATGGATTCAGCCTATTACAAATTAATAATCTTCAAATCTTCATTACATCCAAAATATTTTTAAAAATTCCAAATTTCACTAAATATTGAGTTTGTCTAAAAGGAATAAATAATTTGTTTGGCACTTTTGATAAATGTGTATGAAATTTAAAACTTCTACTTTTTTGCTCAAAAAAATGTAAAGATCAACTCCAATATTTTTCGCTGTATTTTTTCTGTAATATACAGGTGAAAATAAATAAAGAACCAATTTTCATCTTTCAGATAAAAAACTGTGGGCGCTAGGGTGAAAAACACGCTTTTTTGACGAAATTTTTAAAAATTTTGAGTTTTTCGCTGAAAAAAATATGAAGATAAAATCCAATCATGTTCAGTGTATTTTTCCTGACATCTACACACGAAAATACATAAAATAAGCAAAACTGTAGTCCAATAGGCCAAGAATTGTAAAAACCAAGGGTACACACTTTTTTCTAAATGAAAAAAAATTTCTAGTTTTTTGCAAAAAAATATGAAGATGAACTCCAATAATTTTATCTGTATTTTTCCTGTAATCTACACGTGAAAATAAATAAAAAATGCCCAACGCTAGTCCATAAGATTAAGAGTTGAGACAACTAGCATATAGGTATAATTGAGGGCCTGCATACAACAACAACCGCTGCGCTTGGTTGTTGGGGATAATACCAGCCAGACAGCAGTGAGAGCCTCTGGACCGTTCACTGCTACCTGACTGGTACTATCCCCTACAACCAAGCGCAGCGTTTGTTATTGTATGCAGGCCCTCAATTATTATCAAAAATTGAAAAAAAATTTTAGGTTTTCGCTCAAAACGCAATGAAGATCAATAATTCTAATCATTTCCACTATATTTTTCCTGTAATGTACACATGAAAATACAAAAGTGTACCAATTTTCAGCTCTCTAGATAAAATTGAATTACTTATGAAGATTATTACAAAAAATGTTTAAATAATTAAATTCTATTTGGAAATTTTATGAAAATAGTAGATTTTGAAAATCATTGAATTGCAAAAAGTTTTTAAAAATAATTAAATTTTTCAAAGAATTCTATTCAAATTTTTGAGAATAATTGAATGCCTGTGTGGCATTTTATTAAATTTTGAAAATAATTGAATTCCTAAAAAGCATTCTATCATTTATGAAAATAATTGAATTCTTGCGAATGATTTTATAAGAATTTTTTTAAATAATTGAATTTCCTAGAAGAAATTTATTACTTTTAAAAATAATTGAATTCGTGTGATGAATATTGTTATTTGTGAAAATAATTGATTTCTTGTTTAGAATTTTATTAAAAATTTGTTTGAAAATTTGAATTCTTATGAAAAATGTTATTATTAGTGAAAGTAATTGAGTTCCTGTGGAAATTTTATTATTTATGAAAATAATTGAATTTTAGATGAATTTTATAAATTTTTTTTTTAATAATTGAATTCTTTTGTGAAATTTTATGAAAATACTAGATATTGAAAATAATTTAATTTCAAATATTTTTTGAAAATAATTGAATGTTTTCAAAGAATTTGATTTTAATTTTTGAGAATAGTTTTTTCATTTCTAAAAATTAGCGAATTTAAAGTAGTGAAAATTCTGGAAAAAAACAGAATAGTAGCTTTTAGTGGCTGAAATTTAAAAAAAAAACCAAATAGTAGCATAACGTCAAAAAAGGAGTAAATAGTAGGTTTTAGTAGATGAGTGCGAAGCCTGTGATTCATAAATAAATTATTACTTTGCTGTTAAATTAGATTCAAAATTAGTAAATGATCTAGACAGTGACAAGTGTTCTATACAATAAGTAACGATTACTGGTAATCAATGAAAAAAAAATAGTGTGGAAAATATAAAAATATATTGAAAAGGTACCTTTCAGAACTTTTTTTTTAATGAAAAGTCTTTCATATCATTTATGACGGATTGAGGGTATTAAAGTGTAGGCGGTTCTTGTTTCTTGTTCATTTATATCAATCGTATGATCGATCGAGACTTCGCGTTCAAAACTCGTTTTATTAATATTACTTTATTCAAAGTGCTCTCTCCCGGTAGGAATGACAAAGGGAGAAAACAACAAGCACATAAAGCCGAATGAAAAATCAACCATTTAAAACATTACAGAAATTTTTATACCTAATCATATTCAATCGATAATTCCCCCATACCTATTATTTGGTTTCATACCCCTTTTTTATTTTGGTTTAAGACCATGCTTGACTTTGACATTTTATTTTTTCAAACTAATGTCTTCCATAATTTTACTTCTAAACATAGTTTTTCATTTTATAATTTTTAAATAGAGAAGTTTAAATTTTAATTTTTCAAAAAAATTTCGAGTTTTATTTAAAAAAATAAAAAAAACTAATTAATTGTTTTAATTTTGTATTACAATTTTTCTATTTTTCAAAAACAATTGAAATTTTAGAAAGTTAAAATTTAATTAAAGTTAATTAAATATTAAAAAAGAAAAAAATTTTAATGCGATGATGCGATTATAAATTACGATGATCGTTTAAACAATTATTAATTAAATTATTTAATATCTAATTTTTCCTACTGCAGTACTTGAAACATTTATAAACTTGTTTAAGAGTGAGGTAAGGTATGACAATTTTTTTTGTCTGTTTAAACATTTTTTACAATGTATTTGAATATATTTTGAACTTATTGAACAACTAGTTTAATAAATTCTTTTTTCTTTCTTCACTATAAATGTCGTATTTCTTATTCAAGTAAAGTTGACTTTGTTAATGAAATTGACACTTTTATTTATCTTATGTAAAAGCCAATTCATTTTTTTAATTTTTAC
Organism: Leptopilina heterotoma; assembly: GCF_015476425.1. Lineage (NCBI taxonomy): Eukaryota > Metazoa > Arthropoda > Insecta > Hymenoptera > Figitidae > Leptopilina > Leptopilina heterotoma. The sequence goes on from NW_025110845.1 coordinate 1,026,990, forward strand.
CTTATTCAAAAAAACTATTACAGGGTTGCTACAAAAATTTAATTTTGTTTTTCCCTGACTTTTCCCTGATTTCCAGACAAAGTTTTGTCTTTTTCCCTGACCCTAATGAATATTCTGATACACTCTAAAAATAACTAGATACTTAAAAAAATGTTCTATTACATTTATTTACGAATTTCTCTAATTGTAAAGTTATTCGAAAACAACAATAACTTCTTTTTTAAATAAATATTTAATCATTAGGTATTATTTTTCCATAGGAATTAAGATTTTTAAAAATGTCAAATTTAAACGTTTTAAATAAAACATGAAGATATCGAGCGCTCTAAGTCTTCGACTCGGAGTGATCGATTTCATCATATTTTATAATAATTAAATATGACATTCAATTATTATTTTTTATAATTTTTAACTCAAATTTTTCTTTAAATTATTTTTAATAATATTCAAATCCATCTGTTTACAATTCAATTTTACACGATATTTCTTTTATTCGGAAATAATTAAATTAATTATATATTAGAAAATAAAAACATAAAATAATTTTCGACGAATTTTAATAATATTTTTAAGATTAATTACATTTTTTCTAGGAATTCGATTAAAATTGAATTAAAAATAATTGAAATTCAGCTAAAAAATAATATTGAATTCCTAAAAATAATTTTATTTATTACGAAAATAAATTGAATCTCTGTAAAAAATTGTATAGTTTATGAAAATAATGTAATTATTACAAAGAAATTTATAACAAGTTTGTAAACTTTAGAGAGAGAAAAAAATAAAAGAGAAAGAGGTTAAAAATTAGGATGAAATTTAAATAATTACAAAATATGAAACCAGGAAAATAATTTCTTGGCTTTAAAAAAAACTTTTTTCATCTCTAGTCAGTATAAAATGAATATTGAATTTGAGCAGGATATTCAACGTACCTGTTGATCGTCTCGGCAATTTTGTTAAGCTCGCAATCACATGTTCTCACACGTATTTAATTCCTCTTCGTCTATATCTAGGGCGATTATAAATGTCTATTTTCGTCCGATAATAAAAATCGGTTCATTGAATTGAATTACATATCCATCGAATTTTAAAAGCTGCTTTCCCACCTATTGGAAATTAGTTTTATTTTATTTAAGCGTCTTCAAAAAATTAAAATTTTCATTCTTAAAACTTAATTTTCTAAAAAGAAATTTGAATTTTTGTAAATTGAAAATCTATTTTTTTAAATTTAATTTATCTAATTTTTTAAATTGGCAAAATTCTATTTGTAAGAATAAATCTTCATTTTAAAAATAAAATAGCTATAAAAATTTCCCCAACAAAATGAAATTTCAATTTTCAAAACTTAAAATTAAATGTCTTGTGCGTTTAATATGTAAATTGCAAAGTTCTATGACGTTTTCGCAGAGAAATGCAATAAGTCTCAGAAACTATTTTACTCGAATACTGACGGTTCGGTATTCTCGAAGTTGACGAGTGTTCCAAGTGTCTGTGCAAGTTCTCAAGGCGGCGGAAAATTATGACTTATGAATGTTAAACTGGATTTGGGACGCGTTGTTCCGGAAGTGGGCGTCTTAACCTTTCGGGCGGGATGAACGAGTAGAGACTTCAAGTCACGAAAGGGGATTGAAATTTTAATTTATAATTTTCCGTGGGTTCTTCTATATTTTCTCGATGCTCTTTTTCACTCAGGAGGCGTCTTCATTGGTGTTAGAGAGAATATACAATTAATTGTTTCATTTTTATAAAAAAAAAATTATTGGTCAAGATTTTTGTTCGAAAACAATACTTTGTTATAAACCCTACTATTTTTTATCAAAGGCTTGACAACAAAAGTTTTATAGGCGCGCATTTTTTTTTTAAGTGAAAGACGTGACACGACAATTCTATTTCATAGGGAATTTTCACTGCAATTGACAACGTGGTCGACATTCATGTTCTCTGGTAACGGCAATAACAGCAAGGACAATCCCAAGAGAAACCGTACAATAAACTTCGTCTCTGTATTATTTTGTTTCTACTGTGCTGTACTCGAGTGAAGCAAAATGCACTTCCAGTCCAAAAATGAACTCGGATTGTTTAATAACCGTTCCTTCAAATCAAAGAGCTTTAAACTGGAATTGAAAATTGTGTACAACATGAATGTAACCGTACATCCGAAATATCCTCTATTATTTTCCCTCAAGTATCAAAACTTTTTCAAATAATTTTAACATTATTTGTATTCTATTAATTAATTTCATCTTCATAAATATTTTATTTTCAAACAAATGAAATAGACTATTCAATTTAAAGCAGGAAAAAAAATTATTTAGGTAATTCCAGAGGAAAGTTAAGAAAGAAAGACAAAACTGAAAATTAAAAGAGGAAATGTAATAAAATAAAAAGATAATAAAGAAGAGTCCGCCAATAAACCGATTAAATGAACAGTAGGACAAGTGTCACGTAAACAGAGGGCTTTGAAGCCACTTCAATGTGTTGTGATCAAATTTACTCGTATACTGTGTGAAAGTAGAGTGTAAGCTATAAATGCATTTATGTCTCCTACATAAAGATGCATGTGCTAGAAATGGTGGAAAGCGGAAAATATCCGGAGAACAATATCAAAAACCTTTAAAAGCATACGGCTGATGTGTATGTTCCATTAAATAGCAGTTATACTACACTTCCTATTACTGTATTCATCACACGAAAAATAAGCACTAAAATTACTCTAATAAAGAATTTTAACAATTGTCAAAATTAATCTACTTTCTTCATCATTCAAAATTGAATAAAAAAAGCAACATTAATCCAGGGTTGACACAAAAAATTAATTTTATTGTTTTTCCCTCACTTTTCCCTGATTTCCAGATTTTTTCCTGACTGATTTTGACTTTTTTCCTGACCATAAAGAATATTTTGATTCACTCTAAAAAATATTAGATACTAAAAAAAACATTCTATTACATTTACTTACAAATTTCTTTAATTGTAACATCATTCACAAACATCAATAACTTCATTTTTAAATAAGTATTTAATTATTATTTTTCCATAGGAATTAAAATTCTTCAAAACATTCAAATTCAAACATTTTTAAAATACAACATCTTATAAGAACATTATTATAAAAAATAAAGATATAAATCACTCCGAGTCTTCGATTCGGAGTAATTCATATCTTCATGTTTTATAAAAATTTAGATTTCCATAAAATTTTTCAAAAGAAAATTAAATTATTTACAAAAATTATAATAAAATTCAATTATTTTCATAAATAATAAAATTCTTCACTGGGTATCAATTATTATTAATACAATTTTAAATAAACTATAAAAATAAAATTATCTTCAAAAATTTTTTGCAAGAATTAAATTACATTTCACAAAAAATGAAATCCTTCGCTGAAATTCAAAAATTTTCAAAATTTACTATTTTAATAAAAGTTCTCAAAAGAATTTAGTTCTTTAAATAAAATGTAATAAAATTCGTTGCGGGAGTCCAATTATTTTTACAGATAATAAAATTTTTCACATAAATTCAATTTAAAAAAAAAAATTTTAATAAATTTCGTTATAAGAATTCCATTATTTTCATAAAGTATAAAATTTTTCTGAGGGTTTCAATTATTTTTAATAAATTTAAAATAAAATCCTAGAAGAATTTAATTATTTTCAAGAATTTTATTAAAATTCTTCAAAAGAATTTAATTATTAATTATTTTTAAAAATTGATGCTATAATGCTTTTAATATATTCATTAATATTCAGTTTTAAATCAATTTTTATTGGAAAATTCTACGAGAATTCAATTATTTAAAGACAAAAATAAATAATTTACTGAATAAATGAATGGTTTTCTAAATTTAATTATAATGAAAAATTTTATCAACCTAATTGAATTTTTTCGAGGAATTTTAATGAAATTTTCAAGAATGATTAAATTTTTCGAGGAATTCGATTAAAATTGTATTGAAAATAATTGAAATTCTATGATGAGTTTTATTATTCATGAAAATAATTGAATTTTTGTAAAAAATGATATTATTTATAGAGTTTATAAAAAAATTTGTAAATATGTAGTTGAATTCCTGTAAAATTTTTATTATTTATGAAAATAATTTAATGTTTGCTTAGAATTTTATTTTTAAATAATTGAATTCTTTTGAAAAATTTTATTAAAATAGTAGATGTTGAAAATCATTGAATTGAGGAAAATTTTTTGAAAATAATTGAAATTTTGCAAAGAATTTTATTAAAATTTTTGAAAATATAAATGAAATTCAGAGAAGAATTTTATTATTTTTAAAGATAATTGAATTTTGACGAGAATTTTTTTTCAGTTTTGAACATAATTGAATTTTTGCGAAAAATTTTATTACTTTTGAAAATAATTTAATTTCTGCAGTCATTTGTAACTTTTTTCTGTCTTTTCCCTGAATTCCCTGACCTGTGACAACCCTGTAATCACATATATAGATGAAACAAAATAAATAGAAAAGCAAAAAAATTTTTCCACAGTAGAAAAAATATATTATTTTTTAATATTTTAATTTTAACTGTAAATTTTTTCCTTTCAAAAGTAAAGCAATTTTCTTTCATTTAAAATAAAAAAAAACAATCCTGAAATAAATAAAAACAGTTTCGAAATATAAATATAAAAACAAATTCTCTTTAGATTTACGTGCAACTATATGGCATTTCAATCGAAAAAAACGTATATTTTTATTGAATAGAATAAAATTTAATTTCCTGTAAGTGATGAGAAAAAGCAGGAATAAGCGGATTATATAAAAAAAAATATCAGAAACATTGAGAAAAAAGAATTACGTGATTAATAAAAATACTCAAAAAGTATACAATGCGTTTTTTTACAAAAAAGATCTTTTATTTAAATATTTATTTCTTCATATATTTTTTAACATATTATATTTTTCACTTTATACTTCACAAATTTAAGTAGTTCTTTTTAAAATTTAACAAAATATTAAATCTAGGGGGTCGATTACGTAACTTATTCCGTATTCTACATTCCGAATTCCGCATTTAAAATTCCACATTTCAAATTCCTCATGTCGGATTCCACATTTCGGATTCCAAAATTCAAATTTCATATTCCAGATTCCACATTCAAATATTGCTTGGAAATATTTTTCACATTTAGGTATATTTCACTCAAAAGGAAACTGCCTTGTTTTATTGTTGTACTTTTAGCATTAACTCAAAATAAGAAGTCTAGTTTCATATTTGTTGAAAATCAAATTGAGTCAAGTTTCTACTCCATTTGGGTCAAGATTTTTTACTGTAAGATAGTAGATTTCAAAATTTTAGAAACAAATGACAAACGATAGAATATTCAATTCAAAGAATTATTTACTATCTATTTAACCCTCTCCTTTTACTTAAAAAATTTTTAATTAAACTTTTCATTCATAGAATTTGTTATTAAACAAAACAAGTTGCAAATTTAGATGTTCATTACATGAAAATTTTGCTTCCTCTTTATAGTCAGCAAAAATATTTGCTTCCTTGTGGAAGAAGCATTAATATTAAAAGTATAATTTATTAACTAATTCTTGATGCAAAAATTTTTAGTAAAAAAGTGAATTTTTCAGCTTTAATTGTGATTAATTCTATTAATTACTAATCAAATATGTAATTTATGATGCAAAGAATATAAGATTTTATTATTAACTTTAAACATCAATATTCAAAATAAAAAACTTTTTTGAAAAAATGAATTTTTTTATCAAAGTAAAAAAAAAGTTTTTCTACACTGAGAAAAAAGAGGGCGCGTTACAGCACATTTTCGATTCATGTTGCGCGACCCAACCCTGAATTCTTCTACACATTTTCTGGGGCGTGCAGCACGCCCCAAAGAGCGTGTAAAGTCCAACGCACAATAGGTTCGCGAAAGTCGTTCGCGAACGAGACGCATGAGATAGACAAGGACACAAATATATCTCTGTCCTTTTCTAACTCATGCTTTGCGTTCGCGAACGACTTTCGCGAATCTATTGTGCTTAGACCTTAATACGCTTCAAATACAGCTCGCCTCGACTCAGGGGTCCGCTGCACGCCCCAGAAAAGTGTCTAGCAGAACACAGGGTTGAGTCGCGCAACATGAATCGAAAATGTGCTGCAACGCGCCCTCTTTTTTCTCAGTGTAAAGATTTTTAAAAATCCTTTTGTCAGTTTTGAGATATTTATATGATAAAGATAAGTTGCAATTTTTGTCAAAATTCGTTAAAATCACTTTGAGTTATAATGTTTACAAAAAAGGCATCCACACACACACACATAAATCCGGACATTTGTTCAGGATCTCATATATAATATATTCCTATATAGAGAAAAATTAGTTTAAACCATTTTTAAAATTTTTATAAATTTATCGACTGAAAGCTTCCTTTACGAGGAAACAGTATTAAATGAGTAGAAATTTCAAATTCCAGAATTCCAATTTTACCGAATTTTTAATGTCAAAAATGGTCACATTTACATGATTTTAAAATTAATTAAATGTCATTTTAATTAAATTGCAAATATCCGAAATATTTTACCTCTAATTTTAAAAACCCACAAATCAAATACTTTTTTAAATAGTTTGGAGTAGTAAAAAAATTGTATAAAATTCTGCCAATTTTAAATTATTTTAAATATAAACTGCAATAACTAACATTCTTTTAAATACCATTTATGTGAATTAAAATTTGCTAAACATTCCATCAACTGAGAATACTGCTAAATAAAAGATTTTTTAACTTAAAATTCTGTTAGATTTAGATATAAATTTAAATTAATTTTAATTCGCTCAAATAACAATCTTTGTGAAGTGAAAGTAAAACTTTTGAAAATTTTTACCCTTTTTAAAGCTTATTCATGAGCCTTTTCAAGGATATTTGAGTGGTAGAAATTAAAGTCGCTAATTACAAATTTGAAAGATGATTTAAGAAAGAAGAAGTTTATTACATGGAGGTTTCGGGAAATTCTTATTAAGAATCTGAAGGTACGCTTAAAAATACATTGCAGAAATTACGGCAACACTGAGAAAATATGCCCGTGTAGAAATTTCGCTGGGGCCCTGATCAGGGCCGGATAGGGCCGACCTATTAGGGAATGAAACGCCGCGCCCGATGTGGCCCTGATCAGGAAATCCACATTTTCTTGTCGCCCCGATCTGGCCCTGATCGGGCGCGGCGTTTCATTCCTTACTATGGCCCTAGTAGGGCAATTTCTACACGGGTGGTTTTAATTTTTTGAGATGCTATGGAGGTAGAAAATCTATAGGTACAAATAAACTGCGTACAGGGGGGAAATACAGAAACGATAGCATTAAAAGAAACTTCACTTAAACTATTTCCGAGAATATTTTCTTTTTGTGATATATTTTGATTACCACTTTTATAAATTGTTTAATTTCTATGAGCGACGAAGTAATGTAAACTTGTAATAATTACTAATTTTCGTATGTGACAAAATGATTATGGTACATATATATATAATAAATATTGTAGAATACAATTGAGATAAATATAGAAGGGCAATTGGTCTCTGTGTGGTTTTCCATCGTTCGGGGTTTAGCCCAATGACCTCAAAAAGATATTTCAAGCAAATAATAGCAGAGGCTTGCCGCAACGATCGACCACATTTTGCCATTTTCACTCGTTTCCTAGGATCCACACCATTAGTTTCTCCAGAATTGCAAATTATTTATCTTGTGGCCGAATGGACAATGTTCGGACCAAGTGATAGTGTGTATATAGGTAGCTTTATTTTCTCCAGCATCCGTTTTAACTACTTTTCTAAACTGCCCACTTACAATTCTAGTTAGCAACTGTTTTAACTCTATTATACGTACAACGGTTAAGCTTATTATCCAATGCATTGTTATTAGAATTTTCGAAGTGGATTTTTTTTGGGAAAGAAAGAATTCACACTAGTTTACAACTCTATTAATTGGAACTGTCGTCTATTGGTGAATGATTAAGACAATTAAATATTATTTCTATGAAAAGAATGATGGAAAAGAACAGAGAAGAGAGAAGAAACTCAAGGAAGTTGCACTGCAAGGAAAACATTCGTATGATGAAAGGAAACACGTTGTTAAGTCGACTATAATTCATTGAACGTGTGTAGAAAACGATGAGGAAATACCGCAGTCGTCAACTTTTACTTAACGAACTTGCCATTTGCTAAGCAATTAGACCAACAACTTTGAACGATCTGTCAACATACCCTGTAAAGAGGTACTGTTACATGTCATTTATTTTTCACCAAGGCCGTTACGGGCAAATATTGACCTGAAAAATACTTTCACACTTTTTTAAAATTTCTTTTCTTCTAGAATGGCATTTCCAATGATATAAAATTTGAATAAGCTGTTCATTGTAAAACTTGACAATTTCGCAATTTTTGGTTCAAAATTAAAATTAGTTGTAATTAAGGAAAAGGTTTAAAAAACAGAAAGTAGAATTTTGTTACTGAGAGCGATTCCAAACAACAAGATGGGTTTTAACAAAAGGAGTACCAGAGTCTGCTCATGTGAGCAGACCGAAACGGGAAATCACACCGTTAGCCCTAAGATTAGTGTTTATAGGCACTTGTCGAATTGTGGGAGTGACATACTTCTTGTAGTACCACAGATCATCGTAGAGAAAAAAGAAAGTCGACGAGGAGGAAGTTTACATCAAGCCTTATAAGGTTACTTGCAGAATGAGTGCTGTTAGCGTGGTGTCATCAAAGTTGGACACGGACGCCTTTAACGAAGATCGTCTAAGCTGTGTCAAATTAAGACTGAAGATTGCAATACCATAAGCAATATAGAAGCAGAAGTTTAGAAGATAATGAGACTTTCACTATTCCATTTCATTTGAACTTCAGTTCAAAGGAATATGAATTAAATGATGAAAGACAGATTGAAGAAGAGGGAGCGTTTAACCAATAAGCGAAGGCACCCGAAAGCAGATGAAAAGGATGACCTTACTTATAGAAGCATCAGTTGGTGTAAAACACACGATAGCCATATAGGATAGGAGCAAATCCTATCAAAAAAGAGACTTCTTGATTAAGAATTAAATGATCATTAATTATTATATTAATTAATCCACGAAACACATTAATAAAGTTTCAAAGATTAACAAAGATTAACATCCGCAAATTGGATTATCTTACACAGGAGGAGAAGCTTCAAGAAATTCTTAGGAAGCCCGAAAACAATGGTGACGGTATCATGACTCAAGCGTTAAGAGCAACTACGAAGACTCGTAGTTGCCAAACAAACAGAAACACATCGATTAAAGCAATTACAGAGCATAAAAATTAGTTTTGTGTATTGCAATTTCCCAGATTGCAACAAGAGCTAAAGCACTTTTTTTTCTCCTTCTATCGTAACAAAATAATTGATATTGAAAAACGTTTTCAAATTTCCCATAAATTATCATAAATGTCTAAATTTATAACCCCATTAAAAATTTATATCCACCATTATGACAGTTGACTGGTTTTGCACTAAAGCACAAAATGAATTATTATCATTAATTTGAATGTTATTTAGGAGCATTGATATATAAAATTTTATATACTCATTAATATGATAATATCCGAAATACATATAAAGTAACAATAATAGTAATCGATAAGAATAAAAAGCATCCCGAATTTGCAAAAAACTAAAAGCCGAACTGATCCAAAGTTTGCACATTCAACAGTAAACATTTACAATTATTTAAACTTTAAAACAGTAAAATTAAACTGCATTTGGAGTAAACATTAGGTTCAACAAACATTCGAAATCGAATGCATTTAACTTTCTACAAAATTACAAACATGGAATTTAACATTCGCATTACTGTTTTGATTTTAAGTATTTGATGAAAGTACAATTTAATCATTTGCAAAATGAATTTATTGGAAATAATTTGCTATGACATTTAGAATATTTTTCTAGAAATGACAATTGAAATTAATTTTGAAGAATTCGTGGATTTAATCACAAAAAGGAAAGTTGAATTACTTATTCAAGTTGCTCGTGAAAACAGGGTAATATGAAAATCTGGCAATCCAAACCACAAAAGTCGTTTCGATCACGACTATCCGTTCCACAAGTAGCCAATAAGGAGATAACTATGTTACGTGATCTTCCTCAGGCAAATTTTCAAAGCGAGAGCTCGAAGAAGCCTTTGGGGTTTAATCCAGTTACCTGGGCGTCATCTTGCAACCAAGACGCTTCGGTTTCCTTCGACCATGGGAGAATCCTATTAAAGAGACACTCGCGGATGAACTTGTAGTATCAGCAGGAAGATAATCTTATACTCACAAGAAAACAAAACACGGATTTAATCTGCAAAATCTACAAAAATCGATTTTGAAAGGATTATCTCTCTTTAATTTTTTTCCTTTCCCGATTGGCAATCAAGTACAGTAGCTGCTTTCTCATATGAAATGCTTTTAACAGAAAATGTAAATACTGAGAGCGGAGAATAATTATAATTTAGGGGAAAATTTTCTTGATAATGAAAAGGAATTTCATGGAAAGTTTATATTCGAAATTCATCATAAATCCGGAAAACTGATAAGGGAATGCTCAAAGGATAATTGTATTATATATATATATATATATATATATATATATATATATATATATATATATTTTAAGGTCTCTTTAGTAAAGTTGGCACAGCTTGAATAACGACTGCACCTAGGTGCTTCCGTAAACGCGTGCTCGCTCGCAAAACTGACTGTATATAAACTCGAGGTAACCGAGTTAATTAGATCCGAAAGGAAGATAATCAACGAACTAAAGGTTTCGCTTATACTCTCGAAAGAGGCAACGAGGGGCGCCAATGTCCCGCGTGACGAACGATGCACGTGCCGCTGTTAATACACTCCACCCACTATATTTTCAGGCAACAGGATGCGTGTTATACTGTCTCGCTTAATTACGGCCGAACTGGACTTTTTTTAAAAGAAAAAAGCTCACGGCAACATTGTCGAATTAATTGAGCCCCCTTGAATTCACTAAAAGAAACGTGCGAAACCAAGTATCACTTTTCACCTTCTATATTCAAGTTTGTTAAATAGTACTTCAGTTCTGTTACCATACAAATTGTTTATTAAATATATATTAATATTGCCACAAAAACTTCATTTCCTTTTTCCCTACTTTCAATAAATTTTTACTTTTTCACTGATCCCTATTTAAAAAAAAGTCCAAGAGGATTTTTTAATTTTAAAAAGAGATAATTTTTAGAAGCAAAAGTTTGATTTACAACTTTTTAAGTGTGTCTTCTTATTCAAAAAATGAAATTAGATATACTGTTGTCAACTTTCCTTTATCATTTTCAAAAATTTCAGAAACATTTTAAAAATATTCAATTATTTTTAATCGAATTCTTGAAAATTTCAATTATTTAAAAAACTTTTCATTACTTGTTTATGAAAACTCAAGAATTTATGTTACTGAAATTAGCGTCGATACTGAATTCGGGTTCGAATTCAGCGACCCATAAAACATATAGAAAACATGGTCAGATCAATACTTCCTTTAAAAAAAATTTTGTGGTCCTGTGTAATTAGCGACCCCAGAAACCCTCGATGAAAAAATATCAAATAAATCTGATAAGCTTGAAAAATATTTCAACCGAATCTATTTGCTTCTTACATTTTTTGCGCCATATTGGATCCGCCATTTTGAATTTTTGGAAATCTGATGCCAAATTCGTAATCAGCGACCGGAAAATTGGAGGTTTTAATGTTTTTTAAAAAAATTTTGAGCACCAAAAACAAAAATCAGAATTTTTGTAATAATCTTAGAAATTTTACCTGTGGCAATTATAACCTTGATAAATAATTATCATGTCCGAAAATGATAATTACTTGTTGATGATGATAATGAAATGAAAAAGGAAGAGGTAAGGAAACAAAAGAAATTAAAACTCAAAATTACAGTCTACCCTTATTGATGTACAGAATAAATAAAACTAAAAAACAATAAGCAAGATTGTGTTTCTCAAAACAGATCTAAGAAGAAACAGGTTTAAAAAAAATAAATTGAATACTATAAACCATGTGCTTTTATAATGGATTGAAATTGAAAACCTTTAGTAACTGTCTCAAAGCCATTTGTCAGAAACATTTCAAAGTACATACAATCGGATGCACTCCGAGAGAAAAGGTAGTATTCGACAAATGCGTACAAAACTACTTTCAAAGCGGCTCCAAACTTCAAAAAGGCATCCATTAAAGTACACTACATAAGATGAAAGCTTCGGCGAATCCCACAAGAACTTTCTTCCTTACTAATTAAAAATTAATTTATGCATAAAAACCTTAAAACTGTATGGAAAAAAAGAAAATAACAGCACAAAGTATTACAAAACTAAAAGAAAAAGTAACTTACTTTGATAAAAAAGAAAACTACGTCAATAAAGACGAAAGATAAAAACAGTCTATGGAAAAGTATATAAATTTAAGAAATCGAAAAAAAAGTTTGTTCACGAGAGAGAATAAAAGTTGATTCAAGAGAGGGAGAGAGAGGGAGAGAGAGAGAGAGAGAAATAAAGTTCAAGAGCAAAACATTCCTGAAATATTTGCCGTTCAATGAAAATTAAAAGCGTGGAATGATCATCTTTTGTGTGTAGGAGATTCTATGGACACTTTCTTTTTTTGTATAAAGTTTACTGCGCCATAAAGTTTTTTTGTCATAATGAAATGAGTGGTTTTCATAGAGGCTATGACATACCTCACAGGTGGCAGACCAAAGTCTACGACTGGAAGATAGCACACCAACCTATAAAACTTTCCTTTCCATCCACCGCAAAAGTGCTCTCTTGCTTGGTAAAAAGTTTACTTCAGACAAAAGCGTTCGATAAACTACCCAACACGAAAGCATCTTCTGCAAATAAATATATATAGTAAGACGCATAGATCCCGAGAGAGTTTCCGACTGTCAAACCCTTCACTTCATCTATCGACTTTTTAACAAAAATTCTATATACGGATCGGTGAAAATGTACCGAGAGGCACTAAAGTTACGGGAGCATAGCGATGAAACTGATAGAAATCAATGTCAGTCCACTGGAAAACTGTATTTATCGAGTAAAGAGTTTGTTTCTTCAGGCAACTTTAACTTGGAAGAGAACACATCAGAAAACTTTATCAAAACACACGCCTCTAGTGCCACTTTGCTAATAATTCTCGAGCAGCAGAAATGGATCGATCTCTCTTTTAGAAATAGAACAAAATTATCGAATAAAGGAAATATTTTCAAAATTTATTGCATGTTATTTTAATAGCAATTAAATCAACTTCTCTAGAATGAGTTTAAATGTTTAAAAAATCTCATAATATGCGAAACCTATAAAATATTACATTCTCAAATTATATACTACTAACAAAATTCATATATAGTGGAAAATATTTCGTAAATAATTCCATCATATTTACCACTGGAAACATATATCAATAAGGCCAGCTCTTAATTAAAATTCAATAATTAACATCACTTTTTTAGTAACGGTTTCATATGTCCGAGGAGGAATTTACTCGTGTATTGGCGTACACACTCTTCATGTAATATAATTGTAACGTAACGTGTAATAATGAATTTTGGTAATAAGTATAATGGAGTATAAAATATTTTTAAATCGAGTTTTGGAGTTACACTTTCTAACTAGTAAATACCGTCGCGTGATTATATTTTTACACCTTTAATTTAACAAATAACAGGGTTGCCACCAAAAATTAATTTTGTTTTTCCCTGACTTTTCCCTGATTTCCAGACAAAATTTTAACATTTTCCCTGACCCTAAAGAATATTCTGATTTACTCTAAAAATTATTAGATTACTCAAAAAAAAACATTCTATTACATTTACTTATATATATATATATATATATATATATATATATATATATATATATATATATATATATATATATATATATATATATACATATTACAATTAAATAAATAATTAAAAAAAATTTTTTAATACGAAGAATAGAAATTAAAACATTTATAAATAAAAGACAAAAAATATGAACACAAAAAAAATTGTTTACCAGTAAAAATTTATACCTAATGATGATAAAAACAAATTACTGAACATTTAGAAGTTTGAAAACTTTTAAAACTTACTTACTTTTTATTAATTACACAGGCACACAAAAAAAAAGTGTCGTGGCCGAGACACTACAGTAGTATATTCCCATGTATTTTTGGCCGCTGAATCCGAATCTGAAGTCCGAATGCTCAAATTGGTTTTTTTTTAGTTATACTCAAAAAACGACTCAAAACACGAATTTGAACCAAAAAAATTAAAAAAATTTTTTGTGACATGACAATAGCATATTTCCATGTATTTTTTCCCGCTGAATCCGGATTCGAAGTCAGAATTGACAGATGTGCTCAAAATTATGAGCTAAACTCAAGAAACGACTCAAAAAACCGAATTAAAATGACGAAAATGAAAAATGTTTTCTGTGACATTGCAAAAGTATATTCCTATGTATTTTTGCATGCTGAATCCGAATTCGAAGTCAAAATGGACAGATTTGCTCAAAATTTTGAGATAAACTCAAAAAACCACTCAAAAAAAGACTCAAAAAACCGAATTAAGATGAAAAAAAATTTTTATGACACTACACTACTATATTCCCATGTACTTTTTTCCGCTGAATCCGAATTCGCAGTCAGAATTGACAGATTTGCTCAAAATTTTGAGATAAGCTCAAAGAACTGATAAAAAAGCGATTTAAAATAAAGAAATGGAAATTTTTTGCTATGAAACTACATTACAGTATTTCCATATCGGATCTCGCATTTAAAGTCAGAATTTACAGATTTATGACTGATTTGCTCAAAATTTTGAGATATACTCAAAAAACTGATAAAAATGTAATTTTTAATATGAATAAAGGAAATTTTTTGCTATGACACTACACTAGTGTATTCCCATGTATTTTTTCACTGTGATTCCAAAGTCAGAATTTTCAAAGTGGCTCAAAATTTTGGATTTCATTAAAAGTGCTCAAAAACATGCATGCTTGTACCTGTAACCAGGGTTTGAGTTCTAAAAAATTTTATGTCATTCTGATAATTCTAACTTCGAATTTGTATTCAGCGTATATAAAATTCATGAGAATACACTACCGAATACCAAAGAAATGAACTCTTTTGCATTAAATTAAATTTTGAGCATTTTTGGATTTAACTTAAAATTTTGAGCCAATTTAATAATTTTAACTTTGAACTTGGAAGCAGATGTAAAAACATGAGAATATACTAATGTAGTGTACTAGCAAGAAAAGTAGAGTTTCTTGACTTTAATTTTTGTAACTTAACAGATTTTCTTGTGTGTCTCAAAATTTTGAGCCATTAGAATAATTCTGACTTCAAATGCGAGATCCGAGTGTAAAAATATATGGAAATACTGTAATGTAGTGTCATAACAAAAAAATTGCCATTTCTTTATTTTAAATCGCTTTTTTTATCAGTTCTTTGAGCTTATCTCAAAATTTTGAACAAATCTGTCAATTCTGACTGCGAATACGGATTCAGCGGGAAAAAGTACATGGGAATATAGTAGTGTAGTGTCATAAAAAATTTTTTCATCTTAATTCGGATTTTTGAGTCTTTTTTTGAGTTTAGCTCAAAATTTTGAGCACATCTGTCAATTCTGACTTCGAATCCGGATTTAGCGGGAAAAAATACATGGAAATATGCTATTGTCATGTCTCACAAAAAAAATTTTTAATTTTTTTGGTTCAAATTCGTGTTTTGAGTCGTTTTTTGAGTATAACTCAAAAAAAAGAACCAATTTGAGCATTCGGACTTCAGATTCGGATTCAGCGGCCAAAAATACATGGGAATATACTACTGTAGTGTCTCGGCCACGAAACTTTTTTTTTTGTGTGCCTGTGTTATTTATTTAATTGTAAAATGTAGGGGAGACTTGGGTGAAAAGTTAAATTTTGCATAAATGATTTTTTTAGACAATATAATCCGCTTAGATGCAAATATTTATATATCAATATTGTAGGGCAACTTGTCCCCTACAGCTTTCAATAAAAAAGTTTCTGATATTTTCGCATAAAATACATGTTTTGTCCTTTTTTGAAAATTTTGTTTTTTTTTAACTTTTCGCCCCATGCTGGGGCTAAATGTTAAATTTTATTTTTAGCCTACTAAAACTATTTTCTGATAGGTGTTAAGTAGTAGATAAGTTAAAGTATACGTAAACAAGTAATTTAGTTAATAAAAGATCTGTGTTTATTTAACAAAATCTTTAGAACAGATATAAAGTTAAAAAAATAAAATTAAAAAAAAAAAATTTTTGTTTTATTTCACGTGAACGGTCTTGCTTTTTAAAAGAGTACTTGCCTAATGTCAAATAAATCATTTTTAAACAAATCAATCCAAAAAAACGAAAAATAAAAAAAAAATTTTTAATAACATGTAAAAATACATTTAACTTTTCGCCCCAGGGTGCGTTTTTGGCTTTAGTAACAAATATAAAAAATCTGACCAAAGCTATTTAGCAAATACCTTTAGGTATCTCTTCAGGGGACCCAAATAATGAAGTAAAAAAATCGCGGTGAGAATAAATGCAAAAAATATACTTAAAAGTTGATATTTTCTTTTACGAAAAAATTTTCAAAAGTAGGGTGAAAAAAAATTTAAATATGGACACCACAAAATTAGCAGAATGTCACATAACTCCGGACATTTATTTAGGGTGATAACACCCTTCTATAATTAAAATTGCAATGCTCCAACTATTTCCGTTCGAAAGATAATGAATTTTAACTGTTTTCACAATTTAACTTTTCACCTGAGTCTCCCCTATACATAGGTATATATATATTTTTTAAAATAATTTTCTTTATTTCTAAATCTTCGTAATAAAATTCTCTATCTACCTCTCAAACTTCTCCAAAATTCAATTTTTTCCAGTACTTTAATGAAAATCCCCGACCAATTTTATTTTCCCTGGCTTTTCCTTGAAAATGATTCTTTAAAATAAAGATGCTATTTTTTGCTTATGATACATTAAAAATCAAAGAAAAAGTTTCCTGAAATAAAAAAAAATATCTGGAAATTAAAAAACTAGAAAACAAATTTTTTCTTTACACTGAGAAAACTGGAGAGTCAAATTCAGAAGTTCAAAAAGTGTATGTTTCCTTTGCTTATGAAGAGAGTTAAATAGTCCTTCTAAAATAAATTTTGAATTGATAATGGAAATCTACTTGTATATTCTCTCTCATTATATCTGAGGGTTAAAAGTTGCGCAGAAAATGTGTACGATCTGATGCGCGCGAACTTATTTTTGTGACATTTAATGTATTTAATTTATGGGTTAGGTTGCCATATTTATTCATTTCGCGCCGGATAAGGAAGGGATTTCTCAAGATGGTTAATTTGTCCCACTGTTATAAACTCATTTTCCCTCCAAGAGAAATAGCACGAATATCTGTCAATGGTGTATTTGAATATTTAGATTGTTATCCAATAGCCAACTCTCAAATATGAACGATTAGTCCCTCCAGATGTTTAGTCCAATCCTCCAGTTTTCTCAGTATAAAGAAAAATAAAACTTTATTACTTAAATATTTTTGATCTAGAAACATTTCTTTCCCTTCAAAGGAAACTGTTGGAATTTATTTTCCATATCCCAAACTCCAATCTATTTGTTTCAATCTTTAATAGCGTTTTCATATTTCCTTTCATTAAATTTGCATTTCCATTGCGTTATAATATTTCATTGAAAATATCCCTCCGTTCATGTAGAATTTTCATCGGAGAGAATTCTCGCGGCAGATTTACGGAAATTACACGAAACGTATATCGAATTGAAATCTCGAGTGTTGAATCCCCAACAATGTTTACTGTGTTAGAAGGCACTCAGCTTTTTTATTGAATTTATTTTTTCTGTCCTGTTTTTTTTTTTTTTTTTTTTTTTTGAAATCCGTTAAAAAAGCCTGGCGCCTGAGCTTGGGTGGTACATAAAGTGTTGAATGCGTGTTTCGGAGAGAAATCCGAGATTGCGTGTGAGAGTAACTCGCCAACTATTTCAAAGAGAATCTCAAAGGATGGTTTCTTGTGCCCTCATCATCAACTCTTGTCCCGTAATCACTTTTCTTGCTCGTACCATGATATAGAGTAGATTTACGTCACCACACGAAACTCCCCCTCCCACCTCACTCGCCCTAGTTGCGAGTAGCTGCTCTTCAAAGCAAAAGCTTTAACAGCACGTCAATTATTTCAATTAAGAGCCGACCCATCCAATGAAGATTACGCACTGACACAATCAACGCGATTATTTAATAAGCACTGACAATCGAGATAACGTGACAAGTACGAGAATCTCTTTAATTCCAGCAATTAAAGTTTTACTTTCAATTTCATTTACGTCATTCTACTACTGATTTATTTTACATTTTTTACCTTTCTATTATGCTACCTTCAATTATAGTGTACCTTCAAATGTCAAACATTTTTAACATTAAATTATTACTATGTGTTTGACTTTTTATTAACAGGGTTGCCACAGGTCTGGGAATTCAGGGAAAAGTTTGGGATTTTTATTAAAAGTACTGGAAAAAATTAAATTTTTAGAATTTATAAGAAAATTCTGAATTTTGGTGTTTTTTTTTGTTTGCCTCATAAACTATGAAATTGACAAGAATTTTAATACAGAAACCTTCAATTTATTATATTTCTGACAATAATTTCTTTTTAAATAACTTCATTGTTGAAGAACTGTCATAAAATTATTATTTAGATATTATTTAATAAATAATTTCACTTAAAAATTTCAAAATCTATTGAATTTAAAAAGAGTTGCGTTTACATTTTTCATAAATAGATGAACTTCAAAGGTTTCAATTTAAAATTTTAGAAACTATCAATTTATAAATAAAAATTTTAAAAACAACTGCTTTAGAAATTCAATTATTTTCAAAAGTGATAAACTTCTTCTTCTTCTTTAATTATTTTCAAAAAATTTAACAACATTCTTGGCAAAATTTCAATTATTTTCAAAAATTTTCCTCATTTTAATTATTTTTAATATCTACTATTTTAATGAAAATTTCCAAAAGAATTCAATTATTTAAACAAAATTTTAATAAAAATTTCACAGGTTTTCAATTATTAAAATTTTTTTAAAATTTTAATAAAATTCTTTTAAAAAATTCAATTTTAAGAAATATTTTTAAATTTTTTTAATTTAATAAATTATTTATTTTTGCATTTAAATAATTTAATTCTCAAAAAATTTTCTAATAAAAATTGATTAAAAAATTAATTTCACTAAAAATGTTAAATTATAATTGAATATTACAATCATTATAGCGTGAATTTTAGAAATAGTTGAATTTCTAAAAGGGTTCAAATTAAAATCTTTGAAAATTTGAATTTATTGTAGTTACAATATTAATATGATATAAAATAATGATTTTATCACTCTATCATCTTAAATTTATTGTAAGATATGAAGAATTTTATAATAATATTCTCATATAAGTTATTGAATTTCAAAAGTTTTAAATTTGAAAATCTTAATTCCTATAAAGGTCGTTGATTACGAGTTTGATGTCGCAGTTTTCAAAAAATCAAAATTTTGCTGAATTCAAATCCGGGGTTATTTTTTGAAAATTCAGAATAGCGGATCTAATATGAATGAAATGCTCTTCTGCTGTCATTGACTTTTCACATCTGACGTGCCAAAATTTTTTCCTTGTACATAATTTTAAATTTGATCTAATTCTCTAGAAAAAAAACCCCAAGTAACTAGTTCCGAGAGAATTCGATCAAATTAAAAATTTGTATAGTCGCTATATTGGATCCGCCATTTTAAATGTTTGAAAACTGGGGGTCGATTACGTAAATTGATTTGATTTTGATTTGACTTTGATCGCATTTAAATTTTTTTACTGGACACGTGTTTTTCAGGGACAGTTTGTGTCGAAACGTCGAAACTAACAATGCTTAAAATTTTCCAAAAATATTTAACAGTTATATAGAATTAGAAATTTTGAAACAGCGAATTTTGTATACACTTTTGTATTCGTTGATAAAAAAAACCTTCTTATCAAATTTAAATATTTGTTTTTTTCCTTCGTTTGTAGAATTACCGAATTATATAAATACAAATTTGGATATATTATATTATTCTTATTATTTTTTAAAAATATAGTCTGATATATTGCAAGAAATGAAATATTGCAAAAGGATTCGGAAAGTTGTAAACCAATATATGAAAGCGCGTTTGAATTTAATTGATTTAAAAAAATAACTTGATCAAATAAATTAATGGAAGTCAAATCAGCAGCCGTCGCAGTTTCAAAACTATACCCATCTGCAAAACACACCAGGATATAAACTCGTTTGCCGCTTGCGAAAGCACGTTTTTTATAGCTGAGTTTTGATTAAAGTTTTAATATTGAAAGCAAAAAACTACGAATACACGGCTGTTTTCATCTGCACTATGTATTTATTTTCCGTTACGAAAATGAAAAAAACAAAAACAAAAATTACAAAAAAACAAAAATAAAATTGATTCAGGAAAATGTGCTCGAGTATTTTTGTAGTTCTTCATTTCAGAGATGTCTTCTAAACAAATATTATATTCCTCCACCAATGAAATTACTAGTTTGTATATATGTACAAAAATATATTCGTCAGGTGGAAATTCAAATTTTTCTAGAGTGCACTTTAATTGAGAGTTCTGTTGCATAAGCGAAAAAGCATTCTAGTTTTTGTATTATTACATTCGCTACACAAAAAGTTCTCAAATTCCAGAAAGTAGAAAGATATATATGTAAAATATTAAATTGTACATTAAGAGATTTTAAAAAGAAGAATGGATTTACAAAGGATAAAATTGCACTAAAAGCATAACAAAATATTCATAAGTTGGACAAAATAAAAAGTAAATACATTTCTAAAATTTTTAACATATTGAAAAATTTCTACATGTTAAAAATTTTAGAAATGTTTGATCAACGAAAATAAAAAAAATTTCTTTGAATTTAGTGATCTTTGAGATTTATTTTACTCGTGTGATTGCTACCTACTCTTGAGCAGCAAACTTTACACTCGCCATTAGTTGAACAATATACTATTTTAAAAAATACGAAAAACGATTTTTTTCAAAAATCTAAAAACCTTGTGTCTGAATTTAGATAATGGTCACTGTATACCACTAAAAAATTTTAGGACTATCCATCAAAACGTTAAAAAGAAAATTTGTCCAAAAGAAACGGTGACACAAACACATCCGGACAATTGTTCCTCATATTGAAATATATTGAAAATTTATAAAAATAATCGATTTACAGAAATTTGAAAATTAACAGCATTAATTATAAATCTTGCTATGAGGAAGCAAAACTATAAAATTAAAAAGTTTTAAATATATAAAAACTTAATAATGATGAGTTATTTTATTGATATTAAAAGCAAATTAAATATTATTATTTTTATTATTATTAGAAACGTTTAAAAATGCTGGAATAGTAAAGTTTAAATCTGGCAAAAATAAAAAGAAGTTGCATTAGATTTTCTATTCAAGTCAGGAGTGAACATTTTTTTGCAAAGGTGAAAGAATAATTTTGCCTAAGCTGTGCTTGGTGGATGTAAATCGGTGCCACCATCGCATTCAGATTCCAGACAGAACCTAAAAGCAATTTATGGAAATGACTGCCAGACCATCAGTAAGCAACCCCCGTCGATTGGAATGGAATCAATATCACCGTATCAAACTTGAACTTTGCAGTTAAATTAAATGAAAGGTTCTTTTGGAAAGTTAACAGAGTACACCGAAAACTTTAATGTTTGCGAATTTTCCATCAAAATTTTTTACTTTCCAATGAAAAACTCTTTAGTTTATTTCCACAAGCCAGAGAGAAATAAAATTTTTTCATCACGTAAACGTTAGCATTTTGTTTTTTGCGTTTATTGACTTATTTATAAATCAAAGGAGAAAAATTTTTGAAATGAAAAAGTAATTTCACATAAATTAGAAACGTTTAATTTCTCGGTTTCTGAAAAATAAAATTTTCTGTAATTGAAAAATATACTTTTTATCGCAATTGTGAAAATATAATATTATAAAAAATTGTTTCTACTCTTGAGCAATATTCTCTTTATATAAAAATAATTTTTTTCTAACAAATATTTTTCTTTCATATCAGAATATTAGTTTTAATTAAAAACAGTTTTCGTACAAAGCGAAATTACTTCGCTATTGTTGACTTAAAAAAACCGAAAAAAATTCTTTATTTAAAATCAGAAACATTTCATGTAAAAACTTATTTATCTCGAATTAAAAAATATTATTAAATGGAAAAACATATTTATAAATATGTCTTCCCTTTTTAATCCTTTTCGCATTGTCACATTCTATTATTTTTCTTATACATTGCGGTATTAAATGTCTCGTTTTTCTCAAAACCATGTTTTGGAAGCCGGTGATCACTGCAACTTGAGAACGGCTTTACCGATCGGTTTGAAATTTATACCACTTATTTGATATATAATTGTCCGGTACATGGACGAAGGATTTTGTTTTTCGACAATTATTTTTTTTTTAGCCAAAAATGTGAGTAAAATTTTGGTCAAAATACAATTCTAGACTTTCAACATCCGCCATTTTGCAAAAAATTAAAATTTCTCAAATTCCTTTCTCCAAGTAATGCATTATATCATTAACTAACGATTCCTTCTTTGCGATTTGAATTTAGATGATCCAGTCAAGAGATAGCGTGATCACCGCGAAACCATTTTTATTTGAGGAGCTCGCGCAAATGTTGTATCAGGTGGATTCCACGTCAGTTCAACACACTTATTTTCATGACTTGTTGGGATTTAGCTGTACTTTTGTAAATTTATTACTTTTATAGTGATAAATAACTCCACTAAATATTTTTTCAAAATTTTAAAAATTACCAAAAATATGGCATTTTCAAAATTTTTGTCTTTTTTTTTAAGTGCTATAACTTTGGTTCTAATTAACCGATTTTGAATTTAAAAAAAAATTTCTTTGGTTTTAAGTATATTTTAAGTTAAAATTAATATAAAAGAAAAATTAAAAAAAATTTTTTTTTTGAAATTTTGAAAAATTAAAAATCCGTTTTTGAAAAAAAAAAATCTTCGATTTTTTCAAAATTTTACTAAATGTTAGGGCAAATGTGCTTTACATGTCCTGTAAGTTTCATCTTGGGATCTCAAAGGGATTCGGAGTAAAAAAATAAAACGTAACCACAAATTACGAACATATGGGGCAAAATTCCTCAACTGCCCAGGTAAAAAAATGAATTTTCTCTAAACTTTGCTAAAATGTTACTATTATCAGTAGAAGTGTAAATATAATTTTTTTTTGAATTTTATAAAATATTTTTTGATTTATGGAGTTTCAAAATTTTGATTTTTTTTTAAAATATCTTTTTTTCGATTTAATATATTGATAAGTAAAATTAATCAAATTTAAAGTATGAACAGTGATTTTTAAAGGGGTTTTCACGGGCTATAAGCTGTTGACCTTTTTTCTATGAGCCATGTAAAAATATGAGTGGGACCATGAGAATTTTTGAGGCAAATAATAATTTATCATTATTTTACATAGAAAATGATGATTTATAATTAATTTCTTCAAAAAGTTTCATGGTCCCACTGTTTTTTACAAGGCTCATATGAAAAAAGGTAAGCTTTCGATTGGAATAGGTTAGAAAAAAAATACCGATTTTTAGATACAGTAGAACTTGGTTAATACGATTCTGTAGGGACCGCACTAAGAATGCGTCTTATGCGGGAAAACGTATTAGGCGGGATATAAAATGTATGTTTTTAATTGCAGGGACCACCATAAATGAGCGTCTTAAGCGGGAAATCGTATTAAACGGGATCGTATTAACCGGGTTCTACTGTATATTGAAATTAAGAATTTGACCTTGAATTTCAAGGACAAATTGACATAAAACAACTTTTTTTCATCACCAGCTTATAGCCCGTGAAAACCCCTTTAAAAATCACTATTCATACTTTAAATTTGATTAATTTTACTTATCAATATATTAAATCGAAAAAAAGATATTTTAAAAAAAATCAAAATTTTGAAACTCCATAACTCAAAAAATATTTTATCAAATTCGAAAAAAAATTATATTTACACTTCTACTGATTATAGAAACATTTTAGCAAAGTTTAGAGAAAATTCATTTTTTTACCTTGGCAGTTGAGGAATTTTGCCCCATATGTTCGTAATTTGTGGTTACGTTTTATTTTTTTACTCCGAATCCCTTTGAGATCCCAAGATGAAACTTACAGGACATGTAAAGCACATTTGCCCTAACATTTAGTAAAATTTTGAAAAAATCGAAGATTTTTTTTTCTCAAAAACGGATTTTTAATTTTTCAAAATTAAAAAAAAAATTTTTTTGTATTTTTTTTTATATTAATTTTAACCTAAAATATACTTAAAACCAAAGAAATCCTTTTTTTAAAATCCAAAATCGGTTAATTAGAACCAAAGTTATAGCACTTTCAAAAAAAGACAAAAATTTTAAAAATGCCATATTTTTGGTAATTTTTAAAATTTTGAAAAAATATTTGGTGGAGTTGTTTATCACTATAAAAGTAATAAATTTACAAAAGTACAGCCAAATCCCAACAAGTCATGAAAATAAGTGTGTTGAACTGACGTGGAATCCACCATCATTCACATGTTTCTTTATATTTACCTACTATAATTTCAGAATATTTTCTTGAAATATGTATATTTCATGTGGAAAAAGATTTGTTATTAATTATTTTAATGTGTGGCCACAAAAAATTTCTAAAAAACAGTTTTTTTGAAGCTTTAACTGTACATAACCCCTTAATGTTTGATGCCCGGTAAAATCCACAATTTTGAAAATTTTAAAAAATCTATTTTTTCCTAAAATCTTTTGTCATAAAACACTACATTTATACCAAGTTTCACAAAAATTGAAAGACCCATGACCAACTTTGATTTTTTTAAGAAAATTTGATCCAACTATAACAACTTTGTTGATTTCGGAATAGAAATTTTTTCCAGTGCATGAATAAAGTTTATTCTCCATTATTCACCACATTTTAAAGAACTCTGTTTTTTAAATAACTGTATCCCCTATATTCTTAAATGTTTTGTACAATTTACAGGTTAATATGTACATTACAAATTTAATAATTTCTACAAAAGATATTTAAAGTAGAACATAATCTACTTATATTGAAAACGAATTCTGGTTAGATTAATCAAAATTTTGGTTGTTTTAACCAGAATATCGTGTTAGATATACCATAATCAGAACTTTTTTTCAGTGAACCACTTTTGCTAAGGTCAATTAATTTGAAAAAAAGTTCTTTAATTAAACTACTTTATCTTAAGCTAACTATTCTTTGATCACATGGGATCACATGGGACTACCGTTTTTTTATTGGTTATTCCTGAAGAGTAACCAATGAGCGTCTCTCCTCAGGCTACGAGAGTATATGCACTTTAGTCAGTTATGTAATTTTACAATCTCAATTCAAAAACTCCAGTTTCTTATGCCAGAGAAGTAAAACATACTTTATTCATTTTTTCCAAACATTATTTTTTCATACTATAAACATTAGTAAATAGGATAATACATATTTTGATTTAATGAAACAGTT
Source organism: Leptopilina heterotoma (assembly GCF_015476425.1). Lineage (NCBI taxonomy): Eukaryota > Metazoa > Arthropoda > Insecta > Hymenoptera > Figitidae > Leptopilina > Leptopilina heterotoma. The sequence continues at coordinate 1,052,654 of NW_025110845.1, forward strand.
TTTTTAGAACATCTTCCAAAAAGATTCATTTAATTCCCTTCGTGAGTCCAAGGTATTATCCTAAGTGTAGTATAATGTAAAGTAGCAAAAAGTAAAGATCACAGACCCGCGAATTCTAAAGCATTACGAGATGATTCTCGCCAATGTTCCACGAAGCCGTTACATAGAGATGAGTCTATTATCTCTCATAGGAGAACACGAACTCACAATCAGAGAAGCTTATTCTCACTTGCTTAAAAGGACCCAATGTATACGACTCTTAATGGGTCAACGATCTCAAGCACAAACGAATGAAAAGGAGAATAAAAGAAAAAAACAGCAGAAGAAAGGCTTTAAATTTGCTTTTGTTGCAAGTCTTTTTTAAATGAATGCGATCGACGGAAGTGCGACACCGGCCTTATTGTAAGGTCCGATTACGTCGTATATAGTCGCTGATAGTCAGGCAATTTTCTCGTTAACTCGGTGCCTACGCCCGCCACGATAAAGATAAACGAAGCCGATGGCGCTGCTCTGCCTCCAAGTGAACGAACGTTTAGCCAATTTAAGGGCAATCTGCATAGACGATGGCGAATGCTTCCAGTCCTTACGGTCATTTTCCCGTCACGAGGTCGGCACGCAAATTGAAAGCTGTCTCTCCTTCGCGCGCTTTGCGATTCTCCTTAATCGTCTCTCCGCACAGCCTTTAACTTCTCTCCTCACCCTTCGCCTTCGTCCACACAAACATACATCTATAGATATACGTGTCATATCAACGTCGACATACGAGCTTTTTCAGAAGACAAGGATTAAATTCACGACGACGTTTTTATTAAAAGTTTCATTAAAATTGATAACACCTACTGTGTATTAGGATTTAGAGTCACCGTCCTTATATTAGGTATTAAATGTTTCAGTAACGATGTTCAAATTAAAATGCGGAGCTGAAGAAATTAATTTCAACTAACAACAATTCGCGCGCTAAAGCGCGTGGCTAACTTCTTCCGTAGGGGAGTGTGTCCAGGTATGAGACGGGTTTTGTTTTTGACCCATAAATTGTAAATAAGTTCGAAAAGTAACTTAAATACGCAACTTTAATTCACAGAAAGTGTAGTGTTCAGATGGACTCAAAAAAAGTTATGATCAATTCCGAGCACTTCGCTTTTATCAACAAAAAAAAATATGTCCAGTTATGAGACATTTATTAAACAAGTTGTAAATCCAGATGTCCATTACATGAAAATTTTGCTTCCTCTTTACGATCAGCAAAAAAATTTGATTTCTCGTGGAGGAAGCATTAACGATAAATATATTTCATTTTTAAAACAATTTAACATTTATAAAATAAAGTTCATTCGTCTTAATAGAAAAAAATAAAATTTTCTTATACAGTAGGGGAGATTGCGGAATTGTGGGCCACCTCAATTATTTAATAATATTTATAAGTTTGATCATCCAATTCTTTTTATTTTTTTTTGTTCATACAAAGTAAATTTTTTATTAACATTTCATTACTTTACAATGCTTTATAATTACCTATAAACCGTAAACAATAATCACCTGAAAAATTGCATTCAAATATTTAGTTTGGGCCTTCATGTTTTTATTGTTTTTACAAGGATTTTCAGGAATAAATTATGAAAAATATTATTTTAATTATTGTGTGGCATTAGTACTTTGACTCCAAAAAGAAATTTTGCATCAAATTAAAATGAATAAATAATGCAAAGCTTTTTGTAAAATGAAGCATTTGGGTAATTGTGGGCCACTTTTTTTAGAGAAGTATTTATTTCTTGGTTTTGGCGATTTAATTGCACAATGCAGGTACATACTATTAGAATCACTCATAGCTATATTAATTTAACAAAAACAATTCGTTTCATTGCGTTTCATGCGATAAAGCTGTTTACTTAAAAATTTGTAATAAATTAATTGTGATTCCAATTAATTTCATTTTCTTACTTTTTCTTTTCAAATTTTAAACTAATAATTAAACATTTTTAATATTTGTAACCATTTAATAAATATATTTCATCGTTATTTTTGATTTTGAACTTAATTTAGGCAGTGTCCCACAATTGTCAAACAATATTTTCTAAAGAAAAAAAAAGCATACATTAATTTTGAAAAAAAATTATTTTCTCCAACGCCTGCGCTGAAAACAGTACTTTTCTTGTTTGAAAAGCGTGGCAAAAGTAGAACTTTTCTCAAATCCTCTGACAAGAGTGGCAAAAGTGAATTTAACGTGGCGAAAGTAAATCATGACGTCATTTATTTTTCTTCTTTTTTATTATATTAAACATAATCACACGTTAAATTAAAATTATATGAAACGCAGGAAGAAACCTTTCATTTGTTTTTGGAAAAATATTCATAAACGTAGAAGATGAAATTTTTTAGTATTTTTTTAACCGCATAACTTTTTATCGGTAAAAGAAGTTAAGATCAATTTTTTTAAATTGTTTATACAAAAGACACACTTTCCCCTAAACCATTTATATAATTATAAATGTAGACGTTAACATTGATGAATTTCTATAACATTTGCTACTCCGGGATTTTCAGGGTTGTCGATTTCGAATCTGATGTCAGTTTTTCAAAATTCAAAATGATGGATGTAATATGGCGCACAAATATTCAAAAATCAAATGAAATTTACTTAGTTACTCGGGAACTTTTAGGGGTGTTAATTAAGAATCCAATGTATATAAATGTATATAAATATAATCAGCGTTACCGGAAACCCCTTTGTAACTTGTTTGAATCGAATTTAGTAAATTTAAAATTATTTTTTTGCCATATTGGATCCACCATTTTGAATTTTGAAAAATTAACGTCGGATTCGTATTCAGCGACGTCGAAAACCCCCGGGTAAATAAAGTTATAGAAATCGATATTTTATTTTATGAGTTTATTGGTAATTTGTTTTTCACGACCTGGGACTTCTGAATTTAATATTTTTCTAAGAACCTGAACGCAAATGAAATATTGCACCGAAATTTTTTTTATTTGAAATTTTGCTAATTCAGATTTAGAGAGTAAATTACTTTCTGATAAATTTCGAATTATTATTCAGCCAATTTTAATTATATTTACACTATCGACGCAAATTGTGCAAATGCTACTTCATTAACATTATAAAGAATTGCGTTTACTTTCTAAAATGCTTTAACAGCTTGTCGCTGTTGGATTCCCAATGTTAATATTGTCGCCCACTTTTCTGTTAAAATATTGAAAGGATTAAGCTGGTATTTGTAATGTCTGAAATATGTTAAGAAAGAACAGTAATGCAAAAGTTTTAATACTTTAAAATTAATTACTATAAAACTCTTTGCTATTGGGCAACAACACTGGTAAAACGAGTGTCTTAATGATCAAAAGCGTTCGGATTTAAGACACTTTTGTCCAAGTATAAAACACCCGTTTTTGCATTGAAAATTAACATTGAAGGCATCAGTTTTCGCTTTTCTTGAAGATCCTTTTTGACTGATTAATATTGTGTGTAATGTTTCTCACACAAATAAAAAACAAACATAGAAAAAGGCACCTCCTACGAGGGTAAAATTTATTGCATGTTATTTTAACACCAAATTCAGTATTAAAGTAACACTTTTTATTCAAATTTTATGCGAAGCTCTGATGGATGCATCTATAAAATGAGAACAAAATGATCTTTTCTCTCGGCGATATCCCACATTATTGCTACTGCGGCGGATTCACTTACAGTTGGTCTTGGTCTTTCTCCACTTACATATTCCCAGGCGTCGTTTTTTATAAGGGGAGCTTTTACTTTGAGCTGACAAGTATCGAAGTTCTCTTTTTCAAGGTTTTCAATTCGCCAAGAATTTACAGAAATCATGGAAACTAATTTCTCCGAAGGCCCGCTTCGCTTCGTCTTTATAAACATACGGATGAAGCACGTGAACAATAAATACATTAAAAATTAATTTGAATTTCAAATAATAGATATAAATGTCTAAACGTCATTCATACAAAAACTATTTAAAAAATTCACACAAAAAATCAAACCTTAAAAAAATTCATAACTTAAATTCTAATCCAAATAGAAACCAATTATTATATTCAAGTTATAAGCAATTAGAATAAGAAAGAGAATTTTGAAAATGCCGATTTTCCGAGAAGAAAAGTTTCCAAGTGTCTAAAATATGTTATTTATAGTTGAAATTTATTATTCTTGAAAAGTCGAAAGTGAATAATTTCGCTAGATATAGATTGTATTATAATCCTGTGAGGCTTCCTATTTGTAACTTCAAAGAGCTCTTCCCAATAAAGCACACAACTCACGTTCTACATTGTACAATATGGTACGTGACACAGTGGTCTTGCTGCGTCAGATCTTGGAATGTACATCTTATTTGGTCCGATAAGGATGAAGTTTACCTCCTTCATTAGAAACTTGATCGTAAATTCAATTAAGTCAAAAGCAATAAAAGTCTGTTTTATTAAATGTGCCCGCCAAACGTAATCATTTTAATTTCAACAATTTTTTCATTTTCTAAATCTTTGATTATCGTGTTAACCTTCGTGTAAGATACATGTCTAATTTTGTGGCGAGAAAATCTCTCGCGCTATATTACATCCGTGTCAAGATTAACTTAATCACTACTGTAAACGATAGCAAATTCCTCTTAATACTCTTATTTTACTAAAGTTTTAGTCTTAATTCAATATATACCAATATTTAACAAATTTAAAATTCCCACGATAGGCTACACCAACATGGAGTTTCAACTTTTCCTTCAAACCTAACCAACAGGACCATCATCAACACGTGTTAAATCCATTCGAACATAAAGAAGATTCAAATAAATTATATTCTGGAAATTCTCAGACAATATAAACAGGAAAATTTTCCTTCGATTTCATTCACCAGCAACCACATCGACAAACAGTAATTTTACGCATGTTCTTACTAGCGTCCTTTATATTTCTTTAAAATAATCTTCCTAAAATCTACAAAAAGTAAAACAAATTTCTCTATTTATATATTCTGCTAATTAATATTAAAACAAATTGAATGCCTTAATAAGCGTCTAATGTCCCAATCAACTTTAACTATCTAATTTTAAATTTTATGTAAACTTCTTTGTCTTAACACTATATACCAGAGAGGAATTTTTAACAATCAACCTATTAATCAAATTATTTTATTATATTAAAATAATAAAAAAATTAAAAGATAACAAATAAATAAAAAAAAAAATTTTTCCTTTTAATACCCGAGTCGAACTTTTAGACCTGCTTACCTCCTGGTAAGTATAATTTAACCCTAACCTGCACCTAACAAACCCTTGGTGTTTTTTTCCTACTGCGTAAGTTCTATTTAACTCTGGCAACTCCTTTTTAAGTCCTAATTGAACCTTAAACCCTGTATTGCTTCTACAATACATATTCTTACAATAGGAAATGTTACGCGCGGAACGAGATATACAACTTATTATTGTTATGCAAATTACAAAATTTTTATTTTGAAAATTTCACGAAAGAATTCAATTAATTTCTAAAATTTTAATAAATTCTTCCAAAAAATTCAATTATTTTTATAAATAGTAAAATACTTCGCAAGAATTCAATTAATTTTATAAATAGTAAAATTCTTTGCAGGAATTCAATTATTTTCAAAACAATTTTAATTGAATTCCTTAGATGAATTCAAATATTTTTAAATATTTTCATAAATTTCAATTAATTTCTTAAACTTTAATAAATTCTTCCAAATAATTCAACTATTTTTATAAATAATAAAATTCTTTGCAGGAATTAAATAATCATTAATCCAATTAAAATAAAATTAAACGAAAGAATTTAATTATTTTTAAAAATTTACATAAAATTTAATTTCAACAAGAATTTAAAATTCTCTAAAAACAATTTAATTATTCTCAAAATATTTTTAAAAAATTCTATATAAAAATTAAATTACTACACTGAGAGAAAAGAAGGTACACTGCTGTTCATTTGGAGGTTGTGTATCGCAATTCAAATTTGAATCAACTACGCACTCTAAAGGGGCGTGTAACGCGCCCCTTTAGAGCGCGCTGCTGACTCTTGACATGGGACGCAGTGAGCTCGCATGGTCTCCATAACCTAGGTTATTTGACAATGCGGTCTCACTGCGTCCCACGAGTCAAGAGTCAGCAGCGCGCTCTAAAGGGGCGCGTTACACGCCCCTTTAGAGTGCGCAGTTGATCCAAATTTGAATTGCGATACACAACCTCCAAATGAACAGCAGTGTACCTTCTTTTCTCTCAGTGTAGATATCAAAATGCAATTTTTAAATATATTCGTCAAAAGAATTGAAAGAATATTATTTCCAAAAAGTAATTCAATTATTTTGAATATACTTAATTTTAATAAAATTCTTTAAAGAAATTCAATTATTTTCGAAACAACTTTAATTGAATTTTTTGAAAAAATTTCATGATTTTTAAATATTTCTATAAAATTCTTCATAACAATTTAATTATTTCTTAAAATTTTAATAAATTCTTCAAAACCTTTCAATTATTTTGATAAATAGTAAAGTTCTTCGCAAGAAATCAATTATTTTCAATACAATTTTAATAAAATTCTTCTTCATAAAATGCAATTGCTTTCGAAATTTTCAATTAAAATTATTAAAGAAACTCCATTAGTTAGTTTAAAAAAAATTCAAAGAAATTTTTCAAAAGAATTTAATTAGGATTTTTAAAAATATTAATAAAATTCTTCGCGAGAATTTAGTTATTTTTCTAAATAAAGAAATTCTTTGAAGGAATTCTATTATTATCAAATTTTTTAATAAAATTCTTTGCAACAATTCGAAGATTTTCAATACATTAATTTTAAAATTGAAAATATTTGAAAAGAAAAATTAAAAAAAATTAAAAACAAAAATGTAAACAACAACTAACTTCAAACTGCGAATAAGTTACCGAAACATGTACTTTTTTATTATTAATTTATAAATATTATTTTTAACTGAAATGTTTTGACATTTTTTTTAATAATAAAAATATTAATTTATGAATGTTTAAAGTAGGTTATTATTATTAAACAATTTATTTATTTGCCGTAGTGTATTAGTGTCAATAAATGCTTTATTAAATCACCAAAACTAATAACTCAACAAGTCACTGAAAATAAAGCGTCTGTGTTCAGTTAGGTTCCGTAGCATAGTGGTTAGGGCGTTAGTTTCGTAGTCCGTAGTTCGTAGGTCGTAGGTTCAAGTCTCGCGTGCGTTAGATTTTATTTATTTGGTAGGTTTGCGTTTATTCCTATTTTTCTGTATTGTATAGTTATAAGTATGCAATTTAATGATTATATACACCGTTAAATAATTTAATTAACAAATATTTAATTTAAAAAATTTTTTTTTTGTATATAAATAGATATGTATTAATCCTCACATATATACTAACATTATTTATACATTCGCTATTGGTAACGATTAAATTAAAAAAAAGTAAAAATCATTAAATAATAATGCCATTTATTAATAATTAAAGTTATTATAAAAATTAGTTAAAAATGATCTCAAATATGCTATGAGCAGTTTTTCTAGGGTTTTGGGAGAGGAAAGAATTCTGTAAGTAAGGGTCAAGCAGTATTTAATAAGGTTCTAGGAACACCTGCTTTACTCCTTTTACCATCTAAATTTGTCGCTAACCAGGGGTTTGCAGGAGGTAATCAGAGTTAGCTTGCAATGCAAATAAACTCTGCTTTCATCCTATTACATCCTTACAAACCCTCAGTTTTAAGGAGGTAAGCAGGTCTAAAAGTTCGACTCGGGTAGTATAGTAATACAATGTATGATTCTCTTAACTTATCTCCTATTCATTCCACAGCGAAGTCAGGGAACATTCCAAGTGCATCTACCCCTTCCTCTTCTTTGGAGCCTACAAATTAAAATTTAACAACTCTACACAATCTTGACGTTTCCATTCCCGGCAACTAACAATCATAGCCACAACTCCAAACGAACAAGAGAATCGTCCGACATGCTAGCTGGTCTGAAAAGTCGAAGAACGACTTCTTTTCACAAAACTCTTGCAAACGCGTTCGTGAATCAAAGTCACAACTGGGTTCTAAGGGTGAGTCTACATCTTTTGATCCCTATTCCAAAAATTCTTCCCTTAATAAAACCTTTTCACGGCAAGTAACTTTAACAATCCCATCAGATAATAATAATAATAATTTAGAATGGCAATCCTCCTCAATCACTTCCAAAACAAGCTTAAGATATTCTCAATCCATGAATCAACCATTCATAGTAATCCTCCAGTTTGATTCCAAGCAGGATCCATCTGTGAACATCGGCCGTTACAATCCGATTGCTCTCGCAAAAAAATCAGAGCAATTACTCCAGGCCCCTTAACGTTTTCTGCTAATGGCCAAAATAGCACTATTATAAGATTTGTGCAAATTATTCCGATGCAAACAAAATCTTTAAATACTACAACAATAAGAATTAACCATACCTTGCATTTCCTGAAATATCTTTATTTTATAAAAAGGGTTTCATCAAAAACATCGATACTAAATTACGCTCCTGGAACTACACGAAAATATGGACGTTTTATTAAAACCAGTAATCCTTTCTCTTAAAAGGCGAGTTAACCCAGGAAACGTTCTTACTGATATTGTTGAAATCACCTTTAACTCTCCAACCATTCCTAGATTTATCAGTTTATTTAACTATCTCTTTTCTGTCACACTTATGATTCCCCCTCCTAAGAGGTGTCATTATTGTCAACGTTTTCGCCATACAGCCGATCAATGCCGTTCTGCTTACCCAATTTGTGAATTTTCCTCTCAACATTACATCACAATCAAATGCTCTAATCGATTACTCCAGCCCAAATGTAACAATTGTCGCGATTCTCACATGGCTTCTTCTCATGATTGTCCACGTTACAAATTTGAATTTGAATTATCAAAAATTTGTTATATTCAAAATCTTGTCTACCAAGAAGGCACTGATGTTTTAAATTCAAGAGGCATTCTCTCCCCAAATTCTCCACTCAACTCTCCACAATCAAAGGATTCATCATCATCATCATCATCATCATCGAAATCTTCACCTTCCCCTGTTCTTGACTCCATGCTCGCTCCCCCTCTTCCAGCTCAATTTCCTCCTCCAACAATTCCATCAGCATCTTCCTCTTAATTTTTTCTTGACCCCCTCCTAATCTCCAATCTTTTCCAACATCAACTCCAAAACAATCTTCTAATGAACTTTCTAATTCACAACACATCGATAAAAATCCTAAACAAGAACATCGAAAATTCTTAAACTCAATCGTTGATAACATCCAGACTAAGCTCTCCTTTATCGAAAAATCATTCGAAGAAACAAACATTTCATCTGACATATCAATGAGGCAAATCGATGATAAAAAGAATGATTAAATTTTCTATTAAAGTATTAACCCTCTTCCCTTTTTTACATTACAATACATTTATTTAATTTTAGCAGTTAATAATATTTAAACCCCAATTAATTTTTAACTACTATTTTACATAATAAACTCCAGAAAACTGTTAGGTAAAAGTTAGCACATAGTATGTCCAATTACACAATCAAAATCCATCTTTACACATGGATGTAAAGACATATAGGTAAAAACATACAGTCGACCTATGTGCGATTTCACCTTTTATGTTTCTTTTCCCTTTCTTAAATAAATCTCAATTAATTAACCTTTAAACAATGCATGACAATATTATTAATTCTTTCGCATGCATCAGTTCGCATCCATCTCTTTCAACCCTTCAGAGTTGCTATGCTGTCTCATTCCTAATGTGAACGAACTTTCAATCATAGTTTCATGCCATTGTTTTTCCCTAACTGTCTTATCCTTAATTCTGAATTCACAATAAATCGAAATTCCTCTCCGGTGTAGTCCTCTTTTTTATTCTATACTATTTTTGTTTTTGATTTCACTCTTTGCCTTCAACAACATGCTTGACCAATCCCTCCCTCTCTCTAGCTTCCCGCTATCTAAAAATCTGCTCCTGGAATCCTAGAAGCATTCTGAACAAACGTATAGAACTCGAAACTCTCATCATGAATCATAATCCTGACACTATATGCCTGTCTGAATCATGGTTGACTACAGAGACTCCTTCATAGGAAATCAAGGGTTTCACCACCTTTCGTTTTGACAGACATTACGGTAGAGGCGGAGGTTCAACAATCCTATGCAGGAAAGAACTCATCACCTCGAGAGTCGATCTTGGAGATTGGTGGAATGAATTTTTTGAGTTGTGTTCTGTTGGCATTGAAACTACTAACGGTATATTCCTCCCAATAATCGAATTGATATGGATATTTGGAACAGACTGTTCATACAACTTTCTCAATTCCCACACATAATCATCACAGGTGACTTCAATTCACACTCCCCAGTCTGGGGACATTCAACATACAATTATAATGGTTCGAATCTCAGAGTCTCTATCCGATTTTGATTTCGTCGTCATGAACGACGATACCCCCACTTACTGCAACATCCATTCTGGCATTCCATTTCTGGCAGTGTGCTGAACCTGGTCATTGCCTCTACATCACTCGTCAACAATTTAGATGTTAGTGTTTTAAATGACACCTTTTCCTCTGACCATTATCCTCTAATATCCACACAGACCTTTAGACCAAAATATTCGATATCTAACAGCACTAGATACAACTTATCCAAAATAAACTAGGAACTCTTCCATTTCAAAATAAATCGCGTCGCTATTGACATCTTGAACGACATTGAAAATAAATCCATCCTTCCTGATATCCAAATTTACTCTAAACTAATTGAGAAGATTAAGGAATCTGTTATTGATTCTAGAGATTTCAAGCCTACCAACAGAGGTCGAAAGCCTGGTAAATCCAAACCAGTATGGTGGATTGATGAATGCTCCACAGCAGTTGAAAGGTGATCCACAGCACAAAAATTGTATTTCCAGAAACAATCTCAAGAAGCTTTAACCCAGTACCTCCAAATTGACAATGAAATAAATAATTTCCTTCGCAACCAAAAACGTAACTCTTATAAACAATTTTGCTCCACTATTAACCCTTCTATGGGACTTAAAAAAATCTGGAACATAATCAAGGGATTCCAAACAGCTAAGGCTGGAGTCCCATGATAGCGTTTTGCGTTGCGTTTTGTAACTAGGCCATGAGTGTGAGAGAGATACAGATATATGTTGTCTATATTTGCACTCATGGCCTAGTTGCAAAACGCAACGCAAAACGGTTCAATGGGACTTCACCCTAACTCTGCCAAATCCACTAGTATTTACAACAACCCTAACCTTCCTGAAATTGTCTCTCTCCAACAAGAACTTGTAAATCCAAACATTCCTGTAATTGAAATCCCATATGACTACAATCTAAACGAACAGGACCCTTTAAATGATCCCTTCTCAACAAATGAATACCATTTCGCTTTATCTCGATGCAAAAAAGATACTGCTCCCGGTATGGATTCTATTGGATACTCTATAGTCAAAAAACTTTCCACATCCTGTCACAATCTTCTACTAAAAATTTTCAATTATCTCTTTAAAAATAGCATCTTTCTGGAATCATGGAGAGATAATTTGATTTTATTTATTCCATAACCCGAAGGTCAAAGCATTCGACCCATCTCCCTTTCCTCCAACATTTCCAAACTATTTGAACGCCTAATTCACCGCAGACTCGAATATATTGCTGAAAATAAAGACTGGTTCTCTCCTTTTCAATATGCATCCTGTAAAGCCAGATCCTCTTCAGACTGTGCAGCAGTCGCTTACACGGATATCCTGTTGAATTTTGAAAGAAATGAATCAGTCCTAGCTGTATCCCTCGACATAAAAGGTGCATATAACTGTGTCCGTCACGACCAACTTATTTACCAACAGCAAATCCTTAACACTCCCTCTCGTATACTAAATTTCATCAATTTTATGACTACTACCCGCAATCTAAATATTTCTCACCCAACGATTCCGATCCAAATAAAACTCATGTACACGGAAAAAAAATCAGCCTAATAATGCATGGAGTCTATTGGTTCGATTTTTACATGAGCCCATTTTGCAAATATCACACAGGAGTTTACCTAAAATGCATGGCTTTTGTGACTTTTGCCACAGCACCATGCGAAAATAGGATGGATTCCAAGCTAATCACGCATGGTAGTGTGCGTGCAATAGACACAACAGACGCTCATGTGTTTTTAGCCTAGTATTTTTTTCCGTGTAGGCGTCCCGTAGGGTGCTGTTCTGTCTCCCTTCCTATATAATGTCTACACAAACCAAATTATGCAACATCTAAATCCTAACACCAAAGCTACTATTTATGTAAATGACATCTTTCTCTATACCTCTAACAAAGACATCAACGAAGGAATTACTAAACTAAATGCATCTATTACTAAGATCACTACATGGTTATCCAATCTAGGTCTTAACATTTCCATTCCTAAGTGCAATTTTTGCATCTTCTCCAAATCAAAAATCGATACAACGGTGTTCTTAATTCAAATTAATAACCAAATGATTCCTTGTGACAACGAAATTAAATATTTGTGAATAATTTTTGTTTCTCAACTCACGTGGAAATCTCACATCCTTTCCATCTCGACTAAAGCTATCAACACCCTCAAAGCCTTATCCAAAATCACATGGGGTGCTTCCTCAGAAACTCTCCTTATGGCATTTAAGGGTTTATTCAGGGCATTGTTAGAATGGGGCTCCATTTTTTTCTGGTGCTGACAAATATCTTCTCGACAAATTAGACAAAATACAATACTCCGCCTTAAAAGTAATTACAGGATGTATGTCTTCCACTCCTATCTATTTCCTACTTGGGTGATTCTCCACGTAGCGCACGATTTAGTTATTACTATTACTGATTTTTTTCAAATTGAGTAAAAGTCAATATAGAATCTTCAAATTTAGTGTTTATAAATGAAATATCAGTGGTGGGCCGGACAAAATATTTATAATTTTTCTATTTTTTAAACAAATAATTTTTATATATAAAGCTGTATATGGGTGATTCTCCTGAAAGTGGGCAATTTCATGTCTTCGAATTATATCTTCTAAACAACTTAACATTTAAATATTAACATTGGACAAACATATTATTTAAACTTTACTTATTATACCCTTTATAAAAAACGATAATTTTTTAACACAAATTTAGTGGAAAACAGCAATTCAATATGTCTTTACCTCTGAGTACCAAACCTTAAAGTACTATTACTTATAAAAAAAGAACTATCTTTAATTATTCAATAAATATTATAAAAGATTAACTCAAAAGCTTCAATTTTTATCGATGAAATTTTTTAATACATCAATATAGTTATTGATAATTATTAAAATATAAGTGTCTTTAAAAATCTCTATGCTTGTTGACGATGAAACCCTAAGAACAATTCCATAGAAAAAGTATGGAAGGGGAAAAGAAGAAATGAGAGGAAAGGGAGGTAATAAATTGTGCAGTAGTAACGAGTTATGACTCGACCAGAAAGGGTCACGAGAAATTGTAATCGCGAGTGAAGCCTGACTTAGAAGAGGCGAAAATTTGTCGATCGAAAAATACTCCTGAAAGTAAATAGGAGGCTCACCGAGTGACCTGAATTTGAATAGGCACATCTGTTTAGTTCCTCAATTTTTATTGTTAATTGGATGAAGAAATAGTCTGAATTTGAATAGGCTTTGTAATCTTTGTTCAAATGTTTCGTTCGAGTTAATCTGACATCACGAGTAAGTTTTTATTTTCAATTAAATTAGGTAATTAGCGAGTTCTCTCTGTTCTCATATTTTTTTGTTCTTCTAACATGCAATAATCAAAAAATGTTTATAATTCGTCAAAGTTCGTTAAATCAAGATTAAATGTACTAAATAAAACTTAGTTGTTATTGTGTTGAATAAAGATAATATTATTTTCATTGATATTATACGTGAATTTATTGGTCCAACCCCCCCCCCCCTTTATAAATATTAATCCCGGTGAGTAACAAAATAGTGGAGGCGTCGGGTAATTAATTAAAAGATTTGAAAAATAATAATTGAGACGTATACTAATTAAATAGCCCCCATTCAAGAAATGTTGTCTTTACGTCTATGTCGTGTTGTGACCTTATAAGCCTGGTGACGATCAACACATAAACAATGATACGAACAGAGAGAACTCCAGGTAGAATTTTCTGAAAAATTATTTGAGTGGAAATTATCTTATTATTTCCTTTTCTATTTATCGAATATACTTAATTTCTCTCGAAATATAAATATAATAATATCACTGTGTTAACAAAAAAAAATACGAGACGAAACGTTTCCTTCTAGAAAAAAAATATGCCGCGTGAAAGGAGAAGGGGAAGGCCGAGAGTAGTTAGAGGGGGAATGGAACGCGAGATTTCTCAACACAGAAGCGTTCAAACATCTCATCATACACCAAATGCAGAACGAATGAACCCTGACGCGGAGACGATGACTGTATCGAGGAATTCTTCTAGTTTTTCAAGTAGACGGGGAAATCAAAGTAATCGCGATGTCAGGGATCGATCGATAGTTAATAGTCATCACAGCGAAGAAGAGACAGTAAGTTATGTCTCATCGGTAAGGAGAGCGGAATTGGAAGCACGGGCTGCGCAAAGGCGATTCGAGATCCAATCTAGGATGTTAGAGGATAGGACACGTTTAGAATTGGAAATGGTAAATGAACAATTAGCGAGAGATTTAGCAAATAACGGCGAGGAAGATCTTCGGTCAATAATAACGCGTCGGTCGGAGTCTCGGCGTGTAAACATGGGTCGCAACGCGGAGGATATTCAGGCTTGGTTAAACAGTGAAAGGGGCGAGCAAAATTTATCACCACGAAATGCCGACATGACACACTTTAATCGAAACGAAAATGTCGCGAGATCGTTAACAGGAGCGGGAAACTATCCTGATGAAACTACGAATGTAACTCAACGTTTATTGCAAAGAGCAACAGTAGTAAAGCGATTACCCGTATTTGAAGGAGACGTGCTTGAATGGCCATGTTTTAAGCGCGCATTTTATGAAACCTCTAGGGTGGGGGGATTTTCAGAAGAAGAAAATCTCATGCGTTTATACGAAAGTTTAAAAGGGACGGCGAAAGAAGCCGTAGCGTCTCTTATGGTGACTTCGCGAGATTCAAAGCAGATAATGAACCTATTAGAATTGCGATTCGGTAATGCGAATGCGATAGCCGGGCGCATCGTTCAAGACATTAAATCATTACCCAAAATTTTTACAACAACGGAGATCTGATTATTTTCGCGACTAAAGTAAAAAACTGTGTAGCTGCACTACAAGCAGCCAATAATATCGGGTATCTACACAGCAACGATTTGATAAGAGAAATAACGCAGAAATTACCGTACGCCATGATATATAATTATAACCGATATTTAAACGATCATGGGAAGTCAGGCGAGCCCGCTTTAGTAACCCAGTCAAATTTTTTATTTTATGAAGCCGAAATTGCGTGTAAAGCCGGAACCTTCGACATGTCTTGTAGTACGTCTCAAAATAAACGCGATTCAATCACGCAATTGAAGGACCGTAATCCTGGAAATAGAAGAGATGATTCACGGGGAATCAAACGATCGCATCAACGACAAGAGAAAGTCTTCGGGACCTCTAAGAATGATGAAAAAGAAACACTTGCGCCAAAAAGAAAAAAGAATAACGAAATATGTTGTTACTGTAACCTAGAGCCACACGATATAGGAGATTGCGGGCGGTTTATGAACTTGTCGATTACGGATCGCTGGAATTGGGCGAAAGAAAATAAAATGTGTTTCAAATGTTTAAAAGTTTCTGATCATCATCAAAATAATTGCTCAGAAGCACCTTGCGGAATCGAGGAATGCTCGCAAAAACATCATCGATCATTACATCGATACCAAGCGAAAGAAAAAAGGATCGCACGCAGTGAAACAACTAACATAATAAATAAACACGCAGAATCACATAATCTTCAGAGCGAAGAATTATGACAGATCGAAAACACAAAAGTATTACTAAAAGTAGTCCCCGTCAAAATCTATGGACCGACAAATGATGCAGTAGTTTTTGCATTTATGGACGAAGGGTCGACAATCACGTTAATCGATGCAAAAACAGCAGGATCTTTAGGCATCAAAGGTCCTTGCGTTCCATTGAGTTTAAATTGTATTAAGAACGTAGAGGCTAGAGATGAGAATAGTCAGACAGTGAGTTTCGGAATAAGTGCATTAGATAGCAACACAATATGTAGAATTTCACGCGCTTCCACAATAAAAGACTTAAATCTTTTTTCGCAGTCAATAACAGAAGAAGATATAAAAAAATATAAGCATTTATCTTCGATTCTTCTCGAATACTACGCGAACGCTAAACCATTAATATTGATCGGCCAAGACCATTGGGACTTAATCACCGCCACTCAAAAACGCTACACCACACGAAATCACCCTATAGCTTCACTTACGCGATTAGGTTGGGTCGTTCATGGACGGATATCTACTAGACAAGCTGAGAAGGAAGAAAGGAATTTATTCATAACAAAGGAATCAAAAGGAACTGATTGGGATCCAGTGTCTGACGCAGATCTAAATAAATTAATCAAATTTCACTTTACATTCGACAGTATAGGAATCACGAACTTTCAGAGGAAAAACAAAATGGAAGAAAAAGCAGAGCAGATATTAAATAATACGACCACTTTCAAAAATGGACATTGGGAAGTAGGTTTGATATGGAAAACTGATGGCATAAAATTGCCTAACAACCGAGAAAATGCTTTGAGCCGCCTAAAATCATTGGAAAAGAAAATGGATAAGGACGATGAGTTCAAAGAAAAATATTGTGCATTAGTTGAACACCTACTTTCATCTGGGTATGCAAGAAAGTTGTCAAAGGTGCCCGATGATAATCCAAGAACGTGGTACTTACCTCATTTCGGAGCGATTCAAGCAAACAAGCCGAAGAAAATTCGCCTCGTTTTCGACGGGGCTGCTAAAACCAAGGGGACCAGTTTAAACGAAAATCTTCTAACTGGACCAGATTGGACGAATTCTCTTCTAGGAGTATTAATTCGATTTTGACAAAAAAGGGTTGCTGTAATAGGTGACATCCGCGAAATGTTCCTACAAATTAGGATCCGAAAGGAAGATCGATGCGCACAAATGTTTCTATGGCGAGAAATAGATAGGGATAGAGATCCTGACACTTATGAAATGATTTCGATGATATTCGGTTCAGCATCTTCCCCTTTTACAGCTTAGTATATAATGCGTAAAAATGCACTAAATTTTCAATCAGTTCATCCAACTGCGGTTAAGGCGATATTAAATAATCACTACGTCGATGATTATTTAGACAGCTTCGACGACGTAGAAGAGGGTATTAACTGCATTACGAACGTCTCACTTATCCAAGGAAAATGTGGATTCGAAATTAGAAACTGGTGCAGTAATAGCAGTTCAGTAATTCGTGATTTACCTGCGAGTTCTCGAAAAGAAAGACCTATAGATCTCACCTCAAATGAAATTATGATTGAAAAAACCTTGGGGTTGCAATGGAATTGCTCGACGGACACGATTTCATTTGGATTTAACTGGAATAAGATACCTAAAGATATCAAAAGGAACAAACCACCAACGAAGAGTGAAATGTTACGCATACAAATGTCGATATTTGATCCGTTGGGCATGATATTACCGTTCACAATACAAGGAAAAATACTACTACAAGACGTCTGGCGCAGTGGAATCGGTTGGGACGACAACTTGAAGGATCGAGAATTTACAGTATGGACCAAATGGATACTGGACTTGAATGGAATAAAACAACACCACATTCCAAGAGCTTACAGCACAGCAAAAAGCGTCGAAAGAAGTTCAGAACTCCATATATTCAGCGACGCCAGTGACAAAGCATACGCTGCGGTAGGTTACCTACGAACACGTGATGGGATAAATAACGTGACAATCTCCTTCGTTGCTGGAAAAGCCAAAGTAGCTCCGTTGAAACCAGTCTCAATCCCTCGCATGGAACTGCAAGGCGCGTTACTTGCTAGCCGTTTGGGAGATACGATCATAAATGAACTCAACATAAAAATTGAAAGACGAATTTTCTGGACGGATTCACGCACAGTGTTAGGCTGGATACAATCGGACCCTCGAAAATATCATTCATTTGTCGCACACCGTCTTGGGGAAATAGACGAATTAACGAACGCTGAGGAATGGAACTGGATATCTGGAAAGCATAACCCCGCCGATTGTGCTACGAAAGAAGCTGACAAGACAGAAAATTTAATGAAGATATGGTTAGAGGGACCTGAATTTCTGAAATCTGAGGAACACAATTGGCCGAAGCAAACACAGAAGAGTACTATAAACCCGCCCACCGAAGAAATAAAAAAGGAATTTGTAGCAGCCATATCTACAAAAAACCTTATCGAGTCACCAAAAATGACAAATTTTAGCAAATTACTGCGTCTAATTCGCAGTACAACAGCCGAAATTTGGAAGCGCAACAGGACAAGAGAATTAACAGCTGAAGACTTGATACGAGCCGAGAATCATTTGATCAGAAAGGTCTAGAAGGAATGCTTCGCCGAGGAAATTAAAAACATCCGCAAGGGGAAAACTCCACCTAAAAACAGTCGAATCAAAAATTTAAATCCATTTATTGGAGAAGACGAAATTTTAAAAATAGATGGAAGATTAAATCACATTGAAGGAATTCCAGAAAACGTAAAAAATCCGATAATTTTAGACGGAAAACACCATTTCGCGAAACTCATCATCCAAGATTATCACGAACGGTTTCATCATGGATCTCTGGAATCCGTGATAAATGAACTAAAGCAGAAATTTTGGATTATTAAAATTCGTCCTACAGTAAGAAATGTGACTTCTCGTTGTCAAGTCTGTCGTATTCTATCCACAAAAGCAGAACAACCACGCATGGGAGACGTTCCACAAGCTAGAGTTGGTCATCACCGACGACCATTCACCTTTTGTGGCCTTGACTATTTTGGTCCGATGTATGTCACAATAGGACGAAGACGCGAAAAACGTTGGCGAGCACTATTCACTTGCTTGACGACGCGTGCTGTTCATCTCGAACTTGTGTCGTCATTAACGGCAGATTCTGCAATCATGGCTCTGCAAAGGATGAGTAACCGTCGAGGAGTACCATCTGAAATTTTTTCTGACAACGGTACTAACTTCACAGCGGCAGATCAGGAATTAAAAAACGCCATTGAAGAAATCGATAAGAATAAGTTTCGAGAGAAATTGACAAATAAGAAAATAAAGTGGCAATTCATTCCACCACATTCACCTCATATGGGTGGAAGTTGGGAACGCTTGGTTCGAAGCGTCAAAAGATCTCTTGCAGCAATCCTAAAAGATCGAGCTCCAAGAGAGGAAACATTGACCACCTTTCTTACCGAGGTAGAAAATACTGTAAACAGTAGACCATTAACTAACGTGTCAGTAAACCCAAGAGATCCGGAATCCTTAACTCCAAATCATCTGTTGATGGGCTCATCCTCTGGCTCGATAATGTGCAGAACATTTTCTTCAGACGACTTAAATTGTCGTAAACAATAGAGGATATCTCAACGACTAGCGGATATGTTTTGGTCAAGGTGGATGAAAGAATATATCCCTAGCTTGGTTGTAAGAAAATGTTGGAACTGCGAAACTAGAAATCTGATAGTAGGAGATATAGTCCTAATTGCTGATTCGAACATGCCTAGAAACACGTGGCCAAGGGGCAAGATAACAAAAGTACTTCCTGGAAAGGATAAAAGGGTCAGAGTGGTGGAAGTACTTTCAAGAGGAAAAATCATCAAAAGGGCAGCGAATAAAATGGTTGTTCTCGTGCCTATGGATTTAGGTACAGAAGCGCAACACTTCCGTACCGGGGAGGAGGATGTTGACGATGAAACCCTAAGAACAATTCCATAGAAAAAGTATGGAAGGCGAAAAGAAGAAATGAGAGGAAAGGGAGGTAATAAATTGGGCAGTAGTAACGAGTTACGACTCGACCAGAAAGGGTCACGAGAAATTGTAATCGTGAGTGAAGCCTGACTTAGAAGAGGCGAAAATTTGTCGATCGAAAAATACTCCTGAAAGTGAATAGGAGGCTCACCGAGTGACCTGAATTTGAATAGGTACATCTGTTTAGTTCCTCAATTTTTATTGTTAATTGGATGAAGAAATAGCCTGAATTTGAATAGGCTTTGTAATCTTTGTTCAAATGTTTCGTTCGAGTTAATCTGACATCACGAGTAAGTTTTTATTTTCAATTAAATTAGGTAATTAGCGAGTTCTCTCTGTTCTCATATTTTTTTGTTCTTCAAACATGCAATAATCAAAAAATGTTTATAATTCGTCAAAGTTCATATTTTTAAGAAAAAACACTAGAAAAACACTGCGTATTTTTATTCATTCCTTTGTCGTGCGCTGTCATAACTTTAATATTTCAATATAAATATCAATAAAAAACGGATGAAAACTTACAGTTTGATAGGACAAAAGTGTATACCTAGCCATTTTTTTTATTTACTTTTGTTTAAAATATGTATTAATGCATTTCGTACAAATTTCCATTGTCGTGGAGTCCTTTGTCGTGTCAAAACATTTGCACGTGGTAGGTGCGAAACAAGTAAAAAGTGTGCCTGTGCCAAAAACTTTTTTTAAAATGGGTAATAAAGTTGAAATTTTTCTAATCTTTTCATATATTTTTAAATATAATTTTAAAAATGATAAAAATAAATCATTTAATTCAATTAATAATAACTATATAGAAGAAATATGAATTTCAGTGCCACTCGATGATACGCCTCTGATGAGGTTAGTTTTCCTGTTTACTTTTCACATCTCATTTCAATTACGCGAAAAGTGCTACTTACACGAAAACTAATGTTTATTAATAAATGTAATTTAAAATAAATATAGTTGATATGGATTGTATAACATAAAAGAATAATTAAACAAACAGAAAAAAGCATATGTCGAAAAAGAGCGACGTGAAAAAATTCAAAATGATATCCTGGTGAAATTTTAATATTTTTAAACTTTAAATAGTTTTGTAGCGTACCTACTTCAAATATAGTTTATTTAAATACCAATGAATAGTAATTAATAAAAGAAAGTTCAATTTTTAAACATTAAAAAAAAAATTTTATCAACTTAAAAGTGACCGGTTTTTGGAGAATCACCCATATACTTTGCGGCAATACTATCCAGCCATGGTAAAATGAAAGCACCTGTTATATTTACAGGCAAATTAAATAATAATTATCTGTATGTTATTTTAGAAATTACAATTGTTTAACAATTATTGCTTCACTCTGTTGTTACACGCTGTTCAATACAGAAAAGCTGTACCATGACAAGAAGGCCAGACCATGACGCTCAAGAAAAAATGATTTTTTAAACAATTTATTAGCGATTTTCATTCTGTTTCATATTTAAGTCATTTATATTCACTGATCTAATACTACTACACTTTAATTGACGTAAAATATAAATAATTATTAATTTTATTGGAAAGTATGTGAAGGCCAGACCATGACGATTCTGTGATCCCCTATGCAAGTTTAGTGCTTTTAATGTCTAAAAAACAAAACAATTAATTCTCAAATTAGTTTCTCTCTTATTAATTTACTTAGGAGAATTTGTTGTTGCGTTTTACTAATATTGAGTAAAGTTTCGATTTGATTTTTATGTAAATAATACAATTTTATAAACAGGCCAGACCATGACGCGAAAACGAGGGACAAGAATTAACATCAAAAAAAATTTTTTTAAATAAATTTTTTTCGCATGTTTTTTGTTTTTTACAATTCTACGAACATAAACAATACGAAACTATAAATAGTTTTTAGATTAATTACTGTATTTTATTAAAAATAAAAATTTTTTTTATATACATCGTACTGGGGACAGGCCATACCATGACGTTTTAGCACCTTAAAACAGCTTTTAAAGCTAAATTATAAATTTTTAAATGTAAACGACTATTGGCTTTTGTTTGTAAACACAGAAATTAGTTTTTCTCCTTGAATTCATTGCAATATTTGCAACTAATTTCTTAAAAAATACGAGGGACATTGAATTGTGCACTACGCGGAGAATCACCCACTTATAGAATCTGGTGAAATTCACCTTGAAATTAGACGAATCTATTTATCATCCAGATTTGTGATTAGAAACTACTCCTGGTCTCAAAATCCTCTTTACTCAAACCTTAAACCCCTTAAAACTCGCATCTCCAACCAACGAAAAGCTGTCAAACTTATTACAAAAACAGGCATTTAAAAGTCCTTCATTACTCTTAAAAAAATCAATTCCTGTCTTATTACAAAAAAACCTCTCTATTTTGACTCAGCATGGGAATCAACATTTCTTCCCATTACCATGAATGATGAAATTGGCCATGAAATAAAAAATTCCAATAATCCATCTGGAAAACTATCTCAATTTCTTAATTCCAACTTTCCAAACCACGTATACATATTCACGGATGGATCTTGCTTTCATAATACCAACAAAGCCGGTGCAGGATTCTAAATTCTTCAGAATGAATTCCGATTTGGCGTCCCTCTCTCTGGATTCATATCGTCAACCTTTGCTGAATTATCTGCTATCCACGCATCCATTAAATATGTAATTTCCAATAACATCCAGAACATTGTTATTATATCTGATTTTCTGTCTGCAATAAAACAAATATCTGACAGATCTTCTCTTACTCATAACGACTCGAAACTTCTCTTTAAAATTACTAACATGATCATAGATTTTCTTATTGCTCTCTCCATTCACCTTGTATGGATTCCTTCTCCTTCCAACATCCATGAGAACTCAGTTGAAGATCAACTCGCCAAAGTCGCTGCATCGTTGGACGTTCCTTCGAAGAAATTTGCCTCTGTTGGCGACGTTTTTTCATTGAGCAAAAAATTTATGTTCTCTCAATCAAGGGAGTTGTGGCCTTACAAGAATCATTCCGCGGCTGCTGACAGAATACTATCAAAAATTAACTACGAAACCAAAAGACCATGGTTCCGTGGAAAGGAAATCCCCAGACCAAATTCAAGTCTGATTTCGCGTCTTCGAATCAATCATATTTGCACTTCTGAACACTTCAGACGCATGAATTGGAATTTTCCCTGTGAATGCAGTTGTGGTCTGGATGAAAAATCTCTCTCACCTTTTAAACAATTGTCCAAGCCTCTCACCAGGCAGACTATCTTTTTTTAATTATCTTAATTCTTTAAACAATTTTTCTCTCCCCCCCTTGAAAATTTAGATAAATATATTTTCATTCTCACAAAAAAATTATCAATTGAATTCTACAAATATTTCTACCAAATTAATGGAAACTACGTTTAGGCAATTCTTAAGGTTTTTTTTAATATATATCAAATTTCATCCCACTTTTCAATATTCACTCTTACTATTTTTGTTTTGCCTTTGACATTAACCTTTTTTCCCCTATTTCAATCTCTCTTTTTTTAAATCTTTTCCTCGCTAAAAGTAAGACAAACATGCATTAATCTCCGTCTAAGGCTGAAATTCCATCAGTGCCTGGATCAACATACGCTTAATCAAACAATAAATGGAATTATATCCTCTCTTTACCTTCTTGCAATTTAATGCAAGTAACAAGCATCTACAGAAGACTATTTGGGAGCTGATATATGGAAGGTGAAAATTTACGCCTTTGGGATCGTTTTTTTACGCAACTTCTACAAATTACACTTAACATCCATCAATTTACAATCAACATTTGAATCTCCCGCTATTGGACTTTACCGCTTTTCTTATGACGCATACCATAATAATTTTTAATACGCACTCATAATTTGCTGTCCTATACATGCTTGATGAACTAGTCAATCTCACAACTCATTGCTATCTACAATCACAATCCTCACAGTAGCTCTATATGTGTTTTATCTATGGCCATTTGTTTAATCAACAAGCCAACTAAGAAGAAGAAGAAGACTTTTTAAATCTTTAAAGCATATTAGCATAAATTTTATTCCTCTCTTTTAATTTTCAAAATATTTTATATTTTTTCAAAGATCACTTTATTTAGAATAAGTCCAAAGTGATAAAAATATTATTGTTCATAGTTTCACTGAAACAGTCTTTAATACTAAGTAGGATTCATTTTTTATTTATAACTGTTCGCACAAATCGTCGAAAATTCCAACAAGTTTTAAATAAACTGCATTATATTGATCCAATTTGGTTTTAAAATGAGAGATTATTTTAATTCAACACAATTTTGTGTGGATGAAAAGTGCATATGAAAATAATAATCCACTGTGATAGACTTAATATCCTAAAAGATCAATTTATCAAAAATTTTCATCAGTGAAAAACATAGCATTAGATCATTATATAAATTGACTATCAAGCTGGATAAAATCAGTTGAAAAACGAGATTAAATTAACTACATTAAAACAACAAATAAAAAAACAGTTTAAAATCAAGGTTTAAGCATGGGTGCTGAGATAATGCAATGAATCATGTGACAAAACGAGTAACTGGTACGGGAGAGAAATCCGTTGCTAATTGAAACGTCAGAGCGTTTAAAGGTGTGTCATTGCACAAAAGTGTGTGTTACTATATATGTATGTGTGTGTGAGAGAAAGAAGAACAAACCAGACAGAAACACATCCTTCACTTTTCTCAAAATGAAGGGAGAACAAAGGAAAAATGTACTGAAAGTAGACATCAAATGAGTGATTTGCGACAAAGAGATTGTCGAACGATGTGAAAATGGTGGATGGTTAACGAGAAACTTATTTAACACTTTTACCAGAAATTCTTTCTTTAAAATAGGTTGAAAGGTGAATTGTTTCATATAAAATAGAGAAAATACCTATATAAATTTTCTTTTAAAATATCAGACAAAATGTTTCAAATTGTTTCATATATAAAATCGAGGGAAAAAATTAATAAAAAGTAAATAGAAGAATGGCACAACATTTTTATGGTTAATGAAAAAATTATTTCCGAAATAATATTTTTTTAAATGGATCACACAAAGATTTTATCCAAATTCTGTCTGTGAAAATTTCCATTTGTAGGATTTGTCAGATGAGTTCAAAGCAAATTCGACTTAATGAAAATTCATTCAAATGTAAATTTTGATTAAATGAAAATGTAACTTAAGATAAATTCGATCCAATAAGATTTCTATTTGCATGCAATTAAGAAAAAAGGATAATTTAGTTTCATTTTTAATAATATTATTTAGTTATTTTAATGACAAAACATTATTGAGATAATAAGAGGGGGTATAAAAATTTGAAAAAAGAAATCTGAAAGCTTGCTACCCACAGTAATAATCTTTCTTTCTCACTTTTATTATCCCCACTCTGTTTCCCAGCTGAAAAAGTTCCATAGAATTTCACTAGAACGATTCCATAGAATTTCTACATGAATTTTAAGTGATTCTTAATTTTAGTGATTTTTAATTAGAAAGAATATAAATTTCGTGAAATAATTTTTTTAACATTATATTATTATATGGTTACTACAGGGCTAGAACTAGGTCCGTAAATCTTGTAAAGGTCCGTAAATTTGATTCAAGTCGTTAAAAGTCAGTTTTTTAAAAAAAAGGTCCGTAAATTTCGTAATTTAATTAAAAGAGGACAGAAAGTTCGTAAATTGTACGATATGATTTGGAACATTTTAGAAAAATTACAAATGATTGCAAAATTCAATTATTTTCAAAAGTAATAAAATTCTTAGCAAAAATTCAATTCTGTTCAAATTTTTTTTTAAATTCTCGTCAAAATTTAAATTATCTTTATAAATAATAAAATTCTTCTCAGAAATTCAATTATTTTCAAAAATGTTAATAAAATTCTTGGCAAAATTTTAAATTTTTTCAAAAATTTTCCTTATTTTAATCATTTTTAATATCTATTATTTTTATGAAATAATAAAAATTCCACGGGAATTCAATTATTTACAATTTTTTTATAAATTTCTTCGCAATATAATTCAATTATTTTTCTAAATAATAAATTTCTTTTTGAGGAATTTCACGTCAGAAATATCACGATTTGCAAAGGGTATGCCGATTTTCGCAAAACTTCGTAGGATTATAGTTCTATATAAGAGACTTCTTTCCCCCAAATTTTTTCAAAAAAAATTCAAAATTGTTGAAGATGCGCCATTTTGAATTTTAATATTGATTTTATAAAATTTTGAATATCTCGGAATATTGTTTATGGATTTTTATGAAATTTACACATTTTTCAGGTAAAAGTATGTACTTTAAAAAGCAAATAAAGTTAATAAAAAAAAATTCATTTTTAAATAAAAAAGTTGAAAAACAATTTTTTGTTTATTTACTCCTATCTGAGAAAAATGTTATTAACATATTTGGATTCCTTATGAATTCACCTTTAATTTCATAAAAAAAATTGATAGAGACTCAACTGGTTCCGGAGATATTAAAGTTTTTGTAAAAAAAAGCGTCGCTGCGCCATAGCACCATACTGCACAAGTCGCGTCGTACATTACCGTAGTCGTGCATTGCTGCCGCAACTATGACTATTTTTTACAAAAACTTTAATATCTCCGGAACCAGTTGAGTCTCCATCAATTTTTTTTATGAAATTAAAGGTGAATTCATAAGGAATCCAAATATGTTAATAATATTTTTCTTAGAGAAGAGTAAATAAACAAAAAATTGTTTAAACAAATTTTTTTCAACTTTTTTATTTAAAAATTAATTTTTTTTATTAACTTTATTTGCATTTTAAAGTACATACTTTTACCTGAAAAATGTGTAAATTTCATAAAAATCCATAAACAGTATTCCGAGATATTCAAAATTTTATAGAATTAATATTAAAATTCAAAATGGCGTATCTTCAACAATTTTGAATTTTTTTTGAAAAAATTTGGGGGAAAGAAGTCTCTTATATAGAACTATAATCCTACGAAGTTTTGCAAATTCGGCATACCCTTTGCAAATCGTGATATTTCTGACGTGAAATGCCTCTTTTAGGAATTTAGTTATTTTCATAAATAGTAAAACTCATCGCAGAATTTCAATTATTTGTAATAAAATGTTAATCGAATTCCTAAATAAATTTAATTATTATTTAAAATTTTATTAAAATTCATCAAACGAATTCAATTATTTAAAAATTTGTTGATAACATTCTTTATGAGAATTCAATTTTATGAAACATTCAAATATACAATAAATTATTTTTTGTATTTAAATAATTGAATTCTAGTAGAATTTTATAATAAAAATTGATTTAAAAATGAATTTTAGTTAAAATCTTAGATAATAATTTATTGTAGAAGAACTTTTTTAAAAATTAATTGATTTAAAGACAAATTTTAGTGAAAAATTCTTAAAAATAATACCTAATGAATTAATTTCCAGGATATAAATAATTTTGAAGAAGTACAATATTCTTATAATATAAAATAATGATTTCATTAATTTGACATTGTTAATTATTATAAAACATGAAGAAATTGTGTTTTGAAAAAATATAATTTATACTTTTAAGTAAAATGTTCTCTTATTTGACTCGGACGAATTTAAATTCTGTTTAATTAAAAATCACTAAAATTTAGTAGAATTCATGTAGAAATTGTATAGAATCGGTCTGCTGAAATTCAATAAAATTTCGCTAGAATTTCTATAGAATGATTCTAGTGAAATTCTATAGAACTTTTTCAGCTGGGTTTTTTAAGTCCAACCTCAAGTCATTTAAATATACAAAATAAATCGAGTTAAATCAAAACAGTTACCCTAAATTTTACGAACATACTTTGAAATATATTTCAAACAAAAAAAAAGAATTTATCAATTGATAATTATATATATTATCAGAAACCTAACAGAAATTTGACAGAATTTAGATGGAATCCTGACAGAAACCTAATGGAAATTCGACGGAAATTGTCATTGGAATTTGTACGGAATCACTAAGGAGCCCTCGCCGTGGAATATTTCCCAGCGATATTTATAATATTTTTATAAAAATTTGTAAATTTAAAAATATTTATAATAAATAAAAATTGAATTAGCATTTTAAAGCGATATTTCGTCTCTTATATATTTAAATTCACTGAGCTGAACAGATGATCCTAAAGAGCTTTCGATGTGGGACTGTTATGATGGTAAATTTAGGATGCAAAAGATGGACTATAAATTGGAAATGTCGTATTCAACCGCCATTTTTCAGAGAGTCGTATAGGTGGAAGTATCCGGAAAACAAAAATATTCTGACAGTCTAAATCGATCGAAGATCAGTTTCTAGATAGGTTTTCAAAAACCGGTCGTGAAAGCTCACGAGATTCATCCCCAGAGAGTATGCAGCAATGAACCACCGTGACAAGATTTATTGTCGAGATCAATCACTATATTGTTTAGCTGCCCTCAATGCACCTATTTTATTCTGTTTTACTCTCCACTTCATTAAATTTATCTAACAAACTATTATCTTCCGTTTTTTCGAAGAAAAATTCATCTACAAATAATGTAGAGTAAATTACGTATAAATTTTAATTCCACTTTAATATAATTTTTAATAAAATATATTAATAGTTTACTTTTTACTCTGCATAGCCCTCTATAAGTTCTTCATAATATCTTCTAAGTTTCATTTAATCTAAAAATTGTCAAAAGAGCAAATAATGAACATCTAACTATTACACATCTAATTATGTGCCGCTATTAGTATCAAAAGGTGGACAAAAAATATAAACAGAAAATAAATAGAAAGAAGTTTAAAAGAGGGTCTAAATTTAGCCGGCATTTGTCAAATTAAATAATTTATTTAACTAGTATAATTCCCTATCAATTATAATTATTGAAGAGCATTAAAATGCAAATAGTCAATTTAATTTCATGCAGAACATACGTAATAAATATGTTTACATTTTGATATTACAAACTGTGATTTCAAATTTGTACAAAAAAAATTTATTCGACAGTTTTTAAATTAAACAAAGTTAATTAAATTATATTCTAATGAAATGAATTTAATTAATTTTACAATATACTAACAAACTGAATCAAATATATCAAAATTATTGATTGCGCTGAATATGCTGATATCAATTTACTTCAAACTCAATTTATTAATCAAGTTGAAATTAAATAAATATAATTATCTCATGTGAACAAATAGCGTTATTTAAGTGAAACGTATTGTTTAATATACTTGTACTAACGAGATATGGTATGAGGGCATAAAACTCAGCCAACAATAATAATAAATAATAGAACTTTCATTATTTTATATTAATTTACATGATTACATAAAACAAATTAAATGAAAAATGAAAACGAAAATAAAACTAGGAGATTTTGTAATATTAAAAAAATTAATGTTTATATAATAAAATTTATAAATTAAGGATAAAATAATTAATAATAATTATAACAATAATAATAAAGTAAATAATTAAAATAAATAATAATTTCCAAACATTCCTGAACGTGAAATATTTTAAGAAGTAGAAAAAATTGAAATTGTAAATAACATAATACTGTGGATTTATAAAATCACAGAAACAATCGCTTATAGTAGTAGTCAAAGCGATACAATAAATTCCGTCTTGCATCATTGAACCTTTCATACAATAGCTTTGAATAAGATTTTTTTATTGAAAAACTGAATGGCTTCAAAGAATCAAATGAGTTAAAAGGGAAAAATATTACCAGGTCTTTCACCTTTCAAAAGTTACAGAAAATATTTTCTTTAATATCATTTTCATTCACTAATCTTGTATATCCTGTACATGTTTATATTAAGTGAACAAGGATTTATAAAATTTATATTATTATTTCATTGATAAATGATTTATCACTATAACTTTGAAAAAAATACAAATATTTTAAAGAAGCAGGAGAAATTTAATGAATAATTGAAAAAATTTTCTATAAATCATTTTATTTTTTGTTGAATATTTTCTTAATGTAAGAAAAATATACAGGTATATATGTTCTTTTTAAGGTAAAATAAATTTACTCTTTTTACAGCGTACAAAAAATATTTTCTTATTACCAAAAAGGAAAGTCCAATAATTTTTCCTCTAACATAATTTCCATTTTTTATGCTCAAGAATGAGAACTTTTAACGAGAAACTATATACAATAACTAGGTAAAACTTAAAATGTATAAAAATGATAAAATATTTTATATTTAAAATGGGTGAAGAAAAAATGTATAAAACTAACAATTGCTGTACAATGAGAAAGTTAAAAATTTCACATCTTTTCAAAAAAAGAACATCAATATTTGAATTTTTATACATATAACAAAGTCAAAAACAAAAACTTCGTGTGTTTATCTACATGAGAAAGCATTTTCTGTTTTTATATTGTGATGTGAATTACAAAAATAACTGATTCCATATAACGGTTAAATACATACACCATATATACAATGCAAGTGTTTGTAACAGTTAAAA
Source organism: Leptopilina heterotoma (assembly GCF_015476425.1). Classification (NCBI taxonomy): domain Eukaryota; kingdom Metazoa; phylum Arthropoda; class Insecta; order Hymenoptera; family Figitidae; genus Leptopilina; species Leptopilina heterotoma. The sequence goes on from NW_025110845.1 coordinate 1,083,134, forward strand.
AAAATGCAAACTTTAAAAAATAAACAGTAAAAAGTAAACTTGTCAGGAAATTGTTTTTATTTGAAATACACATAAAAATTGGAAATAAATTAATTTGAAATAATTTTTCGAAAAATTAATTGATTTAATTAAATTCCAACTTTTGTAAAATAAGAACCACCCTAATGTATATAGGTGGAAAGAATTTTCATTTCACAGAGAAAAATGAAAATTCAGATTTCGGACTGAATATAAAACAATTTGAATGATTTGTATTATCATAGGAAGAAATATTAAATTTTGGTTCTCTATCCTAAAAAGTTTAGTAACGATTTTCAATGAAGATCAATGCTAAATATCTTAATAAACGCCAATAGTCTTCTTTCAACAAGTGCAATCAGATTCCGTAATTAATTCAAAGGTGAAAAGAATTAGGTAGGGGAACATAGTCTAGGTCGGCCACCTTTTTGACTTTTGTTTATAACTTTTTTTTAAAAATGAATTTGGACAATTGAAGTATATGGTTGGAAAGTCCTGTTTAATAGGAACATTTTTTCTGTACAATGTAAATTGACAGGTTTAAAAATGAAAAAGTTATAAAGATTTAAAAAAAAAATTTGTAGTCCAGGTTGGCCATTACAGTCAAGGTCGGCCATGTTTAAAATTCAAAGGGCATTAATCTTTAAAAAATAAAATAACATGTTTGGAGTTACGGAAAATTGATTCTTTATTGTTTACAGTTTGTAACTTAATGAAATAACAAAATAATAAAAATAAACAATATAAAAAAATAAATATAAATAAAAAAAAATTTTGCACTAAAATATTAATAAAATTAAATAAAAATATTAATAAGATGATCAATTATATTATGAGTTATACAGAATTGCAGTTTTTGCAAATGAAGTAGATCGTCCTCATCTTTGCGCATTTTAAACACATAGTGGCCGACCTTGAGAGAAAGTAACATTACCGAATTGTTGTAAACAAAAAGAAATACGTTTCGGGATTCGATTTTTTACTTTGTTTTCCTTTCAACCATGAGTCCCACAAATTTTCTGCATACTTGCCTTGACGATTCAATTTGTTTTTTATCTTTTATTAATGGTTTTTCACATTATGCACAAAACTTTTTTTGAGATTTTTTTGTACCGACGTCACAGAAAACACAATTTTTGATTTTCCGAAAATGTAATTGAACAAAAAGTTAGGTTTCACTAAGACAAGCTTCGACAAATATGCGCGTAGGTGGCGCTAGTGAACTTGACAAAAAAACGCGAGTGGCCTACCTAGACAGTAGACCAACCTTGACTACATTCCCCTACAATTATTATTATTTGCATTTATTTTAATTCAGCTACTCAATTGATACAAACTTTGTATCAACGCTCACTTAAACGGGGACTGTTCTGTGCGAGAGTCCTTAGATTCATTCCCAAACAGTTTTTAGGAATGCGAAACTCTGTGGCGCGCCTGCGCCCGCGTTTGTTCAGTTTCTTCGTTTTTGATATACATGGAAGTCTCGGTGTAGTTCGTAGTGTATTAATTGTTTTAATTAATAAAAATTTTAGTTTTAAATATAATATTGAGTGCAGTTTTGTAATAAAGTTCTAGTGTTACAAATGAATGTAGAAGAATATCTATGTGAAATGTTTGATCTCATTTTGAGGTTAGGTGTGTGTTTATTTGGTCTTTAGCCGGTTATGCAATGCCTAATTATTATTATATTTTATTGTAATGTTCAATTTAGGCAACTAAATGTAAAGTCTAAAATGAAATAATATTTAAAAACATAGAGAATACTTTGAATTTTAAAAATCTTCGCATTGGGATTTTTATTTAATCTGTAGATATTTAAATAAAAATTCTTTCTTTAAACGTTTTAAAACAGATCATTTTAGTAAAAATGGCAAAGGACTTGTATTTAATTTTTAAAGAGATTCTACGTTTAAATATCTAAAGAATATTAAAAATCCCAGTGAGAAGTTTTATAAAATTCAAAGTATTCTAATATTTTCAGTTGTTTCATTTTTAGATTTTATATTTAGTTTCAAATTGAATATTCCAATAAAAGTAAATATTTTGACAAATATAAGTAATAATGTAGGTCACTAGAAGATCTGCTCACATTATATTCAGTATGGGACTCGGCACTAGACTTGCCTTGGACTCCGCCCAGAAGCGCCTATCAATGTGTTCAGACTGCTTTGTTCCGCGTATAAGTGTGCATAAGAACGAAAAGCCTACTGACGTGCTTTAAACCTTTTACGATTCATTTCCCTGTTTTCTATCCTGTAGCCGCAAAGGTAGACAAGTTTGGGAATAAAATCTAAGTTACTAGCGCTGAACTCCACAATTTTCAATCAGATTTTTCTGCGTGTTGTTAAAAATTTTGATTATGGGTTTGAATTAGGTTTTATAGATGTCATTTGATCGGTAAGTTCGATATTTTCTCTTCATTGACATAATTATTATTTTAAATATTCATAATAGTAATAATTAAGTAGTACTTAAATTATAAATAAAATATTAAAGTTCATAACTTACGTTAAACATAGTCGTAGATCAAGGTCAAAGGTGACAATGGAAAACTGAAACAGAATGAAAAACCGGATAATAACTAAATATATTCATATAAATAAAGAAGAAAAATAGATAAATCAGAAAAAATGTTTATTTTCATGACATTGATATAATTGAAAAATGGTAACATGCAAAATACGAGATTTTCAACAGTAAGAAAATTAACAAACTGTCTATCAACTATATAACGCGCTTTGATTAAAAAGTCTTCTTCACGTTCTATGAACATTTTTATGTCGATTCTCATATTTGGTGAACATCAGAATAGAATCAAATCTGTGACTGACATGCAATATTGGCTTCAAAACTTCCTTTAATCAAAATATTCATGCATGCATGAAAGAAGCATGAAAATTTTGAAAATTGTATTTCACTCAGTTTGGTCCATTTAATACCATTACTATTATGCAATCATCGAACAAATATTATTTTTTATAAATATTTTTTTTATTTAGAAAATATTTATTTTATAATTATTTTATAGATTTAATGATGATGATGATTTAAAAATTAATTACAAAAAATATTTATGCAAACTTCATTAAAGAATTAAACCCGAAAACATAAAAATAAAAAAAATATTAAAAATCAAAAGTAATGGTCTTTGCCTGTAAATTTAGATTTATTATTTATTTTCAATTTTTATAATTTATCGCCGATAGATAAACAGACATTTTTTAACACTTTTTGAATTCTAATGTCTCAAAACGAAAAAATATAATTATGAAAATTTTCAAGTTTGGAGCAATGTAGAGACAGGAGTATAATTTAATTTTTTATTAATATATGAATATTTTATAAAAAACAGAAATGTGTATAAAAAAACAAAATAAATATAAAAAAATTAGAGTAAAATCCCTGTTCAGTATTGGACTGCAAAATTGTAAAACGTATATCTTTTAGAAATTTACTACAAATTGAGTTAATCCCTTATTTTCAAAATTTAACACGTTTTGGGAAAAATATTATTATAACCGACAGCTGCTTTTTTTCTAAATTGTATTTTCTTTAAAAACTCTAAATGTCGAAAGCAATTTACTCAATGAGTAAATAATCTGCAGCAAATGGTTTATTGCACTACCATTTTTCCTGACCCATCAGTCCCACGATCCCAATCGTCAACTTAAGCTTTTTATTACTTTTTGCATTGTCACCCTTGCCCACGCCTCCACTTTCCTACTCCAACCCACTCCAAAAATTAGCTCCAATCAAATTGCAAATTGTTCATCCCCAAATTTTCGGTCTTGATTTTACACATCACCCTTTTACCTGTTTAAGAAGCTACGATCAGATATACTTGTACTGTCGAAAGAAATAGATCTCGCTACATCTATTTCCAAACAATTGTAAACACTTCAATTTAATGTAACATTTCAATTTCAAATTTATAATTAAAGATAATTATTTAAACAATTGTTTCGTTTTACTTCAAAAATACCAAAATAATTATCAACTTTTTCTGAATAAATTAAGTTCAGAAACCGTTCGTTAAAACAAACGTGCGGAATTAACATGGTCCTTCGAGCCGGATATTGTCATTACAAACATCCAGTGAATAATTGTTGAAAATTTGAATATTGATAGTTAATCGTGAAGTGTTAAGATCAAATATTGATTTATAACCTATAAAATTGTCGTTTTGTGTTGATCACGAGTGTTACTCGCTCAGATCCATTCATTTTCGTCGTGCTTTTTAGCAATTAAAATTCTTTATCAACACGTTACAAATTGTTGATATATTGGAACATTGCAGTGACATTGTGTAAATCTTGTTATTCAAGGTTGAAAAAAGATTCTTACTAGTGACATTAACCATGGTAAACTACTGAAACGGTAGTGGTGCTCTCTGATCTAACAATTCAATATTGAACAAGTATCATTTGGATAATGTGAACTGTTGATAATGTGCTGTTAATCACAAGTGAAGTGCCAAGTACTAGGAACTATTTGCAGTACCTGTCAAAATCATCAAGATTTCAACGTCAAGTAAAGGCAAGTTATTTGAACCATCAATATCCTTTCTTCATTTTCCTGTGCCATCAATTATATATTTTTCTAATTGCTCGAGATAGTTGTAATTGTAGTAAAATCACAAGATGTCTAAAGATCGGTTAAAACAAGTGAAGGTCAATTTAAAAAATGTAAAGAGAAAAATAACTAATTTTTGTAATTTTGTTGAAGATTATGAGGATGCTAGCGACTTTCTCATTCTAGAAAAATGAAAGTCAGACATTGATAAAGAATTTGCAATTTTCGAAACTCTTTGTTCAGAATTAGATTTACTTGAGGAAGATCCCACTCATGATACTAATCGTACTGAATATGAGGAGAAATATTATCGCGCGTACGGGAAAGCAATGTCATTATTGCAAAATCATAATTCGCGTGATTCAAGTACTTCAGGCTCACATCAAAGTCTCAGAAATGACCTTTTAATTGAATCATCTCAATTTTCAAAGAAAACTCTGCCACGAATAAATCTTCCAACTTTCAGCGGATCATATGAAGCCTGGTTAGGATTTCATGATCTTTTTAAATCATTAATCGATAACAATAAAGATATTCCAGAAATTAAAAAATTATATCATCTAAAGGGTTGTTTGAAAGACGAAGCTGCAGAAGTCTTAGAATCTCTCGAATTATCGTCCGAAAATTACAAGGTTGCTTGAAACTTGTTAAAAGATAGATATGATAATAGAAAAATTATTCGTCAAACTCACGTTCGCGCATTACTAAATTTACCATGTATCTCGAAAGAATTTTTTGTTCGCTCATTTTTAGATAGTATTCAAAAACATGTAAGAGCTCTTGAAGCATTAAAAGAACCAGTATCTCAATGGAATACTATCCTAATTGAAATACTTATTCAAAAATTGAATTCATTTTTACGCGAAAAATGGGAAGATTCAAGCTGCGAATCAATTAATCCCTCATTAAAAGATTTGCTCGCATTTTTGCAACGTCGTGCTCAATTTGAAGATGGAAAATCTTGTCAAAAGGATTTGAAATCAAAGGGAACGTTCGATAAAAAACAATTATCCTCCCGTCACGTGGCTCTTTCAACTCAAACATCTCAAAATCCTTGTGTCTATTGTCAGAAAAATCATTTTATTTACAAATGCGATGAATTTAAAAAGTTATCACCTTCGGCTCGATTTGAAGCAGCTAAAAAGGCCTCTCTTTGTACAAATTGTTTGCGGCCTAAACATCGCGTGTTAGATTGTAAAGGTTTTCCCTGCAGAAAATGCCAAAAAATGCATAATACGCTGCTTCACTTTCAAAAGCAATCTAGCGAAGGATCTGAAAGTGTAGAAACAAATACTCAAAATGTCATTGTTGCCAATGTACACACTAATACATCTTCCGAGTGTCTCTTAGCTACAGCCTTAGTTGAATTAATTAACGATTAAGGTAAATCTAAAACTTGTCGTGTATTGTTAGATGCTGGTTCACAAGCAAATTTTGTAACAAATAGTGTTGCTACTTTTTTAAATTTGCCTCATCGTTCAGTAGATGTTTCAATATCTTGCGTGGAAAACAATTCCACTGAAATAAAGCATAGTGTTTCAGCGCTTCTTAAATCAAAATTCAGCAATTATTCTAAAAATCTTGATTTTCTTATTTTAGATGAAATAACGAAACCTATGCCTTCAACCTCAATCAATCGAGCTCAATTAGAAATTCCAAACAACATTGTTCTCGCTGATCCAAATTTTTATAAAACGTCAGAAATTGACATGCTTCTCGGTGTACAATTGTTTTATAAATTAATGTGTGTGGGTCAAATTTCTTTAAAAAAATCAACCAGATGTCATTTTGCAAAAGACTCAACTCGGTTGGATTATTGCTGGTGAAATGAAAACTACTTCATTTCAAAATAAATTACAATGTCATCTTGTTAGAAATTATCAACATATTGATAATTCTTTGACAAAATTTTGGGAGATCGAAGAGATTCCAACAAAAAAGCTCTTGTCAAAAGAAGAGCAAAAATGTGAAAATCATTTTAAAACTTATACTGAACGTTTATCGAATGGTCAATATATGGTTAGGTTACCCTTTAACGAAAAGAAAAAATTATTAGGTGAATCTCGATCTCTAGCTTTAAAACGATTAATTTATCTTGAAAAACGTTTCGAAAAAGATTCGGATTTAAAATCAAAATATTGTAAATTTTTAAAGGAATATGAGGATTTAAAACATTTAAGAGAATTAAGAAATAAAGATTGTTTGTTTTCCGGATTTTATTTTCCTCATCACCCGGTATTAAAGGAAAAAAGTCTAACTACTATTTTACGTGTCGTGTTTGGTGGTTCGTTAAAAACTTTAACTGGAATCTCATTAAATGATTGTTTAATGATTGGAGCAACAATTCAAGATAATTTGTTTTCGTTATTGATTAGGTTTCGTACACATACATATGTTCTCACAGCTGATATCGAAAAAATGTACAGACAAGTACTTGTACATCCAGATGACGCATTGTATCAAAGAATTTTATTTCGAAACAACACTAATGATTCTGTTAAAGACTTGGTTCTAAATACCGTTACGTACGGCACTTCATGTGCGCCCTTTCTCGCAATTCGTGCCTTACATCAGTTGGCAATAGACGAAAAATCAGAACATCCTATTTCATTTAATATTGTATTGAATGATTTTTATGTTGACGACATGTTAACAGGAACAGAATCGTATGAAAATGCTAAGTTTCTTCAAAAAGATATTACAACATTACTGAAAAAGGGTGGATTTAATCTAAGAAAATGGGCTTCAAACAACCCTTCTCTAATTCCGAAAGATTCAAGTGCTTCACCTGATAGTCATTTGTCGCTAGATCGTAATTCGTCGATAAAAACTCTTGGAATTAATTGGAATTCTCAAAAGGATTCAATTTTCTATAAGGTAAATACATCAGATATTTCAATGGTTGTGTCAAAACGGTCTATTCTCTCTCAGATAGCAAAATTGTTCTACCCTCTTGGGTTGTTAGGTCCGGTTATAACAAAGGCAAAACTAATGATACAACTTTTGTGGAAGGCTGGCGTTGACTGGGAAGAATCTATACCGTCAGAAATACACACAATGTGGTTGCAATTTAAGGAACAATTGCCTATATTGAACAATGCAAGTTTTGAGCGATTAATTATTACCCCAAACCCATGTTCAATTCAAATCCATGGATTTTGCGATGCAAGTGAAAAGGCATACGGAGCCTGTCTTTATATTCGTTCTACTGATGCTCAAGGCATTAATCACACATCTCTCATATGTTCTAAATCCAGAGTTGCACCTGTAAATCCCTTGACTTTACCGCGTCTGGAACTCAGTTCTGCTCTTCTCCTTTCTCGATTACTTTTGTCTGTATTAATTTCGTTGAAAATGATAAAAATTGATAACATTTATTTATGGTCCGATTCTACCATTGCATTAAATTGGTTAAAACAGAACCCTATTTGTTAAAAACATTCGTTTCAAATCGAGTCGCAGAAATTCAATCTCTTACTAGTTGTTGCGAGTGGAAGCACGTACCAAGACAAGATAATCCTGCTGATTTCATTTCACGAGGCCAAGGCCCTGTCGAATTTTTAAAACCAAGCATTTGGAAAACTGGTCCTGATTGGCTCTCGCAAAATGAATCACAGTGGCCAAATTTTGATTTTCGGAATCAAGAAATATTAGAAAAACGTGTCACGGTTTCAACAGCATGTGTGACGGAAAATGTAATTGATACTATTTTTTTTGAAAGACATAGTTCGTTTATGAAATTAAAACTGACAATAGCGTACGTTTTGAGATTTATTCATAATACAAAAAATAAACATGACAAGCGCGTTGGCACTATAACAGATAAAGAGCTGAGTTCGGCAACTCAGACAATTATTTTAGCAGTGCAAGCAAATGCTTTCTCAAAGGACATTTTGTTATTAAAAAGGGAAAAAAATTTAAATGACAACAGCCGTTTAATTCCATTAAATCCTTTTTTAAATAAATGCGGGATTCTGCGTGTGGGTGGTAGATTAGTTCACGCTTCAATATCAAATGAGCAGAAACATCAAATTCTTTTACCTTTAAATCATCACGTAACAAAATTGATTACCCGCGATGAACATGAAAGGTTAAAACATTCAGGTATACAAGCAACTTTGTATAGTGTTCGTGAACAATTTTGGCCTTTAAATGGTCGTAACATTACACGACAAATTATTCACAAATGTATAAAATGTTTTCGCGCAAAACCCAAAGGTACGCATTATATCATGGGTGATTTACCTCAAGAACGTGTAACCTACACTCGACCTTTTTATGAAATTGGAGTAGACTATTGTGGTCCATTTTTTATCAAAGAAAAACGATTTCGTAATCGCAATAAAATTAAAGTATACATAGCTGTTTTTGTTTGTATGAGCACAAAAGCTGTCCATTTGGAGGTAGTGAGTGACTTAACTACAGAAGCATTCATCGCGAGTCTTAAAAGACTTTTTTCTAGAAGGGGAATTTGTAAAAGCATTTTTTCAGATAATGCTACAAATTTTGTAGGTGCAAATAGAGAACTTAATGAACTTTATCAATTATTAGAGTCGAATGATCACTTGAAAACCGTTCAGAAATTTTGTATCGAACAAAAAATTAAATAGAATTTTATTCCACCTCGCTCACCTCATTTCTATGGGTTGTGGGAGGCGGCGGTAAAATCCTTTAAACATCATCTCATACGAACCGTGGGAGACACACTCCTAACTCATGAGCAATTGGAAACGTATGTTATTGAAATTGAATCAATCTTGAATTCTCGACCTATATCTCCTATGTCTCCTGATCCAAATGATTTACAACCTTTGACTCCTGGACATTTTTCGATTGGTGGTCCTTTAACAAGTCTTCCTGAAATTGACTTTACCAATACTCCGTCCAATCGGCTGTCAGCTTGGCAACATGCTCAACAATTGCGTCAACACTTTTGGAAACGGTGGCAAAAGGAGTATCTACATCAACTTTCCATCCGTAACAAATGGCAGCACAACATACAAGACAATCCCTTGCCCACGCCTCCACTTTCCCACTCCAACCCACTCCAAAAATTAGCTCCAATCAAATTGCAAATTGTTCATCCCCAAATTTTCGGTCTTGATTTTACACATCACCCTTTTACCTGTTTAAGAAGCTACGATCAGATATACTTGTACTGTCGAAAGAAATAGATCTCGCTACATCTATTTCCAAACAATTGTAAACACTTCAATTTAATGTAAAATTTCAATTTCAAATTTATAATTAAAGATAATTATTTAAACAATTGTTTCGTTTTACTTCAAAAATACCAAAATAATTATCAACTTTTTCTGAATAAATTAAGTTCAGAAACCGTTCGTTAAAACAAACGTGCGGAATTAACAATCCCTTTTTCTCAATTGCAATTTTCTATGCGAGTTTATACTGTTGAGTTGATAACCTATTTTGATAGCACTTAATTATGTAACAAGCATTGTTCATGGGAATGAGGAACTGAAGATAAGGAATAATGCAGAGTGATAAAGCCAAGTGAATTCTAATCCGATAAAATTAAAAATTATCCGCTTTACATAATTTAACAAATTTATAAAAATTTTCTGTAAAATCTTTATGAGAAATTAGTTTTCATGAAAATTAAATTTTTTTATTTTTAACCCTTTTTTTATTTACACTATATAAAAAAGTTATATTTTAACTGCCAGAGAGAGTTAATAAAAATTATAAAAATATAGAATTCTAAAATTAACATAACTGCTTTACGTTAATTCAGTAATAAAAATGTTATAAAATGTTAAAAATCAAACGGCAAACTAATTTTACAAATTTTGGTGAAGAATCTATATGGAGTTAATTATAATGAAGAGAAGTATTAAAATCCATTTTAAGATATTGTTAATATTCTGCAGTTTTAAACATATTTTAGAAATAAAACATAGTTATAATTATAGGAATAAAAATATTTGCAATAAAATGTACTAAAATATATGCTGGAGAGAATAATATTGTAACAAATATTTATTCTCATCATTTGAGAAAATATTTAGAAACAGTTAAATTACAAAAAAATCAATTTAAATTAAAGATCAATTCAATTAATTACCTAAATGATCATTTAATAGAATACAGATTAATGCAAAATTACATAAATATAAATAAAAGAAATAATTTATATAATATTTAACAATTTATTAATATTTATCTATAGTCAAAAGATTATTCTTTCTCTATCAAATTAAATTTGGAGACGCGTCTAATTCATATACACACAAAACATACATACATAAATAGATAAATAAAATGATTACATACAATGAATATTTCAATTAAATTTCTCATAAAATAAAGCATACAAATACATAAATAAAATGATTCGAGTTCACCCTTTTTGGTCTAAGAATTTCAATGTGCTCTCAATAAAAATAAATCACAGAAATCCCGAAAATTAAATAAACAATAATAAATATATACATAGTGTCATAAAAGAACAGTACTCATCTCTCAAACCATTCAGTGTGGAGTGATCAGAATTATCCATATTCCAGGAATGGATTAAAGTTTTCCTCCTACGATGGGAGTCCTGGATGAATGTTGCGAAATCCAAGATAACGATAATGGATGATAATTAATTAAAATTCGGGACTATTATAACGGCCACACTTTAAAGAAAAGAAAGTAAACAAAATTTATAAATTCAACTCAAATAAATTAGATATAAAAACACTTGAAAATTAAATATTGCACCTTTCCGTGTCCTCGGCCGGCACGTGAGAGCATGGCCATTTTTCTGGTATTGTCGATAAAAAGCAAACCTTGAATAAAAATGAATTCTCCTAAATCGACAATCAAACCCAAATCAATCAATACCCCACTCCTAGAGAACACGGAAATTACAAAATTGCAGAAATGTAAGACAGTCAGTATCATCCAGGAGCTCCCTATTCTAAATATAATTAATTATTGAAAAATACATGAAGTAACCGCTTCAATATATTACCAATTTTAGAACGTTTTTCAATGTAGAAAAGGAAAATACATTCAATTTAACGAAGAATGTCAATTAAAAATTTTAAAAACGAATAAACTTGCTTACTTTCTAAATTCTTCATGAACAATAATTTCATTTTCTCTTTTCTAAAATTCACTTGACAAAAATGGTCCATCTTTATTTAACTGAATGATAAACTGCTTAAGAGCATTTTTATCCGTAATTTTTTTTTAGTTACCTTCAGTACACTCAGTCGACTCGTAATTAGCAAGTATATATATGCACAGTGAGAAATTTTTTTTTAGAAAGAATTTGTCTGAAACTGTAGAAGCTTTTACCATCTAAAAATTAAAATTTATATATACTTTTACTTATATAACTTAACTTAAACAAATAATAAGTGGATTTCCTAAAAAAATAAAAATTAAAAAATTTTTTATTCTGAATAAAAAATGAAATGAAATTTTTATATTAACTTCGTAATGAATTAACTATGATTCTATGGAAATATTAATAAAAGTTAATGCTTTACTCACATTTCATTTAAACTAAAAGTTGAAGGCAAGAATAAATAATTTTAAAAGTTATATATAACTTTTCACAAAATCAGAGAAATTGATGCACTTACTCCATCTTTCAAAATCGTTAAAATAATGTTATCAGTTATCTTCGGTTACACATTCATACACATCCTAAGTTACCCTGATCACAAATCACGTGATATTATTCTATTTTTGATGTTTTTTTGGTATATACACGAAATTGATGAAAATCTAATCATTTTAAAAGTCAGTCAACCTGAAAACTTAATCGTGCGCTCAAAGACATAAAAAGTAAAGCATAAAATACCATAATTGCAAGATTTTATCTATATGCAGTTAAACGAGTATAGGGACAGAGTTTCAAAGATAAACCAAAAGTGACTGTCAAGCAAGTAATACAGACATCGACAGCTTCCGGTTTGAAGAAGCAGCGATTAAGATTTCTATCCGACATGACTTAATGCATTCAAGCAGTTGATGTACTCTTCACATAAATGCACACTATAATATAAATAAATATGTATTTTTTAAAAATACATTCAAACTTTTTATTGTTTATTTATAAATGAACCCCCATAAAATCTCAGTTTTATTTTCCTTTAATGATACATGTGATGGACATAATTTAAATTATTACCAAACTTTGTTGAGATATACATACTGATTATTTCAAAATTTTCTTTACAATGAATATGTACTTTTGCATATATTAGTAAATATTTATTACGAAATTTGCGACTTCTGCAAACAATAAAATATAACTTTATTATCCTATTTATTTATTCCATTATACACCTAAATTGATTTCAAAACTTTTATTATATAGTTTTATTGTAAATAAAAATTTTAATAATGAATTTCTATATCATAAACGGCGTGTGTTTCATAAATTTGAAATATTTTAATGTATTTTACGCGATAAAATTGTTTTAAACTGAATGTTATTGCAAAATGGTTTTGAGATTAAATTTGACATTCTTGTTTTAATACTTCTGAAAATTTTAATCGGTCTATAAACTTAATGTATTCAATTGAATTTCTATCAAAGTTTAGACGATAAAATTCAATGATATATTAATCAATGTTGGGTCTAAAACCCACAACAAAATTTATAGTCCTTGTGTTAAGTACTCATATAATAAACATAAAAAATAAATAATATATTACATTATAAGGGCAGAAAGTTCGAAATTCTCGCCCGTCTTTTGTTAAAGCTAAATGCGTATTTACATTTGTACGTTTTGACTTGTCAAATTTGACACTAGACTGCAAGTTAGGTTTAGGAGTTGAGGTTACATTTGAGTTTGATAAAGGAATTGCTTCAAAAACACGAATTCGATTAAGTAACAATTTTTCTAAATCCGAATAAATTGGACAATCAATCGAGGATGCAAGACTCAACTCCCAATCCCGTTGCGTTTTTAAATCAAGTAAACTAACAACTCTATTTATTAAAATAACATTATATTGATGAGTAGGACGATCGAGATTTTCCAAGGCAGAAATATGTTTTTTAATTGTATTATAAATATTTAAAAGTCCAGTTGCTGATTCTTTCTTTAAAGGATCGAGAGAAAAAATTGAATTTATATGCGCAGTTACTATTGCTCGCTTATTATCATATCAATCTTTCAAAATATTCCATGCAACTTGAAAATTATCGCTATTTATTTGAATGTTACAAATCAAATCCGACGCCTCACCAGTTACTGAACTCTTTAAAAAATGTAATTTAGATAAATTATTGATACATTGATCCTCGATTACCATAGAACTGAAAAAGTCTTTAAAAGACTGCCACTCAGAAAACGAACCAGAAAAAACCGGTAAATTGATGCGTGGTAATTTCACCGCTGAGTGTCGTGGAATTGACCCAGGAACTGTTGCTGAATTTGTTTGAGATGATGACTCCAAATTATTCCTTGGTAGAAGTTCCTCAATTTGTTTAGCATAGACATCGAGTTGCTCGCAGAGATGGATTTCAGTTGAACCAAATTTATCGTCCGTAACATAATTGTCCTTCTCCTGGTGTTCTGTGATACTTGCATCAGTCAGTAATGCTTGTCGATCTCGACATAACCTCCAAATCACTTCCAAAAGAGAGCATCTATTTCGAAGATTATTGGCTGTGCGTTTCGAAGGATCCATAGAATTCAAATAATTTATGTGTCGGTTGATAGAATCAAAATCGGCAAGCTGTGCTGTCAGAAGCTGTTGAAAATTATCCATGGCTGGTTTAGTTTTACGAGACATATATGCTTGTTTATGATAAACTATAAGGGCACTTCAACTTGCGTAAAGTTTAAGTATAAATTCACTCCCGAAATTGATCAACAGACACAATAAACTTGCGTAAGTAAATGTTTTAATCACAATATAGGTATTGCGCCATGGCGCGCAATACGCAGCGTGTACAGAATATTTCACAATTAAAACTTTTGCACTAATAATGTTGTAAATCCTAGCAGGATCGCCATTTTATGTTTGGGAAAGTAAGTATCCAGGTTGATCAATCTTTGATTGATTACAACATTGATTTATTAATTTAACTGGTATTTATTTCATGGTCCAAGATTTACAATTTTAAACTCAGTGAAACAGAATAAACGTGAATAATAAAAAGAATGAATGAAAACGGCGTTCCGGAAGACGTGCAACAAATGTAACGCTATTTGACGCAGGCGCACCATTATGTTTTCAAAACTTAAATTCCGGTCACCCGCCAATATTTGAATATTATAATAAAGTACGTGAATCGTAAACGGTAATTATAACTATCTGAATTTCCTCTAAAACTTGAATTTAGGAGCTAGAAAATATTCGAGTGCTCGAAAAAACTGGTGTAGGGGAGACGGGGTTACTTGGCGCACTTTTCACTCTTTGTTGTTTAACTCAAACATTTCTGCTTTTTTAAATTCTTATAACTTGGAAAACTTTCTGTAACATCTCAGCTTCAATTTAAAAAAAAGTTGCAATCCATTTGGTACTTTTTTATACCACTTTATTTAAAGCTGTGCAAAGTGCGCCATACAACCCCGGCCTGGGGTTGCCTGCGGCGCGGCGCATGACTGAAATTAATTAAATTATAGGTAGGATTTAAAGTTTAAACAATATATGATATAGTAAAATAAGTTTTCTACTGGCATTTTACAATAAACATTTTTAGAAAAGCATCATATTTAATTGTAATTAAAAACATTTTTTGTTTAATCTTAAATAATTAAGGGAGAGGTACGGATGTTGAGACGGGTTTTGTTTTTAAGTAATAGGTATGCACGTTGAAACACCAATAATAATTTATTTTACATTGAGACAAAATGAATAATGACGTCAGATTCTAATTGTTTGTTGTTTATTTACTTATTTTGATGGTCTTAGCCCAAAGAAAAAAATTAAAACATTAAAAATTAACTTAAAGAAGAGAATAAAAATATAAAATTTTATTTTTCACAAAAATTATTAATCGAAATCTTCTTCTTCGCAACTTTTACAGGTGAAAAAAATGTAAAACACTTGAAAATTGTGGATTCAAAATCAATTTTAATGACAACACTATTTTCACACCGTGAGCATCTCAACCTGCGAACCACAGCGTGTCTCAACGTGCAGACCACGTTGTTATTTTCTTAATGCTTTAAAATTATTTGTAGTTGTTAACGTATGTCTAAAGTTCCGTCGGAACATTAAAGTAAAACAAAAATTGAGATCTAAATGTTATCCCTGGTTAAAAAACCGGACATATTTCGGACTAATCCGAAATTTATCCGAAACAATGCGGTTTATGGTCAGGTTTTTGTCACCCGAAATTAATCCGGAAAAATCCGAACTCTATACGGTTTGTGAACAACTAGTGAAACCGGAGTTGGTCCGATGAAGTCCGAAATTAATCAGTTAATTTTAACTAGCGAATCCGGAATTAGTCCGAAACAGTCAAAAATTAGTTCAGACAATTTAGTGAATGTTAATAAAAAAATAATTATACAAGTTACACATATTAAATATTATTACTTTATGGTACATTCAACATATTTTTCGATTTACCTATCGCGAATTTTATTTACATTAACTTAAAATTTCTAACGCTTGGGGATTCGAACCTACACCTATCTAACATTATAACGCACCGAAATCGAATACACTAACCACCATACTACGCTCGCATGGGAGTTCAAAATCATAATAGAATTTATGAAGTGCCACGAAAAGAAATGACAAGAAACTAACACATCAGTGTTAATTTTAATATTGAAACAAGATAACTAATGATACTAGTAAATTTGTAAGAACAAATTGACTGCAGAATTAAATATTTTATTTATACCATAAGTAAATACCCTAAATGAAAAGTCAGACCGATTTCGGACTAATCCGGAATTTGTCCGCAACAGTACGGTTTATTTTGGAGTTTTTTTTACCATGAATTAAGTTTGAAATCAATACTGTTTTTTATAACTATTGAATCCGTAATTAGTCCGGATATGCGACTAGTAAATGCAGAAGTAATCCGGTTGGTTTAACCAGTGAATCCGCAGCTAATCTGAAACAGTCTGCTTATGGACAGGTTTTTGTCGCTCAGAATTTGTCCGGATAAATTCAAACTCGATGCGGTTTGTGTATAACTAGTGAATCCGGTATTAGTCCGAAGTTTGTATAATTATAGTTTGAATTTATCTGCATTTAATACAAATTTTTTTTTAATATATACAAATTCAATATTATACCAATATTAACGCGAATCATTTTCGTACAATTATCGGACTAATCCACACTAATATACCCGGATTTAATCCGGATTAGTCCGAAATTTTTATCAGGGATATAATATGATTCGGGTGGCCGTCTATTACCGGATTCTTAGGAAACATATTTCGAATTGTTTCGTATTTGTTTCGGAATATGATTTTACCACACTAATTCCGAATTTAGGCGGACTAATGTCGGATTCTTTGTGTACAGATTTCGGAATATTTCGTATTTGTTTCGGATTATACCTTTTAGTTGGATTAAATCTGGATTGTTGCAGACAATTTTCGGATTCTTAGGATACAGATTTCGGATTGTTTCGTACTTCTTTCGGATTAGGATTTTGCCACACTTAATTTCAAATTGTTGTGGACTAATACCGGATTTCTTGCTTACAGAGTTCGGATTGCTCCGGACATTTTGCGGATTAAGTTTTTTTAAACTACTTTAAACTCGGATTGTTGCGGACTGATTCCGTATATTCTTTACATATTGATATCGGATAATTCCGTACTTATTTTAGAAGAATTCTTCACCGGTCATAAATTTGGATTGTTGCGGACTAATTACGGACTGAATTCGTAGACATTCAGGATTACTCCGGAGTGTTTTCGGATTCAGGTTTTCGTTTGAAATGATGTCAGACTAGCGCGGATCATTTTCGGACCTTTTTCGTACAATTTTCGTACTAATCCGTACTAATATGTCCGTATTTAATCCGGAATTAGTCCGAAATTTTTACCAGGAATCTGCACTTTTTTCTGCCACTAAAAAATACTCTAAATATACTAAACAGATATCCTGAAAAACACTTTTTTTAACTAAAAATTGGTTTGCTCTAGTTCTACCCAAAAAAACAGGAGTTATCGCATTTCTATTGAATTATATAAAATAGACGATGTTAATATTTAAAAAACGCATATTCTTCATTTAAATTTGTTATGTAAGGCTATTTTTTGGTACTTAATAATATATAAATTACGAAATATTTAATTTTATTAAAAACCGGCCAAACCGCGCCAAGTAATCCCAAAAGTATACTTTTTATATATTTATAATTTTTTATTAATAATATTAATATAAATAAAAAATTCTTTATTATTCCTTGAAAATAAATGTTTAGAGCTTAAAACATGATATTTAAAATAATTTCTTAAATAAAGAATAACAAAAAAATGAATTTTTAACAGTTACTCGTTGAGCAGATTGTCCTTCATTCAACCAGTGTTTTCATTGAACCACTTCAATTTTCTGAGAAATGACTGTATGCTATTTTACATTTTTCTATATTTTAGTTAATTTTATGCAAAAGAGTCATTCCATTATATTTCGACTAAAGTCGTTGCGGACTAATTTTAAAAAATTGTAATATTTTGCAGGATTGATTTTAAAAACATTAGAATCACTGAACAAAAAGATTTTTTTAAATATTTTTTATATTTATTGTAAAATAAGCATCTAAAGTATATGAAGTCGTAAAAACTGTCACTTTTCCATCTATTAGAAAATATTAAAGAAAACAAATAATTTACTATGAAAACGTAAAAAAATTATTAAAATTTATTAAGAATGAATTAATTTAGCATTATAAATTGATAGAAACAATTATTAATAAGAAATATTAAATGAAAAATGATTTTAAAGTTCACCTGGCAAATAACCTAATTTTGCAAATTTCATTCACTAAATGTGAGAAAGAGAAATCATTAAATTGAATAAAACCTTATGAAATATAAAGTACCTGTGATTAACTTTTAATTTTTCTTATCCTTTCTTCCTTCTTTCTTTACAAATATGAAAAAATAAGCAATTAAAATTTGTACGATTTTCATATGTACATAACTTTTACCCAGGAAAATGAAAAATTACGAAAATTAGACAGTTGTTACTTGATCACTAAATACACACACAGGAAAAAGATTTTTCAGTGTGTGTATTTAGTGATCAAGTAATAACTGTCTAATTTTCGTAATTTTCCATTTTTCTGGGTAAAAGTTATATGTACATATGAAAATCGTGAAAATAAGCAAAGTGCCAATTTTAATTGCTTATTTTTTCACATCTGTAAAGAAAGAAGGAAGAAAGGATATGAAAAATTAAAAGTTAATCACAGGTACTTTATATTCCATAAGGTTTTATTCAATTTAATGATTTCTCTATCTCACATTTAGTGAATGAAATTTGCAAAATTAGGTTATTTGACAGGTGAACTTTAAAATCATTTTTCATTTAATATATTTCTTATTAATTATTGTTTCTATCAATTTATAATGCTAAACTAATTCATTCTTAATAAATTTTAATAATTTTTTTGAGGCGCATGAAAAGTCTCCAATTTTTATTTTCCGAATCTTTATTTTATCGAAATTCTTTTTATCTAATAAGAATTAATTATAATTTCTTTTAATCGAAAGAATAATTGTCAAAAACATTATTCTTTTCAATGACTAATCAACAGAATGTTTAATACTGCGAAAGAAAATTTTTTATAATCTTCAAATAACTGAATTATCATTTATAAAAATTATTATTTTTTATATTTCTTATTTACACTAATATTTTTATTTTCGAAATGTCAATTTTGATAAATATTATTTTATAGATTTGTTAATAATTATAATAATTATATTCCCGAATTATCCCTGCCAGATTTGGATTTACTATAATTATGTCCACTTTTAAAGTGGACAAATGGTAGACATATGGAGAGGGAAACTGTAGAAAACCTCTCCGAGTCCAACCGGTTTATCGACAGTCGAATTCTAATGGTGTGTACCGGACAATAATCGACGGTGCACATCATTATACTTCGACGTTTGTAATAATTAATAATTTTTAAATAATAAAATAATAAATTTTTTTCAAATTTGGCGCCATATTCTTCAGAGATGGGAAACGTCGAAACCGGATATTCTGTAGATGAAATAACTATTCGGTGCAATTCTTATTATGACATTTATAGGTTAGGAAAATAATAAATTAGAGAATATAAATCTTAGAAAAAATGTTTGTTATGTAAAATACGAATTAGGAAATATGAAAATTATGAAAAAGAATTATTTGGAAAAATGATTATTAGGAAAAATAAAAAATCGATTAAAACACGGAGAGAAATTTATAGTAGTGGGTAACATAATTGTGGTTAGGGTGACCATCTTTAATGCTACGTATACAGACAGCTATCTAGATAGTCACCGTTACCATCAATATCATCAGGAGTAACATCTTGGTAGTACGGGGTAGCATAACTATATTTTTTTTAGCATCTGTGATGGTTGGCAGTAGCATAATGATAGTATCGTGTAACATCATCTTTTTAACATCAAAATCTGACTATCCATTTCTCTCAGTGAAATAATTATTTAAAATATAATTTCGGTAAGAAACATAAATTAATTAAACATAATTATAATTAAAACCAAGTCAACGATTTGTCAAAATTCACTGAATTTAGCTAATACACCAAGGTACACCCGGATCAGTGTTGCCAGATGCAATGAAACAAATTGTGGACTCGACCTATTAAAATTATGGTACATTATGGTACGCAATGACTATATATAAGAATATTTATTTATTATTTAAATGTACAGACGGGCATAAAAAGCCCTTTACAAATAAAACTAAATAATGCAGACTAAATTTTGTCTACAAATTAAATACAAAAATGAGTCTAAATTAATACATTAACAGTTTTTTTATATCAATATTTAACATTTATATTAAGACATGTGCGCAATCTGTGAATAAATTGTGTCAAACTAACACCAAAAAAGTCAAAACTATCACAGTACATGTTAGATTCGAGACATAGTCTATTTATAATAGAATTTTTTCCATAATTTGTTCTGTGATGTTTCACATGAAACAAACAAAAATTTCGCAATCGTCGAGCAGGCAGACAAAACTTAATCATACAGAGAAGCTGAGGACAATTTATGACACCGCTGATAATTTTAAACAAGAAAAGAATATCATTATAACAAAATCTTGTTTGTATTTTGGAAATACCAAATCTAGACCGTAAGTCATCATAATTGTGAGAAAAGAGGTCATAACTGACACCAAGTTGTCTGGCGACAAATCGCAAAAAACGATTCTGAACCCTCTCTAATCTAATGATATGAATAATGTAGTATGGTGACCATATAATCGATGCAAATTCGAGAATAGATAAAACATAAGAAAAATAAAGTAATTTTAAAGAAAACAGACTTTTAAAGTCTGATGCACTCCGTATAATAAAACCCAAAGATTTAAGTGCTTTATTAACTGTAAAAGAAACGTGTTCAGAAAATGATAAATTGCTACTAAAGATGACCCCAAGATCTCGAACCCAGGTCACTCTACTTAAAGGAGTATTGTCTAATTTGTAAGTATGATTCACAACAATCTTTTTTCTAGAAAAGGAAATTGTTAAACATTTTTTAATATTCAAATAAAACTTATTGCGAAGGCACCATTGTTGCAAGCGATCTAAATCAGACTGGAAATTTAAATAATCAGAATGCGTGTTAATAGTCATATAAAGTTTCAGGTCATCTGCATAAAGTAAAACTAAACAAAATTTAAAAACAGAATTAATATCATTCATAAATAATACAAATAAAAGTGGACCTAAGTTCGAGCCCTGGGGGACACCTGATGTAGCTGTAAACACACGTGAGTAAACTCCATCTACACGGACACTCTGGCCTCTGTTTAATATATAGAGATCTTGTAAATATAGCGCGAAATTCAAATATAAAGTGCGTCAAACTATTAATTCAGTTTCTTAAAAATAAATAAATAAAACAAATTTAATAATTAATAAAAATAAAATAAAGAATTTAAAAGAAACTTTATACTTTCAATTTTTTTATTTCGAAATTTATAATGTTACATTTTTGATTTTTATTTTAAATTCAGTTTCGTAGTCCTTCAAATTTTTCAAATAAATAATGATAATAAATTAACAATGTTATGCTGTTAATTAACAGTTTTAAACATAAATGTTATAAACATTTTACTGCCAATAAATATATATAATAAATGTTTATATCATAATTCATATTTATAAATATTAGTAACAAATCTTTTAAAACTAGTTTAACTTGAGATAAAGTTTCTCTTAATCTAATATAAACTCTCAAAAGTGAACAAATTCAAAATTTTAATCAAAAGCAATCTCGCATATCTCTTCACTTTCAGAATCATTAATTTGTAAAAAAGTTCAATTCTATCGAAAATAAAGATTGACTCAAAATTATGGTACGCGACAAACTATGGATGGTACATGGTACAAGGGGTTAAATTCACAAATCGTTAACTTAGTTCAGATTTGAAGTAAAATTTCATTCATAGTAAAAAATAACACCAAAACGGATTATTTTAATCCTAGATGGATTAAATCGTTGCAGATTATTTTAATTTATTTTGATGTTAAAATAACACCTCACATTTTACAGTGCGCTCATATATTACTTATCAAATATTAATTGTTCAACAATAGTTTCCTATTTTATTGTGTGGAAAACAAGTTCATTTACAAAGTGTAAGTGGAAATATTACACAGTAAAAAGTAAATCTTAATTTAAGATCAGTCTTAAATTCAGCACGGTCTGCTCTAATGTTAAATCATTCAAAATCCATTGCTTTAATTCAGCATTGACTGCCTTAAAAATGTTGCGTCTTAATTTAAGGCTGCTTTCCTGCCTTAAAACAAGACTTTCTTTTTACTGTGTATTTTCGAAGTAAGTTTTAGTGTTTTAATAGTCTTAAACAATTGTAATACATTGCGAAAACTTTAAACGCGTTTTTCTCGAAAACCCATTTTTGAAACTGGAGAGACGCTCTTTTCTTGACATCTAATAAACCGATTTTAAAAAACTAAAAATCATTTGATTCTTTATCCAAAAAATAATAAACCTTTAAAATTTCACTTTTCTGCTTCCCTGATTTTTTCTATGCAGGTAATTATTGCCCCTAAGTTTTTCGATTTTCTGAGAAAACTATGTATACTAAATTTTGAAACAATAAAAATAGCTTTTTTTAGGTATTTTATCTAGAAATGACTCTTATATAAAGAGAATCCTGTTTAAATTTTTAATTTATGTAAAACAGGTTGCCCGGAAACTGTTTCCCCGTATCCCTTATTTTGGAGGAGGTCACCTACAGCTGCGGAAATGAACTAAAAATACTAAAAAAAAAATTTTTTATTCTTTTCTTAAAATATGGATAACACACGGAGAGAGATTTTGTATTAATATTTGTTAAAATTGGCAATAGAATTTAATATATTCTTTTTCAATTTAGGGAAATCGTGTTTTATATTAAAAATTAATATTGTGCATATTAGTAGGCAGCCCTTGATATATTTTACAAAAATTAATAAAATTGTAATACAATTTAATAAAAGAATTATAATTTTTAAAAATGACTATATTAAAATCGCAGTCCGTGAAAGTATCGAAAGAATAAGAAAAATTGAAATAGTTCTTTTAAATTTTAGAATAAAATACATATTTCAATCTTTAATATAGTCAATACTAAAAATTATGAGTGAGTCGAAAAGGACAGGAAATAAAAAGACGTAGGAAGGAGGAGGATAGAATTATCGTTTCGAAAGTATTTCGCACACACACAAATGAGCTAACGCAAGCATCATACTATACATCATACTATACAAACACAAACTATATACAATTTCGGAGATCTATGTTAAAACCTATAAACGCATACATATAAACTTAACTTAAATACAAATAAACGCAATAACGCACGCACGCTGTACATTGGAAGATACAGTTCTCAACTTCCTTATATACTAAACTCGAGAAATTTTCTGAACTTGTGAGAAAGTGATATTTTCTCCATATTTTGTTTAAAAAAGTTCTTAATTTATTTTACATTATAAATACATACTTTTGTATGCTGGGTCAAAATTTTATTCAGAAATGTTTATCATAATACTGTTTTTAAAATTGTTTGTTTCTGGAAAATGATTTCTATTGAAATTATATCCAATTTTTCGTTATATAAAAAAACCCATCATTTAATTTATTGGCATAAGAAAATGCAGCATATCTTAAATCATTTTTTTTAAATACCTTCCAATGTCCTAATTCATTTTCGTACACGGAAAAAAATTAATATCTAAACTTGAAATAATATTAATTTGAAATCCAATGGAATGTAAGTATGTCTAAAATAGACATTATAGTCACAATTAAATTCACATCTCTGATTTAGAGATTTGTTAATTTCACAACTTATCTGATGTGAATTACATTGCGTTTTAAGTTCATCATTGTCAAAGAATATTTAAACCATTTTAATTATTTAAGTATTAATTTTATATTTTAAATGCAGTTTCATTCCCAGTTTTCACTTTCCATATTTTACGAATGTTTTTCGCGTTATCACGTGTGGGACATATTTTTATTTATTAGTATTTTCAGGTTAAACTTTCGTTTGACACTTGAAAACCTAACCTATATTGAAAGTTGTACCAAACCATGTTTTTTTTATTAAGAAATAGAAAAAGAATGTTTATATTGTGTGATGTTGAGATAATTTGATTCAAATAAAGAAATGAAATAATAAAAAATTCATATTATCTTCAAAAAATGTCCAATTTTTTATGATTGTCAATGGATTTGTTTATAAGTTCATACTAAAAGAAAAATATACATTCTTTGAATAATTCTCACTCTAAATTGTGATAAATCATAAAATTTGAGATTTCTAATATCATTTTCAGGCATAAAAATACGGATTCTTCACACTGATAATATATGCGGATTAGATATAACTCTAAATTTCAGTTTTAGAGATCTGTTCAAATCACACATCCGATTCCAGTGATAGTTTATGCCTAAATCTCATATTAAATCTCTAATTTAGAGATTAATTTTTTTCCGTGTAAATTTTGAATGCTCTCAAATGCTCATTTAAAAGACAATGGACTATGCCTTTTACTACAATTAGGAAATCTTCATTGTCGATTAAAATTATTGAATGAACAAAATAAAATTGTTCACCCAATTCCGACACATTTTGACACATCAAATTAAAATATTTTGGGGTAAACACAACGTGCACATGTTGCCACGAGGTTTGACTCGGATAATTTCGGAACTGCTCGACTGAAATATTCGGCTAATCTCGGACAGCTTCGTAACCGCTCTACGTCAGCCCATAGCCTGCTATGGCCTGCTACTAGGCTGGTCATAATTTTTATTATAGTCGATAATACTATTCATAACTAAATTAACAACTTATGTAATTCTTCGATAGTATTTAGTATAATCATCTGGTAATACTTTTTACTATTGCATACTTTCTTACTTATAATATTACAACTTCTTATTGACTATTTCAATTTCTATTACTTCAGAATAATACAAAGTAATAATTTGATTATAAACTTTCTTAAAAATGGTAATATTAATTCATAAATGTACATGATTTCCCCAAATTGCAATCGGTTTTACTAAATACTAATATAATAATACGAAATATTAAAACAGAATCTCTCTCCGTGCAGTGTTCAAAAAAAATTTTTGCAATAACTAAAATACTTTTTTACAATATTTTTAAAGAAGTGTGTGTTTTTACTAATTCTACACCAGAAAGTCCATTAATAATCTGAATTATTAAAACATCGTAAGCGGGTAAATTTTTGTTACTAAGAGAATGACCCATAAATCAATTTAAATAAACAAAAAAATCTTTATAAATAAAAAAATGTAAATTTTCTGCATAACTGAATAAATAAACATGTAAATAATCCTTCTCCAATGATTATAAACGCGCGACTTCCAAGAGCCGACTGACGACAAGGAACACGTGGACCAGTGGAAGCTGAATAAACTTGGTCTCGAAGGTAACCGGACAGAAACGAGTAGAAACGAAATATGTGGAGAGTCTCGCGGCAGTAGGAAAAAGAGAGAGAGAGAGATTTTTCCCCCGTTCTAGAAGAGAAAATTCGTGGTTTGGGTGTTGAAGGAGAATGGAGGGCGAGGGGCATAAATTCGATTTGCAACAGAAGAGAAATCTTGACTTGAATAAAAGAAGGTTGAGATAAAGAAAACTGACTATCCAATTTCGTTTGTTCAGCAAATATTAATCCAGCAGACGTTTCCGGTGAAAAAAAGATTTAAACATAATTTCTTGTTGGTCATAAGTCAAAGATATAGAACTTATTCATGACCAATAGTATAATTTAAAAATTCTTGACTGAGAAAATAATGTACACACACGGTTGTAGGGGAGTGTGTCTAGGTATGAGACGGGTTTTTTTTTACCCATAAATTGTAAATGAGTAAACAAAATTGTAAATAAAATATACCGTTCGAAAAGTAACTTAAATACGCAACTTTTATTCAAAGAAAGTATAGTGTTTAGGTGGACTCAAAAAAAGTTATGATCAATTTTTCGAGTACATCACTTTTGTCAACAAAAAAAAATGTGTCCAGTTGTGAGACACTTATTAAAAATTGCTAAAATTTAAAAAGTTTGACATAAAACGTTATGTTTAGTAGAAATAATTAAATATATTAATAATATTATTATATACTAAATAATAATATTCATTCGACAAAATATGACTATCAAATAAACACAATTTAATAGCTTCAACAAGAGCATTAAAATTGATTTCTTCTGAATCGGTTGAATTTCTTTCGCTTGGCATGCCCAAAAATTCAAGAAAAAAAATCAAAACAACATTTAAATAATATGCCTGCAAAGTCGTATTTTTTATGCTGCCCAGATGGATGTCGACACCATCTCACAACTGGTGATTGCTGTGTCTCACACCCAGAAATTGGCGCTATTTTGAAAAAGGCAAATGAAATTATTTTCAACCGTAGATTGGAACAATGCAATATTGCATCACAAAATATAAGGAAAACACTAAAAGAAAATGCATTACATTTACCTTTTCCAATTAATTAACTTGGAAAAAAGTACTTTGCATTTATTGAAAAAACGCTTTTTAGTCGATTATCACACACAGTGTTGGTATTTAACAAAAACAGTTTATATATCCGCTTCGGGGCGTACACAAATTGTTTCCCTTACTTGTCCCTGATTTCCAGACAAAATTTTGTCTTTTTCCCTGACCCTAAAGAATATTCTGATTCACTCTAAAAATAATTAGATATCTACTCAAAAAAATGTTCTATTACATTTATTTATGAATTTCTCTAATAGGTATTGTAAAATTATTGGATAACAACAATAACTTCTTTTTTAAATAAATATTTAATCAATAGGTATTATTTTTCCATATGAATTAAGATTTACAAAAATGTCAAATTTAAACCTTTTAAAATTCAATAACTTTTAAGAATATTATTATAAAACGTAAAGATATCAAGCACTCCGAGTCTTCGACTCGCAGTGGTCGATTTCTTCATGTTTTATAATAATTAAACAACATTTAATTATTATTTTTTAGAACTTTTAACTAAAATTTTTCTTTAAATCAATTATTTTTAATAATTTTTGAAAGAGATTTTTAATCATTTTCAAATTTATTTGTTTCCATCTCAATTTTACACGAAATTTCGTTTATTCGAAAATTCTCTAATTAATTATATATTAGAAAATAAAAACATTAAATAACTTAAAAGAAAATTTAGTTAAACTTTTTCCAAAAAATTAATTCTGCAGAATTGTTAGTTAAAAGTATGAAAAATTAAGATTTGGGGCCGTACACATAATACGTCACGCGGCTAGGGGGAGGGGGGTGAACTCATGTGTTACGTCACAATCTTTTAAATTCAAAGATTATAAGAAATTATATGTGACAATGTCACTTTTTCTAAATAAAACAAGTATTATGTGTACGGCCCCTTTTCAAAGATTTTAATTTGAAACCTTTTCAAAATTATATTATTTCTAACAATTTACGCTGTAATGCTTTTAATGTTTAATTATTATCTAAAATTTTAACTGAAATCCATTTTTTAATCAATACCTATTTATTAAAAAATTCTACGAGAATTCAATTATTTATTTATTTTACAATCAATTAAATATAAAAAAAATAATTTATTGAATAATTGAATGTTTCTCAAAATTGAATTCTCATAAAGAATTTTATCAATAAATTTTTAAATCATTAAATTCTTTCGACAAATTTTAATAAAATTTTTAAGAATAATTACATTTTTTCGAGGCATTCGATTAAAATTGAATTAAAAATAATTGAAATTCTCCTATGAGTTTTATTATTTATGAAAATAATTGAATTCCTAAAAAGAATTTTATTATTTACGAAAATAATTAAATCTCTGTAAAAAATTGTATATATAGTTTATGAAAATAATGTAATTATTGCAAAGAAATATATAAATAATTGAATGCTTTTGGAAAATTTTATTAAAATAATTAAATTCCTAAAACAAATTTATTATTTATAAAAATAATTGAATTAATAAAAAAAATTATTATTTATGAAATTAATTGAATTATTGCGAAGAAATTTTATAAAAAAATTTTTAATAATTGAATTCCTGTGAAATTTTTAATATTTATGAAAATAATGAAATGTTTCAGTACAATTTTATTCAAAATTTTTTTTAAATAATTGAATTCTTTTGGGTTTATTAAAATAGTAGATATTGAAAATCATTGAAATGAGGAAATTTTTTTAAAATAATTGAATTTATGTAATCATTTGTAACTTTTTCAAAATTCAATTTTTTTAAATGTTTTTAACTAAAATTTTTTTATAAATCCATTATTTTTAATAATTATATATATTATATAATTAATTATTAAAAAATTTAAGTAATTACAGAAGAATTTTAAATATTACAATTTTTCGAAAATCTAAGTTCTTTAAAATTTCTAATTAAATTCATTCAAAATTGAAGTTTTATAAAATTTCAAATTAATACCTTTTGAAGTTCATCTATTTATAAATGAAGTTATTTAATTAGAAAAAATTGAAGGTTTCGTGTTAATTTTATAGTTTATGAGGCAAACAAAAGAAACAAAAAATTCAGAATTTTCATATGAATTTTAAGAATTTAATTTTTTCCAGTACTTTTAATAAAAATCCCTGACTTTTCCCTGACTTCCCTGACCTGTAGCAACTCTGATATTTTAAGAGAGAAATTATGGAAAAATCATCATTGGAAATCTATAATAGTCATATGCAGTTTATTAAAAATGTTATATAGTTTCTTTTTAAAGATTTATTTAAATTGAATTATTAATTAAACTGCAATGAACTGGAAATAAAAACATGCGAATTAATTAAGTACTGAGGTAATTACTATTTCAAACATTGCGATAATTTACTCTAAATTTTATTTGGAAAGATATGAACCGAAAACTTTTTTTAAGAGATAAAAAATATGAAAATAATTTTCATTAATGTTTAACAAGTGTGAATGTAAATAAATAAATAAAAAATTATAAATTTATATTCATTTTTTGATAATAAATAGTAATGGAAAGCATAAAAAGAATTATAAAATCGAGAATTAAATAGTGTAAAGTGTTGACGAGCTACTGATTCTTATACCCACTCCATTCAATCACGGACAAGTTTTCTTGGTACCTGTCGAGTGGTTACAGAATTTAGTAAAGTCTGTCAACGCCATATTTTGTAGTAAAATAAAATTTAAAATAAAATTTTTTTTATGCACTTCAGTATATGTATTTAATAAACATTCTGAAAAAAACTGTATTTCTTTTTTCATTTTCCCCGTAATAAATCAAAATGAAAATAGGCTCAGAGGTCAGAGGTACAAAAAATTTGAAAATTTTAAAAAATCTATAGAATAAAAATTATATTTGGATAAATAACAATCAAGTCTGAAAAATTGGTAATATTTTCTGAAAGTTTTGAGGAACATCTATCACAGCGAGATAAAGGTGGCATGTTACGTAACAAAAGGTAGTAACGAGCCACGCGTCTGACGTGTTTTAGCCGCGAGCGATGAGCCAGGCGTGTTAGACATGTCGACTCAAAAATTTAAAGACTGACTCCCCTCCACCCCTCTAAAACAGGTGATAATGCTTTTTAATTCGTGGGCGGATTGAAAATGCACCTCCTTCTTCTAAGTCAGTATAATATGGAAAGGTGTAACAGGTGAATAGCAGAAGATGTCAAGTAAGAAATTCCAAGATCCTCTCTCGGTGGGAGGTCCATCCAGGAGAAATTTTCTTTCTCTCTCTTCTCCTCACCAATACAAAAGCACTGTAAGTCACAAAATATTCTTGAATGACTATACACTTGAATCGAATTTACTACCGCCAAGAGAAACTTTCGTTAATTCTACAAAAAGAAAATTAAGTAAAATTTCTGACACAAGCAACAATTCGCGTGTTAAAGGGCGCGGCTAGCTTTTAACTTTTTAAAATAAAATTAACTTATTTTTAAAAAAATAGAATTTAAAAATTTTTAGTTCAAAGTTTTGTTTCAATTTTTTTCTATTTCTGACAATAATTTTTTTAACCTTGATAGGGTCAGGGTGGTCACTATAGTGACCGCCATTTATTATGACGAATCTTTTTATCGAATTGACTTCTTATTTAATTTTTTTTAATAAAAAACTACTCAAATTTACAGGCCCTCTAAAGGATAAATTACTTAATTCTTGAACAACTATCATACAATTATTACTTAGAAATTATTTAATCAACAATTTTACTTAAATATTACAAAATTCATTGAATTTCAAAAGAGTTGCGTTTACAATAATTATTTTTATAAATAGATGAACTTCAAAAAGTTTCAATTTGAAATTTTTTAAAATTTCTATTTTGAATGAATTGAGTTTTTGGAAAATTTTTAATAATTCAAATTCATCTTGAAATTAATTAAATTTGTCAATATATATTTAATTAATTTTATTAACAATAATGGATTTATAAAAAAAATTTAGTTAAATACATTTTAAAAAATTTAATATTGGCGAAGTTACAAATGATTGCAGAAATTCAATTATTTTCAAAAGTAATAAAATTCTTCTTGCAAAGTTCAATTATGTTAAAAATTTTAAAAAAATTCTCGTCAAAATCACAATTATCTTTATAAATAACAAAATTCTTCTCCAGAATTCAATTATTTTCAAAAATTTTTCTTATTTCAATGGTTTTCAATATCTACTATTTTAATAAATTTCCAAAAGATTTCAATTATTTAAAAAAATTTTTAATAAAATTGAACTCAAACATTTAATTATTTTCATAAATATTAAAAATATCACATGCGAATTCAATTATTAACAAATTTTTTTATAAATTTCTTCGCAATAATTCAATTAATTTCATAAATAAGAAATTTTTTTATGAATTCAATTATTTTTATAAATATATAACAAATTTGTTTCAGTAATTTAATTATTTTCATAAATAATAAAGCTCTCTCTAAATCTGAATATGTGAAAATTCACATATTTGTACGTTATAAGTCGTCTTCTCGATCAATAAGTGCATATACACTTATAATAAGTGAAATTTCACTCAGAATAAGTGAAAAATTCACTTATTTATAAGTGTATATGCACTTATTGATCGAGAGGACGACTTATAACGTACAATAAGTGAAATTTCACATATTCAGATTTAGAGAGCTCATAACAGAATTTTAATTATTTTTAATACAATTTTAATCGAATTTCTGGAAAAATTTGAATTTTCTTTACTTTTAACTGACAATTCTGAAGAATTGATTTTTTTAAAATAGTTTAATTTAATTTTTTTCTTTAATAATTAAAAGTTTTTATTTTCTAATATATATATTTAATTGAAGAATTTCTGAATAATCGAAATTTCGTAATATTGAAATTTAAACAAATGTATTTTAAAATTCTCAAAGAACTTTTTCAACAATTATTAAAAATAGTTGATTGAGAGAAGAATTTTAGTTAAAAATTCTAGAAAATATTAATTGAATTGAAATGATGAAAATAATTTTCAAGAAGTTACAGTAACAATATTCTTAATATAAAATAATAAAAATACTTTTATAAGCTATTTAATTTTAAAAAGGTTTGAATTTGAAATTTTTGAAAATCATAATTCCTTTGGAAAAATTAATGATAATTAAATATTTATTTAAAAAAGAGCTTATTGATGTTTTCAAATAATTTTAAAATTAAAGAAATTCGTAAATAAATGTAACAGAACATTTTTTGAGGAAAGTTTTTCCTTTATTTTCTAAAAATTTAAAAATTTTTAATTTTATCTTCAATTAGCAATTATTGCAAAGAATCAGTTTGTGAACGATATTTTTATTGAGAAATAAAAATTATTCATAAAATGGCATATTTTCTATTTATTAATCATAATTTATTAACAATTAACAATTTTCTAATATTTTTTTTTAAATAAAAAGGAGAGAACAAAAATTTTATTCACTATAAAAAATGAACTATAAATTATTTAAAATTCCATTAGATTATTATTACACATATACATATACAATTGAATGATAAATTCTTGACAGTATAAATCATATTCACCATAAAAATGATTCATTTACTAGAAAAGTGAACTCATGCGGATCTAATGCACCTGCTTGCAAATTTTCTTACTACATACTGCAAACATTTCGATTCTCAAGTGGCTTATTATAGTCCACAATAAATTTCAAATTCAAGCCTTGGAGGGATATAAATTCCAAAAGGAATCTTCCGGAAGTTGGAAATACATCACATCTTATACGTTATATAATATACCCCAGAGAAATAAAATTTCCCACGTTATAAATTATTTTAATAAACCAACTTTTTCAATGTTTATAAAGATTTTCAAATTTTTAGTTTTTTAAAGTTAAATTTCATTTTCTTTTTTGAATAAGATCCGTATATGTACAGTGCCGCTCAATAACTTTTGCCCACCCTACAGCGATTGAAGGCTTTACAAAAAGTTTTGTATTTTGTTTATTATTAAAGATAAAAAGCTCAAAAAGGTCTCTTTCTAAAGCTCTTTTCCTGAGCTTTAACAATGTATAAAACGAAAATTAAAAAAATTAATTTGTTAATGTTTAAAAAATGTTATTGCAACATAAAATTTTTCGTTTTTTTTCGTTTTTTTTAAAGTGATACAGTTTTATAGGAAATGGTCGCATATTAATCAAACACATATTTTCTATAAAAGCTAGTTTTATCATCTTTAAAATTCATGTTTTAAAATTTTTATACGATAATTTTTAAGAAAAATATGATTTTTTGTTTAAAAAATTAGCCATTTTTTTCAATTGTTGATAACTCAAAAACGGTTACTTTAGGAAAAAATTTTTAAGGACATAAATTGTTCCTTTTTGTGTGCAAAATTAGAAAAAAAATATTAAAATTTTTTTTTTGAAAAAAATTTTTTTGACTTTTTTTGAAAAAATTTTTTTTTTCGTTTTTTATATTTTTATGTTTTAATTGCAGAAACTCGCTTTTTACACTCACTTGTGACAATTATCACAAGACTGACATTATGATGACAATCGTCAAAGTAATGATGAACCTTTAATCCGTTTACAAACAATATAATAAATAAGTATTATATCAAAAGTTACTCTCTAAATCTGAATATGTGAAAATTCACATATTTGTACGTTATAAGTCGTCTTCTCGATCAATAAGTGCATATACACTTATAATAAGTGAAATTTCACTCAGAATAAGTGAAAAATTCACTTATTTATAAGTGTATATGCACTTATTGATCGAGAGGACGACTTATAACGTACAATAAGTGAAATTTCACATATTCAGATTTAGAGAGTATTTAAAAAAAAAAAAAAAAAAAAAAAAGTTTTTAAAAAGTTATTTAAATGATTGGTGAGTTAAAATTATTTAAAAAAATTAAATAAATACAATGAAAAATTTTCTTGCTTGTTGTACTAAGTGTAAAAAGCGAGTTTCTACAATTAAAACATAAAAATATAAAAAATGAAAAAAAAAATTTTTTTTTTAAAAAGTCAAAAAAAATTTTTTCAAAAAAAAATTTTTAATATTTTTTTTCTAATTCTGCACACAAAAAGGAACAATTTATGTTCTTAAAATTTTTTCCCTAAAGTAACCGTTTTTGAGTTATCAACAATTGAAAAAAAAGGCTAATTTTTTAAACAAAAAATCATATTTTTCTTAAAAATTATCGTATAAAAACTTTAAAAAATGCATTTTAAAGGTGTTAAAACTAGCTTTCAGAAAATATGTGTTTGAATAAAATGCGACCATTTCCTATGAAACTGTATCACTTTAAAAAAATCGGACAAGTGCGAGTCGCACTCGCACTAAGATCGAGGGTTCCGTACACCAAAACAAAACTCATTTTTTATAAAAATATATGTTACGGTCAATGTCCGAAATCGGACAAGTGCGAGTCGCACTCGCACTAAGATCGAGGGTTCCGTACACCAAAACAAAACTCATTTTTTATAAAAATATATGTTACGGTCAATGTCCGAAATCGGGCATTGTCGACATTGCCCAAAATCACTGGGCATTGTCGACAATGCCCATACATTTTCAATAATATTCAGCAAAGCGTGTTAATGCCCGGGCAATGACGACAGTGCCCGGGCATTGTTGACATTGCCCATTCATTTTTGGGCAATGTTGTTTACATTAAGGATTAAATTAATTATACTATTAAAAACAGACATTTAAAGTATTAAATCATTGGTAAAAATGTCCAGTGACAACGTGAGTGATATTTTTTTGTTAATAGAGCATTAATATTGGGGTTATTTATTAGTTCTAAGTTTTATAATTTATTAAAAAAAATTCAAAACATTACATTTTATAACCATATAGTTAATAATTTAACGATTTAAAATTTATAACATTAAATTATTGGAATAAATTAATAAATTGACTAAAATATTTGAAAGTGCAATAATTGGTACATGTCTTTTCACAAAATGAGACAATTAGAATGTAAGCGTTTACAAATTGGTACTTTAACATTTTTCCATAAAAACACAATATTTTACTATATTTTGACAATAAAACTTCATTTAAAGTTATATTTGCTTTAAAAATTGATAATGGTAATTATAAACAAATGATTGTAAACAAATAAAAACTATTCTTTATATTTATATTATTATTCGTGAGAGCAATTATTACAAAATGTGAGACTCAATCTATTGTAAACGAAATAATATTACAATTTACGAGACATTTTATTTATAACTATTAGTCGGTACATTTCGATTAAAATGAATTTAAATTAAATTAAAAAATTAATTATTGACATTGCCCAAACTGGACCGGGCATTGTCGACATTGCCCGAAAAAACTTCATAATATAAATTATTTCGGACATTGACCGAAATTGATGGTCATTGTCGACAATGCCCAGTGGTTGTGGGCAATGTCGACAATGCCCGGGCATTGTCAGACATTGCCCGATTCCGGACATTGACCGTAACATATACATATAGAAGAAATATGATTGATTAAAATTAACATATATATAAACCTATTGAGCTGAAATTCGGTATACATATGTATATTTTTACATGTAGATTACAAGAAAAAACTACAAAAATCCATATTGGATTCTTATGTTTTATTTA
This sequence comes from Leptopilina heterotoma, assembly GCF_015476425.1. Taxonomy (NCBI): domain Eukaryota; kingdom Metazoa; phylum Arthropoda; class Insecta; order Hymenoptera; family Figitidae; genus Leptopilina; species Leptopilina heterotoma. The sequence goes on from NW_025110845.1 coordinate 1,118,505, forward strand.
CAAATAATAACAGAAAAAAAAAAATATATATATATATATATATAATATATGTATTATTATATAATAATAAAAAATATATATAAATATATATGAAGATCCTTACCGAATTTCAACTCACCAGGTTGAGATTTGTAAAAGTTAGGGGGGGTGGGGGACAGGGTCATTTTTTGCTATTTTTTCGAAAAAATTCAATTTCTTTCCCTCCTAGTTCGAAAATATGTCCGTCAATTGGGTACGCTATATTTTTCCTGTAATCTGCACTTAAAACTGAAGATCCCTACCGAATTTCAGCTCACAAGGTTGAGATTTGTAAAAGTTTTGGGGGGGGCAGGGTCATTTTTTGCTATTTTTTCGAAAAAATTCAATTTCTTTCCCTCCTAGTTCGAAAATATGTCCGTCAATTCGCTATATTTTTCCTGTAATCTGCATTTAGAACTGAAGATCTCTACCTACGGTGTCCGGAACCCTAAAAACGAAAAAAACGAAAAATTTTATGTTGCAATAACATTTTTTAAACATTAACAAATTAATTTTTTTAATTTTTGTTTTATACAGTGTTAAAGCTCAGGAAAAGAGCTTTAAAAAGAGACCTTTTTGTAAAGCCTTCAATTGCTGTAGGGTGGGCTAAAGTTATTGAGCGGCACTGTAAATAACGAGTGTATAGTTTATCCCCAATTTTAAAAAGATGATGAGAAAATGATGGTTTAAGAGAAATGATGGAAATGTTAAAGGAAATCCGGAGAAACTTGAAATGAATACGAAAACGGTAAAGACGTGGACAAATTGTGAAACATAATTCTTGCTTCCTTGAGATGAAAGGAAGGATATTTTTTTCTACCTGTTGCTGTGAGACGCAATTTGTGTCCCTTTCGAGGAATCAGTGCGAAGGACAGGTACAAAACAAGTGACAGAAGAAATGGAATGTCCGCTCTCTAGATTTCGAAGCGTCAGCCAAAAGAATAGTGGCTGACAATTAGCCCATATACGCTATTTCATTAGCGTATACACGTTCTTCAAATTAGCTACATAGTCAGAGATTTTATTTTATTTATTATTTATGTATTTAAGTCAGGGAAAAGTCAGGGATTTTTATTAAAAGAACTGGAAAAAATTAAATGTTTAGAATTTATAAGAATATTCTGAATTTTGTGTCTGTTTTTTTTGTCTCATAATCTATAAAATTACCACGAATTCTAAAAATTCTATTTCTGACAATAATTTATTTTAAATTACTTAATTTTATTGAAGAACTGAAACAAATTTATTACTTCTAAATCATTTAATGAAGTATTTTTTTTAAAAACTTTAATTTCAATTCTGTTGCAATTAGTTTCAATTTTAAAAATTGTAACGCGATTATTTGAAAAAATTTAACAATCTTAATAAATATTAAAATTCTTTCCAGAAATTCAATTATTTTCAAAATTCTTTTTTAAATTCTCGTCAACATTTTAATTATCTTTATAAATAGCAAAAATTCTTCGCCGAAATTCAATTATGGACAGGAAGTTTTATAAAATTCATTGTAAAATTCAATTATTTTTATAAATAACAATATTTATCAGAAGAATTCAATTATATTTTAAAAATTAATTAAATTCCTCGCAGAAATGCAATTATTTTCAAAGAATTCAAAAAAATGTCAACATTTCAATTATTTTAATAATTGAATAGCAAAATTCTTCGCCGAAATTCAATTATAATCAGGAAGTTTTATAAAATTCATTGTAAAATTCAATTATTTTCAGGAATTTTAAAAACTTCATTGCAAAATTCAATGGTTTTCATAAATAATATTATTCATCACAAAAACTCAATTATTTTTAAAATCAGTAAAATTAAATTATTTTTAAAAATTTTTCTTAATTTAATGATTTTCAATATTCTACTATTTTAATAAATTTTCCCAAAAGAATTCAATTATTAAACAAAAATTTTGACAATATTTTACACGAACATTCAATTATTTTTCAAGCAAATAAAAATTTCACAGGAATTCAATTATTTAAAATAGAATTTGCATAAATTTTTTCGAAAAAATCAAATGTTTCCATAAACGTTAAAATTCTTTTCAAGGATTTAATTATTTTTATAAATAATAAAAATATTCGGAGAAAGTCAATTATTTTAAAAAATTTTAATAAAATTCATTGAAAAATTTAAATTACGTTCAAAAATTGTTCTCAATTCAATAATTTGTATATCTATTGTTTTAATAAAATTTCAATCGAATTCCTTGAAAAATGTGACTATTTTTAAAAGTGTTATTGAAATTCGTCGAAAGAATTCAATTATTTAATTTGTTGATAAAATCATGTATAAGAATTCAATTAATTATTAATGTTTGTTTTTAAATAATTGAATTCTCGTAGAAATTTCTAATAAGAATTGATTTATAAATGAATTTCAGTTAAAGCTTTAGATAATAAATTGAATTTTGTAAAAGTTTCAAATTAAGAGAACTTTATAATAAATTATTAAAAGTAATTGATTAAAAGAAGAATTTTATTTAAGAATTTTAGAAAATAATAATTGAATTGAAACGATGAAAATAATTTTAAAGGAGTTACAGAACAATATTCATCAAATGATTCCTCTTCTTTTGCAGCATATTTCCTCTTACATATGGGCACTAAAATTTTCCTTTCTAATTGAGAGGATTTTCCTCTTTTATATTTTCTATTAAATGTCACTTTTTAAACAGTTTGAAGCTGTGTTCAGAAAAACAAAAAACAACTTAAAAGTCTTCTTTATAGTATAAATTTTTTTGAATCTTAGAGGAATAATTTCAATCCAAGAATCACTTGGTCACCTTTAAATATTATGAAACATAAAGAAATGGATGTGATTTTTACAATTAAAGAAATTCGTAAATAAATGCGATAGAACAATTTTTTGAGTATCTGATCATTTTAAAGTGAATCAGAATATTCTTTAGGGTCAGGGAAAAAGTCAAAATTTGGTCTGGAAATTAGGGAAAAGTCAGGGAAAAACCAAATTAAATTTTTGTGTCAATCCTGAAATTAAGCAAACGATAATTTTTCCTTCCCTGGAGAAAAAAAAATTTAATAATTTTTTAATTTTAATTTTTAAAATTTATTTATTTATTTATTTAACAATAAAATCTGAAAAAATCCCACCCATTATTTAACGATGAGCAGTTTTTTGAAATGCAAAAATTTTTTTTAAGTTTTTCTTCTCATGTGGAAAGATTCCTTTCCACTCATAGGAATTTTCTGTGGAATTTCCAATTGAAAATCCTGGTTAGGATTCTGACAATTCTAATGGGATCGGAATTCCGCCGGAAGTCGGAATTATAAGCGGAATTCCACCGGAATTCCGACGAAAATTGCAAGGGGTACTTATCCTAGACAACTTTCCACTTGGGTTCCTTTTGATTTTGAAAATGCAAATCTCTGTAAACACAACAAATTTTTGCTTTTGAAACATATTTTTTCAAATAAAAGAGGGAGTTAAAAAAGTTACAAAATTGATTCATTCACACCGAGGAAAAAAACGAACACAACAACAACAACATATATATATATAAAGGCAAATTTTCTATGGAAGAGCACGTGCGCTTAAATCCTAGTCTAGCTGGGTTTGCCTGGTTTTGATTGTTCGACTGGAACTAACAATCGCATTACGCTTCACCCGACTCAACGAAATTGAGGATTATTTCCTCTTTTTAAACACTTCGTTCGTGAAACATTCTTTAACATCAAAGCATTGACAAAAAAACACACACACACTAATATGCTACATTATTATTAATATAACAATAATTATACAACTTTTAGATTAAAAAATGTGTTCTATCATTAAATTGCAATCTTCTATTCTAAAAGTGTTTCCAACTGCCACAGAAGAATTAACAATTTTTGTGAACTTAAAAAATATTCTACTTTTTTCTTTTTTATCGTACGTACTTTGGAAGCATGAATAAGTCTTGAATTATAGCCAAGTTTTTTCACGCGGGAAAAATCAAATACTTTCATTTCATGAGCGCGTGATCAGTTTAACAATGAGAAAAATTAATTAAAATTCATCAAAATAGTTTTTTTTGTTTTTGTACACTCAACAAAATTCTTACAGTAAATTTGACTACTTTTTTTACTATAATCTATTAATAATTCAATATTTTTTAGTAAATTAAAAAAAAAATTAGCAAAATAAATGATTTTAATTAATTTAAATTAATTCTTAAAAATTTCAATACAAATATACTATAACTACAATAAAAAAACACTATAGTTAAATGAAATGCAAAAATAAGTTTAGATGATTTTTTAAAATTAAAATTAGTTTGTATAAGTTTAATCCCAAATAAATATTAGAAAATATTTACTTCTTTTATTCAAAAGTATTATTTGTTTAAATAATTACTTTTTATTCAAGTTTTGGTTTAAACAAAAAATATATATTTAAAATTTTTACGTTTGATTCAAACTTAATAGTTTTATAAATAATTTAAAATCAACCATAACTTATGTTTAATACGTTTGACTGTATAGCAAAGAAATTTTCAGTTTGATTTAAAAAAAATTTTTTTTAATCAAATATATCGTTTTCTTAGTGTAGATCAATCGATTTAGTTAAAAAAATTACACTCTGTGCCAAGTCCAGACAGAGAAATGCGCGAATCTTCCGCCTTCCAGAAGGCAGCAGCCTTAGACGTTCTATCATTAAGTCAACAGAACTATACTATTTATTTCAACACGAAAAAAAGATAGTACAATTAATTACATAAACAAGGTTAGATTAACTTAAAAGTAATTAATTTAATTACTTTTCACTCAACTAAACAATGGTAGTTGAATTTAGCTATCAAATTTTTTTCAGTGTAGCCACCAAAAATTAATTAATTCTTCTATTAAGCAACTAAACTAATCACTGAGAGACGTAAAATAAGAGTATTTTCAGTCCATTTCTTAAAGTTAAACTATATTTATTTTGCACTTTTAATTTGATAAACAAAAGTTTTTTGACCATAAGTTTAAAAAAATATTAGGACACCTATAAATGTTTTTCTTTGAGCTTGTAGTTTTTTCAGGCGCATCTTTTGACCCCTATGGAACATTTTTCGTCCATGTTAGCCGGAGACATAAAACTCTTAAAAAGTCTAAATTTTTTAATAAAATTTTTAAAAATAAGACTTTTTTGAAAATTTTGTTAAAAAATGCAGAAGTAACTAAGACTCATAATAAACTTGTGGAGCATTAAAAAAATAGCTTTGATTCACCTATTTTTTGAACCTAATTCGATCAGATATTTAGAAATAATTACCCAGGCGCGAAAGACCAATGCTGACGATGGATTGAAGCTTGATTCAGTCTTGAACGCCCAGCGTGGGTAACCCAGTGTTGAAGCAGTCTTTATATCACTGTCACTCAATATTGATTCAGCATTGGACACCAATGTTCGTCCCATGCTCGATTCAAGGCTCGGTCAATCTTCGTGAGTGAAGCTTGAATATCTAATCTTAATTCAATTCTGAATCAATCTTGACAGTTTATTTATTGACGTGTGCATTTAAAAATATCAAATATAAATATTTATAAATTATTTAATATTAAAATATTTTTTATGATAATTTTATATACTATTTAAAAATTATTATCATTAAGATATCAATTGGTAAATAAATATTAATATTTATTTAGTATATAATATTTATATTAATTAATAATAATAATAATAATTATATATTATTATTATTATTATTATTATTATTATTATTATTATTATTATTATTATTATTATTATTATTATTATTATAAGAATAATAATAATTATTATTATTATATTATTTATTATTATTATTAATTATATAAGATTCATATAAATAAAGTTAAATTATATATTATTATTTTTTTCTTGCTCAGTGTCAAATTATTGTTTTCAAAGTCCAAGAGTTTCGTTTGTCTGAAAAATTTTCAGTAAAGAAAATGTTCATTAGGGTGTAATAAATATTTATGCCTAGTAGTTTCACACTAGGATTAACTGTTTAGTAAATATGTATTATCAAAAAACTATTTTTTGTCAAACGCGTGCGATTAAACACAAATAACCTTGAGACTTTAGTATTGCCAACTTAAGAGTTTAACGTATGTGTTGAGTTGGTAATGCTGGAGTTTCAAGGTTATTTGTGTTTAGCTGCGCGTGTTTGCCAAAAAATAGTTTTTTGATAATATTTACTAAACAGTTAATCCTAGTGTAAAATTACTAAGCATAAATATTTATCACTACCTAATGAACATTTTTTTCACTAATAATTTTTCAGATAAACGAAACTCTTAATCTTTGAAAATAATAATTTGACACTGTACAAGAAAAAAAAATATATAATTTAACTTATAAAATTATCATAAAAAATATTTGAATATTAAATAATTTATAAATATTTATATTTAATATTGTTCAGTGCACACGGTAATAAAGAAAGTGAATATTGTATCAAGATTGACCGAGTCTTGAATCGAGCATGGGACGAACATTGGTGTCCCATGCTGAACAAATATTGAGTGACGCGCCGTATATACAGAATATACGGCGCTGGCATTGAAATAGTAGATTAGGCGAGGTGCCTTCCAGCCTTCTGTGGCCGAGCGGTTTAAATGCGTGCGTTTAGGATTTCCGGTATGCGTTAGGGGCGGGGTGCGTGAGTTCGATCCCACATGCGAGCGAATATTTTTCATTCTTTGTTTTAAGCGTTATATCTAATAATAAAATTGTGTGTTGTGTTGTGAATAAAAAATGTGAATATGTTTGTAAATAATATTAAAAAGTCTGCTGAAAAATCGAGAAAAAAATGTACCGATTAACAGAAAAATTGTTTTCTTTTACTAAAATTATTTTTTTAATATTACTATTTCAAATGACATTTATTGTTAGTAATATATTATTTATATGATAATAATATAATTATTATAATAGTAACTTAATGCCATTAAATTAACAAACGCATATATGAATAAAAATAATAACAATAATATTCATTACTATTTTTATTATAATTATTACTATTATTATTATTATTATTATTATTATTATTATTATTATTATTATTATTATTATTATTATTATTATTATTATTATTATTATTATATACAATTTATATATCCATATTATATTGAATGAGCGCGAGAGACGCGTAAATTTGGGAACAGTGGAAGCAGCCTTGTTTCAGTCCTGCATTAGGGTTCCGCAGCATTGATTGAACATTGAACGCCAATCTTCAACAAGGACTGGAGCGTCAGTCTTAAATAAGTGTTACATTAGGGCTAGAAGCAACCTTGCTTCCACCGTCCCACCGAGGCTTGATCAATGTTGACCAAGCCTCAACGAAGCTTTCGTAAAGCCTGAACCCAGCGTCAGTTCTCACCTGGGTAGTATTTTAAAATCCAAAAATTGTGAAAAATATCATTTTCTCAAATTTTTGTTTAAAAACAATCATTAAAAAAATATTATAACAATCTTATACAGATTATAAAAAACCGCTGCCAAGTTAAAAGATGAATTTATTGTCTTCATTGACATGAACACTTTGCTTTCCTCATGGCGGTCCGTACGGGCGCGGATCCCAGGCGGTTGTATAATCCGACATTCGTCCGACTTTTCCTCCTGGGTAAATTCGTATTTCTGCTCGAATTAGATAAAAAAGGTGAATCAAAGCGATTTTTAAAGTTCTACAAGTAATTTATAAGACTTTAAAAGTTACTTCCACAATTTTAAAAAAAAATTTCGAAAATAAGACTTTTTTCCAATTTTTTATTTTTAAAATACCAATAATTTTGTAATTTCTAATCGAAATAGGTACAAAAATAGGTTAATCGAAGCGTTTCTCAATGCTCTACAAGTAGGTTATGCGAATTTTAAAGTTACTCCTACTCTCATTTTATGTCCACACATGAGATCTACAATTTAAAAAAAAATTCATCCCCAAAAGTCTTCATAATTTCGTTTTTTTAGGAAAATGTAATGTTTACACACACATATCGAATGACATTTTTTAAAAATGTCATTTTTAAATTCCTAAGGTCTCATAACATAACTTCTGCTTGAATTAAATATATTACTTTTTTAAGTGAACCAAAAAATATGTTTCAGTTAAACTTAAATATGTTTGACTATGTATATCGAAGATATTTTAAGTCTGATTTAAACAAAATATGTATGAATCAAATAAATTGTTTTCTCAGTGCAGGTTAGATCATTTCTGACCTATATTTATGAAAAATTATTTATATAAAATTACAAAATCTTAAAAATTAACAGCGGTTTTTGTCAATTTGTTTTATTCATTACATTTATATTTATCAAAATAATACAATTATATTTTATTTTATATTTAATATAAATAATTATTAAAGTTATTGTAAAATAATGAAGAGTCGGTAAAGACTATTTTATGATACCCTGCACAAACTTTTAATCTTTAAATGTGTCAAATGGGTTAAAATTGCCAATTAAAACGGGAAAGGTCAAAGGCGAAAGTTTAATTACTAATTTATTAATTACTTTGAAGAGATAAATGTATACATTTTGTGTGTCTTAAATGTTGACGGTTTTACGCTTCATTTATACTACTTCATTGGCGATTTCCCGTTCGATAACACTCTTGCTATAGTATCCCCAGTTCTTACTCCTGATAAGAAGATTGCAGAAGGAGAGACACTCTCAAACGAAAGCCCTTTCCTCTCGCGCACCGCCTTTGACTGTCTACGGAAATATATATATATATATATATATATATATATATATATATATATCTTGCGCCAACAATCGGAAACTCCAGTAACATTTTCCATCGAGATAATGTTCCAGACACTTTTTTTCTCTAGTGAATTCAATTAAGAAGTGCTTTTCTAATCGTAGAAACGTCTTGAGATACGTGATAAACTCTATTTTCGGAAATAAATGATTTTTCAACGATTATCACATTGAAATTATCTTAACGAAATTCGTTTTTTTAAGTATCATTGCATTTTTTTTATTTCTATTTTAATTTTATTGTTTCTTTCGATCTTTTCATTCTTCTTGATCACAATTTTTTCAATTACAATATTCTATTAACTGAATCCAATATTAATTTTATTTCATATTTTAATATTTATCCTATTTAATTTATTATTTATTCTGTATTTTATTCTTATAATTAAAATATAATATTTCTAAAATTCAAAGTCTTCAATTAAGAATATGATATTTTGTCTTTAAGAAGATTCTCCTCCTACTCTTGAAAAAATCGATTTTCAATTAATTTTCTTCCGATTTTCAGGAAATGTTTTAGAAGCCATGTCAAAAAACGAGATATTGTGATTGACATTTTTAATTTTTAACTGTAATAGCATGTAGATGATGAAGTTTGAATAACTCAAAATTTAGCAGCATAGCAAAGGATTTTTAATTTTTGTGGGTTATTGTAATTTTTTATATTTTTAAATGTCAAACTTTTTAACGGTTCGATATACCTATATATATAAAATTTACGAGACGAATTTCTGTTTCCAAAGTTTAATTCTATACAATTTACTGTACTTATTTGAATTTTTAATTAACTAAATAATATTATCATTTAGTCTAAAGGTAGGTGTCTATAATTTAATATTAACATTATTTTAATATATTGTTAAAAGATAGGTATTTGATAAAATTTATTTTAATTGAATTTTATTTTTACAGATTTTCTAAGTAGGTATAAAATTACTATTAGGTTAATTATTATTTTTGGATAATAATTAATAATTAATTAATTATTATACTTTTTTATAACTTGTATAAAATGTATTTATAAATTTGTATAATTTTTAACTTGGCATATTGTAAGTAATATAATTATTAAAAATATAATATTATTTTATTTTTCATAATTTTTGTGAAATCTAATTTTTATTTGAAATATTTATTAATTAATATATTTTTAAATATTATAAATTTAAATCTTCAAAATATTATTTTACCTAATATTAATTTAATACAAAATTTGATTCTTTACCATTTTTTATTGCATAGAATTATTGTCTAATGTTTATTTTATAAACTTTTTACATGTCTTAATTTTTGTGTGACCGAATATGTGATTCATAGAATATTCTACGAATCAATAAAAACTATTGTTAATTTCTTCAATTAAAAATAAATTATATCAAATATCCATTTTTAATATTGAAATAATGTTAAAACATTAAATCTATATTATTAAATATATAGACACATACCTTTTCGTATTAACGATAATTAAAAAGTTTGAAATTCGATTAATTAACAATTGAATAGAATGAAAATTTGGGAGCAGTTATGCGCCTCAAATTTACAGGAATTTTTTTTCTTTGTTTGTAAAAATGAATTTAGAATGTGTTTTTTAAATTTACAGCTTCATTATCAAGTTGAAAAGTAGAATTTCACTAGAATCATTCTATATATAAATTCTATGGAATTTCTACATAAATTCTACTAAATTTTAGTGATTTTTAATTAGAAAATATATAAATTTCGTAAAATAATCTTTTTTAATTTTATGTTATTGTAAAATTAAATTTCACAGTTGATTTCAATGACAAATTTTATAGACAAAAATTGTTTAAATCATTTAAATTTATATAATTCATTGAATTTAGTACCTAATTATACAATAATATAATGTTAAAAAAAATTATATTACAAAATTTATATCGATTCTCATTAAAAATCACTAAAATTTAGTAGAATTCATGTTTTGTTACCTTTTCTATTCTTTATAATCCCTAGGAATAATTAAAATTATTATTTTAAATTTAGAAAATCTGATGGCAAAATTTGAAATTAGTATCAAAATTTATTAATGTTTTTTTATATACTTTAAGTTCTGAAATAATATAAATTTAAAATTTAATTCTTATTAGTTTTTCAGTTAAGTGTCATAATAATTATTTCTTTAAAAATTACTTAAATTAAAGTGACTTAAAATTGTTTGCAGTAGGGGAGTGTGTCCAGTTGTGAGACACACAGAAAAAAACTGAACTCATTTTTGTTGCAACTCATTATGAGTTCGGTATCAAAATGAGTAAACGACAATTACAGTCAAATAACAATCACTTTGTCTTAGAAATATTAATTAAAATCATTGAACCTGTAAGTGTAATTGTCCCATCAAGTCTCAATTTTGAGAAAAACGGGGTGAAAGTGCCAAAAAATGGCTTTTATGGCACTTTTCGAAGTACAATAAAAAAAGAACGCGACGTGATAAAAAGCTCAAATATGGCTTAAATGAGAGCTCAAACCCTCAACTTTAACATCCAAAAGCAAAAAACCATGTAGAAATAACTCAAAATTATTAAGAACAACTTTTTACCAATTTACCCTATATGATCGCTAAAATAATAGCTGTTTTACGCGCATGCGGTAAAAAGTTGTTCCCAACAATTTTGAGTTATTTCTACATGATTTTTTGCTTTTGGATGTTAAAGTTGAGGGTTTGAGCTATCATTTAAGCCATATTTGAGCTTTTTATCACGTCGCGTTCTTTCTTTATTGTACTTCAAAAAGTGCCATAAAAGCCATTTTTTGGTACTTTGACCCCGTTTTTCTCAAAATTGAGACGTGATGGGACAATTTCACTTACAGATTCGTAATCTACGTCGAAAAACCTGTAAGAATCACTTTCGTTTATTCTTGTAGCAAAATTTTGTCGAACAGTGTTATCATACTGATGTCAGATTAACCAGTTTTAAAAAAATTCGATAAATTTTTCCAAAAAAAATTTTAAAAATAAAATAAAAATAAATAAAAAAATAAATTAAAATTTTAATTAATTTAAATTTTTTTTTCGATGAATTTTTGAAAAAAATTCCGCCATCTTGGATCCGCCATTTTGAATTTCAAAAAACTGATCTCAGATTCGTAATCAGCGACCCTAGAAACCTTAAGGTACCAAGTTTCATAAAAATCCATTAAAAATTTTGTCAACAGTGGAAAGCCAGTTGACAGCCAAGGGTGTTAATTTGTTAATAACTTTCGAAATTTTGAAGAACTCTTGTTTTTTTGGTAGAGAACTGTAGAACTCTTTATTCTCTTTCAGAATATGAGGACAAAACTCTTTTTTGCATAGATAATAGTGCTATGCAAAGTTAACACTAAGTTTTTTCATTGTCGCTTTTTTTGTTATCAATCATCAGAACTATTTAAATAATAATCGTTATAGAACTCTAGAACTATTGCTAAAGTGCCCAGAACTCTTGTTAAAATTTTGATTTATTTAAAAAGTAGTGCCAACTTTACATGACTGAGTGTTTGAACTTATTTAATTATTCAAAAACAAATTCATTTCAAACCTTAAAGTCTTGTAATTCAGTAGTTTTTGGGATTTGAGAAAATTGTTATAAGGGTTTTTTCTCGAACTCCATGGGTGGCTCACAGAACTCTGATCAGAACTACAAGAACTATTCGAATAAAATGTAGGGAACTCTAGAACTCTATTAAAACAACTCAAAACTCTAATTATAAATCCATTTTTTCCATAGTGGGGGACTGCGTGAAGTTGGCCCCCTATTATGAAAAAACTTATTTTTTACCATTTAATCGCCGGAACTATTTCTAAAAACTATCAGGAACTCTAGAACTATTGAAGAAATGTTTTTTATAAATAAATAATTAATAAACAATTTTTTATTTTGTTAATCTTTGAGCACTAATTGAGCACTAAATAATAGGCTATTGATAAATATTTCGTTGGCGTTTTTAAAGCGTTTTTCGTTATGGTCCGGCTAGCGGATCGCTCAGTCAGACGAATAAGTTTGTTTTTTAAATAAATAATTAATAAACAATTTTTTATTTTGTTAATCTTTGAGCACTAATTGGGCACTACACGGAGAGAAGAAAGTAGTCAATCTTACTCAGCCCTGAGTCATAGTTACTAAACAATATGGTGACATTTTCGTTCAACAAAACAAAAAGTAATCTTCACTAAACGGCCGTTTAGTTATTAAGACTACTAACTTCATTAGTATCGTCTACGATATAAATTGTCATATCTGCGATTCTGTTTACAATTTACCAAAATAAAATTTAACCTCTTTTATAATAATTAATATAATAGTTAACACTTTATAAATAATTAATTATTTAGAAATAATTATTATTAATTAATTATTCTTCCAAAAATTTATTATATATGGGGAACGAGAAGAAAATCAAGTAATATTTTACAAAAATACACTGACGGTGATATAAGGTAACAATAATAAATCAATTTAAAAATTATAATTTCTGTAATTGTTTAGTTAAATAGAGAAAATTATAAGAGCTATATTTCTTTACAAAATATATTTGTCGCATATTTAAATAAACAGCTAAACTTTTTTTTATAATTATTATGATAACAATAACCTAATATTTGTTGTAATAACAAGCATAAATAATAAGTATAACACTGCAAATAAAGTTTTGAAAAATAATATTTTTTCTCGATTTCGTTTAATTTTTAATAGGTAGCTTTTTAATTAATTTTAATATTTTTTTTAAAGTTCAATTAATAATATGATTAAAAATGTAAACAGAATTAGTTTTGTCTGCTTTACTAAGCAGACATTCATCCTTACTACTATGTTTAGTTCGATCGACAAAAAAAAATTGAACGCTGTCTTGTAACCTTTACTTAATATTTATTTGTCACAACTCAAATTTTCTTACTAAATGCGTAATAGTACAACTCACTATAACTCTTCTCTCCGTGTAAGTAATAGGCTAATTGTAAATATTCTGTTGGCGTTTTTAGCGTGTTTTTCGTTATGGTCCGGCCAGCGGATCGCTCAGTCAGACGAATAAGTTTGTTTTTTAAATAAATAATTAATAAATAAATTTTGTATTTTGTTGATCTTTCAGCACTAATATTGAGCACTAAATAATATGCTATTGATAACTATTTTGTTGGCGTTTTTAATGTGCTTTTCGTAATGGTGCGGATAGCTGTTCGCTCACTCATTTGAAAAAGTTTTTCTTTTAAATATATAATTAATAAAAAAAAATTTTTATTTTGTTAATCTGCGAACACTATTTGAGCACTAAATTATAGGGTATTGATAAAACGAATTTAAAACATTTTTAACGTGTTCACTCTTTCGAAGAAATTTTTTTTATAAATAAATAATTAATAAACAATTTTTTATTGTGTTAATATTTAAGCACTACTTAAGCACTAAATTTTAGGCTATTGATTAATATTTTGTTGTTGTTTTTGACGCGTCTGTCGTATTGGTGCGGTTAGCGGATTACTCACTGAATTAAATAATTTTTTTTTTTTAATAAATAATTAATTAAAAAATTTTTTATTTTGTTAATCTTTGAGCACTAATTGAGCACTAAATAATAGGCTATCGATAAATATTTTGTTGGTGTTTTTAACGCGTTTTTCGTTATGGTCTGGCTAGCGGATTACTCACTCATTCGAATAATTTTTTTTTTTAAATAAATAATTAATAAAAAAATTTTTTATTTTGTTAATCTTTAAGCACTAATTGAGCACTAAATAATAGGCTATTTATAAATATTCTGTTGGCGTTTTTAAAGCGTTTTTCGTTATGGTCCGGCCAGCGGAACGTTCACTCAGCAGAACCAGTGTTTTTTTAAATAAACATTGAGCACTGAATTCGGCAATATGGTACAAAAATAGCACCAATTGAGCACTAATTAATGGTATAATTCAAATTCATTTTTATGAAAGTGGTTCGGCCAGCTTCACAGACCTTCATAATGAGTCACTTTTACGACTCATTTTGAGTTCAGTTTTTCTTTGTGTATAGGAGATATTAATATGAAATTATAATTTTAAGAATCTTTTAAATATATTTATCTATAGAGTTTCACTATCTGACATTTTTTATATTAAATACTTATTATAATGTTCATATTACAGAATTTTAAATAGTTTTAATTTTAAATTTGGCGCCATTTTCCTTAGTTTTCAGGCAGTATTAAAATTTTTGTATTTTATGTTGCATGGTTGGTATTGATACTAATAAATTCACAAGTTCTAACTTAAAAAAAATTGTTTTCAATTCTCCATAAATACAATGAATCGGATTTAAGAAACAATAGTACATTGTGCAATGAGGACGCAAAGCGCAAGTTTCTCGTCCGAGCTTGATTTTGCAGTACGAGGCGAAGCCGAGTACTGTAAACAAGCGAGGACGAGAAATGCGTGCGTCCGAGGTACACATGACATTTTATACAAAACGAGAATGTAATCCGCGGTTACTCGGTGCGTTTTGAGAGGTAAAGCATGGCTTTGCGTCTCAAAAACGCGCCGAGAAAGCGGGGATTACATACTTGTTTTGAATAAAGTTTTTTCCAGTGCAATATGTTTGTTTATTGAAAACAGTGATTTTAATTAATATTTCTATGACAAAGTGATTGTTATTTGACTGTAATTGTCATTTTATCTGGAACTCAAAATGAGTGGGATCCGACTCATTTTGATACTTTTTGCCTGAAACTCAAAATGAGTTGATCGGGATCATTTTTGTTGCAACTCATAATGAGTCACTTTTCCGACTCATTTTGATATCCAAGTTAATTATTTGGAAAAGGAAAATGTAATGCATTTTCTTTTAGTATTTTCCTTATATTTTGTGATGCAATATTGCATTGTTTCAATCTACGGTTAAAAATAATTTAATTTTCCTTTTTCAAAATAGCGTTAATTTCTGGGTGTGGGACTCAGCATATCACCAGTTGTGAGACAGTGTCGACAAAAGTTTTTAGTACAGCATCTATCCAACTGAAGTGCAGAAACGATGCAACTGCGGATTCGATATTAATTGCTCGATAGATTAGGTACAAAATCTGTAAAGTGCTTATAGGACAGCATTTGAGTCAAACTTCTCTCAAAGTGGGATGGAAATATTTTTTAAATTAGAGCCAAGATAAAGTTCGACTAAATAAATGTTCGACATCTCATTAAATATGCACAATGAAAGATAATTATCGTTCGTTTTGAAAATAATAAGTACTTTTTGATCAAAGAAAAATGAGATAAGTTTTAGTCATTAGACTAAAATCAGCTTTGACATATATCTCCATTAATTTAAACGTTTAATCTGAAATGGAAAACGTATGGAGAGGCCAAAACCACTTCGGTTTAATATTCCGGGAAGCAATGGGAACAGTGGGGTTCCAAATAGAGAATATGAAGCGCAGTTCCTTCTCTTCTGAACATCCCTGGGATTTCTCATTATTACTTGTCTGTTATACTAAAGGATCTGCTTCCTTCTTGAAATTGATCATTTTTGGCCCTGTTCCGAAAATAAAATTCAATAATCTTTATTAAACCTCTCTCCTCCCTTTCTCTCTCGTTTAAATAAATGACAGTTTTCTATGACTTTTTAGACATTTCTACTCCGTCCAATATCGTACTTATTGGAACTTTACTTTGTCCCTAAAAAGTCCAATTATCCAAAGGCTCTTCGAATAAAACAATAAAAGGATTGTCAAACTTTTTTTCATTGTTTCTTCAAACAATATTAAATTTCGTCGATGCAAAAAAAAATTCAATGATGATGTGGATAAAAATGTATCCTTTTGAAATGCCTACTCCAATAAATCGTCAACATCAACGCAGTGTGTATGAAGCTGTCCGTGGAATCAGAAATTTGCAGATAATCTACTTATTGGAAATTTGAAACCAGTTTATAGTGGTCAGGTTACAAACTCTAGTCCAGTAAATGAAATTAAATTTCCCTCGACAACTCCAATTCAAAATAGTAAATTATCTTTTAATTAAACAATAATTTAATAATGTCCTAATTAGCTTGACATGCGAGTTCATGTCAAAAATATTTCAAAAACACAAAAAACCAATTAAATGTATAACAGATATGAATCATAAAAAGTTATAAATTCAAATATTGAAATATTTTTCAGGACAAAGTATAATTTCATTAAAAATAGAAAATATCTTTTTATTTTTACTCTATGTAACAAAAATTTTAAACCAGTGGGAAATGTTTTCAATACTCTTTTTCTTGTTAACTTGAAATTATTGAAAAAAAATTACAAAAAAAAGATTAATTGAAGCTCAGCTTGATTAAAGAGAATTTTTTGTCCAATGATGAAACTGAGCTGACAATCGAATATTTTTTGGACGAGTTCGGAGAGTTGATATTGAATATACGAGAAAAAATTTTGTCAAAGAAGTTCATCTATACAATAGATTGGTCGATATCGACAGTTAAATACATATGTGCATATAGCTTTACAAGTATCATCGTATCGACACTGCGATTAATGAATTGTAAACATTGCCACGGAATTTCCCAGTAGACAAGTGTAGGTCCACAAACGAAATAGAATATACCGCTGTATATCATAGATTTGCAATCTGACCTACATATATATATATATATATATATATATATATATATATATATATATATATATAGTATATCGCATGTATATTATTTTGTTTCACAGAATAGATCGGCAGTCAAAGTGATTTTCAAGCATACATGCCTCACATGTTGCGAATATAATGAAGAACGGATGCAGATCCAATTGTGACCTGCTTTTGCTCTTAATGTATGCACATAAACGCGCTCCTTTACGCTTCCCTCTAATGAAGTGCAATTTATTCGACAGTACCTGATGCAAGCTCCGCAAGTTATAAAAAGATGTACCAATCACATTTACATTTGTTCCACATTTTTTTATGAAAAGGAAAAAATATAAGATGCAAAAAGTGAAATTTTTTTCCAAGCAGTGACATCAGAAAATGTTTTAATTTTTAGTAAGAATCAATTTTCTATTTATTTTATAACAATAACTAGCAACGATTCGCGCGCTAAAGCCCGCGGCTAACTTCTTACATACTTTTTTAAATAAAATTAGTAATTTAAAAAAAAAAATTTAATTCAAATTTTTTTATAAAAATAAAATATATTGGAATATAGATTATAACTGTTATAACCACAATAATTATATATTCTGAGACAGGAAATTCAAGGAAAAGTCAGAAATTTTTATTAAAAGTACACCTACTGGAAAAATTAAATTTTTAGAATTCATAAGAAAATTCTTAATTTTTGAATCTTTTTTTCTATTTCTGACAATAATTTCTTTTTAAACCACTTAATTATTGAACAATTATCATAAAATTACTACTTAGAAATTATTTAATGAATAATTTTACTTAAATATTTCAAAATTAATTCAATTTTAAAAGAGTTGTGTTTACAATTTTCATAAATAGATCAACTTCAAAAGGTTTTAATTTGAAATTTTATAAAATTTCAATTTATGAATTTAATTCAGGGACCGTCACAGAAATCAAATTTTGATTTCGTTACGATATTCCAAAAAAAAAATGAAATTATTAATGTATTTTGATTTTGATTCGGTAACGAAACAAAATTTACTTCCTATTTTTATTCTGATACTGTACCGAAACAAAATTTACTTCCTATTTTGATTCCGATACTGTAACGAAACAAAATTCACTTCCTATTTTGATTGTAATTCTGTAACGAAACAAAATTTACTTCCTATTTTGATTCTGATACTGTAATACTGCAATTCAAATTAAGATATTTGAAAATTTGAATTTTCTATATTTTTAACTGGGAATTCTGAAGAATTAACTGTTTTGGAAAAGTTTAATTTAATTTTTTTTTAATAATTTGAAGTTTTTATTTTCTAATATATATTTAATTGTCATGGGAAAATGGGAAAATCAGTTTCCACTAACCTTTGTACCTTTCTTAACAATGTGATCCCTGAAGTTGAGAGTGGTCACCAGGTTGATGCCACCTATATGGACTTTGCTAAAGCTTTTGATAAAATTGACCATACGATTCTTTTAAAAAAGATGAGTTTAATGGGAATAAATCCCAAATTGATTCAATGGTTCAAAAGTTATTTAAGTAATAGAAAACAATGTGTCCGTATAGATGGCAGTTACTCTAGAATTGTTTTGGTGACTTCCGGTGTTCCTCAAGGATCGAACCTGGGTCCACTTTTGTTTCTTCTATTTATAAACGACATTAAGTGTATTTTTAAATTTTGTAAATTCTTACTCTTTGCAGATGATTTAAAGATTTATAAAACTATTAATTCAAACGCAGATCACATTGATCTTCAATCTGACTTAGATTCTCTGCAGGATTGGTGTACTCGAAATAAATTTTTTCTAAATATAAATAAATGTTCAGTAATTTCTTTTTCAAAAAAAAACTTGTTATAAACTACACTTATGTCGTTGACAATATTGAATTAGATCGAGTGACACAGGTTCGAGATCTGGGAGTCATCTTAAGTTCGGATTTGACCTTCACCGAGCATGTATCCTTCACTGTGAATAAGGCTCTTCGCTCTTTGGGCTTCATTGTGAGAAATGCTGCTGATTTTAAAAGTTTAACCTCTCTTAAAGTTTTATATTTTTCTTATGTAAAGTCAATTCTTGAATTTGCTTCCGTTGTCTGGTTTCCCTACTATTTCATTCACATTATTAGACTAGAAAGAGTCCAAAATCGTTTTTTACGTTTCGCAGCCAGACAACTTGGTATAAGCTTCGATTCATTTTCACATAATTATGATCACTTACGTTCTACTTTAAAAATTCCAAAAATTGAAGCTAGATTTAAATATAATGACTTGCTATTTTTGTTCAAGATTCTCAATGGTCGCATGAATTGTCCTACAATATTGTCATTCATAAAACTCTGTGCTCCAACTCGCTTCTCCAGACACTCTTCTACATTTTATGTCGATTTTCATAGAACAAACTATGGGAACAATAGTACCATAAATAGAATATGTAGGGAGGGTAACTTTTATAGCGATTGCCTAAACTTTTTTGATTCTAATTTAAATCGGTTTATTGCTACTTTGCGCAAAACAATACTGAGATGTTAAATTTATTAGGTTATAATTATAAAAATGTTTAAAAACGACAAGTTTTTGTCCTCATCTTTATACTTTGTAAAGGGTTTATCGCCCGTTTATACATCTAAATAAATAAATAAATTGAAGAATTCACAAATAATCGAAATTTCGTAAAATTGAATTTTAAACAAATGTATTTGAAAATTCTCCAAAAAATTATTAAAAATAGTTGATTTAGAGAAGAATTTTAGTTAAAAATTCTAGAAAATATTAATTGAATTGAAATGATGAAAATAATTTTTAAGAAGTTACAGTAACAATATTCTTAATATAAAATAATAATAATACTTTTATAAGTTGTTTAATTTCAAAAAGGTTTGAATTTGAAATTTTTTGAAAATCTTAATTCCTGCGGAAAAATAATAATAATTAACTATAATAATTTGAATGTTCTTTCATTCTTTCATTCATTTACTTTTTCTGTCCCTCACACTCTGAAGTTGTCTTTTATTTATACTTTTGTTTTTTGTTATCTTTAGATAGATTTTCCACAGGAATTAAGACATTCAAAAATTTCAAATTCAAATCTTTTTTAAATTAAACAACTAATAATAAATTTAAGATGACAGAGTGATAAAATCATTATTTTATATTATATTATTACTGATGTAACTTCTTTAAAATTTTTTTCATCAAAATGCAAACTCCTATGTACCTGAAAATTCGATCAAATGCAAATTTGATTAAATGAAAATTCAATCGAGTGCTAACTTATTCGAATTAGTCAAAAAAAAAAAAAATGGTTAAAGAGACAAGAAAGTACAAATACATTTTTTAAAGTGTTTCAAATAAGTATAGTAAAAAGTGAAAGAGGAATAATAAAAGAAAATGCAAGAGTTTAAATTGTTTTTGTGTGGAGAGTATAATTATTTATTGTGTGTAAAGAAAAGGGGCTTTTGGTGCTAAAGAACTGATTGGTTTTTCAACTGCAATCGTGACACATTTCACGGTGGTGATTGGGCGTTCGAAAGAGGCTGTGACACGACAAATTATAAAAACCATATGTCAAATGGTCAAAAATGAAAATCGACAAGCTACACAACACTCGCGCGTCAGGTGATTCGTAAATTATTGTAGAGAGACCGACACAACGGGCGATCGTCCAAATTCATTTCGTGGACCACTGGAAGCTCGTTTCACAAGATGAAACGTCAATCCCACCTTCCCATCCACTTTTCCTCTCACCCTTCATCTCTCTCACTCTCTTTTTTTCTTTCCTACCCTTTGAAGTTCACCACAAGCTAAAAATTCTTCTCCACTATGCTTAATCTCAAATAAAAATCCAAAGAGATGCATTGACAATTCCTTTTGATACTGTACACCGTAAAACGATTTTTCTTTCAAAAAACATGACAAAAGGGGTGAATTGGAATTTAATAAAACACGTGTAATAAAAAAATTCTTCTCGAATAAGTAAAAAAGAGTTTTTAAAATATTTCTTTACTAATTTAATTGAAAAATCATTTTGTTAAGCCTCAAGCAAACTCTAAAGCTGAATATGTAAATTTCAATTCAGTGGACGAGTTTTCTTTAAAAAATCAGTGGAATTTTACTGATGAATCTGTTAAAAGAAACTTCCCGCGTAAAAAAATGTTGGCTACCTCAAGGCTCACTTGAGGCTCAAGACTTGTTTGGAGCTTAAAACTCATCTAAAACTTAGGACTGTACTTAGACATAAGGCTCACTTAAGGCTCAAGACTTGTTTAAAGCTCACAACAAATCAAAAACTTAGGACTGAACTTAGAAATAAGGCCCGCTTTAGGCTCAAGATTCACTTAAGGCTTAAGACTTGTTTGTAGCTAAAAACTTGTCCAAAACTTAAGACTGCACGGAAAGAAAAAGTCCGTCAACCATTAATGGATTAGTATATTACTTTGAGACGGGACACTTTTTCCGTTGATGGTTACTTAACTTTACTTAACGATTGAAAACGAGTCATGGATTGATTAGAATGCCAGTATGTGACCAATTGTTTTAGATTTAATGCTGAATTGTTATCAATGGCTGTTTGAATGTTTACGAATCATTAGTGAAAGTTTGTGAAACGTTAGTTGACTCGTATTCTAAATCGGCGCTCTTCACTAGCGCATTGTTGCGCAGTGTACCGATGCGCATTTCTTCCGGTTTCTCTATAGTCTATGTGTTTTTGCTGTCTGCTATACATATCCCTATATACTATTATGTGTAATGTGAATATTTAACTTAACCAACAATTTGCAGTTGAATTGCGTCTAGAAATTGACCTCGATGAAAATATATTTTCTTTTATATTTCTCGCTAATTAAAAAGTAGTTATTAGTGCAAAATCATTTCTCACAAGTTGTGAAAAATTTTGTTATTTGGTATATAAGAACAGTTCGCTTCTAAACTTAAAGTGTTATAAGTGTGCGTTTCTACGTGTAGTTATTATAAGTGCGAAAATGTGTTGGAAAATGTGTTGGTCTAAAGCGTCTAAGAGTGTAAATAAAATATCGGAACTGTGCAACGAAAAAAATGTGTTCATTCTGTACCAAATAGTGTCTAAAATTAGGGATAATTCTGAAAGAAGTTGAATTTTTTGAATGCTTTTGATAGTCATAGAAAATTTAATAGACAGTTTTCTAAATTTTAGTGAACGAGTTTTATATATTGATGACAGTTTTATAAATTTTAGCAAGCAACTCGTCACTGATTGTGACTCAAAGTATGTTATCCATTGAATGATTTTGTGTCCCGTCTCAAAGTAATATACTAGTCTATTAATGATTGACGGACTTTTTCTTTCCGTGTGAACTTAGACATGAGCTCGCTCAATGCTTAAGGCTCACTTAAAACTCAAGACTTGTTTAAAGCTGAAAATTCGTGCATATGACTCGATTAAGGCTCATTGCTTACCTTAGACTCAAGATTTGTTTGAAGCTAGAAACTCGTCTAAAACATAAAACTTAATTAAGGTTCCAGGTTCAAGACTTGTTTAAAGATTTAAAGTCGTCTGAAAATTAAAACTGAACTCAGACATAAGGCTCGCTTAAGGCTAAATACTTGTTTGAAGCTAAAAATGCGTCTATGACATAAGATTGGCCTGAGATATTTAATGCTTATTTTAGGCTCAAGACACAATGATGAGTCAAGACTTGATTCAAGTTAAAAAGTCGTTAATGCTTTGGAGCTTTCCTAAATCTTAAGAAATGTTTTAGAACAATGTAAGGTCATAAGCAAAGTTAAATCTTCAGACAAACCTTGACCGAGTTTTACATCTTAGTCCAATCAAAAACCTTGGAGGAACTTTCAGGTTCAAACAACTCTTTAGCCTTAAGCGAGTCTTAAGCCTTAGACAAATGTTTAATTTTAGACGTCTTAAGTCTTAAATGAGTTTTTAGCTTCAAACTAGTCTTGAGCTTTAAATGTATTAGGAGGTTAGTTTAATACAATGAAAGCGAGAAATTAGACATAAGGTACTTAAGCCTTATGTCTAAAGTTTTAGACGAGTTTTTAGCTTCAAACAAGACTTGAGCCTTAACTATAAGTTCAGTCTTAAGTTTTAGTCTAAGAGACAACTCAAGTTATCTATAGAAATCCAACACATTTAAGAATCAAAACTAAAATATTTTAAACCTGAAACTTTTTACAGAAATTTCATGTGCAATAATTTGTACATGAATTGTGTACAGGAATCCAAATATCTGAGAAGTCGAGAGGTGAAAATGATTTGTCGAGCATGTTTTTTGTCACTTTCATAAAAGGGAAATAAGTGAAAGGATAAATGTACACCTACATAGAGCCGAATAAATATATATAATATGCATTACGGTAGGTACGGAACCTGGAGAGGAATATCAGATCGTGACGACAGCAATGTGTCTCTTACGTTCCTGCGCTCGTTAGGCCACCTCGATAAGGAGCGTTTTAATTGGCGGCCGTGCAATGCTTTTATTTATGCCGCGGAGTTTGCATTACGAGCATTCCTCTTATCCAGACAACTGCCTGAAAGCCAATGCAGTGGCAAACTCCCTTTTATGGTAACAATATGCCGACAAGAAGAAGAACTTACGGGGTTTTACATTGTTAAAGCTGATACGGATGCTCATAATGTACAAGCCTCTCAATAGGACCTACGATATTCTATAATAAACTTATACATTATATATAAATTCTCCAGCTAATTCACGGTACCCTGGAACCAATTTCAACCCTCCAGTTGCTTCCTTTCCAAAATTCTTGTTGCAACTTGTTCGGGGTATATCACTGAACACTTTCCAAAACAAAATTTCAAAATCCGTTGCGCTCATTTTTTTAATTTTAGTGTTCTTAGCTACAAATTTTAAATAACTTGTTTAAAAAATTATACAAAAACATAATTTTACAGGGAATTTACCGTAGAATCGAAATACGACACTATTTTTAAATTTTTGGCAGCCATATATTAGATCCGTCATTTTTAATTTTTGAAAACTTACATCAAATTCGTAATCAGCGACCCCGTAAACCCCATTTTCTATTTTTATATTACGTTTTTAAACAATTTTTTCTGACAATTCTGATAAATTAGCAAAATTATTGAAAAAATCATTATACAACTACAGTATATTTATTCCCAAAGAACACAGAACTCATGTTATTATTTTCATTATTTCAAAAAGTGGTGCAAACTGCATATAACTAAAAACAAATTATCAAAACAAATGCAACATTAGCAAAAAAAATAATGTAAAACTGTTCAGATATAAAGTAATTAAGACTTCACTGTAACGCGTAAAATTTCTGCAAAAGTTTGGCTAATTATAAAATTCAATTATCCTGTTTTGTTCCACACTGAATACAACAATAAATAGCGCCATAACTACACCAAAACTTTATCCAAACGTTAAAAAAATTAAATTAATTATTTTAAATTAATTAGCCGTATAACAAAGTTTCAAAAGAAGAAAAAAAAGACCAATATCCATTTTCATCTATAAGTAAAGAATAAAGTGTTGATTCATCGATAGATAAAAGCGCCACTGAGAGTTTTCTTCTTCACACTTTTAATTAGCAGATCAATTAGTTTATTGCACTTTGCAGCAAAAAAGAATAACTATATAAAATATTGAATTTTCCTTATAAACTTGATTAACCCTCGGAGAACACACCTCTTTTTTAGACCATTTTTCAAAGCTCAACCAATTTAAAACTGTTCATCTAATCAAACTAAAGAATTTTTTTAAATATAGTTTGAACTGTGTATGAATAAGTCTGTATACTTGAAAATCCTTATTAAAAATATTAAAAAAGATAAAAAGCTTTTCGAAAAAACGCGTGGGGTCAAAAAGACTCCATGTTCTTCGAAGATTTAGAAATAGCAGATACAAATTTTAAAAAACGAATAATTTTTTTAAATTATGGTACTGTAATTTTAAGAAAAAAATATACTGTTGCATATAATTGTAATAAAATTATCTTCAGTTCAAGATTGTGAATTCAAAATTACAAAGATGACACGTTAATGTCTTCTTGCCAGTAATAAATGGTCGGAAAGTGCAACGTCCGAGATTTATGTTGATTTTGCATTGTTGGAACTGTAAAGGAAACTTTATACGAAGACAGCTTTCCTGCATGAGAAGACATTTTGAAAATGAGCCTGCGATTTGTACGAAAACACAATTTTCTGGGGCACAAATATATATGACATATAAAACAATACACTAAGAAAACTGGAGTATTGGACTAAACATCTGGAGGGACAAATCGTTGATATTTGAGAGTTAGCTATTGGATAACAATCTAAATGTACAAATACACCATTGACAGATATTCGTGCCATTTCTCTTGGAGGGAAAATGAGTTTATAATAGAGGGACAAATTAACCATCTTGAGAAATCCCTTCCTTATCCGGCGCGAAATGAATAAATATGGCAACCTAACCCCTAAATTAAATACATAAAATGTCAGAAAAATAATTTCGCGCGCATCAGATCGTACACATTTTCTGCGCAACTTTTAACCCTCAGATATAATGGGAGAGAATATACAAGTAGATTTCCATTATCAATTCAAAATTTATTTTAGAAGGACTATTTAACTCTCTTCATAAGCAAAGGAAACATATACTTTTTGAACCTCTGAATTTGACTCTCCAGTTTTCTCAGTGTAGGTAATAATTATATTTATCTTGTTTTTAGATTCATTTATTGTTTACTTCTAAATTTTGTATTTTCGTTTGGAAAATTTTTCAACTTTGTAAAATTACCTTGTCTCTTAAACTTAACATGACTTCATTTCATATTTATTGACAACTAGATTTCATCTCACGTTTTGTCTCAACGTAACCAATACTGCCGTGGGCTAACTTATATTTTATGTAACGCTATTCCCGAAGACAATTTTTCTACCCGTGTTCTACTGTTGTAAAAGGTCACCGAAAAAAGTGACATATGACTTGTTTCTCTTTTCTTCAAAGCATGAGCACAGTTTTTGTTTTGATGTACAAGAATAAACACAAAATAAATACTAAAAAAACAAACTGTTTCTAGACGTGAAAAATTATTTTAATTCAAGTAATCAATTATTTATTGGACTTTTAACAAAGAAATATTTATTTCAACTAAATAATTTTCATTTCAAACAAGTAAATTGTATTCGAAATATTATTTCGTAATTGTAATTTGGCACAAGTACTATTTAATTGACAAGTTGTTCATTTCATGACCATTAAGCTTCCTCAATATATATTATTATATATAATTTTAAAAGTTAAATAATTATAACAGTTTATTAAATATAATTGAGGGGCTGGATGCTATAATGTGTTACGCGCCATTCATTTAACATGGCGCGTAACACCTTATAGCATCCAGCCCCTCAATTAATAAATCTTCTTTTTAATAAATCAAAAAAAAAATTAATGTTATATAGTTTATCATAAATTTTTCTAATTTTCAAAATTATCTTAATATTTAGAATAACAAAATTTAAAACATAAAATTTTTAAATTCTTATATTTATTTTAATTTTAAAATCAGATACATTTTATCTATATTAAAATATATGTTATATTTGTTCTGGAAAATCATTAGGAGCTTCGTCTTTTAATATTTTCAAAAAATGTTTTCTTATCGATTTTACATTTAGCGAGTAACATATATTACATGGATTTTTATTTAAAATAATTGATGTAGCAAAAGCTGCTGCTTTATTATGTATTCTCATTTATTTTATAAAAACATTTATTAATTACAATAAATAAAAAAAAATTAAATCAAACAAGTATTAGTTACACTATATATGCACGGAGAAAAAGGAATAGTTGACACATCCAGATACATGGATATCATAACCATGTTATATTGAAAAATACGGGATATCC
The DNA here is from genome assembly GCF_015476425.1 of Leptopilina heterotoma. Taxonomy (NCBI): domain Eukaryota; kingdom Metazoa; phylum Arthropoda; class Insecta; order Hymenoptera; family Figitidae; genus Leptopilina; species Leptopilina heterotoma. The sequence continues at coordinate 1,145,738 of NW_025110845.1, forward strand.
ATAGTTAAGGTTGCTGCTTCCATATTCTATGGCTGGCTGTATATTGTTGGAGCAGCAAAAGATCTATGGTTGGGTGATCCATAGTAGTGGAAATGGAAAACAAAAAATTGGAATCACTCAATTAATTAAATTCAATGTCACTTGAGATATTTTATATACATTTTTGTTAATTAATACACACCACTTATTGAATAACCGCATATTTACGAAATAAATTATTAAGCGATGGGGGAGACACGAACCCTAGACCTAACGCATACTAAACACTAACGCTATCCACTACACTATACACACAACTACAATATTTGAGCATATAATATTCCTTATATACTCTACACATATTTCATGAAAATGAATTTACATAAATACAAATAGACAATAACGATAATAAATAATAAACAATTGTAACACTATTTATACACAATAAACTCACAACGTGATTATATAGACGTGACAGGAAACCGACGCGACGGACAAATTCAGACGACCATTTTTAAATGGATGCCATGATAATGAATTGCGCGCAACATGTATCGAAATTTTGAACTAACTATGGATCTCCCAACCAAAGTTTACATGGATGAGGCAGCCATATGTGAAAATCCATAGCATGAATTGTAAGCCCAACCATGCCTATGGATGTCACATCCATATTTGATTCAACAATATAATATGGCTCCCTCATCCATTGAATATGGAATGTGCTTCCATTCTGAAAGTTGTCTCTTCCATTGAATTGGATAACACAACAATATTCTGCTCAACAATATTTTTATGGATATCTCTTCCAGACCTTTTCTTTCCGTGTGTAACGAAGGATATTATAGAAACCTATAAAAACATTATTTTGAATAAATAATTATTTATAAATTAATTTCTTCTGTTCATATCTGCTAATTAATTCTTTAAAAACAAATTTTTATAGTTTTTATATTCTGAATTTTAATTGAAAAGAATTGACCACTAGATTAGGAATTGTGAGAACCAGCTGGAGTTAAAATATTTTTGAGTACACAAAAAGAGATTTTATTTTTTCACTGAAAACGCTATGAAAATTAATTCAAAAAATATTTTTCCTATAATATACATATATATATTTTTATTTTCTATATGTCTTTTTTACGAAAATCGAACAAAATTAATTTTTAATCGCATTAGCTATATTTCTCGTGTGATCTACGCGTAAAAATACACGTGTGCCAATTTTTAACTCTCTAGGTAAAAAATGTGAACGTTATGGTCATTTTCATAATAGTTTTAATAGAAAGTTTCTACCGGGTAAAGTACCCTGACAAAAAATTAATTATTCAATTTTTTTATTATAGAATAATTATTTTAAAGTATTAAGATAAAATTTCAAAAAATACAAAATTTCAATTTTTTTATGAAAATCTAAAATATTTATTAATTCTATAAATATTGATAAAATAGGTATATACTTTATATACATGAATCGATTCGTTTTTATGTCAGGAATGCAATTTTGACAAGAATTAATGAAAATTTTAATATAGAAAAAAGTTATTTTAAAAAATCCAAAAATTAATTTTTTCAAAAATTAAAAAATTGTTGAAAAAAATTTTTTTTTTTAGATATTTTTGAAAATCCTTCTGTCTGATTTTTTGTATTCATGACCGTAATACACCTACAAAATTTTATCAAAATCCGTCAAGACGTGTAAGAGAAAATTTGTCCACAAGAATCGGTGACATACACACACACACACACATACATATACACACACATACATCCGGACATTTGTTCCTCTCGACGAATTATATATACTACACTTAAAAATTTATAAAAATAATTGATTCTAAAAAATTCGGAAATCGACATCACTATAAGGCTTCCTTTATGAGGAAGCAATACCAATAAAAATTATTTGATAGAATATAAATATTTATTTGTTAATAGCCAAGTATAATCAAATTTTCTTTGATTGGCACATTTGTGATGAACGACCACAATTATGATGGATTAAAACTAAATGAGCTTTAAAAATTCGTTGTAAAAACAGGGTTGCCACGCTTTTGTTCTTTTCAAATTCCCTGACTTTTCCAGGTTAAAAAACGGAATTTTTCCAGGTTTTTAATACGAAAATTATTCGAAAATATCAATTACTTCATTTTTAAATAAATATTTAATCATTTTTTTTATAGAAATTAAGATATTCAAAAATTTGAAATTCAATAAAATATAAGAATATTATTATAAAACATGAAGATATCACGGAAAAAAATTTTTACTGTGGGGAACAGCTAATTTCGAAAATAAATAACATAAAGAATCTATTCAACTAATTCAGTGGATGATTTCCAATGCAGTAGTCAAACTATTTCTCTGATATAGAGAAAATGAATTTCACTGGTCAGCCATATTGGAAATATTTGACAGTTTACCATTCTCATAGAAATTTCTCTAAAATCACAAATGTCAAATTTACATTTCTTACCTCTAAATACGTATTAATTTACTAATTTTACATTTTATTAGTTATGATATAAAAAATATAATTAATAGAATTTGAATATACGCTTTGAACATTAATTTAAAAATGTTTTCATTCAAGTGTTATTTTGAGGTTATGTTGTTTTCAAAAGGTAACGCAAGAAATATCATTTTCGCTGGATCAGCGAAAATGGATTATCGATGGAGCCAAATCAGTGAAACTTATAGCTATTATAGTGATTGTTATCTCTACTTTAGTAGAACTTTTTTTAGCGTGATCGATCACTTTCTTTATGTTTTATAATAATTAAAACTTGCTACTTTGTTACTGAAACTTCTTCAAAAATTATTTTTATCATTACGATTATTCATTTCTAGAATTTTCAACTACAATTCTTCTTAAAGTCAATTTGTTAAAATAATTTTTGAAAAAGTTCTTTATGAATTTTCAAATTCTTTTATGTACAATTTCATTTTACGAAATTTCGATTATTCTGACATTTTTCAATTAAATATATTAGAAATAAAAAACTTCAAATCATTAAAAAAAATTCTATTAAACTTAATGAGAAAAATTAATTCTTTAGAATTCTTCATTAAAAGTATAAAAAGTTCAAATTTACAAAGATTTTAATTTGAAATTCATTTTTAAATCAATATTTATTAGAAAATTATGCAAAAATTTAATTATTTAAATACAAAAATAAATATTTTATTAAACAATTGAATGTTTCTTAAAATTGAATTTTCATAAAGAATTTTATCAACAAATTTTTAAATACTTGAATTCTTTCGACTAATTTTAATAAAAGTTTTAAAAATAATTACATTTTTCCAGAAATTTGATGAAAATTATATTAAAAATAATTGAAATTCTGCCAAGAATTTTATTAAGTTTTGAAAATAATTGAATTTCGGAGAAAAATTTTATTATTTAGGTATAAAGATAATTGTAATTTTGACGAGAATTTTTGTAAATTTTTAAGGAGGAATGGTATACCTAATCGGGCCAAAAGTTTGTGACATTTAGGGGAATTTGTAATTTTTTTATTTAAGCTATATATAGCAGTTTTTCTTATTGAAATCATAAAAGTAGACATCAATGAATATTAAAAAGTATATATTAAATAAGGAAAATATAATAAATTTATTAAATTACATTTTTTTATAAAAGCAGAAAATAATTTTTGTTACTGTCTGTACGAATTTAAAACCTAAGAAAATAAAAGTTACTGAAATTCTTTAAAAATTATTTTCGGATTTATCGAGTATTCCATTGCAAACTTTCAAAAAATGCTATTATTACGTATATATGTGTCTTATTATGCTGTAATATTAATGTTATTAATTATAAACATTGTCAAATAACAATTTGTAATGAGCGTTTAATCGTGATAACCTCGCAATGCAAGTAGTTTGTTTTTTGATCGTTGGTAACAGTGTCAAGTGTTATGATTTGCATTTATGTGGTTAAAAATAATGAAAATTTGTCATTTTTGGTACCTTTGGCGCCATCTCTTGGTTCTATGTACCACTAAACAGCTGCCACATGTGAGTATTTATATGCAGTGTTGCCACGTTTTCTCTGTTTGTCTGTCATAAAATTAGTTTTCTTCAAGAAACTAATTAATTACTTTTTAACTACTTAGTGAATGAAAAAGAACCTTCGTGATTAATAAAGCTTAAATCTTGACCTTCAAGATACAATTTTTGCAAAAAAATCTGAATGTTTTAAGTATTAAATATTTAATGATAAACATGAAAATTCGTGCTTTCTCCATAAGAGGTAATGTTAAATTAAATAATTTATAACTTGTAAACTATTTAGTGAAAAATTCTGAAATTTGGTGGGTCATTCTATTATATAAAAGCAAATCATTTCCCAAAATATCAAAAGATTCTGAATGTTTTGAATTTCTATACCATTCCTCCTTAAACATAGAAGGAGTTTACACCGTAAGCCTTAAATATAAGCCTCCGTGAGCATAAACAGATATGCCTCCATGAGGATATACTTGCGTCTGCGCAAAGTGTTTGCCTGCAGCTGTGTTGTGAAAGAGTTTGCCTTGACCACGTGTTCGCGCAGGCGCAAATATATGCTCCTGGAGGTATATCCGTTTATGCGCGCAGAGGCTTATATTTAAGGCTTACGGTGTAAACTCCTTCATAATTGGATTTCTGCGAAGAATTTTATGTAATTTTTGAAAATAATTGAATTTCTCTGAAGAAGTTTATGAAGTGTTTGAAAATAATTGAATCATGTTAAAAAAATTTTTTTTTTGAAAATTATTGAATTTCTGAGAACAATTTTGTTATTTATAAAGATAATTGAATTTTTGTCAAGAACTTTATTATAAGTTTTGAAAATAATATAATTTTTGCAAAGAATTTTATGATAATTTTTTTAAATAATTAAATTCCTGATAAAAATTTTCTTATTTTTGAAAATAATTGAAATAATTGATAATTGAATTCTTGCCAAGAATTGTATAACATTTTTCAATAATAATTGAATATTGAATAATAATTGAATTCTTACCAAGAATTTTGTTATTTTTGAAAATTGAATTCTTTCGAAGAACTTTATTTAAAAGTTTTGAAAATAATTAAAATTTTGCCAAGAATTTTATTAAAATTTTTGAAAATAATTGAATTTCTGAGAAGAATAATTTTACTACTTTTGAAGATAATTGAATTTCTGCAATCATTTGTAATTGCTTCAAAATTCAATTTGTTTTAGTGTTAAACTAAAATTCTTCTATAAATCCATTATTTTTAATAATTAAATATATATTAAAAAATTTAACTAATTTCAGGGGAATTTTAGTTCTTAAAATTTTTTTAAATCTAAGTTTTTTATATTTTTAATTAAATTCATTTAAAATTGAAATTTTACAAAATTTCAAAACTAAATCTTTTGAAGTTTATCTACTTATGAAAATTGTAAACGCAATTCTTTTAAAATTGAATTAATTTTGAAATATTTATAAGTGAAATTAGATTTCAAGAAAAAAATAAAATAACTTTAGAAAACAAAAATTTTCCAGGATTTTTATGAAAATTCCCTGACTTTTCCAGGTTTTTTCAAGCTTTATAAAATTCCCTGACATTTGCAGGTTTTTCTGGAAATGTCCTGAAAAAGTGTAACGTGCAAGAATGAAAACAGAAATTATTTCTGTTAATTGTAAACATGTAAACTAAATTTGTGACGAATGAAAAAGTAAAAGAATGTTTAGAATTCTTTTTGTTGAGATCAGTAAATACGAATGGTCAAAGAGAGGGAACATGTAAGGGTATGCGATAATTTTGAAGCAGTCCAGTGGGTTATGGTTTTGCTCATAATCATACGTCATTCATAAAGGAACTATCGTCGACTGACGTGCTGTTTGTGGCAAGGCGAGCCGCAAACCTTGCACACGCAACCGCGTTTTCAGACAGGAGATGCAGATAAAACCTTCTCTTCTGCACGCAGACGATAATAACTTCACTCAACATCGGCGCATTGCACGCCACTACATTCACCCAAACATACACGTCAAAATTTTTACCAACAAAATTTATTTCAAACCAACTTCCGTCCAACACTTTTTATTAACGATATAGCAAGAGAACATATTCAATTGTGTAAAGAAATGCTTAAAGAGTTTGAAATTTCCAAGGCTGAAAAGATTGGTTATAAACATCTGATTCTCACCGTTCTTGGATAAAAATGGATACACATAAAAAGATCATACTAATGGTGTATATAATGACCAACTATTACTTATAATCTGTTATTCAAGTGACTAAAAACACTTTTTATTTTTACAAATGATAGACTATAGCAGCACCCAAGAGGCTACAGGGCTCTTCTCAAGAAAGCAACGCCGACTGAGAATTAAAAAAAACTCAAGTACTTTTATCACAAAAAATTCAGCTCAAAATGAACTTCATACGATACTCATTGTAATAAATAGTAAAAATCAGTAGGAAAAGCAGACACAAGGCGCCTACATCTTAGGCTTTCGTGGCCTAAAAGAAAAAAAATAACAAAACAAATCTTTACATTTTTATTTCAATTTTTTTTCATTTTTCTATGAAAAAACTGAAACTTTAACAAATTATTAAGATATAATAATTTTTCCATGGAAATAGCTGCTATGATAAGCATTGACATAGCAACGGATGCTATGGAAACAGCTGCTATGGTGGTAACCATTACCATAGCAAACGGTTGCTATGGTACTCATAGTCATCGTTCTTGGGTAAAACGGACACGCTCTATCGATTGGTACAATAAAAATTTATAAATTTTAATTGTTTATATGAAAAACTGTAGATAGTACCATTTTGCATGTGCGAAATCGTCGGAAAAACTCGCCTATGTACTATTTTTTATTAATTTTCATTTGAAGAATTTTTGTTAAAATTTGTAAGAATTCAATATTATTATTTTCAAAATTTGCAATTAAAATTCTTCAAAAATTTACTTTTCAAAATTTGAATGAAATACACTCGAATCTCGCTATAACGAGAAGTTCGGGAGTCAAGTCTCCCTCTATTACGAGCGCAAGAGGAGAAATGAAAAATCCCCACTTTTAAGATTCTTCATTCATTTTTTTGTGTTTACAATTTACGTAATGTCAAAATTACAAACGTAACCTAGTTTAATTTGAACTTTAACATACAGAAAATTTATATAAGCTAAAATTTTGAATATGTTCGACTCATTGATATAATTTAAAAATAGAAGTGACTTTTTATGCTCAGTATGATATAAATACACGGAAAAAATTAATTTAGTACGTTTTACGAAACTAATTTTGGAATAGCGGATACGGAGAGGAGTTTAGTATAAGATAAAACAGAATCAATAGTAATATATGATGACTGCGTTTCTCGAAAACTCAAAAAAAATTCTATGGAATTCACAAATGATCGGTTGGACGTTCTAATTCAAGAGTTTTGTAAAATGTTTAGCCTGAAGCGCATGCGCCACGGAAAAAAATATTCACGGAGAAAAAAACGAATAAAGCAGAAAAAAGAATTTCTTAATGTACCAATGAGCTCTCAAGACCATTTTTTCTCGTCTTCTATAGGAGATAGATGATTGGTTCGACACATGTGACTGCACTCTACAACGCAATGGTTCGCTTGGATTGGCTTATTTTATTCTGACACTAACTAAACGGAAATACGCATACATATAAACGAATTCTGACGCAACGCACATACAATATAACTCGCACTTGTAGATGAAAGAATTGAGTTTCTTTATATACTAACTGAGGAGATTAAAACTGCGCTTGTGAGAAATGTCAATATACTGAATATTAATTTTTAAAAAAATCATTTTTTTAAAAGTTATACAAAATATTTTATGGTTTTTAAAATAACATTTTTTGATTATAATTAGTTATAAAATCTCTATAAAATTTTTCAATTTTTAGAAAATAATTTTATTCTTAATTTTAAATTATAAATAAATTGACAAAAAATTTTCAAAATTAAATTCAAACTCAAAAAATGTTTATATTAAATTGTCTAAAATTTGAAGTAATAACAGTTAAAACTTGAGAAATTAATATATATATTGTCATCGGTAAATATTATGATAAACTATAAAATTTATTGGACTGTAAATTAAAAGAAATTAATAATAATTAAAAGTTTGGATTACAAAAGCACATAAAAAATGTTACGAATTTGGAACAATGAAATGTGAAATACGTAAAAGAAAACAATTATCCAAATGTTACCGGCAGGTAAAGCAGTTCTCTTTTTCCTTCCACATATTATATCTATATATACAGCAGACAAGTTAATACCGACGCGACGAGACAAGCTTCAACATATCTATTTATAACGCGACTTTTGGTACACCCCGTATAGAATTTTACGAAACTTTGTGTTCGAGAATTCACGATAGACAGCGAAGTGGAAACTCAAACCACGCGTTTTTAGATTGCACGAAACATTTTTACCATTTTCTGATAAAATGTTCACCAGAAAATACGAAACATTTCTACATTCAAGCTTGTTTTATAAATTACAACACTGGTTGCAGTTTCTCGACAATTGTTCTGCTTAAAGTAGTGAAAGTTTCTGGGTTTTTGAAAAACTTCGTCTAGGAATCTTAAATATCCGCTAGTGCGAAATTAGTTTCGTAAAATCTGCTGAACTTATTTTTTCCGTGTAAAATTGATTTTACACGGAAAGAAAAAGTCCGTCAACCATTAATGGATTAGTATATTACTTTGAGACGGGACACTTTTTCCGTTGATGGTTACTTAACTTTACTTAACGATTGAAAACGAGTCATGGATTGATTAGAATGCCAGTATGTGACCAATTGTTTTAGATTTAATGCTGAATTGTTATCAATGGCTGTTTGAATGTTTACGAATCATTAGTGAAAGTTTGTGAAACGTTAGTTGACTCGTATTCTAAATCGGCGCTCTTCACTAGCGCATTGTTGCGCAGTGTACCGATGCGCATTTCTTCCGGTTTCTCTATAGTCCATGTGTTTTTGCTGTCTGCTATACATATCCCTATATACTATTATGTGTAATGTGAATATTTAACTTAACCAACAATTTGCAGTTGAATTGCGTCTAGAAATTGACCTCGATGAAAATATATTTTCTTTTATATTTCTCGCTAATTAAAAAGTAGTTATTAGTGCAAAATCATTTCTCACAAGTTGTGAAAAATTTTGTTATTTGGTATATAAGAACAGTTCGCTTCTAAACTTAAAGTGTTATAAGTGTGCGTTTCTACGTGTAGTTATTATAAGTGCGAAAATGTGTTGGAAAATGTGTTGGTCTAAAGCGTCTAAGAGTGTAAATAAAATATCGGAACTGTGCAACGAAAAAAATGTGTTCATTCTGTACCAAATAGTGTCTAAAATTAGGGATAATTCTGAAAGAAGTTGAATTTTTTGAATGCTTTTGATAGTCATAGAAAATTTAATAGACAGTTTTCTAAATTTTAGTGAACGAGTTTTATATATTGATGACAGTTTTATAAATTTTAGCAAGCAACTCGTCACTGATTGTGACTCAAAGTATGTTATCCATTGAATGATTTTGTGTCCCGTCTCAAAGTAATATACTAGTCTATTAATGATTGACGGACTTTTTCTTTCCGTGTAACCAAATTTAAATCAACAGAATGTGCATTTGTTTATAAATAGTGGAGGTAATAGGAAGGAAATTATTCTCGCTATACCGAGAGACAGAGCCCTCGATTGTGAGAACTTTATAATCATAGATGGCATTTGTATCAGTAATTGATTAATAAATAAAATACCAGAAATTGTAATGAAAAGAAGTGTAGACAACATGCAGTAGATCTAAAAAATAGCATAAGATTAGAAATGAAATTCCTTGAAGTGCAATGTCAAAAATTCCGCGAGTACAAAAGCTATTCATACAAACGTATATATTCACAATATTTCAAGAGAATATATTAAATTTTTTACTGATGGAAATGGAAGGCAATAAAGTACGATTTCCTCTGAGGCAAATATTCATGTTCCATTATTTTATCAGGGTCGTATTAAAAGAGGAGCTCACTCGACGTAAATAAATCCAGTATCCTCATCAAGGACGGTGTTTTTTTCTCTTATGAACCGTAAATGTTTCTTTTTCCGTTTTTTTTTCTTTTTCTATTTTGAAGAGGCTTGATAATTGCCAGATCATCCGAAAACAGTTTTCTAATAAGCAAAGCTTTCCCAGAGGAACCTTCATCTCATCAGATTACTATCGACGTAATTTTAACAAGGTGGTGCAAAAGCAGGGACAAAGTGAGATTTAATTACTGGCTCTGCAACGCCAGCTTCGTTAAACTCTCATTTAATTAGTTAGATTCGTCAAGTGAAGCATCGGGTGGCCCAAGGTATATAAGATATAGAGCTTTGGTTATTAAAAAATATACAAACTGGTTTAATTAAATCCATTTGCATATCTTTCATTTTATTGCGATTGAATTACTTTATATTTGAATTATATGTTTCGTTTTATTACCATATATTCACATTTTATTACGCCATTTGATTATTTTATTTCACATTTATAGGACTATTTTAAGTTCTATAAGTACTTTATTAACACATTATTTAATATTAATATTTAGTGAGCTTCCACTCTTCTGCTATATTCTCTTCCATTAGGTACTAATTAATAAAACAATAATAATAATACGTATCATTTTTATTCATTTTCAGTCTCATTCTGTTTGTATTTTTAATATCGTTACAAGTATAGTAATAAACATTATTTTATAAGAAAATATTTAAAAATCAGTAAAAAGAAAACAAAAATAATCGTAAAGATGATTTGAGCATCGTTCAGATCTAATTACTTAGTAAACACATTTCATATAAAATGCTTTCAACTTTAAATACGATCCATGTAATAGTCCGACGGCGCAAAAACCACTTCACGATAAAGTATATTTTTTAATGAGTTACGTTATTACTACCCGTTATTCGTGTCGATCGTTACGAACTTCATCAAATGAACAATTTACAACAATATTTACACTCCAAGTAACACGATTCATTTAAAAAAAAAAATTTTCAACTGAATTGTGTATTCGTTTTTAAAAATGGTGAAGAAATTAAAGTACAATACATATTGTTGAGTAACTGATTTTTAATTGGAGTCATGAAAATTGTGCTTCCAAATAATGGCTCATAACCCAATTAACGATAATTTTGATTGTTAATAGTTGTGAAAAATTGGTGAACTCTAGTTCTTTGACAAAAAAAATTATAGTGACCAGAGCATCTGAACCAATATGTTACGGATACATTTATTGCGAATTTAATGGCTCTAAAAATTATTTTTACATGTTTTGAAATTCAGATTAGGAAGAATGCTTAAGAGAACACTAAAGTACTACCACCTGGGTAAATAATTCGTCATGAATTATAATAACTATTTTTTATGAAGTTGTTATCTGAAAGCGAAAATCGTAAAAAGTGAATGTATCAACAGCGAAGTCGTGGAGGCAAAATTTTTTATCTAAATTTACACCTTAAAGTGATTTAAAAGAAATTCTTCATAGATGTCAGGACTATTTTGTCAAATCTGATGTTACGGGAATTCTAATACTCCATAATATATTTTTATGGAAAGAATAACTTTTATTTTCTTATCTACGACTCTCGCTGAAACAATCTCGATAAACAAGTTTTACTATAAATTTAGTACTTGAATATACAATAACAGCAAAATTAATGTCAGAAATGAAAAAAAAATTCTTCAGAGTTTCGGGCATATGTAGCAAAAAATTATAATACAATAGATTTTAAAGCAATAATTAATCATTTTTATTGAAAGTACTAGCGCTTCGTCGACCGCGAAGCGTTCGACTTCTTTGCTTTCTACTTTTTTTCTTTTCAAATTGTTTCTTTTATTTAATATTAAATTGTTTATTGTGACTCATTTAAAATTACCTAAATTTTTATTTATTTTCTCTAAAGTTAAGTTAATTAAAATAAAAATTGCCACTTCATAATGATATTGATAATGATAATGATATTGTCTTTTTTTCTAAAGGAAAGGATTTACCCCTATTAGCTCACTTTTTCCATCTCTTGTAATCTTTTTATTGTAAAGTTCAAAATGAAGGATTACAGGCCAGATAGAATAATGTCACAGACCGCAAACTGAAAATTAGTACACACATGGTTGACGCTCTTGCATTTATACCACCAGATGACGTTCAACATGCATGTCAACCAGCGACTACTTGCTGATGATATTGCCAGAGGATTTATTCCCTGATTTAGATTATTTAAATGGAGATTATATAATTGACTATCTTTAAGGAATATTATATAACTGAACGTTGTAGAGATGTGTAAACTCGCTATACATGATATATTATGCAGCCAATTGCAAGCGACATTGAGCGACACACTGAGGACAAATAATTCCAGTCAGGGTGACACAATCTCGTCCGTTTGGTAGTAGGAAAACATCAACCTGACTTGTATTCGGCAGTTAATGAATTTTTAAAAGGACAAGCAGACTCTGAAACTATTATTAATGAATTACGTCTGGGGAGTACTGTCAAAGGCCGAAACAAAACAGAAGTGGCTGTCAGTTTAACGTTGAATAAAACGTATTGTTCTCGAAGACGACGACTATAAAACCAAAGATCAAGTTCACGATTATTTAACAACTACTGTTCATAATATAGTCATTTGATACGGATTATTAATTGAAATCTTCAAGTTCACAATCAATGAATTTCGAAAAAATGTTAATAAAATTGGACGTTTGACAAATCGAAAATATGCAGGTATTTTTCATGATTTATAATAAAATAATATTTGAAATTAGAAAATTTAAAAAAAATTATGATTAACAAATAAATCTTGTTTTTTAATATGCTATTTTATAACAATTCTCGTTTAACTCATCTAAATTAAGCAAATTGTTTTCCTCTTTATGTAGGGTCAGGCTTAGCCAAACGGATCGGATAAATTCAAAAAAAAAATTTTTTAATGAAATATCTTTTATTCTCATCTTTATGTGACAAAAATAATGTCATAAAAATTTAAAGCAAAAAAAAATTTTTGTTATAGTTATTAACAATTAAAGTTTTTAACAATATTAAATGAAAATTTTTTTTCTTGAGTTCTTTTTAACCGATTTTAAAAACAAAATAGGCGTTTTTTCGTCTTAAAGCGTAGAATTTAAAAATATATTTTGTTTTAAAAAATTTTTATTTTTTATTGTTTTTTAAATTATTTATTTATAACATTATATATAATGAAATGAAAAAATACTATCGTATTCTGCATACATTTTTGAGAAATAAACAATTGAGAAAAAAATGGCCCGCTAATAGAAATAACAATATTAAATTATTTTTGTCGCCGTGTAAGCCGTTTTGATATAGTTCGCTGCCGCTGCGCACAAGTGCGAGTAGAATTCGTACTAAAACCTAGGGTTCCGTACCCTCCATAAAAACTTCTAATTTTCTTTCTTATAAAAATAAATATATATCAATTCCAATTCAATTTTAGTTTTTAGTTTTTAGTTTTTAGTTTTTAGTTTTTTTAGTTTTTATAATTTTTAATAAAAAAAAATTTATATTGCCAGAAATAATAATAAAAAGTTTATAGTAAAGATAATTTTTAATAAAAAATTGTTTTAAAAAACATTAATACATTTCAACAGTAAAATAACATAATTTAGTAAAACATGTTTCAAGCAATTGATTAAAATGTAATATTACATACTATTAAGCGTATCTTCTTTCCAAAGTTTTATCACAAACTTTTTTAATATAGTTTTATTCTATATTATTTTATTTTCTTGAAGAGATGTTTATTAATTTGCGATTGTTGATTATCAAGAATGTATCAATTATTGATTATATGAAATCAATGGTTATATGACACTTTTTCAAATATTTTTCTTAGTTCAACTTGAAGTTGGCGTAAAAAAATTGAAATCTCGAAAATACAATTTTTTCATAACAATATTTTTTATGAAATTTACACGTAAAAATAAATATAAATGCCCAATGCCAATATCCACTCAATTAAAAATTTATGAGAATTAGCATAGGTATAATTATTAGGAACAAATTATAAAAAAAAGAATATATGTTTTCGCAAAAATCACAATAAAGATTAATTCTAATATTTCTTATTTTTTCTAAAATCTACATGTGACAACACATAAGTGTACCAATTTTCATCTCTCTATGTAAAAAACGGTGAGCGCTAGGGTAAAATACACGCTTATTTGAAATTTTTTTTTAAAAATTTGAGTTTTTCGCTAAAAAAAATTTGAAAATCAAATCCGATCATGTTTGCTATATTTTTCCTAAAATATGCAAATGAAAATATATAAAATAAAAAAAAATTCAGTCCAATAGATCAAAATTTGTGAAAACCAAGGGGGGTACACACTTTTTTTTATAAATCAAAAAAAAATTTTTAGTTTTTCGTAAAAAAAAAGTATGAAGATGAACTCCAATAATTTTTTCTGTATGTTAGTTGAAAACTACACGAAAAAATAAATAAAAATGTATAAGGGCGATCCACTAGATTAAGAATTGCGAGAACCAGCAAGGGTTAAAGTATTTTCAAGCTTGCAAAATGAGATTTCAGTTTTTCGATGAAAACACCATGAATATCAATTCTAAACACTTCCGCTATATTTTTCCTGTAATCTACGCGTAAAAATACATAAGTGTACCAATTTTCATCTCTTCAGGTAAAAAACTGTGGGCGCTATAGTAAATAACACGCATTTTTGACAAAATTTTTAAAAACTTTGACTTTTTCACTGAAAAAAATATGAAGATAAAATTCAATCATGTTCGGTGTATTTTTCTTGAAATCTACATATGAAAATTCATAAAATAAGCAAAAATATAGTCCAATAGGCCAAGAATTGTGAAAACCAAAGGGGGAGTACACACTTTTTTTTCTAAAACGAAAAAAAATTTTAGTTTTTCGAAAAAAAAAATATGAAGATGAACTCCAATAATTTTCTCTGTATGTTTGTTGAAATCTACACAAAAAAATAAATAAAAATGTATAACGCCAGTCCACTAGACTAAGAATTGAGAGAACTAGCATAGGTATAATTATTATCAAAAATTGAAAAAAAAATTAGGTTTTCGCTCAAAACGCAATGAAGATCAATTCTAATCATTTCCACTATATTTTACCTGTAATCTACACGTGAAAATACAAAAGTGTACCAATTTTCAGCTCTTTAGGTAAAAAACTGTGAGTGCTAGGGTGAAATAAACGCTTTTTTGACGAAATTTTTAAAAACTTTAAGTTTTTGGATGAAAAAAATATGAAGATCAAATCCAATCAGGTTCGCTATATTTTTTCTGAAATCTACTGACGAAAATACATAAAATAAGCAAACCTGCAGTCCAATAGGCCAAGAATTGTGAAAACCAAGGGGGGGGGTACACACTTTTTTTTTAAAACGAAAATTTTTTTTAGTTTTTCGCAAAAAAAAATATGAAGATGAATTCCAATAATTTTTTCTGTATTTTTTTTTAAATCTACACGAAAAAATAAATAAAAATGTATAGCGACAGTCCACTAGATTAAGAATTGAGAGAACCAGCAACGGTTAAAGAATTTTCGAGCTTTCAAAAAGAGATTTTAGTTTTTCGATGAAAACATCATGAAGATCAATTCTAATCACTTCCGCTATATTTTTCCTGTAATCTATGCGTAAAAACGAATAAGTATGCCAATTTTCAGCTCTTCAGATAAAAAACTGTGGGCGCCAGGGGGGGGTACATGCATTTTTTTCGAAATTTTCAAAATTTTTGACTTTTTCGATAAAAACAGAATGAAGATCAATACTAAATGTGTTCGCTATATTTTTCCTTTAATCCATTTTTGAAAATACATATGCATACCAATTTTCAACTTTCTAGGTAAAAAACTGTGAGTGCTAGGGGGGTACATGCCTTTTTTTGCGAAAAATGGCCAAAATTTGATGTTTTTCGACGAAAACTCTATGAAGATCAATCCCAATCACGTTCGCTATATTTTTCCTGTAATCTACGCGTGAAAATACATACGTGTACCAATTTTTAGCTCTCTAGGTGTAAAACTGTGAGTTCTAGGGGGGGGGGGTACATGGTCATTTTTGTAACCGTTCCAATAGGGTTCCTACCGGGTACGGAACCATAAAAACAATAAAAAATTTTTTAAACAAAATTTATTTTTAAATTCTACGCTTTAAGACGAAAAAAACGCCTATTTTGTTTTTAAAATCGGTTAAAAAGAACTCAAGAAAAAAATATTTTCATTTAATATTGTTAAAAACTTTAATTGTTAATAACTATAACAAAAATTTTTTTTTGCTTTAAATTTTTATGACATTATTTTTGTCACATAAAGATGAGAATAAAAGATATTTCATTAAAAATTTTTTTTTTTTAATTTATCCGATGCGTTTGGCTAAGCCTGACCCTGTATAAAAAATAGAAAATTATTAATTGTTAAAAATTTATTATTAAAAAATAGGAAATAAATAACCATTTTATGCACAATTTTTATTTCTCAATAACAATATTGTTCACAAACTTATTCTTTTCTTTTGTAAAAAAAACATGTCATATTCCCGTTTCTTAATATTTTTGTAGAAAATTCTTAATTTTTTCATAAGGAAATAATTTGCATACTTTCTACTTCTTAATTACAATTGCTTTAATAAAATTTTAAGCTTTTTAAAAATAAAGGAAAAAAATGTTTATAAATTCTGTTTGTTTATAAATTTTAATTGAAAATAAAATTGAAAATTTTTAAATTTTTAGAAAATACAGGAAAAAATTTTACTCAAATAAATGTTCTGTTACATTTATTAACAAATTTCTTGAATTGTAAAATTATTTGAAAACATAAATAACTTCTTTTTTAAATAAATATTTAATTATTATTATTTTTCCACAGGAATTAAGATTTTCAAAAATTTCAAATTCAAACCTTTTTGAAATTAAACAACTTATCAAAGTTTTATCATTATTTTATATTAAGAATATATTGTTACTGTAACTTCTTAAAAATTATTTTCATCATTTCAATTCAATTAATATTTTCAAGAATTTTTAACTAAAATTTTATTTATTATTTTATTAATTTCAAGAAGAATCTGAATTATTATCGTTTTTGCAAAAATCTAAGATTTTTAAAATTTCTAATTATATTGTCACGTCCTCGTGACTTTTCTTAAAATTAAATCTAAAACATTTTGTACTTATATGTCTATCAGAAAGGGACAAAACTTTGACCTTTCATTAAATGAATATATTTTGTCTTGTTTACGGAAACTGGCACGTGTAAACTACCCTCATCTAAGAAACTAAGAATATCTTTATTGTTACATATGAACACCTTGCATTTGAATCATAAGGAACAAAAATTTAATTGATTTTCCTCGCTGGTCACCCCTATTATTGTATTGTAACCCTTGGTAACAATTAAAAAACTAGGGTGATCGCGGATATAAATCCCGCAGATTTGTCACCTTCCAGTAAGTCCAGAAATCGCCACCAAGTTAAGAAGTCGACCCCAAGTATATTAGTCCCGCGCTCTTCGTATCAATCCAGAAACCGCGACCAAGTTAATAAGTTGTATATTGTCGTCGAGTTTATTTTTTGTCACCAAGTCCAAAAATCTCTTCAAATACCAAGTGCATTCTTCAAGTCTCAGTCAACCTTATTCAAGAAGAATTTAATCAAAGAGATAATTTCTAATACGAGGCACATCTCTATTTTTCCGAGGACTGCATTATTTCGACTTCAACGTCAAATCAATAATTTGACACCTGGACTCAGGACCTTTTACTTTGGCTGGCCCGAAAACATTTCAAGGAAAATCTATTGCCTTCTCTGTCTACGCTAGACGACGGTACTTCTTCGACCACACACTGTACGAAATATCACCTGTTGGGTCTATGACTCTAATAATAATTCTTATAGGTAAGTAACTAATACTTTTACATTTCTTCCCCATCTAAATTCTCGATTGATTCTACAAAGTCCGTATTTGTTTCAGTATCCCTGAAGACATGACATTTGGATCTACTCTTTCTCTCTCACTCTAATTGTGAAGGATTCAAATAAAAACTTTAATAATATTCCTTAAATTAAACAGTTACTCTTTCTTAAAACCTGTCCCTTGAAATCAGAGTGTTTCGACTCTGTGAATAAATCAGGTATGAATCACCGATGTCGGACAAATTAAATATATAAATTAATATTATATTTAGTTTCATTCCTGAGACATAACAATATTTTGATTAAAAATTGAAATTTTATAAAATTTCAAATTAAAACCTTTTGAAGTTGATCTATTTATAAAAATTATAATCACAACTCTTTTAAAATAGAATTAATTTTGAAATATTTAAGTAAAATTATTATTCATTAAATAATTTGTAAGTAATAATTTTATGATATAGTTGTTCCAGAATTAAGTTGTTTAAAAATAAATTATTGTCACTTATAGAAAAATTTAAAGGTTTTGTATAAGAATTTGTAGTGATTTCAAAGTAAAAACAAATGAGGCAAACAAAAAAAGGGTGAAGACTCCAAAATTCAGAATTTTCTAATGAATTTTAAAAATTTAATTTTTTTAGTAGGTACTTTTAATAAAAATGTCTGACTTTTTCTTGAATCCCCTATCTCAGAATATACATATAATTATTTAAAGTAATAATCTATATTCCAATTCAAATTTTATTTTTATGAAAAAAAAATTCGAATTAAAATTTTATAAATTCTATTTTTTTAAAAATTGCTAATTTTATTTAAAAAAGTGAGTAAGAAGTTAGCTGCGCGCGAATTGTTGCTGGTTCATTATTAAATTCTGTTCATGCGGGAATAATTTTGATAACTAATGATAAAAGAGTAAAAAAAATGAGAAACAGAACAGAAAAAATGTTCTCGCAACATTTCTGATTCTCTATTATGTGCATGCTGTTGCTCAGAAATAATTGTGTTAATTATTATAGAACAGGTCTTGCTTTGTATGGATAATAAGTGTATACAGAATGTAATGTTTGCACGTCCTCTCTATCGTATAGAGGATATAAGGGGAAAAAAGGAGAAAAAAAGAAGGGTTAATGAAAAATGAAGAGGATTTTTTTAATTTTTATGTTTTCATTAGAGAGCTTTTCTCTCGCAAATGTGGGTCAGTTTGCGATGTTATCGTTTGCCACCAGCTAGAAGCGCGCTGACAGCTCATGAGGTCTGCCTCATCACCCGCGACTTTCATAGAGGACAAAAAGCAAGTAACTACCTCTGGGACTGAAAGCCATTTGATATTGAATAGCCATGCACGTGAAACGAAATTGCACATGGGACGAAAATCTTTTAAAATACCCCCTTCCCCCTTAACACACACTCTCTCTTTCTTTTCCTCTTTTGTGAGTATTTTCTTTAATTAATTCTATGATTAACAATTAACTTCACAAAGCGAATTTAAATCAAATATTGATGAAAGTTTCAAAAATCAAATTACGAACTTTGTTACAACAAAATAGAGACTATTTAATCTTGGTTAGTTCGGCTTAAAAATTTTACAATATGAAGAAAAAATATTTCGGAAAATTGAAATATAGAGGAATATATTAACTAAGTTTCTTAGCATTAAAATTAATATAATTAATACATTAATTTTTACATAAATTTAAATTACAGAAGAATAATTATTTACAATTCAGAAAGTTTTTAATTGACAAAGAGAAATATTCATAAAGAGAAATATCCATGAAGCGAAATTCCTGCATTTTAAGGGAATAATGACAATTCTAACAATATAAGGTAAAGGGAAACAATTGCTCCCAGTGAAATGATAAAGTGCAAAGAGAATTAAGAATTCGATAATTACATCCGACTTTGTACTGCGAAGGAACTTAAGGTTTCTTGACATTTGTAGGAGAGGAAAAGGGTGGAGAAAAAGTGTTCAATTTTTCAGTGACATGATAAAATGCAATCAAAATGACAGAATTCGATAATTAGATCCGAAATTGCAAACTAGAATATAATCAGCGTAAAGTTTCAACCACCGTTTGTCAAAAGTCTCCAAACTTTCATTATACGATCCTCAAGCGACATTTGCGCCATAGAAAACGGAGAAATTAAACTCTGTGTAACCAATTGGATGCCATTATCTCATTCTTCGATTCGTTCACTCTTCATTGAAAGTAAAAGTTGATGAATTTCAAAATGTTTATCAAATCGAAAACAAATAACGTTAGTGTTAGTATTCAGTAAAACGAAAATCTATTGCTTCCTCATAGAAGAAGGATTGTATTGGTGGAAATTTGCGATTATGATTTTTTGACATATACAGTAGAACCTCGATAAGTCGAAAACCTCTGTAAGTCGAAGAAAATGTCTATTCCCTTCCCTAGAAGCCCAAAAACCTCTGTAACTCGAACTTTTCAACCTCTATATAACTCGAAGTAATTTTTATTTCCCTTCAACAACTTTTCCATGTATTTTAACCTCTATAACTCGAAGTTCAGTTTTGCAACCTCTATAACTCGAAGTTAGTACATATGGCCCTTTTAAACCTCTGTAACTCTAAGGTTTTGTTTTTCGGAACCTCTATATCTAGAAGCTAATACAATACAATTGTTATCAAACAGTGTTCGGAATCTTTAAGGCAAACAAAAATTACAGATTTCTTTTAATGTTCAATAAATATACAATGTATGAAAACCTCTATAAGTCGAAACCTCTTTAACTCGAAGTTTTCACCGTTTCCCTTCAACTTCGACTTATCGAGGTTCTACTGTATTTCGATGTATTTTGACATTTTAGGTTTGCCCGGAAGACATGAAATGAGAGTATTTTTAGCCCTTTTCTTAAAGTTTAACTATATTTATTTGGCATTTTTAATTTTATAAAAAATCGTTTTTTGAGCATAACTTTAAAAAAATGTTAGGACACTTATGTTTTTCTTTGAGTTTGTAGTTTTTTTTCATGTGCATTTTTAGAAATTTTTTTTTCATGTGCAGTAAGAAATAAAATTTTATGTTAATACACAGCTTTTTTAATGTAAGCTAGATTTTTTTATTTTTTAAATTTATACATGTGTACGAAGGAATTTTGATTTGTTTTTTTATTTATTTTATCATTTTTTATGTTTATTTTTTATAATATATAAAATATATTACAAAATAAACAAAAATTATAAATCAAATATAAATTAAATAATTTCAATAGAAAAACATTTGTATAAAAATTACAATTCGGAACTATTCGGCCCTGAATTTCATTGCACTCACACAGTCACAACTGTCACTGATATAATCCCTTCTACTTCTACCGGGCGAGTTTCCGCCGCATAGAAGTCCGCCGTAGAAAGGTTTGCCTGTATCAAGATTATTTATTAAATTTTAATAAAACTTTATTAAATTTTACATACCTATATTTACATACTGCAAAGTATTAAACGAACAGATATTGATATAATTTTTTTAAATATAAAAACCGATATACAATAATTACATATCTGTTAAAACAATTATCAATAGGTTTGGAAACGTTGCATACACTATATACACATTAAATTTGAGCGCGAAATTCAAATGATAATTTTCATCACAGGTTAGAAACAATTCGGCGTTGAACGTTTTACGTTATTAAGTTAGTCAAATCATTAAATATTGCTCACTGTTTTGACTAGATGCGTCAAGCGATAGAAATTCAAATTTGAAAGTTATAAAAGTATTTTACAATTTAGAGATAGTGTGATAAAATGCGAAAAAATTTTATTAAATATTGTATAAAACTGAACACAAGCCTTAGTAAAGTTTAAAATCATGTTCTCACTTTTTAATCAAACTTTATATATAATTTCATAGAAGACTTGTTAAAAATTAGAAATTCTCATATTAAAATTTTTCTTTTCAACATCGTCTCTGAATTAAAAAATACTTTTATAAAATTTAAAAACTATTCTTTCTAATATAACAGAAATGAAAAAAGTCATAAAATGATAATAAAAATAATAAAACTCTATCAAGAAACTGCGAAACTTGTATAAAAATGACTAATAGACGAAATGACACAAATAATTTGTAAATATAAAATATTTGTACATTTCGCTCATTGGGTTTAGCTACAGCAGCGTCGGTTCAAGTGACAACAAACCCGATAAGAAGCTTACGTTAAGATAAGAAAGAGTTGTAACGTATAACTGCTGCTACCAAAGACTCAGGTAAATGCGGTCAGACAAAACATAAAAATTCATATTTATATTGTTTGCTAACGAGAATTCTTCATGGGAGAATTTTTGTCCACGGATAATAAACGTAATAAATGTTTTCGCAATGTAAAGTAAATTTTTTTTCAACGAAAACAACTCTACAAATAATAATATATTTATAAACCATGCAAAATTGTACAAATTGCTTCTATGTTTTATCTATATTTATTTTAAAATAATAATATTTAAAAATTTTTTTAAACTTACATATTGTACATGTAAATAACTTCTCCACAGTATAAAAAATAAAAAATTTAATTATGTGGTTTTTCATAAATAATTATAAACTAACACCAATCAGGAGGTGGGGGGATGTACCGGCGATATTAACACAGAGTTGACTGTAATATCAACTACAACATTGGAAAATTTCCTTAAACAAAAATTATTCAATTAATCAAAATTTAATTAATATTTAAGCTGTTAGAAGAGGAAAATAAAAACGGAATATTAAAAATTATCTATGAGGAAATAAGCACTCGTTTGAAAAACATGAAAGAATAATATGGTAAAATTGTTAAAAATGTAAAAAACAGGATTTTAAAAATATTGAAAACTTGAAAAAGAAACGTGGGAAAGGTACAAAGTTGATTGCTTATTTTCTTCTTTTTTGCTAAAAGCAAATTAATGTGTCATATTCATGTGAAGACTTGAAATTGCTTATCAAAGGAAACTATTTTCATTTTGTAAATTGAAAAAACAAAGAATTCAAATATATGTCTCTTAAAATTTTTCCAATTCACAAATAGATAATAAAATACATGTAATTGTAAATTGTTTCTACATATATATTCAAAAATAAAAAAAAATTTTAGAATAGATGACTAAAAATTAATAAATTTATACATATATATTATTGAACACTTCTATAAAAAATGTGTATTAATGTATTTTTCTATTTTTTGATTCTAATTCAATACCCACCTGAAGGTTGAGTTTCTTGTCACTTCCGATTCTTTCGTAAACTGAATTTCTCATTAATTATTTCGAAAAAACACGTGGATATACATATTAAATATAAAAATTATATAATTCTATAAAAAACATTCGGAATGAGTTTATATTAATGAAAAAATTAATTTTCATAAGAATTAAAATTTTTATGTATATGTAATTGACTCATCATTTTAAATAAGTTTCATGAGAATATATTAAAAACTTTATTAAACGCTTAAAATATTTTAAGTTTTTATAAAATTTCCATTAAAGTGCAAACAAAATTTTACTTAATAGAACATAAAAACTATAATAATAACTAAATAATAAACAGTTTTATAACAAATTATTTTACTTTAAACATCTTGTTAAATTTTGACCTCCCGCCATTTACTATGATTACTCCGAAAAATATTGCAAAATTTCTGTACTAATTGTGAAAAAAATTCAATAATTATGCATAAATTGAAAAATTAAATGTTGATAAAATAATTTTTTTTGCAAATTAAAATAATAATAATAATTTAATTGACAATAATAATTAAAAGATGGATAATTTGAAATATGAAGAGTGGAATTATTTTTCCCGTCGAAAAAATGACAATTACTTATTTCAAAACAATAGCCACGTGCTTATTGGCAACGCAACCGAGTCGATTACAAGTTCGCAAACTGTTTTTCCCAACCCAGAACGGGATCACGATGTCATTCGAAGGTTTCTAGTTTTTTGCCCATTGATTCACTACCTCGAATGAGAACCGGTACAAACCAAGGCAAAACCACATGAAAATTGTAACTGAAGAAAAAGAAAAACAAATAATATCAGTTAACTCACCTACAGATGATTGGCGGGAAAAACTTCAATTCGAACCGTATTTAAATTTCCAATGAGTAAAAAAAGTATTTTTAAGTGTATTTTAAAACACTGTTTTCGTTTTGCAATCACAATATTTAACAAAGTGCCAAACAATATATTTTCCACTAACACTATGATAATTTACATAACACGACGATGACCTTCCTCTAAGATAATAAAGAACTCTTGGATTTCTTTTTATGATTATGCAGATTCATTAAAATACACTAGTCGAACGCACACATATTCACACACCAAACACTTTATTATAAACAATACGATAATTTACATAATTGAAAATAAAATTTAATCCTTAATGATAAATCCTGGCACAAACAAGAATTAATTTTTTCTCAATGTTTATTATCTGATTTTGATCTATTTTCAGTTGACAAGATAGACGAAAAACACAGAAGTGTCCACGTGAAAAGCCGGCGTTTCGAGAGCGATATGCTACATGAAGAATTCCGTACCTCACGACTCGGCGGCCAGTGAGAGACTGAAGAGTAGTAAGCACTGAAGAAATGAGAGTCGAGAGCGCGGGCAAAACTGCGAGATTCAAACGATTCAGCTCATGGACCGAAAAAAGGAAGTCTGCGAGAGCAGGAGAGAAACCACGAGGTCCATTTTTTTCTACATCCATAATGAACCTCCACGTCTGAAAACGAATAAGGAGTCGGAAACCCTTCGACAAAGAAATCTTCTAATTGGACAACCTTACGGGAGAGAAACTACCAAGCTCCCCGAACAAAATCGACGTCCTTCGTCAATTAGATACCACAGCCGAAATATTTTAAATGCAGGGGAGAAAGGCCGTTTCTCGCTGAAGGTAGGTACTTCTTTATCCTGTTCCAATTAGTACATTTTATCTCGAAAATCGAAAATGAATGCGGCGCGCAATCTACAAGAAAATGCGCACTTGTTTTTTATTTTTTCGATTTTTCTCCTTTATAAAAAGTATTATCGAGGAAAAAATAGCAGTGTAAAAATTAGATATTGCAAATGTTTGCACGATACAAATTTTTAATTATACACTCAACCCAAATAATTTACTTTACTCGAACCAGTGAAAGTATTTAAAAATTCGAACTTTACGGACCAAAAATTAAAAATTATAGACCATTTACAAAACAATTATACTGACAAAAATATAAGCAATCCGAGTCAAATAAGAGAACATTTTACTTCAAAGTACAAATTAAATTTTTCATAACTATAAAACATGAAGATATTCGATAACTCCGAGTCTCCGACTAGGTGATCGATTTCTTCATGTTAATAATAATTAAAGATGACCGAGTGATAAAATCATTATCAATTCAATTATTTTTTTCCAGAATTTTTAACTAAAATTCTTCTTTAAATCGATTATTTTTAATAATTTTCAAAAAAGTTCTTAGACAATTTTCAAATCCATTTGTTTGTTCATTTAAAATTTTTATTTTTTACTATAGTAGAAAATAAAAATTTTTAATAATATAAAAAAAATCCAATTAAACTTTTTCAAAAAAATTAATTTCAAAATTTAATTATTTCTAAAATTTTACGCTCTAATGCTTTATTAAGGTATTAGTCGCGTAAAATGGTTTTCGTCAGATTTTTTTCAAATTTTGCATACTTATTCCTGAAGTATTTATCTACAGAATGAGACCAATTTCATTAATTTTGACCGTTTCAAAGCTTCAAAAAATGAATTCAAAGTTCATACATTTTGCATGGAGAAAGCACCCAATGCATGTATTAATTTTGTTTAATAATTATTTATATGATAACTAATCGTCAGATTTTGAAATAAAACTACCAAAGTATTCGATTAGATGAAACAAATGAATAGAAAAAACATGACATTTTTTGACCGCACCAAACTATAAATATATTGACAGAAAGTTAAAAAAAATAACTAAATTATATGAATTTTCATACGAACGAATAGAGTGGGGAGTTAAACTATCTCTCTCACTCTCACTGCCCCACTCTAGTAAGCGGCCCGGTAAACTTTTGGCCAGAGCCAGCAGCGCGACTACTACCTTAATATTTAATTATAATCTAAAATTTGAACTGAAATTCATTTTTAAATCAATTTTTATTAGAAAATTCTGCAAGAATTCAATTATTTAAATACAAAAATAAATAATTTATTGAAAAATTGAATGTTTCTTAAAATTCAATACCCATAAAGAATTTTATTAACAAATTTTTAAATAATTGAATTTTTTCGACGAATTTTAATAAAATTTTTAAAAATAATTATATTTCTCAAGAAATTTGATTACAATTGTAGGGGAGAGTGGGGAAAACCGGCCATACCTACGGTTTTTTGACTCTTGTGACTAAACGAATCAACCGATTTCATTTTTCGATGGCTTGTTTGAAAGATCATTTAATTGCGCAACTTTTTCCCAGAGGCACATATATACTTTATCTTTTATTGTTTAGTTACTGTGTTAACTTTAAAAAAATTTGCAAACGGGCCGGTTTGCCCCACCCCCTGGGGTAAACCGGCCACCCCGTGGGGCAAACCGGTCAGTTAGGTTTTTTATTTACAATATTGCATTTGTATAATCTACAATAACAACAAACATAAAGAATCACGTGAACAATGGTTGTAATAATGTAAATAATAATACAGGATTGAATTTTAATTAAATAAATAATTTTTTTAAATAACAAAAAAAAGGTTTGAAATTATCAGAGAAACAATATTAAAGAATCTAATTCTCATTGGAAGATAATTATTTGTCATTGAAAGTAAATATTTTAATGAAAAAAACATTCTAATTAATAATAATTTTTTTGAAACTCTGATACAATGAAAATATCCTATGGCCGGTTTGCCCCACAGGCTCATTTTGAGAATAAATATTTGTTTAAAAGAAACGCTTTGCAAATTGATCAAAGTTTTTGGTGGTAAATATTCCTGAGGTGTGTACCTTCAAATCCCAAGACCTAATATTTGGAAATATTACACGATTTCCTCAAAATTCGTAAAAGTGTATAAAAAACTAAAAAAAAAACTTTTGCTCCCGGCGTTGCACATACAAAAGTAAAAATTGTCAAATTGAAAAAATAAGGTATACTACTCATGGTTGTTTCAAATTTCTAAATAGCACTTTTGACAATTTCGCTATTTTGGAGATATTGACCCCTGGCCGGTTTACCCACCGGGCCGGTTTGCCCCACTCTCCCCTATTAAAAATAATTAAATTCAGCGATGAGTTTTATTATTTGTGAAAATAATTGAAGCCCTAAGAAGAATTTCATTGTTTTAGAACAATATTTAATTTTTGGGAAGAATATTTTTACCTTCTCTTGAAAATAATTGAATTTCTGCAATAATTTGTAACTTTTCTAAAATTAAATTTTTTTTCGTGTTTAAAAAAAAAATTCTTCTATAAATGCACTATTTTTTAATAATTTTTGAAAAAGTTCTTTTTTCAATTTTCAAATTTATTTGTTTTATAATTCAATTTTACAAAATTTAAATTATTCGTAAATTCTTCAATCACGGCGGGTCTTAATTAACTTCAACCCAGAAGTTCTTGCCCAGATCGGTTCTTTCTTATGCTTTTGTTTCTGGGATGCCCCCTGATGATTTTAAGCATAAAATGAAAAAAATCAGTTGGGCCGTTTTTAAAAAAACTGATTTTTAACATTTTTGAAAGAGGTTAATCAACATATTTTTCTTAAAATAAATGCAAATAATCGCCACATCTATTTGAGTCATTAAAAATGATATCAGAAAATAGGTCCTAGGTACTGAGTATCTTTAAGTAACTTTATACCAGAAAATTTAATTCAAAACTGTAAAAAACAGGTAAAAAATGGAGTTTTTTGAATATTGCTCTCTCCCAGTACACATACACCTAAGATGACCTATAGAAGAATTAAAGAGTATAAAATTTTGAAGAAAACAAAAAAAATAGAGTGCTTTATCATTAAATCTTCCGGATTTATGACCTTCTAAAGTCATATTTTAGCAAAAAATATCGCGAAAAAATTTTTTATTTTAGTTTTTGAAAAATAGAAAGTGTTTTGTGTATCTAACGCATATATATTACTGAAAATAAATTGAAGTAGACTAAATTCTGAGTAAATCCGTCGTTGAAGTATCATTCTATCTCCAATAGGATCGGAGTTACGATTTTTTTTAAAATAGCTATTTCTTTGGAATTTTTTTTTATTTGTTTTTTTTGAAATTGTTACATTTTGCAGGATGTTAATTGTAAAAATGCTCTCATCATATAGTTTTATCTTATATTATAAAGAAATAAAAGCCCAATTAATTATTTAGGAACAAAAACTTTTAATGAACATCATGAAAACAATATTAACTTTCAAAATGAGTGAAGACTTGTATTATTATAAATAAGATCAGACTTATGCCTGTACATTGCATAGAATTTGACTATTCATGTTTAGTTTTTCTATTCGAGTAGTAAGAATTCCCAAAATGACAATAAATAAAATTATGTATGTATGTATGCGTCTGTCCGCGATGAACACAAAGACTACTTGACCGATAAAAACGAAACTTTACAGTCTCTTTGGTCTTAGTCTAACTTAAATTTCTATCCATATCCGATTGAAAAATATTAAGCTGATCGAAAGTTATAGCTTTTTTTTACAAATTTCAAAAAATGCAAATTTTTTTAATTTTTGTCAAATTGATGTGACACTTTTTGTAGCTACTTTTTAATATAAATACAACTAATTTTTATGAAATTGGTATTGATATTGGTTGATGTTTTTAAATTTTAAATTAGATTCATCACATTTATTTTATTAACATGTTTAGAGTCATGAATTTGATGTCTATTACAAATTTTCTAAAATCAATAAACGTGAGTTTGCAAACAATTTCTGTATTGTTATTTTATAAGGTTTTAAGTTTGGAAATTTAAAAATTTAATTGGGCTTTTATTTCTTTAAAATATAAGATAAAACCATATGATAAGAGCATTTTTACAATTAACATCCTGCAAAATGTAACAATTTAAAAAAAAAATATTTAAAAAAAAATTCCAAAAAAGGGCCATTTTTAAAAAATCGTAACTCCGATCCTATTAGAAATAGAATGATAGTTCAACGACAGATTTACTCAGAATTTTGTCAACTTCAATTTATTTTCAGTAATATATATGCGTTAAATACACAAAACACTTTCTATTTTTCAAAAACTAAAATAAAAATTTTTTTTATCCTACATGCACAAAAATGGCGCTTTTAGATAGCTGACGACAGGGAGTAAAGTCACTCATTTGTTCGACCATATAAAAATGGCGTCCATTTTCTCCCAAGAGGCAAACATAACAGCTGATCCCATGCGTTATTTTTGCCCATGGGAGAAAACGGCCACCATTTTCATATAACTCGAACAAGTGAATGACTTTTACTCCCTGTCGTCTGCTATCTGAAATCGCCACTTTTGTGCATTAGAAAT
Organism: Leptopilina heterotoma; assembly: GCF_015476425.1. Lineage (NCBI taxonomy): Eukaryota > Metazoa > Arthropoda > Insecta > Hymenoptera > Figitidae > Leptopilina > Leptopilina heterotoma. The sequence goes on from NW_025110845.1 coordinate 1,175,189, forward strand.
AAAAAATATCGTAAGTAACACAGGAATAAAGGCAGCACTCTATTTTTTGTTTTCTTCAAAATTTTATACTCTTTAATTCTTCTATAGGTCATTTTGGGTGTATATGTACTGGGAGAGAGCAATATTCAAAAAACTCCATTTTTTACCCGTTTTACTAGTGTATGGGCTTGATCTGAGATTATAAGAAACGTGAACGTCCAGGCTGTGTTGTCATGGTGCGTTGGTAGGCGTTAGTCCCGCGAAAGGCAGCTATTAACTGGGGTTCGAGTCCTCACAGATGCACAGTGCAGTCGTTCACGCAGCTTATTTTTTCAGATCAAAAATTAAATTCAAAAAATATGATTATTTACCGACAACCATATCGGAATAATTATCTTAAGAATAACACCTGACTCTAAACCAAAGAATTCAATCGACGTCTAATAGATGTCACTAATTGCTGATATAGTCGAAATCTTCCTTAATTAAAATTCTTAATCAGCAAATAATTTCCTACATTAACTAAACAGCTCTTCGACTAGTGTATGGGCATGATCTGAGATTATAAAAAACGTGAACGTCCAGGCTGTGTTGGCATGGTGCATTGGTAGGCGTTAGTCCCGCGAAAGGCAGCTATTAACTGGGGTTCGAGTCCTCACAGATACACAGTGCAGTCGTTCACGCAGCTTATTTTTTCAGATCAAAAATTAAATTCAAAAAATATAATTATTTACCGACAACCATATCGGAATAATTATCTTAAGAATAACACCTGACTCTAAACCAAAGAGTTCAATCGACGTCTAATAGATGTCACTAATTGCTGATATAGTCAAAATCTTCCTTAATTAGTATCTAGTAATATTTTCAGGGAGTATTTCAAAAATATTTAAATTATTTATATTTTTTATTGTTAATTAAACATTTTTGAACCCTTTAATAAAATAATTTTAACTAATTGAGTTTTTGCATAAGTTGAACAAAAATTTATGGTTATATCAGTGAGTATATGTACTTTCGAATAAAAAAATAAAAATTTAAAAACATTATTTTTTTGTAATTTTTTAATAACTTTTTTATAAACAAATGCAGTTGTAAGTGCTTTCTACACGCGATTAAAAAAATTTTTTTTTTTGCTTAATGTTCTTTAGAATTTAGGTAAACAAGAACTGAAAAGAAATCTTAGTGCAAATGAAAAGCTTTTTCATAATTTGACTATTTGTCGAGCGCTGCATACTGCGCGCAAGCGCCGCACAGTGGAATTCTTTTACAACTTACTGTTCAAAAATGTCTACAGTCTACAATTTTTAACCGATTTGAGTGTTCTTTGTTTTAAGTTAAAGAAGAGTAAATCCTTAAGACACCCCTCTAGGCCGATGCTTGAGATATTAATTCTTTATAATTTTTTGTTTTTAACAAATTAATACTATTTTTTAATAGAGGACGTTTATTTTCTTATTCCGTTATTGCTCATGGTCTAAATCAGTTCAAAAATAATCTAATATGACCACCAGACAATTAATAAAGCATAAAATAATTTATTTGAATTGTTATAAACAATATTAAATAACAAATAGATAACTTTGATTCCTTTCCACTAAAGAAGGTTTTTTTACACATTTTATTAAATTTAAGTTCATTACAAGAATATATGTACTTTCTGTTTAAAAGTAACTTACTTAAATTGTTATAAACAATATTAATTAACAAATAGTTAACTTTTATTGTTCCTCTTGACCAAAAAAAATTTTTTTTCACGTTTACTTTTTTATTTAGGTTTATTTAAAAAACATAAGAATCTACTATCGGTGTAAAATGTAAAGTCAGTTGGCTTTGACAGCTTATATCTTGAGTAATAAAAATCGCATAATATTGAAACAACTTGGAATCAGTAGCTACAACATTTCTACGTTACTGCAGAAAATGAAGGAAATACAAAAAAATTATTTCGAGAGTTATTAATTTTTGAAGGGAAAAAGAACATGTTTTTTGGCATCATTTTCACAGGGTCTACTTTGGTAACATGTAACTCGTTTAATAAGAGTCCTATGATGTTCCTGATTTTTTTCTATGTTCCTTAAATCTTTCTGAATAATGTTATTTAAACAAATAATCGTTATTATAATAACTTTTTGAGATATTTAAACGAAATAGTAGTCATGTTATCTTTGATGGAAATTAAGGTACGAAGATGAGACAAAGTACACGTTACGGAGAATACGACACTTATTACGATTCATCAACAAAAGTTTGGAAAAAAAAATTATTTCAAGAAGTCATTTGCAAAACTATATTCAGTTTTTTGCTTTATTGCACCATTAGCGGTAAGGTGCACACTATCATAAACCATTTCCCATAGGTGTCAACATTTTAAATGCGATAAACTATATTATTATAGACATGGGCAGGTAAGTGAGGACTTCAGGTCACTTCTACCCTAACCTACATACAATTTTGAATTTCTTAAGACAGGAAAAATATTTTGCGTGTTTACACCTCTGTACATCCTTAGAAACCAGATCTTTAAAGTTATAAATCAGTTTCAACCACAGAAAAAAATGACCAAAAAAAAGGTAGTAGTGGTAAACTTGGAGTCTCGGACAAAAAGACTTACAGTAGTATGCACCTGACTGCTAATGGTGCAATAAAGCAAAAAACTGAAAATACTTTTGCAAATAATTACTTAAAATAATTTTTTTTCCAAACTTTTGTTGATGAATCGTAATAAGTGTCGTATATAAGTGTCGTACTTTGTCTCATCTTCTTACCTTAATTTCCAACAAAGATAACACAACTACGGTTTCGTTTAATAATCTCAAAAATTTATTATAATAACGGTTATTTGTTTAAATAACATTATTCAGAAAGATTTAAGGAACATAGAAAAAAATCAGGAATATCATAGGACTCTCATTAAACGAGTTACATGTTACCAAAGTAGGCCATACAGTTTCAATATTGTGCGATTTTTTTTATTCAAGTTACAAGCCTTCAAAGTCAACTGACTATACTTTTTGAACCGATAGTAAGTATAACTACTTATTTTAAATAGGCTGTAAAATTAAACTAAGTACTTATACTTACATGCCTATATCCCAGGCGCGAGCTGACAGTGAGTTCAGGCTTTACGAAGCTTGATTGAGGGTTCATATAAATATTATATTACTAACAACAAATGTCATTTAACATAATAATATTGGAAAATAATATTAGCAAAAAAAGACAATTTGTGATAATTTGTACATTTTTTAACTTCATTTTTAACAGACTTTTAATATTATTTACAAACAAGTTCACAAGTTTTTATTCACAACACTTATTAATTATACAGATTAAATAGTAATTTTATTATTTTATGTAACGCTTATAATGAAAAAATCCGCTCGCATGTGGGATCGAACTCACGTCCCCCCGCCCCAGACGCATTCCGGAAGTCCTTGACGCAACCACTTTAACCGCACGGCCACTGAGTCTCGATGAGACCTCGGACTAATCAAATATATTAATGCCAGTGCCGTATACTTTGTTACTTATAAGGGCAAAGTGAAAACTATGACTAAAAATTTTACACATACTAATCCTGAATTATTTTAATTATTAAAAATGAATATTAAATAATTCATAATAAAATTGTAATCATTACAAAATTCAACTTTTAAAACATTTTACAATTAAAAATATTTAATGGATAATTTAATAAACATCGATAAATAATTGATATTTTTTATTATTCAGTAACAAAATTATTAACATTTATTATTAGATATATTAATAATATATTATTTAAATAAATATAATTTGGAATAATAATGAATTATAATGTTAAATATTATAATTATTATTAATTATAATAATATTTAATAATTGAACAATAATTATTAATAATTATAATAATTAATTAATAAATAAATAATAATTAATTAAATTAATATTAAAAGTTAACATAATTAATAAAATTATTAAATATGATGCAGTGTCAGGAATATTTATTGCACATTTTAATTATTATTTATTAATTATCTATAGTAATTTTGAAAACATTTATAAAAAAAATTTTCCATTTAACTTTCTTTAAATATGAATGTTACAAATAATAATATATTTATTAAATAAATATAAATATTTATTTATTAATTGATAACTTAATGTTAATTATTATTATTATTTGAAACAATTATTATAATTATAATTATTATAATATTATTTAATTAAGTGAACACGGTAATAAATAAAGATAAACTGAATATTGTGTAAAGATTGATTCAAGGTTGAATCAAGATTAGATGTTTGAACTTCACTCATAAAGATTGACCGAATCTTGAATCGAGCACACTGAGCGTTCAAGACTCAATCAACCTTTAATCTATCGTCAGCATTGGTCTTTCGCGCCTGGGTATTAATCAAATAATCCTAAATAAAAAAGGTAACCGTGAAAAAATATTTTTTTGGTGGAGAGAACAAAATTTAACTATTTGTTAATTAATAATGTTTATAACAATTTAAATAATTTTTTTTTAAACAAGAAGGACATGTATTCTTTAAATAAACTTAAAGATAAAAGTAAGCGTGAAAAAAATTTTTAGTTACACTGAAAAAAAAAAGTATTGAACCAAGAAAATTTTTCTTGGTTGAAGCAAATTGTGGGATTGAATACGGCCAAGACTATTAAAGTATTGATTCAAGAAAACGATTTTCTTGACATAGGATATTTGGGAGAAGAACATATATTCTTGATCCAAGAAAATATGGAATTCGACCAAGAAGTTAATCTTCTTATACGAAATATAAAATGTATTAAATGAATAAAATATTTTCTTGTTCTAAGAATATATATAGATGATTGAATTATTTTATTCGATTCATTCAATGTTTTGTAACGTTCGTTCAAGTAATTCAAGATTAAATGAAGAAAACATTTATTTTGTGAGAAGAACAGATATTCTTGATCCAAGAAAATATGGAATTCTACCAAGAAATTAAGTAGCATGTAAGAAATGCAGAATATATTAATTCAAAATCATTTATGTATCAAATCAAGAAAGTATGTTCTCTGTCCGAGAAAATATTTTCTTGATTTGAGAAAATTTATATTTATAAATCAAAAAAATACTTTCTCAATACAAGTAAATTATTAACTTAAATTACCCCCCCCCCACCCCCTTACCTCCATCCCATCTTTTCTAATACTTAGGTCAAACATTTTTATTATTTAATTAATTAACATTTATATTTTTTATTTAAATAATTAAATAATTATTATTTTACATATATATTTACATTTAATTAATACTTAACACAAATACAACAAATATACCTTGAAAGAAAATTTTCCACGGTCGGAGGAATTGAACTCGGGTTGCACGCACCAGAAGCCGTCACGCTACCACTATGCCATCCTAGCCTCAATGGACAGTTTTCAAAAACTGATATTTAAGTTGCATATACATTTGAAGAAAAATATTTTCTTGGATCAAGAACACCGGCATTGTGTTAAGTAAAAAAAAGTTTCAAAGCAAATAAATAAAATGATTCGATTCAAGAAACATGAATTCTCCAGACAATACTTTATTATTTCGCTTAAGAACATATATTCTAGATTCAATACTTTTTGGTACTTCGGAAAAGTAAAATATTTGGTTGAAATAATTACATATTGAGTTCTGCCAAATACTAAATTGTTAATTCAAGAATTCTGTTCAATGCTAATATTTACTTGACACAAGAAAATGAATTTCTTTCTTCAAATAAATATGGGATTAATTGAATATAATTTTTAATCGACTTGAAACAAATATTTACTTATATTAAGATCTTACACTTAATTGAATTGAATAAATAAAATATTTCATTCCAGAAAATATAACATTCTCGCAAGAAATTAATGATTTTGAAACATGAGAATATAGAAATGCTTCAAGTAAAAGAAATGCTTAGATTAATTAATATTTCTTTGAAACAAAATAATTTTTAATTGAGTTGAAACAATTATTAACTTGTATTAATCTTCCCATTTTCTTAGCTCAAGACTATGGGTGTTGGATGAAATAAATAGTTGCTTTAAAGGAAATAAAAAAATTATTTGACTCAAGATACCAAATGACTCAAGGTAAATTACTTGACGTGAGAACATGATATTCTTGATTCAATACTTTTTCGAGACTTGGCGCATGTAAAACAGTTCGTTTGAAACAGTAAGATATTTACTTATGTCAAACCCATATTTTCTTATTCCAATAACTTTGATCAATGCTCAAAATTACTTGACACAAGAAAATAAATTTCTTCCAATAAGAAAATATGGGTTTGTTTCAAGTAAATCAGGTCAAGAAAATGCATTTACTTGATTCAATGAACTTTTTTTTTCAGTGTAGGAATCAATTTTTAGAGGAATCAAAGTTAACTATTTGTTAATTAATATTGTTTACAATAACTTAAATAAGTTAGTTTTTAAACAAAAAAGACATATTTTCTTGAAATAAACTTAAATTGAGGCCTTGGATCCAATAACTCGCCCGACGCTCGAAGGCACGCGCTAATACCAGTCGGGTAGCAGTGAGTGGCCCAGAGGCGCTCACTGCTCACTGACTGTCAGTTGCGCGTTCCTCCGAGCGTCGAGCGAGTTATTGGATCCAAGGCCTCAATTAAAAAGAAAATGTAGAAAAAAAATTTTTTTGTGAAAAAGAATCAAAGTTATCTATTTGTTAATTAATATTGTTTATAACAATTTAAATAAGTTACTTTTAAACAGAAAGTACATATATTCTTGTAATGAACTTAAATTTAATAAAATGTGTAAAAAAACCTTTTTTAGTGGAAAGGAATCAAAGTTATCTATATGTTATTTAATATTGTTTATAACAATTAAAATAAATTATTTTATGCTTTATTAATTGTCTTGGGGTCATATTAGATTAATTTGAATTGATTTAAATCATGAGCAATATCGGAATAAGAAAATAAACGTCCTCTATTAAAAAATTGTATTAATTTGTTAAAAACAAAAAATTATAAAGAATTAATATCTCAAGCATCGGCCTCAAGGGATGTCTTAAGGCGGTGTCAAAGTCGATTGGATTTTTGCATTGAGCTTCAATGGAAAAATCGCATCGACTTTGACACCGCCTTAAGGATTCACTCTCCTTTAACTTAAAACAAAGAACACTTAAATCGGTTAAAAATTGTAGGCTGTAGACATTTTTGAACAGTAAGTTGTAAAAGAATTCCACTGTGCGACAAATAGTCAAATTATGAAAAAGCTTTTTATTTGCACTAAGATTTCATTTCAGTTCTTGTTTACCTATATTCTAAAGAACATTTATCAAAAAAAAAAATTTTTTTAATCGCGTGTAGAAAGCACTTAAAACTGCATTTGTTTATAAAAAAATATAAAAAATTACAAAAAAATAATGTTTTTAAATTTTTATTTTTTTATTCGAAAGTACCTACCCAGATAACCAGCGTACTAGTACGATGCATGTACAATACGACTATTGCGTATTAGTCGTACTGGTACTGTACTCGCCATCTACCTTCGCACGGTAACAGGTACTGTACTAGTATGTCGTACCAGTATGGTTATGCTCGTATAATACGAGTACGATAATAGTATGGTGTACTGAAAGTTTTTGTAATTTAGTTTATCGTACGGTTACTGTATTCGTACTATACTAGTACCGCGTGTAAAGCCTTTTATATTCCTCCCCTTCTTGTGCTTTAGTCTGTATTAAGTATTAACTATTTTAATTTAATATTTGATAATAAATTTTCTGAAAGAATCATTACTAAGATCAATTTAATTTTGAAGTAATTTATTTTTATTAAACGAGTTATTTTTTTTGTACCTAAAGATATTATGTAAATCATGTAACTTGTAACCACATTTACTTTTATTAGAATAGTCAGTGTTTTGAAGTATTTTAATTAAATAATTCTGTAGTGGTTTTGCTTTGCTAATTTTTAAACATTCTTTCAAATAAATGTGAATAATTGCCATTTATAATCTAAAGTACTTTAATGTAAGGAAAATAATTTGGACGTTCTAACCTATAAATGATAACACATGTATATGTGATCTATAAGAAAAATTATTAAAAAATATTGCGATTTCTATATATTTTATTGTAACTCTTGAATTAAAATGTTTTTCTCAAGTGTAAAGAACAAAACAGTTTAAAAATCAGAAGTTGTCCATTGTTGTAGTAATTAGAATACGCTAAGGATAAAAATAAGCATCATGACAAAGCAAAACCACTTGAGATTAATAGTATTCACATATTACCCAGATAGCCAAGCGTACTGATCGTCATTTTCCAGTACGGCGTACTGAGATTATTCTCGTATTGTAACAGCACAAAATAATTAAGTATATACGTATTGGTACGGTACCAGTATAACGACGGTATGTCGTACGACTGAAATTGTAAAATAAAAGTACTCCATAAAAGTATGAGGCTAGTATAATACCATTACGTTGTACTGTCATTTATGAAAATACAGCATATTCGTACGATACAAGTACCATACCGGTACACCGTACTCTGCGTGGTAATGCGAACATAACCTAATTTACTTTAAAGTTGTCAATGACATATGCCTCCAGTGCACATGGTGCAATGATGTTTTGTTGAAAAGCTGAATTTTACGATGCAATACAAAAGTTTTAATATTTGTAACATGTGTCATTATATTTAAATTAGAAATCAGTGATTTAGTTTCTATTCATCTATATGTAATATGTGTATACTATTAATCTCAAGTGGTTTTGCTTTGTCATGATGCTTATTTTTATCATTAGCGTATTCTAATTACTACAACAATGGACAACTTCTGATTTTTAAACTGTTTTGTCCTTTACACTTGAGAAAAACATTTTAATTCAAGAGTTATAATAAAATATATAGAAATCGCAATATTTTTTAATAATTTTTCTTATAGATCCCATATACATGTGACTGTCCACGAGAAAACAGGGCTTAGGTCCAAAAAATAAATTTTGAGTTTTTTATGGTAATCGACAGATTTTATGTTGCTTTTTCAGATGCAAAAGTCAAAAGTTAAAAATATCAACTACTTTCGACAATATATCGTTTTAAAGATGGGTATGTCAAGCGTAGTTAACTTCAATCGTAGTACTTCAATCGCTCGCCCTGTGAAATTCACGTTTGGGAGCTAAGCCCTGTTTTCTCGTGGACAGTCACACATGTGTTATCATTTATAGGTTAGAACGTCTGAATTATTTTCCTTACATTAAAGTACTTTAGATTATAAATGGCCATTATTCACAGTTATTTGAAAGAATGTTTAAAAATTAGCAAAGCAAAACCACTACAGAATTATTTAATTAAAATACTTCAAAACACTGATTATTCTAATAAAAGTAAATGTGGTTACAAGTTACATGATTTACATAATATCTTTAGGTACAAAAAAAATAACTCGTTTAATAAAAATAAATTACTTCAAAATTAAATTGATCTTAGTAATGATTCTTTCAGAAAATTTATTATCAAATATTAAATTAAAATAGTTAATACTTAATACAGACTAAAGCACAAGAAGGGGAGGAATATAAAAGGCTTTACACGCGGTACTAGTATAGTACGAATACAGTAACCGTACGATAAACTAAATTACAAAAACTTTCAGTACACCATACTATTATCGTACTCGTATTATACGAGCATAACCATACTGGTACGACATACTAGTACAGTACCTGTTACCGTGCGAAGGTAGATGGCGAGTACAGTACCAGTACGACTAATACGCAATAGTCGTATTGTACATGCATCGTACTTGTACGTTGGTTATCTGGGTTACATATAGATGAATAGAAACTAAACCACTGATTTCTAATTCAAATATAATGACACATGTTACAAATATTAAAACTTTTTTATTGCATCGTAAAAGTCAGCTTTTCAACAAAAAATCATTGCACCATGTGCACTGGAGGCATATGTCATTGACAACTGTAAAGTAAATTAGGTTATGTTCGCATTACCACGCAGAGTACGGTGTACCGGTATGGTACTTGTATCGTACGAATATGCTGTATTTTTATAAATGACAGTACAACGTAATGGTATTATACTAGCCTCATACTTTTATGGAGTACTTTTATTTTACAATTTCAGTCGTACGACATACCGTCGTTATACTGGTACCGTACTAATACGTATATGTGACGCTTCACGAGAAAAGGGACCTTATAACAAGAGTAAATAAGGTCCCTTTTCTCGTGGAGCGTCACATATACTTAATTATTTTGTGCTGCACTGAAAGAATTTTGGGCAGGCTGCAGGCTTTACATGAGTGCCGCTAGAGCTCGCTGCCTTAAGCTCGCAGTTAACCTTAAAAAGGCGAGAATCTACTCTCGAAAGGTAAGCAGCAACTCCTCAGGGGGAGCTGCTCACCTTTCGGGAGTAGATGCTCGCTTTTTTGAGGTGAGCTGCGAGCCCTGCGCAAGGGGCACTGATTTCGGACATGAAAAGCCAGCAGCCTGCCTAAAATTCTTTCAGTGTGGTAGAATACGAGAATAATCTCAGTACGCCGTACTGGAAAATGACGATCAGTACGCTTGGCTATCTGGGTACATATACTCACTGATATAACCATAAATTTTTGTTCAACTTATGCAAAAACTCAATTAGTTAGAATTATTTTATTAAAAGGGTTCAAAAATGTTTAATTAACAATAAAAAATATAAATAATTTAAATATTTTTGAAATACTCCCTGAAAATATTACTAGATACTAGTACCGTGAGTGAGGCTAAATTCGCTCAATTTTTCAATTCTTTTTTAAATAACTTCGGGAAACGATGAAAATAAACATTGGCACTGAAAATATATATAATCTTTAACCCTTTATCTTTCCTATTACTGCACAAAGAAATTAAAATATGTTGCAGAAAATTATTTATAAGCCGTTTTTTTGTGAGCGACTTTACCTTTAAATGATGGGTAAATTCGCTCACCATTATTATTCTGGCAAAATGTATTATAATCTGCAAAAATGAAACTAAATATTCTTTAGAATTAATAAAGAAAAAAATTAAGAACAATATACAAAGTTATTGGAATAAATATTTAATATTGTTTTATCAATAAGTAATTAGATTCAATCATTCAATCAAACGTACTCATAACCATAAAAAATAAGGTTAAGTTTGACAGTTTAGTGCTTAAACCGTTTTAAATCGTTTAATTTTCAGTTATAAGAGTACTATTATTTAAAAAAATCGAATTATAAATTAAAGTAATTAACATACTTAAAATATCCAGGCCCAAACATCTTTTTTGTAGACTTATTTCCTGAGCGAATTTACACAACAAATTTGAATTTTTTTTTAAATTGATTTTTTGCAGAATCTGTTTATTGCTTAAATTTTTGTGCTTTATGAAAATCATGTTGGAGATACTGGAAATGTAATGTTCAGAAGTATTCAACTTAAAAATTTTGAAGTAAAACTTTATTCCCTACTTTTTATACTACTTGTTCAATATGAAAATTATTCACTTGTGTTTTAAATATAATTTCTACTGAAAGTTACCAATGAAATTGCTGCAAATAAATTTTAAATTAAAGTTTAGCATTTATATTAATCAAAACAATTGTAAATCTTAAATATTTCTATCTAAGAAGCATGTTAATCGAATTTTAAAAAAATAGACATCGGTTGAGCGAATTTAGCCCCACTTACGCTACTTTCAATTACAAATATTTATTTCAAATTTTGCAACTTTGCGAAAATAGGGGGGGCCACTTCAGGAATTTTTACTCTTTATTATTTGTGAAAATAATTAAATTCCTAAGAAGAACTTTAATATTTTTAAACAATATTTAATTTTTGCAAACCGACAGATTGGCTCAGTCGAATAAATGCCTGGCTCGGTGGGCGGACCAAGGGTACTTGGTTCGCGCCCATTAGCCTGGGATTTTTCCGGCACGTGAGATAATCTGAGCGGGAGGTTTGACGTCGAAGTATAATGATGTGCACCGTTGATTATTGCCCGGTACACACCATTAGAATTCGACTGTCGATAAACCGGTTGTACTCGGAGAGGTTTTCTACAGTTTCCCTCTCCACTGGCGAGAAAACCATAGAGTTATTAGAATAGAGTGCGCGAGTTATACCTTTTACCGTGAGAGGCATTCTTAGGCGCATAGAAAGAGACAAAAGCATGAAAGTAGACCCCTTTTCTTACCTTGTTTATTGGCGCATGTGCAAGAATGAAAGTTTTTGGTTAGGTTTTTGTCTAAAAAGATCGCATGAAAAATTGTTTTAAATATTATAAATGTTTTATTTTAATTTTAAATTTATTTTAAATTATTTATTTGTCATGTAAATAAAAGAAAAATATAATTGCAAGCAAGCAACAGTTGTTTCGATGGATCAGCTGTTTCACTATCGCACATGCGTTATTAGAGAAAGAAAGGAAAGGGGTCTTCTTTTCGTATGGCTGTCTCCGTCTATGCGCCTAAGAAACATTTTGGTCGCTTGCGCACTCTATTCTAATAACTCTATGGAGAAAACCCATTAGACGGGTGGTCCAGGCAAATGCGAGTACTCCTAATTTTCAAGTCGCTCTGTAGGCGCAAAAATTTAGTATTCAGAAATGTTTGTAAGGAATGTTCTACGGTTGTAAAAACACTTGTATAGCCAAGATTGTATGCTTAAGACAAGTGTATAAACAAATAAATAAAAAAAAATATTTAATTTTTGCGAAGAATATTATTACTTTTAAAAATAATTTAATTTCTGCAATAATTTGTAACTTTTCCAAAATTAAATTTTTTTTCGTGTTTAAGGTAGTATGCTCGCGATCGCACTTTTCTATAGAATTTCCTAAAATTTAAAATCTGAATAGTTAATAACAAGATCTACAAACTTGAACAATTTTAAAACAATTGATCGTTTCTAAAACAATATATTTAAGTTAAAAGTTTGTTATTTAACATAGTTAACCTATAAACCCACATAGCACAGTTTTTTCCAAAAAGTTTCCAGGAAATTTCCCATGTTAAGTTCGGAAATTTATCGTGTTAAGTTCCTGGAAACTTCCAGGAAACTTGATATGTTTTCAACATGAATTTAAATTAGAAAATTTTTAAATTCTATTATTTTTAAAATTACTAATTATATTTAAAAAGGTAGTAAGAAGTTAGCCGCGCGCTTTAGAGCGCTAATTGTTTGCTAGTAATAATATATACGTGGGGCAAAATTTCTCAAGTGTAACAATGTCAAAATTGCAAGTTGTTGTATCGGGCTAATATTTTCACAGTATTTAGTACTATGTATGAGTACTTCAACCACCAAGTATTATGAAATTTTATAACAAATTGTAGAGGGGGGAGGGGGTTGAAGATTTTGGATAAGTATGAACAGTGAGTTTTCTAAAAAATCGTAGCTTCTATATAATAAAGCAAAAAAAATTTTGACTTATATGTTTTTGGTAGGTTTTTTCACGCTCTTTCAAATGGTGAAAATTTTTTTTAAAAATTTTCAAAATTTAACCCTTTTTTTTTGAAAATTAAAAATTTTAAAAATTTTTTTTTCAAGAAGGACCCTTTTTTTTCTTTTTTTTTGTATCAAAAGAAAGCTTAAGATGTGTACTTTTAATAACTAAAACGAAAAAAATGACGTTTTTTTTGTTTTCGAATTATTAATTAATTAATTAATAAAAATTAATAAAAATTGAAATATTTTACAACAAAATAAAGTTAACGCAATTCTGAAGTTACTACTGTAAAGCACTACAAAATCCGCATCCAACGAGTCCAATATGAAATATTTTGGAGAAATTGACGTTTTATAAATAAATATTTATAAAAATTAATTAACAAATGAATATCATTTATAAAAATAAAGATAAAGTGTTAGTTTTTTTTACACAAATGTTTATACAATTCTACTTTTAAAAAAATGTATTCCAGTTATTTGCAACAATTGTTTAAATAAAATATTCATCACCTTATGCGTGTAATGCGCTGCATAACTATCTTCCCGGCTTAATATTATTTCACATTTTTTAGAGAATATTTTTTTATTTTTTACATTTTTGATGTAAGAAAAGATTATTTCTTTTTTACATCAACAATTTTTTATTATTTTAATATTATTTATTATTATTAAATTATTTTGTAATTAATTTATTAGGAATTACGTAAAAATTTCTTGTTGATATAAAAAATAATAAAAAAATAATTAATGTAAAAAAGAAACCATCTTTTCTTACATTAAAAATGTAAAAAATAAAAAAATATTCTTTCGAAAATGTCAAATAATATTAAGCCGGGAAGATAGTTATATAGCTTTACAGTAGTAACTTCAGAATTGCGTTAACTTTATTTTGTTGTAAAATATTTCAATTTTTATTAATTTTTATTAATTAATTAATTAATAATTCGAAAACAAAAAAAAACGTCATTTTTTTCGTTTTAGTTATTAAAAGTACACATCTTAAGCTTTCTTTTGATACAAAAAAAAAGAAAAAAAAGGGTCCTTCTTGAAAAACAAATTTTAAAAATTTTTAATTTTCAAAAAAAAAGGGTTAAATTTTGAAAATTTTTAAAAAAAATTTTCACCATTTGAAAGAGCGTGAAAAAACCTACCAAAAACATATAAGTCAAAATTTTTTTTGCTTTATTATATAGAAGCTACGAATTTTTAGAAAACTCACTGTTCATACTTATCCAAAATCTTCAACCCCCTCCCCCTTCTACAATTTGTTATAAAATTTCATAATACTTGGTGGTTGAAGTACTCATACATAGTACTAAATACTGTGAAAATATTAGCCCGATACAACAACTTGCAATTTTGACATTGGTACACTTGAGAAATTTTGCCCCACGTATATAATTAATAAGTGTATTAGAGACGAGCAGATATAGGCGCTACTTAGTTAGCGCAACGCACAAAAACTCGTAGCGCAAACTTCAAAAATTTTTTTCCCAAAAACATCAAAAAGCACTTTTTTTAAAATTTAACCACTTATTAAGGATAAGGTTTAAATTTTGAGAAAATAATTTTTTAGGACACTCCAGCATGTCCTTAGCATATTTTTTTAACAATAAAAAGTTATTCTTTAAACAAATTATTGAAAATTTAATTTTTCTTAACTTTTTTTAATATTATAAAAAATTGACATTTATTTATTTATTTTCAGTTTCTAATTTTTCAAATCTAAATATCTTGCAAAAAATTTTTTTTTTGCGAAACTGTTTGGCACAGTTATTTAGTACCCTAAATACTACAAAATTACAAACTTTAAGAAAACTCGGTGATCCACCATTTACTTTTCGTATGGAACTGCCCTTGATATAAAAATTTTAATTTTTAGTATCAAATAAATAGAAATTTGTAGCAAATTCGAATTATTTAAGTCAAATGAATGGAATAATTGGATCTAATAAATATTGCCTTAAATCAATTAGGAAAATTACTTGATTCAGTAATGCATGGATTTTAATTCAAATAAATATTTATTTGCATCAATAAAATAATTTTTTTAAAATAACTAAATATTTATGGGACATTCCGCACGTCAACACGGACATTCATGTACTTTAAGATGGTGATGGGCGTTTTTTGCAAATTTTCATTTCCGATGCCAATAGAGCTATCAAAAGTCAAATGGTCCAAAAATCTCAAAATACTTTTATGAATTAAAAGCAAAAAACGAGGTAAATTATTCGGTAACTCATTCTTTAACAGTTTTTTAAGGTCCCCGAATATAAATCTAAAATTTTTTTTTTAAATCTAAAATGTCGGATCCAATATGGCGGACAAAATTAAAATTTTATCAGATTCGATTAAAACTTGTTACTCGGTGGATTTTAGGGTCGCTGATTACGAATCTACACTACCGGTCAAAATTGAGAGACCATCCATTTTCAGGTGATTGAAAAACATTTTAAAACAAAATGTATGGAAACTAAAATATTTTGCTTTTTATTTTTTTAAAGATGATAAAATTTTGAAAAGAACAAGATCTTTTAGAAGTCATTTGGCCAATATTTTATTTAGATATTTTTAAAAAATCGTCATTTTCAATGTCTTACAAAAATTTGAATAACTTTTAAAATAATGAACGCTTTTTTAATGATCTTAAGCTTATTTTAAAGGTCATTTGCTACACTATAAGAATTACTCATAGGCATTAACGTGTAATTTTTTTCATAGAAAATGCAGGCCGTCAAACTTGGACCAAAAAAATTCAAAAAATTTGGAACAATTTTTCTGTACTAAAAACTATTTTAGAAAATATATAAAACATTATATTGTGTAGATTTTTCAAGAAAATTTAATAAAAAAATACGTTTGAATTTTAAAAATTATTTTTATGTAAATAAGAATGTTTCAAATTTTTTATATTTTTTTGGTTCAAGTTTTTATTTTAGAAGTTATTCAAATTTTTGTAAAACATTGAAAATGGCGATTTTTTAAAAATATCTAAATGAATTATTGGCCAAACGACTTCTGAAATATCTTCTTCTGTTCAAAATTTTATCATCTTTAAAAAAATGAGCAGAAAAAAATTTTAGTTTCAATAAATTTTATGTTTTAAAACGATTTTCATTCGACTGATAATGGGTGGTCTCTCAATTTTGACCGGTAGTGTAAAGTCACTTTTTAAAAATTCAAAATGGCGGATCCAATATGACGAAAAAATTTTCAAATTTATCCTATTCCCTTAAAACGTGTTACTCGGGGGCTTTTGGGGTCGCAGATTATGAATATAAAGTTACTTTGTAGAAATTGAAAATGATGAATCCAATATGGTGGACAAATTTTTAAATTTGATCAGATTTAATTAAAAAGTGTTACTCGGGGGTTTTTAGCGTATCTGATAACGAATTTAAAGTCACTTTTAAGAAATTCTAGCTTCATACTGTTCTATAATGTAAACAATTTGTTATTATTACAAACTTTAAGCGAAATGTATCAAAATTGGACATTTTTTTAGTCATATGGGATCCACTATTTTCAATTTGTAAATTGTGATTTCAGATTCGTAATCAGATACCTTAAAAAACCCCCGAGTAACACGTTTTAATTATATCTGATCAAATTAAAACATTTTTCCAACTTATTGGATCCGCCATTTTTATTTCTAAAAAGTGATTTCATATTTGTAATCTGTGGCCCCATAAGCTTCCGAGTAACACGTTTTAAGGGAATCGGATCAAATCTGAAAATTTTTTCCGCCATTTTTAATTTTTAATTTTTTAAAAGTGACTTCAGATTCGTAATCAGCGACCCTAAAAACCCCCGAGTAACAAGTTTTAATCGAATCTGTTCAAATTTGAATTTTGTCCGCCATATTGAATCCGCCATTTTGAATTTAAAAAAAACTTTAAATTTATATTCGGGGACCCTAAAAACTGTTAAAGAATGAGTTACAATATAATTTATCCCGTTTTTTGCTTTTAATTCATAAAAGTATTTTGAAATTTTTGGACCTTTTGACTTTTGACAGCTCTATTGGCATCGGAAATGAAAATTTGCAAAAAACGCCCATCGGCATCTCAAAGTACATGAATGTAGAAATCTTTTAAGCCCTAGAACGTTTATCAAAGCAATTTTTGTTTAGAGCTCTGTTCGTGTTGACGTGGAATTTCCCTTATTTATATCAAATATGCAATTATTTTTCATAATTAATTTTTTTAATTTAGACCAATATCTCTTTAATTGCGTCAAATAATTATTTATGTAGTCCTTATACCAAATTTATAATAAATAAATTAATGTTCTTCCATTTGCATACGTAAAAGTTATTGCATACGTATGTAAATTAGCACACTAAAAAATTATCTCATTCAAATAATTTTTTTTATCTATATATTTATTTGATTCAAATAACTTGAATTATGCGAATATACGAAACTTTTTTCTTAGAAAATGCAGGTTGGCTAACTTAGACCAAAAAAAATAAAAATTTTAAACAATCTTATAAACCCCTTCGCTGTTTGGAAAAATAATCATATGATTGGCCCAAAATGTTCAGAAAAATCTGGTAGATGAATTTTTATTAAACTTAGTATTCAAGGGTTTTTGGGGTCGCTGAATATAAATATGACGTCAAAAAAAATTCAAAATGGTGGATCCAATATATCGGACAAAATTTTTAAATTTTTAACAGATATTATGCACAAAAAAAACAAAGAACAGAAAGTGTAATGTAAAACCTTTGCAGCCTCCACGCGGCACATTCTGGGGTCATGATTTGTTTTATCAGCTAATGCAAAGGATATAGAATAGAGTACAAAATTTGATAAAAATCGGGATGAATTAAAAAAATTACGTCCCTCATTTTGAATTCATAATTTTTTTATTTTGAAAGACAAATTTAAATTCAGCGACCCAAAATATCCCTAGATACTGAAATTGATAAAAATCCAAATGAATTTTAAAAATTATGTCCACTATATTTTGAATTTTTGAAAATAAAGGTCAAATTTGAATTTAGGGACCCGAAAAACCCCTAGATACTGAAATTAATAGAAATCCAAATGAATTTCAAAAAGTATGTCCGCCAATTTAGATCCTGCATTTTGAAGTTTTAAAAATGATGGTCAAACTCGAATTTAGCGACCTGAAAAACCCTTAGGTACTGAAATTGATAAAAATCCAAATAAATTTCAAAAATGATGACCGCCATTTTGAATTTTTTAAAATTAAGGTCAAATTCGAATTCACCGACTCCAAAAACCCTTATACACTAAATGTGACTTAAATTAAAAATAAATTTTACTTGTTTTTAAATTGTTATATTATTTAAAAATAATAAATAATCATTTATTTATTACTTAATTTAGGATCATTGCAATCAATAGTGTGTTCATAATGATATAAAACAATTTATTTTATAATTTACATAAGAAATTGCATTTATTTTGCGCTAAGAAGTTTACTGCCCAACGGTCGTTAACAGGCAACGGGTTAACAGAAAAATAATTTTTTAAATTCAAACATATTTTTTTACTAAATTTTCTTAAAAAATCTACATCATATCATGTTTTATATTTTTTAAAGGATAGTTTTTTGTACAAAAAAATTATTTCAAATTAAAATTTTTGTGTATAACTTTGCCAACCTACAATCCCAGTAAACAAAAACTAATTAAAATAAATTAAAAAGAATTCACAAAGAGCTTTGTGACATCCTGCTTTGTGACAAATACGAATTGGAGCTATGTTGCAATTTTCCTGAATTCGTCAAACTGTATTGAAATTCCAAACCTTATATTCTTACTAATTCAATGGACAAATTTTGGGGCCTTTAATTTTTTTTAATTCGCCAGCACGAATTCAATGCATGCCTTGTTCATTTCTTTCGAATGCGAATTCGTTTGCACAAATTCAGGCAAATTGAATCAAATATACAAAAAGCTTGAATGAATCCCGCTTTCTACCAAAAATCTTAATTCATTTCAATCTGTTTAAATTAGTTTTTTTACTGGAATTTCTAAGAAAAAATTACACGTTAATGTCTACAAGTAATTCCCATTCTGTAGAAAATAACCTTTAAAGTAAGCTTAAGATCATTAAAAGTGTTCATGTTTTTAGAAGTTATTTAAATTTTTGTAAAACATTGACAATAATGATTTTTTAAAATATCTTACACAGAAATAGAATTGTTAAATCTCAATACTCAATAATCTAATTCTTTTAACTTACATTACAATTCAACACTTCTTATTTTGGAAATTTTGTATTGTAGAAAAATAATTTTTAGATTGTGTATGGATTAAGAAATTCAATTTTAAAGTTCTGAATGTTCTTCGCATGCTTTATAGTGATAGAACACTACTGCGCATGCGTTATAGCAATAGAACACTACTGCTCATGCGTAATAATGATAGAACACTACTGCGTATGCGTTATAGTGATAGACCACTTCTGCGTATGCCTGACATTCACAGAACACAACTGCGCATGCGTACCATTGATAGAACACTACTGCGCATGCCTGACATTGATATAATACTACTGCTCATGTCTGACATTTATAGAATACTACTGCGCATGTCTGACATTCACAGAACACTACTGCGCATGCGTACCATTGATAGAACACTACTGCGCATGCCTGACATTGATATAATACTACTGCTCATGTCTGACATTTATAGAATACTACTGCGCATGTCTGACATTCACAGAACACTACTGCGCATGCGTACCATTGATAGAATACTACTGCGCATGCGTATATATATGTACAATGAGTATGTATATGTGTCGTAGCCACATTGTGAAAAACCGCACTTCATGAAATGCCTAGACGTTTCATGAAGTGCAGGCACATTGTGAAAAAAATATTTACTTTACCATGTGTCCAATATTTTTGGACATTTCATGAAGTGCAACAGCCAATTATGCATTTTGTGAAACTTAATAAAATTTCACAATATGTCCAAATATAAAATGCATTTCATGAAATGCCCAAGTCGTTGAATGCCGATAATGAAGAAATTGTATGAACTTTCTTAGTATTATTTCTACGGTAAGTATAATCTCAAATTAAAATCTGATTCCCCACCTTAACCGATTAATTAGTCATTCATTTACAAATCAATGTCATTATCTGTCTATTAATGTAGTGTTGTTAGTACATTTGAAAAAGAAAGACTGATTATCTAATTTATATTTTTAAAAAAATGGAAAACGAATCTGTGACGCGCGTGGTAGTGAAATAGTGTCGACAAAGAATAAACTGTAAGTAATCTGTAAAACCATAATTTAAATATAAATAAAAGAAATTTAATTTTTTATAATTAAGAAAATTGAAATAAATTAAAAAAAATTTATATTAGATAATCAGTCTTTCTTTTTCAAATGTACCAACAACACTACATTAATAGACAGATAATGACATTGATTTGTAAATGAATGACTAATTAATCGGTTAAGGTGGGGAATCAGATTTTAATTTGAGATTATACATACCGTAGAAATAATACTAAGAAAGTTAATACAATTTCTTCATTATCGGCATTCAACGACTTGGGCATTTCATGAAATGCATTTTATATTTGGACGTATTGTGAAATTTTATTTAGTTTCACAAAATGCATAATTGGCTGTTGCACTTCATGAAATGTCCAAAAATATTGGACACATGGTGAAGTAAATATTTTTTTCACAATGTGCCTGCACTTCATGAAACGTCTAGGCATTTCATGAAGTGCGGTTTTTCACAATGTGGCTACGACATATATACGATACGATGAATAAATGATAAAAGTCGAACGACCGAACGATGAAGTACGGAGTTACACGACCGACGGACGACAAAACGACGACGAATATGTTAATATTATAGGAGATTTTTTCACAATGTGCCTGCACTTCATGAAACGTCTAGGCATTTCATGAAGTGCGGTTTTTCACAATGTGGCTACGACATATATACGATACGATGAATAAATGATAAAAGTCGAACGACCGAACGATGAAGTACGGAGTTACACGACCGACGGACGACAAAACGACGACGAATATGTTAATATTATAGGAGATTTATTTAGTTATTACTATTAAAACAAATTCTATTTGGAGTTAACTATAATATTTATAGAAATTTACAGTTATAGATATTAATAATCGTGAATAAATTTATAAATTTTGGTAAAACTGCAATAGAATATAATGCTTAAAAAATATAATATTCAATTTCAAAATTGTACTACTCTAAAATTATCATAAATTTAATGTTTTACTATCTGAAATTCAGGATTAATTTCTTATTCGTCTTGAAAAAGGATCAGGTGTAATTGATTTCTGAGTATCTTTTATGACTCCACAATATTTTACCTGCTATGTGAGAGATAAGAATAAGATATTTCTTGCTGATAAGGTTCACTTGACAGGTATAAGGTTTCCTTTGTGAAAATGACGTTGACTATAACTAAAATCCATTTTCACAACATGCTTTTTATAAGCTGTGGTATTAAGCTCATATATTGATACACTTTATCCTTATATATTATACTTTCTTTAAATCCTTTCAGAGTAAAAATAAAGTTTTTTTTATTAAGAGAATAAGAAATTTTATTTTATCGTCTAAACCAACTTCCGACTTCAGAATACTAGGAATGTGAATGTCATTACTTAACTAATATACACTGAGAGATCTTTTGGTCTGTATACTGCAAAACGAAGTACCTGAATTTCAAATACTTTGGTAGTAATTTTTAAGATATTTTGTTAATCACTTTTTTAGTTATATCTAAAATGTTTTACTTTAAGATGAAAAACTGGCATACGTTTGAAAATGTACGAAAATTTTTTCCGATCGACATGATAATTGTTGCCAAATTTGAAGACTGCTTGATAAACGCAATAACATTGAAAAAATTTTTTTTTCTATTCAAATAACCGATTAATTGACTATTATCAATTAAATATTTAATTGCATGAAATAATATTTATTGGAGTCAATTAAATGGTATTTGCTCCAAATACTAAAATTATTGGTTCAAATACTATTTAATTGACTCCAGTAAATATTATTTGATTCAAGTAAATATTTAATTGATAATATCGTCAAAAAAAATTCTTAAAAACATGTTTTTTTTCACCGTTTAGACCTTTTACTCCCCTTAAGAATAATTACATTTTTCGAGGAATTCTATTAAAATCCTTCCTTAAAAAAGACATAAAAATGTCGAAATAAATCGAAAGTCGAATTATGTGCACTTCTCTGATTGGCTGAATCAAAGTAGAGCGCCAATATTTTAATTTGGAGTGAATTTAACTTATTAAATAACCACGAAGTAGTATAAGGAGCTCCCACTTCATTAGGATTTAAAAAAAAATGGTAGCCAGATTTCTATTTCGGCTGTGTTGGGTTAGCGAAACTAGCGCTGCCTGTTGTGAAAAGTGCTGCAACTTAAGTGCTGCTACAAATGTCTGTTATTGTTTTGTGCCTTTTAAAGCTAAATCAGCTAGATAAAGTTAAAATTTTTCTGTTTAAGTTATTATAGTGCAATATTATATTTTAAAATTATAGGAAAAGTGCAATTATGTAAGTATTATTACGACAATAATTTTTCAGTAAAATTATTCTATTTTATGATTATTTGTCATCTTTTAAAATTACAATAAAAAATTTTGAATTGTCGGTTTAAAAAATCAGTTACGCAATTACTTTTGAATACAAATATTTGTTTGATAGTGGTAATTACTAATTAAAAGCGATATTATACTAAATGATTTTTTTTTAATATATACTTTTTTTCATAGAACTTTATTTTGAAATTTGGTGTTGACTTACAATAAATAACAAACTGATGAGAAAATAAGCTATCTTTTTCTTTACATGAATTAGAATGTTTTTTTTGCTGTCAATAATGATTTTTATTTAAAATTTTTTAAATGATAATTTTAAACATAATTTCAGGTCATTGAGTTCTTGTTGTGTGGCTGGTTGCAACTCATCATATACATAAAGTAAAAGAAATAAAGAATTTGATGAAAAATGTCATTTTTTTAAACCAAAAACGGTAAAATTTTTTGATAAATAAAATTCATCATTTCTATATACATTTGAACAAAGTTTTTAATTTTTTAGTGATATTTAAAATAATATTATTTAAAAATACATTATATTATTCTAATGTTAATTAAATATTATGTATATGTTATAGTTAAAGTCCGAAATTCAGGTAATGTGCACATTAACTAGTTAATCTGCGGATTACCTGATCAAATCCGCTAAAGTTCGAAAGGAAATTTTTGTTTCGAACATTAACTAGTTAATATCCAGATTAACTAGTTAATGCGAACATTACCGAATTTACTTTCGTTAAAGTGCGAAAAAATGATTTAATTGAAATAAAACATAAATTATTATTGCTTCAGAGTAAAATTTTTTATTGAATAACAAGTGTACAATATTGGAACTTTTTTAAAAATAAACTTATTACTTATATATTAAATAATTAATATAATAATTAATATCATTATTCAAATTGTTATTCAATTTTATTACTTTTTTTAAAAATAAACTTATTACTTATTATTGCAAGATAAAGAATTATGGCATTTGGAGTTACAGACCATATTATTTTTACGACAAGCACACCTACTGGTTCTGCATTTGGATTTGCAATCGCACTTTTTAAAAACCCTGACCAGAACCAAGAGATTGTTGTATTGCTGTTTGACGCAAAGAAATTTTAACATTAGGAACATCTTTTTCTGTGAGAAATATTTGTTTACAAACACTAAATTGCCCAGTTTGTAAAAGCCATCATCCGTCCTAATAAGTACAACAGCCAAAATGGAACGTGCATCCGTTTTTGCCCTGTCAACATCAGGTCAAAGTTCAATTGAAAATTTTCAATAGAATGTTTTCAATAGAACCATTAATTACTTACTTTGTCTCTTGCTAAATTGATAGACAGTGTCTCGAATTTCACGAAATCAACTTTTCGCACTTTAACGGTTTGATTCTCGTTAATGTTAGCATTACCTAGTTAATGTCCGAATTTCTCACTTTAACTGTGAATCTTAGGTAATCCGCAGATTAACTAGTTAATCTCCACATTAACGGATTTCGGACTTTAACTATAACATATATAATAATAACATAACATAACAGTTGTAATAATGTACTTAATTTCAATTTTATTTTTTATACAGTTGGATATTGCACAGATGTGGAAAAAAGCAATACCAAATGGTGAAAATCTAAAAGAAAAGTTTTCTGTTTGTGATCTTCATTTTGATCAAATTGATGTTATCACAGAGGACGTTATCAAACTTGCAAATGGAACAGAATTTCGTTCAAAACGAGCTCGAGCAACACTTCGGCCGAATGCTTTTCCTAAATATTTCCCACAAGTTAAAGAACATGATGTATGTGTCCCACCGCCTTCTATTCAAGTAGCCGTAGATGAAAGCTTTGGAAAAGAATCTAATTTTGGGAAAATTTACGAAAACGCAAAAAGCATTCCACTACCGTCTGCATATTGGTTTTTATCGCAATGTCCAGATTCCATTGCAATAAATAAGTGGCACGATAAAATGAAGCGTTCTTCTTTGAGAGTAGTGATAAATTGAATGAAAAAAGCCAATGTACATAATTCTACAAGCATAATTACTTGTATATTTAAAAAGATCTGTATTAAGTGTTAATTTCGCTTTCAGATTTACTTCGAAGAAAGAGAAGTGAAGTTGCCTGGAACTGACTACATTGACAATGTAAATGACGTGGTAAATATGCTAAATGAATTAGATAATCTCAACTCTTGCGCGAAGTGTGACCAACCGAGGTTAGTAAAATATCATACACGTTATAGCTCACGAAAGAATTTTTTATTAATTAATGCACATTATATTTACTTCATTGTATGAAACATTTTTATTTTCTTTTGACAGATCTAAAAATTGTGTAGGATTCGTTGTATTAAAAGAAAAAGGGACCAGAGGAAAGCAGGCAATCTTTTGTACGCCTTGTAAAAAATCATGGAATATATTACGTGGTAGAAAAAACATGAAGCATAAGAGTAAAGTTTTGAAAATGAGAAACGATGAATTAAATAAGAATATCAAAAAAATTGGCGATCTAATAATCGTTTGCAGAAAAAGGTAAAAATTTATAACAATGTTCATCATTTAATAAAAAAAAAATTAATAATTATTTTTATTAATTTAAAAAATATTAAATTTTAGGCTAAAAAAATGAAGGATGTATTACGAGAATTGCAGGAAAAATGTGCAGAAACAAGGGAGGAACATCTTTTCGAAGCAATTAATAATTTATCCTGCAGTAAAAAATTAGCTGTGCAAGCCTGCTTCAATTCGTCCAAGATTAAAGGACCACAAGGTGCAAGATACAATCGGCACTGGGTGTACGATTGTATTTTGTTGAGAATTAAGAGTAAGAAAGCTTACAAACATTTAAGAAGCCACAAAATTCTCTCCTTGCCGTCATTTCAAACTTTAGACCGATACATGAGAAGAATAAAAAGTTCTTATGGCTTTAATGAAAATGTTTTTGAAGCTCTGCAATTAAAAACTGAAGCAATGAATGCTACAGATGCCCATGGTGAGTATATGTGGCATTGCTGTTTACTAAATTTTTTATTACATTATTGCAAATAAAGCGAAGAAATCAATGCATTAAATTAAACATAATTTTTGTGGTTTAATATTTAAATGTGCTTTCATAGGTGCCATTCTAATAGATGAGGTAAAATTGTCGGTAGCACTAGCGTATAATCCTGTAAATATGCAATTTGAAGGTTTCACAAATTTAGGAGATTATACTCCTGAACATAAAAAATCTCAACTTGCGGATCATGCACTAGTCTTTATGTTCCAGTCATTTATGACTGGACAAGTCCAAACGTTGGGATGTTTTTTAAGTAAAGGATGTGCGTCTGGAACTGTGCTGCATAAATTATTAATTGAATGCATCGGGTTAGCAGAAAATACAGGTTTAAAAATTCATCTAATAACTTCGGATGGCGCCACGTGGAACCGAAAAATGTGGGATTTATTTGGTGTAAACGAAGAAAACGTTAGCGTACAACACATTTATGACGAAAATCGATGGCTATGGTTTATTTCAGATTTTCCACATCTAATAAAATGTCTGCGAAACTTCCTTATACAGCTGGGAATTCGAGAAGGACTTTGGGTGAAATTTTATAATATTTATAGGGTTGTCATAAGTCTCGAAATTAGGGAATTCAAAAGTACCTGAAAATCTTGGAAAATTCTTAGAATACGATAAAAAATATTGGAATTTTCCCTATTTTTTATTGGTTACATTTTTTATATAAAAAGATAAGAACTCAAAACATTCATTACCTGTAAATTAAATCTGTAATAATTTTTAATCTCGTAAGTCAGGAAAAAATTCCTTTTTACCTGAATAACTAGGGAAAATCTGAGAATTTCGGAATAGAAATATTGTGGCAACCCTCATTATTTAATCTATTAAGAAAGTGAGTATTTACTTTTAAAAATTGTCTAAACTTATTTGTAAATTATTTGTTCTTGTGCTTTTGACTCCAGATGGAATAATATCATTGCTGATATGGTATTCCTTACTGAAAGTGGAAGACACAACGTCATATAACATAAAATGTAACTACAAGTTCAAAATAGATCATCTTGAACAGAAATATTTTCAAAAAATGAACGTCGTAATGGCTTTTCAGGTAATTTAATAGAACTTATTTTCTACTTACGATATTGTCCTTTTATTAAAGCAAATTAATTTTTTTTAATGTACATTATAGTTTTTTGGAATCTCCGAGTTATTAGAACTATACAAAGACCGTCACGAAGAACTTGAAGAATGCGAAGAAGTTAAAAACTTTTGCCAAAGAATTAAAAATCTTATTACTGCTATGAATAGCCGAACACCATTAACATCTATGGCTCCTGGAAACGAAGCCTTTATGGTACAATAACATGTTAATAACAAATAGGTTTAGTAATTATTTTAATCTGAAAATTCTATTAAGTGTAATAAATTTCCATACAGGTAGTGGAAAGTTTTTTAACTTAATTGAAAAAATGGAAAAAGGAGTCTGATTTGAAAAATTATAAATTTATTCCGGAGCCAACTTATTATGGTTTGATAATTTCTTTGCAAGCTACATTAGAGGTCTGCAATTATTTAGTGAAGAATTGCGATTTTAAATACTTGCTAACGGCTCGACTTAATCAAGACGCTTTAGAAGTATATTTCCATTTATACCTTTACAATTTTGTAAATTTTTTTTACAAAAAATTAATATTTAATTATTAATCGTTACAGCGATTTTTTGGTATGATGAGGGAAAGCTGTGGTGCAAATGATCATCCCGATGCAAATTTGTTTCTACAGATGTATCGATTAATCTCCACCTACTCAATTTCTCGACCACCGAAGGGATCAAACATCAACAGTTCGGAAATTTTAGATGTGTTGCTTAGCATTGACACTATAGAAAATAAAAACGAAAAAAAGAACAGTGGGAAAATCAATTGGACACAATTTTGGACAAGGGAAATGAACATATTCTTTCTAACAATGAAGATGTTAACAAAGAACACGATTATCCTTGGTCACAGCCATCAACATATGCGATATCTTACATGGCTGGACATGTTGCCAGAAAAGCAATGATGCGTTTTTTTAAATATGTTACAGGAAAAAGTCAAGCATCATGTGAAGAGTGTGCAATGGGGTTCCACACAGCCAAACTTGACCAGTAGAGTGCAGCACCACTATAAGATTTTATGGCGCAAAATTCTAAATGTGATTTGTTGCATAATATTAATTAAACAATATTTTTGTTCATGTAAATGAAGAATAAAATCATTAGATCAGAAATATTGGTTATAATAAAATGCGAAAAACTATTTAAAGATGTTAAGAGATTCAAAATTAAAATGTGTTTACAATATTTTTAATGACAGGCAACATAACCTCAATTTTTTTATCTATACTTTTACGATACTGTGACTTGCAAAACCGTCTTTTTTCCTGTGATACAAATTCCTCGCTCAAGTACCCTTATGAAAAAAAAGTACTGGATGAAGTATTAATACAAGTACTGAAAGAAGTATTGGCCGAAGTATTAGATCAAGTACTGGAATAAGTATTGAAAGAAGTATATAATTAAGTACTGAAAACCCAGTACTAAATTCGCCTTTAGAAGGAATAAAAAAAATTAATATTAACAATTTAACAAGTAATATATATATATATATATATATATATATATACTTTTGTGAATTTTATTAATGAACCAATAAACAAACAATTAAAAAATTGTAATATTTTTACATTTATTCAATTTTTAACAAAAAAGTAAAAACATTATGTACACAATTAGGAAATCTGATATTAAAATAATTTTTTTAACAAAATAAATTAACACTTAACTCATCATTTTTCAAAGCTAGTGACGTATTTTCTGTACATAGATTGTTGTTTTGAAAGTTTATGCAAACTTTTAAAATGTTCAAACGTTGATTTTAAATTAAAAAATATATTTTTGGTAAAATTTTTTACTGACGGCTTGTAAAAGGTAATGCAAAGTTACAGTGAACTTTTTGAAAAATTGAGAAATAAAAATTATGTTTAAGATAATTCTGGTTCTCTACGTATATACCTTTTATAAACTGAAAGTCATATTACAATTTAGTAAGTTATTTTTCTATTAATTTACTTTTAAAACTTTACCACGATCTATTAATTTGAAAATATAGAAAGGTTGCTTTTTTTGTCTTTGCTTTAAGAGTAAACAATGAATTTGCAAAATTTATTATTTCACTCAGTCTGTCTCAATGTGGTTTACTAAAGGTTCAATATAAACTTCAGTTTCATTATAACGAACGTTACCACATTTAGTCTTAATTAAAAGAAGGGGACATGAAATAATGTTGTTGGTTTCTTTTGCGATACATGAAAAATAATTAGAAGAAACGTTGCCAACCTTACATAAAATTTTGTCTTGTTTTTCTAATTCCTTGCCGAGCAAAACATGTTTGTATTCATCGCTTGCAGTAAGTTTTACAATTATCAAATCAGAAATACTCATGAAACGACCGTATGTCGTTTCAATTGTACAATTGTTTCTCTTCATTATTCTACTATTGTTAGATGTATGATAAAGTACATTTTTATAAATAAAGCGTGTAAATGATTGAGCTTTAGGATCAATTTTTTCAGCAAGAGCTTCTTCTATTACGAACTTTTCTGTTAGAGTTAAATTTACACATTTTGGAGATCCAAATATTCTTAAATAATCGCCATAATAAATACATTTCTTAATTGTACACTCCTTCATCAATGTGCGAAATAATTTTTTCCCCCTTTTACTACAATTTTCTTTAGAAAATATTTCTGAAGCAGAATGTATAAAGCTTAATCTCGAGTAAAACTTACATATTTGTTCAGGGATGAATTGAGTTCCATGAAACAACTTTTTTAACACACCATTGAAGTGCTCAAATGGGAATGTCGACCAAGCCCAAAGAGCACCAAAACTGAGTACGGCTTGAGGAATGTGTAAAAGAATATGCACATTGTATTTCATATATTCTCTACCGTAAAGAAGTTCAATATTGTACACAAATGTGCAAAGTGCTTTTCTAGCTTCAACGAATTCAGCTTCAGTGATCTTTGACTTGCAAAAAATGGTTATTGAATAGACAAAGAGAAACCAATGTTCAAAATATTTTGGAAGCATATTTCCATGAAAGCAAGGTAACGAGTAATACAAAAGGAAAGTTCTCAATTCCGAAGCTTTCCATTTATTAAGATTTTGCAAGAAACGTGGAGTTCTCGTAACCTCACTTGGGGGTTTCATGTCTAACAATTTCTGGTCAATAAGATTGCTTATTTTGATTGATTCATTTGCTTTTCCACTCAAAGACCATTTTTCTTTAGAGTTATTGGAACTAAAAAGCGAAGTAAGTAATAATTGGGTAACCCCTTCTAAAACTGAATGTAAATATTCAGGAGGAAATGATTTAATGATGTGAAATAAAGGTATAAGACTTACAACAGAATGTCCTTTGACACCATGAATAGGCTCATTTCCATTTGCTCTTTCGGCATCTCTATTGTGCTGTTGCAAGGTACGTAATTTTTTCATATGTCCGCAATAGACACGCGAAAATCCTCGTTCTACAGGTACTCTTTTTCCTCTGTGAAGACAATAAGGACAACCGAATTTCCCATTATATTGTTTCGTGTTTTATATTCCAGGACGTGCACCAGAATCTACGGGAGAAACTAGAGTGTGTACTTTAATTAATATGGGTTCATTGCTAAGAAACGTAGTTGATGTAAATCCATTATCATGTAAATGAATAAGTTCATTTACAAATGGTCGAAGAAACAAATTCATGGGTGGCTTTGTTTTACCAAACCACAAACCACATAGAAGCATATTGTTTTTTCTTAGCCGATAGGGTAATTCATTAACCGTCACTAAAATGGGCCATACGGACCGAATGGATGAGTTAGATACAGCTATTCCATCAGTATTCCACTGAATTGTTATATCATTCGCAGAGATTACATTTTTTTCAATTAAGCGTAGGTATTCTTTACTATTTACAATGTCACTTTCGTCACAGTTTTTTCTGTTTTTTTTTGCTTTACCTGATCTTCTAGTGGTAAATAAAAAAAGTAATTTTTGTTTTTCTTTAAATTTTTCTTATTATATTCTACTTTGCAAGTATTGCATTCTGCTCTGTTAATGTTTTCAAAATTAATTAAAACTAAACATTTCGGACAGAAATAATGAGCAATCACTTTTGGCTCAGGACATGGCTTTAAAAAACTATACTTGCTGCCATGTAAAACACTTGGAAGACGACAATCCACTAAATTTATGGAAGTTTGTAAGGCTACATCTGGTAAATTATGACGTAGGGCTTGGGCTAGAATAAGAAGATGAGATTCTTCTTTGCTGAGATCACAGTCATTATAGGTAGGATTTTTATCCTGCAAAAAAATAATATTTATTAATAAAAAATGTGCAACATTCTGGTTGATGCACTTTAGCTGACAAAAGTAATATTATTTGCTCTTGGATCAAGCAAAATTTTTTAAATATATTTGCTCATTTAACATCTAAAACCTGTAATTTTTT
Organism: Leptopilina heterotoma; assembly: GCF_015476425.1. Lineage (NCBI taxonomy): Eukaryota > Metazoa > Arthropoda > Insecta > Hymenoptera > Figitidae > Leptopilina > Leptopilina heterotoma. Next base: position 1,206,793 of record NW_025110845.1, read on the forward strand.
GTGGATCTTTTTTATTAAAGAATTTACTGTTAAAATCTGATATTTTCATATTAAATAACAAATTGCTATATATTTAGACAACATTGCCTAGTGATATTTTTATTATAATACAATTTTATAATTATTACCTATAATATTTATATATAAGCACACAGAATATTTAAAAATAACTTTTGCTTATCCAAGCGCATAATCAAACAGTTGTAGAAGTAAAATAAATTAAAGTGAAAATTTCTTTTTCTTTAACTAACCTCGTTATCTGTAGAGCCACTGTTTTTTGATGAATAGTCTAAGTAGTGAAAATCATTTTCGTCGTGACATACTTGAAATACTTTACTATCTTCGTCAGAATCACTACTGTCAATTTCTGTTTCTTCTTCGGATTCGTCCAATTCGCTTGTACTGCCGAGTTCATCACTTTCTTTAGACGTGTCTAGATAGGTTTCTGATTCTTCACTAGAACTTTCTTCATGCTGCGTATCTTGTCGATAAATACGATCTGTTTCAATAAGATTTTCTAATTCCATGGCTTCGACAAAGTCTCCACAATTGTCCTCTTCTATTTGTTCAACAATATTATCTGCTGCGTCATTTTCAATCGTTTCTTCCGCCTAATTTTAAATTTGACATTAGCGTAATTCGGATTACTTACTTAAGGTCCGTCCATGTTTGCGTAAAAGCATCGGCGAAAAGCTGAAGTGAATCGAAAAGAAATTCTTATTTATAAGTATTTACTTTATTCACATGATTTTCGCTAATGCTTTTACGCTGTGAGGGAATGGGCTTTTCATGTTGGAATTTTTTCTCATTCTAGATATAACTAACTTTTATATAGTCAGACTATGTCTAAAATTTTCTGGCATGTAGGTTATTTATTTTCAATTAAAGAAAAATTGAAAAAATGGTTCTTTAACTACTAAAGTTAATGTTCGTGGAAATATAAAGATATTTTTTATTGAAATAGGAGGTTTTAAAAACAAGTTAAATTGCGATTTGTTTCGCTTCGTGTGGAAACTTTAATATTTCGATGTAATAAAGAGTTTCAAATCTTCGACAAATTTATTAAAAATAATTTTTTGTGAGCGTTAAGTGTACACAGTGAGTCAGGTAATATTGAACTACACAAACTAAGCCCCTGGATTCTATAACAGCCGCTACGTGCGGTCCGGAAGGGATAATGCCAGTCAGGTAGCAGTGAACGGCCCAAAGACGCTCAATGCTACCTGACTGGTATTACCTCTTGCAACCACGCGCTCATTCCCTTATGCTATGGAGCCCCTATACTATTGTTTTTGATTTCAGATAATTAGAAATTAGGTTATAATCCACAAGGTTTTTGAAACCGGAGAATTGAAAAATAAATTTCTTTTCAAGTCAATTCATTTATTTTTATATTTATATCATATATTTATTTATTTTCTGTAGAAATTATTAAGCCAGTTGCAAATCACTTTAAAAATATTTTAAATGTATTTCTTTAATTTGACTAACCTCGCTTTCCTCTGAATCTGTTAGAACCTGCAGTCGATTTTATAAATTACGGGTAACCTCCGCACGTGCAATGTTTTTATTTTGTCTAGAACGTAAAGTAGATGCTGGTATCGTCTCCAAATCATCCTTTAAATATCGCTTATAAGTAGATTCGTCATCTCCCATTTTTAGACACTTGCTGTAATATTCATAAATATTCATAAATATGCAAGTTGTATACAGCACGTGTATACATTAAACTTTTTGAGGTTATATTTGTTATTTCCGGCAATATATTATTAAAATACAAGAAAATTTTAAATACAAATTATAATTAACTGTTTAAAAGTCAATATAAATACTTACTAGCAACCATAACGTATACTTTGAAGTAAATATAAACAAGAAAATAATAAACTTGCACTATTTGCATCGAACTGTCTATGAAAACTCTGAAATTGGCGGAAGTGGTTTTTTTTAAAATCATTTTCAGTAGAGCACTGATATTGAGACAAGCAACTTTTGCGCGCAGTCCGCAGATGCGTAATATATTCTATCTCTTTTTTCCGTGGTGTAGAGCAATGACGCGGAACATACGTAATATACGTAAAGAACTACATGTAATGTACCTGAGGTATATTATGTACCCAACTCTGGCATCTTGCCATCTCTCGCATGACGATTTCTAAAAATTCAAACATTGAGTGCACGTGTGCTGTGTAGGTTTAATATTGAAAGCCGAAATGAATGACTCAGAGTGTTTGTTAATTAATTTTCATAACGAAAAAGATTCCATTGCAGTTGGGTTTAGATACTGGATGGATGAACCGGTAACCAACAATGAACTAGAAGAAATCATAGAAATGAAGCGGACAGTTTTAATGAAGTGGCCAAATTGCAATATCGAACCGGCGTCAAAAATGTTGAAAAAAGTTTCTTTATGCAAGTGGAAAAAGTGTGTCGGTACAATTCTTGCTGCGGGCAGTAAGTACATATATTTTTAGTTTCTCTAAGTGTAAAATTTCAGTTTTGTTTTTTAAATTCAGAGACTATTTATTTGCGAAATTTGGCAAACATTTTATCTTTCTATAATCAGAACACGTGGTGAGATGTAGAATTTTTTTTAACCATTCTCAGTTCTTTAGAATTCAAAAACCAATAAAAGGGCAAAGCTAGGAGAAACTAATTCGAATCAAAGGGATGACTTTTCTGATGAATTACAAATTTCGAAGTTAAGACCAGTACAAGTATGCATATATATTACATTTTCCTGTAACGTAATATGTGAATGATCTTTATCTAAAAGAAATTTAACTTCTTAGTTTTCAGAGAATTTTTTAAAATATCTTGATCTATGTGAGAATTTTAACATAAATCTTCTTTTTTGGGTGACAGTATTAATGTTTTAATGATATGTACGTACTATAATTTTTTTTAACAGATGAGTGAAGACGAATTATCCGACTCATCTGTTGATGAAAAAGAAAATAGAGGAAACGTAGAGAGATTACTAAAAAGAATTAAGGAACTTGAAGATGAAAAATTAAAGATGAAAAGCCTCTTGAAAGAAAACGAAGGTAAAAAAGTTAAATATTTTTTTTAATGGAAGTTACTATTTTCTTAACTAAAAATTACAAGTAATTTTTTCATCCGTAGATAAAAATTCAACAGAAACTACAGATTCTCCTAACGATGTCGATCCAAATACTAATACATCAGATTCTTCTAATTCATCTCCTAGTGATAGTACTCTAGCTAAAATAATTGATGAGGACATTGATAAAGAGGTAAGTTCAGGGTGGCCACATGTCAGTAATGTCAGTAAAGTCAGGGAAATGTCAGGGGAAAAAATTTTGTCAGTAAAGTCAGAAAAATGTCAGGGGAAAAAATATTGTCAGTAAAGTCAGGGAAATGTCAGGGAAAAAAATTTTTTGCCAGTAAAGTCAGGGAAATGTTATGAAAAAATTTTTTGGGAGAGAAATTAAGAAAATTGAGAGTTTTTCATATTTTTATATAAAAAGAATTTTGTCAGGGAAAGTAATTTTTATGTCAGTAAATTGTCAGGGAAATTGATAAACTGAAACTTGTGACCACCCTGAAGTCGTTGGGTATTTCTATTAACTATAGTTAATTAAACCATTAGTATTTATATACTTTAAAGATGTAAAATCAAGATGAAATATATTTTCACTTTATCACGAAACGTTAAAATCGATTTTATTTAAATTATTAATGTTATGGTTTGAATTCCAATTTTCAAATTTGATCTCAGTCACCGTTAATAAAACTCTAGAACTTCTAATCTGCTAGTTTTATTTTGGATTCCAAACTTAAAGTCTGATTTATTGACGACAAAAACCCAGCTACAGACAATTTTGTAGCAATGTTCTAAAAATTAACATTTTTTGTGTGATATACAAAAAAAAGTTTAATTCAATAAATTTGTTTGCAATTTTTTCAATCATCATGTTCAATAAAGAATTTAATTTTTACTGTTTCTCCTTATAGATAAAAAAGCTATTATAAACTTCATTTATTAACAACGTGTTATTATATTGTAAAACAAGATAATTATCTTTTATTAATTTTTTAAATAAAATTATAATAATATAATATTTTATTGAAAATTGTATAAACCTTTTCAGATCGAATTAGGAAGCAGTAGTCAAAATACAGTACTTCTAGATGGAACTATTAATTTGAATGACTTATATGAAGAACATGAACAAGTAAGTTATCGCAATTTAGTTTTTCTTCTTATAAAGTTCAATCGTGGTCATTTATGCCTTCTCTTTTTTGTCATCGCCTTACACACATGTTACCATGAAAACGCTTGGAAAATTAAGGGCAGAAAACAGAAGACTATTTGACTACTATGCAGTTTTATAATTACGTTTTTAATAATCCATTGCATATAATATTTTTTGCAAATAGATGAAAAGTACAGCAAGCGTTGGGGTTATTGTTGATGCATTATTTCCTGTTGTGAACAATAATCATAATCAACCTACGTCTCGAGAAACTCCTTATAAGGTGGGAGAACAGTTAAGTGCAACAGGCGTTGAGGATATTGTTGATGCAGTAGTTCCCCTTGTGAACAATAATCGTAATCAACATATCTCTCAAGAAACTACTAATAAGGAGGGGGAACAGTTAAATACAGCAGGCTCTGAGATTATTGTTGATGAAGTAGGTCCTGTTGTGGGCATTGATCGTAATCGACCTGTGTCTCGAGAAATTACTTATAAGAAAGGAGACATACCATTATCAAAACAAAAAGTAATTAACGTGTGATTTTTAAAAAATTGGAGTACTTAAATTTCTTGAGACCTCATTAATTATTTAATTGACTAAATTTTAATATATTTACAATAAACTCTCTATAGATATATTGTTTTTGCAGCATAAAACCATTACTTTTGGAGGAAGAGAATATAGCTAAAATAAAATAGCTTGTTGTAATCGAAACAGCTTATCAAAATTTACAACTGAGCTGACATCAATTGTCATTGACCGCCAAGAATTGTCTGAAAGCAGCTTAACAGGAAAAGTAAGCAATTTTCAAAAAAACAATCCAAATGCGATTGCCAAAAAACAACTCTGCCCACAAAGAGTACAAGATATGCTAGGTAACATTTTTATTTTATTTTACTACCCTCTTATTTATTAAATTTAATTCTACGTAAATCAAATCAAATTATTTTTTTGTTCCTATAATAAATTTTTGTATTAAAACTAATCTTTTTTCTTTTCAGATTATGTTATTTCCATATTTGGAGACACTAATGATAACAGAATTTTGTTTCGAGGTGCGCTGCGTAAAAAATTAAACAATTCTAAATAGTAAAACGATTAAAAAATCAAAACTTTCATTAAAAGTTTTCTATTTTCTTTTATAATATTTTATATTATTATTTTAAAACTTAAAGAGTTCTTTACAAAAGGTGCAAATTAACAATAATTAAGCACAACAAATATGTTTAAAACTTTCCCAAAAATTCTGGGCTGTGTTATGTAAGATTGATGAAATTAAGGAATTTCATATTTAATTGTTTTAATTTTTGTGAAAAATTTAATAAAAATATTACAATTTTTTAATTGTTTGTTTATTGGTTCATTAATAAAATTCACAAAAGTATATATATATATATTACTTGTTGAATTGTTAATATTAATTTTTTTTATTCCTTCTAAAGGCGAATTTAGTACTGGGTTTTCAGTACTTAATCATATACTTCTTTCAATACTTATTCCAGTACTTGATCTAATACTTCGGCCAATACTTCTTTCAGTACTTGTATTAATACTTCATCCAGTACTTTTTTTCATAAGGGACATTAATTGAAATTTTCTTAAAATTAATACAAGTTTTAAATAATGTTATTTAAAATTCTTATAAAATTGTAAATTTTAATTCAATTGTTGAAAAATTCGAGGAAAGATTTGAATTTTTAAATAATTTTCTTAAAAAATAATAAAACAAGTTGTTCATTTCATGATCATTTATCTTCCTCAATATAATATATGCCAATTGTTTAATTTTTTATTTTACAATAATTATTTTAAAGTGTTAAGATGAAATTTCAAAAAATACAAAATTTCTTTTTTTTTGTGAAAAATAAAAATATTGATTAATTCTATAAATATTGATAAAATATATACTTTATATACATAAATCGATTTGTTTTCATGACAGAAATGCAATTTTGACAAGAATTTTAAGGAAGGAGTCACGAGTTTAAGTCAAAAATCCACTAAAATTTATTAACTAAAAAAATCACGTTTTTTTCAATTTACGTGAAAACGAAAAATTATATAAAAAATTTTCATTTGAAAAAAAGTTTCGCCTTGAAATTCTGTACAAGAAACAATAATTTAAAATTAATTTTGAACAACTTCAAAATTTTATCTCCAGGGGCCAACTTATTTGCCGTGTGTTCGCGCGTGTGCCCTAATCAATCAATTTCCAAATAAACTGTTCTACCCTTTTTAATTATTTGAGACATTTTTTTTGTCACAAAATTGTACATAATTTTATTATTTATAAAAATAAATTAATTTTTGCGAAGAATTTGTTTGAAAATCCTAATTAAATTCTTTGTAAAATTTCTTTCAATTATTTTAAAATAATGGAGTTTCTGTAACAATGTTCATTCATAATTTTCAAAGTAATTGAATTTTATGAACAATTTCTTTCAAGTTGTTAAAATAATCGTGTTTCTTAATAACTGAAATTTAAATTTCATTATTGAATTTTATTAAAATTTTTAGAAAATAATTTAATTCTTATAATTTTTTATGATTTTTTTAAATAATTTAATTCAATTCAAGGAATTTTATTACAATATATGAAATAATTAAATTCTTTCGAGCAAATGATACTATATAAACGATTTTGACAATAATTGAATTCTTTCAAAAAGTCTCGTAAAGTTTTTTTGAAAATAATGTAGTTTTTGGAATAATTTTAAGTGGACATTTTGAAAATAATTAATTTAAACAAACTTCTTAAAAAATAATTGAAATGTTTCGAAGAATTTATTAAAATTATAGAAATTTTTTTTTTAGAAATTTTTTTTGAAATAATTTTATAACGAATTAAGAAAAAAAATTGAATACTTTATTATCATTATTGTTATTATTATTTTATTTTAATTGAATTTTTGCAAAGATTTTACCACTTCAAAAATATTTTTAATTATTTCGAAGGATTTATTAAAGTTTTAGAAAATTAATGAATTCTTTCGTGAAATTTTATTGGAAATAATTAAATTTTTGTAACAAATTTTACTATTTATAAAAATAATTTAATTCTTCTAAAGAATGTTATTATTTAAAAAAAATAATTAAATTCTTGCGAAGAATTATTTTAAAATTTTTGAAAATTTAAAGAATAGTAATGAATTATTGCTAGTTATTGTTAAATTATCAATTTCATTTTCAGAAACAAACTCTGCAGCCGTCAATTAATCATTACAACATTTTAACCAGAAGCATGAAAAATATGCTTCAAAAGTATATTTCCAGGGGGGTAATTATGATGTTTACGGCGCAAAAAAAACAGAGAAAAAGGCCTTAGTTTTTAACAAAACACGTTTTTGCAAATCAATGCAAGGTACTATTTTTTCCGAAATAAATCCATTACATTTTATTTAATTCTTTTCTTCGTAAACTTTTAATATTTATTCTTATTTCAGCTGTTATACATAAGCACAGTCCAGTCAGTGAATTTTTGAAAGATTTGGGTTCAACTATTTCAAATGCCAAAGACTGGGAGGGGCACAGGGCATTGAGGACTAAAAACCCAACAAAAAGTATGAAAGATCCAATTAATGTGGATGAAGAGGACCACTATTAAATTTTATTTTAAATAAGTTAAAAGAAATATAGAAAATAAAAAGATATGAAAAATAATATTCTTATAATAAAAATTATTATATAATAATTGTGATATTTTTTTATAAACAAATTGAATAAAAATTCAAAATAAATAAGTATTCAGAAAAAATTTTGCTTTTATTATTATTATTATTTAAAATTAAAATATTGAAATCGAACCTAAAATTTTAAATTTTAGCACTGCTAATTAGACCTGATTAGCTCGTCCAGTCTGGACCAACGCGTGGTTCGATCGTCACTGATCTGATTAGCTCATGATCAGACGATCTCTTCAGCTTCCCGTTAGCTAATAGACGGTCTTTCTAGCTCCTTACTAGAACCCAACATTTTTTCTACACGGGTATTGGAACATTTTTTTGGAACTTTTGACTCCCTACAGGGTGAGAAATCTGTTAGGATTAATGCTCGAAACTTTTCATATACTTGTTCCATAGATTCTTTGATGCTAATATCCTAACAGAGAGCCTATTTATTGCTCGAGTCCGCCTGAATATTAGGCGGACTGTACCAATCTACGATAACCCGGAGCGCGCTCCGTTCATCGCAGTAGAGCAAGGACGTAGAATTTTGCTCTAAAAAATTTTTCAGCCTATTTTTGAATACCTGAACTGACAATTTATGCAAAAAAGAAAAAACCGATGGTTTTCAGCCGCCTAATGTGGTTTCCCCCCTTAAAACTATATTGTATCAAAAGAGAATCAGTTCCCAATCTTACTGCTTTGTTCGGAGTAGTTTCTTTAAAAAATAAGTTTGTATTTGTTTCAGATTTAAAAAAAAAATTAAACCCCATACATTAATTTCATAGGATATAATATTTATGACAAAACTTTGAAATAGTTTTTTATAGGTTTCCCAAGAATCCGCCTTCAAATTGTGTGTATTCTTTTTAAGCAAGCCAAGATATAACCAAATTTGACGAGCTATTTATTTTACTATCAGTAGTAGGAAATGTAATTGTGTTTAAGAAGACAAGACCAACATATCTGAACTCTCTTACCAATTCAATCAAATAAAAAATTTATATTTTCATATAAATGAATTGAAAATTATTTAACTTTCTGTGATGGAAACCCAGAAGTAATATCCTAACACTTGTTCTTAGCACAATAGAAGTTTTTGGAATTTTTTTGAACTAAGTCTAAATTTTTATTTTCGTTCATGTAAATCTATTCATTAAGTAAATAAAGTTATGCAACATTGATTTTTTCGTAGTTTATTGAAAATTAATACATTTCGAAAATCGCTAATCATGTTATAATAGTGCGTAGATATCTCATTATTATTTTCTTTTTATGATGACAATGAGCATTGAAATGCGTAACGACGACGACGACGACGATGATGATGATGACGACAATACGATAATTGGTAATGAAAATATTCAAAGTTGATTGTAATTTAGGGACGAATGTCATGTAGTGGTAATTAAAGGTTTGTACCGGAAATATGATGTTTTCAATGCATCCATATACTTTATGTCGGATAGTATACAATATAAGCAGCATTGCGAAGTTAACTGACGATAAAACATGAAGTGTCCACCATCAATCTTGCGCAAGGAGTTACGAAGCTGCCGCTGTAATTTGAAAACAATGCATTATTTCACTAGGAGAAAATAAATTTTGCGAAAAATATTGTCTTAAAAATGTTTTATTCTTGTACTTTTATACTATAAATTGCTTAACGTTTTATTTTATCTAAGTCTTTTTCTTATTTCCATTTTTCTTATTCTAATAATTCAGATTAATTAAAAAATAATTAATACTTTTATCTAATATTATTATTTTACTTTATGAATCATTAATTTAAAATAGGATATGAAAAAGAAGCTGAAATTAAGTAAACAGATTATTTTCTAACCAAATAAACTGAGTGATCAAATGTACATTTTTATCAACTAATATTGATTTCCAGATAGCATAAAAATTTTCAGCAAATTTGCAATGACATTTTAATTAATTAGATCTCGATCAGATTATGCATTTAATGATCTTGAATATTCAACTGTTATAATATAAAAATACAAATATAGGAAAAAATTAGAAAAATAAATAATAACTCTTATATTAAAAGTGAATATTGTGAAAAGAAAGGAGATGTATTACGTGTAGAATTTTTTCCCTTGGTTATAAAGAGTTCCTTGAGAGGGGCGCAAATTAATTTCACGCACCTTCAACAGACGCAGGTTCAGGAGCAGGTCCCTGAGGATCTTCCGCGGGAGCGGCTTCTGCAGGAGGAGCGCCAGCTGCAGGTGCTGGTGTTTCTGCAGGTGGCGCTCCTTCCGTTGGAGCTGCTGCTGGTGCTGCTCCTTCTGCAGGAGGTGCCCCTTCCGCGGGTGGCGCTCCTGTAAATTTATTTTCTTTAGCAAAATTAAATAATCCCTGATAATTCCTCAATATTTTGTCATTGATTACAGACTCAAAATATCTATTAATTTGTTGTATTTTTTAGGCTCCATTATTTACTTACTGAAAATAAATAATTTATTTATAGCTTGCATTATTTATTTCTAATGGACTAGTGAATAAATAAATGTATATGATTATATATTTCTACACTGAGAAAACAATATATTTGAACTAACCCTTTGCGTCACAGTGTCACCTATTCTTTCGCAGCTTTTTCAATTTCTATTTCACATTTATGAATGAATTCGTTTGAAATTCGTTACTTGGGAGTTTTTAGGGTCACTGAATACCAATCTGTGGTTAGTTATTACAAATTCAAAATGGTGAATTCAATATGGCGGACATAAAAAATTAAAAATCGAATAAATTCACTTGAAATTCGTTATTCCTTGGTTTTAGGGTCGCTGAATACGAAAATGAAAATAGATTTTGATGATTCAAAACGGTTGAATAAAAATGAAAAGATGCTTATATATAAGTCATGTACTAGACAATCTGTATCTATTTTCAAGTGAATTCAGTCGATTTTTAATTTTTATGTCCATATGTCCACCATATTTGATCTGACATTTTGAATTTTTTAAAAATAAGTACAGATTCGTATTCAGCAACCCTAAAAACCTCCGAGTAAAAAATTTTAACCCAATTCAGTGGTTTCTTTTTATGTTCTCCATATTGGATTCGCCATTTAAAATTTTTAAAAACTGACCCTAGATTCGTATTTAGCGACCCCAAAAACCCCAAAGTAATTATTTTTAAGTGAATTCAGTCGATTTTAAACTTTCATGTCTGACATATTGAATCCGCCATTTTGAATTTTTAAAAATTGACCCCATATTCGTATTCAGCGACATCAAAAAACCCCAAGTAAAGATTTTTAAGCGAATTCAGTAAAAAGAAAAATGCGTGACTCAAAGAGTTAAACAAACTAGTCTTTATTATACAGTCAACCAAAAATTTTGTTTGAATTAAAGAATAATTTTGATTCAATACATAATAAGGTTAATTCAATAAAAATTATATTTAATTCAAAAATATTTTTTTAGTTTTGCTATACTTATTTTTGGATTAAAAAACATTTTTTTCTCAGGATATTATAAATTTTATTATGTGTCATTCCATTATATTTCAATCAAAGTCGTTGCCTACTAATTTAAGAAAATTTTAATACTTTTCAGGAATGATTTTAAAGAAAATCATGGTTGAAAGAAAATCAAAGTGAAAAATCGAATCCAAACATGTTATTTTATTTTTTAACGATTAATGCCCTTTGAATTTTAAACATGGACCGACCTTGACTGTAAGGACCAATCTGAACTACAATTTTTTTTTAAATCTTTATAACTTTTTCATTTTAAAACCAATCAACTTGCTTTGCACAGAAAAGATGTTCCTATTAAACAGGACTTTTCAACCATATACTTCAATTGTTCAAATTCATTTTTAAAAAACTATGTTCCCCTACATATATGAAGTCCTAGAAGCTCTCACTTTTTCATGTAATAGAAAATATTTAAAAAAACACCTACTTAAGGGGTTACACCACCCTGAACGCCTGAACTTTTTTTTTAAGTGCTCCCATTTGCTCAAAAAATTTTTTCTTTATAAACGGCTACGTCATGTCATAGAGAATGTTATTGAGCAGTTGTGTACAAAATTTAAAGAGAATCGGTTGAGTAGTTTTTGAGAAATCATGTACACCGTTCCGAAAAATGTAGTTTCGAAAAAACGCCATATCTTCGCCATTTTTGAATATTTTTTCATTTTTCAAAATTTTTTTTACAGTTAAATATATGTATTTTTATACTATAATTAGTAAAAAATTGTATTTTTAATAGTTTTGTCAAAATTTATTTTTGAAATACCTTCCAATTTTCAGGCGTTCAGGGTGGTGTAACCCCTTAATTTACTACAAAATGTAAAAGAAATTATTGAAATTTATTAAAAATAACTTCATAAAAATAAAATCAATCTTGATAAAATTAAGAGAAATGTTATTTAAAACGTAAACACATGGATCTCTAGACCAATTAATGCAAAAATTTGCTTTAAAATGTTATTTTTCATTGAATAAAAATTTTTGTATTTTTCGAGAAAAAAAGACAATGGAATACAAATTATTATAAAAAAATGAATACCTAAATTTATATTTTTGTATTTAAACATTCAATTTTTTGATAATAATTTTCTTCTGCCATATTAATTTGTATTCGATTGTCTTTTTTTCTAGAAAAATATCAAACTTTTTATGAGGGATAGCAACCGTAACCAATAACCGAAAAAACAGAAATTTTTAAAAAATCAAAAACCAGAAACCGAAACCGTAAAAAAAATTATCTAAAACTGAAAGCTGAAACCCGTATTATAAAAATTTAAAACCCTTTATTTGAAAACCTTAATTCCGTTTTTTCGGTTTTTATCAAAATATTGTACTTATTCGGCAAAACAAATTGTTTCCTGCAAAAGATTAATATTAAATTTCAGTATACAATAATTATTATTTTTATTTTAAAAATTCTACATTTTATTCGACTGTTAAGAGTTTTATAAAATATAAAATAAATTTATAAATAAATTATGAGTAATTATTACACATATTTCGTTCTAAATAATTAAAATGCATTTTTTTAGTCCAAATTTTTCCTGAAGCGATTTTCAATCGAAAATATAGTTTTAATGAAACAAAAACCAAAAGATTTTGTTTTTTTTTGTTTAAACAATCATAACTTTTAATCCTTAAGTCAAAAGTTAAATTTTTTTGCAGATTCTTTTGCAAAGTTTTTTTAGCCCACCATCTTTGAAAATGGTAAGTGCAAATGTGAAGCGAAAGAAACGGACTTTTGGGACTAAATGGGTTAATACATATGTATCAAATTCAATTAAAGTTGGCTAGTTTTTACTTGCTCTTAATTCATTTAATTAATGAAAATTTAATATTTTATTATAAAAATGCTGAGGTTATACATGGTGTAAAAAATAAAACAAAAAATTACAAAATTGAACGCAAATGAAAAATGTTTTAAATTGTCTTACTGTAATGTCTTTTCAATTTTACTTTAAGGAAATTGTTGGCTGCTGTGTGATTTGATCATGAAAATATGTGAGCCTGACAACTGAGGACCTCTACATTTAATTTTGTAAATTTTCGCACTTTTCGTGGACAAGGTGAAAGACTAAATTTTCCGGAGAATGAGTCAGTTGATCGTTGACAATAAAATAGTAAACACGTATTCTTATGTAATTGAAAGTATATTTAAAGTAATTTTTATTAAATGTGACAATGTTAACCAGCAAATGTGTTTACGTTTTTTTTATACCCTAATTAACGCGTCTAAATTCTTGCTATTATTAAGAATAATTTTTTCATTATCAAAATTCGAAAACGCGTCTCAACATGGTCCTTCGAGCCGGATAGGTTTGCCAACGAAAGAGTGGTGAAATATGCGGTGAATTGAATTTATACCAAGGAATATTAATGTGCAGTTATGAAACACTGTGTTATCTTAACAAATGGTGATGAACGACAGTAGAATCTGGTGTTAACAATTGGATTAATATCGCATCGGACGCTACGAACTTTCAATCACATGTCTCTTGAATTGGAATAAGAGAAATTATCAACTTGGGCCAGCTACGAGAACTCAGAAATTATCATAAGGCGGAATGCAGTGCAGAAGCATCTGATCATTTCGAATATCTATTCATCAGGATTCGGAGTTTGGGAATTTGGCGGGCAGAATTTGGCGCGAAAAGCTGAGCGTCGCTTCGAGGTATTTTCATTCTACATCTTCAAGGTGACCATCGCATCAAATTGTAAGCGTCTGTTTATTTAATCAAAATTGTAAATATCATCCATTCAGATTTTCTTTCGTATTTAAAAATTTAATTTTTGAAATTTAATTATCGAGTATCATTGGCTCATTGTAAATATTTAATTTAGTTGTAAATTAATTATTGATAATCATGGATAGCGAAATTGATGCTTATCGACAAAGCCGCACAAATTGTAAAAGTAGACTAACAAAGTTTAAAACCTTTTTGGATAAATGTTCATTAGAAAATACGGCTGTCGAGGAGATCGTATTTAAAAGGGGAAGCCGCGCAAGTAATCGAGAGCATCGAGACCTCCAGCGACAATTATGTCGAAGCGTGGAACCTTCTTAATGAAAGATACAGTAATGAAAGAGTGATCATTCAGAATCACATTCAAGCAATTTTTGATTTACCGGTTATTAGTCGCGAGTCAGTCGCGGGTTTACGTGGCTTTTATGACGGAATAGTCCGGCATATGCGCGCGCTGAAGGTCTTGAAAGAGCCCACTGTTCACTGGGACACTCCCATGCTTTGCCTGCTAACGGCGAAATTAGATAGAGATTCTCGACGCGAGTGGGAGAAGAAAGTAAGCAGAAATAAAATGCCCAAATATGATAAATTTTTAGAATTCTTACGCGAACGATGTCAACTACTAGAAGCAATACACGCTGGCTGTGGTGAAGCTAATAAATCGAATACAAGGTCTAGAAATCAATCGCAAACAACTAATGATAGAAAAACGATAGGAAAATCATTTTTAAACACACAGCCGGGTTACTCTTGTTATAATTGTAAAGATAATCACATAATTAATAAATGCCCTGAATTTTTGAATATGTCAATAAATGATAGAAAAGAGTTAGTCAAAAAGTTAGGACTTTGTTATAATTGTATAAAAAAATCATAGGATCAGCGAGTGTAAATCCGGTAGTTGTTTTAAATGTCATAAAAGGCATCACACTTTATTGCACAAAGAAACTGTAGAAGTTAACGTAGAAATAAATGAAAAAAGTGAAGAACCTGTAAGCCTATCAAAAAATCTTCACATTTGTAATGCCTCTGCAGTGATGTTATCCACGGCGATAGTAGACATGTTTGATAGTGAAGGAAAAAAACATGAATGTCGCGTGTTATTAGATAGCGGTTCTCAGCCAAATATTATCACTTCTAAATTTGCGAAATTATTA
The DNA here is from genome assembly GCF_015476425.1 of Leptopilina heterotoma. Classification (NCBI taxonomy): domain Eukaryota; kingdom Metazoa; phylum Arthropoda; class Insecta; order Hymenoptera; family Figitidae; genus Leptopilina; species Leptopilina heterotoma. The sequence continues at coordinate 1,222,070 of NW_025110845.1, forward strand.
AATTTAAAAATAAAGAAAACTAACGCGGCTATTCAAGCAGTAAACAATCAAGAAGTTAATAGTTTAGAATTGGTATCCGCGAAATTCCAATCTAAGCACAGTAATTATTTTGCAAATTTATCGTTTCTTGTTTTACCTCACATCACAACCAATTTTATGATCTCTTGTGCAGTGACAAAATTCCGTTAACCCTCCCACGAACTCATCTGCAAAAAACGAAGATTGGATGGATTGTCACTGGCAAGTTGATCAACAAGCAACCGACGAACCAATTTTCTTGCAATCTCATCAGGGATCAACTGCATCAGGAATTAGAGAAATTTTGGGAAATTGAGGAGCTGGTGGAGGAGCGACATCTTTCTCAAGAAGAGGAGGCATGCGAACAACACTTCAGACAGAACGTGCAGCGTGAGGCATCGGGACAATACGTTGTCCAAGGATCATCGTATGAGACTGCTCGTCGACGATTCTTTTCTTTGGAAAGGAAGCTGGAAAAGGATTCAACGTTACGAGAAATGTATCATGCATTCATGCGTGAATACCTGGAATTAAATCATATGGAAGAAGTGACCTTGAACGAGAGAGACGGATATTTCATTCCTTATCATGCGATTCTAAAAGAGAAGAGTTTGACTACGAGATTGCGAGCGGTGTTCAATGCCTCATTGAAGACGAATTCGGGTGTGTCCTTGAACGAGGTGATGATGGTGGGGCCGACTATTCAGGATGGAGTAATGGAACTGATGCTTCGCTTCAGATTACCTGTGATTGCCCTGGGAGCGGACATCGAAAAAATGTATCGACAGTTTCTGATCCATCCTGATGATCGAAAATATCAAAAAATATTTTGGCGATTTAATTCAAATGAGCCACTGAAGATCTATCAGTTGAGAACGATCACGTATGGCACCGCTTCAGCCCCGTTTCTGGCGACGAGATGCTTGGCGCAGTTAGCAGAAGATGAAGGAGCAGCGTTTCCGGAAGCAGCAACAGCATTGAGAAACGACTTCTACGTTGACGATGCAATGACTGGAAGAGATACCTATGAGGAAGCTGATCTTCTGATCAAGGAGTTGATCAGCTTGACATCCAAGGCTGGTCTGCGACTGTGCAAATGGGTTTCCAACGATGCTCGACTTACAAGTTCAATGGCTGATAGCTTGAGCAATCTACGCAAAAAATTGGACGATGATCATACCACCACGAAGACTCTGGGCATTGTCTGGGATGCTGCGACGGATGAACTCGGATTTGAAGTTGAGCTGAAACAAGAATCGGAATTGATCACCAAGCAATCCATTTTGTCAGAGACTGCACAGTTCTACGATCCTCAAGGGTGGATAGCACCAGTGATCATCTTAGCAAAGATGGAAATGCAAGAACTCTGGAAGCTGAAGTCCGGATGGGATGATCCAGTGCCAGAGGAAATGGAGCAAAACTGGCGACTGTTTCGTGATCAACTGAAGCTGGTCAACGAGTAGCTAATTCCAAGATTAGCCAAGCTTAGAAACTCGCAGGAACTGCAGCTGCACGGCTTTTCTGATGCCAGTCAGCGTGCATATGGCGCGTGCATTTACCTGAGATCAACGAGTGGAGAGGAGTATCACTCATTGTTACTGTGTGCGAAGTCAAGGGTAGCTCCAGTCAAAATCATTTCCTTACCAAGGCTGGAACTATGTGCGGCAGTTTTACTCGTAAAATTGTTCAAGACAGTACAAAAAGCTCTCAAGGTCAAATTCAGCAAAGTGACTTTCTGGTCCGACTCAACGATCGTTCTTTATTGGATCAACAAGCCACCGTACAAACTGGAGACCTTCGAAGCAAACCGAATAGCCGAGATACAAAGTATAACGAAGCCTGACGATTGGAGACACGTTCCAACATCTGAGAATCCTGCGGATGTGATTTCCAGAGGTCAACTGCCAGCGGAGTTTCCGGAAAACCAATTATGGAAACATGGACCGACCTGATTGAAAAAGGAATAGGAAAATTGGCCTCCAAGATTCCAAGCAGTGCAAGGAGATCATGAGGAATCATCAAGGGTCCAAGTGTTGACTCACAAGATCAATGAACCCTGGAATTTGTGGAATCGTTATTCATCAGTGAAGATGCTCGTTCGAGTGCTGGCGTGGTGGATCCGATTTGTCAAAGAGAAAGAAAAAGGGAACGAGTAGCAGGGGAATTATCCATAGATGAACTACGATCAGCGGAGTTGATCATGATCAAAAATTTGCAACGAGAAAAATTTCCTGAGGAAGTAAGGGCTCTCTCCTTGAACAAGCCAGTACCGAAAAGTTCCAAGGTCGCGCGCCTGAGCCCTGTGATGAAGGATGGTGTCCTGAGAGTGGGGGGTCGACTGCAACATGCTGACATTGACAAAAACCAAATGCATCCCATCCTTATCCCTAAACTGCATCCTGTGACTGCCTTATTGATTCGTGATGCCCATATTAATATGAAACATGTAGGAATCAATGCGACATTGTATAATCTACGACAAAATTATTGGATCGTCGACGTTAGAGTAGCAGTTAGTCAGGTGGTGACGTCTTGCGTGACGTGTCGTCGAGTAAAGCCTAAAGAAGTAGCATATGTTATGGGGAATCTCCCTAAGGTGAGAGTTTCTGCTGCGAGACCGTTTGAGAGGGTGGGGGTGGATTATTGCGGTCATTTCTTTATTAAGGAAAAAAGAAGTCGAAATAGAGCAAAATTAAAGGTGTACGCCGCGGTGTTTGTTTGCATGGCCACTAAAGCGTTCCACATTAAGTTAGTGGAAAATTTGACAACCGAAGCGTTCCTCGGATGTTTGCGCAGATTTTTTGCGAGGCGTGGAAAAGCAAAGGCCTTGTATTCGGATAACGGTACGAACTTTGTGGGCGCAAATAATGACCTTAAGGACCTTCACGATTTTTTAAACTTAGAAAAGGGAAATGTAAAAATTCAGCGAGAATTATCTAACGAATTAATCGAATGGAATTTTAATCTTCCCCGAACCCCGCACTTCGGCGGACTGTGGGAAGCTGCGGTGAAGGCCTTAAAGCATCATTTGAGACGAGTTGTTGGCGATACATTGTTATCGTATGAAAATTTGAACACACTTATGTGCGAAATTGAGGCGTTGTTAAATTCGCGCCCATTGACACCAATGTCTTCGGACTCCGCGGATTTAAATGTGTTGACCCCGGGACATTTTTTAATTGGACAATCTCTGTTAACAATTCCTTCTACTGACCTTTCCACGGTACCTATCAATCGTTTGAGTGTGTGGCAACACATTCAAAAAATCAAAGGAGATCTGTGGAAACGTTGGACGAAGGAATATCTTAGCGAACTAAATTCAAAAAGTAAATGGATTGCGGGAGAAGAAAATATAAAGGTGGGAACGTTGGTCACAATAAGGGATGATAATAGTCCACCGATGCGTTGGTGCATGGGCCGAATCGTGGAAACAATTCCAGGCGACGATGGAATTGTGAGAGTTAAAAGGTTCGAAACTGTAAAGGTAAAAAAAAAAAAGGTAAACTTAAAAAAAACAAAAAAAAAAAAAAAAGGTAAAAAAAAAAAAAAAAATAAAAGTAAAAAAATAAAATAAAATAAAAGTAAAAGGTAAACTTGTAAAGGTTCGAACTGTGAATGGAATAATCGAGAGAGGAGTGAAACGAATTGCACCACTTCCTGTTGAAAATTAATTGTGAATTAAAAATGTTGACCTGTCAAAGGGGGGAGGATGTGTGATTTGATCATGAAAATATGTGAGCCTGACAACTGAGGACCTCTACATTTAATTTTGTAAATTTTCGCACTTTTCGTGGACAAGGTGAAAGACTAAATTTTCCGGAGAATGAGTCAGTTGATCGTTGACGATAAAATAGTAAACACGTATTCTTATGTAATTGAAAGTATATTTAAAGTAATTTTTATTAAATGTGACAATGTTAACCAGCAAATGTGTTTACGTTTTTTTTCATACCCTAATTAACGCGTCTAAGTTTTTTTGCTTTTAAAAACAATTTTTTCATTATCAAAATTCGAAGACGCGTTTCAACAGCTGCGATTCAAGGTTTCATTTGAAACCAAAAAGAAAAATATTGCACCTCTTGTTTTTCTTTTATTTATAATCAAAGATAGACAAAAACATGCTTTTTTGACTTTTTAACACTATTTTTCTCAAAAAATTGACGTGCTAGAGCATTTTTCTTTGCAAATTCGTAATCAGTGTGGAAAAATCTATATCAAAAGTGACCAAAATTATTCAAGTGGAAAACTCAGTTCCGGGCAGTGTAATTATTCTTTCAAATTTTATAAGTTTTTAAATAACTAGTCGACAACGACTTTAGTCGAAATATAATGGAGTGACTCTTATAATTGATATTTTTTGAATAAATAATAGAAAAATATATTGACCTTCTGCCGGTGGTGCTCCTTCTGCAGGAGGTGCTCCTTCAGCCGGTGGTGCTCCTTCAGCTGGTGAAGCAGATTCTGCAGGTGCGGCACCCTCTGCTGGAGGTGCTCCTGAAAGATATGTATTTTCGAATATACACAACCTCTACCTTTTTTATTTTTAACTAATTAATTAGTAATTAATTTTATTAAAATTTTTTTTTAATGAAATAAAACAATGTATAAACCTTCAGCTGGTGGTGCACCTTCAGTTGGTGGCGCTCCTTCGGCAGGCGGCGCTGCCTCAGCGGGTGGCGCTTCTCCTTCCGATGGAGCTGCGTCTGCAGGAGGCGCTATAAACCATATTTATTATTTATTAAATAAATACTTTAGAATGTATTTTTCCATTATATATTATGTTACATAATAATTCACCTTCTGGCGGTTCAGGTGTGGGCGTTGGTGTTGGTTCAACAGCTGGTGGTTCAGGAGTGGGCGTTGGTGCCGGCGATGGCGTTGGAGTTGGTTCTCGTGGCGCAGGCGATGGTGTTGGTGCGGGAGATGGCGTTGGCGTTGGTTCTCGTGGCGCCGGGGATGGTGTAGGTGTTGGCGTCGGAAGCTCAACTGATGGTGGCGGCTCCAACTTTTTGACAATTTTTAATCATTGTCCAGCCAAAGATTTCTTTATAAAATTTTCAAAGAAACAAAAATCCCTCACAATCATTCCCCGATTCTTTTAACTTTTTATATTTATAACAAAAATACACAAATCCGGAATTGTGTCATTCCAGCTCTGTTGGAGAATTGAGAACAATGACAACTTTAAGAGTGGGGAAGAGCGAATCTTCACTGGCGCACTCATTTTACGCTTACTTCAATTCTCCAATATAAACAGAACCGCAAACTGAAATGACGCCAGTCCCGAACACTTTATAAATAATTATAAATAAAATAACGATTTAATAAATGATAGTACAACATTAAAAGCAATATTTATGCAAATTATAGTTAAATGTAAAAATGAAACTGAAATAAAAAATTGTAACTTTGGTCCCAAATTGCTCGACACTTTTAATTATTTGAAAACGGAATATATTTTGATACCTGTTCGCTATTATTTTAAGTATCACGACAAATATAAATTATCAATTTTCTAAAAGTGAAAAATTCATACGCAAAAATGAAATTATATTACCATAATTATAAAGTCTGGGAATATTTTTCAATTTTTATTTTATATGATCATGCGGGGTGATCTTAGGAACTTCTGCTTATTTCACATTTTCACATCAATTTTACATACTTGTTTCGCGTGATCTCATATTATTATGATGATTCTGTGGTTTCAATATGCGTGTAACCACAACCATCAGGTCGTAAAATGTATCCGGTCAGAAATGTTTGTCATTAAATTAGAATTTCAAATTAATTCAAAATATTATATATAAAGTTATAAAATATACCTGTATTTTTTTCATTGCAATTTAAATACTAATTCATATAAAATTTTATATTTATTTACACAATTATTGTGCAAATTGTATAATTATTTTATTAATTATGAATTAAATTTTTTTTTTTACTAATAAGAAAATCATTAAATTTAATACAATATTAAAATAGTTGGATAAATAAAACTGTAGACTGAATCTATTTCAAATCAGGCAAGTCGACTAACTTCAAGTTATAGATTTACCTGTCGTTAAAATATATTATTCTACATGAAAAATAAGGAGACACGTATGTTTTTATTTTTCAAAAAAGATTCAGTCTGTACAATGTTTTTGAAAAATGTACCCAATTAAGTAGTGGGAAAGAATAAAAAAATTATTTCTCAAAATTCTTGAAAACTGCTATATATATATGCGCGTGAAAAAAATTACAGAAGTTATTGGAAGGAATAAATATTCTTAATTTAGAAAAATTTTTTGCCTTTTTCTTTTTTACGTGTTTTTCTCAACTCTCGCAGAAAACACATTAGCGTAAGAATTATCGAACTTTTATTCAAATGAAAATTTTTAGACCATTTTCGCTGTGGTTTCAATTGCAAAGTTTTGACTCTTTAATGGCTCAAGGAAGGCGTATTTTAACTACAATTTAAATATTCATTAGAAATTCTCATATCAAGTCAAGTACATTTAGAATTTTTTTCTTTTCCTCTTTTAGATAATATTAATTTTTATGTCTCAATTATGAATTTTTTTCAAATTAATTCAACTCTAATGTTATCTTTTTAAATTATTGTATATCTATAAATATTTCAATAAAAAATGATATTTTCCCATGAGCATAAAATTTTAAATAAAATTCAAAATTTCTCATTGTATGAAAAAAAAATTTTTTTTTAACAATATATATGAATACACGTTTCATTCTATATCGCATTTAGGAAAATTATTGAAATTCATATTTAATAAAAAAACGTGACGAGCATATTTATAACGGAACCAAAGAACTTTATATATTATTTGGATGTCGAAACTCATCATCAAAGTGAATACGCTTTAAAATGTGATTGAATAACGAACTTATTCTAAATTCGAACAATTTTCATCATGATTTAACTCGATATGTAATAGATAAAGTTTTATTTGAATGAAAATTCAAAAAGCGACATGTATTGATATGTACCTACCATCATCAATTTCGTTATTTCCTGAAATTCACAAGTTTCTCTAATATTTATTATAACTTCAGATGCATGCGCACATGGGGTTGAAATCTATAAGTTTCTAAAAATTAATTCACTGAAACACATTCATTTTTAAATAATACGAAAATGGTTTGTGGACAGGGTAAAACGGCTAACACTTAAAGGTTCGTTCTTTTCAAATTGGAAAAATAAATTTCCAGACTTTTAACGAGGGTACGGAATCCTCGGTTATAGTATGAGTTCTACTCGCACTTGTCCGGTTTTAATTAATTAATTAATTTTTAAAAACTAATTTTAATAACTTTTAAAAGCAAAATACAAGTCACTAATTGAATTTAATTGCAAATAGTAAATTGATCCAAATTTTTCGTGTCAATTTGATACTTTTAAGAAAACTGTGTTAAGCGTGGCTATGAAGAAAACATGATATATTTTATTCTGTTTTTGTGTCAGCTATTTTCGAATAAGAAACTAAATCGAAAAGTTTTCTTTTAATTTAATGTAATTAAATGTAATTAAACTGTGACTTTCGTTGAATGTTTTTGAACTTTTCTATGTCTTTTCTTTCTTTCTTCTTCTGATTTGGTAAAAGAATTTAATTTTTCAAGATTCAGGAAAATGCTTTTTGTACATTTTTCATAATATTTCTTCGTCACAGGAAGCTTTGTTTTGGTAAAACTTTTCAATTATGATTTATTTATTAATTTTGATGTTTTTCGACCTCAGGAATTCAAAAATCGTGATTTTAAAAAATATTCTGAATGTTTGTGTGTTTATTTAAACATTACATTATGACATATATCTCCGAAGCTATATACCTAATTTTAAAATAATTTATAAATAATTTTTAAAAAATAAATACATTTATAAATAATTTGATATCATTTCGTAGTTTTTTAAGACGCATCTGTTGACCTATTAGCGAATATTCTGCTGTAATTTTATTCAAAGTTATAAAAGTTTTAAAAATAGATGATTTTGAAAATAGTAACTTTTTGTCAGTTTTGTAGTGTCTTATAGTCTAAAGCTTTAAATTGTTGCATATATTCGTTTATTTTATTAGTAGAGTTTCATAAGTTGCATTTTTTATTCTACTACAAAACATTCTATTGCTATTTCGATTAAAGAAGTTTAAATAATTAAAAATTTTGAAAATCGTAATTTTTGATTTTTTTTATTGTTGGGGGATAAATTTTAATGTGTTTTATTGAGTTGTGAACTTGTGATTTCTACTTTTTATTATTTGGGTAGGTACATATTTAATATTTATACATATAATACTTTGATCCTTAAGAGGAAGCATTGCATTCATAAAATGAACACAAATATTATTGTAATACACCATAAACTTGGTTGCGATTTGAATTTTGCAGTTGTTCATATGAATTGATTTTAATGTGTATCAGAAAGAATATGTTTCTATAATTTATTATATAAATCATAATTTAATTTTTTATCATTTCATAGTTTAGGCGAAAAAATCCAAATTGTTTTTTTAAAATTTGTAAGACATTTTTAAATTTATCATATTTATTATTATAATTATCTCGACGTTTCGATGGTAGCCACCATCCTTTTCAAGAGAAGATATTATAAAAATTAATTTTAATTATAATTTACAATAATTGAAAATTTCTTTCTATAACAGAAATGTGAGAATACATAATTATATGTATTGGTATCTTTGATCATGTTTTGATTTAAACGTTATTTATAATATTTCTAATCTTGATAGCCTTTTCTTAAATTGTATTTTAGTTCTTACCCGTTTACATTACATTAAAATCGAATCATTTTTTAAAAAAATTTTAAAAAGCGATATGACAAAAAATTTGGATCATATGTAAATTATGTATAAACAAATAAATTTGTTGATTTTAAATTTTCTTTCATGAAAATTAATGTTTTTGTTTTTCTAGAAAATACTATTAATATTAATATTTTAATTATTTACATAAGTATTAATTAATTCTTTTTTTAAAGGTCTGCATTCTGTTGGATAAACCACCTTAATTTATTATTTAATTACTTGCTTTGTTCTAAACTATCAACTCGTATTGAACCCTTGATCGTTTAATTTCTATTGCTAACAATAAGTTTTTGAATTTTCCAGGACATTGTCTTTTTGTGATTAAAATATTTTCTCTGAGTTTAGAGAATCATTTTTATCATATTCAGACTATAATTTTAATTTTTGCTATTTTTAAATGCAACCTCATTATAACTTTATTGATTAATTAAAAGTTATTTTTATTCAAGATTTACACTATGAATATGGATGTATATTTCTGAAATATGTCGCTAGTAATTTATTAAATAAATAATTATTCCACTTCCAATATACTTTGTACTTAACAAAAATGATTAGTTATAAAATACTTCTATTTAAAGTTTATTAAGCGATGAATTCAGTTTTGCATGAAAATTAATGTTTTGTTAATTGTGAAAAAAGTTATAAATGTTGTACATCACTTTGAACCTTTTCGACCACAATTCTTATATTTATGATTTTTCTTTAACAAGACAATTGACACATTAAAATAGCTTATGAGAAATCAAAGTTCAAATTATTTATTTTAAGAGATACTAAACTATTGTGCTTCGTACCTTAAAAAAACCTTTTGTAATTTAGATTACACGTATTTAGAAAATTAAAAAAAGAACCGTAATACGAGTGATACGCCACAAAAATGAAATAAAAGTAATTTAAAAAGTACTTACATATATTTTCATTGGTACCGTTTAACATCTAATAAATGTGTTCCGAGAAAAAATAAATAATTACGAAAATATATAAAAAATACTAATTACAGTCAACAGTAATTGAACATAATTGACCTCGTAATTGACCGTAATATTTGATACAGAAATCCACGTTCTTTACAATTAACTTATGATTAAATTAATGCTTTCAATAGATTTTTACTTCAATAAGCAACCACCTTTTTAATGCCTTATGATACAAGTTCAAATAATCTGTATTCTTTTAATATTTATTTAAATTCTTGAAAATTTTCTTTATTGTATATTTGATTTGTCCACTTAAAATGTAAAAGCTTGATACTTAAAGATTATATGAATAAAAGTTTCAATACTCAGAAAAAATTGTTTTTACTTTTGCATAATGAAATATTAAAAATATTTAACATTCCATTATGGCATAACTCTGAAAAGAATTATGATCTTATATATATAAAATATATTGTAGAATTAAGAACATTATTTTGAATATTGATAAAATATTCGAGGAATTTATATATTCATTGAACATTAAGAACAATCGTGCAGGAAAATGGATTACACTGATGGTAAAAATTAACACAAAGGTTTTTGATTATAATGAAGTATTTAATTTATAATATATCTTAAATAATATTTCTTTTGTTTTTGTTGTTGTCAAATATAAATATCGCGAGACAATGTTACATCGATGGTTAGTTAATCTGGGACTGATTGAACGAGCAAAAAACTAAAGATCCTAATTTTTAAATTGACAAAAGTATACAAAAAAAAGATATGCAAAATCTACTTTTCCTTTCTTTACACAAATAGAAAAATAATCTTAAAAAGGAAACATTTACATGTTCTTTTTTTAAAGAAATACAAATTTTCATAATAGATAGCAAAAAGAAAGAGAAACGGAAATTTCAAAAACTTGGTTATTGACAAATAAAGAAAAATTTTGAGGAGAAAGAATAAAATATTAATTGACGAATATTACAACAGTCATGGTTTAAAATTTTTTAAATACATAAATATAAAGGATGTGTCAGAAGAATGTTACACAAAGAAAAAAAAGAAAGATTTGCGGTAAACTCTTCATCAAGAAAAACAAGGCGTTGTTTCGATCATTGGAAGGAAGTTTGACGTAAAGTTTCTCTCGGGGGGGGGAGAATGGTTCTCTCATGCCTCAACCTCCTCTTCCTTTACCTTCTTGTCTTCGCCCTTCTTCGACCAGTCAGGTTTCTTCTGCAAGGTGACAGAAAAACAAACTTTTAGTACACTTCCCTTTCAAGTTTCTTCGCTTGGATTGCGCGCCAATGCGGGGATGTTAAAACGCTCTCAAGCATATTAAACGGATTCGGGAATACAGGGAAATATATATCTACATATGTAAACTTTATTACCCTTTACGAAAACCAAATGTTTCTTTTAAAATAAAATCAAAACAAAGAAAATTGAAAAAAACATTTTCAATTTATTTATTTATTCCAAATAATAGAAATGTTCTAAGACAAAAACTGTTTTAACAAATATGGAAAAAATATAAAATAAAATATTTTTTCTGCATTAAAAAAAAATTGAATTATAAATAATATATTTTAGACAAAATTTTAAGTGAATATTTTAACAAAAAATATTTAAAAGTTACATTAAAATATTCTATAATTTAGGAGTTAAAATTTTCCATTGAAAAAATTCTAAATAAGGTCCTAATGACAGGGCTCGAACCAGTGAAAGTATTTAAAAATACGGAATTTACGGACCAAACATGAAAAATTAGGGACCATTTACAGAACAATTATACTGACAAAAATATAAGCAATCCGAGTCAAATAAGAGATAACATTTTACTTAAAACTACAAATAAAATTTTTCATAATTCTATAAAACATGAAGATATCGATTTCTCCGAGTCTTTGACTGGGAGTGATCTATTTCTTCACGTTTTATAATAATATTAAAGAATTTTTTACTAAAATTCTTCTTTAAATCGATTATTTTTAATAATTTTCGAAAAAGTTCTTTGACAATTTTCAAATTCATTTCTTTACAATATTCAATTTTACTAAATTTCAATTATTCGTAAATTCTTCAATTAAATATATATTAGAAAATAAAAACTTCAAATAGTATAAAAAAAAATCCGCAATTAAACTTTCTCAAAAAAAATTAATTCCACAGAATTGTTAGTTAAAAATGTGAAAAATTTAAATCTTCAAAGATTTTAATATGAAACCTTTTCAAAATTCAATTATTTCTAAAAATTTACGCTCTAATGCTTTTAATATTCAATTATAATCTAAAATTTCAACTAAAGTCCATTTTAAAATTAATTTTTATGAGAAAATTCTACTAGAATTCAATTATTTAAATACAAAAAAACCATTTATTGAATAATTGCATGTTTCTCAAAATAGAATTCTCATAAAGAATTTTTAATAAATTTTTAAATAATTTAATTTTTTTGACAGATTTTAATAAAATTTTTAAGAACAATTACATTTTTTCGAAGAATTCGATTAAAATTGTATTAAAAATAATTAAAATTCTGAAATAAGTTTTATTATTTATCAAAATAATTGAATTTCTAATAAGAATTTTATTATTTACCAAAATAATTGAATCCCTGTAAAAATTTTATTATTTATAAAAATAATTGAATGACTGCGAAGAAATTTATAGAAAACATTGTAAATAATGAAATTCCTGTGAAATTTTTATTATTTTTTGGAAATAGTGAAATGTTTGTGAAGAATTTTATAAAATTGTTTTTTAAATAATTGAATTTTTTTGGAAAATTTTATTAGAATAGTCGATGCCTATTAAAAATCATTAAATTGAGGAAAATTTTTGAAAATAATTGAAATTTTGACAAGAATTTTATTAAAATTTTTGAAAATAATTGAATTTCAGAGAAGAATTTAATTATTTCTAAAGATAATTGAAATTTTGACAAGAATTTTATTAAAATTTTTGAAAACAATTGAATTTTTGCAAAGAATTTTATTATTTGAAAAGATAATAATTGAAATTTTGACGAGAACATTAAAAAAAAAATAATTCTACAGAATTGTTAGTTGAATAGTATGAAAAATTCAGATTTTCCAAGATTTTAATTTGAAACCTTTTCAAAATTCAATTTTTTCTAAAAATTCATGCTCCCATGCTTTTAATATTCAATTATTATCTAAAATTTAAAAAAAATTAATTTTCAAATCAGTTTTGATTAGAAAATTCTACGAGAATTCAATTATTTAAATAGGGTAACTGCACCAATTGCCGAGGGTGCTCCAATTGTCGAGGATAATAATTTTCTTTTTTAGATAAATAGTATAATATATAATGTTTAAGAACAAAAAAAATTTCTAAATAATCTTTGTATTTTCAACTGTATATTTATATATACAAATTTCGTAGCGATTCTACTAAAATAATTATTTAATTAATATTATAATTCACTGCTGTGAAATTTACACGAATCTCCATTTTCTTAATACTTCAGGTTGATTAAAACAGATTTTTAGAAATGCAAATTAAACGTATTTATAATGACTTTTTGTGTACAAAATTATTATTATAATTTTGTACACAAACTAAATTAATTTTGTATGCATGTTTTTTTGTTAAAAAAAAATATTTAATATTTTTTAAAAGCAAATCATCGGTATTTGGTTCCTTTTTTTTGAGAGTTCCATTTTTCGAGGTAATGACTCGAAAATTGGTGTAGTCACTTTTTTCGCTGATGCACCATTTATCGATGGTTAAGTGTTTATTTACTAAACGTCAAACATAAATGCCAAACATTTATAGGTACAGAGAAAAAGAAAAAAAAATGCTCCAAAAATTTACAACCAACAGAAAATAATCAACCAAAAAAACGAGGAAGACCGAAAAAAAATTAATAAAAAAATGCAGTATTCAAAACTAAAAAATTTTGTACTATAGTTTAATTATAATTAACCATTATATTTACAGTTTGTAATAAAAGTTTATTTTATTCGTTTACAAATTTAATGTGACTTAAATTAATTTATTTTTTCAATTAATGTCTGATTAACAAAATTGATTAAATTTAATTAACTTATATTTATAAAAGTTTAAAAAACAGTTAAATAATTTTCTGTCCTGTATCATCTACTATAAAAATGTTTTATATCGATATTATAAATTATTCAATTATAGTTAAATAAATATATTTGTTTTCTGGTAATGTTCTATAATATTTTTATCAAAAAAATAAATATCTACTCGATTTTCTAATATCTGTACAGGTTAATTGTTAGGTTATATTGGGTTATATGTTTAAAAATGTCATACCCTCGACAATTGGAACAGACCCTCGAGAAATTAGCACAAGACCATCGAAAAATGGTGCTTTTGCTCGATTGACTTTTAAATATATTTTTTGCTTAACAATTTAGTTTATATTAAAAAAATAAATATGAATATTAAACATTATTAGATCCTTCGTCCAAATATACAAAAATCAAATTTTAAAGTGCATTTACTTCCGAGAAAAAAAATGTCAAAGTCACATGTTGCCTAAAACCCTCGACAATTGGTACAGTTACCCTACAAAAATAATTAAAGGTTTGTGTAGAATTTTAATAATTTTTTTTTAAATAATTGAATTCTTTTGAAAAATGTTATTAAAATAGTAGTTATTGTAAATCATTAAATTAAGGAAAATTTTTGAAAATAATTGAAATTTTGACAAGAATTTTATTAAAATTTTTGAACATAATTGAATTTTTGCGAAGAATTTTATTATTTTTAAAAATAATTGAATTTCTACAATCATTTGTAATTTCTCTAAAATTATCCAAATTATATTGTACAATTTACGGACTTTACGGACCTTTTTTAAAAAAACGGACTTTTACGGGATTTACGGACCTAGTTCGAGCCCTGTAGTTAGGAATTTAAGATAAGGGAGAAATTTTTAAAAATGGTTTTTTAAGAAATTTTAAAAATGGCCTGATGAAAATATACAAATTCTTTCAATTTTTCTGTCTATTCGCCAAACATCGTCTACAGTTATTATTATCTCCTTTGTGGAAAAATAAATCATCGAAAACAAAAAATTAAATAATATCTTTAATTTTGTTTCGAATGAGAGACTTCACTATTCTTGAAATGAAAGTTTGTGTCAATAGAATTACAGTAAAAGAATTTTCCAATCATAAATTTCATTATAAATTTCAAAACAATAGAGCAATAATATTTTTAAATTGTTTAATTTTCGTGAAATTGAACTAGTGACTAATTGAAAGTGACGAATTTCATAATTTTGTTTCATTCCAATATAATCGATAATATAAAAGTAAGTACATATAATTTGCAGTTTTCAATTATGAATAAAAACAAATTCCAATTGAAACTATTGCAAATAGAAGAAAGATAATTTTACGTAAAAATTATATTCATACATCTCCTTATTGACCTTTAAAAACTGCATATTTATTATCTGTACCTTTTTCATCAAATAAAAACCAATTAAGGCGACAAAATTTGTTTATTTATTATTTTGGTTAGAATTTTCACTCCAAGAAGAGTAAAATCCTATTCCATAAAATTTAAAAAAAAATTCTTTCAATTTTTTAAATATATAAATTGTGCTAAATGAAAAAAAAAGAAAATTGAATAGTTTTTGTATAAAATGTTAGAAATAGAATATTTTTTTGAGCTGAGAAGAAAAGGAAACTGATAGTTTGCAACGTTAACAACGAAACGGGATTTAAAAACGAAAAAATTATATTAAAACTCCGTTATAACAAGTAAATTAAAAAACAGTTATTTGTTTTATTGATCGTACAAACTATCGTTTCATGTTATAAATAATTGAAATTTATAAATGGCGATAGAAAATTGTTATTTCCAATAAAAAAAAAGAATGAATTCAACAGAAAGAGAAATTTAAGGACAACATATTTAAGCTTATTTTTGAGAGAAACATTATTTTCAAACAAAATGTTATTCCTCAAAATTGGATTATATTCTTAAAAAATGTTTGGCAAAAGAAAGATTTTCCTTAACAAAAAAGTGTTTTGCCAACTGCGTATAAATTGTTATTTAAAAAAATATAATGAAAATGAAAGGTGCCGTTAAATTAGTACGAGCGCATTTAAAGAGGGCTCTATGTACGTTACAATAGCAGAAATAATTAAAACAACAATTACATTGAATTAGCAAAAAACATTTAATTTTGCAGAAAATATTTTACATTTTTACACAGAAAATATAAAAAAATACAACTTTTATGTTTTACTATAAACGATATTGTCAATGATTAAAAACATTTTTTCTGTTTGATTGAAATTAATTGTAATTTGTAAAATTAACTTTAACAAGAATATAAAATATTTTACTTGACTAAAGCTGACTTTTATTGGCATATTACGTGTACAGAACTTGTGAGAATTTAGAAACTTAGACTGAAAATGTATACTTTAATTATAATTAAATATTATAATATTATATTATTATATTATTATATTAAATATTAAATAACAGTATACTGTTTAAAATTACAAGCATTCTGTCTGACTAAAATTGACTTTTACTACTGCTGCTAAGCTTACACGAATTAAGAAAGTCTGACACTTTTATTATCTAATAGCTACACGGCAAAAAAATATGTTCTCAACTTCAATGTAATATTACGTTTCTGAATTCCTTTTTTATCTTTTAGTAAAAAATATATGAATTTCCGTTTTACAAATGAGAAGATTTTTCTTTTAATTTTAAAAGAATAAAAACTATCATTAATCTTTCGAGGACTTTAATTTTACACGCGAATACTATATTCTGTGACTAAGGAAAAATATGTAATAAACTAAGAAAGATTGGCTAAAATGTTGTAACTCTCATTGTCCCCTTTCCTGCTCTAGTTTCATTTCCTTGAAGTTACGATTTTTAAACCAGTCTTTAAAAGATGTGACTAAGCTCATATTTTTCTTATTTTTCCTTTTACTTTGTTTTAAACTGAACAGGAGGATCTTAAAATAATTCTAAATACTAAGTATAATTGAACGGCACCAAATATGAATTTATAAAATTTTAATCTATTTGATAAAAATTCATAAAATTAAACATATACAGAATAAAAATGAACGACCTAGCTGAAAAAGTTCTATAGAACGATTCTATAGAATTTCAACATGAGTTTTAAATGATTCTAAATTTTAGTGATTTTTAATTAGAAAGAATATAAATTTCGTGAAATAATTTTTTTAACATTATATTATTATATGGTTACTACAGGGCTCGAAATAGGTCCGTAAATCCCGTAATTTGATTAAAAAAGGACAAAAAGTTCGTAAATTGTACGATATAATTTGGAAAATTTTAGAGAAATTACAAATGTTTGCAAAATTCAATTATTTTCAAAAGTAATAAAATTCTTAGCAAAAATTCAATTCTGTTCAAAAATTTTTAAAAATTATTCTTGTCAAAATTTTAATTATTTTTATAAATAATAAAATTCTTCTCAGAAATTCAATTATTTTCAAAAATTAAATTTGAAGAAGTTAACAATTTTCCCGAATCAATCTACACAAATAAATTAAATATCTTAAATAAATCTCGATAAGCTAATGGGCTTCAATGTATCGACAGCACAGCCGCCCTAATACAGAAACCTGCTTAATTTGAAAAATATTTTCGAAATTAATTAATAATTTCAAAATTATCAAAGAACTCAGAACAAAACGGTAGCATGGTGGGATACGAGCCCACGACCTTTCTATCCCACCATGCTCGTATCCCACCATGCTACCCTTTTTTCTGAGTTCTTTGATAATTTTGAAATTATTAATTAATTTTGAAAATATTTAATATTTAATCACCGAATGATAAATTCACTTCCTTCAATTATTTTCAAAAATGTTAATAAAATTCTTGGCAAAATTTCAATTATTTTCAAAAATTTTCCTCAATTTAATGATTTTCAATATCTATTATTTTTCATAAAATAATAGAAATTTCACAAAAATTCAATTTTTTTTAATAAAATTTTAATCAAATTCCTAGATAAATGTAATTATTATTAAAATTTTTATTAAAATTCGTCAAACGAATTCAATTATTTAAAAATTTTTTTAAAAAATTCTTTATGAGAATTCAATTTTAAGAAACATTCAAATATACAATAAATTATTTTTTGTATTTAAATAATTTAATTCTAGTAGAATTTTATAATAAAAATTGATTTAAAAATGAATTTAAGTGAAAATCAAATGAATTTGAAAATTCTCAAAAAACTATTTCAAAAATTAATAAAAATAATGGATTTATAGAAAAATTTTAGTTAACACTAAAAAAAAATCTGATTTTGGAGAAGTTAAAAATTATTGCAGAAATTCAATTGTTTTCAAGAGTAATAAAATTCTTCGCAGAAATGTAATTATGTTAAAAAATAGTAAAATTCTTCTTAGGAATTCAATCATTTTCATAAATAATAAAATTCAATGTAGAATTTCAATTATTTTTTAATAATTTAAAAAGTTTTTAATTTTAATTGAATTTCTCGGAAAATGTAATTATTCTTAAAAATGTTATTAAAAATTGTCAAAAGAATTCAATTATTTAAAAATATGTTGGTAAAATTCTTTACGAGAATTTTTAATTTTCAATTTTAAGAAACATTCTATTATTCAATAAATTATTTATTTTTGTTTTTAAATAATTGAATTTTAGTAACATTTTCTAATATACATTTAATTGAAGAATTTACTAATAATTGAAATTTGTAAAATTGAATATTGTAAATAAATGGATTTTGAAAATTGTAGAAGAACTTTTTTGAAAATTAATTGATTTAAAGACAAATTTTAGTGAAAAATTCTTAAAAATAATAATAATTTAATATGTTAAAAATAATTACGTTACGTAATATATGGACGATCCCTTATATATATTTAAATGTGAAATCAAATGTAAAATTTAAATACACAATAATATAAAGTTGAAAAATATTATTTCACGAATTTAAATTCTGTTTAATTAAAAATCACCAAAATTTAGTAGAGTTCATGTAGAAATAGTATAGAATCGGTCTAATCTAATGAAATTCTATAGAACTTTTTCAGCTGAGAAATCAAAGCCAGAATTGTGTTTAGTATAATAGGAAATTTCAAAAAATGTATTAAAAAAAGCATGTATATAAACTAGAAAAGCGATTTTAATATATTGATACATATATATAAGCATATAAGCAACACAATTTTGTTAAAAGTTTACCTTGTCTTTTGACGCGTTCTGCAAACATAATGCAAGAGCAAAATCATTAGTCAATGTCAGACGAGGACAGTAAATAAAGCGATCATTATTTTATTACTTAACAAGTATCAAGAGAATTTATCACATCGACAGTTAGCGACGAAACCTCCAGTAAATTATTATTCAACGTAATGTCAAATAGAGAAAAATATGTTTCATGCATTTTTAGGATTCATAAATTTTTTCCTTTTTATGTGACTTAAGTAACATTTTACTGGAATTTTCGCGCATGCCATCATATAGCTTATGTAATGACAAAATGTCGATCAATAAATGGCTCGACATTCTCACGTGTCGATAAATTTTTGACAGACGATTCATTTCATTGACACCTGCACCATTATTGATGCTTTCCATCTTACTCAAATTGAAAGATATTATTTTATCTTATTTTTCCCAGGAAAAAGAGCTTCTAAGAAACAAACTAAAGAGGAAAATAATTTTGAAAATTTAATTAAAATTTATTTTAATTTTATTTAAATGGTATAAAAAAAATTCTAAATTTGAGAAAGTAGTGTAAAAATATCAAAACTTATTTACCATTATAATTAAAGAAAGGTTGAGATACTCTTTTTTATAAAACAAGTTTTCTCTCAAAATGAATTTAATTTTAAATTCATGTCAAAAAAATTGTCTTACATTGAGTGGATAATGTAGAATAATTATAAAAATGAACTCTTTTTAAAAAATTTTTTTTTCTAGATGCGCCTTTAAAAAATGTTATTGTAAAAAATTGAATTATGATAATTCGATTTAGTTTTATAAGATTAAAATTAAATTATTAAATGTCAAATATCGAGATGTGAGAATCAATAAAAAAGCCCTTGGACAAGACAACATTCCTTTACACATATACATATATAAACCATATAGCCTCGAAGCTTGGCAGCCGAATGAGTGTCAACTGAAAGGAGTTGTATTAATGTAATATATTTTTTAATTTAAATATTTTTTTTTATCAAATTAATTTCAATAAATGTAGCGTATTTAATTAATTTTGCCTGCCTGACGTGCGCGGAAAGTGTAAAGTAAAATAGAAATAGAGAGTATGAATGAGAGTGGAAGTATAAAAAATTTAAAAACCGTACTTTAATAGTTAGCACAACTTTTTGGTATAAATATACAGTTATAGCAACAATTTTATTACAAAATTTTTAAATTTAAATGGTTAACTTTAAAGTTTAAACACTTCGTAATAGGAAATAATAATCTTAGTTATTAATATTATTTGTAAAACATAATTCGATGAAAATATGTTTTTGTTTATATAAAACAGCGATAATATTATAAAACTGTATTAAATTAAACGTTGAAAAATTTAAATTTTATCCAAACAATTCAGATGATTTCTTAACAAAAAAACATTTTTTGCATATATATATTTTCTTTTAAACATAATTTTCATTATAAATTGCTGAATAAAAATTATTATTATTAATTAAAACTATTTTTTTAATTCACTTTATCAAACATTATATATCAAACATTTCTTTTAATTAATATAAAACATTGGTTTCAATTAACCAAAGGATCACTTTTAATTAAACTCGTGTTTGATTGAATGAAACAGAAAACTGTATATATATATACCAGCGAGTATATAGCAAGAATAGAAAAAAGGATAAAAGTGAAAAGAGTAATAAAAATAGAGAAACACACGTAAAAAATGATAAAATAGAAAAATGATAGAAAAATATAGTAGTGTAAGTAAAGCGCTTTTTTGCGATTATGTATAGTATATATATAGTACACGGAGCGAGAAGTAATTCGATAATACGTTGTAAGCCATTCTCACCTTCTTGCGCCACTTTACTCGCTCGATAAATTGCTTTCCAAATATTTTACAGGCTAGTAGTGCTCGCAGTTAAACTTTACGTTGGTTCGACTGCTCGCGAAAAATGCGTCAGAGGCAAACGGCCCTCAATTTTTTATTTCAAAGAGGGCCGTGAAAATTGGATTAGCTTGCTTCAAATATTATAGTAGAGACAGATAAGAGAAAAAAAGAAAAGATACATAAAAAACAGTAATAGAGTAATGATTTAATGTTCAAAGCAACGATATCGATATCTCTCTTTTTTGCACTAAAATTATCATATTTTAATTTTTATTTTCACTATATTCTCATTTATTTTTTGGTTTGAAACTCTTAGCTTTTTAATTTAATTGATAATTATTTTTCTTTACAATAAACAATTAAAAACCAGTTTTAAATATAACAATTGCAAATCGAAAATTCATTTTTTTAAAGCGGATGCAATAACCACCTCTCTGCTCGAGATGCGCACAACTTTCGCGCACGTTCTCCCACGCACTTTCTCAAAATTCTATTGGCTGCTCTTCAAGGTCATGAAGCAACAACCAATCAAATAAAAGAAAGCTTTCGTACGAGCGTTATCACTGACCAATTCAAGCATAAATTCGGTTATTAAATCCAAACTCTAAAATTATGAATTCAATTAAAAATTAAATTCATCATTTTAGTATGTTGTATTCTCTTCATTTAAATAATGAAAATTTTAATCTATATTGGCAAAAAATTTAGAGATTATAAAAAGTTTAATCGAATCGTCGCGTCTCTGACAAAAAGCAAAAAAAAATAAAAATTACCACGATCAACAAGAAAAAGAAGCAAAAAATGAAAATTATTTGAAATCGAAATCTTTTCGCTATTTATAATTAGTTGACAAAGAGATTTTTTTGCAGACATAAATTCCAAATACTTAATATATGCTTATTGCGGTTAAAAAGAGAAAAGAGAGAAATTGGAAAAATAGAGTTTTTTTATCTGCACAATATTAACATTTATTATTAAACTTGAAAGTTTGTAAAGTTCGAAAAAGCTCATAATATATAAAGTTTGCGTCCTTGATGTCGCGATTTGAGCGAAGAAAATCAAAGTTCGCGATTAAAGGCAAACAACGTGTGTGTTCGATAGTGGAAAGCGTTGATGAAATTTTTCGGTTTTTTTTGTTGACATATATAACGATTATATATAAAAAGTGTCTTATCGGTGTGTCGTGCATGTGCGCGCACGTAGTTGTATAAGATTTATAATGACGGTTCTTTTTATCATTATAAATAAAATTAATAAACAATAATTATATGGTTATATTTTAATGTCGAATTTGAGGCTGTGTATGCGTTATCTATTTCTTCGTCTGCCATTCCGCCTTCTCGGACTTCTTGGGCTGTGGAGAACAACACATTGCCTAATCAACTACTGACTACAACGTGGATTACAATAAATTCCTCAACCATTTTAAGGAGATTTTCTCAAAGTACATTTTTTTCCAAATAATTTCTTTTTTAACTTGTATTGAACAATTTTTTAAAAAATTCTAATGTTTCTATATTTATTATTCATTTTTGAAATTATATTTAAATTCTACTTTTTTATGTACTAAACATTTAATTTTGATTTGATTTATTTATATTATTTCTATTCGTTAAAAATTCTAAATTTATAAGTAAAAAATACACTGTTTTACAGACATTGAAAAACTTCCTTTGATAAAAAATTTTATCCATTTTATTATTTATTTGAAAATATAAAATTCTTTACCGACAAAAGTATTTTCTATACTGCCATATAAAGAGTTCTTTACGTCAAAGGAAAATTTCTTAAAGTAAAAATCGATTTGAATCGGATGAAATTTTTATTCGACCTCATATAATTTATCAATAGTACCGCAATTTAATGCAACGAAAATATAAATTAAAAACTACTCTTTTAAGACGGAAGAAAAAAATTTCCTAACAAATAAAGAAAATACTAGAAAAAATAAATCATGAATAGAATAAAATATTACAAAATTAAAAATAAATAAATTTCGATTAAAGAAAACCTAGTATTTTCGTATTTATACTTCCAATTTTCAAATTTTCTATAAATAAATTTTTATTTGTCAAAAAATATATTTTTCCCAATAAATCACGATTTGTATTCACAATGAATTCTTCTTTCTCAAAAGCTGTTTATTGGTGTTGAAATTTGTATTCGCTTTATAGAAAAAACGGCAAAAAACACAACGAATCGTCATTTGAAAGGGATGTTTTCAGATAAAAGGGATGAACAGCAGGCGAATGCAAAATTATTGATTGTAATAAAAAAAAAGTGTCGTTAAATGTCGAAACAGCAATCGCACTGTCAATACAATACTTGTGATTGGGGGTGTTACCAATTGACAATGGGGTTGAATTTTCAACAAACGATTTTCCAAATAGTCGCTGCCATTCATCAAATATTTCATTGGGCAGCAAATCTCCTTAAATTGGCTGACGAAATACGTACTACTGTAACTACTGACATGAATGTAGGGGTGAGAAAAAAACAATAAAAATCTACTGTGTGGGGGAGAGGTAAAAAACATGACCTTGTTTGCGGTCGGACAAAAAAACAAGTCCAGGGTGATCAAAAAATAAAAAAATCAAAAACCATTAATGAAAAATATAGGGTAAAATCGAAAATAGGAGAAAAAAAGTTTTTTAAACATTGGATAATATAAACAAACCTTTGGAAATTTTTCTTAACAAAAAATTATAAATTTCGCCTCAATAATAATATTTTTCTTCAAATAATTTGATTCTACCTTATTTTTTATTCTAAATAAATTGGGTCTACTGAAAATTTGACGAAATATAATTCTTTTCTTTTAAAATATAAAATCAACGGTAAAAAAAATTAAAATGTTTCGCAATTCTACTTGGGAAGATTTTGATACTTTCTGGAAATTGCATCAGAATTCTGAGAATATTTTTCTATGAAATTGCAACAGAGTTCCGATGAAATTTTCCTTTCCAATCAAAATTTCAGTTGGAATTCTTTTAGTGCGTTGATAATAAAAGAAAGAAAATGATAGAAACAAAATGATGATGAAACAGAAGAAACCAAATGAATAAAGATGACAATAATAATAAAAACAATAAAAATAATAATACAAAATAAATAAAACAATAATAAAAACAATAAATCATTTTTTATTATTATTTAATTTATTGTAATTGATAACAATAATATAATAATAATAAAAATATAAGTATAACAATAAAGTAATAAGAAAATGAAACTAAAAGTAAAAAATGAAATAAAAAAGTAAAAATTTATTATGAATTATATTGTTTTAAAAATGAAGTTATAGTTTTAGAAAGTTGCTCCGCGCGAAGAAAAGTGCAATTGATTGGAAACCGAAAAGTTCGATTGAGAAATTTTGTACGCGTTGATTATAAGAATTTACGCCAAGAATAGAAAAATTTCTTACCTCCTTGTCTTCTTCCTCGAGGGTAAATTCCTTCTTCTTAACCTGCTTGAGTTGATTGCGGAAGTTGAACTCAGCAGCCTTCTTTTGCAATTTGGCGAATTTGTTTTCGTATTTAGAAACTTTCTTCAAAGTTGGTTTCATACTGTAGGTAAGTAATAGAATTTTTAATTTTATTTCTTAATTTATATACTCAAGTAATTGAATCAATTTTCATCAAAGTTTCTATTAAAAAAAATTATTATCCTCTTTTTTTCATTAATAATTATGTACATTAAAATATTCGAGGTCCTATGTTTATCAATATATTTATCAATATCCATAAAATAATGAAATTAATTGAATAAATTGATGATGAATGGCAATTAATTAAAATTTGACAAAATTGAATAAATGATTATAGAACAGATTTTTTAATTATTATTAAAAACAATGGATACTTACAATTTACCTCGGAGGTCGTTGACTTGACTGTTCAAATCGGAAATCTGCATCAATAAAAAATGTAATTAGTATCAACTTTCTTATTGAAAAATTATTTTCAATTTGTAAAAGCAGTTTTATTTTCTATTTTATTTTTTTTCAGCAATGTCCAACTCTTTAAAGAGAGTTACTCTCTCGAAGCATCGCGAGTTTCGAAGAATTTAACGAAGCGTGCAAAATGCAACGAATCTGGTGCAATTTTCGTTACAATGAAGGTTCACTATCAACGCCTCATTACACGTCCTTCGAAGCTGCGAGTCGAATATATTTTTCGCCTTACAAATTCTACGTGTTTACGATTCACTTGCTGAACAAACACAATAGCGCACTATAAAGTATACATAGTCACAAAGCTCAAGACAAGCGGTTATACAACACAAAAAAAACACAAGGAAAACTTAATCTTTTGAGACTTGAGAATTCACGAACAGAAATTATATTATTCTACCACGTACAAACACGATATGGAATAAAAAAATTAAACAAAGCTCATGCATTTCTTTGAACTTTACGAACAAATAAATATATAAATAGTGAAAAACATAAAATGTCATGCGAATTGCATGATAATATTTTCAGAAAATTATATGATTTTTGCGAGCCATTTGTAGTGTCAAACAATGATTTTGGCTTGTTGATATTAATTGCAGGAGACATATAATAATGATGAGAGGAAAGTAGGTTTTCTATTTAATATTAAGGGAAGATTTCGGGATGAAATGACATTTTATCGGATGGAAGGAGGATTCATTGAAAACTTTACTAAAAAAATAAAATTACCAAAATCACTTACAAATATTATACAGTATTCTCTCGATAAGAATTCGATTTTAATTCGGAACATAGAATTAATTTTTATGTTTAGAAGTAAAAAATTAAAGATACAATGATCTCTCAATAATAGATTGTATCAGTTGTAGAGGGTCTACTGCATTTTTAAACAAAAATGCAGTAAACTCTCAATAATGAGTTACATAATCAATAATGACCTTCAATCAATAATCTGTATTATAGAAGTTCTACTGATTTTTTAAGATCTAAGGTCTGATTTAAAAATCAGTCTTTAAATAATTTAAAAGAAGTAGTGGATCCTCAATAACGTAGGTACTATGATCCTCAATACTAACTATGAGGGGTCTAACGCATCTTGAGTCTCAAGCTTTATAAAAATGTCAAACAGTGACCTCATTAGAGTATAACTAATCAAATCCGCTGTATCCGTTAAAAAAAAGTTACTTAAATTAGTGCTTCTTCAACAATTACTTTTGTCTTTATAATAGCAACATGAAAGATAGTGGGTACACTGCACCCTATAACAGTTCTTAAGAACACATATATATTTATTAATGAACTTTACCAGTTATTGAGGATCTATTGAATAGTTCATCAACTTCAAAAGAATTCTAACAAATATTTAAACTCTTCTTTGTTGTATTTTAAATTGAAACAACGAGGCTCACTTAAATATAAGTTCTACTGTATAGTTCTCATTTAACTGAAAAATGTACTCGACCCTCGATAAGAGTACAAATACTATTTTGTACAAAGAAACCTCTATGTATTGCATATCAAAATCATTATTTACCGAGAGTTTACTGTAACACGATTTTATTCATTATTTATAATAAAATAAATATCCACATAAAAGAAACGAAGTATTCAATGAAGGAATTTCTATTGCAATGCAAATAAAATAGAAACGGAAAAGCAATTTTCACAGGAAATTCGTTCTTGTAGGAAGTAATTGTCACTCTGTCAGACTTTCCCTCGTTGAATATAACTATTTCATCAACGTTGAGAATAAGTAATCCCTAACAATTTCACCAGAGTTTTATACACATTCTTAAATCCCCCAAGAATTAAAATGGTATTAAAATTGCCGAAAAAAATTCAGTCTCAATGGAGTCCCATTAGACGTAAGAAAATTAAATGTTGTTATACAATATTAATTCAAGGCAGAGATATTTTATAGAAAAAAAACGGGAAGTAAAAAGGGGTTTCACCCTTTGAGCCATCGATGAGTTTTTAAGGCTTATAATTTTTCAGTCTGTTTACATTTTTTTTGTTTCTTAAAATTTTTGTATTATCAATCACGGAACGGCTGGTCGTGTTCAGCTCTCTCCTTGGACCACATTCACTAAAATCCCACATTTTGGTTCGAGAAAATTCAAATTTCTTTTATTTAATTTATTTTTTTCTCTTCTAAACATCTAAATTCTTTTATTCATATTTATTAATTTTTTATGCATATTTCAAAATAAATTTTCAAAAAAATATTTAGTGTTGACAAGAAATTGTTATTTTTATCGAATCAATTATGGAGTTAGCTGAGTTAAACATCATAACAACACATAAAGTGGGTGACGTGTGTATCGGTGCAAATATTTAATTTTCAATTTGTGTTCTCAAGAAGTATAAAAATGTTTATTATGCTTTTGGGAATCGCTTTTACGTCTACCCTCTTTGTTCCATTCTAGAAAAGCCGTTCCGCACGGACAAAAAAATCGCGACTATTATAAGGGTTCTAAAACAAAAAAAAATTTCTGAATAGAGAATTTCACAGCATGGCACTTCTTCGCACGCGCTCTCACCACAGAGCCTCGCGTCCATCTTTGTGAGAGCCCTAAGTGTTCTAAATACAACCCCTTTTTGCTTATAAAAAAAATTTCTCTAATTCAAATTTCAACACACAAAAAATTGTATATTTAACATTTTTCGCTTGAGTTTTATCATTGACAGAAATAATTTGTAATTGTTTCGATTTTTATCATGTTTATTTTAAATTTTAATTTTAATTATAATTTTTGCTTTAAACTTCTTATAATTCTTTTTATTTTCATAAATTTTTCTTATTGTCTTCTCGAATATAAACATAACAACTTTAAATTGTTTTATTTTAACAATTCTTTTGTAGTTATAAAAAAAATTTATAAGATTTTATTTTTCACTTATTGTTAATTTTTTCTTCTATATTTTTGAATTTAATAAACATTGTGTAAGAGCAATTCAATAATTATTCAGATCAATAATTATTATTTTTATGCATTTATTCACATTATTTTTATGGTCTTTTTCATTTATTTATTTATTTATTTACTGATTTATCTAAATTAAGAAACATTTTTTATTGTTTTTTTATTTATTTGAAACATTGACGAGCAGTTGTTCATCAATTTTTGTAACAAACTTTTTGTGAAAAAAGTTCTTCTCAATAGTTATCTTAGTAAAATTGCAAAAAAAATGTAAATTAAATGTAGGTTAGCACATTAAGAATTAAAGTTCAGTATAAATCTACGTAATGAAGAAATGAATCTTGTTAAATTTTTATCAAAATTACATTATATTACATATATTTTTATGAATTTATTAGTTTCTTAAATCCTTATCTAAAATTGTTTCTATTTTAAAAAAAGGTTTGTTTAATAACTTTCTTATTTGAATTTACATTTTTTTTTAATTATTTAGTCTTTGAATTTATTTGAATTTTATAGATTTGAACATTTTGTTTCACACTTTCAAATTTTTAAAGTTACGTTTTAATATTAGTTTCGTAGTTATATGAATAATTTAAATTCTGATTAAGTTAAAAGTTTTCGGCTTTTTTATCTTAATTCAAATTTTAAATACTTTTAAACTCAAATTTTTTTTTTCTTGAAAATTATTAGATTGTTTTATAATTTTGTAAGTATTGAATTTTATTATTTTTCTATCAAAGCCTTTGAAATTTACAAATTTATTTAATCCTTTTGTAATTTTTTGTTTTTAGAATTTTTTTAAAACTTTTTTAATCTAAATGCAATTTTTTGAAATGGTTTTGAAATTATTTTAAAAAATAGTCTTTCTTTATAAAAATTGTAAATTTTTGTATTCACAACGTTTTGAATTTTTAGCTTTTTTCTGAATTATTTTTCAAAAAACATTCAGTTTAACTTAAGTGCAAATTTCTTACCAATTTCTTTGTTTTTTTTAATCCAGTGACGAATATGAAGTGCCATACTCCAACGCGAGAGCAATAAAAGCTAAAATGAGGCGCAAGCATTTTTTTTTTTTTTTTTTTTGAGTTTTGAGTAGTCTTCGTTAGTATCAGCCATGCATTTGTTAGTGTTGCAAATTTTTCTTTCTTCTTGCCCGACGATTTTCTGAACGAGATGGCTGATGAACTACACAGCCGAGAGCGTTTCCCAATAGCGGTGATGTTGAAAATTCGAGAGGTTTTTTTTCTTTTTTTTTTAAATGATGTTGCACTGAAACACACGACACGCCTCGAATACTCTGGTGCTCGAATTCATAAGCGTATTTTTTTCTCTCTCTCTCTTTTCCCGAATTAAAGTTGCTAATAACGTCCGCGATTCCACCGGACAAATGAACCAAGTGAGAGCAAAAAAAAGAGGCTACGACTCCGAGTCCAGAGCTTGCGATTAAAACTATTTATGTTTGATTCGTCGATATTATTCTGCCTCTCTTTTCCAGAGAAAAAACATTTTTGAATTAGATAACTCAGTTTAATAATCGATAATTTTTCGCTTTTTTCTTTTTTTTATTAATTTTCGTTTTCTAAATTAAAATTTAAAAGAAATTATTTTTCTTTAAATTTATTTTTGATTAATAAAGTTTTCTGATAAATAAATATTATTTTATCTAAATATCATTTTATACCAGAATTATAAAATAAGACAGTGAATACTAAGCGGACTAGCGTTAAATTCTTATCACCTTATAACACGTTAAAAGACGCTAGTCCGAAGAAAAAATGTTTTTTCTCTATAAATCTCCCATCTGACAGTTTTCTGAAGACTTTCACGATACAGTCGATAATAAGATGGTTTTAACTGTGATTTAAACTTTTTTTTTTAAATTTTGCTTTTTAGTAAAAAAAAACTTTGGTAGAGTAATACGTGAGTGGTTTACCTTCCCGAGAAGCTATTTTTGAGAATCGTAGAGAGAAGCGAAACGGTGCACTTTATTATTCAAAGCGGCCTTTCCGGCATCTACTTAAGCTAGCTTCCGAGAAGAAAAACGTCTCCTATAAGCTTGCCCAGCCCTGCGTCATAATCAAAAAGCTTTCTCTCTTGGCTGCTTATAGTTAGTAGAAAGCCAGTTACGATTAGAAGATAGAAAAGACAGAGAAGACAGATGAGATAGAAAACGATACAGAAAGAAATAAACAGAAACAAATAGACTTAGAAAAAATTTCACATTGAAAATCATTAATTAAATTTATATCAAATTTTAAATCAAGTATGTTAATTTTTAGTTAAAAAATCCTAATTAATAATATATAATTAATATTAATCATTAATAGAAAAGATAATAGTATATTAAGCAACAAGAGGATAAAGGCAGCCATTTGTTTACGGTGATTTTTGTGACACGAGTAGAGGTCGAGGGCGCCGTAGGCGCCCCGAGACCGGAAGAAGTGTCACAAAAATCATCGTAAAGAAATTGGCTGCCTTTATTCTCGTGTTACTTACGATATTTTTTATTCCTAATGCACAAAAGCGGCGATTTCAGATAGCAGACGACAGGGAGTAAAAGTCATTCACTTGTTCGACTTGTATGAAAATGGCGGCCGTTTTCTCCCAAGGGCAAGAAAAATGCATGTGAACAGCTAATTTTCTTGCCCTTGGGAGAACACGGCCGCCATTTTCATACGGTCAAAGAAATGAATGACTTTCCTCCCTGTCGTCTGCTATCAGAAAGCGCCGTTTTTTTGCATGTGGGATAAAAAATATTATAATATTTATACTATTATAAATTATTTTAATTAATATAATAATAATATTATTATAATCGTTATTACCATAAATGTTATTTAAGAACGTAAATATTATAAAATACAATGTAATTTAAAATTATAAAAAAATAATATATGTAAAATAGAAAGAAGATCATTATTATTATTATTGAACATTGAAAGTAATTAAACGTGCGTGAAATTGCAAAGAATTTGAAAAAAATTCTTTTGCCAGAGCTGCGTACATTTGCGGTGCAGAATAGAATGAAGGGCACTTCATATTCTTTATATGAAAAAATCGAAACGCGTTCTTATCGATTTTCTTTTTTTTTATTAGAAATCGTACAGTAAATTATTAAAAAAAAAAATTAATAAGCGAAAACAGGACTGTCCAAGATTATCAGGAGAAAACCCAGTTTTTCATAAACATTAATTTTAATAATTTCTCATTATCGACAATAATTTATTCATCGGAACGGGCAGAACAATTTTACTGAGAGTAGAGCTCTAAATTTTTCATTATTTGTTGTTTCTTTTTGAAATTTAATTTTTTTTTATTAGACACATTTTTTTGTTAATAAATTTTTAGAATTCAGGCAAACAAATGCTAAACTCTCAGTTTTTCAAGCAGAACAATAATAATTTTTAAAATATAAAAATAAGAATAAAATGAGGAATATGAAGGAGGGGAAAAAAGAGCAATTCTCCGATAGAGAAATCATTTAAAAAAGAAAAAAACTATGTTTTTGAGAGAGACGAAAAATACAAAAAAAAGGTTTGTTTTTAGTCCTTATAGTCATACGATGGTGGGTTATACCTCGTAGTCTCGTTTTCGTACTTCACGCTCCAAATCCCACTTTTGACCCTCACAAATGTAGACGCGGTCGTAATACATTTGGCAAATCTTCTTCAAGTCGACTATAACAATATGGAGAGACCAGCCTCAGATTTAGATTCTTCTTTAGATATAAATGAGCGATGACATTTCTTTTTTCACACGAATAATTTAAGTCAATTTTCGTTTTTCTTATTGTTGTTAAAAAAAAATTTTTTTAAATTGTTTTTTTTAATTTGTACTTTATTCAGAATACAGTGAATTTTTGTAATAAAAAAAGATAACCCCCTTTCTTATATCTACCTAATTTACAAAAAAATTAATTATAGATCATTTAGAGACATTATATTATATTTTTTATCTTCGTTATTTTTTAATAAATATCATGGAAAAAAATACATAAAGCAACTTGTTTTTATTTACAAAGTAAAATATTAATTTTTCTGGAATTTCTGTGTATTTTTGGGTCAATATTTTCGAAAATTTATCTTGGAAATAGTAAAAATTTACTTTCCTAAAATAGTGAAGAATTTATACAGAAACAGAAAGTTTAGGTTTTACTATGAGTGTATAATAAAAGTTACTTTATTCATTTCTCGGTAGAAATAAAATTCAGGTTCTGGATGCAATGACGAATTTTTAAAAGATAAAATTAAAAGAAAAATTATTTTCGAGTTATCGAATTTAATCGTGTACACGGAATTTCGGAAACCCGGAAGAATTTCGAGTTCTAAAATTTAATTAAATTCACGTAATTTTCACTTTCAGTCAAAAAATTTTCACCTCGACTAAAAAAATTCTCACGTTCAATTTTGCTAAAAAACATTTCACTTTATCAATCAAAAAATGTTGTATATAGTGAAATTTTCTTCATAGAGAGTGAAAATTTTGTTATTGAAAGTGAGAATTTTTTTAGTAGAGGTATAAATTTTGTAGGTTAAAGTGAAAATTTTTTGTTTTAAACTGAGAATTTTCTGAGTGAAAGTGAAAATTTTTTGAGTGAAAGTTACGTGAACGCACCCCGTGCCCGTTTGAAAACTTCTTCAAGAAAATATGGTTACAAATAAGTAGCGATTAGTAAATGTTTAATAATATTTAGTCAAATTTTACTAATTCAAAATACGAGAGTTCAATCTAACTTTAAAAGAAGTTTAAAAGAATTTAACCGTGTTTATTCGTAAAGTAATTGTTTCTAGGCTAATTAATGAAATTATACATGTTTTTTGGCATTTTTCAAAAATAAAATGGCATCTTAAATTATTTCTTCAATAATTTATTAAAAAAAATGTTTATATAAGAAAGTTGCAAGCTCGTCTACGTTCTTAATTTAAGACATTTTTTTTATGTATTCTTAGCCTACCAGTTCAAGCGAAGAAACGATTATTGCATCCGGAACCTATATTTTCTTTATAACCAGTAACAAAAAATAAGCTAAACAGAAAACCAAGAAAATATTTAATAACATTTCTTTTGATGGATTTCACGTCAGTTCAACACACTAATTTTTATGACTTCTTGGGATTTGGCTGTACTTTTGTAAATTTATTACTTTTATAGTGATAAACAACTCCACCAAATATTTTTTCAAAATTTTAAAAATTACCAAAAATATGTCATTTTCAAAATTTGTGTCTTTTTTTTAAAGTGCTATAACTTTGGTTCTAATTAACCCATTTTAGATTTAAGAAAAAAGAATTTCTTTGGTTTTAAGTATATATTTTAAGTTAAAATTAATATAAAAAAAAATTCAAAAAATTTTTTTTTTGAAATTTTGAAAAATTAAAAATTCGTTTTTGAAAAAACATCATCTTTGATTTTGTTCAAGATTTTACTAAATGTTAGGGCAAATGTGCTTTATATTTCCTGTAAGTTTTATCTTGGGATCTCAAAGGAATTCGGAGTAAAAAAATAAAACGTAACCACATATTTCGAACATATGGGGCAAAATTCCTCAACTGCCCAGGTCAAAAAATGAATTTTCTCTAAACTTTGCTAAAATTTTACTATTATTAGTAGAGGTGTAAATATTATTATTTTTTTAATTTAATAAAATATTTTTTGAGTTATGGAGTTTCAAAATTTTGATTTTTTTGAAAATATCTTTTTTTCAATTTAATATATTGATAGGTAAAATTAATCAAATTTAAAGTACGAATAGTGATTTTTAAAGGGGTTTTCACGAGCTATAAGCTAGAAATGAAAAAAAGTTGTTTTCTTTCAACATGACCTTGAAATTAAAGGTCAAATTCTTAATTTCAATATATCTCAAAATCGGTGTTTTTTATTTTTTTCTAACCTATCCCAATCGAAAGCTTACCTTTTTTCCTATAAGCCATGTAAAAATCAGAGTGGGACTATGGAACTTTTTGAAGAAATTAATTATAAATCATCATTTTCTATGTATAATAATGATAAATTATTATTTTCCTCAAAAATTTCCATGGTCCCACTCTGATTTTTACATGGCTAATAGGAAAAAAGGTCACTAGCTTATAACTCGTGAAAACCCCTTTAAAAATTACTCATGAAAATTAGTATGTTGAACTGACGTGGAATCCACCTTTTAATACCTTCAAATTAATATTAATCTTTATAAAATTAAATATGTAATTAATAAATTCTAACTTGAACTACTTGAAATAAAAGAAACAACTCAACTGCAATTCTTAAAAACTTAATTTGCAATGGTTTCTTTAATTCATTAGCAATTCAACAGTTATTATTTTTAAAACTATTGAAAAAAATAAAAAATACAAATAAAATTAAAACAAACACATGATGTTTGAAATTGACTCAAGAAAGTGCAAATAAAAAAAACATTTGGAATAATGTCGATTTTAAAAAGAAATCAATTTCCCCCATTTGTAAATAGTATGAAGATATTGAAAAATCACTTGAAAATAAATGATAAAAGTACATGAATGAGCAAAAAAAAGAGTGTCTATATTAAATTTTTCATTGACTTCAAATTTTGGATTATTAATTGGATATATGTGCTGAATCAATAATAAATGAAATCATTTGCGACCATATCACCTGCTCTGAAAATTCTCTCTTCGAGTGCGTATTATATGCGCAATATTTTTCAGGCATCTGCCATTCAAAGTACTCGTGCCATTGGAATTGAACAGGATAGTCGGGTTATCGTTCACGTATATCATTTCTCAAACTACTGCGAGCTCGGTAAGAGTGTAAAAAAATAAAAAAAAAAGAATTGAAAAGTATATACGAAAAAAAGGCGTACTATCACAAAATCGTCAATCGCGAAATTGTGTGGGTGTCAAGTATACGTGTTAAAGAATTGCAAGTGGAAACTTTCACACTGCACGAACGTTCCAACTCGCCATTTGAGTTGGCGTCAATTTGTGAGATATCGACGATACTTGTTCGGCCTGTAAAGTCCAAACGAAATTACTCTGGCATCGATAAAATTCCGCCTGATCTGTATTACTATACAGTGAAAACCATTTCGTTCAGTGGGAGAGAGTGGGGGATAAAAAATTCTGCACATTGTGTCCTTTTTCCCCAAGACCCTCAATTCATTTCAAATAGAATCCATTTATTGCAAATTAGACATTTTTTTCTGAGGGACCGTTCAAAAAATACGTAACGCTTTTTGGGGGGAGGGGGGGTCGAGCTATTTGTTACGGTCAGCAGAAAAAATGGCGCTAATGTATACAATATTGCGTTACATGGGGGGAGGGGGGTCCAAGTTTCCGAAAAATAGCGTTACGTATTTTTTGAACGGCCCCTGACAATGAGATACGCATGACTCCGTTATTGTACTTAATTTTCCATCGTGTCACAACTACTGATCATAACTTTGCCTAATTTTCAACTATATCTATAAGGATGACTAAAATAGCAATTACTAATCAAAATACTATAAATAATATACTTGCATTTTTTGTCAATATTATATTAAAGTGGTGGAAAAAAAGATTTAAGACAAGTGAAATGAATGAAAATTATTGTGCGAAGAATGAATTATTTAATAGAAATTGTAAAGACTTATAAGGTATGCAGGGCTCAAACTAGGTCCGTAAATCCCGTAAAAGTCCGTAAATTTGTTTAAAGTCCGTAAAAGTCAGGTTTTTTTTTAAGAAAAAAGGTCCGTAAAGTCCATAATTTGATTGAAAAAGCAAGAAAAGTTTGTAAATTTAACGATATAATTTGGAGAATTTTTGAGAATTTACAAATAATTGCAGAAATTCAATTATTTTTAAAAATAATAAAATTCTTCCCAGAAATTTAATTCTGTTCAAAATTTTTTTTAAATTCTCATTAAAATTTCAATTATATTGATAAATAATAAAATTCTTTTCCAAAATTCAATTATTTAGAGAAATAGCAATAATAATAATAATACTAATAATAATAATAATAATAATAAAAATAATAATAATAATAATAAAAAAATTCTTCAAAGGTATTCAATTACTTTTATAAATAGTAAAATTCTTTGCAAAACTTATTTTATTTTTAATACAATTTTTTTCATGAAAGATTTCAATTTTTTTTTAAATTTTTAATAACATTTTTCGAAAAAATCCAATAATTTTCTAAAATTTGAATAAATCCTTCGAAACAATTCAATTTTTTTATACGTAGTCAAATTCAACGTAAGATAAATTATTTTTTATAAATAATAAAATTCTTCTCAGGAATTCAATTATTTTTAATACAATTACTAAAAAAATTTGATTGCATTCAATAAATTAAAGAAATTTTTCAAAAGAATACAATTATTTTCTACAAATTTTAATAAAATTCAAGAATTAAATGTTTAATTTAAATTGTTTAGAAACATGATTATTGTAAAAACTTTAAAGAAATTGTTCATATAAAATTCAATCACTTTGAAAATTTTCAATTTAAATTATTAAAGAAACTTTATTATTTTAAAGAAATTCAAAGGAATTCTTCAAAAGAATATTTAAATAGGATTATAAACAATTTTATAGTAAAATTATTCCCAGAAATTCAATTATTTTCATAAATAATAAAATTTTTCGAAGAAATTCAATTATTATCAGATCTTTTGATAAAATTCTTTGCAAGAATTCAATGATTTCCAAATTTTTTATAAATTTTTTCGCCATAATTCAATTATTTTCATAAATAATATAAAATTTTTACAGGGATTTAATTATTTTCGTAAATAATAAAATTCTTTTTAGGAATTCAATTATTTTCATAAATAATAAAATTTTCCCAGGAATTTAATTATTTTCAGAAAATAATAATAATTTCATCAGGAATTCGATTATTTACAAATTTTTTATAAATTTCTTCGCAATAATTTCATTATTTTCATAAATAATAAAATTTTTTTACAAACATTCAATTATTTTCATAAATAATAAACATTAAATTATTCAATAAGTTATTTTCGAAAATTATCATGTTAAAAACATAATTAAAAACAGGTTTAAAATTGCAATTGCATGTTTTAGAGATTTTAACTTTAATGTTGAGGTTAAAAGATAAGAAGTAAAATTATTTTTACTTGGTTGACTGAAACTGAAGTTTACTACTTACTATGTAGTCAAAACGATTACAATACATTTGTCTGACTGAAACTCGACTTATCTACTGATATTTTGAATCTGTATGTCTTTGGTCTAACTAAAAATACTTTATTGCTTATTATTAATTATTTTCTGAAAATTGTCTCATTTGCACCTGCAGCTAATGCATCAGAGTTTCTACAACTTATTATGTCCGATTGAAATTTTCTTTTACTACTAATACTAAGTGCTAAAGTTACACTAGAATTTAAAACATTACTTGAATTTATTTTTATTAAAAATTTTCTAATGCTTTATGAAGAATCCCAAATAGTTTTTGTAACTAAAGTTTAAAAACTTTATCATTAAAACTTTAACTTTGTTCAACTTGCAAGTCACAAAACTTTGAAAATACTCGTTTTACTTTGAAGTAGAAAATCACTTGCAGCTCGCGAGAAATTTTCCTGTTTCACAATTTAATTTCTCCCTCGCAGTATATATGTATATATTAAAGCATCTCTTTCGCGCGAATGAAATTTCTTAGCTTTAATTGACTCAGTTAAGTCTCATATGATGTAGGATTATAAAAATAATTGATGAAACCAAATTTTTTCTACCTTCCTTTTAAGTTTTAAATCATTTTCCTTTAAAAAAAAATTAAATTAATAACTTGACAAAATTTTAGATGGAAAATGAGTATGATTTTCTTCTTAAATATAAAATCGAATGCCAGAGTAATAAACGTTTTTATTTTTTGTTTGATTTGTGTGATTATGTGAAATTTTCTGAGTTTTGTAGCTACCATTTGAGCCGATTAGTTACCTCAAAATCTTTCATTCTACTTTTCCTTTCGAGGTCAAACTTATCGCCCTCGAGAGTGGAAATTCTGTTCCAGTATGCCGTACAAATCGTCTGCAGTTCGGCTATAAAAAAACAAGAAGTGACAAAAAAAATAACGCAGCTTAAAAATTGTTTTTATCGAAACGGAAAATCTTGCTTAGCGATGATTGTTGCTCATTATTTAAAAATAACAGTGTGTCATTTGTGTATGAAATCAGAATTAATTTTAAAAAATATTCTTTTCTAATAAAAATTACAGTTTAAAATCTATTATTTTAATAATGAAAAAATATCTCGAGACAATGAAAAGAACTCAATCAAATCTATTGTACGCATGAGTCACAATTAAAATTATAAAGATTTTAAATTAATGTTTAACATTATTTAAATATCTCAATGATTTATTTTAATTCCAGACTCAAATTGATATTAAGAGAGGGAATCCGACACCTTATAAAATGCATTTAAAAACTTCACCAAAAATATACTATTAAAAGTATTAAGAGGTGCATTTGATTTTAATGATTTTTTGTTTTCCGATAAAGTTAAAAATATTTATGCAATGCATCTCAAGGATTTTTTTTGTAATTATGCATACAGTGAAATTGTATGCAATCATTATTCGAGAGAAATCTTATTTTCAAAATAAAAAAGCTCTCATTGGAAGAAGATTTGGGAATTGTAAGGTTATATAAAAAATAGATTTGTGTGAAAGCGAAGCATGAAGCTGTATAATGATTCGGAGTATTTCAAAAGAAAATGTCTGGATTTGTGTGTATTCAATTAAGTGATAAGTTAAATCAGATAAATAATATTAAAAATAGAAATGAAAGAAAATATAAATGATGAAATTTATAAAATGTAACAAGAGTAATGAAATGTGTTAAAAAATAATAAATAACGAAATGTGTAAAAACAAAAAGTAATAAATAATGGAATGTGAAAAAAAATGAAATGTGTAAAAAATAATATATACCTAATGATGAAAAGTAATATACAATAATAATAAAATGATTTTAAATTAAGTAGTAAATAATAAATATATGCTAGTTGAAGCCAACTAGAAATTCAAACTACTCAAACGAGATAAAAGTTTTGAGGATTAATTAAATTAATTATATTATTTCTACTGAAAATTCTTTCATAAAAACTACTTTTCAGATTAATGAAAATTTTGAGCACAAAAACTTTTATGCTGCATTAGTGTCTAAGATACTTTGGCGGGCATTATTTTTTCTTTTTATTATAATATAAATATTTTTTTTCAAAAAACAAAATTTTAATATGCTCTTTTTTCAAACAAATAAGTGAAGGAAAGTTTTAATGATTATTATAAAAATAAACAATTTATAGAAAATATAAAAATATTATAAAGTATTTTATGTTACATATACAAAAATATAATAAAAACTTGTATAAAATTTAAAAAATTTCTGGCGAAGGCACTGCGCTATAGCGTTTTAGCCTACCAAAAAAAACAGAAGAATAAAAGAATCAAATCGTTTTCTATAAAAATTTTTTTTCTTTGGCATTAATGTTTGCATTATCTTGCAATTATGTTCGTTCGTTTAAATTTCTAGACCTCAAAGTCCTTCTTGGTGACTTCAAATTCAAGGTCGTATTTCTCCTCCTCCAGGACGACGATCCTCTTATAATACTCCTTCATGATTGACTTTACGCTTGCTGCCAAAACGTAATGTCATTGTAAATAAATCTCCACATATTTTTTTCAAAATAATATACTTCATTTACTTTAAAAAATGTGTATTGTCGTCTATACATGCATATATATGGATAAATATGAAATTCATGAAATTCACCTAATCTGAATTTTTATTTACATTTTAATTTTTTTACTAAAAAATTGAAATTATTAAAATTATTAAAATAATTAAAAAAAATAATTAACCTTATAAATTAATAAATGATCTTGATGTAAAACTTTTTTAAAACTAAGATAAAAAATTAATAATTAATTAGCAATCGTTTAATTACTTCTATTTGTAATAATCAAAATATAAAAATTCGTATGTTATATCGACTTTAAGGCTGTTAAATTTTTGTTAAATTCAATTTTTTTCGAATAATATTTTGATATTTTTTAATAATGTTCAAAAACCACGAGTACTTTTAAAAATTATAATACAAATTTTTAAAACAGAAAAATTATTTTAAATAAAAATTTAATTACCTATTTTTAAAAATGACAACTATAGGGACAGAATTCGTAAAATTTTCAAAGAAAATAAAAAGTATTTTTTTTTAAATTGAAATGTTGAAAAAACATTCCTATTTGGCCTTAGGAATGTGTTCACCAAAGAACAGAAAAAATTTTTTTTTTTATAAAAGTTATTGCAAAATGAATTTTTTTTCAACTTTTTAAACAAAATTTTATTTCTCCTAAATGATTGAACCGATTGAAATGAACCAAGTGGGAATATAAATGGGATAAAATATACTTTCGTTTAGAATTAAAAAATTTATACTATACTTAGTTTTCGATCATTTTTATGGTTATATAATTGAATGATAATGTTAATTCGATAGTGTTTTGTTCATTTCGTATTTAAAAATAATGTTTTAATTCTGAAAATCATAAAAATCGCATCGCCGTGCGATATAATTTTCATTATAGGTCAGAATTTCTCAAACGGATCACCTAAAACTAAAAAATTTTCTTTTTGAACCAAAATAGTTTTTTTATCCCACATCCCGCCATTATTGCAAAAATGGCGCTTTTAGATAGCTGACGACAGGGAGTATAAAGTCACTCATTTGCTCGACCATATCAAAATGGCGTCCATTTTCTCCCAAGAGGCAAACATAACAGCTTATCCCATGCGTTATTTTTGCCCATGGGAGAAAACGGTCTGCTATCTGAAATCGACACTTTTTTGCATTAGGAATAAAAAATATCGTAAGTAACAGGGGAATAAAGGCAGCCAATTTGTTTACGATGATTTTTGTGACACGAGTGGAGGTCTACGGCGCCCTCGACCTCCACTCGTGTCACAAAAATCACCGTAAACAAATGGCTGCCTTTATACCCTTGTTGCTTAATATACTATTTTTGACGCTTAATATGGCTAAGAAGAATCCCTGAAAATATTAAGCAAAAAAAAATTTTTTTGTAAAAGTTATTAACAACTGAATTTTTTAGTAATGCTAAATTAACAAATTTTTTTCTCGAGTTCCAGTTGACGGATTTTAAAATTAAAATATGTGTTTTTTTCGTCTTGAATTGCACTATTTGAATATATTTTTTGTTTTTAAATTTTTTTATTTTTTATATAATTTGTTTATAAAATGTTAATAAACAAATATGTTCTTCACGTCCTAACAAAAAAATTAAAATTGTATTCTATTCCTTAAACGTCTCCGAGTGTAAAACTGTTTTGAAAAAAATGAGCCTCAATTAGAAAAAAAGTTATTAATTAAAAACTGCAGCTGTGTAGAGCTTTACATGACGTTAAACTCGCCCCGCGCACATTGGCATTTTTTACAATTTACTGTTCAAAATTGTCTGTAACCTACAAATTTTATCGGATTTTCATGGGCTTGGTCTTAAATTAAAGGGGATAAAATTTCTAAAAGATCCCACTAAACCAATTTTTGAATTTTAAATTGTTTATTTTTTTTTGTTACTCAAAGTTAACAATTTACAATATTTTTAGAAAAAATCATGTTTATTTTTTGTATTTTTTCATTGCAGATGATTGGAATCAATTTAAATTAGTTCAGCATGACCACCAGACAAATAATAATGCATAATACAATTCATTTAAATTGTTGCAAACAATGTTAATTAACAAATAGATAACTTTGGTTTTTTTTGTAAAAAAATTTTTTTTTGCCGACAAATTTATGTTTATTTAAGTAATCTATGTTGATTTTAGTAAAAAATTATTTTGAATTTAATAATTACCATTGTTATTAACAATCATATGAACTATAATCAAGTTTCTTTAACATTTGTAAACATTTTAGGCATTTTTTAAACATAAAATGTTTATATAATATGTACA
This sequence comes from Leptopilina heterotoma, assembly GCF_015476425.1. NCBI lineage: Eukaryota > Metazoa > Arthropoda > Insecta > Hymenoptera > Figitidae > Leptopilina > Leptopilina heterotoma. Next base: position 1,263,788 of record NW_025110845.1, read on the forward strand.
TTCTTTCAAAAACTTTAAAAATTTATTAGCACAAAGAATTACATTTGCTGTAAACAAATTATTTACTTTTTAAACAAATAAATGGCTTATTTCTGCAAAAAGAAAAATTATTTTTCCTATTTTAACGAGTTTAAAGTCATGTAAAGCTCTACTTGGTTATTGATAACTATATTATTGTTCATATTATTTATTTGTTTATACACCCGTCTTAAGCCTACAATCTTGGCTATACAAGTGTTTTTACAACCGTAGAACAATCCTTACAAGCATTTCTTAATACTAAATTTTTGCGCCTACAGAGCGACTTGAAAATTAGGAGTACTCGCATTTGCCTGGACCACCCGTCTAATGGGTTTTCTCCCCAGTGGAGAGGGAAACTGTAGAAAACCTCTCCGAGTACAACCGGTTTATCGACAGTCGAATTCTAATGGTGTGTACCGGACAATAATCGACGGTGCACATCATTATACTTCGACGTCAAACCTCCCGCTCAGATTATCTCACGTGCCGGAAAAGTCCCAGGCTAATGGGCGCGAACCAAGTACCCTTGGTCCGCCCACCGAGCCAGGCATTCATCCGACCGACCCAATCTGTCGGTTATTATTGTTCATATGATTGTTAATAACAATGGTAATTATTAAATTCAAAATAATTTTTTACTAAAATCAACATAGATTACTTAAATAAACATAAATTTGTCGGCAAAAAAAAATTTTTTTACAAAAAAAACCAAAGTTATCTATTTGTTAATTAACATTGTTTGCAACAATTTAAATGAATTGTATTATGCATTATTATTTGTCTGGTGGTCATGCTGAACTAATTTAAATTGATTCCAATCATCTGCAATGAAAAAATAAAAAAAATAAACATGATTTTTTCTAAAAATATTGTAAATTGTTAACTTTGAGTAACAAAAAAAAATAAACAATTTAAAATTCAAAAATTGGTTTAGTGGGATCTTTTAGAAATTTTATCCCCTTTAATTTAAGACCAAGCCCATGAAAATCCGATAAAATTTGTAGGTTACAGACAATTTTGAACAGTAAATTGTAAAAAATGCCAATGTGCGCGGGGCGAGTTTAACGTCATGTAAAGCTCTACACACCTGCAGTTTTTAATTAATAACTTTTTTTCTAATTGAGGCTCATTTTTTTCAAAACAGTTTTACACTCGGAGACGTTTAAGGAATAGAATACAATTTTAATTTTTTTGTTAGGACGTGAAGAACATGTTTGTTTATTAACATTTTATAAACAAATTATATAAAAAATTATAAAAGATAAAAAAATTTTAAAACAAAAAATATATTCAAATAGTACAATCCAAGACGAAAAAAACACATATTTTAATTTTAAAATCCGTCAACTGCACTGAGAGAAGAAAAGCACAGATTCTGAAATAGAAAAGTTCAGCATCTGTACTCCAATTGAACGCAGCAGCAGTGCCACTGTGTGATAGGTGTCGTGCTAAAATGTGAAACGGATTTTGACTTTGGCTTGAGGTACAGATGTTGTACTTTAAATTAAATGCTACTGTTTAGAAGTACAGTATCTGTCGGTCGCTATGAAACAGATCCTGTACTAATTATTTCGTACCGCCGCCGCGCTGCTTGAGCATAGTATCTGAACTATGAATGACACCAACTGAATAAAATTAAGAACGGGCACTGACACGCATTTTACACGGCCGGTGTTTGTCACAGTACGGATTCTGTGCTTTTCTTCTCTCAGTGTGGAACTCGAGAAAAAAGTTTGTTAATTTAGCAGTACTAAAAAATTCAATTGTTAATAACATTTAGAAAAAATTTTTTTTTGGCTTAATATTTTCAGGGATTTTTCTAATTATTAAAAAGTAACATTTTTTAATTCTAAACGAAAGTATATTTTATCCCCTTTATATTCCCGTTTGGTTCATTCATTTAGGAGAAATAAAATTTTGTTTAAAAAGTTGCAAAAAAATTCATTTTGCAATAACTTTTATAAAAAAAAAATTTTTTTCTGTTCTTTGGTGGACACATTCTTAGAGCCAAATAGAAATGTTTTTCCAACATTTCGATTTAAAAAAAATACTTTTTATTTTCTGTGAAAATTTCACGAATTCTGACCCTATATAATTTTTCTAAACTTCAATTATTTTTTCGAATTTTTAACTTTTACTATCAGCCTCTTAATTAATACTAATTTTTGTAATTTGGCAATTTTTTTACATTCAGGATAAAAGTCTGTTTGGTAATTTGATTATTGATATTTTTCGCACAAGTAAAATCAAAATAAATTGCATTTTATACCAATAAAAAGTGGTATTTTGTTGCAAAATGTTTAAGAAATATAAAAAAGTCACATTTTATCAAAATATAAGTCGAAAAAAGTCAATAAAATCATAAAATCCGAGGCCTGATGCTATCATTAGAAAAAAAAAGATTTTATATTATTTTATTATTTTTATTTTTCTATTTACGTATATTATATATATATATATATATATATATATATATATATATATATATATATATATAAGATTTGAACAATAATAATAACAATAAAGAATATAATTTAATAAAACAATAAATGACTGACAATTTAGACAAGTTTATATGTATAGATTGGAATTTATCCAATTTATAATGGAATGAGTATAATTCTTGAAGTCAATGGTGTGAAATGAATCTGGCTGCATTCAATGAAAAATGTTGCAAGTGTCATGATTTAAAGTGTGTGTGTGTGTGTGTGTATAAATGAAAAAGGATGTAGGAAGTGGATTTACAAAGTGTAAGTATCATAGTATATAGAAAATGAGAGAAAATCAACAGAAATACGTAGAATTCATCCAGTAAAAAAACAACCAACATCGACATCGATATGCTGAAAGACGTATCACAAAAATTAAACAATTAGACGAAAAGGAATTTTAGGACCCGAAAATCACTTGCTAATTATTTTATTAAAATTTAACAAAACAATTTTTTAAAATTATTATTTGAATTGAAATATAGTGAAATTTGGTAAAAAGACTTCGGAAAGAGAGTCAAAATGAAAAGTCAGTCCTTATACAAAAATTTGGAGCTGAACAAATACTTTTGATTTGATGGCCTATCCAGTTTCTTTTTAAAAAAATGTATTTGACTAATAATTGTCTTTAATTTTAATTATTTAACTAATAAACTTTTTAATTATTCAATTCAAAATTTAGTTATAATATTATATAGGTAATATAATATAATAATAATATTAATAATAATTTATCTAAAAAGTAATTAAAAATTACTTACTATTTTTTTTTTTTTAAATTTCTCATCCAAAAAAAATTTATTTTAACAACTTGAGATTTGAAAAATTTTCTTTTTTGAAAGTAGAAATGAACTTCTGATGTAAATAAAATTAAATTATGACTTTCGGGTCCAATTCCCGCAGAAATTTGATTAACATACGTTTATAAAAGAAAAAAGTAAAAATTTTTGGCAAAAAAAGATGTTTTGAGACAGTTTGTTAAAAAAGACCGATAAATGCTAAGCTTCGTGTTTTAAATTGCGTCCGCAACATAGAAACAGAATTTGAACGATTATTACGCGAAATGGACACCGCGCGGTGTCCCGCCCACAAAAGGCAACATTTTTTTTAAATTTTATTTTATTTATTTTCCTTTTTAAAAAGGAAAGTACCTCAAAGTCCTTTTTCTTGACTAGATATTCGATGTCGAATTTTTTATCCTCCAGTGCTGCGATCCTTGTGTGATATTCGCGCAACACACGCTTTATTGTCTCTGTGTATGTTGATTAAAAATTAATTATCTTTAATTCACAACAATCAATTATATAAAATGTTAAAAACAATTATTTTTTTTAATTACAAAATTTTCATTACTGAAAATGTTCTAAATTGTGAACAAAATACTTTTCAACCCGTTTGAAAAAAATATATTCTTTAAATGTGAATTAATATTTTTTTATTCTAAAAATAAATTTTACAAATTATTAATTTTGTAGTTTAAAAAATTTTTTAGATTCTTTTTAATTTTTCTCAGAAGTAAAAATTTGAATGTAAATAGTATTTTTATAAGACATGGTTTATATATATTAAAAAAAATTTGTATTAAATTTTTATTAAATTGACCTGTAATTTGTTGTATTTGTTGTGTATTGTATTTTGTCAGTTAATGAGGACAATGTAAAAATATTAAAAATGAAATAGATGAGAAAAAATTATTAATCTTTCTCCTTTGGATTTTTCCTGAACCAAATTCCTAAAGAATTTCAATAGATTCATAAATTGATTCTGAAATGTTTTTTGCAGGTAAACTTGCATCAATTAGGTAGAAAACAAACAGAAAAATTTATAATGAGTAAGATAAACACATAAATAGGCGAATAGTAAAATAAAATTTACCCTTAGATAATACATGGGGTCAGTCTGACAACACAATATTTCTATAAAAAAGGTGTTCTTTTTTTAATTTCTTTAAACATTATTAATTTTTTCAGTACTTTTATTATGTGCTAATTAATTCGTTTTTGTTTATGAAAATGCGAATAAATTTTGCATAATAATCTGTCAATTATTTGTTTTCAAATGGAAGACGACAAAAATTGTTGTGGAGTAAAATGGACCCCATGTGTGTTTTTCGTGTTCGAAAAAATAGGTTCTCGAAGAGTTAATTGAATGACAAATAGATAAAAAATAATGAAAATAATAAAGTAAATTAAAAATAAGTAAATGTAAATAAATATGTAAAAGAGGTGATGCGTAGAATAACGAGGAAACTATAGAAAATTTTCTCTAACGAAAATTGTTTCTATAAAATAGCTCAATTTGGTCATTGAATGGAAAACTGTTTACGCTTTGTTCACGATAACGGGAATGAAATTTGAATAAGATCCTGGAGTACCTGATTGATAACGAGAATTGACGTTCTTTGTCATATACAGTAAGAATACCTAACTGTCAGTCAGTCCACGAGTGCGAAGAGGATACTCTTATGCGGCGTTCAATGTTCGCTCACTCGCACTCACGCTTAAGGGTGATTCATAGTTAGATACTCTTACTGTATATATATATACAGCAATAAGGAAGATTTTAGTTAGAAAAAGTTTTTTCAAGTACCTTCGTTAGCGTCATCGACGTTCTTAGGTTTCCCGCATCTCTCTTCAATAATGCGCCTCCTTTCTGCTGCTTTCCTCTCCTGTTCCTTCTTTAATTCTTCGGCAGCTTTCTTACGCAACAACAACTAAAAGGAATAATTTAAAAATTAAAATTTTTTTAACAAATTATTTCAAAATTCAAATAAACAAAAATTAAAACAAAGTTAAATTCTTTATTTTTACTAAGAGTTGAAAAAATCACAGAGTGACAAATTCGAAATAATATTATTTATTTTTGTTTGCTATATTAATGAAAATAATTATTATATTAATAACAAAGAGGAATGCTGTCAATATACAAATAAATAAAATGTATAAAGGATGAAAATAAAATATTATTGAAATTGAAAAAAGCAAAGAAATTAAAAAAAACTCACCCTGAGTTTCTTCTTTCTGTCGGGTGTCATAAACCCTTTCTTGGCCTTTTTCGCCTTTGAGGCTTCCTCAAGACGGGCGCGGACTTCCGCCCTTTTTCTGTCAGTTTCCGCCTGCTTCCTCTTCTTTTCCTATGGATTTCGAGTGTAAAAGTGTTTTAAAATTTTAACCGTGACAATTCCTAAGAATTTCTATTTTTTTCAGAATGGTAAATTTATGAATAAAAAAAGTCTTTGAAAATAAAATTTATCAAAGTATGAAAAACTATTATTCAATACATTTATATTTAAAACTATTAAATATTAAAATTTTTTACTTTAAAATAAATTTTTATTAAAATATCAATAAAAATTAGTGTAAGTAAAAAATATATTGAACTGCACAAAAAAATAGCAAATATGTAGTGTTTTTTCCAATAAAAAAATTATGTATCTTCAGTACGTACATCCTCGATGCGCTTTCTCTGTAAATAGAAAAAAGAACAACTTTGTTAGAAAAAGTTAAATTTTCATACCTATTTAAAAAGAAAAAGAAAATTTTTTTGAAGCAGGTTATTAAACGTAGTTTCTTTAAAAAATAAAGGAACCTTTTTTAATTATCTTTATCATTTAAAAGATCAATATTTATGCACAAAACGTTAACAAGGTCCAAAAGGTCCTTATTTATGCAAAAAAAATAGTTTTATCAAAATTGTAGGTATTTTTATTACTTAAATATTTGACGATTAATTTTATAATCAATTATTAAATTTTTTCTTTAAATTGTAACAAAATTAGTTTTATATAAAAAATTAATTAAAAATTTTTTTTAATACTTTTGAAAAACTTCAAAGTAACATTTAATACTTTTAGTTCCAAAATAGAAATGCAAAATATTTTTCTACTTTTTTGAAGTAAAATGAGCGGAATAAATAAATTTTTGATCAGAATGTAATAACTGAGTGTAGGTATTTGATATAATTGATTTGATATAATTAAGCATGAAAATTTCTGATTTTTAATTAATATTTAACATAATGAATAAATAAACATTCAGAAGCAGCACGCTGTCAGCAAAATCAACATTTACAATGATTAAACACAAGCAAACAGTCACAAGGTGACAAATTTTTGTTTAGTGCCAATAAGAAATTAAAAAACGATATTAATGTGTGATTTCAAGTGTTTACTTTACCCAAGTGTAGTCCTGTATTGTTGTATTTTTTTCAAAATTCCATTATTAATTGAGGAGCAAGTTTTCAAAAGTTGATAAATCCATATTTTCTTATTTCGAGAAAATGAAACAAATGACTTTTTTCACATAACAACTATAGTTAATTTTAAATTAAAAAATTTGTATTAATTTATTTTTATAACAATGTTTTTATATTTAAGACGTTCTGTTTTTAATTAAACATTATCATAATTAAGTGATTTAAAGGTTTTGGTAATTTTTTCTAATAAAAAACATAAAAATTATAAGTCATCTTGGTTATGTAAAAAAGTTTTTAAATTGAAAATTCGTTGTTAATAAATTTTTTTTCTTACATTTAATAGTGACAGGTCGATTTGTGAGGTCTTTAAAATATTAAATTTATGTTTATTTCAATTCTTTTAAAAATGGATTTATCAGCTTTTGGAAATTTGCTCCTCAATTTATTTTTTTTCTCCTTATTAAGATTTTTGAGGTGCAATTGTGTATAATTTCATTTTAACTTTCATACTATATATATTTCAGTAAAAATAAAAATTGTGAAAAAATTGAATTATTACTCCTGGTATTAAAAAACTTTAAATAATTAAATCAGATTTCAAAAGAATGATTTTCTAAAAAAAAATTATTTCATTTGTCAGTATAGAAGAAAGAGTATAATCAAATAATGAAAAAAGATTTAAATTGACTCATAAATGTATCACTATATTAAAAATCGTTTAGGAAAATTGGATATCTGTTTACTATTGAAAATTCCATTCAAAAGATCGTTGACAACATGACTTGTTAAAAAGATTATAAACTATGGCGTTACAACGACGTCGAGAATCGTGCATGACAGTAAATAATGTGGAAGAAAGGAGAGTTTGTCCCGATAAATCATATGAAAAATGTTTCGAGGAAACTCTCCTTGAATGAAATTGCAGTCAGTAAACTTTCCTTCGATTCTCGACTGTCGCAAAAATGATAGTTTTTTTTCTTTAATATACGTCTTTTTTAAGTAAACTGAAAATTTTCTTTAAAATTTTAGCTTTATCATCTGTACAAATATTTTTAAACATTTTTTTAAACAAAACATTAAAAAATTATTTAAATTTATAAATTATGTAAAAGTACTGATTAAATTATCTAAGACCTGATGATATTTTATTATTATTATTTATATTTATATTTACTGTAAAAGAGAAAAAATTATACCAAAAAAATTTCCACATATATAGTATATTAAGCAACAAGGGCATAAAGGCAGCCATTTGTTTACGGTGATTTTTGTGACACGAGTGGAGGTCGAGGGCGCCGTAGGCGCCCCGAGACCGAAACGAGTGTCACAAAAATCATCGTAAACAAATTGGCTGCCTTTATTCCCGTGTTACTTACGATATTTTTTATTCCTAATGCACAAAAGTGTCGATTTCAGATAGCAGACGACAGGGAGTAAAAGTCATTCACTTGTTCGACTTATATGAAAGTGGCGGCCGTTTTCTCCCAAGGGCAAAAATAACGCATGGGATCTGCTGTTATGTTTGCCTCTTGGGAGAAAATGGACGCCATTTTCATATGGTCGAACAAATGAGTGACTTTACTCCCTGTCGTCAGCTATCTAAAAGCGCCATTTTTGTGCATGTGGGATAAAAAAGTAATGGTTTTATACCATGAAATGGAGATTAATTCATATAATTGCAGTGTTTAATAAAAGAAATCATGAACAGTAATAAATAATTTGCATAGAGCAAATTTTGAATTTTTTATAAAATACAATAAAAATAATAAAAAAATACGATTATTACATGTTTTACTAATTTTACTAATAACAAAACGTGTCTTATAAAAATGCAGAGTTTCTGGTCAGATTTGATCCTTATCAGACAAGATATACAATTGACCCAAAAAAGTATTTAAATATTGATATGAATTGTGTAAACTTGGAGAAAGTTAAAAAACAGGAGACACAGGAAAATTATCTAAATTTTTATTTACTTTTTTTTGTTGAAAAATAGAATAATAGGAAGTTATAAAAAGCAAAGGTGGGTGCTACTGATAGACATTCTAAAAATACTAACAACTAGTGGTTCTAATGTACATTGAGAGGAGGGGGGAATTCTAAATTTGTATAGTAGGTTACACTTTGATTTGACGAGGCTTAGTCTTCAGAACCTCTTGTCATCTCTACGGTTGATTTTTCGTTAAGAAAAATCATAATTCGAATTTTTCAGGCAAATTCAAATGCAAAATTCTAAACAATTCAAAAAGTAAAGAAATTAAAAAAATATAGAATTTAAAATTTTTCAAATTCGTAACATTTAATTTGAATTTAGAATTTTATCAAAACTTGTCATATTCAATAATGATTTATAAATTTTGTAAAGTTTAGTTTACAATTATAATAAATTTGTAAATTTTTTTTAAATATTTGTATTACACTTAATGAAAAATCTGACAAACAATCAGAACAAAAGTTAGTTCAATATGTCATAATTTCGTATTTTAAAAGAAAAATACACATTAAATTTAAAATTCGTTTTTGGTAGAAGCGTAAAGAATTTTGCCATATGTATATATAATATAGAATTTAAATGAAATTGCCTGAAACTTTTGGAAACATATATTTTCTGGATTACGTATAATTATATAGAGTCACAAACATTAAAAAAGCAGCAAACCCAAACGTACCTTTTAGAAAAAAAGTTTTTTTCGAGTACTACTTTTCCAAAAAACGATTCCAAGTCATCCGAATGGGCCAAATTTAGAGATGAGTTCCAAAAGAATGGAAAAAAAAACATTTTCATTTAGAAATGTGTAAAATTTTCTTTTTTTTAATATACATAAACAAAGTGCAAAAAAGGACATTTGGAATAGATAATAATATATAAAATATATTATTTATAGTAATATGAACAAAGTGTTCATTTGTCAAAAGTGATGCTTAACAACTTTTGAACTTTTAATATCATGTTTTGATTTTTCTTTTGCTTAATACTGTATATTTTTTTCATTAATAAATAAATTATTTTTTAATGTACGGTGCTATAATAATTTGTGATGGTAACTAATATTTAGTGACTTTTTCTTGAATTAGAACTTTTTGATTCTTAAATTAATAGCTCAGCTCAATTGGTTAGAGCAACCTGCTGACAGCAGATAGTCTGCAGGGTCAACTCTCTCATCATAAGAAGAATTAACTTGATTTTTTTACATGGAACTGAAGTCCATAGGGTTTAAAAAAAAAATCGTTTGGAAAATGATTTTTTTAAGTACATTTATATTTCAACTTTTGATGTCCATAATTTAATAATTTTCTCGTTTTCAAAAACTTTGCGGTTACGGATCAGTTATTTATACCATGTGAATATACAAATAAATAAATTTTTATTTATTTCATTAAATTTTATTTGATTTAAATGAAAATTTTAGCTGTTTCTACTAAATATTATTTAATTCAAATAAAAAATTCTTTTTGTACAAAAAGAATCAAAGTGAATTGTTTAAATCAATGAAATCATGTGATTAAATTAAAAACATTTTTTTTTAATTCTGGAAAATTATTGTATTGATTTAAGGCCAAAATAAATTTTTTTTTCAATTGAACACAATTTATTTTACAATTAATATTCAAGAAAATTATTTTTTATATGTAATTGAAAATATTTCCTGTAAAATCGACACTCACCTAACCTCATCGTCGGCCATGTTTGTGTTTAGTTTTAACTGCAACTACCTGAAAAAATCCAATTATAGATATTTATTAATTTTGTAAAAGTTACTATTTAAATACATACAACACAACAGCAATTTTTTGCGAATATTTTCGAGAGAATCATAGTCAAAAAATTATCCCATAAATAACATAGCATTTAACCATTTAATTTCTTAAAACGTGATAAAATTTTATATTTCAATTAAATTTGAAAATTTTTTTATTTTGAAATTACCTAATTTTTTTTTAAAATTTGAGTTCAATGAACGAAGAGAAGGATGGTAGATAATAGATATTTGGCCCTTGTGGCGAATTACAATTTATTCTACGATTGGTGCATATAAAAATTGCTAGATTGAGGAGATTAAGTAAACGAATTGATCAGGGTCGACTTACGGAGGCAGAATGTTATACAGTATATCCGTCGTAATACAAAAATAGCCGCAATGAGTCGGTCCCCACTCTTATTTCAATACCGCGATCCAAATTTGGTTACAACAACTCGGTCGCTATCTTCACTCTTCGAATGAGAAAATTTCACTTTATTTATAAAAAAAGAAAAAAAAACTAATATCAAAATGTCCTCTTGAAACTAATTTCACAACTAATAAATCCTCATTTTTCATCATAAAAATCTAAATAATTATTTTTCAATTTTACAGTTGATTTTTAAGTTCCAAACTATTAAATGCAATTTATTACTCAAATTTTCAAATAAATTATTGAAATAAATAGTTGTTTAATTAACAATTGAGTTTATTCTATGAAGTGGAATTTTTTATTTGTAAATTTTGCTTTTTTTTTTATTTTTTATTGTTTATACTCCTGCCCTATTGGCCTTACGCACTTCGACAAGAGTCCCCGAGAAATACTTTTTTGGATTAAGCATAACCATTCTACATATGAAAATTCTATATATTAACCTAATTTTGCGTCTACAGCCGACTTTAATAGGAGTACTCGCATTCGCCTGGACCACCCGTCAATGGGTTTTCTCGCCAGAGAAGAGGGAAAATGTAGAAAACCTCTCTCCTGAGTACAATCGGTTTATCGACAGTCGAGTTCTAATGGTGTGTACCGGACAATAATCGACGGTGCACATCATTATACCTCGACGTCAAACCTCATGCTCAGATTATCTCACGTGCCGGAAAAATACCAAGCCAAATGGGTGCGAACCAAGGGTACTTATACCCTTGGTCTTAAAACGACCGCCAAGCTAGGCATTCATCCGACTGAGCTAATCTGTCGGTGTAAATTTTGCTTTAAAACACAAGAATTTCTTTTAAACCCCAATTTCAAAAGCATAGTATGACAACTATTTTTAATTCATACATGAAACTCAATTTCATTTCTAATTAAAAATGTCCACATTTATATTTTAATTAAAAAAACTTTTAATCTTCTCTATATTTCATCTGTATTTTATTTTGAAGGATGCAGGAGGGCAACAACGCGTTGGTAGTGCCGCAAATCATCGTGGACAGGTCGGAGAGACGAGGGAGTACGAGCAGCGTGACGAGTCAAGCCAGCTGCATTTCTGTATTCAGTAATGCTTCTGCGATTGACATTGCTAGCTGCAATGAACATCGAGATGAATGCGTGAAACTGCGGGAGGAAGAGGCAGCAAGCATTCTAGAAATGGAGGAAGAGGTCAGCAAGATGCTGAAGTCCTGCGAAGTCCAGAAGAATGTCAATAGGACAATCAAGGATGGACTCAGAAGCATAACATCGCTCATACGGGATGTGAAGGAGAATCACGCAGCAGCGTCCAGAAAGGATGAGAAGTTCAACCAGGGGTTAGCCTGGTCAGAGGAGGCACGAAAGGACCGAAGAATGAGACGTGACCGTTTTAATGCAGTAATGCTTAAAAACGTTGTCCTGGAGTCTCAGAAGCGGAAGAGAAGTGATCCTGAGATTACGAAGGACCCAAAAAAGAAAAGGGAGAAGGGACCCCCTAGAAGGTCCAAAGGTAAGGAGACCAAACCGGCACCAAAGCCAAATCCAGATAAGAAGGGAAGAGCTACAGTGGTCGTGAAAGTGGCTGAAGGAGCTACCTTCGCCGAAGTACTAACGAAAGTTCGAAAAGAGGCTGACCTGGAGGCCAGTCAGACAAGGGTTGTGGGAGCTTTACCCACTAAAAAAGGAGACCTGCTTATTAAAATTGGGGGGTCTTCAAACAAGAAGTTGTTCACCGAAGAGGTGACAAAGGTGATCGGCGATCTGGGTAAGGTGCAGATGGCGGACCGGCGAACTACGTTGGAAATCCGCGATATGGATGCCCTTACAGAAAAAGATGACGTACTCTGTGCCCTGGAGAAAGTTTCTACGGTACCAGCAGGAGGTAGGAGGGTGACGATTCTCGGACCAAACAAGCGAGGAGTAAAGCTCGCTGTCGTCGTCACCAGTCAGGAAGACGCTGATAAGCTGGAGAAAATCGGGCACATAAAGATTGGGTTCGTCTCCTGTAAGATAAGAAGCAGAACTATGGTCACAAGGTGTCATAAGTGCCTTGACTATGGCCATCTAGGTAGAGATTGCCAAGGTGTAGATAGGTCAGCTGCGTGCTTCAAGTGCGGGGAAGCTGGCCATAAGGCAGCAGATTGTAAAAAGAGCCCATGCTGCTTCTTATGCCAGGCAAAGTTCGTCGAGAAGGAGAATATCCAGCATGTCGCCGGATCAGGAGGTTGCAAGGTCTTCAGAACTGCCCTCGAGGAAGCAAAGAAGACTTTGTCAAGGACCAGGAGGAAATAATGCCAGAACAAGAGCGGCACGATACGGAAGACGAGGTTGACCGGAGGAATCCAGTGCTCTGCTGTGTGTGAGTGTGGGTGGGAGGAAATCATTTACTTTTCCTCCCACCCACGTTCCCACATGGCTGGAGCGGATTATGGCCCAGTTGAGGAGTAGGACAAGGGGACCACCACTTGTGAAGTTGAAGGCCTGACGGTAGTTCCGCAGGTGGATAAAGTGTCCCAAATTAAGACGGGAGTGGTTTTTAGTGGGTGGACCAGAACAAGAGCGGTCACCCCCACATAACCTGGAATTCATTAACCAGGTATCGCAATTCGCAGATTTTCCACTTCCGACTACAAAAAAAAAATAATAATAATAATAATAATAATAATAATAATAAAAGTTGCCAACAATGATAATGGCCAAAAGTTACAAAATTACTTAGTGACAATTAAAAATAGAGTTATTTTTATATCAGAGAAACATTGTTAAATATTATTGAACTTCGTAGCATAAATAGCTGAATGTCGAACTTGGCAAAAGTTCATATCTTACATGTGTCTTATCTCACCTTACATATGCGATACGGGACCCACTGTTAATTATTTTTAGTTTAATTTCCTAATTATTATATTTATCGTTCATTAATCCCAATATAATTACTCTAAACTATATTTGAATGCGGAAATAATTTTGTAATTTTCAAAAAAACTTGCAAAGGTCAGCCAGAAATCATCTTGCTCTAGGATTATATTTTCATTGAAAAATATATTTAACCAATAAAAGTTGATGAAAGTGTATTAAAATTGCCATTTTGCAATATTTTTCATTCAATCAATTTTCAGATTTTCGAAATAAACTTTACTATAATGTGTATTTTTTTTATAATAATATTTTTTATAATAATATTTTTGAATTTAATATTTTCGTAATAATACATTTTTTACAACAAAAATAATTTTTTTTTAATGTTTCTTTTATTTTTTTTTAATAATAAATTTCATTTTAAAATATAAAAGCAATTTAAAGGAAAATTGTGAAATATTGAAATAAAAGAATGAGAAAAAAAAAACCATTAACCAAGTTTCGTTATAAAGAATTGCTGTATGATGGCGACTGTACATAAGACAGGAAAAATTCTAGAATAAAATTCTACACTAAATAGGACCTCGTAAAGATGATAATCCACGGGATCTAACTCGTTTTATAACGAGAATTTCCATATTTTGCAGGGACGTAAATTACCGTAATCATTTTATAGTACGAGAACTAAATCACGGTGAGAACACAGGTGTTTCCTTTTTATCAAAACTCATTAAAAAGCTCAAAGTTTTTAATCCCTTCACGAGAGACACAATATTTGTATAGTAAAAGAAATATTTATAAGCTATAAATATAAATATTTTATGTACCGAATGTTTAAAAAACATTTTTACTTACTTTTTCTATTTCAATAAAAACAAGTTGCTTCCAACACTTAAATATCATTAAAAAAATCTAAACTTTTTCAAAATTTCAGAAAATATACTTTAAAGTTTTTTAATTACATGTAATTTTTTCGTTTTAAAAAGTAATATTTTTTAATTAGTAAAATACAAGTTTATTAATTAGTTAATAATAAGTAATTTATTATATCGGCAAACGTGCAGTTCTAAGGGGTCACTAATTTCTAATTCGATGTCAGTTTTCAAAAATGCAATATGACGATCATAAAAATTTCAAATTTGAGTCCCGTGTAATGTTTTGAAAATTCAAAATGGACAATTCAATATGGTGTAGAGTCGTTTTAGAACCCTCTATAAGTCGAAACCTCTTTAACTCGAAGTTTTCAGCGTTTTTCTTCAACTTCGACTTATCGAGGTTCCACTGTATATCAAATATTCAGAATATTAATTAAATTCTAATATAACTACTAAATTTCACACATTAGTTTTTTTAAAGTTTAGTATTTTTTATATCAAAATATCGCTTTTTCGCACTTTCCCCCCAATTTTCAAAATACTTTTACGACTTTTACAAAATTTAATATATATCGATACTTCAGTGTAATACAGTCCTATCTTCTGGTAATATTTTGTAGGGTTAATGTATTAGCTGTTTTCTAAATGCATTTAAGTGGTTAAATTTTATTAATTTACACTAAATTTTTATATATTATGATAAAAAGTATCTCTTAAAATATAAAAAATTATTGTTTTGAATGTAATCAATATTTTAAGTACCGTAATTTATTTTTTTTATTCACACCACAATCTGTCAAATTAGAGATAGCACGATACAAAACATCACCTCGAGATGGGACAGTTTAAAGTATTACCAGAAGATAGGATTGTATCACACTGAGGTATCGATATGTGACGCTCCACGAGAAAAAGGACCTTATGACAAGAGTAAATAAGGTCCCTTTTCTCGTGGAGCGTCACATATATTCTCTCTCCGTGTGGACCAACGGATGCTCAAATACTCATAATTTCGTCAACTTTGCTGTGATTGGCTTAAAATTTTAACACAATATTATATTAGGCATTCATTTAAAAAAATTTTTTTTCATTTCAATACCTTGCTTACCCCCTTTAATAGTGAAATAGACTATAAATATTAACTCATCCCTTTTCAAAATTAGGATTTTATAGTGGGAATGAAAAACATTTCAAATTCAAAATGTCTCATTCGTCATTCAAAACTTTGAGAGTCAAAAAATGAAAAATTCAACAGTACTATATAGTATGTAGTATTGCACTCAAGCGAAATCTTGGTGGTAAGACTTAAGCAAAAATCAATAATCTTGAAAAAAAACTTTACCCGCACGGAGAGAAATTTATAGTAGTGGGTAACATAATTGTGGTTAGGGTGACCATCTTTAATGCTACGTATACAGACAGCTATCTAGATAGTCACCGTTACCATCAATATCATCAGGAGTAACATCTTGGTAGTACGGGGTAGCATAACTATATTTTTTTTAGCATCTGCACTCAAAAAAAAAACTAGTAGATTTGACTACTTTTTAACTACCCTGAGTGATTCAATAGGTCCTCAACTGAATTTAAAAATTTATATTTACTACCGAAAGTAGTAAAAAGAACTAAGAATTTAGTTGATGTAATTAGATTTTGTAGTTGTTTTTGCAATTTAACTACTTTTTTTAGTTATATAAACTATTATTCTTCAACTATATTCAAAGTAGTAAAATCAACTACACAAAAATTGTTAGTAAAACTAAAAAAGTAATTAATTTGACAACTTTCAACTCAACTAGGTAATAGTAGTTAAAGATTTCGACCGAATTTTTTTCAGTGTGTGATGGTTGGCAGTAGCATAATGATAGTATCGTGTAACATCATCTTTTTAACATCAAAATCTGACTATCCATTTCTCTCAGTGTGAAATAGCTAAAAATTTCACTACAAGGGAGTGTGTCTAGGTATGAGACGGGTTTTGTTTTTGCCCCATAAATTGTAAATGAGTGAACGAAATTGTGAATAAAATATACCTTTCGAAAAGTAACATAAATACGCAACTTTTATTTAAAGAAAGTATAGTGTTCAAATGGACTGAAAAAAAGTTATGATCAATTTTCCGAGCATATTCCTTTTGTCAAAAAAAATATGTCTAGTTGTGAGACACTTATTAAAAATTGCTAAAATTTAAAAAGTTTGACATAAAACGTTATGTTTAGTAGAAATAATTAAATATCTTAATAATATATATTATTATATACTTATTACTAAATAATAATATTTGTTCGCCAAAATATGACTATCAAAAATAATATGCCTGCAAAGTCGTATTTTTTATGACTGTCTCACAACTGGACACTCCCCTATTAGCAAAATTGTTATTTGTTTCAGTTAAGATTTTTGCTATTCTAGAGAAACTTTTTGCTGTTCGAGGTAAACCTTTTTCCACGTTTACAAACAGAAAAACAAATAGGAATGTAATATTATCGACCGTTTTGTTTGAAAGAGAAAAAAATCTTGACGGGGATCACTATTAACAACCGACTCGATTAATATAAGTTTCACGCTTATGATGAGATATATTTGGGGGAAATTGTAAGATTCTTGAACAGAAGTTTCTAAAGAGGTTTTCAAACAAGTCTTCGAAGTTTTAAAAGTTCATTAAATTGACGTGATATTAAACTGTAATTAAAGAGGTACAAAGCTTAGTTTGTGTGAACGAGAAACTAGGAATACTTTGATTAGCTTTAATGCGCCACTAAGGTATAAATCAGGAGACGCAAGCCCACTCGACCGACATTTAAACGGGACTTTAAGCCTGCGGATGCAGGTAGGCGGCAATTAATTTGCGGCTCGAATGCTACCGAGATTTGTGACGATTCACCGAGATCCAATTGTAACTTGTTTCTCTCTCTCACACACACTAATTTTGCATTCTTTTTATACGACACGACACTCTATATTTCTTATAAAAGTTTGTATGGTGAAAAATTCAAATTCTTTTACAAATTTCTTTCAAAATTTCATAATTTTCATTGTTTGTCTAATAAATTTTTAACAAACAAAATTTTCGCACTTCAAACTTTTTATTCTAAACTTTATACTTCTGTTTATATTATTATAAATTTTGTAAAAAATTAAATAAAAAACGCTTCTCTTTATATTAAATAAAAAGAAAGAAAATTTTTGGATTAAAACCGAAGAAAACATTTTAATCGTACCAAGAAAAAATATATTTACCTAAATCTAGTAACTATTTATTTGTTTCAAACAAATATTTCATTTAAATGTTGGTTTAAGACAGAATATGATGGACGCAGTCAAAACAAAAATTTGTCTAATATGCCATAATTTTCTAATTTATGTAAAAATTACATACAATCTTTGAAAAAGAAAAGTTTGGAAAATTTTGATTTATGTTAGAGCTAAATTTATTCTTCTTATATGACAAGAAATTGTAATTTTGTTTTAGAATGCAACTTTTGTTTAAAAAATTGAAATGTAATTTTTTTACTCTTCTGGAACAAAACGAATTAAAAATTTAATTTGATGTTTTAATTTAAAATGAAAAATAATGAAATTGCATTATATGTTCCTATTGTATGTTGGTTTCTACCTTTAAGAAAATTGTTGTCAAATATTTGATATAAACATTTATTTCAGAAAAAAACTAATTAATCTTCTATTACTCTGGTTAGTATGTCACGTTCAAGGTGTATTCATTTAATAGTAAGATTCTACTAATTCTTCTAATATAATCATTTTCACGACACCGAAAAAAATGCCTAGGACCCGTATACCAGGAATTGAGCAGGTTTCCTAGTTACGAGAGGAACCCACTATAGAATCCTATAGTCAAAGTAATAAAATTCAAGCATACACTGTTAAAAAAAATTGTAAATTTACAATACTTTAATACAAAAAGTGATTGAAAATTTACAAATTTTGTATATGAAATAATTTCAAAAACGCGTGTTTGAAAGATTTGTAAATTTACAATATTTTCAAACAGAAGTGTTTGAAATTTTCAAAAATTTTTGTATGGATTAACTTCAAATACATATGTTTGAAAGATTTGTAAATTTACAATATTTTCAAACAAAAGTGTTTGAAATTTTCAAAAATTTTTGTATGGATTAACTTCAAATACATATGTTTGAAAAATTTGTAAATTTACAATATTTTCAAACAAAAGTGTTTGAAATTTTCAAAAATTTTGTATGGATTAACTTCAAATACATAAGTTTGAAAAATATGTAAATTTACTACCTTTTCATAAAAAAGTGTTTGAAAAATTTATGTGTAAAATAATTCAATACACATATGTTTTAAAATATTGAAAGTAAATTTACAACTTTTTCATTGAAAAGTACTTAATTAAAATTTTTTTGAGTTTTTATACGAAATTGCTTAAAACATATGTGTTTAATAATTCTCTAAATTAGTTTAAAACATTATTTATAAGTAAATACATTTTCAAATGTTGAAATAACTAAAATTTTTTTTAATCAGTTTAATTAGTTTAATTTGCCAAAACTTGTTAAGAGAATAAAACATTTTGGATGATATAATATAATTAATTAATATAGTTAGATATTTTGTACAGATTAAAATTTAAAAACTGATAAATTAAATAGAAAAATATTTTTCCATAAAAAATCTGCTGTTCATAAAGTATTGTTTAAATATTTCTGAAACATCTTAATACATATCATAAATTTAACAGAAACGTGAAGAGAAAAAAAGTAAAGAATACAAGAATCGGTTGGTGAAGAATTTTAAAGATATTGAATCTTTAGAAATTTAGAAGAAGTCAAAAAAAGGGAATGGTCCACATGTTTCTCACTACTGATACTTTGCAAGAGATTTTCATAGCCTCCCTTGGTCGAGCGCGTCTAGGCGCAGCTCCCAAGGTTGATGGCTCCATACAAGACACACTATACACAGACAACACTATATACGACTAAGGGTTCAAATCGTAGTGTCGAATTTCCGTAAAAATGCCAATAAAACTTTTTTTTTAATTAATTTACATTTATTGTAACATATCAAAACACAATATAAACAGTTTAGATTTTTCATTTAAATATTTAAATCGTTTTGGTATTTCAAACAGATTTGTTTGAAATTTCAAACAAAACTGTTTGAAGTTTCAAACAAAACTATTTGAAATTTCATTCAAACACTTTGTATTAATTTTCCAAAGAATAATTTGAAAATTTTAAAGAAATGTGTTTTAAAATTTAATAAGAAAATTTGTATTAAATTTAAAAATGTGTGTTGTAGTTTTTCAAAATTGTATATGATAATTGCTTCAAACATTTTTGTATAAAATTTGGAACAAAAATTTTTAACAGTGTAGTTAAAGTGACCAGGAAAATTAGTCGATGTAATCAGGAAAAAATAGTCAAATTGACAAGGAGAATAATATTAGATTTACACTGTGTATCATAATTATTTGAAATTGCTAATCAAATTCTTATTATCAAATAAAAGAGAAAAGCTAATTACAAGAAAAAAATTAATTACTGTATTTGAACATATTTATATTTGACTTTGTATTTCTATACCTTGGAATTAATTTAAACATATGAAATAAATATTTGACGCAGGGGGGACGCGAACACCTGAACCTAACGAATACGCACTTTGAAACCCGGAACGATAACCACTACACTAAACACGACTTGGTATTTTAATTTTTTAATAGACACTAGATTTTCGAGTCAAAATACAATACTTAAGCAGATGATGTTTTATACATTTCGAGTACACAATTTTATACGCTTGTCAAAAACTATTTATTTTTAATTATTTATGCCATTTAAATGAAAATAAATTTAAATACACAAATTATTGCAAAGGTAAATTTTCAAACACACTGCGCGATTAAAATAGTAAAAATGTTGTCACCACGTGCGTAAAAATTTCGACGATTTATATTGAAACCTAACCAAAAAAGTCTGAAAGAATTGACTAATATAATTTTATTAAATAGTTTACTTTCTAAAACATGGACTATCTATATTTCCAGAGGTTCCGAGAAACCAGCAATTTTGATGTATGTAAGAACTCCATTTTATGTACAAAAAATAGACGCGAGTAATGATAAAAAATCGTTTTACGAAATCACGATAAATGACGCGAAAGATATAGAGGTAAACACTGTCAAAACAGAAGCAGACGCGTGCGCATTATGGAAATAGGCAAAATTACTAAAATCCTAGTGAATTTGACTAGGATTTAAGGGTTGTTTTTGCCAGGCTTGAATTTGTTGAATCAACCTAGCGATCCTAACCATAATAATTAGGAATCCTTATTACTTTTACTAGTTTAAGATTAACTATTGGGTCTAGTTAATAATACCATCGAGATTTTTTTCGGTGTAATTAAATAAGTTAATTTTTTCTATTTTTTACTAATTAAATTAGTAAATTTTTACTAATTCAATTAGTACCTGAATTTTTACTATCAATTAGTTTTGTTAAATTTAAAATGAACGTGGTAATTATTATTTTCTGTTTTTATGTAAGACGTCATTAAGATTTGTACAATTTTAAAAGAAGATAACAGAAACGTGATGAATGACTTGCGTGTGTGTGCGTGTGTCGAAGTTTGCGTGTGAAATCCTGACATAAACAATAATAAATATATGTATACGTTTCGGTTTTCTTGCCGGTAAAAATATTCAACGTATTTTATTTATAACGAACGATTGCCTCGCTAAGTATAGACGTAGTGACGCCCCTTACGAGCCATTCCAAGTCATCTCGTCGCGCGAACAAACTCAACAGCTCCGGTGTCAAAAAGAATCTTGCTTCCTAAAAATAGGAAATAATCCTTAAAGACATATTGTTTTAGAAGAAAAAAAGTAGGACGTAAGACATTTTTTTAGAGTTTGAGGTGAAAAATCCTTGTCTCTAAAGTATATCTTTACGTTCTCTCCCATTCCACCCGGAAGATCACACGATGTATATATATAAATATATATATAAAAATAGGTCAAGACATTTTACATGAGAAAAAATCCTCTTTTATGTAAATCTTTCTAAAAAATCCATAACTTAAATAGAAAAAATTAAACACAGTTCACTAGTAATAAATAAATAAATAATAAATAAAATAAATTATTATTATTTATAATTTACAATTAAAATAGTTTTAAAGTAGCTGCAATTAATAATATTAATTAATAATATTACGTAATAATATTCTTAGAATAGCAATATAATATTGAAATAATAATAATAGTAATAAAATTGTAGTAAGAAAAACAACGATCCAGTTTTAAAAAAGACAAATATTTCTACCACTAGATTTTTTCTGAAAAAAATAATTTGTGCTAATATTCATTTAAGTAATATTTTTATTTTTAGATATCCATAAATGAAATATGTCAAGGAAATTGGTATAGTTGATATATGTGACGATTTAAAATTAACTTTACAAGTATAATTCACAGTAAAATTATATTTCTTTTATTTTTGAAATAATTATTTACTCTTTCATTAATTATATGTACAAAATTTTAAATGATTAATATCCAATTTCCATTAGCCCGAACACATGTATATGCATATATATATACCTATATCATATTTATTTGAGGTAATCGAAGTATGGTGTAAATAAATAATTTCAAAAATACCTTCATTAATTCATATTTACAAGGTGAAGGTAAATATAATTCATTTAAACGTATATTTACTTAAAGGTAAAAAGTGTTTGAAAATTTAATATGTAAATGTTATATTATATTATTAAATATTAGCCGATATGAAAAAGAATAAAAAAATACTGAAAGGTATAAAATTCTGTTTACTTAAAATATTTATAAATTTCTCTTTATAAAATAAACTATAAATTATTAGATTGGAAAATGGAAATGATTATTAATAAACAAATAATAAAGATCGTAAATTCGTTTAATTTTAGTTTGACATTAATATTATTGTTTCATATACGTTCCTATTAATTTATCGCAATTAATTACTAACTACAGTAATATTTATAAATTTATTCTTTCTGTTGTAAAATAATTTTATATTTAATTGGTTTAAACTTTTATTAAATCTTTATTATGTATTATACTTATAGTAACTATAAATAAAAATTTTTAAATATTAATTGAAAAGAATAGAAAATTTATATAATATTTTATATATTAATTAAATAATAAATAATATTATATATATTTTAATAAATAATATTCTGATAATTAAAAATTGAAAATTTATCTGAAACATAGTAATGCTTGACTAATTTGGCTTCAGTATAGAAATTCAAATCGTAATGCACATCTAAATTAGTTTCTATAAGTTATAATGTAATTTCCCGGAATTTATTAGAAGTTTCTATTAATTATTCTGCATAAAATAATATTATATTTATAATATTATTATACAATGCTACTTTAAAAAATAATTTTCATTATATTTAAACATTTTTTTAAATAAATTTTTTCAATAAGTATTTACATAATTCAAATTAATTTAAATTAGTTGAATAATTTAATTTAAGACGATCCTATTTCGATAAATCACACTGAGAAATGTTTTTTAGAAATTAAAAATATATACAGAATAATATTCTCAAAAATTTAATATTTCTTAAGTTTGAAATTGTCCTAATTAAAAAACAATTAAATCATATATAAATAAATAATTTTCGTAATATTGAAGTATGGCGAATAAAATTCAATTAATTCTAAAAATTCAAAAAGTATTGACCCGCGGAATTTAAGCCATCAATTATAAATGCTTTAACATCTGCCCAGATAGCACGCAAGCTTATACTGCAAACTTGCGTGCAAGTTTTGCAAGATTGCAGTGCAAGCTTTCTGCAAGTTTGCAGCAAGCTTGAAATGTCTGGACTTCTACAAACTTGCACTGCAAGGTTGCAGCAAGTTTGCACAGCAAGTTTGTAGAACGCTTTTAGCAAACTTGCTGCAATCTTGATGCAAAGTTGCAAAATTTTTTTGTATGCATAAAAATCTGTCTTCAACACTGAGACATTTTAATTTTTTTTTCTTCTGTAATTAAAATTTTTTAATTTATCTTTTATTTAAAAAATTTTTTTCACTAAAAATGAGTTAATTTTTAATAATAATAAATTAATTTCGCTAAGTCCTAAAACAAAAAGTTATCTCATAATTTGCTAACTACTATTAGTATTTACTATTTTTAACTAATACAGATTTAGAGAGTTGCATGTTGAAATTCTTGAGTTACCGAGAGTAAAACTATATTCGAAAAAATTGAGTAATGTCAGAGATTTAAAAATATAAATAAGGATGAAAATATTTTTAAACACTTAAATTTTTTATGGTTCTTCATAGATTTTTGGGGTCACTGATTACAAATCTTAAGTAAGAATTAGAAACTTAAAAATGGACGCTCGAAAATGGCGTCGTTTCCTCCATTTTTAACTTTTTAATTCTAACCTCAAATTCTAACTATTCACGACTCTAAAAGCAAGCATCTTGCTGCCAAAAATTTTTTTTTAAGCTTTGCAAAAGGGTTTTGAAGGGTATGTATAGACTTTCAAGGTGCCCTGGACATTTTCTCGAAAAAAAATTGTATTCACCCAAAAATTAGGTCTTATACACTCTAATGTTACAATATAATAATCTATCTATATAATAAAAACAGTTTTTTATTTTTTTTAAAAAATGCAATTAAATATTTTGATTTAATAATTTTTTAAACATGGAGAAAAATTGAATCTGCAAAATTAGTATTCACTACTAAATTTTTATACCCAGTAAAAAAGGATTTTTTAATATAGCATTTTGGACGATTGAGCAAGCCGTCTGTCTGCTCAATTGTCCAAATGCCGTTTGGACAATTGGACTGGTTGCTCAATTATCCGATGCATTAGGTCCAATGCAGCTGAATTAATAAAACAAGTTGTAAATCCAGATGTTCATTACATGAACATTTTGCTTCCTCTTTATGATCAGCAAAAAAAATTTGCTTCTTCGTGGAGAAAGCATTATCGATAAGTATATATTTAATTTTTAAATCATTTTTAATACAATTTAACATTTATAAAATAAAGTTCATTCTTCTTAATAGAAATAATAAAATTCTCTTATACACTAATATGAATCTAAATAATAAAAAAGAATTTTAGTAAAAAAGTAAATTTTTCAACTTTAATTGTAATTAATTCTATAAACTTCAATAGAATATATACTTTATATACATGAATCGTTCGTCTTGATGCAAAGAATAAAATTTTTTATTTATTTTTCAATAAATAATAAAATTTTATTGTACAGAAACAAGATTTTAAAAAAATGAATTTTTTTTAAAAGTGCAATTTTTTTGCATATAATTGGTTTTAATTCTATTAATTTAAATACAATATATAATTTACATATACCAATCGATCCGTCTTGGTGCAAAGAATAAGATTTTAGAAATAAATGAGTAAGATTTTCTTATACAGCAACATAATTTTGCGGAAAGAACTGATTTTTTGATAAAAATGCGAATTTTTCAGCTTTAATTGTGATTAACTCTATAAATTCTTATACAATTTATACTTTGTATATACCAATCGATTCGTCTTGATGCAAAGCATAAGATTTTATTATATATTCACTTCAATAACCAACTTACAAAAAATTTTTTTTAGAAAAAAGTCAAAAAAAAATTTTTTTTGAGAATTTTTAAAGTCTATCAATCCATTTCGAGATATTTTTATGATAAATATACCTGGTAAATTTTAGCCAAATTCGTTAAAACCTCTTCGAGTTATCGTGTTCACAAAAATCAGGATCCACACACACATACACACATCCATACATACATCCGGACAATTGTTCAGGGTCTTATATAACATAGTCCCATATAGAAGAAAATTTGTTAAAAGGATTTTTAAAAATTTTGTAAATTAAACGACTACAAAGCTTCCACACGAGGAACCAAAAAGTACTGAACTCTCTAAATCTGAATATGTGAAATTTCACTTATTGTACGTTATAAGTCGTCCTCTCGATCAATAAGTGCATATACACTTATAAATAAGTGAATTTTTCACTTATTCTGAGTGAAATTTCACTTATTATAAGTGTATATGCACTTATTGATCGAGAAGACGACTTATAACGTACAAATATGTGAATTTTCACATATTCAGATTTAGAGAGAAATGTTACAGAAACTTTAGAGAATTCTTAATTCCAGACAAATACAGAAAAATTAGGTATAAAAATACCTCGAATGAGGAAAAAGAACAAGATTTCTAGAAAATAACTTTTTAACTGACAGTGCAATGCTGTACTTTGAATGTAGTTGGTAAAGAAGTGAGGATTCTGATAAAGAGAAACACTTCATTATCCACTCTCAATACTCCACATGTGGTAATATATAATTGTGGATTTCGGTTTCTCATTTTAAAAAAGAGATAATTCAGCAAAATAAAATATTATTGTTAATACACTATTATTGAAAATCTACAATTATATATTACCACATGTGGAGTATTAAGAGTGGATAATGAAGTGTTTCTCTTTATCAGAATCCTCACTTCTTTACCAACTACATTCAAAGTACAGCATTGCACTGTCAGTTAAAAAGTTATTTTCTAGAAATCTTGTTCTTTTTCCTCACTCGAGGTATTTTTATACCTAATTTTTCTGTATTCGTCTGGAATTAAGAATTCTCTAAAGTTTCTGTAACATTTTAGTACTTTTTTCTTAATTCAGCAGTTTTTTAGCCACGAAAAACATTTGGGATGATTGGACTTAATGCATCGCGGATAATTGAGCAACCAGTCCAATTGTTCAAATGCCGTTTGGACAATTGAGCAGACGGCTTGCTGAATCATCCAAAATGCTATATTAAAAAATCTTTTTTTACTGGGATGTCGATTCCAGTAGTAAATCACTGAATCTAAAACAATTAAATAATGATTCCCCTAAAATAATATTCAATTTAAAACAGTTTAGTAATCAGTATTGTTTTTTCATTAACTTCTCCGTAAAATTGAAAATAAAAACTTGTAAGTTAATTTAATATCTTTCATATTAATATCTCTGATATTAAAAAAATAAAATAAAAATTTTTAATCTAACTGCTTTTGATGATACTTTCGACATGAACTAATTCAAATGATAATATAAATAATCAAAGTTGTGCTAAATAAAATAAAATTTTTACTAAATTAGAGATCCTTTCGGTAGCAATAAAGTGAACTGTATTAAAATTAAAATGTAATAAAAGAAAAGTAATTAAGAAACGTTCTTTGTTCATAGTCGAACAAACAGATCAGTTTCTGGAATGTAATCAGAATTATTTTCTCTTTGCTGCGGAAGAAATAATCTGAATCCAGACTGTTTAAAGAGGAGCGAAGAGATTTTTTTGAGACTTTCTCTTTCTTTCTTGATCAAACAAAGTCCGCTTAAAGCACAAGGAGATGAAAGGCACAGCAACGATTTTCGCTTTTCCATTTCTCGCTCAGGTGTTATGCCACTCCAGGGAAGGTATTAACTTTGCATGATGCACCTGCACATCGTACATGTCGCAGAATGATGATACGGGGGTGAAAACAAAAAAGCAGGTTAAAACCTTCTCTCAGTTCCTTACACACCGACATGTTTTTATTCTTTTTCTACCGCATCAAGCACAATACGAAAGCTTCACTCTCGTGAATATTTAGGATTTCCACTTTTTTTACATTTCGAAAATCAAAGCAACTTCTAAATTGAAAAAAAAATATTTCGATTTCACACTATAAACGAACGAAAGTCACTGGGCACTGACACTCAAGTTGCACCGAAAGTCCTTTCCTCGGTTGATTGAACTCTATTGTTTTGTCGTCAAATTTGATGATCATTTAACATTGTTGACCTTCAAAACTTTGACGACATTCTTAATAACTTTTCTAAACTTTTCGTTTTTAAACTATGAGAAAACTTGGTTTTTTTGCTAACTTTGTTGAACAACCCCCTTTTTTTCCTCTTTTCGGAAATATTCTTGAAGGAAGAAATGAAAATCCACTGTTGATAATCTTACCTTGAGAAGAATTGGACGTGACTAGTCAAACAGACCTTCGGCAGCTGACTGTGCCGTTGAGGAGGATTTCTCTTCGTCTTCCTCGACGGCTTCTTCGGGAAAGAATCACGTGACGTGAATTAAGTTATGTGATTGGTTGATACATTTTTAGGCGAGCTGCTAGCTGCTTGGGGCCAAAAATAATCTTAAACTGTAAACGGAGCCGACGGCGCTCGCGGTAGAGCGAGATGAAAATCACGTTAAGATGTTTAAAATGATGCGAGTATTATGCTGATGACGAAAACTAGCGTCAAGCCTCTGTTTTATATATATATATATATATATATATATATATATATATTTTTCAATTTCTTTTTATAGTTTGCGAGTTTAGATAATATCATTTCCACGTGTCTAGAATATCACTTCCAATAATCCAAAATACATTGTCATTTTGATTAATTAATAACGATCAAGATGATTAAGATAATTTTAATGCGATTGATGTGAATGGATTATTTTTTTAAGAAGTGGTCAGAAGTGAACAATTATGTGTTTTAATTTTAAGATCTCTATAAGTCGAAAATTATAAAAATTAAAGGGGGTAGACACGCTTTGTCCATAATAATTTATCAGTGTTAATATAATACTTTTAGTAAATTTCAGCCTTGTAGGTAAAAAAATTGTAAAAATGAAGAAACTTTTAAAAAAAGTTACTTAATTTCAAGCGAACACTTCCCACGTCGAAAAATTTCCTTGACTTTTCCCTGACCCTAAAAAATATTCTGATTCACTCTAAAAATGATTAGATACTCAAAAAACTGTTCTATTACATTTAATTACGAATTTTTTTAATTATAAAATTATTACAAAACACCAATAAATTATTTTTTAAATAAATATTTAATCATTGTTATTATTCCATAGGAATTAAGATTTTCAAAAAATTTGAAATTTAAACCTTTATGAAATTGAACAACTCATAAGAATATTATTACAAAACATGAAGATATTGATCACTCCAAATCGAAGACTCGGAGTTATATATCTTCATGTTTTGTAATAATTTAAAATTACATAAAATTTTTCAAAAAAAATTAAATAATTTACAAAAATTTTAATAAAATCCTTCCAAAGAATTTAATTATTTTTATAAGTAATAAAATTTTTCACATGAATTTAATTATTTTCAAAAATATTTAATAAAAATTCTTTGCAAGAATTCAATTATTTTCCTAAATAATAAAATTCTTCACAAGCTTTCAATTATTTTTAAAACAATTTTATAGGAATTGCTCAAAAAATGTCATCATTCCTGAAAATTTTATGAAAATTACCTAGTCGAAAGAATTCAATTATTTTCAAAAGTAATACATTTTTTCTTGGAAATTCAATTATTTTAAAAAATTCTGATAAAATCGTTCGCAAGAATTCAATTATTTTTATAAATAATAAAATGCTTTTTGTGATAAAAATTCTTTACAAGAATTTAATTATTTTCCTAAATAATAAAATTCTTCACAGGATTTCAATTATTACATTCTCATCACATGAGAAAGTATTAGTTTTGGTCGAAAATTGCCTTTTGCTAATTTTATGAAATATTTACGTTTTGGGGTCCCCTGAACCCGAAAAACATGGTCCGGCGAGTACGTCTGTCTGTGTGTGTTTTTTTTATTCACCTTTAGGTTTCTTGAAATATGATAATTTAAGTTATTTAAAGTACTTTTAGATTTTATATCAATAAATTAATATTTTTCGCATAATGTATGTATATGCAAAAAAATATACAGTGTACTGAAGTTCAGTGCTCTAGGTAAAAAATTGTAAACATTAAGGTAGAAGATAATTGCAGTTTAAATTGGATAAAAAAGAAAATTTCTTGGTTAAAAAAAATTCTTTACCTCTATGCTCGTTTCCTATTTATATATTCATTTGCTTCGAACGAAAATTTTTCTTTTAAAATTAGAAGAAGATTGTCCTCTTTTTTCCTCTTATATTTCTGTTAAAATCGAAAATTTTCTTTTAACTTATAGAAGAATACTACCTCTTTATTTTCTTGTAATTTTCTTTTCAATAGAAATTCATGAATAAAAATTCCTTTTTCGTTTGTCTAATTTTCATTTTTTTAAATTAATTTCGTTTATCTTATATATATATATATTTCCAGTTTATTTAAAAAGAAGTTTGTTAAAAAAATTCTTTTTTGTTGTTATAATTTTTCAATAATTTGTCGAAATTTAGTTTTCTAAGTAATAAATTTTTTGAACAAAATTTTTCTATAAGCAAATTTTTTTTTTTATTTCTCTTTTATTTTTAATATAAAGCAACAATACATTAGTTAAGCAACTAATAAAATTGTTCACTCGAGAAATAAATTTTTTTTCTATTTAATTTTTACTATTTCTTTCAAACCAAATTTTATTACAATATGTATCAGCACCGAAAGTTCTGAATATTGGAAAATTATAAAGCTAAAAATATCCTCAAGTTTTTAACGTTCCCTGAATTCTACTATGAACGACTAAAACATTTTGAATCTAAATTTAATCTCTCATCGCGTAAACAAATCTAGATAATGACTAGTACAAAGTGTGTATAAATTTTTATAGGTAATATTATGGTATTTACTATTTTATTTAAATATTTTTAAACTAATATTAAAAATATAAAATAACGTTTAGTTATAAGAATAACTCCTTAACTGAATTGAATTATTAAACAAATATTTAATTTACTTTAACTTAAAATCTACGATAAGTTGAAAAAAAATCTTAAGTTCTTTGTTTTTTATGAAAATAAAGTTTCATATACGGATATAAAACTTTATTGAAGAACAATTCACGTGAAAGATAAGACAGAATTATTAGATAATTGAAGTTTTTCAAGAAAATTAAAACTTTTTCCAGAGGCAAGAGTAGAATAGTTACAAAGTATAAAGATCCGATTATGAATGCTGAAGTCCGCAACGTATTAGAAAAACGAAAGAATTAAAGAATATTTCATTCTATTTTATAACAATTTTTTGTTTTATATTTAAAAGGCTAAGAAACTAGTGCATATAAAAATCTACTTGGTTAGATACATAATATACTATACTAATATAAAATTTATTTAAACTTTAGCTAACATTAATTACGTGTCCTTATTCAAAAAATAAATTTATGATCCCAATTAGCACAACATAATTTCAATAATTATTATGTCAATTTTGCGTGGCATTATTGTGAACTTGAATCATGTTTAAACCAAAAGTCAATACTGGAAACTTCCCTGACTAATTTTCAAGAAAAATTAAAATAAGGAGCCACACAGCACCGAAACTTTTCTAAAAATTAAAATTACCTTGATTGCAATGTTCAGAATCTTTAGTTACGAGGCTCTTTAAAGTTGAAGTAATTCTTTAAATTTCGACTGTTTTTCAATCTTTGACGCGAAAGTTGACTGTACATTGCATGAAAGTTTAAATTTTCTTCAACTCTCATGCAATGTTCAGTTAACTTTTAAGTCAAACTTTAAATAACATTGGGCATTTAAAGAACAACTTCAAGTTTCATGAGAAAGATTCCGAATGTTGCAGTCAAGTTAATTTCAACATTCAGGAAAATTTCGGTGCTGTGTGGGGGGCATATACAGCCATGAGGACAAAAAAAGACGATTTTTCTTGACTTTTTTTGACGAAATGGTTGGGTGGACATATCTTTAAAACCTTTTGCATATTGTTTAGTATCTTCAAAAGGAAAACTGTTAATTTTTTTATGAAAAAACTTCGCGCATCGTGCGACAAACCCCTATTTTTACTTGATTTTATCTTGGCTTACTTACATCTTGTATTTTTATATGAATAACTTTATAATTCTTATTACTTGAAAAAGAACAAATTTTTATACAAACTAAGTATTTATATTTTTGCTTTTTACAATATGACAACTTATTTGACTGAAACCTAAAATTATTAAGATTACGTTAGTTCTTTTTATTATGAAGTATAGACTTTGAGTAACTTTGAAGGGATGTTCAAATCTAGATTAAATAAAAAAATTAGATTAATTTTTGACGTAACTTTACTATTTATTACTCATAGATAAAGATTACATTTACATTTGTGATACATTTTTCACACTTCCAAGGCAACAAATAGGTAAAAATTAACCTTAATTTTGATGTACATACGAACGATTATTTTGGGTCATAGGTCAAACGTGAAGTTTTTTTATATGTAACGTCACTTAGGGGACCTTATAGCGCTAATTTTTGACCTATAGCTATAAAAATAGGTCACGTTCAACCTAAATTTTAACGTCTTTCTTCTAAAGAAGAAAAATCTTCTTTTATGAGTAGCGTTACGTTATGTCAAAGTTTAGGTCAAATTCTACATATTTTTTAACGTACAGGTCAAAAAGAGGACTCATAAGGACCCTCCAAAGAGTCATTACCCTAAGTCACAATTTAAGTCAAATGTGACCTATTTTCTAATCTACACAGGTCGCATTTTGATATGTAGGTCAAAAATCGCATTAAAATTAACCATGGATTTGCAACAGTCATATATAATGACAGGATGTCGAATATTTTTTAACCCGTTGACTGTCGCTGACGCATATATTTATGCGCAAAACTAAACTGTCCAAAAGTGGTTCATGACGCATATATGCGCAACTTAAAAAAGGTGATTAAAAACTTCTTAAATGTTCCTGAAACCCGTTACTCGGGGGTTTTCGAGGTCGCTGATTACGAATATGACATTCGTTTTCCAAAATTCAAAATGGCTGATCCAATATGGCGGACAACAAAATAAAAATTGGACAAGTGCGAGTTGTACTCGCACTGCAATGGCGGGTTCCGTACACAAATATTAAAACAATACTTGCAACATTTATCGGTAATTGGTAGAATTAAAATAAACAATTAAAAAAATATATTAAAATCATTTGATAAAAAAGAATAACTAAAAAAATTAAAGTATTGTATATATCTAATAATGTAAACAATAATAAGCAGAGGAACTATAATTTTGAAATTTTTGTTCCTCTGCTTATTATTATTGTTTACAATATTAGATATACAATACTTTAATTTTTTTTAGTTATTTGTTCTTATCAAATGATTTTAATATATTTTTTTAATTGTTTATTTTAATTCTACTAATTACCGATAAATGTTGCAAGTATTGTTTTAATATTTGTGTACGGAACCCGCCATTGCAGTGCGAGTACAACTCGCACTTGTCCAATTAACAATATTAAAGTCCGTATTCCGTTTGCATATATATATTTTGTCTGTTCGCTTTTAGTATGTCTGTTCGCCGTTAGAGGGAGCAAAACGCCCCCCGCTGCGAGGACTACTTGGAATTGAGTCCCGAGCAACCTTCACAGCGGGGGTCGCTTGGACCCTCAAACCCTCATTAGGAAAAACTGCTAATGACTTTTCCTATAAAATATAAATTTTCTAAATAGTAACATTTTTTATTTTTCATTAACATATTTAAATTCCTTACTTTCTCACGATTTTATACATATGTTGTTTACCAAAAAAATGTTAAAATTTAAAGATTAAGTTAAATATTTATTTAATAATAGGTATGGTTTTTGGTAGAGTTAACTTCATTCTATGTATCTGGAAAAATAATAAATTTTTTTAATTTTAACATTTTTTGGTAAACAACATATGTATAGAATCGTAAGAAAGTAAGGAATTTAAATATGTTAATGAAATATAAAAAATGTTACTTTTTAAAAAATTTGTATTTTTATAGATAAAGTCATTAACTCTTTGCCGTACATAAGTTTTCCCCACCTCAGAAACAAGCAGTTTGACAGTTGAATCACGTGGACAATATCAGGGCCGAATGTTAGTTTGATTTTGAGGTTATGTTTACATAGGATATTTATGTTTGATAAAAGTCTTTAACAATCAAATTTACTATTTTTAAATTGTAATAAATTGCAAATATACATTTGCACTTTACACAAAAAATCGTATTTTTAGTGATCAATTAGTATAATTAAATATAATTTATTGTAAAATATAAATGGGTTCCAATTTTAAGAAGGTACGATCCTGCAAGTTTAGACACTTACATACTCACACATAACTAACTTATCAACACAAGCATAAACGCCTCTTCTCATTGGCTGTTCCCCCAAAAAGGACTCTAGACGACATTTCGTAACATATCAACGGCAAAGAGTTAACAGTTTCCCTTAATGAGGGTTTAAGTGTCCGAGCGATCCCCGCTGGGAGGGTTGCTCAGGACTCAGTTTTGACTTAGTGTGCCGTATGGTGGGGGAAGGCTTCTTTCTCTCACGGGACTAACTTGGACATCACTCCTTGTATGTAGTGAAGAGAGTTAACAATCGTGCTTCGTGAGTGGTATATTCATTTTTGAATATATCACATTAATATTTGATATACTTTTTTTTATTTTGGATAACATTAGGTATTTTCTTTTCTTTTTTTTTGTATAATTTCTCTACAATTTGTAGAGAGTCAATTAAAGTGTTTCATGAGAGGTATAGTTATATTTTTTTAAATATTATATTATCATTTGATATAGTATTTTTTTTAATTTTGAATTTAAAGGATAAAGAAATTGACATTTTTTTCTGTTTTGAATAACATTTGATTTTTTTATTTAAAATATAAGAAAAGAAATATTGGATAAAATTGAAATTTGGATATTGGATGAAATAAAAGATAAGAAAAGAAATATTGGATAAAATTGAAATTTGGATATTGAATAAAATAAAAGATAAGAAAAGAAATATTGGATAAAATTGAAATTTGGATATTGAATGAAATAAAAGATAAGAAAAGAAATATTGGATAAAATTGAAATTTGGATATTGGATGAAATAAAAGATAAGAAAAGAAATATTGGATAAAATTGAAATTTGGATATTGAATGAAATAAAAGATAAGAAAAGAAATATTGGATAAAATTGAAATTTGGATATTGAATGAAATAAAAGATAAGAAAAGAAATATTGGATAAAATTGAAATTTGGATATTGGATGAAATAAAAGATAAGAAAAGAAATATTGGATAAAATTGGAATTTGACGAATTTGAAATAGATTAAATAGAATATATTGGATAATATTGAATTTAGGCTTATTGGATATGTAAATTGGATGAATTCGGAATTTGACGAATTTGTCAAATTGAAATATTAAATAGAATATATATTGGATAAAATTGAATTTAGGGCTTATTGGATATGTATATTAAATAAAATTGGAATTTGACATATTGGAAATTGAATTAAATAGAATATTGGTTGTTGAATTCAAAAACATTGTTGTATGGGTTAAATATGATTTGATTGGTTAAATATTGATATGTTGGTTAAATAATTAAATATTGGATAAAATTGGAATGTGGCTTATTTGAAATGGAGTAAATACACTTTATTAGTTGAAATCTTGAATATTGTTTTATGAGTTAAATATTGGTTGGTTTGTATTATTGATATAGGAAACAATGATTTTGTAAGAATTTATGAAATTGTGATGTAGAAAATATAAATTGGGAAAACGTAATTATTATTATCAAAACCCACAAATTGGAATTAAAATTAGATTAAGAAGAAAATATTGATTAAAAAATGTCGAGAATAGAAGGACATGTTAATTTAAGTGCTAGAGAATATAGAGAAATACTTAATAATAAAAAAATGTTAAGTGATAATCATATTTATGAATTTGGAAAAATTTTTGAAAGAGAATCAAATTCTATGTTTAGAATGCAAAGTACTTTATTTGTAAATGAAGATCTGCTTGAATATATTAGACCTATTGGAGTAGGCGAAAAACATATTGAAATACTATTTAGTGGTCATAATAAGAGGGGTCATTGGATTTGTACGTATTATGATGGAGTAAGAATTTATATTTCTTGATAAATTTTACATCCGTTTTCATTTATTTTGTTGTAATAAATTTTACGAGGCCTTATGCGGTTTAAACAATTTTATTTATTTTGACGACGTTCCGATACATTGAGTATCCTTTTCAGGTCAAATAATTGAAAATAAAAAACAAACAGTCGTTCCGTCATTTCATCGAAAAAACAAAAGAAAACAGAAACACCTCATAAACAGGGTTTCCATTAATTTATTATTATTATTATTATTTTTTTCGATGAAATGACTGAACGACTGTTTGTTTTTTATTTTTAATTATTTGACCTGAAGAGGATACTCAATGTATCGAAACGTCGTCAAAATGAATAAAATTGTTTACACCGTATAAGGCCTCGTAAAATTTATTACAACAAGAATTTATATTTTTGATAGTCTTAATGAAAAATGTCTGAATGGAGATCAGTTGAATTATTTAAGTAGATTATATCCTTTTAAGCAACCAGTAGTTTTTGTTACTGTTGATCAACAACCAATGGGTAGTGTTGAATGCGGAGTATATGCAATAGCATTTGCAACATCATTATTTTATAATGTTATGCCAAACACTATTAATTACGAAAGCATAAATAACAAAATGAGGCAGCATTTAAAAAATGTTTTAAGATAATCGTCTATGTCAGTTTTCAGAGATCAGAAGATCGAATATGAAACATTCGATTGTAGAGTGTGATTAGAAGCGTATTTTGAAATATGAAAAAAAAATTTTTTTAATTTTTTGAAGTCCGAACCTTGGAATAATGTAAATAATAATAAAATTGTAACAATGGAGCAGTCAAAGGATAAGTATTCTTTGAATAAAAAAATTATAATAATTTTAATTCAATTAGTAATAATGATAATAAAGGCTGTATAATTGAGCACTCCAAAAGTAAATTAACAATATTAAAGTCCGCATTCCGTTTGCATATATATATTTTGTCTGTTCGCATTTAGTTTGTCTGTTCGCCGTTAGAAGGGACATAGAGCCCCCCGCTGCGAGGGCTACTTGGAATTGAGTCCCGAGAAACCTTCATAGCGGGGGTCGCTCGGACCCTTAAACCCTCATTAAGGAAAACTGCTAAAGACTTTTCTATTAATAATGAAAAATATAAATTTTTAAATAGTAACATTTTTAACTTTTAAATTAACATATTTAAATTCCTTACTTTTTCACGATTTTATACATATGTTGTTTACCAAAAAAATGTTAAAATTTAAAGATTAAGTTAAATGGTATTTGCTTCAAATACTGCAAATATTTGGTCAAATATCATTAAAGTGATTTAGATAAAACCTATGTGAAACAGTAAATATTTATTTAATAATAGGTATATGGTTTTTGGTAGAGTTAACTTCATTCTATGTATCTGGAAAAAATAATTAATTTTTTTAATTTCAACTTTTTTTTGGTAAACAACATATGTATGTATAGAATTGTGAGAAAGTAAGGAATTTAAATATGTTAATGAAAAATAAAAAATGTTACTATTTAAAAAAATTATATTTTATAGAAAAAGTCATTAACAGTTTTCCTTAATGAGGGTTTAAGGGTCAACGATCTCCTAGTATGTACACTGAAAGAATTTTTGGGGAGGCTGCTGACTTTTAGTGTCCGAAATTAGTGCCCCTTGCTCAGGGCTCGCAGCTCACCTCAAAAAAGCGAGCATCTACTCTCGAAAGGTGAGCTGCTGCCCTGAGGAGTTGCTGCTTACCTTTCGGGAGTAGATTCTCGCCTTCTTGAGGTTAACTGCGAGCTTGAGGCAGCGAGCTCTAGCGGCACTAATGTAAAGCCTGCAGCCTCCCAAAAATTCTTTCAGTGTAGTGTAGAGAGATAACGATAGTGCTTAGTGAGTGGTATATTTATTTTTTGAATATATCACATTACTATTTGATATAGTTTTTTTTATTTTGGATAACATTATAAATTTTCTGTTTTTTATATAATTTCTCTACAATTTGTAGAGAGTTAATTAAAGTGTTTCTTGAGTGATATAGTTATATTTTTCTAAATATTATATTACCATTTGATATAGTTTTATTCATTTTTAATTTAAAGGATAAAGAAATTGACATTTACTTTTTTCCTGTTTTGAATAACATTTAATTTTTTTATTTAAAAGATAAGAAAAGAAATATTGGATAAAATTGAAATTTCGATTGATTGGATGTTGGATGGAATTTGAAGTATTTAAAATGGATTAAGGAGAAATATATTGGATGAAATTGGAATTTGACGTATTTAACCCCTTGAAAAAATTTTTAATGCATTTTTATGAAACTTGGTACCCTAAGGTTTCTGGGATCGCTAATTACAAATCTGACATCAGTTTTTCGAAATTCAAAATAGCGGATCCAAGATGGCGGAAATTTTTTCAAAATTCGTCGAATTTGCTTGAAACTTGTTACTCAGGGGTTTTAAGGGTCGCTGATTACGAATCTAACATTAGTTTTCCAAAATTCAAAATAGCGGACCCAATATGGCGGACAACGAAATAAAAAATTGATCAGATTGGCTTGAAACTGAATACTTGAGGATTTTCAGGGTTGCTGATTACGAATCTGAAATCAGGTTGAGTCGCGCAACATGAATCGAAAATGTGCTGCAACGCGCCCTCTTTTTTCTCAGTGCACTTACGAAAAAATCCTTAAATCGCACACTGGGTGTGCGACACCCGGGGACTTTTAAGTATGTTCTTTAAGCTGGAATAGGATATTATCTTTTTGAAAAATTATCTTATATTGCTCAGTACATCTATTTTGAAGGAAGATAGGTTTCATAATGATTTATTTAATATTAATAATTAAAAAAGAGTTTTTCTGTATCCCTTTGCCGAAAGTACTGTCTTCCCGGTCTGATTTGGCTCCGGGAATAGCGACTTTTGTGGCCGGCTTGACAGACCCAACGAGCGCTCTGATTGGTTACAAGAATTTCAACACACGTACATGTTAGCATAGCAACCACACAGACACGTTAGTTACAGAGCTCACGTTTTGAAAACAACTGACAGTCATTTGCAAAGTCATTCGCCTCGACTTTGCAAAAGTCGGGCGGGCAACTTATTGAGCTATTTTATTATTCAAACAATAATTATTTAACGTACTTTCGGCTGGGGATACAGAAAAATTGTATACGACACACGGCCAGAAATTTGGATACCCTAGCAAGCGTGATATATAAAGCCTCGGCTTCGCCTCGGCCTTATATATCACGCCGGCCAGGAAATCCAACTTTCTGGCCTAGTATCGTAATATACTATTTTTAAACTACTGAAATCACCTTAAATCAAAAACTGGGTGTCAGACAAGCAGAAATTTTTCGACATCAACTTCATAAAGTTATCAAATACACAAAGACACTTGACAGACTAATATCAATCACGAAACATGAAGTTAAGTACAAAATGTACTGTCCAATATCAACACATGTTCAATTTTTACGAATTTAAATGAGATATTAGAGTAAAAAGCTAGAATATGGGTGTCGCACACCCAGGCCCGTGAAGAAATTAAAATGTGGGCCTGATAGGGTACTGGACAGTTTTCCCGATCTCTGGTGTAACTCTGGGTAGAGAAACTGACCAGTGCACGACTAGTGTGTGACGCTGTTCCCGACCAATGCCCTACTTAGGGAAAAACTGGTCAGGGCCTCGTCAGTTTTTGTTAAAATTGCCCTATTTTGTGAGGCTAATTTTATTCAAAAGAAATTACAATAAAATTACTGTAATTAAAAATATTATTATATTAGAAAAATAATGAACATATTCATTATATATACAACATATTTATACATAACATAATAAGGTATTATAGTCATTTTGACTATTTTAAAAGTGAAAATGATAAAAATAATATAATTTCAAGAATAGAAAAACTTAAAAATTTTTGAAAAATATAATTTTTGGTTTTATGATTAATTCATTTTTCTTTTGGAGGTTGTCGCTCTTTTCTGCCTCCTTAATTTTATAATATTAATAAAGGTTATATTTTTGATTTCAAATGTATAAGTAATAATTAATATTTATTTAATAAATATTTTATTCAATAAATAAACCAAAAAATCTAAAGTTGATTAGAAGTTTTTTAAAAAAATTTTAAAGTTAAGAAAACAAGAGTAAAAATACGAAAAAACTGATTTTTTTATTATACAAATTAAAATAACGAAGACGATAATTTTTTTATTATTTAGAAAAGTTGACAGTTTCTTTAACAACTGTCAACAGTTAAAATTCGAATTTGTTATCATATTCGTAATCAGTGAAATAAACCCTTACAAACATGTGTCACTTATTTATACTTATTGTTGCAAGTTAGAAAACTTAGATTATTTTTTCTATGTTTGGGGAGTTTGTTATTAATTTATAAAACAATTAGTAAAAAAAATTTCATTACTTGTATGTTATTTATTTAGATACTGTGATTCACGGTGAAGAAAATAAGCCTAAATTGATTAAAAAATATTAATATTTAAAAAAGTTACAAGGGTTTTTCTAAGTTAAACTTTAACTGCTGTTTTCTCGAAAACTTGTTTTCGCACGTAAGGTCCCTTTTCACTGTCCAGGTCACATATAATTACGCACCATTGTGTATATCAACCTAAAAAGAACAATTAAACATTTTTTTATAATTTCCAGTCGCATCAGCAGGATTTTTCCGTGCCAAACTAGCTCTAACTATTCTTGACCCATGGGGGAGTACGGAACCCATATTTCAATTTTTCTTAAATTTTGTGAAACAACGTGAATTTAATTGAAAATAAATACGATATTCGTGTTCAGCAAGAATATATTAAAGCGTGATTAAGATTACGTTGACATTTTAGAAAAATAGGTGTTTTATAAAAATAAACTCCTAACTTCGCAAATGGTAGAAGATTGACTTCTAATTTTTACTATCATCTGTTAGGGGTCGTCCATAAGCCACATAGCCCCATTTTTTGGGAATGTTGACCCTCCCCCCGTAGTACGCTATTACATGTAGGGGAGAGTGGGGCAAGACGGGATACTTAAGGTTTAAAGCGCAAAAAACGAAAATTATCGAATATATACTTTATTATTATTTTTAATTAACATTTTTGGAAGTCAGTCTTTCGTAAAAAAGGCGTACAAAGGCTATCTGTTTCTTAAAAAAGCTTATAATTAATAATATTGAAAAAATTGCAAATCTCCCCATCTTGCC
This sequence comes from Leptopilina heterotoma, assembly GCF_015476425.1. Classification (NCBI taxonomy): domain Eukaryota; kingdom Metazoa; phylum Arthropoda; class Insecta; order Hymenoptera; family Figitidae; genus Leptopilina; species Leptopilina heterotoma. The sequence continues at coordinate 1,304,460 of NW_025110845.1, forward strand.
CCACCGGCGGGTAAGATGGGGTACTAACAAAAAAGAACCTATTTCTGTCGACAAATTTTACAAGTAAAAGTTGCATCTTCATCTTCATGCATAACTGCAGTGAGCCCATTGGCCGCAGACAAAAAAAGCAGGCCAGCCTTCATTTGAGTCTAAATAATAACCATTACAATAGAGGCAAGGTGTATTTTCCACTTTACCATCGCTAATTGATGATTTAACCTGACAAGCCTTTTTCTTTTTGGTTACTCTTATTTTATTCAGTCTTGATTTTAGTAGTTTTCTTAACTTCTCTTATTTCTCTTTTTTTTGCTTAATTTGTGAACCCCATCTTGCCCCACTCTCCCCTACCCCATCTTTCCCGCACTTACGAAATTTAATAAAACGATTAATTACTGCAATTTACGATTCAACAAAGAAAAAAAACATATGCTTCTCTTCTTCTGTAACCCTTGACAGTTAGAAAAAAATTTATACAGTTCATTAACTGTTATTATTAAATAATAAACGCCTCCTAAAAAAAGTGAAAAAATGACAAGAAAATCGTCGAAAACAGTTTTTTTAGTAAAACAGATAAAAGATTTGTTCTCATGACTTTTAGGTTTTATAAACAAGAATCTATCGTCTCGGTGCAGTATTGTGTAAAATATAATCGCGATTGGTTAATTCGTTTGTTAAATAGGGCCGGTACCCTGTCTTACCCGCTACCCCGTCTTGCCCCACTCTCCCCTATTAGCGCCATTTTTTCCCTTCGTCGTAGTCAATTGCTTGACCCCCCTCCCCTTCAAGAGGTTACATGGTTTATGAATGGCCCCTTAGTGTTAAGACACGAAAATATCATGAATGTTTTAACGTTTAACATATTTCTTAGAATTGTTAAAATTTCGACATCCTTTCTTACATTTGTGGAACGCTATCAGATTTAATTTTCTAAATATTATTAAAAAAAAAAATGAAATTAGTGTGAAAAATACTTAATTGAAGTATTATTGTTTCTGTTTGACGATAACTGTTACTATTTAGAAATATGATACAAACCTTTTAAAAAAAACGGTTTATGAGAAATAGTATTCAATATTATGATTTGTTTATTTTATAAAGTAGACAGAAAATTTTCCAATAATTGTTAAGTAATTACTATATAAGACTATGTAAAAATTGTGCATAATTTGTTAATTTTTTTTTAAATGATATTGAATGCATTGGGTACTATTAATTAAAATTATTGCAAAATTTATTTATTTTCTTACATTATTTTTAAGATAATCAGGGTTCTTATGTTATGGCAGTTGCGCCCAGCAAGTATTCACGCGCGTTTACGCGCGTTTGTTTTAGCTAGTTAACAATATTAAAGTCCGTATTCCGTTTGCATATATATATTTTGTCTGTTCGCTTTTAGTATGTCTGTTCGCCGTTAGAGGGAGCAAAACGCCCCCCGCTGCGAGGGTTACTTGGAATTGAGTCCCGAGCAACCTTCACAGCGGGGGTCGCTTGGACCCTCAAACCCTCATTAGGAAAAACTGCTAATAACTTTTTCTATAAAATATAAATTTTTTAAATTGTAACATTTTTTATCTTTCATTAACATATTTAAATTCCTTACTTTCTCACGATTTTATACATATGTTGTTTATCAAAAAAATGTTAAAATTTAAAGATTAAGTTAAATATTTATTTATTAATAGGTATGGTTTTTGGTAGAGTTAATTTCATCCTATGTATCTGGAAAAATAATAAATTCTTTTAATTTTAACATTTTTTGGTAAACAACATATGTATAGAATCGTAAGAAAGTAAGGAATTTAAATATGTTAATGAAATATAAAAAATGTTACTTTTTAAAAAATTTGTATTTTTATAGATAAAGTCATTAACAGTTTCCCTTAATGAGAGTTTAAGTGTCCGAGCGATCCCCGCTGGGAGGGTTGCTCAGGACTCAGTTTTGACTTAGTGTGCCGTATGGTGGGGGAAGGCTTCTTTCTCTCACGGGACTAACTTGGACATCACTCCTTGTATGTAGTGAAGAGAGTTAACAATCGTGCTTCGTGAGTGGTATATTCATTTTTGAATATATCACATTACTATTTGATATACTTTTTTTTATTTTGGATAACATTAGAAATTTTCTGTTTTTTATATAATTTCTCTACAATTTGTAGAGAGTTAATTAAAGTGTTTCTTGAGTGATATAGTTATATTTTTCTAAATATTATATTACCATTTGATATAGTTTTATTCATTTTTAATTTAAAGGATAAAGAAATTGACATTTTTTTTCTGTTTTGAATAAAATTTGATATTTTTTCTGTTTTAAATAACATTTGATTTTTTTTTATTTAAAAGATAAGAATAGAAATATTAGATAAAATTGAAATTTGGATATTGGATAAAATAAAAGATAAAAAAAGAAATATTGGATAAAATTGAAATTTGGATATTGGATGAAATAAAAGATAAGAAAAGAAATATTGGATAAAATTGAAATTTGGATATTGGATGAAATAAAAGATAAGAAAAGAAATATTGGATAAAATTGAAATTTGGATATTGAATGAAATAAAAGATAAGAAAAGAAATATTGGATAAAATTGAAATTTGGATATTGAATGAAATAAAAGATAAGAAAAGAAATATTGAATAAAATTGAAATTTGGATATTGGATAAAATAAAAGATAAGAAAAGAAATATTGGATAAAATTGAAATTTGGATATTGGATGAAATTGGAATTTAAAGTATTTAAAATTTAAAATGGATTAAAGAGAAATATATATATTGGATGAAATTGGAATTTGATGCATTTAAAATGGATTAAAGAGAAATATATTGAATGAAATTGGAATTTGGCGTATTTAAAATAGAATAAAGAGAATATATTGGATAAAATTGGAATTTGACGAATTTGAAATAAATTAAATAGAATATATTGGATAATATTGAATTTAGGCTTATTGGATATGTAAATTGGATGAATTTGGAATTTGACGAATTTGACGAATTTGACGAATTTGAAATATATTAAACAGAATATATATTGGATAAAATTGAATTTAGGGCTTATTGGATATGTATATTGAATAAAATTGGAATTTGACATATTAAAAATGAATTAAATAGAATATTGGTTGTTGAATTCAAAAGCATTGTTTTATGGGTTAAATATGATTTGATTGGTTAAATATTGATATGTTGGTTAAATAATTAAATATTGGATAAAATTGGAATGTGGCTTATTTGAAATGGAGTTAAATACACTTTATTAGTTGAAATCTTGAATATTGTTTTATAAGTTAAATATTGGTTTGTTTGTATTATTGATATAGGAGACAATGATTTTGTAAGAATTGATGAAATTGTGATGTAGAAAATATAAATTGGGAAAACGTAATTATTATTATCAAAACCCACAAATTGGAATTAAAATTAGATTAGGAAAAAAATATTGATTAAAAAATGTCGAGAATAGAAGGCCATGTTAATTTAAGTGCTAGAGAATATAGAGAAATACTTAATAATAAAAAAATGTTAAGTGATAATCATATTTATGAATTTGGAAAAATTTTGGAAAGAGAATCAAAAAGAGGGGTCATTGGATTTGTACGTATTATGATGGAGTAAGAATTTATATTCCTTGATAAATTTTACATCCGTTTTCATTTATTTTGTTGTAATAAATTTTACGAGGCCTTATGCGGTTTAAACAATTTTATTTATTTTGACGACGTTTCGATACATTGAGTATCCTCTTCAGGTCAAATAATTGAAAATAAAAAACAAACAGTCGTTCCGTCATTTCATCGAAAAAACAAAAGAAAACAGAAACACCTCATAAAGAGGGTTTCCATTAATTTATTATTATTATTATTTTTTTTCGATGAAATGACTGAACGATTGTTTGTTTTTTATTTTCAATTATTTGACCTGAAGTGGATACTCAATGTATCGAAACGTCGTCAAAATGAATAAAATTGTTTACACCGTATAAGGCCTCGTAAAATTTATTACAACAAGAATTTATATTTTTGATAGTCTTAATGAAAAATGTCTGAATGGAGATCAGTTGAATTATTTAAGTAGATTATATCTTTTTAAGCCACCAGTAGTTTTTGTTACTGTTGATCAACAACCAATGGGTAGTGTTGAATGCCAAACACTATTAATTACGAAAGCATAAATAACAAAATGAGGCAGCATTTAAAAAATGTTTTAAGATAATCGTCTATGTCAGTTTTCAGAGATGAGAAGATCAAATATGAGACATTCGATTGTAGAGTGTGATTAGAAGCGTCTTTTGAAATATGAAAAAACAAATTCTTATAATTTTTTGAAGACACACCCTTGGAATAATGTAAATAATAATAAAATTGTAACAATAGAGCAGTCAAAGGATAAGTGTTCTTTGAATAAAAAAAATTATAATAATTTTAATTCAATTAGTAATAATGATAATAGAGGCTGTATAATTGAGCACTCCAGAAGTAAATTAACAATATTAAAGTCCGTATTCCGTTTGCATGTATATATTTTGTCTGTTCGCATTTAGTTTGTCTGTTCGCCGTTAGAAGGGACATAGAGCCCCTCGCTGTGAGGGCTACTTGGAATTGAGTCCCGAGCAACCTTCATAGCGGGGGTCGCTCGGACCCTTAAACCCTCATTAAGGAAAACTGCTAATGACTTTTCTATTAATAATGAAAAATATAAATTTTTAAATAGTAACATTTTTAACTTTTAAATTAACATATTTAAATTCCTTACTTTTTCACGATTTTATACATATGTTGTTTACCAAAAAAATGTTAAAATTTAAAGATTAAGTTAAATGGTATTTGCTTCAAATACTGCAAATATTGGGTCAAATAGCATTAAACTGATTTAGATAAAACCTATGTGAAACAGTAAATATTTATTTAATAATAGGTATATGGTTTTTGGTAGAGTTAACTTTATTCTATGTATCTGGAAAAAATAATTAATTTTTTTAATTTCAACTTTTTTTTGGTAAACAACATATGTATTTTTTGAGGTTAACTGCGAGCTTGAGGCAGCGAGCTCTAGCGGCACTAATGTAAAGCCTGCAGCCTCCCAAAAATTCTTTCAGTGTAGTGTAGAAAGATAACGATAGTGCTTCGTGAGTGGTATATTTATTTTTTGAATATATCACATTACTATTTGATATAGTTTTTTTATTTTTGATAACATTAGATATTTTCTGTTTTTTATATAATTTCTCTACAATTTGTAGAGAGTTAATCAAAGTGTTTCTTGAGTGGTATAGTTATATTTTTCTAAATATTATATTACCATTTGATATAGTTTTATTCATTTTGAATTTAAAGGATAGAGAAATTGACATTTACTTTTTTCCTGTTTTGAATAACATTTGATTTTTTTATTTAAAAGATAAGAAAAGAAATATTGGATAGAATTAAAATTTCAATTGATTGGATGTTGGATGAAATTTGAAGTATTTAAATTGGATTAAGGAGAAATATATTGGATGAAATTGGAATTTGACGTATTTAACCCCTTGAAAAAATTTTTAATGCATTTTTATGAAACTTGGTACCCTAAGGTTTCTGGGATCGCTAATTACAAATCTGACATCAGTTTTTCGAAATTCAAAATGGCGGATCCAAGATGGTGGAAATTTTTTCAAAATTCGTTGAATTTGCTGGAAACTTGTTACTCAGGGGTTTTAAGGGTCGCTGATTACGAATCTAACATTAGTTTTTCAAAATTCAAAATAGCGGATCCAATATGGCGGACAACGAAATAAAAAATTGATCAGATTGGCTTGAAACTGAATACTTGAGGATTTTCAGGGTCGCTGATCACGAATCTGAAATCAGGTTGAGTCGCGCAACATGAATCGAAAATGTGCTGCAACGCGCCCTCTTTTTTCTCAGTGCACTTACGAAAAAATCCTTAAATCGCACACTGGGTGTGCGACACCCGGGGACTTTTAAGTGTGTTCTTTAAGCTGGAATAGGATATTATTTTTTGAAAAATTATCTTATATTGCTCAGTACATCTATTTTGAAGGAAAATAGGTTTCATAATGATTTATTTAATATTAATAATTAAAAAAGGGTTTTTTTAAACTACTGAAATCACCTTAAACCAAAAACTGGGTGTCAGACAAGCAGAAATTTTTCGCCGTCAACTTCATAAAGTTATCAAATACACAAAGACACTTGACAGACTAATATCAATCACGAAACATGAAGTTAAGTACAAAATGTACTGTCCAATATCAACACATGTTCAATTTTTACGAATTTAAATGAGATATTAGAGTAAAAAGCTAGAATATGGGTGTCGCACACCCAGGGTGCGGTTTAAGGGTTAATGTTAATATTTCCAAGCATGTAAGTCCTTAGAAGCATTTGGGATAAATAATAATTAATTATTTTACCCAATTAATGGTATATTAATCTTAAATAAAATAATGATTTATTATGAATATTTGATACAAACAAATCTGTAGTTCTTTGGAAAAATTATTTTCTTGATTTAAATAAATATTTGAATTAAAAGAACATGAATTACTGAATCAAGCAATTTTCATAATAATTGATTTGAAGCAATATTTATTAATTTGAATTATTCCATTTATTTGACCGAAGTAATGCAAATTTGGTAAAAATATCTAAGTAATAGATAATCGACAAATAAAATATTTAATTGAATCATGGAAAACATTGTTTGATTAAATATATATTATACTATTATATAGTTATATTAAACTATTATTATCAATATTTTTATTATTAATATTGATAATAATAGTTTAATATACCGACAGATTAGCTCAGTCGGATAGATTCCTCGCTTGGCGGTCGTTTTAAGGACCAAGGGTAAGTACCCTTGGTTCGCGCCCTTTTGGCTTAGTATTTTTCCGGCACGTGAGACAATCTGAGCGGGAGGTTTGACGTCGAGGTATAATGATGTGCACCGTCGATTATTGTCCGGTACACACCATTATAGAGATGCACGACGATATGAAAATATCAATCATATTGCTCATTTCAGATTGTTCGAAAAGAATCCTCGAAATTGAGAATCTCAATATTTCTTTTGTTTTGATCGTCTCGTATCATCTCATTTCTCGGCTGAGTTCTCGTCGTGTCATAACAAATGTCAATTTTGGTAAAAGTAATCAACATTTAAAGATAATAATCAGGGATTGCGAAGAATCTTCCGGCATTAAGAGGAGAAAGAGAAATTTAAATAAACCCTTAACAAAATATTTTGATTTTTCTTTTAATGGAGAGTTGAAAATGGCGAATTGTAAAATATGTCTTGCAGAAAATAAGGAAGTAACAATTAAAATGACAGGAGGCAATACGACTGGTGTGAAACGACATTTAGAGAAAATGCATACCAATGAATATGATGAAATTTATGATATTGTCCCATCACAACCTGAAGTAATTTTATCAAATTTCTTATCAATATATATAGAAACTGAATTTTTTGTGTTGACAATCAAAGCATAATATTTTTAATCATTCTTGTAAAAATAAAATTTATTGTAAAAATAAAACAAATTTTCCAGTAGTTGCTCAGTACTGGAGTAAGTACTGCTATACTGGCAGTCAGTACTGGATCAGTACTATGCCAGTATTAGATTTCTACTTGGGAATTATAATTTGAAAAGTATAATTTCAACAACTTTCTTCTTTTTTTATCAAGTTCACTCAAATTTCATCTATTTTACTCAATTTTCATCATCAACTCTCCAATTTTCATAAAGTTTTTTCAAATTTTATAAATTTTACTCAATTTTCTCCAATTTTCAACACTTTTTTTTAAATTTCATCATTTTTACACAACTTTCTGCGTTTTTTGTCAATTTTTTTCAAACTTCATAAATTTTACTCAATTTTTCAAACTTAAAAATTTTTATATATTTTTTCGTCTATTTTTTTCGTTTTTTTAGATCAAGTTTTTTCTAAAAAAATAGTGATTTTTAATCATAAACAATCATTAAGTAAGCTTTTCAGGAAAAGTTATTAAAGTTTTTTATTTAAAGATCAGTATGTAAAGTAAGAAATTTGGTAAATTAGACAAAAATAATGAAGCTAAATGACATAAAAGAGAAGAAAAAATGTTGAATTTTAAGAAATTCGGTTTTTCGAAATTTTAATAAATTTTAATAATTTTTGGTTTTTACTAAAGGGTGGAGACTATTAACTAAGTAAAGTATTTTTTAAGAGCCCAAAAATAATGAAGCTAAATGCCATAAAAGAGAAGAAAAATGTTCAATTTTAAGAAATTCGGTTTTTTGAATTTTTGCTAATTTTCCACAATTTTAGATTTTTTACCAAAGGGTGGAGACTATTAAATAAGTAAAGTATTTTCCAAGAGCACAAAAATAATGAAGCTAAATGCCATAAAAGAGTAGAAAAAATGTTGAATTTTAAGAAATTCAGTTTTTCCAATTTTTGATAATTTTTGATTTTTTGCTAAAGGGTGGAGACTATTCAAATAGTAATAGCTAATGGTATTTAATTATTAATTTTCCGGTCAAATTAAATTCCCGGCTATTTTCTGATTTTCGAGATTGGTAGAAACACTGTGAAATATATTGGTAGAAACTAAAACCCGTCGAAGACGAGTACGACAGCTAGTTTAATAATAAAATAACTAATAATTAATTAATCATAAAATAAATTTTTCAGTACTTGCACAGTACTGGGTCAGTACAATGCCAGTATTAGATTTCTGCTTGGGAATTATATTTTGAAAAGTAAAAAAAACTTATAGAGAAGTTTAAGTAAAATAAGATCTATTAAATCAAAACAAGCTAAAGAAGGTTACAATTGAGTATTTTTCATAAATAATAAAGAACATTTTTTCTAACATTCCTTATTGCCTTTTATTAGGTATTTAATCAAGATCGATTCGATGAGAAAACGGTTGATTGGGTGGTAAGAAAATATTTGCCTTATACCTTCTTTGACGATGACGAAACTCAGGATTACTTTAAATACATAAACCCAAGAATAAAAGTTCCGAAAAGAAATGAGCTTAAAGCACGATTAATTGACAGATTTAATAACATGCAAAAAGCTGTCATGATTATTCTGCAAAATAACGAGTCAAAAATTTCGTTTACTACTGATAGTTGGAGTTCTGTAGCCGGTCGCTCTTATCATTGCATTACGGGACATTTCATAGATGACAAGTGGAGTACGAATTCCCTTCTAATTGACTTTTACCCTACAAATGGAAACCACACTGGTAAAGAAATTGCCCTTTCTTTCGTCGATGTAATAAAAAATTATGCTTTAGAAAACAGAATACAAGGGATCACTGTTGATAACGTATCAGCGAACACTTTGTTTATGAGGGAACTATCTTTTTTGATTGATTTTGACAGCGAAAATCAACACTTCAGGTGCTACGCGCACATTTTGAACTTGGCTGCGCAGGATATGTTGAAGCAATTGAAACTGGAGAATGATAATATTGATTTCGAAACAGATTTAAGTAATGAAGATCCTGAAAGCGTAATCGAAAGTACTGCAAGCTCTGATACGGACATAAATTCTGAAGATGACGTTGAAAATAATACTGAAACCGAGATTACAAATTGTAAAACCCGTCTCTCAAAGTTACGATTACTATTCAAGAAATGTAAGAATTCTGAACAAATTAGAAACAAGCTTAAAAGCTGTTGCGAATCTTGCAATGTGAAGTTTAGACATCCCAATGTTGATGTTAGTACGCGTTGGAACTCCAGTGTCGAAATGATAAAATTAGGTCTTATCATGCAAAGGCCTTTAAGTATATTATGTCAGAATAATGAAAAATTTTATCATCTGCTTCTCAGTCAACAAGAATGGTTGATTTTACAAGAGGTTTGTAAATACTTGAAACATTTTCAAGTCCTATCCAAACTCTTAAGCGGTGATAAATATGTTACCTTAACCTTTGTCGTCATTGGTTTCAATATGTTAATCGATAAACTTGATGAAGAGATAAAAGAGATAATGGAAAAAATATCTAACAGCAACAATCAAAACCCCATCTCTGAACAAATCTTAATTGCTCTTGAAGAAGCTCGAAAAAAATTGTTCAAACATTACGATAAGAGCAATTGGATATATTGTGCATGTTTAATCCTAGATCCGAGACACAAAATTGAAATGTTTAATAAAATATCATGGGGAAGGGAAATGGCTGCACACTCGATTAAAATTTTTGAAAATTTATATAAGGATAATTATTATGTTCCACAAGAAAATGAGGTAAAAAATTGAATTTCTATTTAAAAATTAATTATTTAGAATTTAAAAATTAAAATTGCAAAGTTATAATAATAATAAAAACAACAATAATAAATCAAAAGAATAATTGAATTTAATCGATTTTCTATTAGTAAATTAAATAGTAAATTAATAGTACATATTTTTAATATTAATAAAATGTAATATAATTACTAATTTCAATTTACATAATTAAAATTTTTAAAACTTTTTTCAGGGTTGCCACAGATCAGGGAATTCAGGAAAATTCAGGGATTTTTATTCAAAGTACTGAAAAAAAATTTAATTTTTAGAATTCAATTATTTTCAAAATTTTTAATAAAATTCTTCAAAAAGTTTAAAAAAATGTTTAAATTGTTATAAAATTCTTGAGTATAATAAATTTCAGTAAAATTTAAATTAAAATTCCTTAAAATAAATTAAGTATTTTCAAAAGTTGTTAATAAAATTCTTCTTTAAAATTAAAATTTAAGAAACATTAAATTATTGAATAAATTATATATTTAAAAATTAATTTCAGTTAAAATTTGAGATAATAATTTAACATTAAAAGCATTATTGCGTGAGTTTTTGTAATTATTAAATTTAAATGATGAAAATAATTTCAAAGCTGTTAAACTAAATTTTAATTTCTATGGAAAAATAATAATGATTAAATATTTATTTAAAAAATAAGCTATTGTTATTTCCGAATAATTTTATAATTTAAAAAATTTGTAAATAAATGTATTAGAACATTTTTCTCAGTATCTTTTTTAGAGTAAATCAGAAATTTTTTAAGTTCAAGGAAAAAGTCAAAATTCTGTTTGAAAATTAGGGAAAAGTCAAGGAAAAATTAAGTTAAATTTTTGTGGCAACCCTGTTTTTATAAGAAAGTATAGTTCTGAAAACTTAAATATTTATTAACTAATTAGAGCAATATGGTGGAACTTTCGAATGCCTCTGAATCTGGCGAGGACGATGAATTAGATGTCAATTCATTCTTTGATGAAAAGAAGTCCTATCAACGGATGAGTTTGGAAGCAAATAGAAATGATGATCGTAATAAATGGAGACATGAGTTAGACTTATACATCAGTCAAGAGAGGGCCAACAGAGAAGTTGATATTTTACACTGGTGGAAAGAAAACCAAAAGTTTTATCCAAATTTAAGTAAAATGGCTCGTGATTTACTTTCAATTCAATCCACATCCGTCCCATCCGAAAGGGCATTTTCAAGAAGTTCCTTGATAATCCGAAAACATCGTAATCGACTCAATGATGAATCAGCAAGGCATCTAATGTGTTTAAATTCCTGGGTTTCTTGTTCCTTGACCACAGAAATTCTTTCAGCAATGAAGAAAATTTAAAAGATAATCGATTAAATTGACAATGTTAATTTAAATAATATTTATTTATTATTTATTACTATTTGTATTGTTAATTTTCATTTAATTTATTTTCAAATGATTATATTATTTATTTTTTAATATTACTAATTGTAATAATTAAATTTATTGATTAAATAAATAAATCAAATATAATTTATTTATAGTTTTTAGAAATAATTGTTAACATAGTGTTTGTGCAATAATAAATTTTTTTCAAAACTTGAAAACATTGTTGTTTTTCACTTTACAATATCTTTTGATTCATTTTTCTCTGTAACGATTATATCAAGAAAGTTTAAGCAGGATTTTTCAGATATTTACATATATTTTTAAATTCAAATAGTATTCATTTTCAAAAATTGGCTAATTTTAATTGTTTTAAATTAATTGAAAGTAATTAACGTTTAACAAATTGAATTTTAAATAATTTATATTTTACGTACTGGTAAAGTAGCGTAGACTTTATTATTCAATTCTTTTCCTCATAAATTTGACCATGTAGTTTAAATAAAGAAAATTTCTTACTGAATTAATTAAGTAGTAAAAAGCTAGGTATATTTTTATTAGAACAAACATTAGTATTTCGTTTAGAATAATACTCCTTTTGTTGCTCATGTTTTGTGCAAAACTACAATCTGCATGATATAAAAATCTCCTATAAGAAGTAAAAATGTATTAATCTGGCCAACATGAGAAAAATTGCAAAAATGATAACATTCTAAATACAATTTTTGGAGTAATGAAGGTTAACTATGACGTATTCCAATTTGCTTGAAGTAAGAGTTGAAAGATTAGTTAAAAAATACGAGCACTTGAGAATCTCGTTTGAATGAGACGAGATGAGATGAGATTTAAAACAAAACAATGCCAAATTTTATCATTTTTTCTCATTTCTCAAATATCTCGCTCAAATGCATCACTACACCATTAGAACTCGACTGTCGATAAACCGGTTGTACTCTGGAGAGGTTTTTTACAGTTTCCCTCTCCACTGGCGAGAAAACCCATTAGACGGGTGATCCAGGCAAATGCGAGTACTCCTAATTTTTAAGTCGCTCTGTAGGCGCAAAAATTTAGTATTAAGTAAAATTTAAGATATGTTTGTAACAAATGTTCTACGGTTGTAAAAACACTTGTATAGCCAAGATTGTAGGCTTAAGACGGGTGTATAAACCCCACGATGGTCAGGGTTTTAATTTAATTTTCTACAATTTGAACTGTATAAAATATTTTTTGAATTGTATGTTGAATAAAAGTAGGGGTGGATGGGGCAAGAATAGTTAGGTAAGACCTTTTCGGATCATGTTATAAAAAATCAGTAAATTTTCGTTTTCTCTATTTTATTGGATTTAGACTATTTAATATTGATATCTGAAAGTAATAACAATATGTTTTGAACATTTTCTAAATTTTAATATTGAATAAAAATTCGTCTGAAGTAGAACCTGAAAGTTAACCAATTTTCTTCAGACGACCACCAATTTATTGGTCAATAAGCTTCATTTTTCCGTATATGTGACCTGGTCTATGAAAAGGGACCTTACGTGTCAAAAAATCATTTTTTACTTTTTTGTTGATTCGGATAGGGTTTGAAATGCTCTTTAAGATGGTGAAAACCAAAAAATCATAAGTTTATTAGAAGTTTTAAAAAAAAATTTTAAAGTTAAAAAAAACAAGAGTAAAAATACGAAAAAACTGATTTTTTTATTATACAAATTAAAATAACGAAGACGATAATCTTTTTATTATTTAGAAAAGTTGACAGTTTCTTTGACAACTGTCAACAGTTAAAATTCAAATTTGTTATCATATTCGTAATCAGCGAAAAAAACCCTTACAAACATGTGTCACTTATTTATACTTATTGTTGCAAGTTAGAAAACTTAGATTATTTTTTCTATGTTTGGGGAGTTTGTTATTAATTTATATAAACAATTAGTAAAAAAAAAATTTCATTACTTGTATGTTATTTATTTAGATACTGTGATTCACGGTGAAGAAAATAAGCCTAAATTGATTAAAAAATATTAATATTTAAAAAAGTTACAAGGGTTTTTCTAAGTTAAACTTTAACTGCTGTTTTCTCGAAAACTTGTTTTCGAACGTAAAGTCCCTTTTCACTGTCCAGGTCACATATAATTACGCACCATTGTGTATATCAACCTAAAAAGAACAATTAAACATTTTTTTATAATTTCCAGTCGCATTAGCAGGATTTTTCCGTGCCAAACTAGCTCTAACTATTCTTGACCCATGGGGGAGTACGGAACCCATATTTCAATTTTTCTTAAATTTTGTGAAACAACGTGAATTTAATTGAAAATAAATACGATATTCGTGTTCATCAAGAATATATTAAAGCGTAATTAAGATTACGTTGACATTTTAGAAAAATAGGTGTTTTATAAAAATAAACTCCTAACTTCGCAAATGGTGGCAGATTGACTTCTAATTTTTACTATCATCTGTTTGGGGTCGTCTATAAGCCACGTAGCCCCATTTTTTGGGAATGTTGACCCTCCCCCCGTAGTACGCTATTACATGTAGGGGAGAGTGGGGCAAGACGGGATACTTAAGGTTTAAAGCGCAAAAAAACGAGAATTATCGAATATATACTTTATTATTATTTTTAATTATCATTTTTGGAAATCAGTCTTTCGTAAAAAAGGCGTACAAAGGCTATCTGTTTCTTAAAAAAGCTTATAATTAAAAATATTGAAAAAATTGCAAATCTCCCCATCTTGCCCCACCGGCGGGTAAGATGGGGTCCTAACAAAAAACAACCTATTTCTGTCGACAAATTTTACAAGTAAAAGTTGCATCTTCATCTTCATGCATAACTGCAGTTAGCCCATTGGCCGCAGACAAAAAAAGGAGGCCAGCCTTCATTTGAGTCTAAATAATAACCATTAGAATAGAGACAAGGTGTATTTTCCACTTTACCATCGCTAATTGATGATTTAACCTGACAAGCTTTTTTCTTTTTGGTCACTCTTATTTTATTCAGTCTTGATTTTAGTAGTTTTCTTAACTTCTCTTATTTTTTTTTTGCTTAATTTGTGAACCCCGTCTTGCCCCACTCTCCCCTACCCCATCTTGCCCGCACCTAGGAAATTTAATAAAACGATTAATTACTGCAATTTACGATTCAACAAAAAAAAACATATGCTTCTCTTCTTCTGTAACCCTTGACAGTTAGAAAAAAATTTATACAGTTCATTAACTGTTATTATTATCAAATAATAAACGCGTCCTAAAAAAAGTGAAAAAATGACAAGAAAATCGTCGAAAACAGTTTTTTTAGTAAAACAGATAAAAGATTTGTTCTCATGGCTTTTAGGTTTTATAAACAAGAAACTATCGTCTCGGTGCAGTATTGTGTAAAATATAATCGCGATTGGTTAATACGTTTGTTAAATAGGGCCGGTACCTTGTCTTACCCGCTACCCCGTCTTGCCCCACTCTCCCCTATTAGCGCCATTTTTTTCCTTTGTCGTAGTCAATTGCTTGACCCCCCTCCCCTTCAAGAGGTTCCATGGTTTATGAATGGCCCCTTAGTGTTAAGACATGAAAATATCATGAATGTTTCAACGTTTAACATATTTCTTAGAATTGTTAAAATTTCGACATCCATTCTTACATTTGTGGAACGCTATCAGATTTAATTTTCTAAATATTATTAAAAAAAAGAATGAAATTAGTGTGAAAAATACTTAATTGAAGTATTATTGTTTCTGTTTGACGATAACTGTTACTATTTAGAAATATGATACAAACCTTTTTAAAAAAACGGTTTATGAGAAATAGTATTCAATATTAT
This sequence comes from Leptopilina heterotoma, assembly GCF_015476425.1. NCBI lineage: Eukaryota > Metazoa > Arthropoda > Insecta > Hymenoptera > Figitidae > Leptopilina > Leptopilina heterotoma. The sequence continues at coordinate 1,319,920 of NW_025110845.1, forward strand.
GATTTGTTTATTTTATGAAGTAGACAGAAAATTTTTTAATAGTTGTTAAGTAATTACTATATAAGACTATGTAAAAATTATGCATAATTTGTTAATTTTTTTTAAAATGATATTGAATGCATTGGGTACTATTAATTAAAATTATTTCAAAATTTATTTATTTTCTTACATTATTTTTAACATAATCAGGGTTCTTATGTTATGGCAGTTGCGCCCAGCAAGTATTCACCCGCGTTTACGCGCGTTTGTTTTAGCTAGTTTTTTTTTATTTTTAGTTAAGAAATTAAAGTCAAAAAACAATCTCTCATTTATTCTCTTAAAATTTTACTCTTCCTTAAAATATTTAATGCCACGTGTTTAAACTAAAAAAAATTTAAAAAAAAAATTTTTTTTAAAAAGTTTCTTAAATAAATTTTTTGTCGTCAGACTGTTATAATACATTAGTGTACCAATTTTCAGCTAATTAGGTCAAATAATGTAAAAGTTAAAAAAAAAAATTTTTTCAAAAATTTTTTAGTTTTCTTGACAACACTATGAACATTATTACATATCAAGTTCTTTATATTTTTCCTGTAATATTCGAGTAAAAATACACCAGCATGCAAAATTTCAGCTCTCCATGTCGAATAGTTTAGAAGTTAAGGGGGGGGGGATGGTCACTTTTTATGCATTTTTGGCCAAAAATCTTGTTATTTCCTTGACAACGCTATGCCCATCACGTCCAATCACATTCGCTATATTTTTACTGTAATCTACGAGTGAAAATACATATCTGGACCAAATTTGAGCTCTTTAGGTCAAATAGTTTAGCCGCTAGGGGGGGGGGGGGGGCACGATTTGGCTACGGACACCAATACGGAGTCTCACCAATAGGGTTCCGCCGATACACCGTAGGTGTACGGCACCCTAAAAATTGATCAGATTGACTTGAAACGTAGTACTCGGGGGTTTCTGGGGTCGCTGATTACGAATCTGACATCAGTTTTTCGAAATTCAAAATGTCGGATTTAAAAGATGGTGGAAATTTTTTCAAAATTCGTCGAATTTGCTTGAAACTTGTTACTCGGGGGTTTAAAGGATCGCTGATTACGAATATAACATTAGTTTTCCAAAATTTAAAATGGCGGATCCAATATGGCGGACGACAAAATAAAAAATTAATTATAATGGCTTAAAACTGAATACTCGGGGGTTTTTAGGGTCGCTGATTACGAATCTGTCTTAATTTTTGCAGGGTATTTATCGAAATTTGATTTCACCAAAAATTATCATACTGATGTCAGATTAACCAGTTTCAAACAAATTCAATAAATTTTAAAAAATTTTCCGCCATATTGAACCAGATATTTTGAATTTTGAAAAACTGATTTCAGATTCGTAATCAGCGACCCTGAAAATCCCCAAGTATTCAGTTTCAAGCGAATCTGATCAATTTTTTATTTCGTTGTCCGCCATATTGGATCCTCCATTTTGAATTTTGGAAAACTAATGTTAGATTCGTAATCAGTGACCCTTAAAACCCCCGAGTAACAAGTTTTAAGCAAATTTGACGAATTTTGAAAAAATTTTCGCCATCTTGGATCCGCCATATTGAATTTCGAAAAACTGATGTCAGATTCGTAATCAGCGACCCCAAAAACCTTAGGGTACCAAGTTTTATAAAAATCCGTTAAAAATTTTTTCAACACACTTTTGGCCCAAACAGTGGAATTTTTTATGTTCTTGGTCTTAAATGAAAGGGGATAGAATTTCTAAGAGATCCCTTTAAACCGATTTTTGAATTTTTAATTGTTTATTTATTTTTTTGTTACTCAAAGTTAACAATTTACAATATTTTTGTAAAAAATAATGTTTATTTTTTCATTGCACAAGTTCGAAACCACTTTAAATTAGTCAAGTCTGACCACCTGACAAATAATAATGCATAATACAGTTTATTTAAATTGTTAAAAAAAAAAATTTAAATTAACAAATAGATAACTTTGGTCTTTTTTTAAAATTGTTTTTTTTAGACAAATTTATGTTTATTTAAGTAGGGGAAGTGCGCCGGTTGTGGGCACCCCTACGTAAACTTCGACGGCAAGCAGACTTTACTGAACTAAGTATTGCAAGTCGTGTTCGTTGACAATACGGATTTTTCGTATTGATAACGAAACAAATATATGCATTTGTGTAATAGCTGTGAGCATAATAAAGAAAATTTGCATTAAATAAATAAAAAAGTAATTTTGTATTGTTTTCGAAGAGCAACATATGGGTGTAGATTCGTTCAGAAAAAAAGGGTTTAATTTTTTTTGCAGTGTTGTCATTATATTTTGTGATTTACCTTCGTGTTTGACCAAAATCCTGCATCACAAAATGTGTTGGTCTTTTTAAAAAATGACTGTCATTCCCGGTTGTGGGCACCTTTATGTTAAGGAAGCTCTACCATCTGACAATGATGAGGACTACTGTCTCATCTATCTAAACTTTCTGCCAAGGAAAGTGACAGCCGCAAACTCCATTAAATGCGATGAATATAGTCGTTCAGTGCATTCGAAGTGCGTTATGTTATGCGTACTAGCTACTTCACATGCAAGCATTATGCTTTTGTTAGCGATGAGCATAGTGTGAAAACGTGTCATCATTTTTGTTCTTTATCCCGGCAAATTCTCTTAAAATAAAGAAACTTTTATTTCTTCTTTATTTGTGTTGGTTTCTTTTAATATTTTTCCATTTTTAGCGGATTTTTCAAGGGTGCCCACAACCGGGTACAAAATTTTTTTTGTAAAAAAATTCCCATTTCACTAAATTTCTAATAAAACTTTTTTATTTAAAGGAATCAATTTAATTCCTTCACTGACAGTCACCTTAGACCTCTAGCTTTAAATTCGTACACATATATTTGTATAATCTGCACATGGAAAAATGTTATGAGGCAAAAACAAAAAGGTGCCCACAACCGGAACACTTCCTTTAATGTATGTCTATTTTGTAAAAAAATGATTTTAAAGTTAACAATTGTCATTGTTATTAGAGTTGTGCAAAAAGCTCGATCGAGTATTTCAAGCTTTTCGTTTTTCTAGCAGAGCTGAGCAGAATCAATCCGAACTTGAACCAAATTCCATCCGACACGTGCAGTATTAACTCTCTAAATCTGAATCAGCGATAAGTATGCCACTATTTCAATTAGCGTATATGCGCTGTGAATTAGTGAAATTTCACTAAATAATCAGTGAAACTTCACTGATTAATTAGCGCATATACGCTGTTTTCAAATAGTGGCATACTTATCGCTGAGAATCAGTGAAATTTCGCTGATTCAGATTTAGAGAGAAACCTAAAATAATTTTGAGCACTTGAATTTTTTGAGCACTCAAATATTTTTGAGTAACTAAAACTCGAGCCCGGCTCGAGCTCGACCATGCTATTCGAGCTTTTTGCACACCTCTAATTGTTATTAATAATTATATAACCAATAATCTATTTTCTTTTGCATTTATAAACATTTTCGTAATTTTTTAAACTTTAAATACTTATATCATATATACATTCTTTCAAAATCTTAAAAATTTTTTAGCTTAAACAATTACATTTGTTATAAAGAAATTATTAACTTTATAAACAAATAAATGGCTTATTTCTGCAAAAAAAATAGAACCTTTTTGAACGAGTTTAACATTTTAAAGTTCTACTTAAATATCGATAATTTGAGTATTGTTAATATCAATGATAATTATTAACTTTAAAATCATTTTTTCACAACGTAGACATGAATTACTTAAATAAACATAAATTTGTCTGAAAAAAATTTTTTTTTTAAAAACATTAATGTTATCTATTTGTTAATTAAAATTGTTTGAAAATCAATAAGTAAATTTGTTAAGTTTTTGAAAGAATGTACATATGATATAAACATTTTAAGTTTAAAAACTGCTGGAAATGTTTATAAATGCGAAAGAAAATAGATTATTGGTTATATAATTAAAAATAACAATGACAATTGTTAACTTTAAAATCATTTTTTTACATAATAGACATACATTACTTAAAAAACATAAATTTGTCTAAAAAACAATTTAAAAAAAAGACCAAAGTTATCTATTTGTTAATTTAAATTGTTTTTTTAACAATTTAAATAAACTGTATTATGCATTATTATTTGTCAGGTGGTCAGACTAGACTAATTTAAATTGATTTCGATCTTGTGCAATGGAAAAATAAAAAATAAACAGTATTTTTTACAAAAATATTGTAAATTGTTAACTTTGAGTAAGAAAAAATCGGACAAGTGCGAGTTGCACTCGCATTAAGATCGAGGGTTCCGTACACCAAAATAAAACTCATTTTTTATAAAAAAAATTATTTTAAAAATTCTTACAAAATTTGAAAAAAATAGTAATATATTTTTTTAAATTTCGAATAAATATTTCTATTATTTTATTTTATTAATAAATCTTTTTATTTTTTATTTTATAGTACTTATCTTTACCAATCACATTCTCTTTATTTTTTTTATAATTTGCACTTGAAAAAAAATATACCAGCTGAATTTTAACTCACTAGGTTTAAATTTATAAAAGTTAAAGTAGCGACAGTGTAATTTTTTCGAAAAATTCAAATTCTTGCCCTTTAATTTCGCAAATATCTCCGCCAATCAGGTTCGCTATATTTTTCCTGTAATCTTCACTTAAAACTGAAGATCCCAGCCAAATTTCAGCTCACCAGGTTAAGATTTGTAAAAGTTAAGGGGGGGGACAGGATCATTTTTTTCAATTCTTTCGAAAAAATTGAATTTCTTTCCCTCCTAGTTCGCAAATATGTCCGTCAATCGAGTTCGCTATATTTTTCCTGTAATCTGCACTTGAAACTGAAGATCCCTACCGAATTTCAGCTCACAAGGTTGAGATTTGTAAAAGTTTTGGGGGGGACAGGGTCATTTTTTGCTATTTTTTCGAAAAAATTCAATTTCTTTCCCTCCTAGTTCGAAAATATGTCCGTCAATTGGGTTCGCTATATTTTTCCTGTAATCTGCACTTAAAACTGAAGATCCCTACCGAATTTCAGCTTACTAGATTGAGATTTGTAAAAGTTAAGGGGGGGGACAGGGTCATCTTTAGCATTTTTTTCGAAAAAATTGAATTTCTTTCCCTCCTAGTTCGCAAATATGTTTGTCTATCGGGTTCGCTATATTTTTCCTGAAATCTTCACTTAAAACTGAAGATCCCTGCCGAATTTCAACTTACCAGGTTGAGATTTGTAAAAGTTAAGGGGGGGGACAGGGTCATCTTTAGCATTTTTTTCGAAAAAATTGAATTTCTTTCCCTCCTAGTTCGCAAATATGTTTGTCTATCGGGTTCGCTATATTTTTCCTGTAATCTTCACTTAAAACTGAAGATCCCTACCGAATTTCAACTCACCAGGTTGAGATTTGTAAAAGTTAAGGGGGGGGACAGTCCATTTTTCGTGGCTGGGACGGACACACGAGTGATTTCATAAGGGTTCCGTCAGTACACCTATGGTGTACGGAACCCTAAAAAAAATAAACAATTAAAAATTCAAAAATCGGTTTAGAGGGATCTCTTAGAAATTTTATCCCCTTTCATTTAAGACCAAGAACATCAAAATCCAATAAAATTTGTAGGCTCTAGACAATTTTGAAGAGTAAAGTGTAAAAAATCTCACTGTGAGGCGTCCCGGGTAAAAGATACTGCGCTGGCACTGAAACGTGGTCGCGCTTCCACAAAAATTGCAATATCTCGAAAACTATTAAAGTCTCCATCGTTTTCTTTTTTTTAAATGAAAGGTGAAATTATAAGGAATAATTTATTATATATCGAAGACCCCATGCAAATTGTAATTTTTCTGACGGAGTCTTACCCGTATCTCTCTGGGACTCCTCGTCGATAAGCCGACGACCCAGTATTGTGTCTCATTCAGATATTTTTTACTAAAATTTACTTTATTTAATTATAATAAAAGTAGTAGAGCTAGGCGGGTTTTGGCCCAGTTACCGACCGTCGGTAAGGTAGATTTCCTAATAGCTCACTTTCAGGTGGGTTGCTTGGTGGCCAAAAGGCTAAATTGCTATTTTGCTAAACCACGCACAGCAAAACTGTTTTACCGACTAAGTGTTTCGAACCTAACCTCTTACTGTGTAAAATTTTAATTTAGCGAAATGGCAATTTAGTCTTTTGGCCACAAAGCGGTTAGAAAAGGGGGTTCTACTTTACCGACTGAGTTTTTAGTACCGGCTGCCACCGCTAGATGGCGCCACTTTATTTTTTGTTCAATTTAAACCCCCTTAGAGGGGTATTAAAATTTTTATTTTTGAATTTTCAAGTGGGTTAGAAGGGATGTTCTGTTTTACCGACATCTATGTTCAGGCTGCCACCGAGAGATGGCGCCACATGTGAATTCTGACCCCCTTGGCGGGAAATTTAAATTTTTTATTTTCAAACTTTCAAGTGGGTTAGAAGGGATAATTTTAAATTTCGCGCCACATGTGAATTTGAACTTCCTTGGCGGGATATTTAAATTTTATTTTAATAATTTTAATCCTGTTTGTGTTAGGTGATTTTAAATTTCGCGCCTAAATTTCATGATTTCAAACCCCTTGGCAGGATATTTTTAATTTTTATTTAATAATTTCAAGTCTATTGGTGGTTAATTATTTTAGGCAGCCACTAACAGATGGCGCTACTATCAATTAGAAAATAACACTAAAATCTTTTAATTTAGTCTGCAACTATTAGATAAAACCATTTGTTTTTAATTGTTTAAATTTTTTTTTTAGAAATTAAATTTTTTGAATTTTCCCGCCAATAAGTTTGGCCCTTAATCTGCTACATGTGATAGAACTCTTATGATTGGAAAAATTGAAATGTATAGTTACTCAAATGGAAAATGAATTTTCCTAGATTTTCAATAATACAAAGTTGGTAGCAGCAAACAGTGAATAATACTCCTCTGTATATTCTTTCTCTATTGGACCTCTTCCTGAGAGCACGTGGATTAAATCTAAAAATTTTCATCAGTGCAAATAGAGGTTAGTTTTATTTAAAATATTAATTATTGTTTTTAATATTTAGTTATTACATAAATAATAATTATATATTATATTTAAAAAAAAATTTATTATTATATTTTATAATTAATAATTATTTATGTAATAATACATATTTATTTTCCCATTAAATATTCATGTGTTCTTATAATAAACCATTTCTTTTTCTTTTCTAAGAAATTCAAAAATGATAATATTTTGCGGGCGATGTTGCTTTTGCTTATACATGGCATCAAATCCTTTTGTAAGTACTATTCTTCATTATACATTTGTTAAGAAAAATTATTATTAACCCCTATTTTATTATCTAACAATTAAATTACTTTCTATTGTTTCTCCTATTTTTTAAATCGCTTTAAAAATTAATTAATCTATTTTTTCTTATAGATGATGGGTGCATTCCAATGCACTAGAATGCAACCTCCACAAATTGAACCTGTTCACTTGCAACAGCAACCAGTTCACTTGCAACAGCAACCCCGACAAGTGCACCAGCAACAGCAATTGCATCATCGACAGCCATTGCAAACTAAACAAGTCGACCAGGTAAATTATAAAAATTTAATTAAATATCAAATTTATTTACAATTAATTTACATTTTATTTACATTTTTTTATTTATTTACCATTAATGTACACTTTATTTACATTTTTTTATTTATTTACCATTAATGTACACTTTATTTACATTTTTTTTATATTTACAATTTATTTATTTCTTTACAATTTATCTACATTTTTATTGATTTATTTACATTTTTTTATATTTACAATTTATTTATTTCTTTACAATTTATCTACATTTTATTTATTTACACTTTATCTACAATTTATTTATATCTTATTTACATTTTTTTTTTAAATATTTATTTACACTTTATTTACACTTTATTTATTTACAATTAATTTACACTTTATTTACAATTTATTTATTTATTTATTTACATCCTATTTATAATTTTTTTTATTTATTTTTACTTTTTACCTTTTTATCTGCGTTTAATTATTAATTAATTTAATTATAATTATTTTATACTTAAATTTGTAGGAAGAAAAAACGGACTCCAGTCGACAAAAAAACTCTAGATGGGGTCCAATAGAACCTTATGTTCCACCGTCCACATCATCATCATCAACAACAACAAATAATGAAGAAGAAATTTACATTCCAACACCTATAAAAAAAGAAATAAAAATTGAACATCAGCCCAGCTTACAAAAATCGTCTTCATCATCATCATTATCATCTTCTTCCTCAAGTTCATCGTCATCATCCTCCTCTAAAAGTTCAGCAACAGTGACAGAATTACCAATTTTAAAATCATTGCCTTCTGTTGAAGATTTGTTCTCTGCAGAAAAAATTTCAACGTCGATTAAACCTACGGAAAAAGTTCCAGGGTCTGTTAAACCCACGGAAAAAATTTCAACGTCGATTAAACCTACGGAAAAAGTTCCAGGGTCTGTTAAACCCACGGAAAAAATTTCAACGTCGATTAAACCTACGAAAAAAGTTCCAGGGTCTGTTAAACCCATGGAAGTAAAGCCTGCGAAAAATTCAGAGTCCAATGATGAAATTCAGAGTCCCTATGTTAGAAAAGTGACGAAACCTCAAACGGTAACTGGAAAAAGGAAGAGGTCTGAAAAGGAGAATAAGGATGATAATGAGAATAAGGAGAACAAGGATGATAAGAGTAAACAAAAAAAACCTAAAAAAAATAGGTGATATGGAAGATTTTTATTTTTAACAATATAGAGTTTATTATTTAAAATATAAGTTAAAGAAAGGGCTGTCACAAGGAAAAAAAAATTTGATTTTGATTTTACTTTATTTTCATTATTTTTTATTTTCATTTTACTTTTATTTTCATTCGTTATTTTTATGTCAGTTCCTTACTTTTATAATTTAAACGTGAAACATGTTCGATTTTGATAGGAGAAACTTCTATTATATAAAATACAACTCAGTATTACGGTGGTTTTACAAATGTCTTCATTGTAAGAAATTGAAAGTAAAAATGTTGTATATTTTTTTAAAAAAATCTCTATTTCGTTATTTTTTATCACCAATATGAAATTGGTTGTATATTAAGAATATATATGTAAAAAAAAAAAAAAAAGAATATTATTTTGAATAAAGTAAATGCTTCTTCTTTGTTTCAATTTTCAATTTATTTTTAAAATACATACTCTTTTCCATTGAAATTATTTTTAAAAAATATACTTTGGAATGCAAATTCTATTATGTAGTGTGTGGAAAGAAGTTGTATAATTTTGTAGTTGATTTTACTATTTTTGACATAGTTAAAAATACTAGTTCAGTTGACTAAAAAAGTAGTTGAATTTCAAAAACAAAAAATTGATTTCCAATAAATTATTATAAATTTCTTATTAAAAAAGAAGAGAAAAATTATATTTATTAAAACAAAATTTATTTGTATAATTGACAAAATTTAACCTAAAATTAACTTATAATTTGATTAAATAAACAATTCAAACTTTATTTTTGAATATTTACCATAAATGCTAATGTGAATATTACTTACATAATAATAGAACCAAAATTGGTAGTAAATTAGTCCTTTTCTTTTACAGTGTTATTTAAAAAAAAACAATGATTATTAAAAGAAAAACAATATTCTAAATTCTTTAAAAATATTAAATTAAACATTAAAATATATTTTTAATCTAAAAATGAAGACGAAGTTTCAAAATTACTTTTTATCATACATAGTGCTGAAATTTAAAAATTGTATATGCATATAATAAGAATAATTTTAAAGAATTTATAATATAAATCTTTGCAAATTAAATGTATGGAAGATTTGAAGTTCGCGCCAATACAAATAATAGTTACGGAGAACCGCCGCATGGAGATGCTGCTTTCACTACTGTAGCGATGCATAGTGGGGGGCGCCGTGGTGGGGATCGCCACAGTGAATGAGTGCGGTGCGCCAGCCACCACACTCATTCTACTTTCAGATTGCATCGTTGTAGGTTTCTCTTCCTTACAGGTCTCTTCCCTCCAGGTCTTTCTCTTCACTAGGTCTTTGTTTCTTTCTCTTCTCCAGGTCTTTCTCTCCTCTAGGTCTTTGTTTCTTTCTCTTCTCCAGGTCTTTCTTTCCTCCAGGTCTTTCTCTCCTCTAGGTCTTTGTTTCTTTCTCTTCTCCAGGTCTTTCTTTCCTCCAGGTCTTTCTCTAAATTTTTTCTTTCTCTTCACCAGGTCTTTCTCTCTAAATTTTTTCTTTCTCTCCACCAGGTCTTTCACTCTAAATTTTTTCTTTCTTTCCTCCAGGTCTTTCTCTCTAAATTTTTTCTTTCTCTTCACCAGGTCTTTCTCTCTAAATTTTTTCTTTCTCTCCACCAGGTCTTTCTCTCTAAATTTTTTCTTTCTCTTCACCAGATCTTTCTCTCTAAATTTTTTCTTTCTCTCCACCAGGTCTTTCACTCAAAATTTTTTCTTTCCTCCAGATCTTTCTCTCTAAATTTTTTCTTTCTCTCCACCAGGTCTTTCACTCCAAATTTTTTCTTTCCTCCAGGTCTTTCTCTCTAAATTTTTTCTTTCTCTTCACCAGGTCTTTCTCTCTTTCTCGTATAGATCTTGTTTCTCTTTCACTCTTACAGATCTTTTTTCTGTTTATTTTAATTTTTTGTTTCTAAAATTAATTTTATTCTTTATTAAAAAAAAATTTCCATTTAATCCATTTAATCCTCCATCCAATTGCCAAAATCAGCTAGAGGAAGAAGAAAATGAAATTAATATTTTTGACGATAGTAGTCATGATGAGGATGATGATGATGGTGATGATGATGCGTCCATGATCATAATTTATGATGAGTATGACCATAACAATTATGAGGATGACGACGACGACAACGATGACGACAACGATGACGGATACGACAGTGTGGGGGAGACAATCATCATTAGTGATGATGATGACGACGACCACGACGTTTTAATTATAGACATCGATCTAGAAGAAGTTAGTTGATACTTTTTATTCTATTTTAAATTAACTTAAAAAAAATATTACTTTCATTTAAATTAACTTTAACCATATTTTTAATTTTTGAGATGTCGGAGTATATTGAAGATTATCCTGAAAATTATTAAATTTTATTTTAAATAAAAAGAAATATTTTTTAAATTAAAGCATTAATTTTATTTCCTTAAATTTTAGCGCGCATGGTGTAAGCGCATATTAAGGTGGGGATAATTTGCGTGCGCATTCAAAAGTGTAGTGGGGTTAGAGAAAGAGTGGGGATTGCAGCAATATAAGGCGAGTTTCAAAGCCACCAAGTCATTATTATTTCAGGTTCTTGAATTAGCAGTAAGTATAAACATTAATCTATTTTCTAAGTTCCTTTTTTTCAGCTTTATTTTCTAAGTTTCTTTTTCAGCTACATTTTTTCTAAGTTTCTTTTTCAGCTTTATTTTCTAAGTTCCTTTTTCAGCTTTATTTTCTAAGTTTCTTTTTCAGCTACATTTTTCTAAGTTTCTTTTTCAGCTACATTTTTTCTAAGTTTCTTTTTCAGCTACATTTTCTAAGTTTCTTTTTCAGCTATATTTTCAAAGTTTCTTTTTCTAAGTTAGTTTTAAAAACTAATAATTTTTTTATTACAGTTCTTTGTTTTCTCTTCTTTTGTTTAAGGTTTTCTTCCAGTTTGAAAAAATGGATTTAGAAAAAGTCAACTCCGTAGGGCGTTTTGAAGGTTACCTGCCGACGAAGCCGCTCGCGGAATTGATGAAAGATGGACTGTACTACGTCTCAAAGATGAAGAAGGTCCAGACCAAATATGGACCAAGGATCATTGTCGAAATTGATGCTGATTTCGTCACATACTTACCAACAAGATTCATCAAGCTCTTTGAGGATGAACCCACCACCTTGGACATGATGAAAGAAGCTGCGATATCGAAGAAACTTCAAATGAAGTATCTTGGAGGACCGTATAATGTTGTTGAATTTAAATTGTAAAAAGAAAATGTATATATATATATATTTAAAAAATTTTGATAAAATAAACACACAAAGTTTTACCTATAAATTGGTTTTAAATTTACTTTCCTCCTTCTCTTAGTATAAGTTTTTTTTCAGAATTAGAATAAGTTTTATTTTCAGAAATTATAAAAGAATTTAAATTAAATTTTAAAGGATAGGTTGTTTTTGAAATTAAGAAGCATTGTTTCAAATTAATAACATTTATTTTTGATAACTTAATAACTAAATTTTACAAAAAAGATTCACAATTTTCATAGAAAGATTTTAAATTAGAGTCAACTTCATCAATTCCATTAGAAATAGCACTTATATATTGGTTTGGTGGTTCCAAAAACCAATCGCGTAGAATTTTAACATTTTTTACAGCACAATTTTCACTACAAAAAGTATGATGCGTACACGTCGTTAACAAATCAGACTTGATTTTTTTCAACGATGGACAATTAAAATCTTCCAAGTTTTGTACGTTGAGTAAATATTTTTCTAGCCAATTCTTTTTTTCTAAACCTTTAACGTAAATTACACTTGCACTTCGAAGTATATCTTGTAGAATTGGTCGAAGTTCATCGTATGAGACGTCTCCAGCTGTCCAATGGATTCCATGGTAATTATGTGTTAGCCAAAGATTTTCACTTTTGTAGCGTCCTGGCAGTGAATTCCAAGGACAAGGAGGTTCAAAAAGGTAAACGAGAGGCTGTGCATCTGGTTGAAGAGGAAGTATCGCCAACTCTTTAAAGACAAACTCGTTGTTGGCTCTTTTAAAACCTTGAACGTCTACGATAAACTCCATTTTTGAAGCAGAAATGAATTTCTAGCCGAGAGCAGCTGCTTTTATAGTAATTACCCCCACCACCACTACATTATCCCCACTCCTTTACAATAGTTTCTTTACAACGCCGCTGATTGGCTTATATTGTATGACGCGGTCATGGATGATTAGGCAATAGGCGGTGGTCTCGGCTGGCATGTTGATTCCTGCTTCAAATTCTAACCTCACATCAACTGATGCTTGTTTTAAAAACTCGTTTTGCTTAGAACAATCAATAACAATTAGAGGAAATAGACTTTTAAAAATATCCTTTGTTAAAATAGGTTTTGAATCTTTACCATAATAGGATGATTGAAAATTAGCGTACATTTCATAAAGTAGAGAGTACTGATTTTGATCAAAGTTTAGATTTAAATTTCCATAAGGATAATATTGTGAGTTTAAAAAGAGTTTAACATTTATAATATTACAATGGTCAAAATGACAGGCATATTTTTTTCGTTTATCTTTCCTCGCTGTTTGAAATCCAACAATAACATAACGAGGTTTCTCTAATTGCGTTGATGTTTTAATTTGCCACAAAACTTTTGAACTTGTAGGAATCAAAGGATACTCATACATTTCCCACGACCTAAAACTTATTGAAATTAATGGATCCTTTTCAATATATTTTAACAATTTAACTTTGTTATTGTCAGAAGGTAAAACGTATGGAACCATCCATTCAAGTTTATTGATAGAAATTTTGAATTCCTCATCCCCTCCTTGTCCTGTTTGAATTACGGCATTCACGTCAGAACGTGCTCTTGTTAAAATAAGTTCATGTTTAGCGTTTATAATGATTTTTTTATAATCTTCAGCAAAACCAAAAATCATGTTGAGTGGTATTGTGACATCAAAATAACCATTTTCCAAAGTAAGTCTTGCATCAGCTGCAATTTTTGAATATCCAGCATTTTCAATAAAATTTAGCTGATTTGATGTTTGCGAGGTGTAATTTTTCATGATTGTAGTATGTCCAACGTATTTGCAGCGATCAATTTCAATACCATTTAGTTCATAGCGAATTTCATCAAACAAAAAACATACAGCATTATTACTTAAATGTACGTTTTGTGTAAGAGTAATTCCATCATTTTTAGTTAATCTACCAAAAATGTGTAATGAACTTTTACTAGGTAAAATGCACAAGTCTTGATGTTGTACTGCGATTCGAATTTCATCGCTATTGTTAAAAGATGAAGATGCGTATGGTTGATGAGCATGAATTTCATAATGAGCTATTGACTCATCAAAATTCACTGCTGCTGGAATATTGAGAAGTTCGTCCATTTTTATTGCAACAGCAACCAAAAAATATGTAAATTAATTGTCTTGTTGTCTGATTTTCTTTCCTTGAACTTTTAGACCTAGTTCTTGCAGAAAGAGGCGATTCTGATGTGTTAACACCTTGTGAGATAAATTTAGACTCATTGGATTCTTGCATGTTGTCTGACTTTTATAGTTTCCACCAACAACAGCTCTTTGATTATAAACGATTCCCATTACAAAGACTTTATATGCAATCGAATTGTTATAGTTTCTCCTCTAAAATTAATTAAATCACCGTCCTGATCAACAATTCGCAGCTGTATATTATGTATTGTCTTGGTGACAATCGGAAGGTAAATGACGTGTGCAGGCACTTCCACAATCTTATATCCTGGTGGAACGCTGGGGAAGAATTCATGGATAGTGTGAACTTTTTGGTTATTTATATACGCTCCAGATGTGATATTACACTCAATTCTAACTGAATTAACCTTTAAAATGGCTACAGGTAAATCAGAAGTATGTGCTCTATGAGATGATAGTTTCTGTGATGTAAATCCCAACAACTTACCAATAGAATCTTTAGGTTTAAAATCAATTGGTAAATTAGATTCAACAATACTGCGTAATGTATTATTATTAGGTTTTATACTAATAACAGTTCCAGTTTTTACAGAATTTTGTAAATATGATTCAATATCTTTAATTTCATAACTTCCAGTTGGAATATCAATTACTTGTTTTCCAACGTAAAACTTGTTATTTCCTTTATCAATATTGGGAATTGAATTAAAAGTCAATAGTTCAACAAGACCAAGTACATAACTTTTATTTGAATTTAGTTCTATTGGAGGGAAATATTCAGCTCCCAGAACTGAAGAATTTCCTGTTAACGTTAAAGTAAACGAATCACTCATGTTGCTGTCAGATTTTATACTGAAAGCTTACAGGTGTTACATAGTCTTATAAAGGTTAAAACAACTCTTAATATTTAGTTGATTACACAAAAATTTGAGACACAAGTGTCCACATACAAATGTATCATAATTTTGATATCTTTTATGATTATATTTTATTAAGCTACCATCACCCAAGTAAATGACAAGATCTGTTGGTGGAGCAAGGTTGCCAAAACTATCAAAATACATTGTTTCGTTTTTGAATTTTTTATATGCTACCCAATGTGTTCCAGCACCTTCTTTATTATCAAGATTAATTATTCCTGATTCATACTTGCAAGGACCACTTACAGGTAGTTCATTTCGCATAAAAATACCACGAAAATGAGGTATTTTGGCAGCTTTGGCATACTTCAACAGATCAAAGTCAGTTAATGGACGGTGAGGTAGCTTCAAAACAAGTTTTTTGTTTTCCTTCTTGTTGTTCTCTTTTTTCTTGATGCTCGTTTTTTAATTCCTTTTAATTGAATGTAGGGTTTCAAGTGGAGACCAAGTCCTTGTCGATAAGGTTTAAGGTGTAATCCCTTTCCAAGTGATATGGCTTCCATGGATCTATTGTGACGTTGAGCTTCTGCGAGTTGTTCACTAGCTGTTTTAGCCTTATTAACAGCCCTTGCTATTCCTGAAGCACCACCAGCAAGTGCTCCTAAAGCACTAAGTCCAGCAAAAATTGGAACTAGCGGTAAAATTCCACCTACTTTAGTAGGTACAGGAAGAATTCTAGGTGATAAAATTTTGGATTTACCACCAACATTTTTTATTGCTTTTCGTGCACCAACTATAGCTGCTCGAATTGATTCTTCAGCATTATTACCAGGAGCCATACTTTTTCGTGCAGCATCAACAATTTTTCTTAGCGCTATTTGCTTCTTCTTACACATTGTTTTACTCTTTTTCTTCTTTATAGATGATTTTCTTCTTCTTCTTATTCCCATGCCTAACTTTGATTTAGCTTTCATGGTTCCGGATATAACTAAAGCAGCTGCTCTTTCACTTACACCAGAATCTTTAGCTGTAACACGTTCCCAAGCTCTCTTAGCTAATACTTTATCTGCTTCGTTTCTAGCTTGAATATTTTCACGATTTTGCGAATAAGCAATGTCGTGTTGTTTACATGCAGCGTCCAGTGGATTAATTCCTTGGTCACCTCGTGACAAACGCTTAGCCAACTTTGTACCAGGCCCACAGAATTGGTATCCTGGTAAATGTAACTCAAACGGTAAACTATTGATGATACGATTAATTAAACCTTTTCCTTGATAGCGTTCTTTTTTCACCTCCTGATGCAGAATCATACCTGTCTATTTATAGATTTTCGAGCAGTTACTGTCAAGATGCAGTTCACGAAACAACCTGTCGCACTGCCAATCTCTAGTATAGATGTTGAAACTAATGAAAAAAAGATTAAACGTCACGGTAGTCTGTTTTCAGACAGCATTCGTGCAGTTTTCTGTGGCCCCTCAAATTGTGGTAAAACAAATGCTCTTCTTTCCCTAATAATACATCCAAATGGTCCAAGTTTTGAAAATATTTACCTCTACTCTAAATCTCTACAGCAACCGAAATATAAATTTTTAGAAAATGTAATCAGTCAGGTAGATGGTGTTGAGTATTTTCCATTTAGTGAACATGAAGAAGTAGTATCTCCAAAAGATGCTAAAGCAAATTCAATATTCGTTTTTGATGACATTGCTTGTGAAAAGCAAGATAATGTTAGAGCTTTCTTTTGTATGGGCAGACATGTAAACGTTGACAGTTTCTATTTATGTCAAACGTATGCTCGTATTCCTAAACATCTAGTTCGAGATAATGTTAATTTATTGGTTCTATTTAGACAAGATGAAAAGAATCTGAAACATGTATACGAAGATCATGTTAATACAGATATGAGTTATACTCAATTTCGCGATTTATGTTCAGAATGTTGGAAATTGGACAAATATGGATTTGTTGTTATTGATAAGGACCGTAATTTTAATGAAGGAAGATATAGAAAAGGATTTGATTGCTTCATTTTACTATAAATACAAGAAGCTCATTGAATTTTTCATTAGTATAGTTTATCTTGTCTCGAAGAAAACATGTATCGAAAAGAGCAAGAAACGCTTCGTCAAATAGCAAAAGCAAGTGATGCTATTAGGCGGAAACATCGTTTACTCAAAATGGGTAAAGAGGCTGCAGAAACAGTATTGAAAGAAACTTTTCAACCAATAGTAACACCTCTGGAAAAGTTGGTGAACATAACTGACATACCTTTCAAAAATATTAAGAAAGAAAAAGTTAAAAAGGAGGAAAATGATTTTTCTTTCTCAACTGCTGTTGATGAGGAAGAGGAATTTGATAAAACACTACTCAATGACAGTCTATTTGATAAGAGCAACAAGTTTGAAGAAGAAGGAGAAGAACTTAATTATGAAAATTTGACAAATAAATTTATTCAATTATTGAATAAAAACAGAAAAAGTTTTTTAGACATGGTTTATGGAGTACGTAAGCTTCCTAATGGTTCTTTTATTATTGGTGATACACCAGTTGATTTAGAAGGTTCACATATTCAACTTGCTGGAAAGAAAAAATATTTAAAAACTGCTGGGTTGCTTGAACTTTTATTTCGACAAGAACCTAATCATGCATTAATAAGTTCAGATGATTTGGAAAATTATAAAGAAATTCTTGTAGCTACAAATGCACACCGAAAAAATTATAGTTCCAGTGGACTTGTCAACGTAACCAGGAGTTCTAAATATACTGTTGTCATTTTAAAACTTTTTAAGGGTACGCCAAAAAAAGGTAGTGGTGTTTTAAAGAAGAAGAGGCTTGGAAAGAAATTACCTCAATTTATGATTTCAAAGAAACAATTTGAACCAGACTACATCTAATGGGATGATCCCAATGAACTAGTTGACCGTTTACGTCTGCTAGTAGCATCACAGCAAGCTGGTAATCCAAGCCATAATAATGAAATTATGTCAATCATCGAAGAACTACGTGAAGCTCGCATTATATATTAGGAGAGTACAAGCAAATAGAGCTTAGTATTAAAATGAGCATTGATGTGTTTGGACATCCCTTGTCACGGCCTCTTGCAAGTCGTGGACTTCCTGGACCTTCTGGAATTGGTTTTAAAATTACTCCAAGTGAACAATACGACATTGATAACAAAAGACTTTGCAACGTTCAAGACGCTGAAGAGCAACGAGACGCTGTAAATTTAAGACTTGCACAGAAAATTATTAAAAACGAGATAAAAACAGTTTTTCAAATTACATCTTCTTTAAGATCAGCTATTGATGATTTGAATCTTTATATCCGAATTATCGAGGATAGAGTAAACGAAAAACTTAAAGAAATTGAATCACAGCAAAATTATATCATCAAAGAGGCTAAATTTATTCAACAGTGATGGCTGATCAAAAATTAACAGTTGTAACTGAACTGCATAAACAAGCTAGAAGAAATTATCATCGTCGAAAAGTTCAAATGCGTGGCATCGATGAAACCTGGCAAGCAGATTTGGTTGAAATGATACCTTATTCTTATTCTAATAAAGGTTTCAAATACATGCTCACAGTTATAGACATATTTTCCAAATATGCCTGGGCTGTAGCTGTAAAGAGTAAGAATGGAAAGGATATTTCTTTGGCCATGAAAACTATTCTCAAACAAGGTCGAATTCCAAAAAATTTGCATACTGATAGAGGCAAAGAATTTTACAATTCTGAATTTAAGAGTTTAATGCAAGAATTTAACATTAATCTCTATTCTACCTATAGTAATTTGAAAGCCTCAATTGTTGAAAGATTTAACCGCACTCTAAAAAATATGATGTGGCCTGAATTCAGCTTGCAAGGCAATTATAAATGGATTAATCTTTTACCAACTCTCATGTCAAAGTACAATAATAAAAAGCATCGTACTATTGGTATGAAACCCAAAGATGTCACCGTAGAAGATACAAGAGAACTGCTGAGGCGTATTCGTAAACTACGTAGAATTCCGCTGAAAAGATCAAAATTCAAAGTTGGAGACAGAGTTCGAGTTAGCAAATTTAAAAATATCTTTGAAAAAGGATATACTCCCAACTGGACAACGGAAATATTCACTGTGGAAAAAGTTAAATCAACAAAACCAGTTACATACAAGCTGAAAGATTACCAAAATCAACCCATCGAAGGTGGTTTCTATAAAGAAGAATTGCTGAAAGTCCAATATCCAGATGTTTACCTCGTAGAAAAAATTCTCAAGACTCGTGGTAATGATGTATACGTGAAATGGCTTGGATTCGATAGCTCACATAATAGTTGGATAAAAAAATCTGATATGTAGTATAGTTAAAGTAACGTTAAAGTATAGTTAAAGTAATGTTAAAGTAAAGTTAAAATAAGTTAAAGTATAGTTAAAGTAACGTTAAAATAAGTTAAAGTATAGTTAAAGTAACGTTAAAATAAGTTAGAATAAGTTAAAATAAGTTAAAATATAGTTGAAATAAGTTAAAATATAGTTAAAATAAGTTTAAATGTAGTTAAAAAATTATAGCAAGTTAATGTAACTAGATTAAGGTTTTTTAAATAAAGTAGACATATAATAAAATAAACATCTTTTAATCAAACAACCATTTCCTCCTCCTCTTCTCTCTTTTTTTTACATTAGTTTATCCTCATCATCATCGATTTCAAGAATTTTACAATGACCCCATGCGAGGGTGTCGGTGCTTTTTTCTATCAAGTATCTCTTGTCGTCATAAGGACTTAGTGCAATTTTCGTTTGTTTCAAAGTTTGTACTTTGTGAAGATTCGACCTAATTGAATATTGCGTTCTAGATTGCATTTTAATATTTCGTAAACAATAAACATAATCATCAAAGTCTATATTTTTCTTAACAACTCCTGCTTTGACACCTTTAGCCTTTTTTATAATATCTTTCCCTTCTACACGGACGCTGTACATTTTGCTCCGCAAGTCAACAAATTCTGTTACAATTTTTCCGCAGCATTCATCCTTCATGAGACCTAATATCTTTTTGTTGGCTTGCGGAATATTGTACACGTTATTAACCGGATAATCAGAAGTGTCGAATTTCATAATGTCTTGCTTCATATCAGCGTAAATGTCTGAGCACTTGATTTCATAAATCAGGCTATCGGTGTCGGTGTACAATAATTTCAATTTATTTTCATCATACTTGTTTAACATGTAATCGTAGTGGAAATCATAAATAAGTGTTTTTGACACATCCAAAACAGTCAAGCCAACATACACCGGCTTGTTCATTAGTACCTCCATTTTCCTAAGTTCCACAGCAACCAAATTCTCATTAAAGATGGCTCTGCTGTGGAAGTTAGGTTTAGAGATTAAGGCTTCAGCTCCATACCTACCCTCCCACTTTGTCACAAGTTTAATTTCAACATGTTTTCGCACGTTCTCCATTGTTTTGCCAAATACCGCGTTGTTCATCAATTTACACAAGTTTTTCTCAAATTCATTACTAGCGTTTGTTCTTCGCGTGGTATTAAAGTCAATGTAACTTTTCAACCAAGTGGATTGTTCGAATTTTAAGACGCGATGAATTTTAACTAACACGAGACCGTTGGCAATAGCTTGTTTTAAGGCACGATAATGGAGAACGTGCTTTCGTTTCGGTAGGAGGGTAGTTAGGAGCTTCTCCTCTTTTTACCCTGGTGGCTTCGAGAGTTCCGGACAAAATGGAAAATCGCTGTGTTTATCATGAAGGTGATCTGGATAATCCAAATCAACTTCCAAAATGTAACCCGTAGGCGCATCGTCTGCAACATTTAAATCAAAACTATTATCAACATTCTCTACCCTCTTGAAGCCACCATAGGGAAGCGGTTGAACCATTGCCCAACCGTATAGATTATTTGCGTCAAAGTATACGATGTAAGACGTGTCCTCATTTTCATCAAATTGTTCCATGTAATGATTGTTAGCTTTTGCATATCGATTTGTACATTGACTTACACCACCTCTTATTCCTCGTTCAATAAACATTATCATGTCAATGTCTGTCAAGAGTTCAAGTCTTACTTCCGTATACTTTAACATTGCGTCCCAAGTCAAATCCGGTGTAGTATAATAGTGTGCTGGATCTAGACCGTACGAGATTAAACACTGGTTTCTGAAATTTTCGAAAATGTCCGCGAGTAACAGTATGTCGGTTTGCATGTACAAGTATACATAATCACCAAGATTTTGACAATTAAATTCACTCCACACTTTCTGCGCATGTGCATAGTCTTCATCGGAAACATTTGAATCGTTTAATGTGCTGTAGAATTCATCTTTTGGCGGTAACTCTGTTTCGTCGAGTTTTTCCCTTGAATCAATGTATTCATAAGGAAAAACTCCTTTTCGCGTCAACAATTGAATTTTATCGTCGCTGTAGTTTGAAAAAACGGAATTTACAATTTTGTATTCTTCGAGATAGGATGCTAACTTATCCAGAGATGATGCCATAAACTTGAAAGAATTAATAAAACGAAATTTTAGAAAACCACCTTTTACATTTTTAGTAAAACTAATGTACTTTTCTTTGTTAATAGGAAGTAGATTAACAGTACCATCAAATTCTGTAGCAATAGCTTCAATAATGAAATGTGCATCATAGCCACTTAGGTTATGAAAGACAACAGGTATGATCTGCGATTCATGGTAATTAATATTGCAATCTTGATGAGCGGGTCCGCGGTACTTCCCTGTTAGATGGCAATGATCTCGTACTTTCACATCCCCATACGCAATTTTCTTTTTACAAATATGACAAGTCATATCATTTCGAAAAGCTGCCAACTGCTGTGGACTTAATGTTTCCATGGGAACTGGGTTCTTGAATATGAAATCTAGATTATCAGCCAAGTTCTTTAATTCTAAAGAAAACCATTTAGCTGGATTTTCCTCATCTCTAGGTGATGCTTTGTACACAGACAAAGAGTCATCGAAACTACATTTTAAGAAATAACCAATACTGAGAGTTTCATGGCTTTGAAACACCTCAGTATTTTTTGGTTCTTGGGGTGCTGCCGAGGGAATTAACAGACTTTCACAATCGGCATAAATGATAAAGGGAACACGTTCCTTATTTTGAAAATTTTTAAACTCGACTGTATTTTGACCTTTTTGGGGTAATTTAATCTTTGTGTCGTTCATTTTTCGACAATGCTCTTCATGTTCGGTAAGCTTACATTCATCTGCAAAATAATGTAAGCAACGATCGCAAATGAATTTTTTGTTCTTCTTCTTTGATAAGTCTGAACTGACAAGCCTCGACAAGTCCTTTATCCAGACATAATGGTAGTTAAACGATATGAGAGGTATATCAGTTTCAACATCATCGTCTTCACTTAGATTTTCATCTATGTAGTGATCTTCAATTCGAAGAAGATTGACGTGATTCATCTTCTTTTGAGACGAAAGATGAAGTGGTGAAACTGTAAATTTCTCATCTCTTTTAACAAGACCATACAAGTTGACGGAAATGTTGTTTAGGGTTTCAAATTTAGAAATGTCTTTGAGAGAAACAGGAAATTCGATACCACTAAAATTGAGTGTATCTTCATAGGGTCTATATTTTGAAACTCGTTCCGCGTTTTTGTCTGTTGGGTACAGTGCTGACAATATTGCCCATTTAAAACATTGGTTATCAGCATTTTGGACATTAATGCAGGCATGCTTTCGATTGATAGAAGTTGGCAAATTGATATAAGAACTTGCGCGCATGGGATTGTACTTGTTAATGTTAACCTCCAACCTTTCAATAGAATGAAGTCTCCAATTAGAATCTTTTTCTTGGAATTCCTCCATTCTTTTTAAGGTTACTTGTTTAACATAAACATTGTACCACTCTTCTAATGGGGTTGTAACTAAAATGTCACCGGTTTTCGCGATGAATGTCTTTAAATCTGATATTTCTTGGGTTTTACCATCAATGGAATCTTTAACAAATTTCGCGAACAATACAGTGTAAACTTTTAGCGGACCAAACCTGTTTAAAGCTTTTTCAATGTTAACTTTAAATAAACTAAAGGCATCATCAAGGAATTCATTAATATCCTTGTAATCTAAATTCATTACAGCACTATTTTGTAAACGACCCTCAAACGCTTCTTCAAAATCCACCCATTTCATTCCTTCATTCACTACTTCAACACCCGCACCACGTTTCATTAGAGCCTCAAAATGGCAGCGCAAGTATTCCATTTTTTGTCTTAAATTTAAGCACCTAGATCTTTGAGATGAAGAAAAATCAGACTTACGTAAAAAGTTTCGAAAAATGTTTATATACCGTTGACACTTGTTCTGCCATTGGAATGCTGTAACCATTTTATCCTCAGCAGTCATAGCCATCGTTGAAATGAGCTGACGTTCCGCTGTTGTAATGAATTTGTCAGATTCTTGACACATTTCATTGTACTCTTCCATGTCAATACGTTGACGAGACTTCTTTCGCGATTTGCACTTTGGCATCTTGATAGCTAAATCTGAAAGAAACTTTAAAAAATACGTCTAAAACTAAGAAAAACCTGAAAAAACTCAAACTAAAAAAAAATCCTGAAAAACTCAAACTAAAAAAAAAATCCTGAAAATAAACCACTAAGAAAAAAATCCTGAAATAGAAAATAAACCCCCACCACCACCTTAAAAACTAATACAAAATAGAACAAAAAAAACCCTAAAATAGAAAAAAAACACCACCAACTTAAAACTAATGCAAACTAGAACACAAAAATTAAAAAAAAACCTATAATAAAAAATCAATAACTCCTAAATTCAAAACAAAAAAAAACTCTGAAAATTAACTCTGAAAATTAACTCTGGAAAGAAACTCTGAAACCCTGAAAACATGGAAGTAGACTGCTGCACCATTCAAGATGCAACTGATGTTTGTGGCCCGCGCTCCGTAACTTATACCCCAGTCCCCACTATACTCACCTCCCCACTACTCCACAGGCGCGCGCAACTCTCCTACCACAATGTAGTAAACGCTGACTACCGGGATAACTTGAAGTTAACATAACCCAAGTGGGTCATCGGTCGGTAATGCAGAACCCTGACATACCGACCCGACCAAAAATTGTGGAAGAAATCTGCATTACCGACTGATGGTAACACTTACCATCGGTCGGTAACTTACCATCAGTCGGTAATTTACCGGCATTTTTATAGGAGCATTATCATCAAGGTCGGTAAAGTAGAACACCAACCAACTTTCACTTAGTGGCGCGAAATTTAAAATTACCCCTTCTAACCCACTTGAAAGTTTAAAAATAAAAAATTTAAATTTCCCGCCAAGGGGGTCAGAATTCACATGTGGCGCCATCTCTCGGTGGCAGTCTGAACATAGATGTCGGTAAAACAGAACATCCCTTCTAACCCACTTGAAAATTCAAAAATAAAAATTTTAATACCTCTCTAAGGGGGTTTAAACTGAACAAAAAATAAAGTGGCGCCATCTAGCGGTGGCAGCCGGTACTAAAAACTCGGTCGGTAAAACAGAACATCCCTTCTAACCCATCTGAAAGTGAGCTATTAGAAAATCTACCTTACCGACGGTCGGTAACTGGGCCAGAACCCGCCTAGCTCTACTACTAATAAAGTCTTTAACGTCCGAGTGGTTTTAATTCTTTTATCTTTTTATTACTTTATTTAAGATTAGATGATTGCAAGATGTGCTTTTGTGCACCATCAAAACAAGAAACCTTTCCCTATTGAAAAATACGATATAGTATTCAATGAAGTATACGATGTTATATGGGATATTGTATTCAACATCGTAAATGACAACAAAAGTAATATCGTATACGTTGTAAAAAATGAAATAGTAATTTGGTATAGCATGCTACGTCGTTTACGACATATTATATGAAATCATTTACGACATCGATTACGATTTAAAAATTAATTTGTTTCCTATTAATATTCAAATTATTGTTATTACGTGTAAATTTTTTTTAAATATTAGTGTAAATAATTATAATAACATTTTCATTATTTAATTTAAGTTGTTTTATATAGTGAAAAAGAATAAATCATAGAACTTAATAAACGTCGAATAAAAATTTATCATTATTTATCAAAAATTTGAATCTTAAGATATATAAATTTGTCTTTTACATAATAAACTTATTTAAGATAATTTTTGTTAACGTAATAGAAAACGTAGGTATTATATTTGTTAACATAAAACTAATTAGGCTACTCGACTTATTTTTTAAGATTTAAAATATTTTCTAAAGATGAAAATATAATGCAGTTTAATGTTTATTAAATTTTATTAAATATTTTATAACAAAAAAGTTAATTTACATGTTTCTAATAATACACTTACGTTAATTCTTATTTCTAATAAAAAGTATAGTTTTACATTACACTTATAAAATATTAGGTACACAATTATAAGTAGTGTAACAACGTAACTCACACAGAAATTAAACAAATTATCTTGTTATTATATATCCGTTATATATAAACAGTTTATAAATTTATTTAGGTCGAAATAAGTGGATACTCTTGGAATTTTTTAGGTGTTTCATGCCATGTTATGGAGTACACAATGATCAAAAGATCTGGCCCCGATTTGGGCCATGGTTAAATTTCTACACGGGAATATTTAAATGACAAATTTGTTATGTTTAATAAATTATCGCAAATCTCAAATTGCAATTAGAATTTTCAGCCAGTTTCAATTAGAAAGCAAAATTATACAATTTTGCGATCAATGAGAGGTGGTTTGAAAAAGGTGTCATACGCAATATTTTTAATGCAGATGATACACGATTATTTAAAAGTTCCATCTACTCCCTTTAGCCAATTTCTTTAATGGTAAACAAATTACAAGTAAATATTTGTAAAAAAGAGTTAATATTAACAGGAATACGGTTTGGTAAGAACAAACAAAACATTAATATTTTTTGGTCTATTTATTGATAGAATGAATACTCCAGCAACGAAAAGTGTACAATGATCAATAAAAGATGAACCAATTAATATGCGGTTGAAGTTGCTTATCAGAATAGTTAAAGGCATAAGGACAACTGAGTCGGGTACATAAGACAAATGCTGAAATATTTGGCTACAGTCGTCAATGTTTCCCGCAACCGCTTTTTCAACGCATAATTAAGCTTCATTCGACACAGAAATTAACTTATTTTTGAAAGAAGGGGTACCAAATTTTCATGTGGATGTAACAGCCCGTGTGGAAAATGAAAATTGGTCCTAGCCAGGTCCTACCTATTTTGCCCTGTTAATAGCTTGGTCCTAGGTTGGCAGTGTAGGTTGGACCAACAATGGCTGTTGATGCGATTCTAGCCTGGTCCTAACTTGGAAGCCTAGTTAGAACCAGTTTATTTATATATTTTATTATAATTTTAATTAGTTTATAATATTTGCTAAAGAAATAACCTAAATTATTAATAATAAGTATTAGTTTTAATTAATTATTATTTTTTTTAAATTAAATGATGACCAAAAGCGAATTCATAAATAATGTTAGTATATGTAGAGATTAATATATATTCCTCTAATATATACATTAAAAATTATAAAAAAATTAGAAATTTGTTAATTAAATTATTTTACAGTATATATAATCATTAAATTGCATACTTATACGAATACAATGCAGAAAAATCGGAATAAACGCAAACCTAAGAAGTAAATAAAATCTAACGCACGCGGGAATCGAACCTACGACCTACGGACTACGAGACTAACGCCCTAACCACTATGCTAATGAAACTAGTTGAGATCAAAATTTTTATTGTCAGTGACTTGTGGACTTGCTTTTGATGATTCAATATAGTAATTATTGACACTAATACACGATAATAAATAAAAAAAATAGTTTAACAACAACTATAATAATAAAATAATATCCAAATATAAAAATTCAAAAATTAATATTTTTATATTATATCAAGAAAAAAAATATCTATACATTTTCGTTAAAAACAGGTTTTTCATTGTTCTCAATCATTTTTAACATTAATTTCTTGGTCTAAAAAAAATATTCGTCTTTTGGACTTGGAAATTTTTCCTAATTAATTAAGCGGGTAATCCACTTTTTAAAAAAATGTCAAAAAAATTTATGTTAAAAACACGTTTTTCATTATTCTAAATCATTTTAAGCATTAACTTTTTGTTGCAAAAAATTTTTTAGACTTGGACTTAGAAATTTTTGCTAATGAAACTAGGAAGCCCAGGTAGGTCCTGGGTTGGAGCTGGGTGGGTCAGCCCACATTCGAATTGCAATATCTCTTAGTGATTAACACCAACTTAAACGAAACTTAAAATCAGCGAACGAAATTAGAAATATATTTTACTAATGATAATTATATTGCAGTCTGTATCTGTTTAAATAAATAAATAAATTTTGCTGTTTTATTAACTTTTGTAACAAATTACTTAAAAATTTGCAGTTTTTTATCTAACTTTGCGATTATTACACTTGAGTAGTGAAATATGAAGATAATCTATAATTTTAACAATTCAGCATTTGTTTAAACAAAAAATTGTTGTTATTTATTAATTCTTAAGACAATAAAGCGTCTAGACACTTGTAGTCTTTTAAAATTTTGCAATTAACTAATCTGAGTATTTACTTATTGCAAAATTAGAAAAAACTGCTAGTTTCTAGGTTGATTGTGTAAAAAGTTAGTAAATAACAATTATTTGTTTAAACAATTGCTGAATTAATAAATTAATAAATTAACTTTATTTTATAGTATTTGTATAATTTTCTGATTTATGTCAAACAATAAATTGTTTAAACAAATATGATTATCAATTAATTTTATAAATATTAATTGAGAATATTTATCAATTTTTGCATGTTTTTCATGTATCAATTTTGACACTTTATTTTCCTAAAAATTTTTCTAAGTCATAACTGGATCTCCTAGCTAGTACCAAGTTAGGACCAGCCCAGGATATATAAAAAGGGGTTGCCAAGTTAGGTCCAAGCTAGGGCCAATAATCATTTTAGACATAGCATGGTGATTTCTACACGGGAGACCAATTGTAACATGAATTCGATTCGAGAAAAAAAGTATTTTATACGAAAAAGCATTTACTTTTAACCTTTATCCTACTGGTTGATTTAGCTGAAAGTGTATATAATTTAATCTCATAATATCCACAAGCTTATATTTGAAAAAATTGAAAATACATTCCTTTTTTGCTATTTGAGTTTTATGAACCTAATTCAATTTTTCTTCAATAATAGTGCAGATTCGGAACTGCACATAAGTACTCTTCCTTATTGACAATAATATGGACACATACTTTTACAATCTCATTTGTTTTTAAAGCTAACTCTTCTTCATTTATTGTCTGGACTTTTTGCAACATGCCACATTTGTTTTCAAAGAAATTAACAGTGTCTATTTGTTCAACAATTGCGTATTCTTTTTTTGTTTTCAAGTCTGCAATGAAGTACTTTAGTTTTACAAATCTACCATTTCTTAATAGTGCGTAGCTGTTATTAGAGCACTTATTGCTTTTTATTGACGACATATATAAACATCTATTTTTTACTAATTTAGAAAAAGTTGCAATTTCACGAGAAAGGTGTAATTTTTCTGCCCAAAATTCGGTAAGAAATGTTGATTGCCAAAAATATCTGTGTTCTGAGATTTTTAAAGTCTTTTTGACAAAAGTTGCTCCAGTTTGTTGAATAAATCTCTTTACAACAAAAGATGGAGAAACATTTTTTTCTAAAATTAACAAACTAAATTTTAAACTCATATGACGACAAATTTGATTGAGAACACCCTTTGAAGCGTGGATAACTTTTAACAAGTCTCCGTTGCCTGACTCAAAAGCAAACGTGTTATGACTCCATAGAGGACCCCAATCATAAACACTTTTGGCTAAATGTAGCAGGAGGTGTACATTAAAAGTCATAGCTACTTTAGAGTGTAAAATCTGAGTCTTTGCAACAAACTCGTGTAACAAACGGTCTGCATGATCAATTTCTAATGTTGTAATATGGTTCTTTTGTAATATATACAGAGCTTCAACTAGCAACGCCCAGTGTACAAGTAATTCAAGAGGCAAAATTTCTTGAAGAACAGGTAAACTATAAAACAGTACCCAATTTTCCCACTCTCTAGATTTCCAAAACTCTTTCTCTGATAACAGACGCGTTAACCTACCTATTTTATGCGGTACTTTAATTTTTTTTAATAATTCGTCAACGTTAGATACTGTTTTCTTAGGAAATACTCCAGTTTTACTTTTATTACCGAACCAAATGGTTGCAAATTGTTTTGCAACTCCGGCAATGCAGTGCATGCTGTCAGGAACACATCCCCAAATAATATAAGAAAAATTAAATTTATCAAAGGAGATGGATTTTTTACTCCATTGCAAGTTATCTTGTTCTTTACTGCTTTTTTCATGTCCCTTATAGTATCTGTGGCATTTCTTTCTTTAGGTGTAGCTTTCTGTAAATGATATTTAATAGTTCCACTAAGTGGGTTTTGTGGATTATATAAAACTGTCTCACCGGGATGAAGACACTGAGGGCAGCCAAAACATCCGTTAAACAGTGTAAACCCTTGTACGGGTGCTCGTGCAACCGAATCAACACAGCATATTAATGCAAAAATTTTAATAATTTCATTGCAACCATTTATAACGCATGAGATACCTTTTGTAGAAAGAGTACTCATAATCTCAACGAATGGACGAAGGAATGTTTTCATATTCGGTTTATCTTTCCCGAACCATAATCCTACTAATACGAGTTCTTTTGTCCTCACGTCTAATGGTATTTCATTTAACATCAAATAATTAGGCCAAATAGAATATGCGGAACTTTCAAACAGTAGAGCACCGTCGGTATTAAAAATTACAGTTGGATATTTTTTTCTATCTTTTTCACTTAATTGTTTTAAAAATTCTCGGTATTTTTTCCCATCGTATATGGGGAAATCTCACGAAATGGGGACAAATTGGGTTCTGAGATATATGTGCCACAAAAAGCTTCCATATTGCTAACCCACATTTTTATACATTTGCTAATACTATATCGCGACTATGAGATATAAAAAAAATTCTTGTTAGTAAAAATTAAAGAATTATGCACCTGATTTATTCATTAAAATTGTAGAAATTGAGAAATTCTTGACGTAACTCGCATAAAATCGAATTTTCATTAAGCGATAACTTTTTGAGCAATGTTTTTTAATGTTTGGGATTTTTTGTCATTTATCTATAGGTTGTGAAGGGTAGAAAAAAGTAAATTAGACAAGTGTTCCAATTATAATATTCGAGATAATAAGCTGTTTATAACTGTAATTGCATTTTCACCTTTTTTGAAAATCATTAATTTTCTTATAATACTTGTTGAGCGACCATTATTTAAAATTCGCCCATATATTATTTATATTTTTAGGTATTCAGGAAAAGAATTATGGGTGGTAGAACATTGTGCCACTTAAAACATCTACGAAATCGTTCTGCGAAAACGCGCAACGAGTGCGTAACTCGTTGTCAAAAAATGGTTTTTTGACGAGCACAAGAAATCACATTTAAAAAAATCTATTCACCTTCGTGTAATATCTTGGTTTAGTGTTAATAAATATGTGTGCAAAATGCTCACCCCTAAAAATAATATTTGTGGTTGATATTGAATAATTTTTTACGAGATAATGTTACTTAGTCAATTATAGTGCCAATTTTAGAAAAAAATATATTTGAACTATATCGCGTGTAGATTTTTGATAAATGTAAGTTTAGGTAGATAAAGGAAAATGTTTTTTGAAGGGTTGTAAAATATTATAAATTCTTGAAGATAAATACGTTTTACCTGCACTCATAACCATAAATATGAAAAACATAGTTTAAATAAAGTAGCAATTAATAAATATGAATTACGCCGGTTAAAATATGCTATTTGGTCGAAGAATAATAATTTATGGTAAAAAAAATGTGCCACTAATTTGAAAAATAAATTTTTTTACAACAAAAAGTCCCTATTTAGTGAGATTTCCCCATATATCGTAAATTTGATATTTTTTATGCACCCTGTCATTCACAATATATTTATAATATTCACTATTTGACTCAAGTAAATGTCGAATTAAATCTGAAATGTCAAGCATTACGAAAAAGTTTTTAAACGAGTTGTCTTTAACATTGATTTTTGTTTTACAGAGGGAACATTGAACAAAATGATCTTTACGGTCAAGCTGACCTATCTAAGCACCGCAATTTGTACATATTGCATGTAGATTAATGCAGTTTTTAGGCCAAAATAATTTATCTATCAAATATTTTGTTGGTGGTAAAATACACTCTTTAAAGAGGCAATTAATCAAATTAAATAAATCATAGATTTGAGTTAATGATAATGCATGAACGATTGCATATTTCAAAATCATAAGTAAAACTTCTCCGACACTTCTATTTACCGTTCTTTTAATAGGTTAATTTAAACCCTCACTTTTTATGAGATTATCA
Source organism: Leptopilina heterotoma (assembly GCF_015476425.1). Taxonomy (NCBI): domain Eukaryota; kingdom Metazoa; phylum Arthropoda; class Insecta; order Hymenoptera; family Figitidae; genus Leptopilina; species Leptopilina heterotoma. The sequence goes on from NW_025110845.1 coordinate 1,351,486, forward strand.
AGACTTGAGAAATTGAGTTTTGATGTATCTTGAAAATCTTCAGGTTCTCTTCGATGATATCATCCAGAACTTCAATATCCTCCAAAGCATCGAAGAAAAAATCAGCATCATTTTCTTGACTCTGGAAAGTAGTTAATAAATATACATTTCAAAATACATTTAACAGAAGTAGAGTTTAGCGAGAACCAAAAATAAATGGAATTTAAGGACGAGAAGAAACCAGCGACAGGACGAGCATAAGCAGATTTCAGAGATCATCGGGTATAAAAGGATCACAGACGAGCGATAAGCAGGAACCAAATAAACGGGTGATGATAATCATATCAATGACCAACCGGAACCAGAGACAAGTAGAAACGGCAGACTAGCGAGGATAAGCAGGGCCTAATGTAGACCAGATACCAGCGATGACTAGGGATGACGAGGTTATTCATACATTACGTTATACTATTTTTTACTACTCTTTAACCCCCCTTCAAAAATCACATCACCATCTTTCCTGCAGGGTGTCACCAATGTCTTAATCCCCTATTAAAATGTGATTTAATATATGGGTGATTCTCCAAAAACCGGTCACTTTTAAGTTGATAAAAATTTTTTTTTCAATGTTTAATAATTGAACTTTCTTTTATTAATTACTGTTCATTGGTATTTAAATAAACTATATTTGAAGTAGGTACGCTACAAAACTATTTAAAGTTTAAAAATAATATTAATATTATTTAAATTTCACCAGGATCATTTTGAATTTTTTCACATCGCTCTTTTTCGACATTTTCTTTTTTCTGTTTGTTTAATTATTCTTTTATGTTAGACAATCCATATCAACTATATTTATTTTAAATTACATTTATTAATAAACATTAGTTTTCGTGTAATTAGCACTTTTCGCGTAATTGAAATGAGATGTGAAAAGTAAACAGGAAAACTAACCTCATCAGAGGCGTATCATCGAGGGGCACTGAAATTCATATTTCTTCTATATAGGTATTATTAATTGAATTAAATGATTTATTTTTATCATTTTTAAAATTATATTTAAAAATATATGAAAAGATTAGATAAATTTCACCTTTATTACCTATTTTAAAAAAAGTTTTAGGCACGGGTACACTTTTTACTTGTTTCGCACCTACCACGTGCAAATGTTTTGACACGACAAAGGACTCCACGACAATGGAAATTTTTACTAAATGCATTAATACATATTTTAAACAAAAGTAAATAAAAAATGGCTAGGTATACACTTTTGTCCTACCAAACTGTAAGTTTTCATCCGTTTTTTATTGATATTTATATTGAAATATTAAAGTTATGACAGCGCACGACAAAGGAATAAATCCCTCACAGCACGGGATATCCCGCGAATATCCCATTTCCATCCCGTGATATTCCTAGGATATCTCAGGGAGATCCCATGAGATATCTCACGGGACAGAAATTTGGATATCTCAAGGACATCTACTGGATATCCCTGGGAGGTTCCTGGGATATCCACGGGATATGCAAAGTTTTCTTTCGTGGGGCATCCCGTGTGGAATATGCCAGCGCATGCGCAGGAATCGAAATGCAATCGTTCCAAGTGTCAAAGAGTGTGTGTCAAAGAGCTGTGAAATTATATTTAACGCATTTAAATTAGAAAAAGTTTGTTTAGATATTTGTTGCGTTAAATTAACGAAAGTGGAAAATAAATATATTTATCAATTCAGCTTAAAGTGTACGATTTTTTAGTTACTTTTTTTGGTAGATGATATATATTAAATTATTCAAATATTAATTCTAATTACATTCTAAACAAATACTGCATGAATTACTAGATTAATTACTGGAAATCCAGTATATTTTTCCCTTTAAACAAGAAGAAATAAAATTTTATATGAATGTACTCATATAATCTTACACGCGCATGCGTCGACCTTCCCAGCTGTTGAGTGTCATGGCGACCATGGCGTCGCGTCATTAGATCAGAAGCGTGTGTTTTGCACTGTGTGATTATAAGTGTTGCTGTTTAATATGTTTAATAACTTTCACATTTTTTTAGTTTCTTGTAAATATCTTTAACCAATAAATATTTATCAGTAATAGACAAAATCAATTGACCAAAATTAGTTTAAACCCACACACAATAAATGTTTAGCGTTAAAAAGACATTTTATTGAATTTAACTAATGTTTATTAAATCACAAAAAAATAACTTTGATATTAGTCAAATAATCTTTTATTTTTGAAATAATTTTTTTCTCATTCTGGTTATAATTTAATAATGGTTTTTCAACTCTTTAAAGCTCTAATTATTTTTCAACATATTACTATTTCTCACGTAGCATATCCCGTCTGGAGAATATTTGGATATCCCGCGCGAGTCTCTTATGGGATGGAAATTTGGATATCCCAGGGATATCTCTGAGATGTCACAAATATCCCAGGGATCTCCCTGGGATGTCTCAATATACCGCGAGATATCTCTAGGATATCTCTGGGATATCCTTTTGCTCAGAGGGATAAAAATACGCAGTGTTTTTCTAGTTTTTTTTTCTTAAAAATATGAAAAATATAATTTATTTTCTAATTTCTCTTGGAGATTTGAAAAGTGACATGTTTTTCTTTAATTTCCAATTGATTTTTATATAAAAAGTGCACGTCTTATAGTTTATTTATACACGTTTATCCTTTGTCGTGCCAGCATGGAGATTTTTAAAGACACTTTTATTTTAATAATTATCAATAACTATATTGATGTATTAAAAAATTTCATCGATAAAAATTGAAGCTTTTGAGTTAATCTTTCATAATATTTATTGAATAATTAAAGATAGTTCTTTTTTATAAGTAATAGTACTTTAAAGTTTGGTACTCAGAGGTAAAGACATATTGAATTGCTGTTTTCCAGCTGTTAAATGTTGTTTTCCACTAAATTTGTGTTAAAAAATTATCGTTTTTTATAAAGGGTATAATAAGTGATGTTTAAATAATATGTTTGTCCAATGTTAATATTTAAATGTTAAGTTGTTTAGAAGATGTAATTCAAAGACATGAAATTGCCCACTTTCAGGAGAATCACCCATATAGGCAGAAAACGTATTTAAGTGGTGACCAGAAACCAACGAACATAAGAATAAGCGAAGCGAAGTGAAAACCAGAAATCAGTAGGGATCAGAGACCAATGTTGACCAAATATTAGTAGAAATGAGAGACCAGTGAGGACCAGAATGAATAGAGATAAGACTACTTCTATGACCTAAGGTAAGCAGGGACAAAAAAAAGCATATTCCAGTGACTACCCGAGTAGAGATCAGCACTAGCGGATACCTAAGATGAACATAAACCAGTGGCTAGCGAAGACTAAAAAATATCAGCATCTAATGACAAGTGGAGATTTAATGTGATAAATTAAAAATTTTTTAAAATATTTATTTATATATGTGTTTACCTGATTGTATAGAGCCGAAGAATTTTCAATTTCATTCAGTTCTTCTGTTAATGAATTAACCGTATTATATAGTATGTTATTGTCGATTTGCGAATCATTTTCTTCGTTTAAAAGTTTCTGAAAATTGCAGGTTATTTAATTTTTATAAATTAAATATGTTAATATACAAAACTATTACTTTTTAAATTATGATACTGATTAAAGAATTTTAATTTTTTGTGTGTATTTGTAGGCGTATGATTATTGTCTAAATTAGAACTGTCCGTTTCCAAAAATGTCCTCTGGGTTGATGACTCACTGAACATTTCCGTGTCACAATGCTCAGGAATTTGGTTTTCTAAAATCGTATTTGTAACCTGTAAATTTGTATTACTTTTTAATTTTTTTCCTTTGATTGCAAATGAACCGCCTGCGACCAAAAGGGCTTACATACGGTTTCCGTTAGCTCTTCGAACAGCGGAGACTCATTCAACGCGGGCCAATGAAAGTCACGCGTAAGCCCTTTTGGTCGCTGTCGGTTCAAAGTTCATATCAAAGTATATAAATTTAAATTACTAAAGAGCTTTTTGTGCAAATTCATTTCTATAAAAATAAATAAATATTTATAGATTTATTAATAATTTATTATTTAATTATTAATGATTAAGTAAATAATTAGTGTTAACTTACTTGTTTACTTTGTTTTTTGAACCGGTACCAAGAGGTTGTCGGAATTCCTTCTTCAGATTCTGGATCTGAATATCGCTTGTATCTACCCCGAATTTTTGAATTCTCCATGATATCTAGAAATTTATTACTTGTTAGTTAAAAAGAAAATATATTCTGTGATTTTTTTAATTAAATGCATTTCAATTAATTACGCTATGTTCATGTTCGTAAAAAGTTATCTACTTACATCACAGTTGCTGTCACTAATTAATTAAAATAACCATATAAATTTAATCCTCAATGTTCGTAACACTTTAAACACTAGTTTCATTAAACTATCAAAGATACCATTTATTCTTAAATAATTAATTTCTTCATTCCTGACAATTTGCAAGATAAAAATATTGACAGATAATGCAGTCTCCTTGACAAATGTTTTTTTTTTGTTTTCTTTATATGCAATTATTAAACGGTTAAGAAAAGTCGTCAATATTGTGTAATGTCAATTGTCACATAATTTAAAGTTGACAGTTAATAAAGTTGTCATATTAAAAAAAATATTCGAAAGTAATAAAAAATATATTGAAAGAATTATTAAAATGATATCGCATGCATTAGTCGTGTTCTAAAACAATATTGAGAAAATTGTTCCAATAAAATGTTTAGCTAATCACTCTCCTAAAAGCAAAACCGATTTCACGTGAAATCAGAAATACAAAGTTTGGATGCATGGCGATAACAGGAAAAGTGATTTGTTACTAAATGCATTCATTATTCTCTTAGGAGGTAAGTTTAAATTTATTATTTCTTAAAAGTCTTTAACGATGGGCTATAATATAGCAAATAGCATGCATTGTACAGTACAGCCATCGTCGTTGTATTCTGCGTGATTGCAAGGAGAGAGTAGCGAACGCGCACGTAATTCGCGCCGCCGGCAGTCGCTCCCCCCACCACTCGCTCTCTTCGTACCGCGACAGAGCGAAACTCTTATATCTCGCGACACGATTCAAACTCCTCAGTTCGTAGCCTAACATGCTTCAAGGAGCTCCTTGGGAAGGATGGTTACGAACTCACTCCCTAGCCCTTTTACCACTTGGACCTCCCTGCGGGATCTCTCACGAGAGGACCTCGTGGTAAAGATTTCCTTTTCCTATACTCTGCCCCCCAGGTGTATATAGGAGCTCTTATTACACCTGAGGCTAAGCTACGGAGACGATTTCTTCCCTCAGGGAGCACCCTGGAAAAGGAATCGACCGTTGAGTTCTTAATTCACAAATCTTTCGCGTCGGACAAGAATATCGGCAGCGTTTCCGGTATTAGAATCTTGTTTCTGCCTTAACGAAGAGCAGATTCAGTTTCCTCAGAGTGCACGTCTTGGTCGCGTCGGTCACGATAGATTATGGAACGAATTCTAGACTAGTTTCGTGAATTATAAACTCGATAGTATGCGATAGTTTCAGACAAAAGGAAAACCTACGTAAACTAGTTTCGAATATTTTATTACTCGCATTCTTAGTTATTTTTATTGTTAATAATTGTTTGATTAGTAAATGTTAATTTACTCGCGTCTCGAAATTATATTGTTATTAATATTTCTCGATTAGATTCTCGACCATTTTTATATTTTCGTCGTACTTGAATTATTATTATTATTTTCTATTTTATTATTGTTAATTATAATTTCTAATTATTTATTATTTTTTGTATAATATTATTTTATTAATATACTTTTCTTTCGAAAGTTTAATTCTCGCCTCGTTATTGACTACACCTTTACTCAGAATCACAGAAATCAAATTAAGCTCAATAGATGGCGCTTTACGGCAATAACTATGGATAATTATTTATTTAATTAATATTTAAGGGAACCCGGACTCCATCCGGCGAGCGAATTCCCAGCAAATAAAAACCCAATCATTACAAGTCAAATAAAATAAAACTTCCATTTATTCAATTGCCAGAGTAGGTTAAAAATTAAAAATATAAATAAGTTGGCTTTATTTTTAGAAAGTGAAAGAGATATTGACAAACAAAGAAATGAGAAGCGTTTACAGTATCCGAATACTAGAACTATTAGTTTTTCATCTGACGCTGGATCAAAAGCCAAAAACATAAATCGAAAAACCAATATAACAAAACAAAACAGAGTAAGAAACTGTCTCTTAAAATTATTTTCTGAATTAAAAAATTAACTCCTGTGTAAGAAATTGCGCCACCTTTTTCAAAAAATTTTTTAAAACGAATTTTTGTTATTACATTTAATAAACTATTCTTACTAATTTTTAACAAAGATTAAATTAATAAATTAAAATAATTGTTTATTAAAAAGCAAACAAAAATGTAAAATAATAAATTGTATAATTTTGTTTTGTAAATGTATAAAAATTAATTCGAAATTTTTGTTTAATCCCGCTTAAACGCAAATTTATTTGAAATTGGGAGATTAATCCGCTTGGTTTATTTAAATCGGTTCATTCATTTAGGAGAAATCAAATTTTGTTTAAAAAGTTGCAAAAAAATTAATTTTGTTATAACTTTTATAAAAAATAATTTTTTTTCTGTTCTTTGGTGGACACATTCTTAAGGCCAAATAGAAATGTTTTTTTCAACATTTCCATTTAAAAAAAATACTTTTTATTTTCTGTGGAAATTTCACGAATTCTGACCTACCAGCACAAAATAATTAAGTATATACGTATTGGTACTGTACCAGTATAACGACGGTATGTCGTACGACTGAAATTGTTAAATAAAAGAACTCCATAAAAGTGTGAGGCTAGTATAATACCATTACGTTGTACTGTCATTTATGAAAATACAGCATATTCGTACGATACAATTACCATACCGGTACACCGTACTCTGCGTGGTAATGCGAACATAACCTAATTTACTTTACAGTTGTCAATGACATATGCCTCCAGTGCACATGGTGCAATTATTTTTTGTTGAAAAGCTGACTTTTAGGATGCAATACAAAAGTTTTAATATTTGCAACATGTGTTATTATATTTAAATTAGAAATCAGTGGTTTAGTTTCTATTTATCTATATGTAATATGTGTATACTATTAATCTCCAGTGGTTTTGCTTTGTCATGATGCTTATTTTTATCATTAGCGTATTCTAATTACTACAACAATGGACAACTTCTGATTTTTAAACTGTTTTGTGCTTTACACTTGAGAAAAAATTTTAATTCAAGAGTTACAATAAAATATATAGAAATCGCAATATTTTTAAATCATTTTTCTTATAGATCACATGTACATGTGTTATCATTTATAGGTTAGAACGTCCAAATTATTTTCCTTACATTAAAGTACTTTAGATTATAAATGGTTATTAATCACAGTTATTTTTAAGAATGTTTAAAAATTAGCAAAGCAAAACCACAACAGAATTATTTAATTAAAATACTTCAAAACACTGATTATTCTAATAAAAGTAAATGTGGTTACAAGTTACATGATTTACATAATATCTTTAGGAACAAAAAAAATAAATCTTTAAATAAAAATAAATTACTTCAAAATTAAATTGATCTTAGTAATGATTCTTTCAGAAAATTTATCATCAAATATTAAATTAAAATAGTTAATACTTAATACAGACTAAAGCACAAGAGGGGGAGGGATATAAAAGGCTTTACACGCGGTACTAGTATAGTACGAATACAGTAACCGTACGATAAACTAAATTACAAAAACCTTCAGTACACCATACTATTGTCGTACTCGTATTATACGAGCATAACCATACTGGTACGACATACTAGTACAGTACCTGTTACCGTGCGAAGGTAGATGGCGAGTACAGTACCAGTACGATTAATACGCCATAGTCGTATTGTACATGCATCGTACTAGTACGCTGGTTATCTGGGCTGTTATAAAATTATTTTTAATTACTAATTAATACTTTTATATTATATTACATTGCTTCAGAATTACTTTTTGACAAAATCACCGAAAGCAAAGGAAAAAATCCAAATGAAAAAGTAAAAGGAGCTGCAAGAGCAGTACGAATGAAAATGCTTCCTACATATTTCAGAGCAAAATTGTACGATACATGTTTCAGATTAAAAAACTAATGTCTCACATGGATCGTCTCAAAGCTTAAGGACTTTGAATCAATTATTACTATTATTATTATTATTAGTTTTATTAAATTAAATATTCTAAATTTCATTTACATTAAGGGTACAGGCATAATGACTCTTCTACATATTTAAGAAATTGTTAATGATTTTGATACGATCCTTGGCAGTTCTTTAATAATAATTAGTTAGTAAAATCTTGTAATTAAATCAAATGTTTACATCGCTTTTAATTCTTTAGTACTTCTTCTTAAATATAAATTTTGTAACAAAAGTGTTAAATTATAATAAACACCATAATATGTTGTACAATTTATTTATTATTTGCAAACTTTAAGAATTGATTTAAATTAAAGCTCTTTTCAACAAATTCAGTGATGTAACTCTAGGTCATAGATCAATCTATATAACGTTGAAGCCATCAGTTAAAAGCAGATATTCTTCTTTAATAAAATTATTAAACATAAAAGTAATTTAAATAAAATAAGTTTGTAAAAATAGTAATCTAATTTTATATTAATTAATAAATTTCAACAAATAAGTTTTTCATTTTCCACTACAATTTTTAAAAAAGACAAAATTTTAGTAATTTTTAATAGAAATAATTTATATTTTCAATATAAGGAGGCCTCACAGCACAGCATTAAGAATAGCTATAATTCCCTCAATTCTAATATATTTATCTTAAACATGCAGAATATATGCAATGCAACGTTAGTTTGGATGCAAGTTACTTTAAATAACACTGTTCAATATAACATACTTTTGAATATTTGAGCTACTTTTCAAATCGTAATCGATGACGTAAACGATTTCATATAATATGTCGTAAACGACGTATCATGCTATACCAAATTACTATTTCATTTTTTACAACGTATACGATATTGCTTTTGTTGTCGTATACGATGTTGAATACAATACCCCAATAACATCGTATACTTCATCGAATACTATATCGTATTTTTCAATAGTCCTTTACAAAAAGGTAGGTTATCAATTCACGAAAAATTAATTTACGGAAAGAAAGACGATCGCGGTTTTTGGTTCTAACGATAGCGTTACATATGTAAAATAAGCTATACTATTTTCAGCCCTATCGGTGAATTAGTTTTTTTCTAGAATATCCTGGTTTTGCCCCTCTCTCTTACAAAATTTGCAATTTGGTTTTAGATCAATAAAAATATATTTTTCTGAGTGTAGTTTCCTTTTAGTCAAATGTAAGCCACATCCCTTGCTAGTAGAGTCGTGGAATGACCTTTCCCCTTCTCGAGAACTTTCTTCATCACTTGGTGGACTTCTTTATTCTGTCGAAGGCAATTCAAGTCGCAGTTCTAAATGCAATTTACTCAGTAGTGACGTCCGCGTTGAAAGCCTCCTAGTTGGAATCATATCCTATTTCAATCAAGGAACCCTTTTTGTTGTAGACCTTACTTCCACAGTCTCGCGTGACACGTCTGGAGTCATTTCCTTCCAGAGACTACTCAGCATGTCGGATGCAATTTCACTGATGCAGCCCTAATCAGCATTGTTGATCATCTCGACCTCTTTTTCCATGATTTCGGTTCCTCCATATTTTTACTTCTTTTAAACATTTCTTTAATTACGTTTAAACTATATGGATTCTTTCCATGTTTTTTGTTCTTCATAACTGTGCGTTTTAATAGTGTTAATTAGATCCGTTTTCTGAATTCATTTAGCATCTTGTGATTGTTTCCGCTAATGCTTACAGTGTACTGGTTTTCTCAGTTGAAAATTCCAGTACGTGACCAGTTGCACAAGTTGGAACAAGCACTGAACTTGTTTATGTCAACGTACGTTTTTTTATGCCAGTTTTTTTCACCCAGAACAATATTTTTTTAAAGTTTGAGGGCTGCGCAGAAGTTATGTTAACCTTCGTGCTACTAGGGGCTACCCAGCAGTATAAAATGTTGTAACGTCTGCTCGAGTTGAAACATTAATTTAATCTCAGATTTTAAGTCAAAGATCCAAATTTTTACTGCTTATGACAAGTTTAAAGCATTATGTGTTAAAGCCTTGTAAAATTTCAATTTCTTTTGCAATATATTATAAATAAAAAAAAATATAGTGGCTACCCTGGGCAGACCCTAGTAGTCTACGTACAAAAAAATACCTGTTAACGCGAAGGTTGAGAATTTACAGCTGCGCAGTTTATTTTACAATGCAAGGACAATGAGATATAATATTGATTTACGAATTACAATTATATAAATTTTACAAAAATAAATTTTTTCCATTCATTAAAATATACATATAAATAAATTTTTCATTTATTTCAAGTGGAATTTCGTTTATTTTAAGTGTATATGCACATATTGAGGGGTTACGCCACTGTAAATGCCTAAAAAAACTTTTTTTCAATGGAAGAAAAGGACATTGTAGTTATAATATTTTAGTAAGTTACTGTATATTCAAGTAAAAAATTGTAAATTTTTATTAATAAATATTCCAAAATAGCGGCACAGTATTTAAAGAAAAAACTTATTTTTCGACTCAAAAAAAAACCCGATTGAAAATTGTTTGAGTTATGCTGCATGCCGATTTCAAAAACTGTGTTTTGAGAAAAAAGCGTTTAAGGGGTGACATCATTGTAATGGCCTATCGGCCTATTAAAAGCATTTTTTTGATAATTTTTTTTAATGTAAGGAAAAAGTATAGTATAGTAACAATGTTTTAAGTAGTTATTAACTATGTATTTAAATAAAAAATTACAAATTTTCATTCATAAATATTCCAAAATGGCGTCACTGGAACCATTCTCGCAATGCATGTTTTATGCAAGGAAAAGTTCTTCTCCAGTAAGAAAGCTTATTGAAATTTCAATGAAATCGATTTCGGACCTTTTGTCTCTTATTCTAGAAGGTTCAAAGAATTTTTTAAGCTATAAAAAAATCTATTTTTTGAAATGTCTACAGTGGTGTAACTACAGAGCTTGAAAGTTCTTAAATTCGTCATTTAGGTTCACCTTGAATCGCCTTGAATACCGTAGAAATTCTACATTTTCCAAATATCCACTTCCATTTTTAAGAACATAGTTACATTTCTTGTTAACTTTCAGTATGTTTAGCGTTTAATCCTAAATCCGAATTTTCATTTTTCTGCATGTCGATGTTAAAAATGTCAAAAAATGAGATGCATGGCAACTTTATAACCGTATTTCATATATATGGGTAACAATATGTGGTACTAATTTGAGCCGAAAACATGCGAGGACAACATTTATATTTTTAATCCCCAATGCCCTTCTCCAAACCAATTTGTTCATGTCTTTTACGTGAACAAAGCATTACAAAATTTATGTCAACAATTATAGATATAGGGGAGATTGGGGAAATGTGGGCCACCTCCATTATTTAATAATATTTAAAAGTATGATCATCCAATTTTTTTTGGTCGTCTAAGAGATTTTTCATAAACATGTCATGACTTTACAACGCTTTACAATTAACTATAAACCGTAAACAACAACCACCTGAAAAATTGCGTTCAAATCGTTATTTTGGTCGTTCATGATTTTATTGTTTTTACAAGGACTTTCAAGAATTAGTTATGGAAAATATTTTTTTAATTATTGTGTGGCATTGGTACTTTGACACCAAAAAGAAATTTTGCATCAAATTAAAAGGAATAAATAATATAAAGGTTTTTGTAAAATGAAGCATTTGGGGAATTGTGGGCCACGTATTTTGGGGAAGTATTTGTTGCTTGTTTTTGGCGATTTAATTTCACAATTGAATCAATGCAGGTATATATTATTAAAATCACTCATAGCTATAGTAATTTAACAAAAACAATTCTAATCATTGCGATTCATGCGATAGAGCTGTTCACTGAAAATGTATAATTAATGGAGCCTATTTTACTTGTCCAAATTGTGATTCCGATTAATTTCATTTTCTTACTTTTCCCTTTCTAATTTTAAACTAATAATTAAACCTTTTTAATATTTCTAACCATTTAATAAATATATTTCGTTCGTTATTCTTGATTTTGAACTTAATTTAGGCAGTGGCCCACAATACCCCAATCTCCCCTACCTTATTTGAACTTCAATAATATTGTCTTCAAGGGATTACAAATCACTTTATAGAAGGAAACACTTCTATCTGAGTAATTAGACAAATAAGAAATTTGTTATTTTTATTAGTACTAAAATTTTCTCAACTGATAAATTTTAACAAATTCTTCGATACTGAATGAAGGTAAATTTCAGTATGGTAACTATCTCGCAACGGTAGATTTATTATTGGAAAGAACAACTTGATAGAGCAGACCGCGATGATACCATTGAAGGATATGAGAACTTCTGTTTTCTAGAATTAACAAGAGATGGCAAAGTTCCCGGTAAAAAGCGAAGAATGGAAAAGGATTGAAATAATTAAAACTCTGTATGGTGTAGTAGAAATTGTGCAATACTTTTGAATGCCATTTCTGTCCAATATGCTTTTCTATACCATGATAGGACCACGTTTCGTCTAAAAATGATTAAATGAATGCTATTCACACTGAAAAAAATTAAAGGTAGAATGTGCTTTTTACTAAGGTAATTTTTGCCAAAGTACAAAAGCTATACACAAAAAGCTATTGTTTCTTAAAAAAAGGCAATTTTTGCCTTAGTGTTAATAAAGTAACAAATTCTTGTCATTTATCAAGAAAATTTTCTTGAAATATTTAAAGGTACTAATTTCAGTTGTTTAATAAAATTATTTACGCATAAAACTAGAACAGTTTGGTTATAAAGTTCACACATGCATAACTGTTATTAAAATTGATAAAGTAGTTCTATCATTTTCTTTATTTAATTAAAGTAAAATATTGTTTATATAATAATAAAAATAAAAGTTCCTTTTCACTCATATTGTAAATATAATTAATAAAAAGGTAAAACATAATTATTTCATATGGGTCAGAATTTCTCAAACGGATCACCTAAACCTAAAAAATTTTCTTTTTGAACCAAAATAGTTTTTTTGACGCTTAATATGGCTAAGAAGAATCCCTGAAAATATTAAGCCAAACAAAAATTTTTTGTAAAAGTTATTAACAATTGATTTTTTTAGTACTGCTAAATTAACAAATTTTTTTCTCGAGTTCCACACGGAGAGAAAAATCAATCGTTTATAGCATGAATGCTTTGTATTTTAAAAGTATGAAATGTTAGTATACTATGACTGCAAGAAAGTATACTGCGATTGCAAGAATCCTATGCTTTTTCGGTATTAGACCCTTGCAACTGGCTATTAGGCCACGCCCAGAGCCTGGGCCGACCAATCACATTGCAGAAAACTTTTACCGAAATCGCATAGGTTTCTTGCAATCGTAGTATGAAGAACTTCATGCTAAAAAGCCCAGATATTTCTCTCCGTGCAGTTGACGGATTTTAAAATTAAAATATGTGTTTTTTTCGTCTTGAATTGCACTATTTGAATATATTTTTTGTTTTTAAATTTTTTTATTTTTTATAATTTTTGCTTCCTCGTGAGGAAGCTCTGTAGTCGTTTAATTTACAAAATTTTTAAAAATCCTTTTAACAAATTTTCTTCTATATAGGACTATGTTATATAAGACCCTGAAAAATTGTCCGGATGTATGTATGGATGTGTGTATGTATGTGTGTATGTGTGTGTGTGTGTGTGTGTGTGTGTGGATCCCGATTTTTGTGAACACGATAACTCGAAAAAATTTGCACTTCAAATAAAAATTCATTTTTTCTTAAAAATCATGTTGCTGTACAATGAAATGTTATTGTATATATTAAAAAATAAATCAAAAATCTTATTCTTTGCATCAAGACGAATCGATTGATGTATATAAAGTATATATTCTATTGAAAATTATAGAATTAATTACAATCAAATTTGAAAAATTCACTTTTTTACTAAAAATTTTTTTGTTTATTTAGATTCATATTACTGTATAAGAAAATTTTATTCTTTCTATTAAGACGAATGCACTTTATTTTATAAATGTTAAATTGTATTAAAAATGATTTAAAAATGAAATATATTTATCGTTAATGCTTCCTTCACGAGGAAGCAAATTTTTTTGCTGATCGTATAGAGGAAGCAAAATGTTCATGTAATGAACATCTAGATTTACAACTTATTTATAAAATGTTAATAAACAAATATGTTCTTCACGTCCTAACAAAAAAATTAAAATTGTATTCTATTCCGTAAATGTCTCCGAGTGTAAAACCGTTTCGAAAAAAATGAGCCTCAATTAGAAAAAAAATTATTAATTAAAAACTGCAGCTGTGTAGAGCTTTAGATGACGTTAAATTCGCCCCGCGCACATTGCCATTTTTTACAATTTACTGTTCAAAATTGTATGTAACCTACAAATTTTATCGTATTTTTATGGGCTTGGTCTTAAATTAAAGGGGATAAAATTTCTAAAAGATCCCACTAAACCAATTTTGGAATTTTAAATTGTTTATATTTTTTTTTGTTACTCAAAGTTAACAATTTACAATATTTTTAGAAAAAATCATGTTTATTTTTTTATTTTTCCATTGAAGATGATTGGAATCAATTTAAATTAGTCCAGCATGACCACCAGACAAATAATAATGCATAATACAATGTATTTAAATTGTTGCAAACAATGTTAATTAACAAATAGATAACTTTGGTTCTTTTTTATAAAAAAAATTTTTTTTGCAGACAAATTTATGTTTATTTAAGTAATCTATGTCGATTTTAGTAAAAAATTATTTTGAATTTAATAATTACCATTGTTATTAACAATTATATGAACTAAAATCAAGTTTCTTTAACATTTGTAAACATTTTAGGCATTTTTTAAACATAAAATGTTTATATATAATATGTACAGTCTTTCAAAAACTTAAAAAATTTATTAGCACAAACCCAAGTAGAAACTTATGCCTGGATTCAACCATGGCCCATATCTGGAAGCTCTGATCCATATGTGGGCCATGCATGGAAGCCATCCGTGGCCCACCCAAGTTTTGTAACCAGCAGCAGACTTTTTCCTAACTTTTGAAATTATCAAAAATGAATACTTTACATAGCTTTAAGCATACACTAACGGTTTTTGTCATCCTAACCATTCTAAGGGTGGTTCAGGTATTCAATCAATTTCTTCTCCTAGAAATTTTTTACTTTTTTCTTCCGATTAAACATTTTAAAACTCTTTATATAGTTTTGAAAGTCGAAAATAAAATACATCTAATGTATACATTTGAAGCTCAAAGACTAATTAAATTTATGTATTTGAGAAAAAAACACTTTTAACCATTAAACTCAATTTATTTAAAATTTATATTTAATTATTAAACTTCATTACTCTAAACAGTGCAATAAGGAAATTATATACACTTTTTCTATTGCATTGGGTTTAAAATTTAATGTTAGTTTCATGGCTTTTGAGTAAATAAATTAATTTAATTTAATAATAACATAAATTGAATTCAAAAATTTGTCCTTGAAAGATTATTTAACCTAATCAGCTAAAAATTGGTACACTAGTGTATTTTTACAGGCTGATCACAGAAAATGTATTTAAGATAGTTTTTGGAAAAAAATTAAAAAAATTTTTTTTTGTACCTAATTGATTTTAAAATTGGTGTAAGAAACCCGTCATTACAGTGCGAGTGCAACTCGCACTTGCCTAATTTTTTTATATATTCTTTCATCTTGTATTTATTTTTTTTGTAGTAAAAATCACCTCAAATATACATAATAATATTTGCAAAGCGATCTAAAGTATTTATTTTGTCAAAAATTTCCAGCAGAAGACGTTGATTTAATACCTAGACCACCCTTAGAACGGATGGAATTTACCTAAAGTTATCATGAAATTGAAGTTACCAACGTTGATTCAATGAAAAAATTAGAAAAAAATTTTGTCTAAAAAGTTCAGGATACAAATTTTTCTTAATACACGGAGAGAAAAATCAAGCGTTTTTAGTATGGACAGTTAACCTTATTTAGTAAAAGAATTCACATGCGCAATAGGCGTAAAATTTCTGCTGTATTTGTATGAATTTCTACGTTATCAGCATAAAAGTTCTACCTTTAAACGCATGGGGCGTCAGTATACTACGATTGCAAGAGATCTATGCTATTTTAGTATATGTTTCATGCAACTGAGGTATTAAAACACGCCTTTTAAGCAGGGCGTTCATACAAAATTACCATAGGAAGTCTCCATACTAAAAACGCTTGATTTTTCTCTCCGTGTAAAGTTTGTTTTTTTTAACCCAAGTAAACCCTCCACGCCCTAAAATAAAAAAAGGGGGGGAAACAGTAGTTCTTATTTTTTTCTTACTGATTCTCCAAAAATCACGAAATTTCACCTAAATTATTGTTTCCTTACCTCGAAAACAATTTTATTCTTTTAATAATTATTTATGTTAATGACAAAAGCCGTTTTTAAAAAATTTCAAGAGGATGCAAGGCGGGGAGAGCAATGAATTTAATTTTTTTGTCACGTAATTTCCAAAAACCCAGAATTTTAAGAAAGTTGCTAATTCTTCGACTCAGAAGCAATTTTTTCATCTGACAGTTATTTATTTTAATGTTAGAAGCTATTTAAAAAAATTTTGAATTCCTCGAATCGGAAGTAATTTTTTTCTTCTGATAATTGTTTATTGTAATATAAGAAACTATTTAAGAAATATTCCAAGAGGATCCAAGACTGGGAAAGCAGTGATTTTGAATTTTTTTGTCGTATTATTTCCAAAAATAAAAAAATTTTAACTGAATTAATAATTCCTCGCCTCGAAAGCAAATTGTTTTCTTCTGATAATAATTTATTTTAAAGTCAGAAGCTATTTTAAAAAATTTGAAGTGGATCCAAGTTGAGGAAAGCAATTATTTTAAATTTTTAAATGAAATTTCTGGAATTTTGGAAGATTTATGACAGAAAAGTTCAAAATCACTTCTTTACCCGTCTTGGATCCTCTTCGAATCTTTTTTGAATAGCTCTTGATAAGAAAATAATCAATTAACAAAAGAAACAAAATTGCTTCCAAGGCAAGAAATTATTAATTAATAAGTTAGAATTCCGAAATTTTTGCAAAATCCGTGACAAAAAATAAAAATCCCTGCTTTCCCCGACTGAACCTCTTGCAATTTTTATATGGCTTTGAAGATTGAAATAAATAGTTATTGAAAAAAAAATTGCTTTCAAACCGAGGAATTCACATTGTATTTGAAATTCCGGGATTTTCCTAAAATCCGTAACAAAAAAAACAAAATCATTGCTATCCCCGACTTAGATCCTCTTGAAATTTTTTTTAAATGGCTTCTGACATTAAAATAAACAATTATTAAAAGAAAAAATCATTTGGAATAAAAAAAAAATTTTGTTATAATTGAACCGTCATAATTTAATTGTTTAATAATTTAAGAGGCCTTGTACGGTTAAAGATGTTTATTTGTTATAAATATTATAATTGTTTGCTACATGTTTCGGCTTAAAAAGCCCTCGTCAGGCAAAAATGAAGAAAATTATTTGCAAAAATAGAGACCACATTTCGACAAAGTAAACGAACACATGTCGTTCACAAAATTAATTTTTAAAAAAATTTTATTATAACCGTAAATTTAAATTTAAAAAAAGATAAGATGTCGACATGGTAATTTAAATTTACGGTTAATAAAATTTTATTAAAATTTTTTTAAAAATTAATTTTGTGAACGACATGTGTTCGTTTACTTTGTCGAAATGTGGTCTCTTTTTTGTATATAATTTTCTCGATTTTTGCCTGATGAGGGCTTTTTAAGCCGAAACATGTAGCAAACAATTAAAATATTTATGACAAATAAACATCTTTAACCGTACAAGACCTCTTAAATAATTAATTAAAAAAAAAAATTTTTTTAATAATTTTTTTAAATAATTTTTTTGTGATCAGCCAGTAAAAATACACTAGCATACTAATTTTTAGCCAATTAGGTCAAATAACGTAGAGTCCGAAGAATCATTAGTTAAGTTGAAATTTCGAAATTTTTGGAAAATCCGTAACAAAAAAATTCAAAAGATGTTATTTTAATAATTTAATTTTCGGGTTTATTTAAACAAGCAAGGTCATGCAATGAAGACAAGAAATTTCTGTATAAATGATCTGATAAAAATTTTAAAAGTCGGGAAAAAGTCTGCTGCCGGTTACAAAACTTGAATGGGCCATGGATGGCTTCCATGTATGGCCTACAATTAAACATCGGGCAAAGGTAGGGAAATTTTTACTTGGGAAGAATTACATTTGCTGTAAAAAATTATTTACTTTTTAAACAAATAAATGGCTTATTTCTGCAAAAAGAAAAATTATTTTTCCTATTTTAACGAGTTTAAAGTCATGTAAAGCTCTACTTGATTATTGATAATTATATTATTGTTCATATGATTGTTAATAACAATGGTAATTATTAAATTCAAAATAATTTTTTACCAAAATCGACATAGATTACTTAAATAAACATAAATTTGTCTGCAAAAAAAAAAAAAATTTACAAAAAAAAACCAAAGTTATCTATTTGTTAATTAACATTGTTTGCAACAATTTAAATAAATTGTATTATGCATTATTATTTGTCTGGTGGTCATGCTGGACTAATTTAAATTGATTCCAATCATCTGCAATGGAAAAATAAACAAGTTGTTCATTTCATGACCATTTAGCTTCCTCAATGTATAAAAATTGCAGTTTTGCAAACTTTTGAAAAACTATGTACAAAAGGGTTCGTCCAGAAGATTTGTTAAAAATAAAATTATATAAATCATTTATAATTTATAAGTTGTTATATAAATATTTGGTGAAATTTACACTTTCATTTGCCAATTGCTTCTTTTTTATGATAGAATAATCATTTCAAAATATTAATATTAATATTAAATAAATTATGAAAAAAATAACAAAATTTGAATTTTTTTAAAAAAGAAAAATATTTATTAATTTGATAAATTTTGATAAAATATATACTTTGTATACATCAATCGATTCGTTTTCTTGTCAGGAATGTAATTTTGAGAAAAATTAATGAAAATATTAACAAATAAAAAAATTATTTCAAAAAATACAAAAAAAAAATTTTTCTGAATTTTAAAAAAAATTGTATAAAAAAAATTTTTGTAGATATTTTCGAAAATCCTTGTGTTTCTGTCATCAGTAATGCTTCAACTAAACCCAGGTAAAAATGATTCGTACGCATTTCGTTCCGAAATCCGGCCAGATTCGTACAGAATTCCTATCGAATTCGTATGAAATTACTAGCGAAATTCGTGTGGCGTTTTGAAACGTTTTTTCGCACGAATATTCGTGCGAATAATACTCGGATTTTTTTAAATAGATTTTCAATAAATATTTTCGTTCGGAAATCCGTATGGAAATTCGCACGGAATTTAAAAAATATTTAAAAAATTTTCGGTCATATTTCCATACGAAATTCGTACAAAATTCGAGCGAATTATGAACGAATGTTTTTTAAAATTTTTTTTATAAAATTCTGCTCGAAAATTCGTATGGAATTCCGCACATGTCAGCCAAAAATTTCCTCAAAAATTTTCGACCAAATTTCCATACGAAATTCGTACAAAATTCGAGCGAATTACGAACGAATGTATTTTGAAAAATTTGTATAAAATTCTGCTCGGAAATTCGTATGGAATTCCGCACGAAATGTCAGCCAAAAATTTTCTCAAAAATATTCGATGAAATTTCTATACGAAATTCGTACAAAATTCGAGCGAATTACGAACGAATTTATTTTGAAATTTTTTTATAAAATTCTGCTCGGAAATTTGTATGGAATTCCGCACGAAATGTCAGCCAAAAAATTCCTCAAAAATTTTCGACGAAATTCAAGCGAATAACGAACGAATTTATTTTGAAATTTTTTTTATAAAATTCTGCTCGTACAAATTCGTACAAAATTCGAGCGAATTACGAAGGAATTTATTTTTGAAATTTTTAATAAAATTCTGCTCGGAAATTCGTACAGAATTCGGCTAATAACACCACCTTTGAACATTTAAAAACACTGCTTAGTAGATCTTGAGTTATCATTAGAACATTAGGGGAGAGTCTCCAGTTGTGAGACACCTCCAGTTGTGAGACAGTCAATTTTTTTAACATGCAATATTAAAAAGCCGATTGGTTTATATAAAAACATTTCTTTTTATATAAGCCAACTTTTTCGTGTACGCCGAAGCGGATATATAAACTGTTTTTGTTAAATACCAACACTGTGTGTGATAATCGACAAAAAAGCGTTTTTTCAATAAATGCAAAGTACTTTTTTTCCAAGTTAATTAATTGGAAAAGGTAAATGTAATGCATTTTCTTTTTGTGTTTTCCTTATATTTTGTGATGCAATATTGCATTGTTCCAATCTACGGTTGAAAATAATTTAATTTTCCTTTTTCAAAATAGCGCCAATTTCTGGGTGTGAGACACAGCATATCACTAGCTGTGAGACGGTGTCAACACCCATCTGGGCAGCATAAAAAATACGACTTTGCAGGCATACTATTTGAATGTTGTTTTGATTTTTTTTCTAGTATTTTTGGGCATGTCAAGTGGAAAAAAGTCAATTGATTCAGAAGAAATCAATTTTAATGCTCTTGTTGAAGCTATTAAATTGTGTTTATTTGATAGTCATATTTTGGCGAATAAATATTATTATTTAGTATATAATAATATATATTATTAATATATTTAATTATTTATACTAAACATAACGTTTTATGTCAAACTTATTAAATTTTAGCAATTTTTAATGAGTGTCTCACAACTGGAGACATTTGTTTTCTTTGAAAAAAGCGATGTGCTCGGAAAATGTATCGTAACATTTTTTGAGTTCATCGAGACACTACACTTTCTTTTAATAAAAGTTGCGTATTTCTGTTACCTTTTAAACGGTGTATTTTATTTACAATTTCGTTTACCCGTTTACAATTTACGGGTCAAAAATAAAACCCGTCTCACAACTGGAGACTCTCCCCTACAGTTGCAGTCTACTTTATCAATTTTTTCAGTGTTGTATATTGGGTTGACTATTAATAGGACTAAGTGTATATTTGCTTTGAAGCAATTTTGGTTGCCTAATTAATGGGGCTATACATTTTGTTAAGTGGTGAACATTTTGTTGTGTTTCCTTGTTTGTTGTAAAGATGCCAAAACTGTGTATGTTCTGCAAAAAGGACATAATAAACACTGGAGCCTACTGTCGAAAATGTGACAAATAGTTTCATACAAATGTAACATATGTCATACACATAAAGTATATAATAAAAGGAACGAACTTGTATTTTGTAGTGAAGAGTTAGTGAAAGTTAATTTAGAAGACTTATCTGTTTATCAGCAGCAACAAATGGATACCACAAAGAACGCTGAGTCAAATTCTCAATCTCAGTTTGAACAGATTATGCATGCTATTTCAAGTTGCAATTCTCAGGTCATGGCCTAGGGGTAATAATCTTGATAGTTTTGAATACCATTTTGGAAGGTTTATTAATGGATATGATAATATCATAATATGTGGTGACTTTAATTATGATCTAAAGAAAAATTCACCTGAATCTAATTATCTTAAGTCCTTTTTTAAATCTTTTAATTTATTTGTTGTTCCGTATGCTGCTACTCATCATACTGGCAATTCTAATACATGGCTTGATTTATGTGTGGTTGGTGGTTGGTCAATCTCATGTTCCTTTAGTCGCAGGACAAGAACTCATTGAAATAATTTACAAATGGAAACTTAATGTACAAGAGTGTTCTGTAAAGTTTTGTCGAAATTTAAGGGGAATTAATGATGAGAATTTCTTAACGACTCTTAGTAATGTTGACTGGAATAATTTTTTACAATTTCGTTCAGTTGATGATAAATTAACTTTTATTTGTGATGTAATTGATATAGCTTTGGATAAGCATGCGCCTACAAGAGAAAGAAACATAATTTATGTCCTTGGAAGAGTTTGGAGATTAGGGTTCTTATTACACAAAGAGACTCTACTTTTCGAGCATGAAAGAGAGTAGGAAATATTTTAATAAGGAATAAATATAAAATGCTGCAAAACAGAGTGAAGTTTTTAGTAAGAGAAGCACGTGACAGTTATAATGCAAATAGGCTGCAGGGAATAACAAATTAGAGGTAGCTCTGGAGGGAACTGAGGCGTTTTGGAATAATTAGAAATAAAATTGATGATTCTTTTCTCTCACGTTGTCTGTGAATGAAATCAATTATTAATTTTTAACTATTTGTGGAAACTCGTCTTTTAATATAACGCCTCACTTTTTCTCTGAGCTTCTTCATGATGTTGGATTTGATGATAGTCTTTTTTATTTTGAAGACATTGGTCCTTCTGATATAATAAAGGCCTTAGAAGGCATAAAGACTAAAGCACAAGGATTTGATGCCTGTTTTACTATTACTACCGTATGTGCTACATCTTTTTAACCTGTCTTTGCAAACCTCAGTTTTTCCTGATGAATGGAGAAATGTTCTTATTAAACCAGTTAATAAAGTTAAAATTCCACAACATCCTGAGGATCATAGACCGGTTGCCATTTTGTGTGGCCTGTCAAAGGTTCTTGAGAAGTGTGTGTGTTATCAGTTGATTAAATATGTTGAGTCTAATAATATTCTCGATCCTTTTCAATCTGGCTATAGAAAAGGATTCAGTACTCAAACTCTTTTACTTCAAATTACTGATGACATACTTAATACTATTGACAACAAGAAAGTAACTATAATTGTTTTCTTTGATTTTATCAAGGCTTTTGACATGGTTCCCCATAATCTCTTATTCTTAAAATTAAAGTCTTTTGGTTTGTCAGCATCTGTTTTGAAATGGATTGCATCTTACTTGTCTTGCAGAAGGCAATCTGTTTATGGTCCGTATGGTGAGGGATCTGAATGGGGTCTTGTTGGAACAGGTGTCCCTCAGGGTTCGGTATTGGGTCCTTTTTTGTTCACAATCTTTACAAATGATTTGAGGAGTTCTCTTTAATATTCTAAGTATATGGGTGATTTGCACGTAACTGTAATATTTGGCGGCGACACAGAAAACACATTCAAAATAAAAAATTTTTGCTTGGGTATGGATATATTTCACAGGTATATATGTTACCGGTAAAACCCGAAGTCCAGGCATTTTGCGAAATGCCTAGGCAAATCGGGAAATACCTAAAAGTGGCCAGGAAATTCGAGTTTTACCTAGAAATTTTAGGCATTTCTCAAATTGCCTAGGTATTTCGCGAAATACCTAGTCATTTCGCGAAATGCCCAAGTCGATTTAGGCAAAATGAAAAGTTGATCATTTGTAAGCTGCGCATACTAATGTAAACAGATTGTTTACAAAATTATTAGTCTATTACACTGTTCGACAAAATATTGCTACAAGAATACGTCTCAATTTTGAGAAAAACGGGGTCAAAGTATCAAAATATGCCATTTTTAGCACTTTTTGAAGCACTATAAAAAAGAACGCGATGTGATAGAAAGCTCAAATATGTCTTAAATAAGAGCTCGAACCCTCAACTTTAACATCCAAAAGCAAAAAGCCAAGTAGAAATAACTTAAAATTGTGCGGAACAACTTTTTATTAATTTACCCTATATGATCGCTAACTAAAATAATAGCTGATGGGCGCGCACGCGGTAAAAAGTTGTTCACCACAATTTTGAGTTATTTCTACATAGTTTTTTGTTTTTAGATTTTAAAGTTGAGGGTTCGAGCTCTCATTTAAGACATATTTGAGCTTTCTATCACGTCGCGTTCTTTTTTTTATAGTGCTTCAAAAAGTGCTAAAAATGGGATATTTTGACACTTGGACCCCGTTTTTCTCAAAATTGAGACGTGATGGGACAATTTAACTTACAGATTCGTAATCTACGGCGAAAATCCCGTAAGTTTGACATGCTGCAACAAATAACCAGCAAAAAATATATGTTCACAATTAAGGTTTCAATAAATTTTTCAATTTGCCTAAATCGACTTCGGCATTTCGCGAAATGCCTAGGAAATTTACGAAAATGCCTAGGCAATTCGGAAAATACCTAAAAATGTCTAGGAAATTTGAGTAATACCTAAGATTTTAGGTATTTCCCGATTTGTCTAGGCATTTCGCAAAATGCCTGGACTTCGGGTTTTACCGGTAACATATATAAAACCTATTCGCAACCACAAATATGTACAAATAGATATTATAATTTTTGATAAATTGCGGAATTCCCTTCAAAATTTCAGCTCCGTGGCGTGTCCGTTTTTTAAAATTTTAAGTTAAAATTCAGAAATTTTATTGAAAACGCCGAAACTGGAAACGAGAATTTTTGTAATATGAATTATGTATATAGGTAAACAATTTGTACATATAATGCATCTTTTAATACTTCTTATAAAATTATAAAATGTAAAATAGTTTTGTCCACAAATTTTTTCAATTTTGTAGTAAGATTTTTTTCCCTATAATTTAACTGTTTATGGCAGATTTTAATGTTATCTGAGAATTACAATCTAAAATAAGATCCATTAGCAACAAATATCAGTAAAAAAAGGTTCAAAAATTGGAAGTTCTACACTCAAAAACAATTTTTTTGTAAAAATG
Organism: Leptopilina heterotoma; assembly: GCF_015476425.1. Taxonomy (NCBI): domain Eukaryota; kingdom Metazoa; phylum Arthropoda; class Insecta; order Hymenoptera; family Figitidae; genus Leptopilina; species Leptopilina heterotoma. The sequence continues at coordinate 1,376,258 of NW_025110845.1, forward strand.
TGAAGGTCACAAAAAAAGTGATCAGTACCGTGGTATTACTATTCTTTTAATCTAAATACTCTCTGTTGTAATTATTACGATTTTTTTGAAGATTACAATAGAAACAAATTATCTGCCAAAAGAAAAGAATTATTTTGCAGAATTGTTGGAGATAGGTTAGTTTAAATGTAAAATTTCAGCTCCGTGGCGCCTGTGGCGTACTGTGTGAAGGTGCAAATTCATGGATCAACAGTTGCTACAATAACACATATTATAGAAGAGGACAGACATAGTTGTGTCCTTTTATATTTCAGTAATTATTTTTGGTGGGGCTATTTTGTGCATCAAAATGTTTTTTTAACTCACAATCAGTGATTTATTCAAATTCAGAATTAAAAGAAAATCAACTTTTGCTTATGTTATACTTCCTTCTGAAGGTTTCCTATGAGTTAGTCAATGAAATAAATTTTTTTGTCGGAGTTGTAGTCATTAAAAGTTGTGCACAAAATAGACCCCGGGATGGGGCTACTTTGTGCATTGATCTTTCTGTTTTTATAATGTTACGTAAACATTTTTTTGATCCTTTCTTATTCATTAAATCTTTTGTGTAGATATTTCAGAGTAAATTAAAAAAGAATAAGATATTAAACAAAAAAGTTTGTAAATATTATACAACAAAATGTAAAATAAAACATTAAGATTTTGCTAAAATCATGATTTATTAAAAATTAACAACCTTTTTTCAAATTTTATATTACTCGGAAAGTAAATAACACTTTTTCTTTTTAAATATACATTTGACAATAATACATTATGATAATTATAATACTATCATTTAAACACATGTAAATAACTTTGAATCTCATCATTTCAATAGGAGCTTTTTTAAACGTTTCGAATAAGATATTTTTCAAAAACTTGAAATTAATATTTTAAGGTTAAATGAATAACAATTTAATATCTAATACACTTTTCAAGTTGTTAGAGAAACGAGAGAAATAGTTTTAAAACTAATTTGAAAAACTTATAAATATTAATTAAAGTTAATTTTTTGCCGTTATGTTCCTCACCAGTTGAAGTTTTAATCGTTTTAAGGATTTTAATTAAATTATTTTTGGTTTTTTGACAAAGAAGTTCTTTTTAATAATTTTATTTATTAAATATACCTCGTACATAAAGTAGCCCCAGTTGACGGCAGTAGGTATTATTCAATGCATAGGGTGGTCAGCTCCGTGGCAGCCAATTTTCGAAAATTTGTTATAAATTTTTTATAATTATAGCTGTAGTAAAACCGTTCAAATTACAACTATATTATGCCCTAATGATGAGGAAAAGTGATATTTAACATTAAAAAAACAAAATTTTTTTTCTTTTAAAACTGATCTTGAAATTGCACAGTTACGTGAAAATCACCCATATGTATTATGTTGAGGATCTGCAGATCTACATACACACTAATCTTAATGAATTAAATAATAGTTTAGAACTGATTAATAAGGATGTTATGGCTGCTTACAAATGGGCGAAGGAAAATCAACTTAAAATTAATCTCAATAAAAGCTATTCAATGATCATTGGTTCCTCATGGAACATAAATAATTTGGATTTAAATAAGTGCTCTACAATTAAAATAAATAATATTGTGATACCTTATGTGCAATCTGTTAAGAACTTGGGAGTTACTTTTAATCCAATTCTTTCTTGGGAAAAACATGTTGGTCAAATTTGTAGAAATGTGTATGCAACATTGCAACAGTTTAAATCAAATAGAAAGGCTCTCCCCAAGCAAAAATTGACAACTGGCGCAGTACTGCGCCAATACTGCCCAGTACTGGCGGAGTACTGGCCGCCATGGTTGAAAAAGTACTGGCATTTGACCGAAATGATAACGCTTTTCAGTACTGGTTCGATGTTACTGGCGCAGTACTGGCAGCCAGTACTGGTTTAGTACCCGTGTAGAAAAATCTTCTGGCGCTGGCCTGAATCAGACCAGACCGTCTATTCCAATCTAGTGGAAAATTTATTTAAATTCAATATTAATATAATAAAAAAATTAATTTATATTTGCAAACATGTAATAATCCCCAACTTTTAACTTTTATTCAAATTAATGTTTACAACGCAGAATAAACGCAAACCTATAACGAAATAAAATTTGCCACTGTGGGGAATCGAACCTACGACCTACGGACTTCTAGCCTAACACTCTAACCACTACCCTATCGAAGCTACAGGATAATAAATTTTAATTTTCGACACCTTTTACACTTACAATTAATAAAGAGCGTTTAACTGTGTAATTAAGTTAATTATTATTTAATTGAACTTAATTAAAAAAAAACCAAATAAGTAAATTACCTAATAAATTTCCATAAATTACCTCTAAAATATCCATAAATTACCATAAATTACCGACATTAAATATTTTAGGTCTAATTTGTGTTTTACATATTTTAATAAATTATCGTATAAATTTCCATAAATTACCAACGTTAAATTTTTTAGTTAAAAATTTATCGTCAAAATTTTCATAAATTATCTCATAAATTTCCATAAATTACCGCGAAAATTTCCATAAATTACCATAAATTACCGATGTTAATTTTTTTAGTTCTCGTTTGTGTTTTACATAGTTTTATAAACTATCGTCAAAATGTTGATAGATTACCCATAAATTTCCATAAATTACCGTAACATTTCCATAAATGACTGAAATCTAAAATTTTAATGATAATTTTTGCTTTTCATATCTTTACGAATTATTGCAAAAATTTGTATAAATTACCTCAAAAATTTTCATAAATTGCTAAAATAAAAGTTTTTAATTGTGACTTATGTGGAACATATCTTTACGAATTATTGCGAAAATTTCAAAAATTACCGCATAAATTTCCATTAATTAGTTCCTAACTGACTATTGTAAGTTTACCGTGTTAGCAATACTGGCACAGTACTGGCGTAGTACTGGTTTGCCAGTGTTGTTTTCGCAATACTGGCACAGTACTGGCATAGTACTGGCATACCAGTCTTAAAGGGCAGTACTGGCGTAGTACAGAAATTTTTATGAAGCCAGTACTGAACCAGTACTGGCAAGCCAACTGCTTGCATGCCAGTACTGGTGCAATACTGTGCCAGTTGTGAATACTGGCATTTGACAGAAAGTTTTGCTTGGGGATCCCTGTTAAATTAAAACCACAGCTTGTTTCCTCGTTAATATTACTTCATTTTGACTATTGTTGTGCTGTTTATAATGATCTTACAGATGAACTCAACTATAAACTGGAGAAGCTACTCAATTCGTGTATAAGATTTATATTTAACTTAAAAAGGGATGAACATATTTCTCCTTATCGTCGTAGACTGGGATGGCTAAATGTTAAGAATAAACGTCTATTGTTTATTGGATGGTTGACATATGTTACACTGAATACAAGAAAGCCTCTTTATTTGTATAACAAGTTTACTTTTAGAAGTGAAATTACTTTAAGAGAAGTAAGGAGCCCTGATTTGTTCAGGGTACCTTTTTGTAGAACTGAACAATATGGGAATTCTTTTATTGTCACTGCTGTAACATTTTGGAACTCTCTTTCTAGTTCAATAACGAATGCAAGAAAGTATTGGTATTTTTAAATTCAAACTCTTTAGATATTTGTTAGCACTTAATAATTAAATGTTTTTAATGTTCTTTTACTATATTTTAATTTTGTCATTATTTAATATATTTATTATCATTTTATTATGTTGTATGATTGTGAAAAAATACATATATATTAGGGTGGTTCTTATTTTGGAAAAGTTGGAATTTCTTAGGTCGCCGGCCGGAATTTGAATTAAAATGTGAAAAAAATGAGATACCCAAAAGAACAGCCCATTTGATAAATTTTAACCCGTGCCGCAAAAGGGTTAAAGTTTAAATGGGGTTTAACATGGGTTTGGTGCACTTCTGCAAACTTTGTATTATAACTTTTACATTTTTTAAAAATTTGACTTGGGTCTAAGTATTCCCATAGTTTTTCGTACGCTGAACACGAATATGATGTAAAAAATAACTTTTGACAGCTACCAGTTGTCAAAAAAGCTGTCAAATTTTGAAGATGAGAATTTTCACGACTTTTACATTAATTTCTACGAATAAAAAAGTTTCTTGTGAATATTTCAGTTTATATTTAGCAAATTTATACCCTTTGACAGTTGCCATCTGTCAAATGAGTCGTCAACTTTTATAAAAATCAGTTTTCAAAGAGTTTTAAATGAATTATCAAAAAAACGGTTCTGTAGGTAAATTTAGTTCATATATAGGTATTTAATATATTTTGGCAGTTGACAGCTGTCAATTTAGTAGTCAACTTCTATTAAATAGGATTTTTAAGACGTTCCCAATTACTTCTTATAAATTTTAAAATTTATAAAAAATTATTTCCTCCTCAAAATAATTTTTAAAAAAATTAAACTTAAAAACATATATGTATTAGACAAATTAATACAAAATATAATTTTTTAATTAATTAATTAAATTATGAAAATCAAATATGTAAATACATATAATAAGTTGTACCCAAGTGGCACGTAATAATTAATATTTTTATACTACATATATTTTAAAGTTTATTTGTCTTTAAAAATTATTTTTAGAAAAAAATATTCATTTAGCAATTTTCGAAGTTTTTTGTGATAATTGATTTATAAAACTCTTTGAAATCTGATTTCTATAAAAGTTGACAACTCATTTGACAGCTGGCAACTGTCAAAGGGTATAAAATTGCTAAATATAAACTGAAATATTCACAAGAAACCTTTTTATTCGTAGAAATTAATGTAAAAGTCGAGAAAATTCTCATCTTCAAAATTTGACAGCTTTTTTGACAACTGGTAGCTGTCAAAAGTTATTTTTGACATCATATTCGTGTTCAGCGTACGAAAAACTATGGGAATACATAGACCCAAGTCAAATTTTTAAAAAATGTAAAAGTTATAATACAAAGTTTGCAGAAGTACACCAAACCCATGTTAAACCCCATTTAAACTTTAACCCTTTTACGGCACGGGATAAAATTTATCAAATGGGCTTTTCTTTTGGGAATCTCATTTTTTTCACATTTTAATTCAAATTCCGGCCGGCGACCTAAGAAATTCCAACTTTTCCAAAATAAGAACCACCCTAATATATATGGGGGATTCTACGTCAACGGAAGAATAAAAATGGTTAAGTCTAAAAAAGGTTTAATATGGCTTAAAATTTAGCTTATTATGTAAGCTTTCAAATGCATAGTGGTGCTTTTAAAAACTCAAAATGGCGGATCAAATATGGCATTTAATTGAAAACGAAAAGAATAAAAAGTAATGTAAAATACTTGAAAACTTCTAATCGGAGGTTTTCGGGTCCCTGATTACAAATTTTACATCAAAAATTAAAAATTTCAAGATGGCGAACCAATATGGCGTCAAATCTGAAGTAAAATTTGAAAATTTTGGGCAAAATTCTTCATATTGCCCAAAAGTCAATGGATTCGCCTGAATTTTGTTACTCGGGGGTTTTAGGGGGCGCTGATTACGAATATGAAGTTTATTTTCGAAAATTCAAAATGGCGGATCCAATATGGCAGACGAATTTTACAAAAATTCATCGAATTCACTTGAAACTTGTTTTTGGGGACGCTGATTACGAATATCAACTTCATTTTCAAGAATTCAAAATGGCGGATCAAATATGGCATTTAATTGAAAACGAAAAGAAAAAAAAGTAATGTAAAATACTTAAAAACTTCTAATCAGGGGTTTTTCGGGTCCCTGCTTACAAATTTGACATCAAAAATTGAAAATTTCAAGATGGCGAACCAATATGGCGTCAAATCTAAAGTAAAATTTGAAAATTTTTGGCAAAATTCTTCATATTGCCCAAATCAATGGATTCGCCTGAATTTTGTTACTCGGGGGTTTTTGAGGTCGCTGATTACGAATATGAACATTATTTACAAAAATTCTAAATGGCGGATTCAATATGGCGGACGAATTTCTTTAAATTGGTCAAATTTACTGAAAACTTGTTACTCGGGGGTTTTTGGGGTTGCTGATCACGAATCCGATGATAGTTTTAAAAAAATTTAATTTCAAATCTCTTGGCGGACAGCAAAATTGAAAAACTTATCTAATTGGTGCCCGGTGTTGATAATTCGACACATTTTGAAAACATTTTTTAATTTTTGTACGCAAAAAAAATCATGATCAGATGTCTCTCACTTTTTAAATTTTACCTTTGAAAAAACCTACTTACTTCTCAAGTCTCCTTAAAAATTTTTACTCTCAGTTATAGGTTTTAGAGTTAAACTTTCTATAATATTGATTCATAATTTCGAAATTAAAAAAAAAATTGCTACTTTTGGTTTATCGTTATTATTTGACAGGCAGGCAGAAAATACGGCAGAATATTTCGATCTTATTTAGTCATTACTGTCCCGTCCCCCAAAATCCAGGAAATGGTAGAAATTAATTAGGAATAACGAATTTCTAGGTGGATTTGCAAGTATTTTCGAATGACATTGCACAGAATATTTTAAAACACTTATGTAATGACTGAAATTCAATTGTCGCCAGAATGTCATTACTGTCCCTGTCATTACTGTCATTTACAAAATTTAAGCGAACAGAATGAAATTTAAAGTTTTTTGGCCGCCATATTGAATCCGCCATTTTGAATTCTTGAAAATGAAGTTGATATTCGTAATCAGCGACCCCAAAAACCCCAGAGTAACAAATTTCTACTAAATTCAATAAATTAAAAAAAAATTGACAGCCATTTTGGATCCGCCATTTTGAGTTTTGAAATTTCGATAGCAGATTCGTAATCAGCGCCCCCTAAAACCCCCGAGTAACAAAATTCAGGCGAATCCATTGACTTTTGGGGAATATGAAGAATTTTGCCCAAAATTTTGAAATTTTACTTTAGATTTGACGCCATATTGGTTCGCCATCTTGAAATTTTTAATTTTTGATGTCAAATTTGTAATCAAGGACCCGAAAAACCCCCGATTAGAAGTTTTCAAGTATTTTACATTACTTTTTTTTCTTTTCGTTTTCAATTAAATGCCATATTTGATCCGCCATTTTAAATTTTTAAAAGTACCACTATGCATTTGAAAGCTTACATAATGAGCTTAATTTTAAGCCATATTAAACCTTTTTTAGACTAAACCATTTTTGGACAGGGGGGGTTCTTCCGTTGACGTAGAAAGCCCCATATATATATATATATATATATATATATATATATATATATATATATATATATGGGCAATTCCACGGGAAATTTTTCTACGACATTTTAGAATCGGTTAAACATATTTTTTTATCGTTCTTGATAGAAAAATATTAAATAGGGGAGAGGGCCCTAAGGTGGTCACCCATCTTTTGAACGACTGTAGATTTTAAATGGAATTATATATAAAGGTCAATATAATACGGCGTTTGAAACTTTATCTTATTACCTAACTTCCTATTATAAAGTTTTTTTTATTTCATTAATAAAAAAAAAGTTATGGCACTTTTTAAAAAAAGTTGAAAATTCGACTTTTAAAAAAGTGGCCCCAAGGTGGTCACCATACAAAAATTCACTAAAAAAGTTTTAAAAAAATGTAAAAAACGTATTACTAAGTTGTTTATTTAATATTAATTGTTTTTCAGGATCACAGAAACATATTACATATTTTTTTTGCACTTTGTCCTTTCGTCAAAAATGATACTTTTTGTGTATGTATTAGATAGGTAAAATTTTGAAAATAATTCTATTTCATTATTATTCATCATAAAACTTAAAAATTGATAAAATTCACATTCACAGTGATAAATGTTGCTAAATATGGCGTATAAACACATTTTCATAAAAAATCAGAAGTGACCACCTTGTGGCCAAAAAAGTGTCCACCTTAGGGCCAAGACACAATTTTTTAAACGTTGATGAAAAAATTGTTTAAAGCACAATATTAATTATATTCACTTGGAATATTATTGTACGATATATAAAGATAATTATAACGATTTTTACTAATTTAAAATGGTTAATTTCGATGATTTTAACACCCTGAGAAAAAAATTTCTCGATCATTTAAAAACAGAAATTTTACGACGTTCACGTTACAAAGAGACTCATACGACTATTTACCTCAAAACTTTACTAAAATCTTTGTCTTCTCAAATAATAACAATAACAAAAAACATTTGAAGATACTAACTAATATACAAAAATTTTCTTAGGGTGACCACCTTAGGGCCCTGACCACCTTGGGGCCCTCTCCCCTACGTATTTTTTTATTTTTCCATATTTGCCAAAATTTTCGAGTTATGAATTTTCGAAATTTTGGATTTTTAAAAGTAGACCTATTTTCAATAGCTTATAACTTTGAAAGTATTGAGTTTGGAAAAAAGTTGTCAAAGGAAGAAAGTTTTGGTTTTTATTCAACTTTTAAAAGATTTAAAAAATTTTTTTTTTTCAATTTTTAATAAAAAAAAATTATTTTTTTATAAACAAATTAATTTTTTTTAAATTTGGGCGCGATTTTTTTTTATTTTTTTTTATTTATTTATACCTACTAATATACAGAAAAATTTCCAAAAAGATTCGAGATGGGCCGACTCGTAGATTTCGTTCCATAAATTTTTTATAGAACGAAAACTGTGAATTATAAGTCTAATAGCTTGTAACTTTGAAATTTTTGAGTTTAGAAAAAACTTGTCACAGAAAGAGAATCTTGGTTTTTCTTTAACTTTTATGTAATTTAAAAAAAAAATTTTTTTTAATTTTTAAGAAAATTTTTTTTTTTTTATAAACAAATTAATTAAAAAATTTATAGAACGAAAACTATGAGTCGGTCCATCTCGAATCTTTTTGGAAACTTTTCTGTATATTAGTAGGTATAAATAAATAAAAAAAAAATAAAAAAAAATCGCGCCCAAATTTAAAAAAAATTAATTTGTTTATAAAAAAAAATTTTTTTTATTAAAAATTGAAAAAAAAAATTTTTTTTTAAATCTTCTAAAAGTTGAATAAAAACCAAAACTTTCTTCCTTTGACAACTTTTTTCCAAACTCAATACTTTCAAAGTTATAAGCTATTGAAAATAGGTCTACTTTTAAAAATCCAAAATTTCGAAAATTCATAACTCGAAAATTTTGGCAAATATGGAAAAATAAAAAAATACGTATTTAATATTTTTCTATCAAGAACGATAAAAAAATATGTTTAACCGATTCTAAAATGTCGTAGGAAAATTTCCCGTGGAATTGCCCATATATATAATTTTATACTACAGTGAGTGTCTGAAGTAGTGGAATCTCTTTTATAGACATACTTTTGTAATAATTTCGTTATTATTTTGATTATACTTTATATTTCAATTTAATTATTGTTAAAGAACTCTTAATTGAATTGTATAATGAATTTGTACACTACCGTCCGTGATTATCAGGATTCCCCTTTTTTCATGAGTGGAAAAATGCTTAAAATGTAGAAAATAAGAATGACAAAAATTTTTCGTATTTTTTTCCTAAAAGCTAAAAAAATTATGAAAAGACTGACACCAGGGGGTCGATTACGTAACTTTTTCCGATTCTACATTCCACATTCAGATACCACATTCCGATTCCACTTCCAACATTCCGATTCCACATTCAGATTCCACTTTAAACATTCCGATTCCACATTCAGATTCCACTTTAAACATTCCGATTCCACATTCAATATTCCGATTCCACATTCAGATTCCGCATTCATCATTCCGATTCCACATTTAGATTCCGCTTTCAATATTCCGATTCTACGTACAATATTCCGATTCCACATTCAGATTTCACTTTCCACATTCAGATTCCACTTTCAACATTCCGTTTCCACATTCAGATTCCGATTCCACATTTAGATTCCACTTTCAAAATTCAGATTCCACATTCAGATTCCACTTTAAACATTCCGATTTCACATTCCGATTCCACATTCAATATTCCGATTCCACATTCAGATACCACTTTCATCATTCCGATTCCACATTCAGATTCTACTTTCATCATTCTGATTCCACATTCAGATTCCATATGAAGGGGTTGAAAAAATTTCCACAAAAATTTTATTTTTTTTTGTCAAATTTGTCGATTGCTGCAATCTTTGTATAAATTATTAAAATTTTCAGTTATGTATCAATAATCTTAGAATTTAATAATCTTTCGAATGGTATATTTGTTAATTTTCTGACATTTGTATTTACAAACAAATAGTGATTTAAAGATTGGTATGTTTTTGGGCCGTGCGCGTGCAGCCGTACCGATAATTCCCGACGGTAGTGTAAATAATAAGAAAAAATAGACATTAAAGCAAAATCTTTTTTAACTATATTTTCAAATAATTTTCAATTACTCCTTTCAATTCCAAAATTGGTTATATCACCATTTTTTGTTAGAATCATTTACATGATTAATGCAAAAATAAAAAATAATAAAAATACATAATGACTTAATGAAAATAACAATAAATAATAGTAGCAATAATGATAATGGTAAATGGTAAAGTTGTGAAACCAATTTTATGATGGTCGGCCCAAACGTCAGCCACAGTTGGGCTAACGGTCGGATGTACTTTGGCCGCCAAAGTTTTGTAGCCAACTTCCTGATGGTCGGCCCGACCGTCAGCCACAGTTGGGCCAACTGTCGGGTACGGTTGTAGCTTATAAAGTCATCACGCTCCTCCTTCAGACATGTGAGCGTAGCATAGTAATTAGTGTGTAAGACTGTAGTGCGTTAGGTTGCGAGTTCGATCCCCGCGAGCGTCAGATATTTTAATATGTATACATTTAATATAAAGTATGTGCGATAAATGTGTGATCAATTTAAGGTATAATTTCCGACCTATGGTCCTTCAATAAACATTTTTTTTATTAACATTTTTGTTGGTTGGCCAGACTAACTTTACCAAAGTTGGGCCGACCATGGTTACTGAAGGAGTTTCAATCATTCGATCCCACGGTCGGTAAAACTTTGGCATCCATAGACGGCCCAGCTTTGGTGCCAACGGTTGGTCCAACTGTGTCAACCACTAGACAGCCGACGTGATCAATCCACAGGGTGGCCCGACCATTGGCTAACAAAGTTGGACCGACCATGCACACGGTTGGCCCGACCATGGGCCGACCGACAATTCGCACCTGGGTGCCTTTCAGTTTGTTTGGACTTGGTGAAAATAAGTGAAGCTTCAGTGTATTGCGGAAAGAACTAATTTTTTGATAAAAATGCGAATTTTTCAGCTTTATTTGTGATTAACTCTAGAAATTCTCATACAATTTATACTATGTTTGACCAATCAATTCGTCTTGATGCAAAAGAATAAGATTTTATTATATATTAACTTCAATAACCAACTTAAAAAATTTTTTAGAAAAAAGTAAAAAAAATCTTTTTCGAGTTATCGTGTTTACAAAAATCGGGATCCACACACACATACATAAATCCGGACAATTGTTCAGGGTCCTATATAACACTAGCTGTCGGACCCGTCTTCGACGGGTTTTAGTTTCTGCTAATACATTTGATAGGGTATCTATCAACCGGGAAATAGCCGGGAATTAAATTTTACTGGGAAAAACTAATAAATAGTTACCATTAACTATTTCGTTAGGAAAATATTATTATTAATATACTCTGTCAAATGTATTATAGTAGAAACTAAAACCCGTCAAAGACTGGTACTGGTATATAACATATTTTCTTAAAAAAGAGTATTTTCATAAAATAAGTCAATTTTTGTAGCCATCTGCAAATTTATTTATGGCTAAAACTTAAAATCAACTAAATTAAAATTTCTTTCAAAAAAAAATAAACCTTATAAAATTTAGACAACGCCGGGAATTTTTTTAAAGAAACATACAGACCCTGCTTAAGTTTTGTCTTTACATTGCTCAAAACATCTTTAGAACTTTACTCTAAAAGTAAAATAACGTAACTTTTTAGCACCTAAGCTTTTACCCAGTATCATAATGATAGTATCGTATATCACAGATGACTTACAATTCTTGACATCCTGTGATATCATTTTTTTCTGAAGTTCTTTCAATTAAAGAATGTTGAATGAATTGGATAAATAATTGTGAATTGCATTATTTTGACGTCAAAATCTTAATCAGAGACCCCAAAAATACTACTGAATTAAGCTTGACAGTAATTAATAACAATTATAATTTTTTCGATTTTTTGATATCGAAAATATTTTTTTGTGCAAAATTATGCTAAAATGTGGCTAAATAACATATTATACTTAATTATAGATAGTTTAAAAGCAGTCCATTAAAAAAATATAAAATTTGGAAATTTGCGATTTTTAGAATTTTTCGAAATCATTTTTATACTTACTTCTTAGTTATAGAACAGTATTTTTGGAAAAATTATGCTAAAATTTGACTAAATAACATGTAATACTCAATTATAAAGAGTTTAAAAGCAATTCATTAAAAAATATAAAATTTGAAAAATTTCGATTTTTTAAATTTTTTGAAAACATTTTTATACTTACATCTTAGTTATAGAATATTATTTTTGGCAAAATTATGCTAAAATGTGACTAAATAACATGTAATACTCAATTATATAAAGTTTAAGAACAGTTTTTAAAAAAATGAAAAATTAAAAAAATTTTGATTTTTTAATTTTTTGAAAAAATTGAATATCTCCGGTTCTAATTAATATTTTTCAAATCTGTAAATTTATAAACCTTCTTTGGTCCAAGATCTAACATTCTGCCAAATTTGGTTTCAAACGGTTCAGCCGCTTTTAAGTGATGCGCGAACAAAGATTCTGTGACATACCGACATACATACATACATACATACATACATACACGAAATTTTTTATTGGTATATTTGGACTCCTTGATGCTCAAAACGAATAATTATGTGCGAAATTTAAAGTTCTGAGCAATGTACAGACAAAAGTCTGATTTTATATATATAGACTAGCTGTCGGACCCGTCTTCGACGGGTTTTAGTTTCGGCTAATACATTTGATAGGGTTTCTACCAACCGGGAAATAGCCGGGAATTAAATTTTTCTGGGAAAAACTAATAATTAGTTACCATTAACTATTTCGTGAGGAAAATATTACTATTTCAATCAGTGACAGATTTTTTTCTATCAAATTTGATATTCAGGAACAGTATTTGGCAACTTGTAGTACTTTGTGCGTTTGTAGTACTGCAATTAATGTATTAAAAATTAATCCTAAATTTACACCAGCTTTTGGAGTCAAAGAAGAGTCTAATTATAAATAATTGTGTCACAATTAGACAATTAGACAATAAAAATTAAAGTAAAAAGCAGTTTTTTAAATCAAATTAATATAATAGAACTTTTTTAATTTGATAAGAAAATTCCCGGTTTTTTCTGGTCAAATTAAACTCCTGGCTATTTATCGGTTTCCCCGCGCAATTGGTAGACACTCTGTCAATTCTATTATGGTAAACTAAATCCCGTCAAAGACTGGTACTGGTATATAACATATTTTCTTAAAAAAGAGTATTTTCATAAAATAAAAATAACCCCAAAAATACTACTGAATTAAACTTGATAGTAATTAATAACAATTATAATTTTTTCGATTTTTTGATACGGAAAATATTTTTATACTTACATCTTAGTCATATCATTTTTTGTGCAAAATTATGCTAAAATATGACTAAATTACATGTAACACTCAATTATACAGAGTTTAAAAGCAAATCATCAAAACATGTAAAATTTGTGATTTTTAAAATTTTTTGAAAACATTTTTATACTTTAATCGTAGTTATAAGATATTATTTTTTGAAAAATTATGCTAAAATGTGACTAAATAACATGTAATGATTAATTATAGATAGTTTAAAAGAAGTCCATTAAAAAATATAAAATTTGGAAATTTGCGATGTTTTGAATTTTTCGAAATCATTTTTATACTTACATCATAGTTATAGGACAGTATTATTGGAAAAATTATGCTAAAATTTGACTTAGTAACATGTAATACTCAATTATAGAGAGTTTAAAAGCAATTCATTAAAAAATATTAAATTTGAAAAATTTCGATTTTTTGAATTTTTTAAAAAAAATTTTATACTTACATCTTAGATATAGGACATTATTTTTGGCAAAACTATTCTAAAATGTGACTAAATAACATGTTATACTCAATTATAGAAAGTTTGAAAGCATTTTTTAAAAAAATGTAAAATTTGAAAATTTTTGGTTTTTGAATTTTTCGAAAAAAATGAATGTCTCCCGTTCTAATTAATATTTTTCAAATCTGTAAATTTATAAACCTTCCTTGGCTTAAGGTCTAACATTCTGCCAAATTTGGTTTCAAATGGTTCAGCCGTTTTTAAGTGATGCGCGAACAAAGATTCTGTGACATACCGACACACATACATATATACATACATACATACATACATACACGAAATTTTTTATTGGTATATTTGGAATCCTTGATGCCTAAAACGAATAATTATGTGCGAAATTTAAAGTTCTGAGCAATGTACAGACAAAAGTCTGATTTTATATATATAGATAGATAGTCCCATATGGAAGAAAATTTGTTAAAAGGATTTTTAAAAATTTTGTAAATGAAATAACTACAAAGCTTCCTCACGAGGAAGCAAAATGGAATATTTTGCTAGCAATTGTCAAAATTAAAAGTAATTAGTAGTCTGACAGTTTCATATTTTTCTATAGTTTATTGGATTTGAGAAGATTCACACCGGAAAATTTTGAAAATCTTAAAAAAATCATAAGTCGGCGAAAAATCGCGGAAAAAAGTTTCTTAACGGATAACTGAATGTTTAACCCAATAACGCCCAAATCTACAATTTTTTGGACCAAAGTTTGACACTATATTTTAACATCAAAACTCAACAGAAAAAATTCCGCAATAGTAATTTCTTATTGGCCAATAACCACTCTTTCGAATGGCGTTCCAAAAAATTTTATAAATTTATAAATAAACAAATTACATATGTTTAAAAAAAAAAAACATGACATTTTTAGGTTTTATTTTTAGTTTCTCGAATTTTAGTACAGGTATTCGTATTGGAACACATCTAAAAGTCCTAAATAACGAGTCAAAAATATATTCCCTATCAGATAGTCCCTGATCACGAAAACAAAGTCAGAGTTTAAAAATTCAAAATAGCGGATCCAACATAGCGGACGAAATTTTTTGAAAATCTGTAGATTCGCTTGAAAATTGTTACTAGGAGGTTTTCAGGGTCCCAGATTACGAATCCAAAGTCAAATTTAGAAAATTCAAAATGGCGGATCCATTATGTTGGATAAAATTCAAAACGGCGAATAAAATTGTTAAAAACTAATTGGATTCACTTGAAAATTATTACTCGGAGGATTTTAGGGTCGCTGACTACGAATTCAAAGTCAGATTTAGAAAATTTAAAATGGCGGATCCAATATGGCAGTTGACTTAATTAAAAATTGATTGGATTTGACTGAAAATTGTTACTAGGAGGTTTTCAGGGTCCCAGATTACGAATCCAAAGTCAAATTTAGAAAATTCAAAATGGCGGATCCAATATGGCGGATAAAATTCAATAGGCCGAATAAAATTGTTAAAAACTTATTGGATTCACTTGATAATTGTTACTCGGGGGTTTTCAGGGTTGCTGGTTATGAATTCAAAGTCAGATTTAGAACATTTAAAATGTCGGATACAATATGGCAGATGACTTTTCTAAAAATGGATTAGATTTGCCTCAAACTCGTTATTCGGGGGTTTATGGCGTCGCTCATTACGAATCCAAAGTTAGATTTTGAAAATTCAAAATTTTAGATCCAATATGGCGGATAAAATTCAAAACGGCGAATAAAATTGTTAAAAACTAATTGGATTCACTTGAAAATTGTTACTTAGGGGTTTTTGGGGTCGCTGATTACGAATTCAAAGTCAGATTTAGAAAATTCAAAATATCGGATCCAATATGGCAGTTGGACTTTGAATTCGTAATCAGCGACCCAGAAAACTCCTGAGTAACAATTTTTAGTCAAATCCAATTAGTTTTTAACAATTTTATTCGGCCTATTGAATTTTATCCGCCATATTGGATCCGTCATTTTCAATTTTCAAAATCTGATTTTGCATTCGTAATCAGCGACCCTAAAAACCCCCCGAGTAACAAATTTCAAGCGAATCAGCAGATTTTCAAAAAATTTTATTTGCCATTTTGGATCCGCCATTTTGAATTTTTAAACTCTGACTTTGTTTTTGTGATCAGGGACATGAAAAACACTTAGCTGTCAAATTTTAAAGTAATCTATCAAGTTTTGCGGTTTTGTTCACATGGCTACGATAGTGTAAATAAAAATTCACTTTAGACGCCATTTTGTGTCCGACATTTTGAAAAAAAAATTTTCGGAATACCCCTATCTGATAGGGAATATATTTTTGACGCGTTATTCAGGACTTTTAAATGTGTTCCAATACGAATACCTGTACTAAAATTCGAAAAACTAAAAATAAAACCTAAAAACTTTGGTCCAAAAAATTGTACATTTGCGCGTTAATAGGTTAAGGAGTAAAATAAAACAAGAATTGCTCTAATTACTGTCTTCATTAATTAATTATATTAATCTTCGTATTTCATTCTTTCATTCTGAAAGAAACACTTTGAAGTTAGTTTTTGTGTATGCTTTTGTTATTTTTTTTTCTTTAAAAATCATTGTTTGACAAAACGAATGCAGATATTCTTTTTATGAATTATGATAAAATAATATTTAAAATTAGAAAATTTCTAAAAAATTGTGCTTAATAAATAAATTTTGTTTATTATACATATGCTTTTATTTATGACAAATTTTGTTTGACTGATCTAAATTTTGCAAATTTTTCTCCTTTTTATTTATAAAAAATATAAAATTGTTAATTATTAAAAAATTATGATTAAGAAGAAGGAAATATTTCTACCCATTTTGTGCCTAATTTTTATTTCTTAATTACAATTGTTTTAATAAAATTCAAAGTTTTTTAAAAATAAAAGAAAAAAATGTTTATAAATTCTATTTGTCAATTACAAATTCTCAAAAATTCTCAAAATTTGTCAAACAATTTCCGCGCGCAGACTTAATGATGAGGTGAAGTTTGGCATCTGACCTAACAATGTAAGGTAATTTTAAAATTGTGTTTGCTCTTACACCTATAATTTTGACCTAATTTTGACGTTTTATTTTTACTCCCTCATTTAGTTACGTCATAATCTATGTGTAATTTGACTTTTATTTAACTACAACTTAAAAAGGGACAATAAAGGACTATAAACGTATCTATGATACGTCAAAATCTATGTAAAATTCGACGCCTTTTTAACCTATAGGTTAAAATGGGTCAAAATATATGTCAAAGTTTAATCTAATTTTTGACATTTAGATAAAAAAAGGTCCATAACGATTGTTACATTACGTCAAAATCTATGTGTATTTTGTCATGTATTGTATGCAATTTATTAAGATGCATTGATATTAAGAAAAAATTACTTTAAATTTATAAAAATTAAAATAAATAGAAAAATAGAGATAGGGGGTTAGCGCGCGAAGCGCGCAGGGGAGCGAAGCCCCCCTAGTATATATATATATATATACATAATTATACATATACATATATACTATGAATCAGTAGTAGGCATAAGTGCGAGTATTAAGATTCAAACAAATTACGTATAGTAGTGTTACTGTCGCACTCGCATAATGCGATATATTTACTATATATATATATTCTGGAATCAGTAGAAGATAGAAATTATCCATATCTCTTCTAATTTTTTTGACGTTTAAGAATCGTTTCATAGAAGGATTAATTTTGTCTATCGAACAATTATTTAACTAAAAGTGAATTCTTCAATAATAAGAGTTTTCAAATTTTTGTTGATTCAAAATAAGATACTTTTCTATTTTTTAAGTGATTAAAATAAGTGACACCAACAATGTGAAGATCGAAAATTTCATGAACATTAAGTAAGTAATTTTATTATTAAAATATGATATTTCAAATTTTTTTTTAAATTTAAGGAGTTTTTGAAAGAAGCAGTTTTTTCCCCTATGTTTATTGATTTTTTTTGTTGTAATAATATTAATAATATCAATTAAAAATTCGCAAGGTTTAGTCGCATAGATGCTTAAATAATAATGCTGTCAAAATTAATTTGCTAATTTCGTTATAAAAACTAAAAAGTTATTTCCACTTAATCAATTCAAATTTTTTTTTCAATTTATAGATAAAGCAGAAAAGTATTTGTAGTAGAAAATTGATTGAATTTAAGAGCAGAAAATTTTTTTTGTAGTACAAAAGTGATTGAATTTATTTATTGATTGAAACAATATAAAGTTTTTTTTGTGAGCAGTTTTCATATTTTTTTCTACGATAAAAAAATTGTCTATAGATAATTATAATAAAAAATTTATTGACATTTTGCAATTTGAATTAATGTCAAATGAAAGGAAAATATAAATTGGTGTTAAATGAAAGGAAAATAGAATTTGAATGTTGAAATATATAGGAAAATAGAAATTGGAAATTGGAATTGAAAATTGACATTGGAATTAAAAATTGATATTGGTTACAAGGAAATTAATATTAGTTTCAAAGAAATTGAAAATAAAGATAATTGGAAAAATTGGAAGTAAAAACAAATGATATTGGAATTGAAAATTGATATTGGTAACAAGGAAATAGAAAATAAAGAAAATTAGAAAAATTGTAAGTAAAAACAAATGATATTGGAATTGAAAATTGACACTGGAATTGCGAAAATTGATAGTGGTTACAAGGTTGGTTACAAGGAAATTGAAAATAAAGAAAATTGGAAAAATATATATTGGAATATATGATATATATGATATTGGAATTGAAAATTGATATTGGAATTAAAAATTGATTACAAGGAAATTGAAAATAAAGAGAATTGAAAAAATTGAAATTGTAAAATAAAATAAGAGAACAAATAACAAATAAGACGTTTATTTATTTAAAAGTAATTGTCATCATATCTGTCAATTTTTTAAAATAAAAGCATGGCTAATAAAAAAGAATTAGTTAGTTTAAATGATAAAAATTATGATATAATTGATAATAAAAATGGAATGTTAAATAATGACCATATGCATGAATTTCAAAAGCTTTTAGAAAGACTGTCAGATTCGTTTTATAATATGTAAAGCACTTTATGTTTACAAGTACTTGATATGATAATTCCAATCGAAAAAAATAAGAGGCACATTCAAATACTTTTTAGTGGTTCTTGCAAATCAGATCACTGGATTTTCACATATTATGATGAAACAAGACTTTATATTTTTGACAGTCTTAACAAAGGATCTTTAAATGAGGATCAACTCAACTATTTATTTAGATTATATCCATTTAAACCACCAGTGGTATTTTCAAAAGTTCATCAACAACCAATAGGCAGTGTTGATTGTGGAGTATTTGCTATAGCATTTGCAACATCTTTATTTTTTAATGAAATGCCAAACACTGTCTATTATGATTATTGTCATATGGCGGTTTTCACGTCAAATGTCCATCCAAAATAAAAGTGTTGATGAATCAATCTCCAAATTTTTTTATGAGTTGTCCTATAAGTAAGTAATTTATCAGCCAAATATTTTTGAATTTTATAAAAAATTATGAGAAGTGGAGGGGGTAGATGTTTTGAGTTTTGATGTGACACGCACTACTTCGTTTATTTATTGTATTTAAACGAGACGATGAAAAATAATTTTTGAATATGGTATCTTCAGGTTTTTTCATAAGCTTTCGATTGCCGTAGTCCATTTTAGAAAATTTTTTGATTTTGACCAAAATTTTTAAAAATTAAAGATAAAATTTAATTTTTCTCATCTGCGGGCTCGTTTTTCTTTTTTTATTTTATTTTTATTGGAAAGCTGAGGTTTTTCCCAAAAAACTGTTAATTTTCAGAAAACCGATTTTGTTTGTTTTCGAGAAATTAAATATTGAATACAGCGCGTTACGTTAGCGCGCGGACGCTCCGCGCTGCGCCGCTGTACTGTACGGTGCATAACGAACTTCAGATTACTGGCGATGGATGTGTAAAGATTATAAAAGTTATAAAAGGTAAAACAAATGAATAAACTAAACTCGACAACTTTAACCAAAAATTACATATTATCAATCATACATATATACGTAAAAGCATGAAATTAACACGAATTCATTTGTTTTGCTTCAAATCTCTTCAACTTTACAAAAATTTTTGTAACTAAAATATTATATTTTCTAAAATGATAAAGAATCCTACTTTTTTATTGTGCAAATAAAATCTTAAAAATATTGTCTATTTGATTATTAAAAAAAAATCCAATTTTTATTAAAATCGGTTTATCCGATCGCGAGTATTTAGCTATTTACTAAAACGCTACAAATAATTTTGACCTTGAATAACTTTGACAAATAGTCGAATTTCGGAAAACTATTTACAGGTTTTTATTATACCATCATACGCTATCGAAACATATAAGAATGAGAAAAATTCACCGACCCAATGAAAAATAGGGGCCCACTTCAGGAATTATTACCCTTCTTGTGAAAAATTAGAAACAGTCAGTAATTCAGATTATGATTTTCCTACGCCAAATAAAAAACAAAAATTAGAAAACTGAAATAATAAATACTATAACTAAGAAGGCGCGCGTTGCGCGCCCACTCCTAGCCATTTAAGACAAAATAAAACCTTAATTTAACCTAAATTTAAATCTTAAATAATTCGCATTCTTTAGAAAATCATCTTTAAAATAAGCCTAAGATCAATAAAAAGCGTTCATTATTTTAGAAGTTATTACAATTTTTGTAAAACATTGAAAATGAAGATTTTTAAAAAATATCTAAATGAAATATTGGCTAAACGACTTCTGAAAGATGTTGATCTATTCAAAATGTTATCATCTTTTAAAACATAAAAGGAAAAAAATATTAGTTTCCTTACTTTATATGTTTTGAAATGTTTTTCATTCACCTTAAACTAAATTTTGACCGATAGTGTATATTATATTTTTATTAGGGTTTCTCTTCTATTTAATATTGAAATACTATTAATATATATTACAAGACTAATTGTGTTCATATAATATCAAAGATGTTTTTGTTGGGATTAAATTATTCTGGGATAAATTATTTATTACTATTATATTTATTAGTAGTAAAATTAATATAATTTCCGAAATATTTACATGTTTTAATGTTCTTTGGATAATGCTAAAATAAGCATCAGTTTATTTTTAAAAAATTAATGTTTTTGTTTAAAAAAAAGGATTTTTACCATTAAAATTTAATTCTAAAAGTTACAGATGCAGAAACTATAATCCAATTATTATAACACCTGTTTATTAACCATCAGAGTTTAATTTTATACCTAAATATTCTTTTAAAAAAACAACATAAATACTTTAAAAATAAAATCTGGGTGCTTGAAAGTATTTCAGCAATTTTATTGATTTTAATATTTTAATGTAACAAGGCAAACTCAAGAATTTTTTAACTAATTCTAGAAAGTTACTTAAATTTCTTTATTATAAGTTTAATTGCTAAAAAATAGATTATGTTTTAATGATTTAGACAGGAAAGATGTTTATTTATTAATTGCATTTACATATAAAAAAATATTTTTTATTACTAAAAAGTAGTATTTTACACAATTTTTAAAAACTTACTTATATCCTCTTTATTCTTATTTTTTAATTACAAAACTTTTTTCACTTCTGATATTTTATATATATTTTTATTGTTTTGTCACTTTTCACTTTTATCATAAAATATATCCAGAATATTATTAAGAATTAAGAATGATGAAGAATATTTAGGAAAAAACACGTATTCTTTACTTCTATATTCTGTAATAATCTGTAATATTCGACATGTATCATGTATTCATGTATAATACTCGCACTCGACCACGTGAAATAAATTAAAACCTCAAAACTGCGCGCGCACAAAAATTTGAAATTATTTCAGCCCATAGTGACCGCCATCATCGTATTTCAACCACTCGCGACCGTCATCATGTCATTTTCACAACCCATCACGATCGTCACTCTCAAACTCCAGCCAATAAATAGCTGTTTGTCTATTAACCCTCACAGGCTCGAGTTCGATTTTTGAAATGCGCACACAAGGTGGGTCTGAGGGACCCGAAAGTTTCAATGCAATAAAAAATAAAATTTAATAGCAAAGTGCTTCATTTTATTAATATTTAGTACAATTTTAATGATATAATTAGATACAAAATTTAAAATATTAAAAAGTAATCAAGTTATAACTAAAATTTGTTTAATAATTTTAATGAATCATTTTGAATAAATCGAACTACGTACTTATTAAGGAAGATTTTTCTAATTTGTATTTTTGTTCTATTAAATTTACTGATGTGTTAAGCATATGTGAGACGCATGCTTATTCCCGAAATCTTTTTTAACCAAATAGTTATTTGATATAAAACTACTTAACTTAAAATTTACATAATATGCACATTATTTGACATAAATTTCATTGCACACAAAAAACATTTAACATAAATATCATAAGTCATAAAATTCATTACTTTATAATGTGTAGAATAGAAATTATATCATTAGATATGATTTCGAAGTTATTTATGTGAAAAAAATCAAAATCTTCAAAAGGTGTCCAAGAGCGCTTCAAGTACTTTCAAAACTTTAAACGCGTTTTTCTCGAAATGACGTTTTTCAAAACGGTAGGCAGTCTAGCTAGAACAGTTTTGATCGGATTGACTTCGGACAAAGTTTTTTTTATCGTCATTTACTAATGCTTTCGAGTACGTAGCGGATTTTTTTTGGTTTCTTTGTTTCTTTTGGCAACATATTTTTTGACAAATTTTCGCCCTAAAAATCAACTTTTTACTTCAAACAACTGCCAAATACACCAAAATTAATATTTTTAAAATATCCTACGTACTCGAAAGCTAAATCTATCTTAGATTCAGAAAAACTTTGAATTTTTGATTTAGATTAAACGGTCTAACCGGAATCTTGCCCACCGATTTGCTCTGCAGAGAATGGATACCAACTTCGGCGCCCTCTATAGGCAACAAATTTAAACTTTTTTTACGTATAAATATATTTTTGTAAACTTAAAAAGTTAACAAATAAATCCCTCAAAACCAAATTTTGTTTACTTTATTCCCGTGTCTTAAAAAAATTCATGAAAAACAGGTTCAAAAGAGGTCTTAAAGATGTCACTCCCCCTTAAATGACATTTATGCCAAATGAAATAGATGTCAAATAAATTTTATAACAAATAAAATTTACGTTAAATGAGTTTTATGTCAAAAGAAATTTATGTTAAATGATTTTTATGTCAATAGAAATGTATGTTACATAATTTTTATGTCAAATGGAAATTAAGTTATCTGAGTTTTATGTAACATAATATTTCTGTTTAATGAGTTCTATGACAAATGATATTTATGTTAAATAGTTTTTGTGTGCAATGAAATTTATGTCAAATAATGTGCATATTATGTGAATTTTAAGTTAAGTAGTTTTATATCAAATAACTATTTAGTTAAAAAAGATTTCGGGAATAAGCATGCGTCTCAGCATATGTTATCACTTATTATGTCAGTTATTGATAAAAATACCATAAATAAATCCAATATTGTATAAAAAAAGGAAATTTGAAAATTTGTTTTTATAGCCCGGGTCCCTCTGACCCGGCTTGAGCCCTTACGTATGATCGACTTACAAGGTAATTTTACCAGAGTATTTAATTAATAAAAAATTGTTTATACTGGTGAAAAATGTATGTTTTTACGTCCCCAAGCCTAATGTGAAGTTGATTTTCCAATAATATTTTCCTAACCGGAAGTAGATCAAAAAAACTTTCCTCCGGGTCCGAGGGACCCGGCTCGAGCCTGTGAGGGTTAAGGAAACATTGAATTGAAATTTTATTTATTTTTCACTGATTGGGCAATTAAAAATTAACTGAAAATTTTAATATGCGTGACAGAAATTTCCAATAATTTTTTGATTGGACAATCAGTAAAAAATCACTGATATTTCTGTAAATTTCAACCGATTTTTAGTAAAACTCCACTGATTCAATTCGCGAGAATAAAGTCAGTTATTCTTAAAATTTCACTAATCTTAAGTAGAATTTCACTGATTCAGATTTAGAGTGTAAATGAAAATTTTTTAAAATATATAACGAAGATATTAAAGTTATATCACATTTGAAATGAAGGGCAAAACAGTCCATTTCAGATATTTTTCCAAGTTTGTTATTAACAGGAAAATCCTAAATGCAATAAAAATATTTAGAAAAATTCACGTTATTTATCCGAATACACTATATGCATCAAACTGCAGAGCACACATTTTATGCATATTAGTAGAGCAAAATTTAAAAATTTTAAAAGTATCCAATTTTAAAAATTAACAATAAAAATATAAGTCTGAGATTTGATCAAGCCTTTCTATAAAATTTTTTTTTCACGTGTACTTTTTTTAGGTCCATTTGAAAAATATAAGAATGTAATTATAACTACTTATTTTAAAAAGGATGTAAACTTAAAATAAGTACTTATACTTATATTTTTATATTCTTTAAATGAACCTAAATAAAAAAACTACACATAAAAAAATTTTTTGAATGGAGAGGAATCAAAGTTATATATTTGTTAATTAATATTGTTTATAACAATTTAAATACACTCGAATCTTGATAAAACGAGCGCTTGATACAACGAACTGTCAACTCTCGTTACAACGAGAAATATTTCTCCTCTTTTATCCCCACTATTTGAAAACATTTAAACATCGTTTTTTTGCACATGACATTAATTACAGTTACTTAACTTCACA
Source organism: Leptopilina heterotoma (assembly GCF_015476425.1). Classification (NCBI taxonomy): domain Eukaryota; kingdom Metazoa; phylum Arthropoda; class Insecta; order Hymenoptera; family Figitidae; genus Leptopilina; species Leptopilina heterotoma. Next base: position 1,401,133 of record NW_025110845.1, read on the forward strand.
CAAATAAATTGTTTAAGAGTGGGGCCCCCTCACGCAGTCGTTATATCGAGATTTTTCGGATTCCTCACTTCTCGTTATATCAAGATTCGAGTGTATGTTATTTCTTAAACAAGGATAACACATTCTTTAAATGAACATAAATAAAAAAGAAAACGTAAAAAATATTTTTAATGGAGAGGGACAAAAATGAACTATTTGTTAATTAACAATTTTTATAACAATTTAAATAAGTTTTCCTGTAACAAGAAGGACATATATTGTTTACATGAACCTAAATAAAAAAGTAAATGCGAAAAAAAACTTTTTTAGTGAAGAGGAATCAAGGTTATTTATTTGTTAATTAATATTGTTTACAACATTTTAAATAAATTATTTTACGTTTTATTAATTGCCTGGTGGTCATATTGGATTAATTTGAACTGATTTAGATCATGTGCAGTAGCGGAATCGTTTTAAAGCTGGGTATGTCAAGCGTAGTTAACTTCAATCGTCGACTGTCCACGACAAAACACGGCTTAGGTCCAAAAAATCAATTTGAGTTTTTTATGGTAATCGACAGATTTTATGTTGCTTTTTCAGATGCAAAAGTCAAAAGTTAAAAATATCAACTACTTTCGACAATATATCGTTTTAAAGATGGGTATGTCAAGCGTAGTTAACTTCAATCGTAGTACTTCAATCGCTCGCCCTGTGAAATTCACGTTTGGGAGCTAAGCCCTGTTTTTTCGTGGAAAGTCATATATATATATATATATATATATATATATATATATATATATATATATATATATATATATATATATATATATATATATATATATATATATATATATATATATATATATATATATATATATATATATATATATCTTTCAAATATCTTTCTGTCTCCTTCTTTCTAGATACAAAATACAGTAAAGTTCGTTTATAGTGACGGCCCGCTTAGTGTGACATAATTTTGATATAAGGTTTGGTTTCATTAAATGTTCAATGTATTCAAGTCTGCTTATAATGACATCGGTTAGTGTGACATACCGCTTATAATGACGTTAATATTGACATATTTTAGATGAATCACACCGTTTATAATGACGAATGTTAGGTATTACTTATTTGTTTCCAAATTCATGTGGTCAACAAAATCCTTAATTCTGATTACATTGATAGTGACAAGTGTCGTTTCAAGACATACAGTGACGATTTATTCAGTAAGTTATATACAAAAATTTATTTATACAAAAATGGCTCCTAATCGCAGAGCTTTCACGATTGAAGAGAAAGGTGCCATTATATGCAGACTGGAAAATGGAGAGTCAAATGCGGCACTTGCAAAAGAGTTTGGTGTTGGACATTCCACAATTTCAATGATTTTGAAAAATAAAGATAGAATTGAGAAGTCTTTCAACTCAAATGCTTTAAAATCAAAGAGAGTTCGGGAGTCAACTCAGGTAAATGTTGAAAAATGTCTGCTACAATGGCTTAATAGTTTAAGAGAAAAAAAAATTCCTATCAGTGGTTGTTTGCTAATGGAAAAGGCTAATTTGTTTGCCAAAAAAATGAATCTAAATTTTAATTGTACAAAAAGTTGGGTAGATCGATTTAAGAAGAGACATAGCATTGTAGTGGGAAAAATAAGTGGAGAATCCGCGGCCGTTGATAAAACTTCTGTCACTAACTGGTTGACGACTGTGTGGCCAAATTTACGACAACGATTTGCTGATGACAAAATATTCAATGCGGATGAAACTGGACTTTTCTACAAAATGATGCCAGACAGAACTTTGAAATTTAAAGGTGAGTCTTGTACAGAAAACGCTTTTTCATTTTTTGCATTTAATTTTCTATGAAAGCATGAATGAAGATTTTAATTAGACTTTTTTAAATTCAAGGTGAGACTTGTACCGGTGGTAAGATGCCAAAGGACAGAATAACTATGATGGTAGCAGCAAACATGAGTGGCACAGTAAAAAAGAAATTGCTGGTAATAGGGAAGGCGAAACAGCCGAGATGTTTCAAAGGCGTTAAATCGTTGCCAGTAGATTACACGCATAATTCTAAAGCCTGGATGACCTTATCAGTTTATGAGAAGTGGATTCGTGATTGGGATAACGAACTAATAAAAAAGAATAAAAAAATTCTATTACTAGTTGACAACTGCCCAGCTCATTCTCAGATTAGTGGTTTAAAATCTATAACTCTTGCTTTTCTCCCAGCCAACACAACATCAATCCTTCAGCCTATGGATCAGGGCGTGATTCATGGATTAAAAAGTCATTTTAGAAAAAATCTTGTGCTTCGTACTTTGGAACACTTGGAAGCTAATGAAGACCTTTCTACTATGAAGGTAACGGTGTTGGATGCGATATTGCTAGCTTATGATGCATGGAACAAAATTTCACAGAAGACCATTTACAATTGTTTCAAGCATGCAGGATTGAACGAAAACATTCGTAATTTTCCATCTTCTGAGGATGTTACTGAAGACGACGTGCCACTGGCTTTGTGGGTCAAAGATTTAAATTGTAACTTACAAGTTTCGGACGAAATGTGGAATAATTACGTTAATGTCGATAAAAGTGTCGTCTCAACGCAAGAAACTACAGTTGACACCATCGTGCAGGATGTAATCAATGAACAACAAAGTGAGGAAGACGATGAAGAAATTGAAGAAAACACAGTCAGTGAAATTCCTACTGTAACCGAGGCATTAAAAGCTGCTGATTTGCTATCCCACTTTGTCCATAGTAGTTTAGACAGCGATAGTATTAAAAGCTCAATGTCTAAGGTTCATAATGCTATAAGAAATCATTTTTATTCCCATAAAGTGCAAAGGCAAACCAAAATGAGTGCATTTTTATAGTAAATGAAGAATAATATTTTAACTTAATACTTATTGTGATTTAAATGACAAGAGTTTGTAATAAAAGTACGAATTTAATTTGAAATATCTTAAGTGGTTATTTTATTTCATAACTTTATATTGCCCGTTTAGTATGACGACCGGTTAATATGACCAAATCGCCAGGTCCCTTGCATGTCATTATAAACGAACTTTACTGTACCATTATCGGTCTCTGTTTATAACGCAGAAAATCTAACGCTATTGCTTTCTTCCTCTTTCGAAAGTAAATAACATTAGAATGTCTCTCTTTACCTAATTTGCATATCTACTAATTTCATATAATAAATATTGCAAAGCAGGGATACAAAAAAATTAAAAATAAAAAAAATTTTAAAAAAAGAATAATAATGCAGGCATTATACTATTTTAATGGAAGTCTCAACCCTGTAAAATGCAGAGAGAAGTTCAAACAACCTTTTATAACTTTTATAATCTTTACACATCCATCGCCAGTAATCTGAAGTTCGTTATGTACCGTACAGTACAGCGGCGCAGCGCGGAGCGTCCGCGCCCTAACGTGACGCGCTGTATCCAATATTTAATTTCTCGAAAACAAACAAAATCGGTTTTCTGAAAATTAACAGTTTTTTGGGAAAAAACCTCAGCTTTCCAATAAAAATAAAATAAAAAAAGAAAAACGAGCCCGAAGATGAGAAAAATTAAATTTTATTCTTAATTTTCAAAAATTTTGGTCAAAATCAAAAAATTTTCTTAAATCGACTACGGCAATCGAAAGCTTATGAAAAAACCTAAAGATACCATATTCGAAAATTATTTTTCATCGTCTCGTTTAAATACAATAAATAAACGAAGTAGTGCGTGTCACATCAAAACTCCAAACTTCTACCCCCTCCACTTCTCATAATTTTTTATAAAATTCAAAAATATTTGGCTGATAAATTACTTACTTATATGACAAAGGGTCCGATGCACCTGGAAAAAAAGCTATGATATGAGCCATGATATGTTTGAATCACTTATATGACAACTTATAAAAAAATTTGGGGATTGATTCATCAACACTTTTATTTTCGTTGGACATTTGACGTGAAAACCGCCATATGAGAAATCATTTGAAGTTAATTTTTAAAAACAATCATTTTTGCCGTTTTCTGGTTAAAAAAATTCTATTAATCCACGTTTAGTTGTTAAATATGATTGGGAATATCTTTTAAGGAATCCAGTTGTAGAACTCCTATGTGGAAAAGACACCCTATTAAAATTATTAATTAAAATATTCCTTGTGAAAGAATTTTAAATAGTACAAAGGAAATCAATAATATTTCAATGACAGAATAATATTCTGCCATACTCAAATCCAAAAGTAAAAAAATTACAAATTTATTTCATTCAGATAAAGTAGAAGTTTTCTCTAAAAAAATTCAAACGAATCAGTTAGAATTCCAACGACAACCTCCGGATAAAAGAAAGTTTGAAGTTATCAATAATGAAAAAGACTCCTTGTGAAAGAAAAGCAACATACAATATCAAAAAGAATGTGAAGAGGGATTACTTAAGCATAAAAATTTGTTAAGTCAAGTTAATGATTCAAATGATGATAATATGTATAAATTTGTTACTTTAGAAAATATCGTTGCTTCCATTTTTACAATAAAGAATATATATGATATTGTAAAGGAAACAAATTCTTTATTTAAAACTGTTCGAAAAAGTTAGCGGAAAATCAAAGAAATTATCATGCCAGACAAAAATTGAAAAGAAATATTGAAAATGTAAATCTTTCAGATGAAGTAGATCACTTGTCTAGAAAAAGAAAAAAGATTCGAGCAGAATATCAAAAAATATATAGGGAAAAAAGAAAATGAAATAAACTCTTTTTAATTTAAAAAATGTAAATTCTAATCATTCTGATTTAATAAATGACATTTCTTCTGTTTCAGTAATAACAGATAAAAATTGAAACTTAATACACAACAATCAACTGTTATTCTGCTAAGAATATCAAAAGACAAGATTATTCATGAATCAAATTCTAATGAAAATTATTTAGGAAAATTGAATTATTATTGCAGCCATTGTCAAGCTAAGCATTTTAAAAATGAAAGAGTTAGTGTCAAAAAGGACAGTTTTAATGATTGTTGTGGTCATGGTGGTGTTATATTACATTCAGTGCAATATCCAGAAGATTAAAGATTATTGCTAGAAGGACTTCATACAAAGTCAGGTCATTTAAAAAAATAAGACAGTATAATAATTCTTTTTCTTTTGCATCTTTGAATGCTAACGTAATTAATTTTAATAACACAAGAAGAGGACCAATTTGTTACAAAATTCAAGGTCAAATTTATTACCAAATTAATATAGTGCTTTATATCCTGATAAAGGTGAAAACCCATGTTTTGGTCAATTATTTAATTATGATCCTAAAGAAGCAATTCATTATAGATTAAAAAGTAACGAAAATTTGGACGAACAACTTTTACAAAATATAGAAAATATTATAAGAACTTAAAATGCATACACAAAATCTTTTATGATGATGTCAGAAGTAATTAAATGTAACGTGGTAAAATTTGGTCACACAACTTCTTGGTGTAGTCGCGATGGTCGCAACAGCTCGGAGGTCAAAATCGTTAAAAATTGTAATTTCGACGTAAATATTAATTTTGTAATTTCTTTTTATGTAAAATCAACCGAGGATTTTCAAGAAGTACCAGCTGGAGTTTTCGGACGAAATCACTTTTCCCAAGAGTCACCAGATTTGAATTTTCCCGTCACTTAACGAAGCCATTCCTCGATCCGCAATTTGAAATTACACCACCTGTCGACCATTATAACGGAGGGCCAATCGCAAGCGACACGTTTCCACTGTAATCACCAATCAAAGGCTGTTGTGAGGTTTAAAGAGAATTTTCTTGCTTTCTCCAACTAATAAGGGGGAGAATCACCATAGTTACGCTCCTGGTGACAGTAACACTCCAACAATATCGAAAATTACGTCTTGCTGAGTGCTGAGGACGCATATTTTGTGAAGTTTGCCATTGCCACGAATTCTGACTCTACCTTCTGGCCTATTGAACAACTTATTATAAGGAGTTGTTGCCGATTATTATTCTTTGTCGAACGCCTTTGGGGCCCCTACTAGTTACGGACTACGAGTACGCACCATATGGCTAGTAACATCCTAGGGGATTTTGAATTTTGGTGACTAGGGAGGAAGGAGTGAAAAGCATTCACGGCACGCCGACGAACGACGCGAAGCATCGTTCTCATTCCTGCAGCGGCTACCGAGACGATCACCTGGAAATTCTCAAGAGACAATTACAGTTAATTTTAATTGTGTGATAATTCGTGTTTTTCTGAGGACTCGACGAAACTTATTGTTTAAGGTATGACTCCTGTTTTTATGCATTAGTGATTGGTTTCCCAAGAATAACGCCCTTACCTGACTGAGAAAATGTTCGTGTGATGTTAAAGTATAATATTGTTGCCGTGTAGTTGCTGGTGGATTAACCTGGCGGTCTTGTTTTACCAGAACTATTTATTAATTTTGCTGATCGCGTATTTATGTAATTCGTTCCTCGGGCTTGACTTTTGCCAAGTCAGGATTGATTTTTATTATTATTTTCCGATATTCACGTCATTTTTCTCGGTCAGTTTTGGGCTAAAGTCACACATAATTGTAAACATTGTTATATTAATTGTTCGAGTTATATCGAATACTGATTTCGCTCCCTCTCTCCGATCTTTTGAGATATTGTGCGATCTCCGAGCTGGCAGGAAAAGCGTATCCCCTTTGTTTTACTTTTATAGACGAATTTAGTTTTTTTTTGAATGATTGAAAATTTGGATTGTGGTTACCTCTGATTCTCCCTCTTCTCCCCTTTGTTATAATTTTGATTGTTAAGCCTACAGAATCATGTGTGATTTAAGGTTACCGATTTGGTTTATAAGTTACTAGTAATATTAATCGAAAATATTATTGTTAATACAAAATCAAGAAAATTAACCTGTAATTTACTTTCAAATTTGCAAAATAAATATCTGTTATTACGTTAATTTCAGTTTTTTATTAAAGAACCACCCCCTCTCTCCGCAGTAAAGCTAGATTTGTTCTTTTGATTTGAGAAGTTTCAGAATTACTGAATATTGAATTTTTGGTTCCTTTATTATTAATTTTATGGTGCTGACGGTGTCCCAAGAAAGGACTGGCGCCTAATAAAATAATTACGGTCCGTAAATTTGGATCTTCTCATCCCCATTTTGAGCAAGAAATATATAAGTCTTTGGCAAAATAATTTTGTTTTTAACATATTCTGTATTTGGTAAAATTTCTCGTTACAAATGGCGCCCAACGTGGGGCAGCAAAAGCTATAAAAACTGACTATGTTTTGCTTTATTCCTGTTATCTCAGAGATTGCTTTGTTCCTTTGTTTGGTGACCCTCTACTGAGATAGAAACCAAAATATCGTGTTTACATTTTTTGCCTCTTCTCAGAAAATTAATTTCGAGAAATTGAAAGTTTTGTTATCATCACAACACATATTAAGGTCGTTTTGTGTATATCTCTCGTGAATTTGATTTTAATTAAAATTTATTTCGAGAATTTTATCTATTTACCTATAAGTTGTTAACATTACTACTGCTTGTGGACTAAGCCTGAGTTGATTGAGCATAATTATTTTTTAAGAATTGAAAATAAAATTATCTATATTTTAATTAATTGATAGTTCGAAACTGATACATTATATTAGTCTGATACATGTAACAACCCAGACTCGTTATCATCGCTTAAATTTGTTTAAAATATTAACAAATTCTAATTTTGAAAATAAATAAATAAAATATTCTTGAAATCCCATCCGACGAAATTATTAACTTTTAAATGGCTGATAATGACGATTGGATTAATAACTTAAGTAGGGAAGCCCTAAAATTGGAATTAGCTGCCCGAAGGTTACCTATAGACGGCGCGAGACCTGTTTTACGCGAACGTCTCAGACGACATGAACAAGAGAGACGAGGCGAAACCGACCCTGCGATCGAGATAGTAAATGCAGTGCAAGACACTGGATTAAATGAACAGACAGCCAAAACAAATAGTGAAGTTAGAGAAGACGTACACATTCCAGAACGAGACCGTTCTCTTCATACTAATTCTGCGACAGACCCGAATGCTAACACCAACCCAAGTAATAGTCGCGATAATACACAGCCATCAAATCAGACTAATCAACCTGACGGGGAAAATATACAGTTACCTTCTGAAACTCGTGGAAATGATCCCCCTAGGGAACAAAACTATTATAGCGATAACGATCGACAACATCGTTAAAATCTAAGAGAACGACAAGGTGCGTGGAGCAAAACTATTGTCCCTAATAGGAATCTAGGACAAACAGATGATGTGCGCAGAAATTTGCACCCCCCTCCGAATAAAAATATGGCACCTAAAATGAATGTAGGACAAATAAATGATCCCCGCGAGAATCTACACCACCTCCGAAAACAAAAGGTAAACAAGGCGCGTGAGAACGACGAGACTCTAAATAACTTAGATCAATCATTCCAAAATCTTAGATTACCTAATGAACAAAGAAATTTTAATAAAAATTACGAAATCGAAAATCGACAAAATAGTTCCAGGCAAGTTACCGATAGCGGTTTTCACGAAATGACTCCTTCAAGGACCCGAACAGAACAGTATAATCCTGTTAATTATGGGAACAACTACAAAAATTATTATCGTCCCCCGCGTGCTCCTCCGATGGAACCACGCAGGCTGTGGAATGACCAACCTACCGACCACTTTAGTAAAGATAATACTCGACGCCGTGCGATATACGATTATTATGATAACCAGGACTATGACCAACCTACACGTAGTCATAGGAGTCAACTGTACGAGAATTTTGACCCTATTTACGACAATAAAAATCAAAATAGCCCAGAGGGATCCCTTGCACATGGAAGAAACAGGAGTCAACTGTACGAGAATTTTGACCCCGTTTACGAAAATAGATTTCAAAATAACCTAAAAGGAATCGAATATCGCGCTCGTAATAAAAGACGTCCTCAACAAGTGAATTTTGATCCTCCCCATGAAAGAAGATCACATGACTACTCCGACTCCGAAGATTATTCCCTACCAGAGGGTAGAAGACAAAATTACACAGGTTTACAAATTAATAACTTTTTTTTGTCAATCGAATAAAACATTTTTTTTTCGAATAGTAGGTGTTTTTTGAGTAAGAAAATCATAGTTTTAATTTTTTCCCCTCGTGCAGTTTTTCTGTAGCTTCAAATTTTGCATTTTCGAGGTTAAACGTCACTTAAACTTACCTGTAGGAAAAATGAAAGGTTATTAAATTACCTTTCGATCCATACGTCACAGAATAAAATTCAATGAAAATTGAGAAAGTTACAGTCGATTAAAGATCAAATTTCATGCCAATTTTGATGATTTTTTGACACTTAAGTAACTTCTACTATTTTTTTCTACATTAAACAGGAAAAAATGTTTTGATTTTTTTTATTGATAGACTATATGATTACAAAAATTTTAAGCCCTTGTGGACCTCGATTGAATTAAAAATAACAATTCTACACTAAATTTAGTGAACGAAACTACTTTCTTCATTTTTAGTATCCCATAAACATTTGCAGCAAAAATTCAAGTAATAAAATTTATTTAATCCCTAAAGTGACTAACATTACTAATCAAGGGTTTCTGATGTCGTAGATTTTAAATCCAATGTTAGTTTTTCAAATTTCAAAATGGCGGATCCAATATGGCGGACAATATTTTAAAAATCGATGAAATTCGTCTTAAATTCGTTACTTGGGGGTTTTTGGGGTCGCTGATTACGAATCGGATGACAGATTTCAAAAATTCAAAATGGTGGATCCAATAGGTGCGAATTCGATGGATTTTTAAAAAACTTGTTCACCATTATGAATCCACCATTTTGAATTTTTGAAATTCGACATCGAATTCGTAATCAGCGACTCCGAAAACCTCCGAGTAACGAATTTAAGACGAATTTCATTGATTTTTAAAAACTTGTCCGCCATATTGTATCCGCCATTTTGAAATTTGAAAAACTAACATTGGATTTAAAATTTACGACATCAGAAACCCTTGATTAGTGATGTAAGTCACTTTAGGGCTTAAATAAATTTTATTACTTGAATTTTTGCTGCAAATGTTTATGGGATACTAAATATGAAGAAAGTAGTTTTGTTCACTAAATTTAGTGTAGAATTGTCATTTTTAATACAATCGAGGTCCACAAGGGCTTAAAATTTTTGTAATCATATAGTGTATTAACAAAAAAATTAAAATCAAAACTTTTTTTCCTGTTTAATAAAAAAAAATAGTAGAAGTTACTTAAGTGTCAAAAAATCATCTAAATTGGCATGAAGTTTGATCTTTAATCGACTGTAACTTTCTCAATTTTCATTGAATTTTATTTTGTGACCTATGGATCGAAAGGTAATTTAATAACCTTTCCAATGATACCTCATTTATTATATTTTGATAAGCTAATTTTCCTACAGGTAAGTTTAACTGACGTTTAACCTCGAAAATGCAAAATTTGAAGCTACAGAAAAACTGCACGAGGGGAAAAATTAAAACTATGATTTTCTTACTCAAAAAACACCTACTATTCGAAAAAAAAATGTTTTGTTCGATTGACAATTTCACTGTAAACCAGTGTTATCGACCTCATATTAACACAAACTCCTAGTATAGTACTTTTAACATTATGCGTAAATAGAACATCAGTTTCTCTGGGGCCAGAGCAGAGGATCCGGATACGTTCCTAACAAGAATATCACAAGGTGTAGCTATGGTACCAGTACGAGATGACGATATTCTCAGGATACTTCCCTTCTTTTTAACGGGAATAGCGGCCCGTTGGTTTGACGGTCATCGGGACCAGTGGGAAACTTTCAATCAGTTCTCTCGAGCCTGTCGCGATAGATTCAGTGACCCGGACTTTCAATTCGAGCTGTCCCAAGAAATACACCGCAGGACCCAAGGGGAACACGAATCAGTTGCAGATTACCTTACATGTATGCTGTCGCTGTTTGACCGAGTATCTCCTCGATTCGCCAAAAGTGATGAAATAAGCTATGCGCATTGCAATCTGCTACCACGCTTACACCTCACGATCCAGAGATCGACGATTAGGAGCTTTGATCAACTTGAGGCTGTCGCTATGGCAGCAGAAAAGGCCTTTAGGGTGGCTAGGTCGTTCCGTCCTCCACCAAGACCGGATAGATCCCTTCTACCTGACTTGGCCTATCGCGCACCTCCAAATAAAACAATCATTCGCCGCCAAGACACTTTCCAAATGCTAGATGAGGAAGAAGAGACATTGAAGGATGATGATTTTAGATGAGATTTTACTCAAGGATAATAAAGGCGCTAAGAACTCCCAAACGTCCTCAACTAAACGCACGACAACAAATGCGAAGCAGGCAAACCCTAAATCACGAAATACTAAAGAAGTTCTTTCTGGGGTGCTATTCTGTAACTTCACTTCACATTCACTTTCACTTCACATTCACTTCACATTCACTTCACATTCACTTCACATTCACTTCACATTCACTTCACATTCACTTCACATTCACTTCACATTCACTTCACATTCTCTTCACATTCACTTCACATTCACTTCACATTCACTTCACTTTCACTTCACTTTCACTTCACATTCACTTCACATTCACATCACATTCACATCACATTCACTTCACATTCACTTCACATTCACTTCGCATTCACTCCACTTTCACTTCACATTCACTTCACTTTCACTTCACATTCACTTCACATTCACTTCGAATTCACTCCACTTTCACTTCACATTCACTTCACATTGAAAGTGAAAAGTGAAGTGAAAGCGAAGTGAAAGTGAAGTGAATGTGAAGTGAATGTGAAGTGAATGTGAAGTGAATGTGAAGTGAATGTGAAGTGAATGTGAAGTGAATGTGAAGTGAATGTGAAGTGAATGTGAAGTGAAGTTACAGAATAGCACCCCGACGAAAAAACCTCGCCAACTCCAAATATGAAAGACATTAGGCCAGAAGTTAAAATCGTCGCTCTTTGCTGGAATTGTGATAGGCAAGGTCACCGGTATCACAACTGCCCGGACCCTAGGCAAATATTTTGTTACTCTTGTGGTTTGAAGGGTGTGACGAAACCTAACTGTCCTATGTGTTCGGAAAACAAGCAAGGGAATCGCAATTAGGGGCTCTGTCGATTCCTACGGTTCCAAAGTTGCCCTTAATTTCAAATGAGTCTCAAAATGAAATACCTAACGTCCCCCCTGAAACACAAAATTTTGTAAAAATACCAAAAAAGAAGTCGAAGAAGAAATTAGAGCAAAAAAGGGTAGAAATAGAAATAGTAAATCCGGAAACTGATATATCGGAAGTAAATGGTGATTATATTCCAATGGATTTAGACATCCCAATTTTTTGTAACTCTAACCGTTGTTATATTAATCAGAGTGACCTTGGAAAAATTAAAGGTAAAAATAATTATATTATTAAAAATCACGTTAAAGAAATAGCGGAAATAGTCACAGAATCACCTGCCCTTCAAGATCAATTACCCGAAGTTAATAATTTATTGACTAATCAACTCAGTGAGGTTAAGGTTGAGCATGTAAATTCCGATAAAGAGGTACCAGTTCATTCTTTTTTCAAATTAGCCGAAACCCATTACCCTATATCTAACGCTTCGGAAAATCAACCCTTAATGTATGTGAAGCTTAAAATAAAAAATAAGACCATTAAAGCACTAATCGATTGCGGAGCCACTAGAACGTTTATTGGGCCTAAGGGTTTGGATCTTTGTAAACAATTGAAACTAAAAACTCACATTAAGAGGGGATCAGTCCAGATCGCTAATGGCGAAATAATTGTGACAAGTCAGTTAGTTGATCTGCCTATTGAACTCGAAAACAAATCGCATACTATCTCCGTTCGAATTTTATCTTCGTTACCAGTACCCCTAATATTAGGACTAGATTTCTTAAAAACCTTCAATATCCAAGTCGACTTCGGCAAGCGAAAATGGTCCTTTAGTAAAAACCCTAACTTACGATTTGATTTTGATAAAGGAGAAGCTAATTGGGACCAATGCCATGGCCTTAATGAATTAACTAGGAGCCAGATGGATGAGTTAAAGGAATTTTTAACTAAGAATTTACCAGAACCACCAACGAAGCCTGGAATTACGAATTTGATCCAGCATAAAATTGACGTGAATGGTCACCCTCCCATTAAACAACGCCACTATATGGTGTCTCCGAAGGTATTGGAAGCAACTTACTTAGAATTGGATCAAATGTTAGAAGACGATATTATTGAAATCTCGTATAGTGGGTGGTCCAGTCCAGTGGTGATGATTAGAAAGCCCGACGGAAATTATAGATTCTGTTTGGACTTTCGCAAATTGAATAGTGTAACCAAAAAGGATGCCTACCCACTTCCCCAAATGGACTCCATACTCTAGAAACTCAGGATCGCCAGATACATTACCAAAATAGATTTGTTTAAGGGATCTTTACAAGTTCCACTACACCCAGAAAGTAGAGAATACACCGCCTTCACGGTACCTGGGAGTGGCCTGTTTCAGTTTAAAAGGATGGCCTTTGGTCTTACTAACGCTCCAGCGACGTTTCAAAGGTTGACAGATCTATTAATTGGACCCGAGATGGAACCTTACTGCTTCGTCTACCTCGACGACATTATTATCGTAACGGAAACCTTCCAGGAGCATTTAGTTTGGCTAAAAAGGGTACTCGACAAGATCAAAGAAGCACAGCTATTAATTAACACAGAGAAAAGTGAATTTTGCACCAACCAGGTGCAATACTTGGGATTTTTAGTCAATGAGAAAGGATTGTTGGTGGATCCAGATAAGGTTACCCCGGTTTTAGAATACCCTGTGCCGAAGAATGTAAAGCAATTGCAACGTTTCTTAGGAATGTCTTCCTGGTATCGCAAATTCATTCCCGAATACGCGACCCTAGCCTCGCCTTTGACGTTACTCCTGCGCAAGAAGCAAAGTTGAATCTGGGAACAAGAACAACAAAAGGCCTTTGACGAGATCCGGTTGAAGCTCATGGAGGCTCCCATCCTTGCCCGCCCTAACTTTAATCTACTGTTCGCTATTCAGACTGATGCGAGTAATGTTGGGCTAGGAGCTGTACTATCGCAAACTATTGATGATAAAGAGCATGTCATTTGTTTTGCCAGTAGATCCTTATCCCCGGCTGAGAAGAATTATAGTACAACAGAAAAGGAGTGCCTCGCGGTTATTTGGGCCATAAGCAAATTCAGGGCTTACGTCGAAGGTTACCATTTCATAGTTATTACTGACCACAGTAGTTTGCGATGGTTGCACAACCTCAAAAATCCCACCGGGAGACTCGCGAGATGGTCCCTATCATTGCTAGAATATGATTATGAAATAATCCATAGAAAGGGATCAAACCATAAAGTATTTGATGCTCTCTCCCGACTTTATGAAAAAGACACTTCGAACCCAGAAAGCTGCGGAAAAGAAAATTTGTTTTCAGTTGACTTAAAGCCTCCCACCTGGTATGTAAGACGATTCATGTCTGTTTCAGAGTTCCCTGAAAAGTTTTCAAATTGGAAAATTGAGAATGAGATTCTTTACCATTACCAACCTGATCCCGTTATATCTTCGCTCGTCAAAGACTTAAATGAGTGGAAATTGGTTCCTAGTGATCAAGAAAGAGAAATAATCCTCAAAGAAGCCCACAACGATCCCCAATCAGGTCATTTGGGGACCCATAAAACATACGTAAGGGTAGCTTCTAATTATTTCTGGCCTGGTTGCTATCAGGATGTTGCAAGTTATGTTCGTTGTTGTGATGTTTGCCAATCATGTAAAACTGAGCAAAAGGTCCCTGCAGGTTACCTAGGCCAACGAGTGGTGGAACAACCTTGGACAGTTGTTTCAGCAGACATAATGGGTCCCTTTCCCCCTAGCCGGTCATCCTTTCATTATGTTCTTGTCCTACAAGATGTATTCACCAAATGGATAGAGGTCATCCCTCTACGTTCTGCAAATGGAAAATTAATCCGTAAAGCTTTCATACATTCAATCATTAATAGATGGGGAACTCTCCAGGTCTTATTGACTGATAATGGGACTGAATTTGTCAACAGCACGATGAAATCTCTGGCCCAAGAATACAATATTCGTCATGCGACAACACCCCCATATCACCCACAGGCTAACCCTGTAGAGCGGGTGAACAGGGTCTTAAAAACGATGATCGTATCATTCATCGGCCAAGATCACCGTTCCTGGGATGAACATCTCGATGAATTCCAGTTTGCTTACAACACAGCACATCACTCGACCCTTAAAACCTCTCTGGCATTCCTCAATTTCGGAAGAAACCCTCTCCCAACTAATTCGCTGCGTAGACGTAAAATAGGCAATACAGAAATAGAGGCCTCGGAACCTAAACTCTGGGAAGAGCGAATGAAAAAATTACAAGTCATGCAGGATTGGGTAATAAAAAATTTAGACAAGGCTTTCCAAACACAAGCTCATTACTACAATTTGCGTCACCGCCAACTTAAACTTACAGTAGGAGAATTAGTCCTAAGGGGCCGTACACATAATACGTCACGCAATTTTTGACCCCTCCCTCCCCCTATGTCACACTTCGTCACAAATCTTGAACCCCCCCTCCCCCTATGTCACGTCACACACGTAAATTTCACTGTAAATTTTATACATTGGAAAATATATATTATATCTTACACTCTACATTATTGAATCAGTTAAAAATACCTGATTTAGAAGCAAAAAGTCAGTCACTAATTCAAATTGTAATATTTTTTTCTGACAATTAGTAAAAAATAACTGATGTTTCAATACAATTGTTTTTGATTGATTCAATTAGTCACGTTTAACTACCTACATAGCACCGAAACTTTCCTAAAAATTTACTAAAGATTTACTCGCAAGCTTCGAAATATTTAAATGCAAAGTTAAGTGAAAATTGTGTAAAGACTTATATATCTTACTTCAATAAATGTTTAGCGCGAAACTGTCCTAAAAATTTAACTTAAGTGCGATTCCATGGGAGATTTTAGTTTTTTCGGAGTAAGTAAACCAATTGCAATAAAATTTTGGAATTTAAATCTACACATAAAAAGACATATTTCCACCAAATATTACGTCAAAATATTCAGTAGTTTTTGAGATGTCAAAATTTTGGAAAAATTTTGAAATCGTTATATCTTCTTTCCATCTTAACCAAATCACTTAATTTTTTTTGGAGAAAATTCAGCATAAAAAAACGAAAAAGTTTTTTATATTATGTTTATACAAAATTTTTATAAACAAAAAAGTTATTAAATAATAATTGAATAACTTTTGAATAGCTTCACGGAATTGAATGAAATAAACACTAAAATAATCTTACCTTTGATTTCTTTAAGATTCCGAAAAAAATACCTAGCAACGAGATTGTCTTCATATAATATTTTTAATATTTTTGTTCACTTATGAACGTAAACATTAGAAGTTTCTGCTACTTTACGTGCAAATTCAGGTGTGTGCGCAGACCTCTCTTTCTAATCATCTCCGAATTTCCGGTTTCAGAGAGAAAGGTCTGCGCGCGCACCTGAATTTGCACGTAAAGTAGCAGAAACTTCTAATGTTTACGCTCATAAGTGAACAAAAATATTAAAAATATTATATGAAGACAATCTCGTTGCCAGATATTTTTTTCGGAATCTTAAAGAAATCAAAGGTAAGATTATTTTAGTGTTTATTTCATTCAATTCCGTGAAGCTATTCAAAAGTTATTCAATTATTATTTAATAACTTTTTTGTTTATAAAAATTTTGTATAAACATAATATAAAAAACTTTTTCGTTTTTTTATGCTGAATTTTCTCCAAAAAAAATTAAGTGATTTGGTTAAGATGGAAAGAAGATATAACGATTTCAAAATTTTTCCAAAATTTTGACATCTCAAAAACTACTGAATATTTTGACGTAATATTTGGTGGAAATATGTCTTTTTATGTGTAGATTTAAATTCCAAAATTTCATTGCAATTGGTTTACTTACTCCGAAAAAACTAAAATCTTCCATGGAATCGCACTTAAATTTTCAAGAAAATTTTCACGAAAGTATAGACGAAAATGCAATTCAAATGTTCAGAAAAGTTTCAAGCTATATTTTTAAGATAATTTGACGATAGACATTTATTGGAGGGAGAAATTTAAATCTTTACACAATTTTAAAATAAACTTTGCAAGTAAATTTTTCGAAGTATGCAAGCAAATCTTTAATATACATAGTTAGAAAAATTTCGGTGTTTTGTGGATAATTTTTCAGTTATTTTTAACTGATTAAGAAGCAAAAAGTCAGTCACTACTGATTGTCAGTTAAAACCATGATTTTTAACTGATTCAAATTAAGAGAATATATTATTTACCATATTATAAATAATATGCCAATACCCAATGGGAAATGCCAGTGTAGTGCCGATGTTCACCACTGGCTTAGTACTCAGACGATTGTTCGGGGTAGTCTAGCCGAGCCTCGACAATTAGTGCTGGCGCAGAACAGAATTTTTGTTTCGCCAAAGCTTGGACAAGCCACGGCGGCAAGTGCTGGCTGAGTATAGAAAAATTGTTCACAACGCTCTTTGCCAACATTGCTTTTTTGACATAAACTTAAAAAAAATTATAAAAAAAAGTTTATAAATGACTATATAAATATAAATTTATTGAAAAAAATTAATATTTTACTTTTCAGTTGTTCATTTTTTATTCTTATTAAAATTAATAATAACAATTTAACACAATTGTCTAATTTTGTAAATAATAAATTATTTAAACAAATTAAAATTATAAACAAAATTTAAACTTTAATCTCAATAATAATTTGGTTCCTATAAAATACTATTATACTTCTTACTATGAATAAAAAATTATTAAAAAATTACCACGTAATTTAAGAATTACGTAAAATGTTAAATGGAATAAGTAAAGTAATTTAATTTAATTATTAAAAATTTAGTTTAACTTATTTTACTTCAATTTATTATTTCTAACGTATCCCTATTTTTTTCTCATCTTTGACTCAATAATTGTATGTCTGAATGATACTGAGATATTAATACTTTACTGTACACATGTGTCGTTAGCATAGTGGTTAGAGCGTTAGTCTGTTAGTCCGTAGGTCGTAGGTTCGATTCCCCTCGTCAGCAATTTTGTTTATTTTCATAGGTTTGCGATATTTCTAGATTCCAATCGTTAGGTACTAAAATATGAAAACCTAATGCACACTTACTGTAATTGTTTATTATTTAATTTTTAAATGTTATAAACAATTTTTTTCTACTTCATTTACTATATCCATTGTTAGTCTCCATCTTTAATACGATTTCTTTAAGAAGAGAAATATTTTATGAATAATAACTATTTATTAATATTATTTACTATTTTGTTGTTAAATTATTTATAATTATGAATTTACGACTAATTAATAACAATACGGCATTTATTGCGGCAATATTCTCAGCCAGCACTGGTCCAGTGCTGCGCCAGCGCTGTCTGGCAGCACTGACAGACAGTACTTCGGCAGCGCCAGCCGGCGTTATCATCCCAGTGCCATGCCAGTGCTGGCTCTCAGCCTTGCCGCCAGTGCTGCCAGTGCTGGCGCAGTACTACGCCAGTTGTAAACCCATTGGGTAGATGTTAAACAGGTACATAATAGATATTAAATAGTTTAAAGCATTTTTAACTTGTTTTATTTAGAAAAAGTGACATTGTCACATATAATTTCTTATAATCTTTGTATTTAAAAGATTGTGACGTAACACATGAGTTCTCCCCCCTCCCCCATGTCACACTTAGTCACAATTCTCAGACCCCCTCCCTCCCCCTAGCCGCGTGACGTATTATGTGTACGGCCCCTAATTCGTAATCGCACCCTTTCCTCGAAATTGAAACAAGTGTCCTCCAAATTGAATCCTAAGTATATCGGTCCCTATCGAGTCTCTAGAGCTACATCACCCGTAGTTTATGAAATAAGTGACCTCGCGAATAATTCTTTGGGAAAACATCACATTAAAGATTTAAAATCGTACATTAGCCCTAGTGATCTTTCTGTTTAAGGTTTGAGGGTTAAGATTGGTAACCTAGTCTCCATCGTCGTCATCTGCGAGAGCCTGTTTCCACGATGTCCGACCCCACGTTTGAAGCAGACAAAGAACATTTTATCCATGGCGTCAAACTTCTTATAAAGGAGTTAAAAGAGGTCAAAGATCAACTAATTTCTTCTCAAGAAGAAAATTTGGAATTGGAGGCGGAAGTCACATCTTTAAGAGACGAAGTGGAAAGATTAAAAAATGTTGAAGAGCTTGATGAAAATTGGGACTTGAACGACGCTGCTATACAGAAGATTAGTCCCGGTTGGAAATATATTAAGCCTTATAATGCGATTCTGAAAGACTTGGATGTAAAGTATCCGGGAATGGCTATCGCCGTACGCGAAGCCATGAATGCCGAATGGGACAATAATTTGACCCCAGGAACTACTCGTGTAATTCCTCTCCCGACCGAGCAAGAATTATTGGTTGAAACGATGCAGCGATTCGACCTAGTTGAAAGAACTCCCACTCCCGACCGAAGAAGTGTAGCGTCTCAAACCGAGTTTTATACATATTCACAAGATGCCTCCATCCAAACAGACTCGCGAATTTATTTGCGCCACCACTTAGCGCAAACTGAACTAACAGGCGATTACAATAGTCCGGGAACTTCAGTTTCCACTATGACGCAAACGGTAGATGCGTCAACTTCAGTTTCCACTACGACGCAAACAGCAGATGCATCAACTTCGCATGCATCTAATAAAACCCTCCTAGCCCCTAACAAACGTAATAATTCTTTCGATAATGCCTCTTCCGTACAACTTACGTCTGATGATCACCCCATAATTAGAAGCAACTTTGTTAGCTCAAAAAGAAGTTGTGTTAGAGAGGACCCACCGGTCCCAGTAGAAGCGACTCATTCACGACCAAATTCTCCCGTTGTCCCAATCGAAGATGCCTCGAATGGTGATTACGCACACGGAAACTACTCGCCACCCCAAGGACCAATGCCTAACTATTTGGCCGAACCGATTCCGTGTCTACTCCAGATAAATGTGATTCCACCCAATAATATAGATCCCGTTTTGCTAGGCTGGTTGCGTCGACAACCCCGTCACGGTTGTTGGAATTGTCATGGTAGGTTCCATGGACATGAGAACTGTCCATACCCTATTATGCGAATTTTCTGTACAGATTGCGGAGAAGAGAATACTACGAGTTTACTATGTGAAAATTGTAGAATGAACAGAGAAATTTTGGGACGCAATTGACACACTTACTAGAGTCGCGTTTAAGTCTTTATTATCGTTTAAAAACTCAATTTTATTATTTTATGGATATAAAATTTCTGTATCCAACTTTATTGATGTTACAGTTCGTCATTGAGCGACAAAATGATTTATAACACAGATTGTTTATTTCTCTTAGAAGAAATATCGCTATACTATTTTTAGTTACTGATTGTTTAAAATTTTTAGTTTTTTGTTGTTACCTATTTGTAGCAATCTTCGTTTCTTTTTTATTTTTTGTTCTGATACTCAATCTCACTAGGATGAGTAAACCATTTAGATCGCGAACCAATGTTTAGTTAAGATTTTGCTAAGGTACAACTAAACTTCCAAAATTTTGTGATATAAGAGTCGTCTGACGATATCAAACGATATCACGTACTTTACATTTGTCTTTACTTTCCGAGAGTTAATGGCATAACTTATTTAGAAAAGTTTTCCTGCGATTACTCGTCAATTTTGGCGTCGGAAGATTGACACCACAAAATTTTATATTATTTTTGAAATTCAGCACTAGCTGACAAACTTTCTTATGTACTATTAAAGTTTATTTGATGTTAGCCCGCGGGCATTTACGATCAAACGTTTATTTAATTAGGACCGTGATATTAGGTCGAATATTGTTACTAAAACAACGGCTTAAGAGAATCCGTTTGTTTCTTTATTTTTTATCCAAGTTTTATATACTACGAGTATTACGTGAAATATATTATAAGTTCATTACCTGACCAATGTGATATTAAATAAATCTAAGTTTAGTTTATGGAAGGGTATTAGTTGAACTAGCCCACGAGAGATGTCTTGATAACAAATTTTTGCATAATAAAGAAATTCTATAATTTCATTTTTGAGTTTATTTTGAATTTTCATCCATCTATAGTTTTAATCTGAAAATTTATAATTAACTGGTTGTGATGAATCTACGTTTCCTAGCTTTGAGTTAAAAATTTTGGTTTCTTTCTCCATGGAGGTGGGCTTGAGTAAATTTAGTTATTAATGCCATGAATAGGATGAAAATGATTATGATTGACGGAGAGGCTTGGAGCTAACTCAGTAAGTATTTTGGTTCATTTTTTATTTTTTATGATTGATTATTGTATTTGATTTTGACATTCTGAGTTTTTGTGACTTGATCTTGGGAGGCCTTGCTTGCTTTAAACAGGAAGTCTGGTTAGACCTTCTCTAAAGAGGAAGGGGTTGTAACGTGGTAAAATTTGGTCACACAACTTCTTGGTGTAGTCTCGATGGTCGCAACAGCTCGGAGGTCAAAATCGTTAAAAATTGTAATTTCGACGTAAATATTAATTTTGTAATTTCTTTTTATGTAAAATCGACCGAGGATTTTCGAGAAGTACCAGTTGGAGTTTTCGGCCGAAATCACTTTTCCCAAGAGTCACCAGATTTGAATTTTCCTGTCACTTAACGAAGCCATTCCTCGATCCGCAATTTGAAATTACACCGCCTGTCGACCATTATAACGGAGGACCAATCGCAAGCGAAACGTTTCCACTGTAATCACCAATCAAAGGCTGTTGTGAGGTTTAAATAGAATTTTCTAGCTTTCTCCAACTAATAAGGGGGAGAATCACCATAGTTACGCTCCTGGTGACAGTAACACTCCAACAATATCGAAAATTACGTCTTGCTTAGTGCTAAGGACGCATATTTTGTGAAGTTTGCCATTGCCACGAATTCTGACTCTACCTTCTGGCCTATTGAACAACTTATTATAAGGAGTTGTTGCCGATTATTATTCTTTGTCGAACGCCTTTGGGGCCCCTACTAGTTACGGACTACGAGTACGCACCATATGGCTAGTAACATCCTAGGGGATTTTGAATTTTGGTGACTAGGGAGGAAGGAGTAAAAAGCATTCACGGCACGCCGACGAACGACGCGAAGCATCGCTCTCATTCCTGCAGCGGCTACCGAGACGATCACCTGGAAATTCTCAAGAGACAATTACAGTTAATTTTAATTGTGTGATAATTCGTGTTTTTCTGAGGACTCGACGAAACTTATTGTTTAAGGTATGACTCCTGTTTTTATGCATTAGTGATTGGTTTCCCAAGAATAACGCCCTTACATGACTGAGAAAATGTTCGTGTGATGTTAAAGTATAATTTTGTTGCCGTGTAGTTGCTGGTGGATTAACCTGTCGGTCTTGTTTTACCAGAACTATTTATTAATTTTGCTGATCGCGTATTTATGTAATTCGTTCCTCGGGCTTGACTTTTGCCAAGTCAGGATTGATTTTTATTATTATTTTCCGATATTCGCGTCATTTTTCTCGGTCAGTTTTGGGCTAAAGTCGCACATAATTGTAAACATTGTTATATTAATTGTTCGAGTTATATCGAATACTGATTTCGCTCCCCCTCTCCGATCTTTTGAGATATTGTTCGATCTCTGAGCTGGCAGGAAAAGCGTATCCCCTTTGTTTTACTTTTATAGACGAATTTAGTTTTTTTTTGAATGATTGAAAATTTGGATTGTGGTTACCTCTGATTCTCCCTCTTCTCCCCTTTGTTATAATTTTGATTGTTAAGCCTACAGAATCCTGTGTGATTTAAGGTTACCGATTTGGTTTATAAGTTACTAGTGATATTAATCGAAAATATTATTGTTAATACAAAATCAAGAAAATTAACCTGTAATTTACTTTCAAATTTGCAAAATAAATATCTGTTATTACGTTAATTTCAGTTTTTTATTAAAGAACCACCCCCTCTCTCCGCAGTAAAGCTAGATTTGTTCTTTTGAGTTGAGAAGTTTCAGAATTACTGAATATTGAATTTTTGGTTCCTTTATTATTAATTTTATGGTGCTGACGGTGTCCCAAGAAAGGACTGGCGCCCAATAAAATAATTACGGTCCGTAAATTTGGATCTTCTCATTCCCATTTTGAGCGAAAAATATATAAGTCTTTGGCAAAATAATTTTGTTTTTAACATATTCTGTAATTAGTAAAATTTCTCGTTACATAAAATAGAAACGGAATTAGCAAAACAATATAATGAAGATGTTCCATAGTTACAACTATTGTTCACGTTGAAAAAAGGTTTTGATAAAAAAGATATAATTATCGAAGTTACAATAATGAAGTTGCTGCTATTTTCAATACGAACTCAGAAGGACAAATACCAGAATTTTATGTAACAGTTTATAATAAGTCTACAAAGGAACTGATATCAGTTAGTAGGGGAGACTGGGGTAAACCCGCTCACTTTTTTCAGATCGGCTAAAATCTAGGAAATTATTCTCTAAATCCAAGTTAATTTATATCATTTGAAAGCTTATGATTTCTACTAAAAAAATAAAAAAGAGTTATTGATTTATCTTTTTTAGTTTTACTTAGAGAAACTTTTTAATAAACATATACCAAATTTCGAAATCACAATTTTCCAGGGTAAACCCGCTCACTTTATCTTTTCAAGACGGAACAGTTTTATTTTTTAAATATTAAAGTTCGTCTTATTTCCGTCTTAAGTATGATTTATTATTGATAATTTATGAGTTATATAAACAATTCTATAAACAACAAATTGGTTTAATAAATAATGAACATAGATTTCATGAATTACAACTATGGATTTAAATAGTGTTATATTTTATTAAGAGAAAGTGAAATGTAGTTACAATTTTGGTTTTAATAAGTCATAAATTGTGTTATTGTTGAAATATAATACGTGAAATTATTTTATTCTAAATTTTAAATTTAAAACTAAGTGAGCGGCTTTACCCCGACTTCAGGTGAGCGACTTTACCCCGAGTGTATTCCTCACATTTCAGAATAAATTTAATTAAATCTTTTTAAAATAAGTTAAAACTATATATGTACTTCGATGAAGGACATCCAATAGTAACAAAAGAAATTTGCCAGATAAATTAAGACTCAAAAATAATGATCGAAAAACTTAAAAATCCAAAATACGTTTTTTTTTCTGACACCTCTAAAAACATTTGATCGTCTCTGATTCTATGTTGAATTCATGAAACTAAACGAAAGTTCGTTAATATAAGTTGAATGTTAAGTACTATTCACAGTACCAATATTTCCATCTTAAGTTGAGTTCTTAGCGTCAAATCGCTAGTGAGCGGGTTTACCCTGTGCGCGGGTTTACCCCAGTCTCCCTTTATTTAGATCCGAATATTGAACTATGGATCTATCCCATATTTTATCCACTTGGAAATAAAGGTTATAATATTAATATGCTTCGTAGCGATAGTGATTTTAGTAGTAAAAAACATTCTATTTCTAGGTCTGCCTATTGTAAATACAAAATTGCTATAAGAGATAAGAAATTTAATCAATTTTTATATGGAGGAAGATTGTTTCAAAAATGGGTAGTTAACAATTATGCAAACATAGAGAAAGATAGATTGCGATTTTGTGCAAACAATCAAGCTCAATTAAGAAGTGAAACATATCAAGGATTAATCGATTATTTATAAAATAATGAGTTAGAAAATGATGTACATGTTGGAAAAATGCTTATATTGCCTTCCACTTTTATAGGATCACCTCGTAATATGATGCAACAATATCAGGATGCCATGGCTATTGTTGGTCGTCATGGTAGACCAGATTTATTTATTCCAATGACGTGTAATCCAAATTGGAAAAAAGATACAGAAAAATTTATTCCCCTATCAAACTGCCGCTGATAGACCTGATATAGTAACTAGAGTTTTTGCGTTGAAGGTGAAACAACTTTTAAATGTTATGTTGACAACAAATTATTTCGAAAGGTTACGCCTTATGTTTATGTTATTGAATTTCAAAAGCGAGGATTACCACATATTTATTTGTTAGTTATATGAAAAGAAAATTCTAAAATATTAACAGTTGAAAGTGTTGATAGTTATATTTCTGCAGAAATTCCTGATGAAAATATAAATCCTATTTTACATAAAATAATAATGCAAAATAATATTCACGGACCTTGTGGAGATTGGTGTTTAATTAATGGTAAATGTTCAAAAAAAATTTCAAAAAGTTACCAAGAAGAAACTACAGTTGTAGAAAACTGTTATGTTCGTTGTCGTTGAAGAAATAATAATAAAACGTATGAGCGACCAAATGGATTTGTTGTTGACAATTCTAATGTGGTTTCATATTGCCCTACACTTTCGGAAATATTTAATTGTCATATAAATGTGGAAATAGTTTCAAGTATTAAATCTGTTAAATATTTATGGGGCATTCTCTGTAAAACGGACCCACCCCTCTGCCCAGAAAGGGTTTAAAAATAAAAGACCATTCTTTTTGAAAAATTACAGATTGGAATATGTAGTTACTTTTGCCGTATGGCTTTTTTTAGTTAAAAATTTTTTTTAGACAATATAGCGCTATAAATAAATGAATGCTAACAAAAAAAAAATATAAATTGTTTCAGAATTTTCAAATTTGACTAGATTCGCTCAAAACTTGTTACTCGGGGGTTTTTGGGGTCGCTGATTACGAATCTGAAGTCAATTTTTAGAAATTCAAAATGGCGGATCCAAAATGGCGGACTAAAATTTCAATTTGATCAGATGCGCTTAAAACTTGTTACTCGGGGGTTTTTGGGGTCGCTTATTACGAATCTTAAGTTACTTTTTAAAAATTCAAAATGGCGGATCCAAAATGGCGGACAAATTTTTTAAAATTTGATTGGATTCGCTTTCGTTTTCAAATTTCGAACGTTGTCAATCATAAAAATGATTTTGACATTGAAGCCGAATGGCATTACTGTGCTACAGCACATGGAAAGAGTTGCTATGATGGTATTGGTGCAACATTTAAGAGGGAGGCGTATCGAGCTAGTCTTATGGCAAAACCTAAGGATGCTATTTTAAACCACGAGGCTCTTACAAAATGGGCAAAAAATCATTTTAAAGTAATAAAAATATTTTATTATAGTCAAGTAGAGCACGAAAAAATGAGACGAAAGCTTAACAAAAGGTTTCAATCGGCATTACCTGTTCCCGAGATACTAAAAAATCATTCGTTTCAAATTCTTACTGGAAATCGTATATTAATTAAGAGGTTTTCCAATGCGATTGATGGTATAACGACAAATGTACCATAAATACTTTTAAGTCAACTGTATTTTAATCACAGTTAAAAATTTTATAAATATTATGCAACATCTGATTGTTCAGATTGAAAAGAAAAATAACGTTTTTCAAAAACGTTTTCCCTGGATTTATTAATTAAAATATTTGTAAATAATTATACCCACAAAATAATAATCTTAATTTAAAAAAATACTCTTCTAATATCTCTAAAGCAAAAATATTCCACCTGAATTTAGAATATTTTTATTCATTGCAACGAATCTAATGAAATAAAATAATTTTGGCCGCTATATTAGATCCAGTCATCTTTAATTTTTAAAAAGTAACTTCAGATTCGTAATCAGCGACCCCAAAAACCCCCGAGTAACAAGTTTTAAGCGAATCCAATCAAATTTTAAAAAATTTGTCCGCCATTTTAAGTCCGCCATTTTGAATTTTTAAAAAGTAACTTCAGATTCGTAATCGGCGACCCCAAAAACCCCCGAGTAACAAGTTTTAAGCGAATCTGATCAAATTGAAATTTTAGTCCGCCATTTTGGATCCGCCATTTTGAATTTCTAAAAATTGACTTCAGATTCGTAATCAGCGACCCCAAAAACCTCCGAGTAACAAATTTTGAGCGAATCTAGTCAAATTTGAAAATTCTGAAACAATTTATATTTTTTTTGTTAGCATTTATTTATTTATAGCGCTACATTGTCTAATTAAAATTTGTAATTAAAAAAAGCCATACGGCAAAAGTAACTACATATTCCAATCTCTAATTTTTCAAAAAGAATTTTTTTTTATTTTTGAACCCTTTCTGGGCAGAGGGGGGGTCCGTTTTACAGAGAATGACCCTTATATAAATATATTTTCAAGGGTCATGATGTTGCATCCATTATTATTACAAATGCGAATTGGTGAGGTAACTGTTAATCACAATGATATTAATCATTATGAAGAAAATAGGTATGTATGTCCTGTTGAGGCTGTTTGGAGAATTTTAAGTAAACCTTTAAAGAAAAAGAGTAATAGTATAAATCGTTTACCCATACACTTACCAAATAAACAGAATGTTATTATTCGTGAAAGGAAAGATAATAACAATGTTTCTTTTGATTTACAGAAAAATACAAAATTGCTTGATTTTTTTAAACGTAATGAGCGTCAGTATTATTATACACAAATACCAGAACATTATACGTGGATAAAGAAATCTCTTGAATGGCAAAAAAGGATTCGTAAAGAAAAAGTATTGGGAAGAATGTATTCAGTTAATCCACGTCAATTGGAATTATTTCACCTTATATTATTGTTTCTTACAGTTAAAGGAGTAACTTCTTTGCAAAGGTTAAGAAAAGTTAATGGAGTTATTCATGAATCTTTTACATCTGCCTGTTTGGCATTAGGACTCATAGAAGATGATAGTGAGTGAATTAGGACAATGGAAGAAGCTAATTTATGAATGATGCCTCATTCACTTCGACAATTATTTGTAAGAATTCTAATTCATTGTCATCCTGTACATCCGGAAAAACTTTGGGAGAAATTTAAAGGTCAAATGTCAGAAGACTATTCAAAAATTGACAATATTAAAGCTGAAAAAACAGCTTATAGAAATATAAAATCAATGTTATTGAATAAAGGATATTGTTTAACTGATTATCAGGGTTTATTAGATATAGAT
This sequence comes from Leptopilina heterotoma, assembly GCF_015476425.1. Taxonomy (NCBI): domain Eukaryota; kingdom Metazoa; phylum Arthropoda; class Insecta; order Hymenoptera; family Figitidae; genus Leptopilina; species Leptopilina heterotoma. Next base: position 1,429,197 of record NW_025110845.1, read on the forward strand.
GAAAATTTCCCTGCGCAGATTGATGATATAAATATTTTTGAACATATAAAGATAGGAGAGCAGAATTATACTAAATTAAATGTTAAACAAAAAATATAGTTGATTATATACTTGAAGTAATAAAAGATTCTTCTTCTAATAGTTCTAAATGCTTATATATTATAATGGTTGCGGAGGATCTGGAAAAACTTTTTCATAAACTACCTTATGGCATTTATTAAAAAGTAAAGGAATAAATGTTTGCAACATGGCATTTACAAAAAAAAGCTGCCACACTGCTTCCTAATGGGAAAACTGTACATAAAGTCTTAGGCTTGCATGTTCCATTGTACAGTGATTTATCTTCAAATATTTAAGTTCAGTCAAAAGAAGGACAATTTTTAAAAAATATTGATGTTTTTATTTGGGATGAAGCACTAATAGCTCCAAAAATATGCCTTAGAAGTTATGGGTAAGTTATTAAGAGATATAATGAAATCAAATGAAGTTTTTGGTGGAAAAATTGTAATCCTAGGAGGAGATTTTCGACAAATTTTACCGATACAAGAACGAGGTGCTAGATCAGAAATAATAAATTTATCAATAAAAAATAGTAATTTATGGCAACATTTCACAAAATACACATTAACAGAAAATATGAGAGCTTTACTAGAGGAAACAAAATTTGTAGATTTCCTACTTAAATTGGCAATCGCAAATTAAATGATACAGATGATAACATCAAATTACCAGAACATATTATTCAACAAGGAAATATAGATATTGCTGAAGAAATGTATAGTCATTTAATACAACAAAAAAATTTAAGGATTTGTCAATGTGTGCAATTTTAGCACAAAGAAATGTTAACGTTGATGATATTAATAAGAGGGTGGTAAATCTCTTAGACAGTAAAGGTGAAAAAATGTATAAAAGTATTGATTCTACTGAAAATTGTGATAATGGAAAAATTTCTAAAGTTTTATTACCAGAATATTTAAATACTCTCTCTTCACCTTCTTTACCACCCCATGAATTACATTTAAGAATTAATTCTGTTTTCATATCAAGAATCATTTGAAGTTAATTTTTAAAACCAATCATTTAAGTCGTCCAATTTCTCCTGTTCTAGCAATAAAAAACTCACAATTACATGATAGTAGTCAAAAGAAAAAAAATCTTCATTAAAAAAAGTAGGGATAAAATTTAAAAACATTATTATGAGAGACAATAGTATATTGTGCACCTAGGGAGGAAAATAGTGATTTTCCCGAGGGTGAAGTTTGTAGTTCGAGACGTAGCGAGCGTACGAGCCGAAGGCGAGTGGGAGCGAAGTCAAGAACTGCAAACACACGAGGCGAAAATCATTTTCCTTCCGTGGTGCACATACTATTTTTTCTAACACACGTAAACGAAAGTACAAATATGCAATTATTTAACGGAATTTTTTGAAATAAATACTATTAATTTTATAATGTTAATTTATTATTAGATTATTAGAAACAAATATTCACAATACTGATTATATTGAGATTAGAATGTTTGACAATTAAAAATAATTAATAATAATATATACATTTAACCACAATTATAATAATTATTATTGTTGTAATATTTATTTAAAATCCATTATTAATTAAAAAAAAACAATATGATACATATTTAATCTTAAAAAATATATAGCTCTTTTTATATTTTGCATTTAAAAAAAAATTACAAATTATTATAGCAGCAGGAAGAAAATATTACTTTCTCTCCCCGTGACATCACAGCGGGGAGGGAATAGTATATTAAGCAACAAGGGTATAAAGGCAGCCATTTGTTTACGGTGATTTTTGTGACACGAGTGGAGGTCGAGGGTGCCGTAGGCGCCCCGAGACCGGAACGAGTGTCACAAAAATCATTGTAAAGAAATTGGCTGCCTTTATTCCCGTGTTACTTACGATATTTTTTATTCCTAATGCACAAAAGTGGCGATTTCAGATAGCAGACGACAGGGAGTAAAAGTCATTCACTTGTTCGACTTATATGAAAATGGCGGCCGTTTTCTCCCATGGGCAAAAATAACGCATGGGATCAGCTGTTATGTTTGCCTCTTGGGAGAAAATGGACGCCATTTTCATATGGTCGAACAAATGAGTGACTTTACTCCCTGTCGTCAGCTATCTAAAAGCGCCATTTTTGTGCATGTGGGATAAAAAGTATTACTTTCCCTCCCCGTTATGACGTCACGGGGAGGGAAAGTAACATTCTCTCCCTGCCTCCGGGAAAGAAGTACTTTCCACCCTCTTTAAAGGTGAGAAATGATGTACTTTTGGTGCGTGTGTTAGAAAAAAAATTTTAAATTCTCTGTGAACTAAATATTTAAATTTATTTATTTCTAAAACGGATTACTTTAATTAAATTTAATACTTTATTTTAATTATTAGAGTTTAACAGGATATAACTATTTTTCAAATTATTAACCAAAATATATTTAATTTAATCAATTTTTTGTTATTATAAAGTTTCTTATAACTAACTAATTGTTATATTATTCAATGTAAGTATTTATGATTAATAATAAGTAATAGATTTGTTAATTTTTATTGTATTAAATTATAAAATTATTATTTTTTTGAAGTAATATTACTCTTAATTAATTTTATGATAAGTATAACAAATTAATTGAAAAATGGATTAATTAAAGTCTATTAAAATTTTATTTCATTTAAGGGGAGACCCCACCTTAATTTTGACCCCTTTAAAATATAAAATATAAAGTATACTATAAAAGCTTCAGACTATGATTTTTATGGAATCTACCACGAAAATGAGCTAAATGTCAATTTTAACAATGTTTTTTAAATAATAGCATCAAATTACGTAAATATACACAATTCGGAAAAAATTAAAGATTTAAGGCTTTCGAAATTTCGGCAAAATTTAAAGATTTGAATATTAAAAATCGATCTTCTCTTACAGTTTTTAATATTTTTTAACGAAAATTTTTTTCCATGCATATTTTATTATTCTAAACAACTTCTCGCATGGATTTGCAATAATATGCAATAGATCAGAAGAACAAAATTCTAACCTCTTCAAAAATTAAAATTAAATATTTTTGACCATCTTATATGTTTTTAGGTTAAAAATGATGCAAGAAAAAAAATATTACCTCGTTTAATAAATTTATTTTAAAGGGGTCAAAATTAAAGTGGGGTCTCCCCTTAAAACATTGATAAATTTGAATTTACTACTGAATTAAAATGTATAGTTTATAATTATAAATTATAGATAACTTTAATGATGATTATTTAAATTACGACTACAAATCATTTTTGGATTTGAGTGTTTCTGACATATATATAACTAGAAGTTCGTTTTGTTGAACAATTCAAAATGACAGTTTGGTTGTCAAGTTGACTGCAAAACATAAATTTCGTTCGTTTAACGGTTCGTTTGGTCCAAATGAATCACTTGTGATTTGTCCAACTTTTGTATATGTCCCACAAAAATTACATTTTTTTCATAGGCTTATTTGTATCAAATTTTTTATAGAATTGATATTTTTACAAGACTTTATCTACATACATTCCTTTAAAAAATGCAAGTATAATGTATACAAATTTTAAAGTTACTTTTACAATTGAAAAATAATTTTTGTATATAAAATATATACTAGGTATAATTACAGTAGTGTTACAGTAATGTCACCGTAATAATACGAAAAAGATTACCAAATTCCATTCAAGAAGAATTGTTTTTATCTTTCTTTGAGATAATACTTTCGCATTACTGCAATATTACAGTAATATTACCATGTAATGTAACTATGCAATAACTTAAAATATCACATTGGTGTGAACATAGTTTAGTTTAGGTTATTTACGGTATGATACACCTTTTTTCAATTTGATGTTACATTTGGTATATTAATAACATTACATGGAACATTGCGGTCACATTACTGTAATGTCATGTGTTACTTAGGTGATATTTAAAAATACCCTGCATATTTTCTAAGGATGTTCCCCATTTCTATACAATTAGGGTATCCCTAGGATATTTGTAGGACGTCCATAAATAACATTATTACAGCTAATTGATATCTTAATTTCCAAAGACTAATGAATAATCTCAAGATGTCTATAGGAGATATCTAAGATATCCTACCATATCAGTAGGATATTAGAATTCTGTGCTCTACTGGATATTCGAAATATTTTATTTAAACATTTTCAAGATATTAAAGCATATGAAAATTATTTAAATGTATTGTGGGATTCGTGTGATATTTTTAAATGATTTACATATTAAAAAACTTAAAATGCTGATTTAAAGTGGTTTTGTTGAAATGAATTGGCGCGCGTAGCGCGCAGAAGTTGTTCTAGTCTTCTTAAAATCTTCCCAGCTGGGGAGATTTACGGAATTTTCCATCTACAAGGGAATGTATTTTTTATAGTTTTTCATATGAAAACTAAAATCTTATATTTGCATTGATGACCGTTTCTTCTCATTTAACAATTTTTTTTATTGGTAAAACATTTTCGGAAAAGATTAATTTTTTTAATAAGCAATAGAATTATACTATTAATTTTAAATTAGTGCGCTTTATCTCGATAAATCAAACGACTTTGATTTATCATCTTTTTGTCATCGTTGTTCGTTTCTTTGTTTACACTTTTTTGCATTGCGTTTATCAAAAGGTGGATAAAAAATAAATCTGTAGAGAATGGAATCTTCTAAAAGAACTAAGACAAAGTATCCGTCTAAGCCAGCAAAATCTATTTATTTTAAAATTTTTAATTTTTATATACGCAGTAGTGGTTAAATGACTAACTTGTCATTTTACAAAATCATACAAATTTTTCACAGCAAATGTGTTTTTAGACTGAGTTTCTCGAAACTTAACCTTCTTTCTGTGTAAAATTGTGATTTGGTCAAATGACAAGTTAGGCCTACCGTTTTCACTCTGTATATAAAAATTTTAAAAAAATAGATCCCATCGTTTGCTCACGATCGGACAAGGTTAAAAATTCTTAATTTAGTGCTAGTTTCTTACAAAAATTTTTGAAAAAAATTAATTGATACATACATTGTTATTGTATTTTTATTAAAAACTACGCGTGAAAACAAAACTTTTCAATATAAGAACGTCCAATTTGATTAATTTTTGACCGAGTTATAAGCATTTAAACAGAAATTTACGTAAAAAACGTCATAATCACTACAGAAATTATTTTTCAAATTAAATATAGATAACTGCATTACTATTGGTAAACAAATGTTTGGCAATAATAGAAACGTGCGTTCAATTTCTAACCTCAAAATAAGCACTTCGTGAATATCGAAACTTACCTTCAAACGCATTAGCGCCATTTTGAAAAAAACAGTGTACACTTGTGTTTATCAATGCCTTCCTCGGACGAACGTGTTGCACTCATATGTTTCTATGAGTGCAACACGTTCATCCGACAAAGGCATCGATGAACACAAGTGTACTGCGCAGTGTTCTGTGACTTTAACTACTATAGGCTCAAAACGTATAGGCCCCTGTATTTGAAAGCTCATAACTCAGGTAAAAAAATTAACACGTTAATCGGACAACTTGGATTTAGAAGAGACACTATTTCTACGTTAGTATACGAAAATGCAAGAAATAAAAAATTTTTTTGCGTTATTTACGGATTTTCGAAAGTGAAAAATACATGGTTTTTTGAAGCATTTTGACAGGGGCCTACTTTAAAAGCTTGTAGGTTAATCAATAAGTGTCGCATTGTTATGATGAATTTTTTCTATGAAGTTTAAACCCTACTTAAACAATATATATAAAAAATTTTGAATTATTGCATTAACTTTTTGTTATTATTTGAAACAAAGATAAAAAATCATCGCCTTTGCAAATAATGATACAGGTTTAAGACAAACTGTAAATTACGTACAATATGGTATTGAAAATAATGCAATAAAAATAAATTGTTAAACAAAAATTTTTAATGAATTATTTAGAAAAAAGTTTTCAGTTTTTTGCTTTATTACCCCATTAAAGCAAGGTGCATGCAGTCTTGCCGACACCTTTAGTGCAGATCACCCGACGAAGGTTTTAAAGTTGTAAGTAACTCGCTATAATAGGAAAATCTTTTAAAAAAAGGTACAGTAGTGGACCGTTTGGGACCGCTGCTATTGAATTTCCTGCGGCTGACAAAAGGGTTCATGACCGCCTGCACCTTGCTTTAATGGGGTAATAAAGCAAAAAACTAAAATTTTTTTCTAAATAATTCATTAAAAAAAATTTTAAACAATTTATTTTTATTGCATTATTTTTAATACCATATTGTACGTAATTTACAGTTTGTCTCAAACCTGTATCATTATTTGCAAAGGCGATGATTTTTTATCTTTGTTTCAAATAATAACAAAAAGTTAATGCAATAATTCAAAATTTTTTATATATATTGTTTAAGTAGGGTTTAAACTTCATAGAAAAAATTCAGCATAACAATGCGACACTTATTGATTAACCTACAAGCTTTTAAAGTAGGCCCCTGTCAAAATGCTTCAAAAAACCATGTATTTTCCACTTTCGAAAATCCGTAAATAACGCAAAAAAATTTTTTATTTTTTGCATTTCCGTATACTAACGTAGAAATAGTGTCTCTTCTAAATCCAAGTTGTCTGATTAACGTATTAATTTTTTTACCTGAGTTATGAGCTTTCAAACACAGGGGCCTATACTTTTTGAGACGATAGTAAGCATTCAGTGTCTTCGACAACACTGTTTAGTAAAATCGACAAAACAAAACTAAATGATGTTTTTTAAATGTAACAGAATATTAAGTTATTATTACCACATACTGACTTACTAAACGTGTAAAGTAGAATTAACTACAACTTTTTTCTCCGTGTTCTTTTTGCAGTGTATCTATTTTATATATGTGGGCACAAGATATCTCATGTGTTTCAAATATGGCGACAAAACGTCTCAAAATAAGACATCACCTGTTTTTGCAGTGAATTGTCTTTCTAACGAGCCCTTATTGATCAAAATCGGTGGAAAATTGCGGTTACATAAGTCTTCAAAAAAAATTTTTTTTTAATGAAATTGTTTTTAATTTTAACTTTTCGCAGAAGCATAAGAGATTGACAAAATTATCACATTCTCACAGAATAAAAAAATTTTAATTTTACTTCTAATTCATTTGTAAGAGAAATCTTGTTTTTATTCTTGTGATTACAATTTTTAAATGAATATTGCAGAAGTTTGCAAGGAAATTTGATTCTTTACTACCGACAGAACTGCATTATCCTGACTATATAGGTAAGTAGATTGATTTCGATTTACAATTTCGTCACCAGAACAAAAAAACCAAATGATCTTAATATCAAGAAATATGATTTTTGTTTTCATAATTACAGATGAAAACTGAGAATCGTGAAAATTTTATTATCTATTATTAAATTACTCAATACTAACAAAACTACATTTTCCTCTTTTTAAAAATGCAAGTACTTTAGAATTAGACTTTTTGACACCAGTACTGTAATTTCCATTTATAAAAATATAAATTGCTTTAGATTTTGCCTTTTCTTAGTAGGGGAGACCGCCCCTATTGAAAATCCGCATATGGGAAACCACATGGGATCCTATGTCAAAAACCATGTAAAACCCTACTTCCATGAAGGAAACCACGTGGTTTACCATATGGTTTCCCATGTCAAAACATATGGGAAATTGAGACAAGATTTTAGATAGGAATAATCATAGGAGATTTGAACAGTTTGTCTATGCATAAAACCATATGAATTGCCACATGAAATCCTGCATGTTTTTCCCAGTCGAATCCTAAACCTAATCCCATGTGAAAAACAGTAATCTAATCTAATCTAATCTAACAACCGAGATCGAGCTGGATTTTCCCCAAGAGGGGAAAGTAAGCACCTAGGTTATAAAACCCATTGTACCAGACTCCAGCTCGCTCGTTTATAGCAACCCTTAGAGTCCTGTTCTTCTCCAGAAGTCCAGTATCTCTTCTATCGATAGGTTGCTCACCTGCTTAGGGTCAATAATTGCTTAACCCCAGCTAGATAGCCTGATCCTAGCTAATGCTAGACATTCTGATAAAATGTGAGTCGAAGTTTCGTTACTCTCCCCACACAGTCTGCACATAGGTGAAACTTGTCTGCCTATTTTATGCTGATGGTAATTCAATAGTCCATGACCCGTAAGTAGACGAACTACGGTTCTAACTTTGATCTTATCAAGTTTTAAGAGATCGCTCGCTCGCTTCTTGTTGAGTGCTAGCCCCATCAGAGTTTTCGATTGCCTTCCCACCCCAACGTTCGCCCAATACTTCTCATGTTCCTTTTGACCCCATCTTTCTATGGGTCCCTTAACCAAGCACGGCATTATTGCCACTGCTGGTTCAGGACCTATAAATTCCGTCTCGGAACCGATTTTCGCCAAGACGTCTACTCTTTCATTACCCTTGATTCCCGAGTGACCCGGTACCAAAATCAATGAAAGTTTATTTGCACAACCCAACTCATCTAGTACGCTGCGGCATTACCAGACGAGTTTTGATTCTATTGTGAGATTTTTCAAAGCCCCTAAGGCCGCCTGACTATCTACACAAATTCCAATCCTCTTGCCCTTTGATCCATTTCAAATGGATATTTGGGCGCAAGTTAAAATCGCACAGACCTCTGTCTGCCAGACCGTGGCATATTGTCCTAGTGACTCAGCCACTTTAATGCAGCCAGTTTTTCGATAAATTCCGAGGCCTGCACCGCAGTCCATCTTGGAGCCGTCTGTATACCAGACTTCGTCGCCAAGTGGAAAATCTTTCTTCCAGTCCATTCTGGAAGGTGTAATGATCTTAAAGCGGGGTTTAAATTTCACCCTCTTGATCATTCTATCTTGCACCATACTTAATTCTGATATTGATGGAATTAAGCGTGGAAGCTTGGTGTGTATACCACCAACCTTTCACCTTCCCTGCGCGGTTAACCTGCTCATAGTAAAAGCCGCCTTTTTCACCGCGGCAATATGCAGAGGTACTTCGGCTAGCATGAATCCCAACGCAGCTGTTGGCGTGGTTCTCATAGCTCCCGTAAAACCCCTAAAAATCATTGCTTGCAGTTGGTCCAGTTTTTCTTTAACCGTTATCAGTTGAATCCTAGACCACCAAACAACCATTGCGTGAAGAAACCTGGGTTTTAGGATCATCTGATAGGGCCAGTTGACCATATTAGGCCTTAGTTTTCACGATGACCCTATCGCCCTTCTACACGCCCAAAAAGCAGTACAGAACCTTCTATACTGATATTCAAAATGTTCCTTCCAAATCAACTTTTTATCCAGGATTACTCCCAGATACTTAGCCGATTCAGAAAAAGAAATTTCTTTTCCATAAAATATCGGTTTCTTTAAGCTCGGTACCTTATATTTTCTTGTGAAAACTACTATATTCGTTTTCTCTGGGTTTACAGAAAGTCCAGTCAGATTGCACCAATTCTTGACAATCTTATGTGCACGTTCCGTAAGTTCTAAGAGGGTCTCAATTGAGTGCCCTCTTATAATTATAAGGAAATCATCCGCATAACTTTGCGTATAATATCCCTGGCTATTGAGGTTTCTAATTAACTCATCTGCCACTAAGGGGCCGTCCATAAATTACGTAAGACATTTAGGGGGGAGGGGGGTCAGCAAGATCTTACGCACAATAGGAAAAATGGCGCTAATGTATGTAAAATATCTTACGAGGGGGGAGGGGGGGTCAAATTTACCCAAAAAATGTCTTACGTAATTTATGGACAGCCCCTAAGCACCACAATAAAGGAGAGAGGACTCCTGCTTGTGGGCACCCTTTTGCGACAAGGCCTGTTACCTTAGCCTCACCATACTCCGCTTCAAGGGCCCTTTTGCGAAGCATGCTGTCGATCCACTTAACTAGCGGCTCGGGCACACCTTACATTCTGGCTGCCCCACAGGTAGCTTTGCTAGAGGTGTTAGGGAAGGCACCTTCGATATCAAGAAAGGTACCAACCACATAGCCACCACTGCTGATTTGTCCCTCTATTCTACCTACTGCTGAATGGAGGGCTGTTTCTACTGAGAAGCCTGCTCTATATGCATGCTGTCCCTGATGTAGGGGATGATCTCTAAGACATTCCTGCCTAATAAAATTATCCATCAGTTTCTCTAACGTCTTTAATATAAAAGAAGTTAAGCTCATTGGCCTAAAGTCCTTCACCGCAGTATACCCTGACCGACCGGCCTTCGGAATAAACACAACCCTTGTCTTTTTCTAAGACTCCGGTGTGTAACCAAGAGCTATACACGCTCTCATAATTTTACACAGGGGTACTCTAATACACTCCAATCCCTTTTGCAAAAGAACCGGATATATACCGTCCCCCTTGAAGCCTTAAATGGTTTGAAAGTGCTTATTGCCCAATCAATCCCTTCCGGAGTTACGACCGTGGCTGCTAGTTTCCAGTGTTCCCGATATCCTCGGTTCTGACCTGGTCCTATGCCATGGCTGTTCTCCGAACCTTCTCTAAAGTCCGGGAAGTTTACCTCCATCAGGTGCTTTATACACTCTCTTTTATCCTGTGGATACTGCCCATTAGGCAGCTTAATAGTAGTTAATTTTGCCATTGGGTCTCGAGCTAGTACTTTATGAAGTCTTGATGTTTCTGGTACCCTCTCGATTCCTTTGCAAAAATTTCTCCAGCTGACAATCCTTGCCCTTTCTACTTCTTTCTTGTAAGAATCGCGAGCGGTATTATATTCATCCCATGCTCGCTGATGCCTACGTTTCTTGGCTTTATTGAAAAGCTTTCTTACTGTTTTTCTATGTTTCTCCAAACGGGGAGTCTACCATTTACTACCCCCATTGAAGCCCATTTTCTTAACTACAGAGTTCCTTTCAAAGGAGCAGATACTAGAATCTCGCAGGTATTCCGCTGCAAGTTACAATTCCTCCCGCGTTCCATACGAAGTGGGGAAGCATGCAATGGAGGTCTTGAGGTCTTCAATATATGAAGCTCAGTCAGTACTCCTAGGATTACGTCCCCACTCCTGTTCCCGATCCTTCGATTCCAATCTAAACGTAATAAGCCTGTGGTCCGAGAGGGAATCTACATCAGACACCCTCCAGTCCCTCACGCCATCACAAAAAGACTTGGAACAGATAGTAATATCCAACATCTCTTTTCTGTTAACAGTAACGAAAGTCGGCTCATTACCCTGATTTAAAATATCTAAATCTATATCTATCAGAAAATCTAAAAGTCTTCTGCCTCTGTCGTTAATGTCAGTGCTGCCTCATACGACATGGTGCGCATTGGCATCACAACCTATTATCAAAGGGAGACCTTGCCGTTGACAGTAATCTACAAACTTCTCCATCTCTGTAGGTGGTGCGGGGTCATCCCCCGATCCAGGAAAATATGCGGAAGCTACTACAACCTCCCTTTTATTTCCGTTCTTTTCTAAGTACTTAGCCTTAACAACAACTAAGCCCCTGGTAGTTAATTCCAATAAAGAGAAAGCATCTAGACCTTTATAGATCAGGCAGGCCCTTGGAACTGGTTCCTGTGGTGAACTAACTAGCACCCCACAGCCACTTAGACCTCTAATCTTACCCTTGTAAACCCAAGGTTCTTGAATAAAGGCTATAGCTGCCTGCATCCTTGCAAAGTTCCTGGCTAGAATCGCCGAAGCGCCTTTACAATGATGCAAGTTAATCTGCATACAGTGGATCCCGGAAGCAGACATATTTAAGACTGACTCACGGTCAATCCTTAAAGAGCCTCTATTTAAGGAAAAGGCTAAATTACATCTGAAAGTTCGCCTGGTATCTCAGAGTCTCGTTCAAGATACCTCCTTTCAAGCCCCACCCCGGGGACGGGTCGTCGAGAAGACGGGCCCTTCCTGTAACACAACCGTTCCCGAGCTTTACGGTTTACGGTTAATTGTGCCCAGCGATGGTCGTCGCCCGTCTAACCCCCTCCCCACGGAAGAACCCGACGGATTTGTTAACCCTAGTATCATTCATCCATGGACACGAGTTTATCACGGATTGGGTGGCAGAGACTCGCGCCTTAATCGCTATGGCACAGCCAACGTAGTTATGGAAGGGTTTCTCCTTGGTCAGACTTTCACCAGTAGGAAGTCTTCGGAATGGACCCGCGGTTATGCCTCTGTCCATCCCGTCTCTCTCGATATCCCCCTAAATCTAAATCCCCGTGCCCTGAGACACTGCCCAGCGAAACACAAAAGATTCGGTTTCTGTAGCGGCCGACTCATTTTGAAGGGTTCGCCCACTCAGTCCCCACGAGAGATATCAAGAAGTAGCCTCCCACTGGGTAAAAGCTCCTCGTGCGCCTCCCACCAACGGTAAGGTCTTGAAACCCCTAGGGAGGGTGAAAAACAGTATCATTTATTTATAATTATTTTCCCAAGCCAATCCCCAAGTGAAATCGTTTTTCCTTTATTTTTAAATTTTCCCATGTCAAATCCTAAACCAAATCCCATGTGAAAAACATTATCCGCATTATTGAATATCCCTACATTCGAATCCACTTGGAATTTTACAAGGGATTTCACATAGGATTTTATATGGGAATTGACATAGGATTTCAAGCAAGATTTCACCTAGGATTTAATATGAGATATCACATAGTATTTTATTAAAGATCCAATAAAGAAATTTTCAAAGGATTAAAAATTATTTAATAAAAAATTAAATAGTAAATAGTATTAGTGTTACAAGTCATCAAAAAATTTTAAAAAATCGATAATTTGAAACACGTCCTCTTTGCTACAGGTTCTCAGCTCTTATATACTTCCAGAATCATCTCAACAGCAAGAGAAGTCACTTTCGCTACCTAGCGGTGAAAGTATAGGAGCGACAGTAATCTTGTACTAAATTTTTTTAAAGCGACGAAGTGAAGACGTTTTAATTAATGCATACAATTTTGAGCTCTTGAATTTAATGGAATCTAACATGGACATTCAATTTGTGCTGGATCCATTTTTATGCGTCATATATGTTACGTCCGTAACTTACTATTATTCTTGATTCGACTATGTATTTTGTTAATGATATTCTTTATTTACCTATGTATATTCTTATTAATATTCTTGATTTACTTATGTAATTTTCATAATATTTACATGTGTATGTGCATGTCATATATCATTGCATTATATTCAGTACATTTTCTATTAATATGGTATTTGTTATGTAATCACAACAAATTTATAAGCTATAACAAATCCAAGAAAGAGAAGTTAAATTTCAAATAATGTAAAGGGAATAACTTGACAAGGGAATAATTTGACAACCTTCTACAAACTAGACCACACATGAGGAAAGAAGAATGTACTCTGAAAGAGTGATAAAAGACACATACCAGAGCCAAGTCCAGCAAGATCTATCCAAATACATGGCGAATAAAAAAACCCTATTGATATTGGTCCAGTGATGTATCGCTGCACCTACCTGCACGTGTAGTATTTCAGCACGTGTAATATTCGTGAATCACCTTGCATTAGAAATTTGTTATAAAAAAGGGTAGCTTCTTTGATAGAGCAGAGAGAATTTTTCTGAAGATCAACCATAACACATCGAAGTCAACTTAAGTGCAATCTCAGTATACAGTTTAGAAGTTAACTAAACTACATCCCCAAGTATATTTTTGAGACTAATTTGGGTACAACAATTAGTAAATTTACTTATTTTACTACGAGCAATAAAAGATAACTTAAGAAGAATTAATTTGGTTTCAAGTTTTAAAATCCAATATTGAAACAGTATTTCTAATTTCTAAACATCGAAATTTGCTTTGGAGGCGACAGTCTGGAAGAAGAGTAAAATCCCTAAGAATACAATACACTAAATCCCATTAGTGTAAACATAAGGCTAATATACAACCACTGAGGACACCAACCACAAGCTCCTTTGTGTCTACTTCTCATAACCACTTTAGATCGGAGATCGAGATAATAATCACCAGTTTTCAATATCTGCAATAATCGTCATTCAAAAAGTAAGATTTTAATTTATACTCATTGTATTTTTGTACTATTGTCAATTCTTTTCTTTCTTGGTTGGATTTAAATAAATATTCTCTCACAACATTTAGTAGGTTCATTGACTTATTCTCGTCCCAAATTAGATTCAATTTCTGAAATTAATTTAAAACGAGGAATGTTAGGTATATTTAAAAAGGTTTCATTTTTGACGTAACATATATGATAAATTATGTAACAAAAATTGATGCAGGACTTTTAAAATTATTACGTGAAGCAGCAACGGATGTTAAAAATGGTAATCTTGATTTAAAACAACAATTGAGAAAATTCGCAAACATATTTATTAACGGCCATGTGTTATCAAGTCAAGAAGCTTCGAATCATGTTCTTTTACTTCCATTATCAAAAAGTAGTAGGTCTGAAACTTATATAAACACTGTACCTATCGACCAACGAGTGAGAATGTTAAAAAGAAAAAAGGATTTAGAGAATTTAGAAGATGATTCTACAGATGTATACTATTCAAATATATTCGAGAATTATTTTAAAAGATGTGAAGAATTAAAAAATGTATAATTGGCTGAATATGCAACATCTGTGATAAATCCCAAAAATTTTGATAATGAATTAAGTGATAATGATTTTTTTTAACAAGATAATGTTAAGAAAAGAAAAAAATGTAAAATTTTAAAGGTACAAAAGATATAAATTAAGTTAAGATAAAAATAATTACTTTCGCGAACAGCTTCTTTTATTTCTACCTTGGAAAAATGAAAAATTGGAAGTAGAAGATGTAAATGTAGAACAGGTTTATGATAAAAGTCTTACATTAATTCAAACCAATCGTCAAAAATTTCAAAGATGACATTTCTTAACACTACAGCGTAAAAGCGGTCGCGTCTAACTCTTTGATCTTGTCTTGATTCCTCTGACTAAACTAATTCTTGGTGGAATCTCTCATCTACTTTTTTTGCAGCTGCGTGCTTCTCCTTAATCTCCTGTTTGAGCGTTGTTATGCATTTCAGTCCGTCCTTAATCGTTATATTGTTGTTCCTCTGGACATCACAGGACTTCAGCATCTTACTGGCCTCTTTCTCCATTCTTTGAATACAAGCCGCTTTTTCCTCCCGCAGCCTTATAGCTTGGTCTCGATCTTCATTGCAGCAAGCAATGTCATTAGCCAAAGCATTACTAAAGACAGAAGTGCAGCTGGCTTGACTTGTAACGCTGCTCGTACTTCCTCGTATATCTACTCTTTTCAAAACGATTCTTGGCACCATCAAAGCGTTGTTGTTCTTCTGCATCCTTAGGCCACTGGTCACCGTCCCCACGCCAAGGACTTGACGATCGGAACCAGTGAGGAATTTAGCCAAAGCATTACCCCGCAGGTACTCTTCCATGTTCTTACAATCGCTCATACTTGATGTTTGTCCCATATCGAGGAACGAGCGAGCCTAAACAGGGTACTACCATCTGACCAAGATGAACCCTGAACCGCCTCCATTAGTTACATAGACGTTATAGCATTGCCAAAGCATTGATGCGACGTCTATGATATCCCAGGGCAAGTGAACATGTTCGTTTGAACGTGGAGGTCTATGTGTCTCTCCAAGATAGCAGGAAGTTTTCGCAGAGAGAATGCATCCTAGGATCTCTTCGCAAAGTTTACCCTCTGCAAGGTTAATGTTATCCTCCCGGATCATATTATTAATAATTCTTGTACAAATATAGAACTTTTTTCAAAAAGTATTTGTAAAAAAATTGAAAAATCAATAACTTTTTTCAATTTTAAAGTTTTGAAGTTGAAAATTGTTGATATTAATCAAGAAATCTCATTCATCGGTGATAAAATATCAAATTTAAAATCTCAAATTATTAATTTATCATCACAAGAAAATTATGCAGAAATTTTTTTAAATATTTAACCTTCTTTTAAAAATATATAAAATTAACAGGTTGTAAAGCAATTAAAAAATCTGATAATTTAAAAAGTAAACAAACTACTCAATCAACAACAAATACAACTAAATGGTTAGTTAATTTAACAAATACTACTCTTCCTAATAATGTTAAAGATATTCTGAGATTAGGAAGAAAGCTTAGCATACCTTATAATAAAAAGGGAATTCCAGTTACAGAATTGATCTCGGGCTTAGAATATGCTTTTCTAAAATCACCTTTATCGTCTAATATAAAAAATATGATAATAAATAAATTTGCTTATAATATACAAAAATCTTTGTCTAACATCAAAACATCTAAAAATTTAAGTTTTCAAATAATATATAAAATAAACGAAACTAAAAAACTCTTAAGTGGAAATCTACATCTAATAGTTTCAAGTGCAGATAAGAGGAACACAACAGTTATTATAAGTAAAACTGACTACAATAATACAATAAATGACTTATTAAAAGATTCATCAATATATCAAATTTTGAAATCAGATCGGACAAAAAATATACAGTTGGCCTTAACAACGATATTAAAACAATATATATGACCTGGTCTATGAAAAGGAACACTACGTGTCAAAAAATCATTTTTTACTTTTTTGTTGATTCGGATAGGGTTTGAAACGCTCTTTAAGGTGATGAAAACCAAAAAGTCATAAAATTATTAGAAGTTTTTTAAAAAAATTTTAAAATCAAAAGAAACAAGAGTAAAAATTCGAAAAAACTGATTTTTTGTTATTATACAAATTAAAATAACGAAAACGATAATTTTTTATTATTTAGAAAAGTTGACAGTTTCTTTGACAACTGTCAACAATTAAAATTCAAATTTGATATCATATTCTTAATCAGCGACCTCAAAAACCTTATTACTGTCTTTTTTACAAAAAACGATTACTTTTTAGAGAAGTTGACAGCTGTCAACTGTCAAATTGTCAATTTAACATCATATTCGTAATCAGCGGCCTCGCAAACACTTACAAACATGTGTCACTTATTTATACTTATTGTTGCTAGTTAAAAAACTTAGATTATTTTTTCTATGTTTAGGGAGTTTGTTATTAATTTATATAATCAATTATTAAAAAAAATTGCATTACTTGTATGTTTTTTATTTTGATACTGTGATCCACGGTGAAGAAAATAGGCCTGACTTGTTTAAAAAATATTAATATTTAAAAAAGTTACAAGGGTTTTTCTAAGTTAAACTTTAACTGCTGTTTTCTCCAAAACTTGTTTTCGCACGTAAGGACCTTTTCATTGTCCAGGTCACATATGCTAACGAAATATTTAAATACAATAATTTTAATTGTACAAATGGACAAGCACCTTAATTTTATGGATTACCAAAAATCCATTAAGTTGGCATTCCATTACGTCCAATGACAGCTTTTTATAGTAACCCAATTTATAATATACTAGCTTTCGTACCCGTCTTCGACGGGTTTTAGTTTCTAATAATGCATTTAACAGTGTGTCTACCAACCTAGAAAACCGGGAAATTCGATTATTATTTTTTCCCGCGGGAAAAAATAATAATTAATTACCATTAACTATTTAATTAAGGAAATATTACTTTTTGAATCAATGACCAAATTTTTATTATCAAATTAGTTATTTTTAACTAATTCAAATCCAGAAAACAATATTTCTCAATTTGTACTACTTTAATTAATATATAATGTATTAAAATCAATCCAAAATATCCTCCAATTTTTTGAGTTATTGTAAAGTCTAATTCGAACTAATTGTATAGCAAGTAGATCCAGTTTTTTTCGGTAACATTAAATTCCTTAATATTTTCCGTCTTTCCTGGTTAGTAGACACCCTGTTAAATGTATTAGTGAAAAAAACCCGTCGAATAAACCAGGAAAAATTTGGACAAAGCCAGAAATTGTTTTAAACCAAAATAGATACCGTGTTTAACTTTTGTCTTTACATTGCTCAAAATAACTCTAAAAATTAAATCAGAGAGCCCACAAATACTATTGAATTAAGCTTCATAGCAATTGGTATAAATTCTAATTTTTTCGATTTTTTGATATGGCGGTTTTCACGTCAAATGTCCATCCAAAAAAAGTGTTGATGAATCAATCCCCAAATTTTTTTATGAGTTGTCCTATAAGTAAGTAATATATCAGCCAAATATATTTGAATTTTATAAAAAATTATGAGAAGTGGAGGGGGTAGAAGTTTTGAGTTTTGATGTGACACGCACTACTTCGTTTATTTATTGTATTTAAACGAGACAATGAAAAATAATTTTCGAATATGGTATCTTTAGGTTTTTTCATAAGCTTTCGATTGCCGTAGTCCATTTTAGAAAATTTTTTGATTTTGACCAAAATTTTTAAAAATTAAGGATAAAATTTAATTTTTCTCATTTTCGGGCTCGTTTTTCTTTTTTTATTTTATTTTTATTGGAAAGCTGAGGTTTTTCCCAAAAAACTGTTAATTTTCAGAAAACCGATTGTTTTTGATTTCGAGAAATTAAATATTGAATACAGCGCGTCACGTTAGCGCGCGGATGCTCCGCGCTGCGCCGCTGTACTGTACGGTACATAACGAACTTGATGGATATGTAAAGATTATAAAAGTTATAAAAGGTTGTTTGAAGTTCTCTCTGCATTTTACAGGGTTGAGAGTTCCATTAAAATAGTATAATGCCTGCATTATTATTCTTTTTTTAAATTTTTTTTATTTTGAATTTTTTTGTATCCCTGCTTTGCAATATTTATTATTTAAGTTTTCTACTTTTTGTTTTTATTTGGCGTAGGAAAATCATAATCTGAATTACTGCCTGTTTCTAATTTTTCACAAGAAGGGTAAGAATTCCTGAAGTGAGCCCCTATTTTTCATTGGGTCGGTGAATTTTTTTCATTCTTATATGTTTCGATAGCGTATGATGGTATAATAAAAACCTGTAAATAGTTTTCTGAAATTTGACTATTTGTCAAAGTTATTCAAGGTTTACCTGAGGAATTGTACTTTAGATAAATAATGAAAATTTTAATTAAAAAATATAATTTGTTTAAATAAATTAACTTGTTAATTTTAGGGGTTAAAAAAATTTGTTCTCCATCTTTTTTTGGATTTTTTTTAATAATCAAATAGACAATATTTTTAAGATTTTATTTGCACAATAAAAAAGTAGGATTGTTTATCATTTTAGAAAATATAATATTTTTAGTTACAATAATTTTTGAAAAGTTAAAGAGATTTGAAGCAAAACAAATGAATTCGTGTTGATTTCATGCTTATACGTATATATGTATGATTGATAATATGTAATTTTTTTGGTTAAAGTTGTCCATTGTAGTTTATTCATTTGTTTTACCTTTTATAACTTTTATAATCTTTACACATCCATCGCCAGTAATCTGAAGTTCGTTATGCACCGTAGAGCACAGCGGCGCAGCGCAAAGCGTCCGCGCGCTAACGTGACGCGCTGTATTCAATATTTAATTTCTCGAAAACAAACAAAATCAATTTTCTGAAAATTAACAGTTTTTTGGAAAAAACCTCAGCTTTCCAATAAAAATAAAATAAAAAAAGAAAAACGATCCCGAAGATGTGAAAAATTAAATTTTATCCTTAATTTTTAAAAATTTTGGTCAAAATCAAAAAATTTTCTAAAATGGACTACGGCAATCGAAAGCTTATGAAAAAACCTAAAGATACCATATTCAAAAATTATTTTTCATGGTCTCGTTTAAATACAATAAATAAACGAAGTAGTGCGTGTCACATCAAAACTCAAAACTTCTACCCCCTCCACTTCTCATAATTTTTTATAAAATTCAAAAATATTTGGCTGATAAATTACTTACTTCTAGGACAACTCATAAAAAAATTTGGAGATTGATTCATCAACACTTTTTTTGGATGGACATTTGACGTGAAAACCGCCATATTTAAAACATTTTTGTACTTACATCTTAGTTATAAAGTAGTATTTTTTCAAAATAATGCTAAAATGTTAATAAATAACATGTAATACTCAACTATAGAAAGTTTAGAAACAATCCATAAAAAAATTAAAATTTAGAAATTTTTAATTTTTTTAATTTTTCGAAAAAATTGAATACCTCTCGTTCTAATTAATAATTTTTAAATCTGTAAATTTATAAACTTTCCTTGGATAAATACTTAAGGTTCGGCAAAAATTTCATTCTCATCGGTCCAGGCCGTTTTGTGTGGTTGGTACACAAAGCTTTTGTGACATATATACATACATACTTCTTTACATTTCTTGATGTTTAAAACAACTGTTTTTATTAAAATTTTTATGTTTTAAGCAATGTACATGCAGAAGTGCAATTTTATTTATAAGGATTATATAGTTATTTATACCAATTTATAAATAATTATTTTAATTGACACTATCCCTTTAATTTCAAAAGATAATTAATTATTGGAATAATTTAGGTACTTCTGGATAGTTTATTACTATTGTGACATTTGTTAAATTTTCACAATGTTTAACACTAATGTTGGTATTTGAAATTATTTATTCCAATAATATAAATGTTCTTACTCTGGAGTAACTGGACTAATTCTAGTCAAATTTAAAAAAATAATTAATTATTTATCCTACATGCTTCTAAGGACTCATATGCTTGGAAATATTGACATTAAATTCTTACAATAATAAATTAAAATTTAAAACCTACGGGGATCGAAACCCAGTCGCACTTACCTACCCTAAGACCTATAACCGAAGACCCCTAACTCTGCCGTACTAAGGAAATAGGGAAAACAAACAACATCGTCAACGGAACTGGCTTATTTGATCTAAATATTCTTTTATTTGTTTTTATTAACTACTTTATTTGCATTAAATGAAGTATTATTATACTTGAAGTATACATTATTATACTTGAAGTATACATTATTATACTTGAAGTATACATTATTATACTTGAAGTCATAAAATAAATTGTGCCAAATAATTTTTATTATACCAAATATTTAATTAATTGGTTGAAATAAATAAATAAATTTTTTTAAATAACTCATTATCTATTTTGGTTTTAATAAGTTATTTATTTGATTTAAATATTACTTCCTCATAGAGGAAGTATTGTAATACCAAAATTTTTCGAGTTAGATTTTTTGACATATCTTTATGTTATTTGACCTCAGGAGTTCAAAAATGACATTTAAAAAAAATGTCATTCCGTATGTGTGTGTGTGTGTGTAAACATCACATTTTCATAAATATCTCGAAAAAATGACATTTTCTCAACTTTTTTGTTTGAAAATTTCTATTTAACTATTAAATTATTGTTACCATCTTGTAGGGTATTTAAAAATACATTGATTGACTCAAAATTCAATCACTTTTACCATATTTATAAAAAGTTATTCATATATTTCTATTATTTTTATCTCCATAAGGAAGTAAAGTGTTCATGAAATGAGCACCAAAATTATAAAAAATATACAACTTGGCAGCGGTTTTTTATTTGTTTTCATTAAGTAATGCATTATTTCAAAATTTCAAATAGATAATTTAGTTTACTTAAAGCGATAAAATAAATTAATTGTGGCAAATAATTTTTATTTATATCAAATATCCAATTAACTGAGCGAAATAATAATTTGTTTTAAAATAACTCATTATTTGTGTTAAATAAATTCATTTATTAGAGTCAATTAAGTAGGGGAGACTGGGGTAAACCCGCGCACAGGGTAAACCCGCTCACTAGCGATTTAACGCTATGAACTCAACTTAAGATGGAGATATTGGTACTGTGAATAGTACTTAACATTCAACTTATATTAACGAACTTTCGTTTAGTTTCATGAATTCAACATAGAATCAGAGACGATCCAATGTTTTTAGATGTGTCAGAAAAAAAACGTATTTTGTATTTTTAAGTTTTTCGATCATTATTTTTGAGTATTAATTTATCTGGCAAATTTTTTTTGTTGCCATTGGATGTCCTTCTTCGAAGTACATATATAGTTTTGTCTTATTTTAAAAAGATTTAATTAAATTTATTCTGAAATGTGAGGAATACACTCGGGGTAAAGCCGCTCACTTAGTTTTAAATTTAAAAATTAGAATAAAATAATTTCACGTATTATATTTTAACAATAACACAATTTATGACTTATTAAAACCAAAATTGTAACTACATTTCACTTTCTCTTGATAAAATATAACACTATTTAAATCCATAGTTGTAATTCATGAAATCTATGTTCATTATTTATTAAACTAATTTTTTGTTTATAGAATTGTTTATAAACCTCATAAATTATCAATAATAAATCATACATAAGACGGGAATAAGACGAACTTTAATATTTAGAAAATAAAACTGTTCCGTCTTGAAAAGATAAAGTGAGCGGGTTTACCCTGGAAAATTGTGATTTCGAAATTTGGTATATGTTTATTAAAAAGTTTCTCTAAGTAAAACTAAAAAAGATAAATCAAAAACTCTTTTTTATTTTTTTTAGTAGAAATCATAAGCTTTCAAATGATATAAATTAACTTGGATTTAGAGAATAATTTCCTAGATTTTAGCCGATCTGAAAAAAGTGAGCGGGTTTACCCCAGTCTCCCCTATTTAATTAATCTAATTAAGATTCATTTGATTGAACTTATTAAAATTATTTAAAGGAAATAAATTATTATTAGATCGAAATAAAAACTTTTTAAATAAGATATTATTTTTCAAATAATTATAATTACTTGAATGATATAACTTTTGTACAGTGTAGCTATAGTAAAGTAAAAGTTATTAATGTGAACAAACATTATGCTTTATTTTTAAAATTTTCAAAATTTAAAATTAATGTTTTGAAATAATTATTGTCATCCATTTTACTCAAATTTGATACGGGGTAATTTTAGTGTTTTTTATTAGAATTTAGTCATCAGAATGAAACTAGAGTTTTTCATTTTTTGACCATTAATTAATATAATATAATAGCAATTTTGAATTCTGAGCAATATACTGCCGAAAGTCTCATATTATTAATATGGATATTGTTTATTCTGACCTAATAGAATTCTTTTAGGAAAGTAAACTTATGAGTTTAACAAAAAAATTTTTATTGTTGACCTAAGAAATGCAACCGTATAAAAATTAATTACAAAAACATTTCAATTTTTAAACTTTTAATTTTTTAATCTTTTAATATTTAAATCTAACATTTTTTATTTATTGTTCAAAATTTTATTATTCTGACGACTAAATCTTAATAAGAAACACTAAAATTAACCATGTATCAAATTTGAGTACAACTCACTGAAGTATATAAAAAAACTAAAAATTTCGAATTTTTGAAGAAATGGCATAACTTCCGTTCATATTAATATTTTTTAATCTACTATCGCTAGGATTTTAAGGGGACATTCCAGTTCAAAATGTCAAAAAATCGATTTCTTTTGTTTTTAGTTAATAATTCTTATAGTGTCAAGAATACTGTCCTAAAATATTATTGCAAAATTCGAAGTAAAAAAAAAGTTATACATCCTTATTCTTCGCCATGTCAAAGATGTTTTTGTATACGGATAAGCAATCGAATGATTTAAATGTTTTCTCATTAGTATTTTTTAAAAAAGACAAACAAAAATGTATTTGGTGTTGATGATCATAAATTAGATATCAAATTTTCAAAATTCAAAATGGTGGATCCAATATGGCGGAAAAGAAAATTTTTTTATTTTAATTTTTTTTGTTTACCATATTGCATCCGCCATTTTTAATTTTGAAAAAAATGATGTCATATTCGTAATCAGCGACCCTAAAAACCCCCCGTAACGATTTTCAAGCAAATCCAATGATTTTGAAAAAAAATGTCTGCCATATTGGATCCGCCATTTTGAATTTTAAAAATCTAATTCCATATTCATAATTAGCGACCTCAAAAACCCCCAAGTAACGATTTTCAAGCAAATCCGATGATTTTTTAAAAAAAATTTTGAAACTTATGAACAAAAACTTTAAATGCGTTTTTCTCAAAATGTCCTTTTTTGATGTGGTAAGAGTGATATCTCGAGTTCTTCTGCAGCGATTTTCAAAAATCAAACGGCTTTTGATTCAGCGTCATCATGCCTATAAGTGGAACCTCAAAAACTGGAAAATTTCCAACTCCCCTTTTTTTATAAGAGAAATTCGAAATAAAAACACCTTTTTTTACATATTTTGGGGAAAAAGTACTCTAAAAAAAGGGGGGGAAGAAAATTCCACTTTTTTGAGGTTCCACACCTAAAGAAATATCTAACGAAGAGAATGTCACTTCATTTTTGGTTTTATCTGTTTTAGAAAGTTTGGAATCCATCTTATCACCGAAAATGGGCATTTTCAAAAATGGGGTATATCGCCACCATTTTGAAATAAAAATGAAAAATTTTTTTTTTTACAAATTCTTAAATAAATTATTTATTACATGTAAAAGAAATTTTTAAAATAAATGTTATAGTCATTTTAATAATATATACTAAAAAAGCCTTCTTTTTGCCTGTTTTGAACTGGAATGTCCCCTTAAGTTAGGCGAATGCCTAAAAGACTGCCAAGATTCACTTCAAACAATCGAACCGTTTTCCGGGATGTGCGGTCGAAAATTTGCGGACATACATACACACATGCACATACACACATATACACATATACACATAATTTTCTTAATAGCATTTTCACATTTCTTAGAGGGTAAAAAGAACGAATATAATAGAAATTTTGAATTCTATGCAATGTACAGACAAAAGTCTGATTTTATTTTGCATTTTTATCTTTTGATTTTTCAAAATAAAAATTTAAATTCATTAATTTAAAATGTAATTTTAAAAAAAATATAGACCCTGTTTAAGAGGTAAGTTTTTTGATTAATTAATTTCTATGATTCTTTTTTTCGTGAATTCTAATAATAATTAACCTTTACAGGTGTTTATATTATTATTATTGCTTCCTTATAGAGGAAGAATTGTGTTAGCAAAATTTTCGATTGTGATGTTTTGACATATTTATAAACTTATTTGCATTACACCTAATCTTTAATACTCTATAAATGTATAAATGTTACAAATATATAAGTAAACAATTTCTATGTAATTTGACCTCAGAAGTCCAGAAAACGGATTTTAAAAAAATGTCCTGAATTTTTTTTAATTGAAAGTCTCCCCTAGGACATAAATTGAGTGTATTTTTATCTCGATTCATAAAGTTAAACTATATTTTTTTAGCATTTTTTATTTTGTAAAAAAACGTTAGGACACCTATAAATGTTTTCCATAGTTTTGTAGAGTTTTTTCAGACGCATCTTTTGAGCCTTCATTGAACATTTTTCGTCCATATTAGCCGGAGATATGAAAATTTTTAAAATCTAAAATTTTGAAAGATAAGACTTTTATGAAATTTTTTAAAAATTATGTAGAAGTAACTTTAAAAATATTTATCAACTTAAAGAGTATTAAAAAACGCTTCGACTGACCTATTTTTGAACCTTATTTCGGCAAAATTATGAAATTATTGGTATTTGAAAAAACAAAAATTGCGGAAAACATCCTTTTTTCAACATTCTTGTTTATTAACATAGGTGTAATTATTAAACTATTATTACTATCTTATAGAATATGTAAAAACACATTTTTTGACCAAGATTTAATGATTTTTAACCTTTTTATAAAAAGTAATTCTTATATTTCAATTATTATTATTTCTATGAGGAAGCAAAGTGTTCATGAAATAAAAACACCTAAATTATAAAAATGTACAACTTGGCAGCGGTTTTCTATTGTTTCCATTCATTCGTTCTTTCTATAGAAGACCTGATGAGGATGCTAAAGGCATCGTAACGTTGCCCAATTAAATAAATAAACAACGCAATTGCGCCTAAAAGCCTTATAAAGTTTACTCAATCAAAAAATTTTCACTTTTTTTTATTTTTCTGGACATTTTGCATAAAAAAATTTGTTTTGAAGATTGAAGTTCATTTTCATTTCACTATTATATTTTAATAAAAAATTCTTGAAATTTATGTTTTAGATCATTTTTGTGGTCTCCAGAGCGCCCGCCGATTCTAAGGACGCCTAGGGTTGTCACTACTATATAAGAATGTAAATAAAATCACTATTAGTAATGCTTATCCGATACCCAGTGTAGATTCTATTTTGGATAAGCTTCGAAAAACGCGTTACATATCTAAAATAGATCTTTAATTGACATACTATCAAATACCGATGGCACCGGAAAACAAAAAGTACTGCATTTTCGATTCCTGGTCTTTGATTATTCCAATTCAAGCGTATTACCAACGCGCCGAAAACTTTTCTGTGTTTGATAGATTCTATGTTCGGCCCTGAGTACGAACCTCACATTTTCGTATATTTAGACGAAAGTTGTTGTTGGCCCTAAGAAGGGCCGGTTTTGAAAGGCGATAGTTGTGTAAGATGCTAAAGAAGGAAGTCTGTGTCTAACCGACAGGCCCTTGAGCTGCTCGATCCACCCAAGAGACAGAGGCTTAGACACATGCGTAGAAATAAACGTTTGGACACACGTCTTCGGCGGATCCGGTGGTGGTCGTCCGAACAGTGGTTTCACCTGAGGGAAACTGGGTCGGACTCGGAAGGTCCCGGTTATGGGCCTTAGGTCGTCCTTGCCAGCACCTTCTACAGGAGTCAGTGCACGGTTGTCTGCGAGGGCGGCGGCGCCAGTGGGACAAATAGCTCATTTTTCGTTCATAAAAGTATAGAGCCCACAAATCTTGACCGATTTAAATTTCCTTTTTTTTAAATAAAAGGTGATAAAATTCTTAAGGAGACTGTGGTCATATTTTTTTTAAACCTTTATTGTTATTTTTTATTTTTGGCAATAATATAAAAAATAAATTTTTTCTATTTCGCTTCGTGTAAATAATTTATGAGTGGCGTAAAATGCTTGTAAATAATTGATCAGTAGCGTAATATGCTTTGAATCATCAAAGAGACTCTTTTAAGTTGGAAATAAATAGTCTTTACATGTTTTTCATTATTGTAAAAGATTGTTATAAACAATTTGGCAAAATTTCTAAAAAACAGAAAGTTGTTTCTTATTTTTGCTTGAAACTTGTTACTCGGGGGTTTATGGGGTAGCTGACTTCAAATTTGAAGTCCGTTTTCAAAAATTCAAAATGGCGGATCCAATATGGCGGATGAGAAATTAAAAATTAATTAGATTGACATAAAACTTATTACTCGGGGGTTTTTGGGATCGCTGATTTCGAATTTAAAGTTCGTTTTCAAAAATTTAAAATGGCGATCCAATATGGCGGATGAAAAAATTAGAAATCAATTAGATTGCCATGGAACTCATTACTCGGGGGTTTTTAGGATCGCTGATTTCGAATTTAAGGTCCGTTTTCAAAAATTCAAAATGGCGGATTGAATATGGCGGATAAAAAAAATTAAAAATCAATTAGATTGCCTTGAAACTTATTACTCAGGGTTTTTGGGGTCGCTGATTTCGAATTTGAAGTCCATTTTCAAAAATTAAAAATGGCGGATCTAATATGCTGGGTGAAAAAATAAAAAATTCAATTGGAATTGTTAGTTAATGATTTTTTTTATCTTTATAATCCGATTTAGTTTTTTTGCCTAAAAACAAGTGATACGCGGGTTTAAATGTACAAAAATCTTATGTGCTAAGTCTGTATTTTTATGAATATTTGTAGCCTGTTTTATTAACTGTCTATTGCTCTTTTGTTTTCTTATCTTTTGAATTGTAGCAGTTATTTTTTTAAAAGTCTCCGCAGTAAATAAATTTTTTGTTCAACTTCAAACAAAATATAATTATGATCGTTAAATTCACAAAACTGTAGACTGTGACTGTCTTTTGTTTTTCGATCGTCTACTCTTCTACATGGTATGTACATTACATTTTTCTTTGGTTTTCTCAAGTTATAGCAGAAATCTTGTTTTCCTGGAATAGTGACAATGTTTTTCGTAGTCTGTTGTTATCATTTTGATACGATTGTCTTTTAATTTTAAAATGAATTTAGTTGTGATCGTTAGTTTTACAAGACTTTAAATTTCGGTTGTCTTTTTTTTGTCTTATACAGTCTTTGTATCATATTGAATTAATCTTTGTTTAATTTCAAAAAAGAAGGTAACCGAGACGATTGATTCGCAAGACTACATTTCGATAGCCTTTTGTTTTCCGTTCGTTTACTCCACTGTTTGGTATTAATTTTACATTTTTCTTTGGTTCCTTCTGAGTTACAACAATCCTTTTATTTTCCTGTAACAGTTACTTAGTTTTTTCTTTGTCACATTGCATTGATTTTTGTTTTAATTTAAAAATAATATATAATCGTGACCGTTAGATTCGTAAAACTTTATACGTCTTTTGTTTTTCTATTGTATACTTCGCATGTTACATATTTGAATATTGTATTTTCATTTAACTTTGAGTCAGGCCTGCTTTGAGTCATAGTTTTGAATATTTTAAAAACTTTAAACTTTATCGTCTCTGATTTGTTTTGTATTAAATTTTTATTTCATGTAGGTAAGTATTCAGGTAAGCTAAATTTTTATTGGAATCTTTTGTTAAACTGCACCAATTCCATAAAAATGGATTTTTTAACGGTAAGTTAAAAAAACTTTGTGACTTGC
Source organism: Leptopilina heterotoma (assembly GCF_015476425.1). Classification (NCBI taxonomy): domain Eukaryota; kingdom Metazoa; phylum Arthropoda; class Insecta; order Hymenoptera; family Figitidae; genus Leptopilina; species Leptopilina heterotoma. Next base: position 1,457,761 of record NW_025110845.1, read on the forward strand.
TAGTATCTTCTGAATCAAAAAGTGTTGACGATTTAACTTTTTATTTGAAATATGAATTCCACTTAGATAAGAAACAATCAGAAGTTGTAAAACATCAATTAAACAACAATTTTATTAATTATTTTAAAAAGAAATGGAAAAAGTCAGGGTATAAAAAATCTTCCTTTGATGAAAAGAATTTATCTTGGTTGGACACAGAATTCTCTGTAAAATTTAACACATCTACCAATGAAAAACGTGGTCGACCAAAGTCAGATGATTTTTCAGAAAGTTCGAGTTCCACTAAAAGAAGAAAGCTACTTGAAATTGAAGAAATGTTTACAGCCGTAGAAATACGAGAAGCATTTTTGCGCTCATTGAATGTTAAAGAAAGGAAAAAGGTGTCGAATGCCATTGATTAAATTTTATTAAATGCAAAAGTAAAGAATGATAGTGATTGCTTAATTCCGTACACTGCAGAAGAAGCCTTGGCTTTAATGGAAGAAGTTGATTTAACAAAAAATCAATATCATACTCTTCATTTGCAAGCAAAGCGCAGGAATGCCAAAATTTATCCTACTTATTCCGAAGTGAGCAAAGCTAAAGTGGAATGTTATCCAAATTTTGTAAAAGTAACAGAAAAAGGTTTCAAAATTGAACTACAAGCCTTACTAGAAAACACTATTAACAGATTATTTAAAGATCCTAACATTTCTTTTGCTGACATGAAAGTGTTTAGTGTTTATTTCATTCAATTCCGTGAAGCTATTCAAAAGTTATTCAATTATTATTTGATAACTTTTTTGTTTATAAAAATTTTGTATAAACATAATATAAAAAACTTTTTCGTTTTTTTATGCTGAATTTTCTCCAAAAAAAATTAAGTGATTTGGTTAAGATGGAAAGAAGATATAACGATTTCAAAATTTTTCCAAAATTTTGACATCTCAAAAACTACTGAATATTTTGACGTAATATTTGGTGGAAATATGTCTTTTTATGTGTAGATTTAAATTCCAAAATTTCATTGCAATTGGTTTACTTACTCCGAAAAAACTAAAATCTCCCATGGAATCGCACTTAAATTTTCAAGAAAATTTTCACGAAAGTATAGACGAAAATGCAATTCAAATGTTCAGAAAAGTTTCAAGCTATATTTTTAAGATAATTTGACGATAGACATTTATTGGAGGGAGAAATTTAAATCTTTACACAATTTTAAAATAAACTTTGCAAGTAAATTTTTCGAAGTATGCAAGCAAATCTTTAATATACATAGTTAGAAAAATTTCGGTGTTTTGTGGATAATTTTTCAGTTATTTTTAACTGATTAAGAAGCAAAAAGTCAGTCACTACTGATTGTCAGTTAAAACCATGATTTTTAACTGATTCAAATTAAGAGAATATATTATTTACCATATTATAAATAATATGCCAATACCCAATGGGAAATGCCAGTGTAGTGCCGATGTTCACCACTGGCTTAGTACTCAGACGATTGTTCGGGGTAGTCTAGCCGAGCCTCGACAATTAGTGCTGGCGCAGAACAGAATTTTTGTTTCGCCAAAGCTTGGACAAGCCACGGCGGCAAGTGCTGGCTGAGTATAGAAAAATTGTTCACAACGCTCTTTGCCAACATTGCTTTTTTGACATAAACTTAAAAAAAATTATAAAAAAAAGTTTATAAATGACTATATAAATATAAATTTATTGAAAAAAATTAATATTTTACTTTTCAGTTGTTCATTTTTTATTCTTATTAAAATTAATAATAACAATTTAACACAATTGTCTAATTTTGTAAATAATAAATTATTTAAACAAATTAAAATTATAAACAAAATTTAAACTTTAATCTCAATAATAATTTGGTTCCTATAAAATACTATTATACTTCTTACTATGAATAAAAAATTATTAAAAAATTACCACGTAATTTAAGAATTACGTAAAATGTTAAATGGAATAAGTAAAGTAATTTAATTTAATTATTAAAAATTTAGTTTAACTTATTTTACTTCAATTTATTATTTCTAACGTATCCCTATTTTTTTCTCATCTTTGACTCAATAATTGTATGTCTGAATGATACTGAGATATTAATACTTTACTGTACACATGTGTCGTTAGCATAGTGGTTAGAGCGTTAGTCTGTTAGTCCGTAGGTCGTAGGTTCGATTCCCCTCGTCAGCAATTTTGTTTATTTTCATAGGTTTGCGATATTTCTAGATTCCAATCGTTAGGTACTAAAATATGAAAACCTAATGCACACTTACTGTAATTGTTTATTATTTAATTTTTAAATGTTATAAACAATTTTTTTCTACTTCATTTACTATATCCATTGTTAGTCTCCATCTTTAATACGATTTCTTTAAGAAGAGAAATATTTTATGAATAATAACTATTTATTAATATTATTTACTATTTTGTTGTTAAATTATTTATAATTATGAATTTACGACTAATTAATAACAATACGGCATTTATTGCGGCAATATTCTCAGCCAGCACTGGTCCAGTGCTGCGCCAGCGCTGTCTGGCAGCACTGACAGACAGTACTTCGGCAGCGCCAGCCGGCGTTATCATCCCAGTGCCATGCCAGTGCTGGCTCTCAGCCTTGCCGCCAGTGCTGCCAGTGCTGGCGCAGTACTACGCCAGTTGTAAACCCATTGGGTAGATGTTAAACAGGTACATAATAGATATTAAATAGTTTAAAGCATTTTTAACTTGTTTTATTTAGAAAAAGTGACATTGTCACATATAATTTCTTATAATCTTTGAATTTAAAAGATTGTGACGTAACACATGAGTTCCCCCCCCCTCCCCCATGTCACACTTAGTCACAATTCTCAGACCCCCTCCCCCCCCCCCTAGCCGCGTGACGTATTATGTGTACGGCCCCTAAAGAAATATCTAACGAAGAGAATGCCACTTCGTTTTTAGTTTTATCTGTTATAGAAAGTTTGGAATCGATCTTACCACCGAGAATGGGCATTTTCGAAAATGGCGTATATCGCCGCCATTTTGAAATAAAAATGAAATTTTTTTTTTTTAAATTCTTAAATAAATTATTTTTTACATGTAAATGAAATTTTTTAAATAAATGTCATAGTTATTTTAATAATATATACTAAAAAAGCCTTCTTTTTGCCTGTTTTGAACAGTCATTTATTTGTTCGACCGTATGAAAATAGCGATTTTTTCCAAGGGCAAAAAAACAGTTGGTCCCATGCTTTTTTTGCCCAAGGTAAAAAAGGCCGCCATTTTCATACAAGTCGAACAAGTGAATGACTTTTACTCCCTGTCGTCTGCTATCTGAAATCGACACTTTTGTGCATTAGAAATAAAAAATATCGTATGTAATACGGGAATAAAGGCAGCCAATTTGTTCATGATGATTTTTGTGACACGAGTGGAGGTCTCGGGGCGCCTTCGACCTCGACTCGTGTTACAAAAATCACCGCAAACAAATAAAAATTGATGCAATATCCAAATTTCCATTTCGACAATTACACAATTACACCTCCATTTTTAAAATAAGGATTTTTTTTGCAAATGACCGACAAAATGGGCCCTTTTCATTTTTTAAAGAACCAATGAAATCTATCAGTTTAATTATCGATAAATTAATGAAAACCGCAAATTCCTGGTAATGAGAAAATTATGAAAAACATGTTTCCCGACATAAATTTTTAGGGAAATAAGAATTTAATATAAGTGAAAAAAATTTTAATTTACTTAAAATAAAAAAACCTTTTCATTTTTACAACTCTTTTTAGTTTATTTATTTTATATTTTGACTGACTCGATTATAAGATTGCAAACTTTTTTTTTATATAAAGATACTAGTGCACCAATAGAACCTTTTGCGACAACGTCATCGAATTACGAAAAAAGTAGCCATGGTTCCTCGAAACGTCCAGAAAAGAAGAAAGAAAGTGCAAAAAAACTTGATATCTGCATTGCAAGTCTTAACTACCAAGACAGAAAATCTGGTATTTCAATAATTATAGAAAAAATTACTATTTACATGAAGAGAATAATTTAAGAAGGGAACCAGTCAAATTTTAACTTATTGAAATTATTACTGTTTGCCCCATACGCTCATTTTGAGTATAAATGTTAGTTTAAAAATAAGGTATACTACACATGGTTGTTTTGAAATTCTAAACAACAGTTTTGACAATCTCGCTATTTCGGAGATATTGACATCTGGACGGTTTGTCCCACTCTCCCCAAATATTATAATATTATTTTAATGATTAACCCATTAACGCCTAAAATAAGAAAATTCTTTGCGCAAATTCAACCTATACTTTTATGAATAAAACAGATTATATTTTATACCGCAAGTATGAAGGAGTTTACATCGTAAGCCTTAAATATAAGCCTCCGAGAGCATAAACGGATATGCCTCCATGAGGATATACTTGCGTCTGCGCAAAGTGTTTGCCTACAGCTGTGTTGTGAAAGAGTTTGCCTTGACCACGTGTTCGCGCAGGCGCAAATATATGCTCCTGGAGGTATATCCGTTTATGCGCGCGGAGGCTTATATTTAAGGCTTACGGTGTAAACTCCTTCTATGTTTCTTATAGGTATTGAGTGTACTCTTTTCGATTCCGGGGTGAAAAAAAAGAATTTCGTTTAAAACAAAAATTAAATATAGCTGTTTTATCTTTAAAAACAGAAAAGAAATTTCATTTTTTCAAGTTTGGTTATTTTTTTTACCCATTTACCCATCCAAATATTTGGATTCAGTAACCTCAAAAACATAAAATATAATGATATCTGGCATTAAAAGAAATAAAAAAATTTAGCAAAGTTGTGACACGAAAACTTTATCTTGACTACTCTGCTAAGGAGTTAAACGTGCGTGAATAATATTCAATTCTCATCCATAGAGGCACAAAAATTGTATACTTTTAAAAAAAGTAAATTAGAATGTAAAATTTAAAGATGGCGGACCAAATATGGCCTAAAATATGAAGGGAACTTTGAAAGGGGTGGTGACTATTTTTCAAAATACTAAAATGTAATTAAATTCGCCTAAGTTTTCCTACTCGAAGGCTTTTGGGGTCGCTGATTACTAATTTAATGTTATTTTTAAGAAATTCAAGATAGCGGATTTAATATATAGAACAAAATTTTTTAAAATTTATGCAATAAACCTTAATTTTGTCACTCGAGAATTTTTGTGTTTGCTGATTACGAATTCAATTTTAGTTTCCCATAAATCAAAATGGCGGATCTAATATGGAACAGAATGTTTACTTTATGCAATTAATCTTAATTTTGGCACTCGGTGGTTTTTAGGGTCGCTGATTACGAATGCGATGTTTGTTTTCAAAATTTCAAATGACTAATATAATATGGGAAAGAGAAATTAAAAAAAAATTTCTATACACGCTCGCTGGTCGTGAATCGACGCAAGTGCTAAAATAATTGTCAGTGAACGCTCCTATGACATTTACAGCTAACTGACTGGTATTAGAACTCTCGAGTAACAAAATTAAGGTCAATTGCATAAATCTAAAAGAAAATTCTGCCATATTGAATACACCATTTTAAATTTATGAAAACTTACATCAAATTCGTAATCAGCGTCCCTAAAAACCACCGAGTGACAAAATTAAGGTCCATTGCATAAAGTAAAAATTTGTGTTCCATATTGGATGGGGGGAGGGTCAAAAATTAATAAAAAATTGTCCTCGTGGTTTATGGACGGCTTATACCTCGACTTATATCATGACTATTAATAAATCTCGGTGTCAATGTTTTGACAAAGAAGGAAGAATACTTCAATAAAATAATTCTTCTGATGTATAATTAATATATATATAAAGTTTTTCTATCGCTTGACTGAACTAATCAAAACAAAAACCATTATTTTGTAATTTGATTTGCTTGGTACTTTGAAACGTATGGCAACACAGCATTTCTTTAGTCGTGTTGCAAATGCTTGGTATGACTTGTTTACATTTAGTTTTGAGTAGAAAATTGTGTGCAATGTTTCCAGATGTTCAAACAGCTGTCCAATATACTGTATAAAACATGAAAATTTTTTACAAATTAATTTATTCCAACTCTCACAGGTTCCTAATGACACTTTTTAAACAGATATTTACCCATTATATATCTGTCTCGTATTAAAAAATGTTTTATTAATTTCTTAATTTTAAGTACTTTGTGGTGAGTAAATATGTTTGAAAATGTACTCAATTCCCACAAAACTCAATGTTAAAAGTTAAAAACAAAGACGCTTATAACTTTTTTCACAAGTTCCCACAGGTCTAAAAAATTTAACTACATTTTTTAAAAACTTTTATCTAACAGTGGTACAAATTTCAACAAATTGGTAATGTTAATTCTATTTGCGAAAAAACATATCTATTTTCTTGAAAAAATCTGTAATTACCTTAACGTTTTATAAACATTTTACAATATAGCTCAGTGTGTTAAATTTAATTTTTGGTTTTCGTGTTTTATGTTTTTTAATTCTTCAAAAAAAAATTGTAATCTTTTTCCAATATTTTAGAAAAAAACGGATCATAAGGTCTTACATTTTTATATACACACAATAAAATAAGGTCTTGAGTATCAAAAGACAGAAACAGAAATATCGCGCGCGCTTTAGTGCGCGTAACTCTGCTAGTTATTTTTATTCCGTATTTTTACATAAAAGTTGTAAATAAAAAATCAGAACTGAAGAAAAATATATTTTTGATAACAAAATATTCGTTCGACTCTATTCGGTTAGGTATCGAAGGCCTTCGAACAGTCTCAAATTTATTTCCTCTTATTAAAAAATTAAATTTTTTTATTAAACATATTCCACTGTTTAGTATTATTTTTATTCCGTATTTTTACATAAAAGTTGTTAATAAAAAATCAGAAATGAAAAAAAATATATTTTTGATAACAGAATATTCGTTCGACTCTATTCGGTTAGGTATCGATGGCCTTCGAACAGTCTCAAATTTATTTCCTCTTATTAAAAAATTATATTTTTTAAATTAAACATATTCTACTGTTTAGTATTAATTTTTATTTGGTATTTTTACATAAAAGTTGTTAATAAATAATCAGAAATGAAAAAAAATATATTTTTGATAACAAAATATTCGTTCGACTCTATTCGGTTAGGTATCGAAGGCATTCGAACAGTCTCAAATTTATTTCCTGTTATTAAAAAATTATATTTTTTTAATTAAACATATTCTACTGTTTAGTATTATTTTTATTCCGTATTTTTACATAAAAGTTGTTAATAAAAAATCAGAAATGAAAAAAAATATATTTTTGATAACAGAATATTCGTTCGACTCTATTCGGTTAGGTATCGATGGCCTTCGAACAGTCTCAAATTTATTTCCTCTTATTAAAAAATTATATTTTTTTAATTAAACATATTCTACTGTTTAGTATTATTTTTATTCCGTATTTTTACATAAAAGTTGTTAATAAAAAATCAGAAATGAAAAAAAATATATTTTTGATAACAGAATATTCGTTCGACTCTATTCGGTTAGGTATCGAAGGCCTTCGAACAGTCTCAAATTTATTTCCTCTTATTAAAAAATTATATTTTTTTAATTAAACATATTCTACTGTTTAGTATTAATTTTTATTTGGTATTTTTACATAAAAGTTGTTAATAAATAATCAGAAATGAAAATAAAAATATTTTTGATAACCAAATATTCGTTCAACTCTATTTGGGTTGGCATCGAAGGCCATCGAACAGTCTCAAATCTATTTTCTCTTATTAAAAAATTAAATTTTTTTATTAAACATATTCCACTGTTTAGTATTATTTTTTTCCATATTTTTACATAAAAGTTGTTAATAAAAAATCAGAAATGAAAATAAATATATTTTTGATAACCAAATATTCGTTCAACTCTATTCGGTTAGGTATTGATAAGTTTTTAATTATTAGTATAAATTAATTAAATTTGATAATTTACCAATTTTACAGGTATAGTACGATATATGTACTTGGAGGAGTTAGAAATAAGAAAATTTCTAATTAGAAAGAAGGACTCCCTGGAAGTGGAAACATTAAAAGATAGTTCTAATTGTGGATCACCTCTTCAAACAATTGTTGAAAATGCTGGTATTTATGAATTAGTAATTTTTTATATAATCACTTTATTTAAAGTTGTACACGGCCCCTTGTGCTCTGAAATTTTTATTTTAAAATTTGTAAGTTTTATAATAGGGTAAAGTGCGGATAGATTCCCCCCAATTAGAAAATGACATCTAAATTCAACAAATAATAATATTTTTAATTGACTGTTCGATTTTTACACACTATTACTATTTATCATTAACATAATATGTAAGGATCAAATACCTACAATAAATAATAAATTAATCAGAACGAAAATACAAAAGGTCTACATTTGGCCATATATCCCACCTGGGTGGGTAAGACGCCCCCCACGGTAAGTTATTATCATTTATTACAACAATTATTATAAAAAATGGAATACGTCGATCTAATATTTTTCTCTGATTAATTTGAAACAAGAAAATAATTGAAAATATTTTCTTACATGTTAAATATCCTTGATTTTTGTAATGAGAAATTTTGTCTAGCAGTTTGAAAATTTTTGGACATTTTCAGCAATCTGAAATTTTTACATTATTATAACTAATAACCGCGGGGTGCCAGCGAGCTGGAACTTTACAGTAAAATTGTTATGGCCAATAGGTATAAAAAAACTAATAATCCATAAATATAGTTTCTTTCATATTGGAGATCTGAGAAAGGGGGCATCTATCCGCACTTTACCCTAATTGAATATAAAATAAATCATTATTGAAAAAAATTAAAATCACTGCTTTTCCCGCCTTCAATCATCTTGCAAATTTTTTTAATGACTTATAACATTAAAATGAATAATAATCAAACGAAAAAAATTGCTTTCAAGGCGTGGAAATTATAATTTAGTTTAAATAACATTATTTTCAGAAAATCCGCTAGAAAATTGCAAAATTACTACTTTCCTTGCCTTGAATCCTTTTGCGATTTTTTTAATGGCTTCTGTTATTTAAATTTTGCATTAAACAATTTTTTAATTCTATTTTTGATAAATTACATATTTTTATTTTTAAATACTTTGTAAACACACTGGGTTGCTTTTATTCATTCTGTAATAATAATATTTTTCTAATCTTTTAATGTATTTAGGGATTAAAAAAATTCGTTTTGTGGAAAAAAGCAATATGTTATTTTTTTGCAGAGTTGATATGGACAAAGTCTATGATAACACTGTTGATTTCCTGTTACCGAGATATGACTAACGATGGACAAAAAGAAGGGGTCGTTAAAAAGACAGTATTTATAAAAGCGGCAAAACGATTAAATGCTGTTGGAAAGTATCCACAAGTTAATTGGACGCAGTGTCAATCAAAATATAACAAATTAATCTCTAAGTACAAGGAACACAAAGATTCGCAAGGCCAAAGTGGGTCAGGAGAAAAAATTTTTGAGCATTATATCATAAATGAGTATATGCATAATAAGCCACAAATCGCTCCTGTTTCTTTAACTTCAAATTTAAAAGGCTTTCGTGAAAGGCAAAATGAAAGTAATAAATCGAGCAGTGAAGAAGAAGAAAGATCGCCAAAAAAAATTAAGAAGAATATAAAAATTAAAAAATCGAAAAAGTCTAAAAAAGGAACAGAATTATCAGAATTGTGCGAAGTTATGAGAGAAAGGAACGAGGTTCAAAGGCAAATTGCTTCAAATCTTTTACGATATGTGGACACAGTGGAGAAAAATTTTACCAAAAATTAAAATGCAATCCAAAGACTATATGATATCTATAAGATATCTCCAAGGTTTTGATATTTCAAAACATATTTAAAAAGTTGATTACAAATTTAATATGAATTATCAACAGTTTTTCGTTTAAGTCAACAATGAAGACTCACTTAATTTTAAGAAATGAAAATTTTGATAACGCGTAATATATTGAAAAAGTTATTACGAACCTTCAGTCATTTTTCGTTTAAGTCTAGAAAAAGACTTATTTAATTTTAAAAATAAAGGTTGTGTTAAGTTTTAATGCATTGAAGAAGTATTTTTAAAAAAATATTATTACGAATCATCAGTATTTTTTCTATTAAGTCGACATGAAGACTCACTTAATTTTAAAAAATAAAAATGTTGATAATTACAAATATATGTTAAAAAAATTACGAATCATCATTTTTTTTCGATTAAGTGATAAAGAAGACATTTAATCATAAGAAATGAAGATTTTGATAATTCTAAACATATTGAAAAAATGTTACAAGATTTATTTTATGAAGTTTCAAGAAAATATATTAGAGAAAATACAATTTTCGTGTAAGAAAGGTTTATCTAAACAAATTATAATAGTAAAACCTAATATCTTAAAAATGTTATCTTAATTTTAAATGGTTTATAGAATTTTTAATTTTTTAAAAATTTTCTATAAAACTGTATAATTGGAGCTTGATGACCTCTTATGTGTTCAATAAAGATTTATTATAATAAAAATAAGAATTCTCACTGAAATTTTTTTAAACACCAATTTCCTTAAATTATTTCATTTTCGAAATACCAATTTGTACCTATATATTCTAAATTCATTTCATCTTTAAGAACGTTGAGAAAACGTAGTAATCCATGATTCATAATCATCGTGAAAAAATTTGTGAAAAGTATTTGGAATCATTATAGGAGGAAAATTAGTGTTGGACAGTATAATTTATTCTGAAACATTTTCTCCTTATAGGTATAAAAAATTGAGTAATTAGAGTTTATAAAATTAAAAAAGAATAATAACAAAATATAATACAATATTACTTAAATAATAATGAACAAATTTTAATAACTGCTAGAATAATTCGTATAATTATAAAAATGTGTAACGCAAAAGAAAAGTCAGGATATGATAAAAAAGCATGAAAATAATAATTTTCATTTGTCTAATTTCTTCTTGCATGTTCTTGCATAATCATTTCTGCAATAACATCCCTTTTGCGTCGAATGGCAGCATCGTTTACTCTGTTCAAAACTTGAAACTCTTCAATATCATCGTTTACAACATTTTCTTTTCTTAATATTTCTTCATTCATATCATCATGTAAATCAAGGCATATATTGTGGAGAACACAACAAGCCATAATAATGAGAGCTCCATACTTAATTTTTTGTAAATACATATATTTAAGTCGCCGAAAACGACCTTTTAATAAGGCGAACGCACGTTCTATAACCATTCGCGTTTTAGAAAGAATGTTATTAAAATGAACTTGCGTAGGTGTCAAATGTCCATTATCTTTATAAGGAGTCATCAAAAAGTATTCAATTCCATAAGCCTTATCACCAATAATGTAATATTCTCCTGGACAAAATCGTGCTAGATCTGCTACCATAGCAGCACTAATGTCACTCATTGTCCAAAGACGTGCGTCGTGTACACTTCCGCAAACTCCGGCAAATACATCAGTAAATTTAAGGTCGCAATCGCATATTGCTTGCACATTCAATGAGTAAACATTTTTTCTGTTTATATAACTGACAGCGTTCTCTGGAGGAGCGGATATCTGTATATGAGTCCCATCAATAGCCCTAACTGTATTTGGAAATCCTGCCATCTCCCTAAATTTTTCTTCAATTCGCACCAATTCTTCACGTTGAGGCCACTTTATATAATCAGCAGATAGTTCTTTTAAAACTTTGGCCACTTTTATAGTACATCTCCAAGATGTGTTGATAGAGACCCCGAAACGATCAGCGATTGATCTGAAAGGAATTCAGCTTACTTAATATTGAAATATAACTAGGAGAAGTGTGTCGATTACTGCGGGATTCCAGTAAAGTTGTTATAGAATAAAAAATTCAAAATTATATTAAACTATAATTTTTTGTTATTAAGATAATTTATTAATAATTGAAACCATCTGAAAGTGCATTATTTAAGCAAATTTAAACATTAAAATAACAAAAACTTTTTATTACATTGCGTTTAAGTCGTTTTCTATGTCTTAATTGCGGTGTCGAAAAAAAAATTAATTTAAAAATTATATTGATCTCCTTGATTGAAGATATTTACAATTGTAAATGTCGTTCACTATTTCGTTATAAAACCTTTAATTTTGAATAGATATACTTTGTTGATTTTCGCTACTATATGTGGCGTCTTTCAAAAGTTACCTTCTATCTGGTAGATATTTCACAATAACCTATTTTTATAATCTGTTTGAAAATAAAAAATTTTCCTTGCTTCGTTTTATTTAGTGAACTTTTAGTATCCGATCTTTTGGCAAACTGAGAACATCTTCATCCCTGAGTGGATTTGGATCGAATCTGTATAACTTGGCGAGATCTGCTAAACTGTCGCTAAATTTGTTGCTCATAAATAAAATGCCAAGCGAGCGAAAACTTTTCCACTTGTTAGATGTAAATATGACGCGTCGCGAAGAAAAGCAACTAAAAAAAGGAAAAAAAACGATTTTCTGATTATGGTTGTTTCAGATAAGTTAAAGATTACTTTTTAATAATCGTGAAAGAGTTGATTCTCTATTTCCTTTTTTCATCCTCTTGAAAAATTTACGTTTTGCTTATAGGTGCTTTTTTTCGCGACGCGTCACAAATCTTTAATTCTTTTAGTTTTTGTTGATTTGAGGAAGAAAATAATAATTTATCATCAACTTATTGTGAAAACAATTATAACAATAATTAACGAATATTAAACAACAGGCAAAATCCTACGCGCGTGAATGATTTACGGGATTATCACGGTAGCAATCTGTCTACCTGCCTTCCATAGAAAAAGTTTAATAAATTTAATTTATATTGTTCCATGTTTATAACAGTTATAATTTTTTAAGAATCTCGTCATTTCAACTAAATTATCATTTCCACGCCTCAGAAACAATTTTTCTCTTTTGATAATAATTTATTTTAATGTCAGAAGCCATTTAAAAAAAATTTCCAGAGAATCCACGGCGGGGAAAGCAGTGATATTTATTGTTTGCCATGGATTTTTCATAAATCCTAGAATCACTGCTTTCACCGCTTTCAATCATCTTGCAAACTTTTTTAATAACTTTTAACATGAAAATAAATAATTAGCAAACGAAAAAAATGGCTTCCTAGGCGTGGAAATTATAATTTAGTTTAAATACTGGGATTTTTAGAAAATCCGCGAAAAAATCAAAATTACTGCTTTTTCTGCATTGTATAATTGAAATAAGTAATTAGTAAATGTAAAAATTTTCGTTGAAACAACGTTGGTAACTTCAGTTTTATAGAATCAACATGTCTCTACTAAACTCAAGTTCCAAATATAATTTTTATACAAGTAATTTTATCATGAAATCCCTCAAAACATTTTTTAAGCTCATATTTTGTAATAAAATTCAAACTCAAAATATTAATTATTATTTATTATTATTTATCAGCCTATTTATTTATTATTTATATATTTTATTTTCTAATTTCGTCGGTTGGGTGCAGAAAGGTGTAAATTCAGACTAGTCGTGAAAAACGTGCCGTTTCAAAAAACATGTTAGAAACCTGCCACTTCAGCTGCGATTTGGAAAACATGCCAACTCAGAATTGACGTTCATTTTTTTTATTTTAGGTTGACATTTGGCAGTACAGAAAAATTTGAAGCACAGATTATAAAGTTGTACAAAAATTATTTTTTAGTTGCATTTTGCATAATTGTTATTTTTCTTTGAAAAAGGATTTTTACTAATTTATTGAATTAATTTTGTTGATTATTTATTATTTGATGGACAACTTCTTTCTTGTACCTAAAATAAAAAAAATGAACGTCAATTTTGAGGTGGCATGTTTTTCAAATCGCAGCTGAAGTGGCAGGTTTCTAACATGTTTTTTGAAACGGCACGTTTTTCACGACTAGTCTGAATTTGCACCTTTCTGCACCCAATCGACGATTTAGCATTTTCTAAAAAATTTTTTAAGAAAGGTGTATTTATTTCTAAAAAAATTGTTTCTAATAAAGGTAATTTTGTCATTTTCTGTCTTATAATAAAGGTAATTTTCAAAATTTTCTTTTTTTTAAATATACAATTTTTGTAATCACAACCAATAGGTATATGGTTAAAAAACAAAATTTACGAAAATTTTTTAATTCTTTAACAAAAATACTTGAGATTTCGTTAGAAAATTGTAATAAAAAATAGAAATTATGCAAATTTTTTAACAAAATTTTATAATAATGTAGTTAAAAATCGTAATTAACAAATAGAAATTATAGGGATTTTTTTCTTAAGGATATTTAAAATTTTCTAAAAATTTTTTTTATAAATATATTAACTTTGTAAATTTTGGTGTAAAAATGATGCAAATTATTTTTTTTCAAAAAAGAACAGAATTTTGTTAACAAATTGTGAAAATAAATAGTAATTTTATAAAAATTTTTCTTCATTTTCAAAAAGAAACTTATAATTTTGTAAACAGAATATTGCGATTGAAAAGCAGAAAATATGTAAAATAGTTTCTATTTCTTAATCTTAATTTTTTAACAATTTTGTAATTTTTATCAAAATTATGGAATTTTACAAATTTTAGGAAAATAAACATTAGAAATTATAACTTTTTAGAAAAAATTTTTCAGAAAACAGATTTAATTAGAAATCGCCTTTTTTAGACAAAAAGGATTAGAAAATATTTTTTTTAGAAAAAGTGTTCGCCTACCCTAATAATTGTTAGTATTCATCCGAAAAATATATTGAATACATTGAAATGTTGATAATTTTAGGAGAGAAATTTTTAATATAATTTATAAGTATTATTTTTTCTTAAATAAATACAAAGTACTCGATTCTGCGTAACCGGAAGGGCAAGAGGATCAAAAAATGTAGAAAATACGGGATTTTTTTAAAGTTTACTGAATTATCATTTTATAGGAGACTGAATTTACCAAAAGAAATAAAAATTTTTAAGATTTCATTAAAAAATACTATTGTAATCATAAAAAACATACTAAATATTTAAACTTTAAAATTTAAGTGTCTTTAATCAATTTTTTTTTGTTCAAAGAAAAGTGGAAAATAAAATTAAGTTCACTAATTAAATAATATTGTAAAAAAAATTGTATGATATTAGAATTCAAAATTTTTATCAATTTATAAAGTTTGAGAATTTGATTAAACTCATAAGAATTTACAAAATGATAGAGGTTTCTTGAAAAAATTACACTCTAAATCTGAATCAGTGAAAATTTCACTGATTTCATTTTGTAAAAAATTTCTTTGCGTCATGTGGTTATCACACATATTCGAATACTCATAACCAAAATTATCTATCAAATTATTAATTACTAGCAAAGTCCTACGCGCGCGTGAATGATTTAAAGAATTATCACAGTATTTGCTTCAAATACTGAAATTATTGGTTCAAATACCATTTAATTGACTCCAATAAATATTACTTAATTCAAGTAAATATTTATTTGATTATATAAATTTATCGATTATATGAATCAAATACATTTTTTTACAGTGTCTTACAACAGAAAAAGTACATACGGGAAAATGTTCATAATAAAATGAAAAATATATTTCAGAACATGGCTACAGAAAAATTTTTGAATATCCTACAAATTTTAAATTGTCTCTCAGTTTTCTCTTCTTTACTAATTAATATCAGTATTGTAATTTTTTGTAAGTTCTCTAAAAATGTTCCATATTCACCGTTTCAGAATAAATTTTCGATTTTCTTATGACATTTTTTAAGGTCACGTAAATTTAATAAAATTTCTCAAATTCAAAAGGATTAAATTATAATTTTTGAAAATATTTTAATGTTATTTCTCATGTTACTAATAAGCATTCGTATTCATCCGAAAAATTAAAGAAAAACCTACATTGCTTTTCGTAGTCGTACAATTAATTGTTCGATTTTATTATTATAAATCAAATAACTAATGCGTGATTCTAAGAAACTGAAGTTTTAAAAGTTAAATTAATATAGAGGAAAGTCGGACAAAACCGGGAACTAAAAACTAAAAAAAAATTACAAAGAATCAACTTGACCCTAAGAATTCTTCATTCAACATTCAAGTATGAGAAAATAATGATAATTGACGGAAAACAAATTTTTAGAAGAATCTATATTGTTTTCTGAAAAAATTCAAAGTACCCGATTCTATGTAAAAGGTTAATTTACTAAAAATAATAAAATTTCATCATGAAAAGTAAATTAAATATATAAACTTTACAATATAAGTGATTGTAGTCAATTTATTTGTTTTTAAAATAAGTTCACGGAATATTAAATTATTATTATTATGTATATTATATTATATTATTATATACTTCTGGAATTCTACATTCGCAGCAATTGACACATCATGATAGGATTATTATATTAACTGAATTAAGATATTGTTTTAATAACATTTATCAAAATTTGTTATAAAAACATACCTATAATCATCTTGATTGCAAAAATACCACAGAGCAATGCAAACTTGTTTTCCAGGACTTAACACATTTGATCCATCATTTCTGGGAGTTAATAATGGAGACAGATTATCCACTAATCTAGCGAAGGTTGTTGGTGTCATTCAAAAATGACTTTTGAAGTCTGTAAAAGAAGATAAAATTTGTATTGTTTATTCATAACAAATTTACAATAAAAATATAAACAGGGTGTCTAGCGAATTATGATTTTCAAATTTCCGGCAAAATCCCGGATTTCCCGGACCTAAAACTAAATTATTCCCGGATTTATTTTTAAGACATTAATGACTATACAATAAAACTGAATTATACGAACTAATTCAGGCAGGATCTGGTTCAGATAATCAAAAGTTCAAATAATAGAAATTGCAATTATTTTTTTTATATTTGTGGATAAATGATTATTTTTGAATTATTTTGCAATACCCAATGGCATTTATGTCTTCTTTTAGATATTTACATTAAAAGTCACTGAGGTTCAACTGCAATAAGTTAAAAATATTAAGATTTATAATTAAACTTTTAATTGAAGACTTTAAAATGTTAAAAATGTATGCAACAATTATATAAATAATAATAATATACGGTCAATTCTACGTCACAAGTATATTTTATTTATAGTATATCACGGTGGTCCTCGACTAATTTCAACTTCGAGTTTCTTCTACCTCTGATTTTCTTTTTGGGAATGTTAGGGGACTACTTCAAGACCATTTTGCAAGAAAAATTAAAATCGAAGACTGAGCACTTTTTTTTTAATCGAGATTTTTCGATTTTTAAAAAATTTTTTTAAAAGAAAAATCGTATTTACTCACCATTTACTCATAATGTGATTATATTTGTTTACTTAGAAGTATACATAACACAAAATAAAGAAAATTATGTAAATTTTATTTAAACATATTTTTTATTGTATTTTGGTTCAAAAAATTATAAAACCATCAACTTCGCGACATTCAGTACAATTCATAGCTAATTTCAAATTGTTTATCGTTTATCTTGACGTTTTATTCAGAGCATCGTTAAAATCTAAACCAAAAAAGTTTAAATATACTCGAATAGAATTAGTTTATGAAATATTAGTGACTTGAACATCATGTTGCACAGCAAACCTAAAATCATAAAAAATCATGCTCGAACACATGAAGAAAACCGTTATGTTATTTGTTTGTTGTGTTGTAGCAA
Organism: Leptopilina heterotoma; assembly: GCF_015476425.1. Taxonomy (NCBI): domain Eukaryota; kingdom Metazoa; phylum Arthropoda; class Insecta; order Hymenoptera; family Figitidae; genus Leptopilina; species Leptopilina heterotoma. The sequence goes on from NW_025110845.1 coordinate 1,475,407, forward strand.
AAATAAGACTATGATTAATATACAATCAGCATTAAAGCTGAAAATTATTAAATTATTCGAAAGTTATGACGAACAAAATGAGTGTCTTCCAAGAGTAGTGTGTCCTTCGTGCAAATTAAATCTGTATTCTGACATTGATAGGAATCGAATTTTTCAAATAGACTTCTCACAATTTCGCTTAAAAAAACAAACAAGATTAAGTGAATCTGTTACCTGTGAGTGTTACTTTTGTGATTTAGCAAGAACGAATGGATTGAAAAAAATTATCCCGAAAAAGGTATTTGGGATTGAACGCAAATCTGATTTGAGGAAAATTAAAACGCCGAAACATGAAATTACGAAACACTGTTCTAATTGTTTGTCTGTTATACAGAAAGGTAAAAGTCATATTTGTAAAACATCAAAGATTGTGGATAATGTAAAAAGTATGACTAAAAATTGTGAATTGAAGACGAAAGAACAATTAACATCCAGCTTTATAAAAAGTGTAATTGGAGAAAAAAGTGATTCTAATTCAATAAAGTTATTGCAGCCAAAAGGGGGAAATTCCCTCCAAATTACGATCGGAAATTTAAAAAAATCGAAAGAAACCTTATTTTCCGTAAAAGATTTTCAGAACATCAGAACACAATTCAATTTAAGTTATAAAACTACTGCTGGGATCGCCACTGCAATTCGCACGGCAACAAGAAATTTGAAAATAATAGAACCACACTTAAAAAGAAAATTACTTGATAGCAATCATACTCTGGACCATTTATTTCAATGTAAGACTTTTAATTTCCTTAATGTAAAACAAAATTCTGTATCTGATGCTCCAGAATTGGTAGTTTATTGTACCGATTTACAAGAATTAATTGATTCTACAATAAAGTCTCGTAATATTAATAAGGAACATTTGAAATTTGGTATAGATGGAGGGGGCGGTTTTTTAAAAGTTTGTCTAAGTATACAATCAGACACAGATTATGATATGATTGAAAGTGAAAAAAAATGTAGTCGACAATCATATAATGATGGTATCAAAGCAAAAAAATCTAGAAATTCGAGTGTTAAAAAACTATTTATCCTTGCATTGGCTCCTCATTCTCAAGAGAATTATACAAATGTGGTACAGTTGTGGGAAGCATTAAACATTAATGACTTTGATGGTACGATCGCTACGGATTTAAAACTGGCGAATATCATTGTTGGTATTATGGCACATTCAAGTTTATTTCCATGTTGTTGGTGCTTTTCAAACAAAAATAATCTGAGTAATGACGATGAGCTTCGTACTATTGGCAGTGGACTAAAATATTATATGGACTGGTGCGATGCTGGAAGCAAGAAAGCAGATGCAAAAAAATACAAAAACTGTATACATCCACCTATCATCCAAACGGACAGCGATCAACTTATTTTGGATTTGATTCCTCCCCCGGAATTGCACTTATTACTTGGAGTCGTCAACACATTATTTTCACATATGTTGGAGGAATTTGAAGAAGACGCTAATAAATGGGCAGAGAAGTGCAGTGTTCAACGCGAAATAACATACGGAAGTCCTTCTTTTAAAGGAAATAGTTGTAAAGTATTATTAAATAAAATTGATATTTTGCGTTCAAGCTGTAGCTTAGGCTGTTTAAAATATGTTGATGCTTTTGAAAGCTTTAATATGGTAGTTAAATCCTGTTTTACAGTAAATTTAGATGCTAATTTCACTTTGTACATTGATAAGTTTAAAGATAATTATCTAAATTTAAACATTTCGACGCCCCCCGACGATAAGATGTTTATTCAAAACTCCGTGTTTGTGCAATATAATGTTAACTCAAGTTGCAGACTATAAAATCTCAATTCATCCACCAGAGCAATATAATGATTGTTTAAATAATTTTTTTTATTAAAATATTTATTTCTGACTTTTACGCTAAAAGAGATTAAAGAAAAAAATATTTCTTTGTCTTCAAATAAAAAATGAACTAATTAAATATTTATTAATTGTAATTCATTGTTTTTATATTAAAAATTAGTAAAGTAAAAGAATTATTTATTATTGAAATATAAATGTTAGTGACAATATATGTTCCTTTTGGTACATAATTATATTTTTAATATAATCATCTTTTAAAAAATTTTGAAAGGTGTACTTTAACAGTCCTTTTCGTGAATTTAATATAATTTTCCATTTTACAGAAGTCCAAACTCATTGTCTAAAGACTGAAGAACTATGTAGTTGTTTACCAAGAATACAATGTTTCTTCCGAAAATCCATATTTTTTTAATAATTTCAAGCAGAATTTGTTGATAGTAAAATCGTATTATTTGAAAATATTTATTTTACTTTTTTCTAAATAAATGTTTCAATAATATTACGTATTTAAAATTTTTTTAAAACTTAAATACATATTTAATTCTCATTAAATTCTTTATTTTAAATAATTATTACAAAATTTTTGAAAATCATAACCAAAAATTATTATATTATTTGAAATGATTCGATTATAAATTTATCACTAAAACTTAACCCATAAATGAGAAATCTTGTGAATATTATTGTGTTGTCAATAGATGCAACTTCAATCTATTTAAATAATTTTTTCATTATTTGTTTTTTGACAATTCCTAAGTGACACAATTTTCTGCATCAACGTCTTATTTTTCGTTTATATTTAATGATATGATTTAATTAATTATTTCTGTAATCCATTCAAATTATTAATTGAATTTTATTATGTAACGATTGTTAATTTCATGGGTGCGGATTAGCTCGTCGAACCAGAGTTCGTTAAAAATATAGGTAATTAAATAAGTAGTGCAATTCGGGAATTTAAATTTGACTATGGTTTATTAAGTGATAAAAAGACGTGAAAAATACATATTGTACGAAAAACGAAAGATACGGAACGTGGACGTTAAATTACGGGCGAAAACTAATAAACAGCGTTCGAAAAACAGATTACGGTACATTACGGGCGACGATTACGACGAAAAACGTAGCGTGTGAAACACGTACTTTGAGAGGTTAATTCCATCTCATGGCGGTTATTCCGACCGTTGTCTCCGGGTAATACCTCGGAGAGAGAGAGTCTTGGTGGTGATTCCAACCATCTCCGGGTGATCCCTCAGAGAGTGACTCCAGGCGGTAATACCGGCCGTCGTCTCCGCTGGCTCGCTGCCGCGCGCCAGCTTATATACCTGTACGAGGTGCGGCGACGCGTGCGCACTTCACAGAGGACGAACTACAGTGCCGTAACAAAAATATTTTACCCCTGCTCTTAAAATAAATTTCTAAATACAAAATAAATACGCTGATCGTCACAATTATAATGGAGTCGAGAGCATCTACTTCCACAGGTATAGATTTTAATTTAAAAAAGTCTCTAGTTGATTTTATTTTTATAAAAATAACTATTATATTATAACATTCGATTTTAAAAACTAAGTAATTATGGAACAGTTCTAATTTATTTATTATTAATTGGAATTTATATTTTTAATTAATATAAAAATTAAATGAATATATACGTTTTATTTAATTAATTTGTAATAATTAATAAATTATTAATTCAATGCAATCAAATTTTAACACAGATTTATCAACGGAAATAAATAAAAATCTAGAAATATTTGATAACAATGCAACAATTAATATTACTCGAGAAATACACTCTTTTTCAAATTGTGAAGGACATTCTGATCAAAGCAAATCTGATATTCAAAACTTCGATTTAGTACCAAACAAAGGCGTTAATATGAGTAAGAATAGTTGTTTTAGATTTAAAAAATTTTATATTTAATTTTAAATAAAAAATGTTCAACAAGAAAAAATTTTTATAGGTGACTTAATGAATTATAATATTGATGAACTTAATGACGATGAATTTGAATTATTAAAAAATATGGATTGTTTGGATTATTCTACGGAAGAAGTAGCTTTTCAGTCTTCAGATGATGATGATGATGATGATGATGATGATGATGATGATGACGATGTTGAACTTAACGTACCCGACTCTAGAGATGAAGAAAATAATGATTTTACGAATATTTCTTGTGAATCGACTTCCACATATGATGGAGAAAAGAGAAAGAATGTAGAAAAGGAAAAACTAACAAGGAAAAGAATATGCAAGCAGAATACGTGGAAAAAAAATATTGCAAAAAAGTCGGCTAATCTAGGAATGGAATACACATCGTTGACAACAAAAAAAATCGTGCCTGCTCGTTCTGTTCAAAGGACATGTGGTCCTGGCTGCAGATTCAAATGTGAGGAAAAAATTTCTGAATCGGCAAGAATCGCTTTGTTTACTGAATTTTGGAGCATTACCGACCATAGTAAAAAATACGATTTTCTTTTAAGACATGCATCTGAGAAATGCAATGAAGAAAATGTGGACGAACTGAAAAAAAGGAAAACTAGGGTTTATACGATTAATGAGAGAGGAAAGCATATTATCGTCTGCAAATCGATGTTTATAAATACTCTTAATATTAGTGGACAAATGTTAGATACTGCATTTCAGAAATTCCCAAATGGAGATTCCAATTTAATCGACAAGCGAGGCCATTCAAAAAATAATCCAAGAAAAATTAGTGAAGAAATAACACAAAGCGTCGTTGATCATATAAATATGATCCCTAGAATTGAGTCACACTACGTAAGAAATGATTCTAGTCGAGAGTACTTCGAAGAAACATTAACAATTGCCAAAATGTACGCAATGTACGTAAATTTAATGAAAGAGACGGGAAAATCCATTGCAACAAAGCATCACTATTGTGATATTTTTAACACAAAGTTTAATATCAGCTTTTTTAAACCGAAAAAGGATTTGTGCGATACTTGCGAAGGCTTTAAGAATGCTTCAGATGAACAAAAAGATAAATTGGAAGAAATTTATAAAAACCATATCGCAAATAAAGAAATTTCGAGAAAAGTAAAAGAAGAACAGAAAACTATGGTTAAAAACGAAAAAACGGCTAGTATGATTTTCTTTGATTTTCAGAAGGTTTTAACAACACCGAAGACAGAAGCTAGTTGTATGTATTATAGCCGTAAACTTTCTGTGTACAATTTCTCAATTTACGATGTCGATAGGCACGAAGGTTTTTGTTACGTCTGGAGTGAGAATGATGCGAAGAAAGGTTCAAACGAAGTAGTGAGTTGTTTGCTTCATTATATTGAGAAAAGGGCTTCCGAAGGCATCAAGGATTTCTATTTATGGTCGGACAATTGCGCTGGCCAAAATCGAAATAGGCATGTTTTTTCAATGTTTGTGTATGCATCCTGGAAATATAGTGTTAACATCACACATTCATTTTTAGAGGTTGGGCACACTCAAAATGAAGGTGACTCAATGCATTCCACAATTGAAAGACATGCCAAGGGGAGAAAAATTTATACTTTAGATGATTGGTGCAAAGTAATGGAAAGTGCGAAACTGACAAAACCATGTTATAAGATAATAAAAGTGGAATATAACATGATTTACAATTTCAAGGATTTGTCAGCGAAAATGAACTGGTCAAAGACAATATTAAACAAGAATAAAAGCCGATCGATTCCAGTACAAGTTTCGAAATGGAAACAACTATCCGTCATTAAAGAGAATACGAATCAACTGGAATACAAAACTGCTTTTGATGGAGGTTTCACTACACTTATTACGAGAAAAGAGAAAACAAACGTGAACGTGAAGAAATACTCATTGATAAATGTTTATTCGAATTGTCAAGGACTTTCAGCAGCAAAATTAAAGGATTTGAAAACTTTGTGTCAAAAGAATATCATTCCACGCGAGTACCATGAGTATTTTAATTCATTTTCTTCCCACACTTCCAACCGCAGCGATCAAAATATAAGTGATGATGAGGACTGAAATCCAAATTATAAGAAATTTATTTTAATTGATTTTATTGTTATGTTGTTAATTTTGTATTTCTAAGTTTTTAAATTCGTTTCATAAAACGAACAAAAAATTATGATTCCTTACAAACGTTTCATGTAAAAAAAATGGTAGCAATATTGCATATATTAAGAAAATCAAGAAAATCATTATCACTTTTTCCAATAATTTGGACGAATCACAAATTTTCAAATACAAAATTATTAAAAATTAAAAAATATTTATATATATATATTATATAAATAGATAAAAATAATTAATAAAATATAAATAAATATATTTATATTTATATTAAAAAATATTTTAATAATTGTTATTAATGCAGTAAGTGTTTTGTATTTAAATATTCTTAAAAATGAAATAAAAGATATTCCAATTAAATGTTTAAGATAAATTAATATAAATAAATGAAAAATAAGTTTTCATTTAGTTTATTTAACCAGTTCTATTTTTAATTTATTATCATTATTTATACTGTGCTACAAACAATTCACGTAATTTATAAAATTTTGAGCAATAACTTTATAAATATTTTGATTATAAAAATTAGAAAACTGATTTAAACTTTAATATAATTCTTAACTATGCTTTTCCGAATCTTATTTCTTGTAAAAATTTAAAAAATAATTTTTTTTTAATTTTTATAAAAAATTATAACAATTAAGATTTAAAAAGAAATTTTAAGAGCGAAATTAATTTCCGCTTAAATGAAATTTATAATGTTTTAAATGTGCTTATATTGGATTGTCACTAAGAATTGCAAATTATTTTTTATTTTAAGAAATATATAAATAAATAACTGTGCGAACGCTAAAATTAAAATTATATTGAAGAATTATTTTTTTAATAATCATTATATTGCTCTGGTGGATGAATTGAGATTTTATAGTCTGCAACTTGAGTTAACATTATATTGCACGAACAAATGACTTACAGTCATATTGCATGGAATTTTGAAAAACAATTATATAGCACGAATTTTTGAGTTAACATTATATTGCACGGAGATTTGAATAAACATCTTATCGTCGGGGGGCGTCGATTTCCATTACACCAAAAGTACATGCAGTATTTTTCCATGTAAAACAGTTTTGTGCTAAACATAAAAAAGGGTTAGGTTTCTTCAGTGAACAAGCCATGGAAGCTGTTCACTATGACTTTTCAATGACATGGAATAAGTATAAAGTTTCACGAAAAAATCCAGATTATGTTGAAAAATTACGACGAGCAGTCTGTGAATATAACTCACAACACATTTAAATTATTTATGTTTTCTGAAAATGTTCGTTATGTTCATTTAAATTACTTTTAATTAATAAATATAATTTTTTTAAAATAAAATTTATATAATTTTCTTTATTTTGGGTTATGTATACTTCTAAGTAAACAAATATAATCACATAATGAGTAAATGGTGAGTAAATACGATTTTTCTTTAAAAAAAATTATTCAAAAATCGAAAAATCTCGGTTAAAAAAAAAGTGCTCAGTCTTCGATTTTAATTTTTCTTGCAAAATGGTCTTGAAGTAGTCCCCTAACATTCCCAAAAAGAAAATCAGAGGTAGAAGAAACTCGAAGTTGAAATTAGTCGAGGACCACCGTGATATGGAGTGTATAACTCCTTTTTAATTTTAAGCCAAGTATAATAAAGTAAAGATTTCCTTCTTCTTCTTTTTCTTCTTCTTCTTTACTTTATATTTTATTTATTCCTTTTAGAAAAAAGGTATACGTATCCTTTATTTTTCTATTCTATAGGGGGACCAAAATATTTTTTGCAAACTATCCTTATTATTTGTAAGTATGTATTAAATAAGTTTTCTAAATTCAATAGTTTTAGAGTTATAGATTTTAGAGTCTTCTTTTAAAAATCAAAAATTTTGTAACCTATAAAAAATGAAAAAATAGATTTACAATAATATATTTTCATCCTAATTGAAAATGTGGACTGAAATTTAACGTGAAATTGCCTATATACTTATAATATATCTTTTTTTCATTTTTGAAAAATATAAGACTGAAGGTAGTTCTCTGGCTTCTACTCTTGTAAAAATTTATTTTCTTCAAATTTTAAGGAAATGTTTCTTTTGGTGCCCTTTAAATGTGGTAAAAATTTCAAAACCCTTTGCGATGCTAAATTTTGACTTATTCAAGTTCAAACTTTCACTTTTCCATGCGTTTATGTTAAAAATAAAAAATGTCAACCACAATATCTTGTTTTTTGACATGGCAAAAGGTTTTGAAGTTTCTATCACATTTAAAAGGCATCCGAAGAAATATTTCCTCAAAATTTAAAGAAAATCTATCGAAAATCAATTTTTAAAAGAGTAGCAGCCGGAGAACTACCTTAAATTGAAATTTTTTTTATAGATTTTAATGAATTAGAGAAAATTTCCAAAAATTCCCGGATATTTTTTTCAATTCCCGGCAATTTCCCGGTCGAACTAAATTCCCGACAAATTCCCGTTTTTCCCGGACGCTAGACACCCTGTATAAAATTAAAATAAGTAACCAAGATTTAAAAGTAACAAATATATATATTTATACCTGATTCTGAGTACGAAGGAATTACTTCCTCAAAATAATTTGATATTTTCGGATGATGCTCTCTTATTTTATCTTGAAGGAGAATTCTTGTTGTTTCAACTTCATCATCATCATTTAAACTGTCAACAATTCCCATAAGAACGGTTGGATTCAAAAATAAATTCTCGTTTAAGTTGCCTTCCATTGCTTCCATTTTTACGGCTACATTCAGATTGGTCAGCGGGAGGTAAGAGCCAAGTGGCTCACCACGAATTTCGATAAATTTCGATAAAACAAAGATGCAAATAAAAGCAAGTTCCAGAGAACAGCTAAACAAACGCACCTATTTTGTTATAAAAGACGAAAAAATACAGCTTAATTCACATGCAATACTTGACAGCATTCCTTCAACCAATCAAAATCATTGAAACTCACTAGTTTCAAATAAATAGGTTGAGCACCTCTTTGTGGCAACTGACCAGTATAACCTATGTCCTCGAAAACACTCTTTATATCCATGGTACTACATGCCCGTAACTGTGCATAAAATACTATTACATGGATCAGATGTCATAAAGTTCTTCCTTTTGCCAATTGGACAATACTCTGAAGAAGCATCTAAAGCACGTAACAAAGATTACAGAAACTTCCGCGAATTTAGAACACGAAAATGTTTAAGAATTGATACTAATACAGATTTAGCACATAAGCTTCTTGTCAATTCAGATCCATACATCGCTTATCTTAGACAAAAATCTACTGTAACTAGACAATCTGCATAAACAAAATTCGTCTCTTAACAATTTCAATTAATTTTCACTTCTTTCATCCATATTATATAATATGTCATTTTCAATTTCTGAAAATGGACTTCAAATTCGAAATCAGCGATCCCAAAAACCCCTGAGTAATAAGTTTCATGGCAATCTAATTGATTTCTAATTTTATTATCCGCCATATTGGATCCGCCATTTTAAATTTTTGAAAACGGACTTCAAATTCGAAATCAGCGATCCCAAAAATCCCCGAGTAATGAGTTTTATGGCAATCTAATTAATTTTTAATTTTTCATCCGCCATATTGGATCCGCCATTTTGAATTTTTGAAAACGGACTTCAAATTTGAAGTCAGCTACCACAAAAACCCCCGAGTAACAATTTTCAAGCAAAAATAAAAAACGACTTTCTGTTTTTTTAGAAATGTTGCTAAATTGTTTATAACAATTTTTTATAATAATGAAAAACATGTAAAGACTATTTATTTTTAACTTAAAAGAGTCTCTTTGATGATTTAAAGCATATTACGCCACTGATCAATTATTTACAAGCATTTTACGCCACTCATAAATTATTTACACGAAGCGAAATAGAAAAAAAATTTTTTTTTATTTTTTATATTATTGCCAAAAAAAAAATAACAATAAAGGTTTAAAAAAAATATGACCACAGTCTCCTTAAGAATTTTATCACCTTTTATTTAAAAAAAAAGAAATTTAAATCGGTCAAGATTTGTGGGATCTAGACTTTTTTGAACAAAAAATGAGCTATTTGTCCCACTGTGGCGTTACGGAATCAAAACAAAATTAAAAAATACTTTTGTTTTGATTCGGATTTTGGTATTAGAATCAAAATTCCACTCTATTTAGTTCTGATTCTAATATCAAAATCAAAATTCCACTCTATTTCGTTTTGGTTCCAATATCAAAATCAAAATTCCACTCTATTTCGTTTTGGTTTCAATATCAAAATCAAAATTCTATTCTATTTAGTTTTAATTCCAATATAAAAATCAAAATTCTTTTTTGTTTTAATTTTGATAAAATACTTCTGCGCATGTATAAGTCTCATTGAACCTAAATTTTGTTGCAAATGTCAAATATATCAGAAGATAATATCGTTTTTACATACGAAATCTGAAGTAGAATTCGAATCGACTTCTGTTTCTATAAGAAAACCGAATTGCAGTATTACAGTATCAGAATCAAAATAGGAAGTGAATTTCGTTTCGTTACAGTATCAGAATTAAAAAAGTAAGTATCGGAATCAAAATAGGAAGTAAATTTTGTTTCGTTACAGTATCAGAATCAAAATAGGAAGTAAATTTTGTTTCGTTACCGAATCAAAATCAAAATACATTAATAATTTTGTTTTGTTTTGAAATATCGTAACGAAATTAAAATTTGATTTCCGTGACGGTCCTTGCTAAAAATATACGCTCTAATTCTTTTAATATCCAATTATAATCTAAAATTTTAACTGAAATCAATTTTTATGAAAAAATTCTACTAGAATTCAATTATTTAAATACAAAAATTAATAATTGAATGTTAAGTAAAATTCAATTCTCATAAAGAATCGTTATCAACAAACTTTTAAATAATTTAATTCTTTTGATGAATTTAAATAAAAATTTTAAGAATAATTATATTTCTTCGAAGAATTCAATTAAAATTGTATTAGAAATAATGGAAATTCTGCAATGAGTTTTATTATTTATCAAAATAATTAAATTCATAATAAGAATTTTATTATTCACCAAAATAATTAAATGATTGCGAAAAATAAATTTAAAAAATTTGTAAATATTGAAATTCCTGTGAAATTTTTATTATTTTTTGAAAATAATTAAAGGTTTGTGTAGAATTTTATTAAATTTCTTTTTTAATAATTTAATTCTTTTAAGAAATTTTATTAGAATAGTAGATAATTATTAAAAATCATTGAATTGAGGAAAATTTTTGAAAACAATAGAAATTTTGCCAAAAATTTTATCAAAATGTTTAAAAATAATTGAATTTCGGAGAAGAATTTAATTATTTCTAAAAATAATTGAAATTTTTACGAGAAAATTTTTGGAAAAACACGAAAACAAAATTTAATTTTGCAAAATTTTTAAATTATTGCGAAAATTAAATTATTTTCAAAAGTAATAATATTCATCGCAAACATTAAATATCGTTAAAAATTAATAAAATTCTTCTTAGGGATTCAATTATTTTCTCGTCGCCAAATTTAAATTATTTATAATAGGTACAATTGTAATCGAACTTCTTGAAAAATGTAATTATTCTTAAAAATGTAATTAAAATTTGTCCAAAGAATTTAATTATAGTGTGGGTTTTCAAGAATAATAGAATTTTAAAATTAATTTTTACATTCTCATCTCATGAGAAGGTATTAGTTTTGGTCGAAAAATGACTTTCTAATTTTACGAAATATTTATTTTTTAAACTTTTAACGGATTTTTTTAAATATTGCTTTTTTCAGAAAAATAGTGGTCTCGAACCCTAAATTTTTCAGTTTTTATCAGTAAAATTAAAAAATTATTTTTTGTGGTAATTTTCAAGAGTGAAGTGTAGGGGAAGTGCGCCGGTTGTGGGCACCCTCCGGTTGTGGGCACCCCTACGTAAACTTCGACGGCAAGCAGACTTTACTGAACTAAGTATTGCAAGTCGTAATCGTTGACAATACGGACTTTTCGTATTGATAACGAAACAAATATATGCATTTGTGTAATAGCTGTGAGCATAATAAAGAAAATTTGCATTAAATAAATAAAAAAGTAATTTTGTATTGTTTTCGAAGAGCAACATATGGGTGTAGATACGTTCAGAAAAAAAGGGTTTAATTTTTTTTTTGCAGTGTTGTCATTATATTTTGTGATTTACCTTCGTGTTTAACCAAAATCCTGCATCACAAAATGTGTTGGTCTTTTTAAAAATTGACTTTCATTCCCGGTTGTGGGCACCTTTATGTTAAGGAAGCTCTACCATCTGACAATGATGAGGACTACTGTCTCATCTATCTAAACTTTCTGCCAAGGAAAGTGACAGCCGCAAACTCCATTAAATGCGATGAATATAGTCGTTCAGTGCATTCGAAGTGCGTTATGTTATGCGTACTAGCTACTTCACATGCAAGCATTATGCTTTTGTTAGCGATGAGCATAGTGTGAAAACGTGTCATCATTTTTGTTCTTTATCCCGGCAAATTCTCTTAAAATAAAAAAAACTTTCATTTCTTCTTTATTTGTGTTGGTTTCCTTTAATATTTTTCCATTTTTAGCGGATTTTTCAAGGGTGCCCACAACCGGGTACAAAATTTTTTTTGTCAAAAAATTCCCATTTCACTAAATTTCTAATAAAACTTTTTTATTTAAAGGAATCAATTTACTTCCTTCACTGACAGTCACCTTAGACCTCTAGCTTTAAATTCGTACACATATATTTGTATAATATGCACATGGAAAAATGTTATGAGGCAAAAACAAAAAGGTGCCCACAACCGGAACACTTCCCTTAATAAATATTGAATAAGCTTAAGTAATTGTAATAATTTTTTTTGTTTATAAATGGAAAATGTTTAAATACATAGAAAAATACTATGTATAGAACAATATCGTATTTTGTGTTATGGATTTTGTTACCAAATAATAATTTTCAATAATTATTTAGGTAATATATAATATGAAAAAAATAGTTAAGTATAATGATAGTAATATGAAAGAAAATTAAAAAAATATTTAAGAGTAATAGTTGCAATTGCGTCCATAATCAAAGTCTTGTTCAAAAGGAGGATAGTTTGAATTATTGAAAGTTGGATAATTATGAAGCATTTCTCGTTGTCTGTAGTTATAAGTTCCTCGATGTTGGCATTGTCCCCTGTAATATTTCTCGTACTCTTCCTGCTTCATTTTCTCATATTCTTCTAGCTTTTTCTTATCTTCTTTTTTCTTTTTCTCGTCTTCTCTTTTCTTTTTCTCATAATCTTCTCTTTTCTTTTTCTCATTTTCATTTCTTTTCTTTTTTTCTCATTTTCTTCTTTTTCTCATCTTCTGTTTTCTTTTCCTCTTAATTTTTGTTATTTTTCAAGGGATGAAAAAGCTTTTCCAAATTTCTATGATTAAACTCTGCTACTTCAATATTAGTTTTTATTAAATTTAATTGCTGCGAATTGCAGAATAATGTTTATTGAATTTTTTTAATATCGTTTTTTTACATAAAACTTTTTCGATTTCTTCAAGCTTTTTTCTTCTCCATCCTGTTCTTTCTTTTTTCTTTCCTGTTCCTTAATTTCTTTTTCTACTTTCTGCCTGCTCATAATTTCTGCCAGCTTTTTTCTTCATCTTTCAATTCTTCTTGTAGTCTTATTTCATCCGAGTCCTTCTCCTCCACATCTTTTCCTTCTCTTTCATCTTTTTCAACTAAACGATTGTCTTCCTTCTTATTTTGAAGCAACTGCTTTTTATCTACGGCCGCAGATTTCGGCCTACCTATCTTTGATGGTCTTTCTATCCTTGATGGTCTCCCTCTTCCCTTTTTTCCTCTGAATGGTGGCACTAAAATTAAACAAGTTTGATTATTTTTTTTATTTACTCATACTCATGGGTGATTTTTTAATAAAGTTTTTGTTAAGAATAGCAAAGTAAATTTAAATAATTAAAAATTCTGCCAGTCATACACATAATTAAAACATTGTGTTAAAACTATCCACTGCTTAATCGACCTTTTTGAATTTTCGCTTAGTTTAGCAGGCTTTTTAATACTTTACATTTAATTTTTTTACAGAATATTATGAACGCGTAAATTGTCTTTACACAAAGGTCGCAATAGTAACTACTAATATTTAAGACTTTATAACATCTAAAATAATCCATACGAACTGATTTTAGTTTCCCGCATAGGTTATAAGAAAAATTCTAACCTCACTTTTTATTTTTCAATAAAAATATAAAACAAATTATTTTTAAACTCAGAATCGTTCTAACATTAGTATACAATTTTATAAAGTGAAAACGAAATATTTACCGATATTTTCAAAATACTTACTATCTCCAGAAATTGATAGAAATAGGAAGTAAGACTATACACTAAAAGAAATTAATTATAATCAAGAAAACAAATAACAACTTTATAATTACAATGAACCCTCACGGCCGCGTCGCTTTTCATGACCATTAAGGCGCGTGCATACTTAGAAATTTCAAGGCGAGTGCCTTGAAAATTCACGTCACTAAATTTGATTGGCTCTACAAAAACCTGGGTAAAAATGAACTTTTGAAAGAGCCAAAACTGATGTTAACAATTTTTCTCCCTTCAACGTTGGCAACATACGGAAGGAAACGACATTCACACCATGAACTATATAAAGTGTTAGAAATGGCCTGACTAGTCGAAGCTAGAATGAGAAGAAACATATAGCAAAAGGAAAACAATAATTCAGCTGTTAGCTGATGAAATTGTGTCACTCAGTGTTTAAAAATTGTGAACATAAAGTGAAAAGTGAGTAGTTTGAATATTAAAAAAATTATGTTTATAAAATCAATGTTACGTGATAAAAATTCTTAAGTAAAGGTAAGATTGTATATTTAAGTATATATAGATATGTCCTATTCATTTTGAGGTTATATTTTATGTTTACGCAAGGATATATATCATGTAAACTGTGTAAATTATTGTTCTTTATTATTTATTTATGTTACAATGAAAAAAGTTTGTCTAGAATTTTTTAAAAACTTTGGTTGAGTAATTAAATTGTTTCGGGAAATTTTATTAAAATAGTAGAATAATAAAAACCATCCAATTTACTTAGGAGAGTTTATTAATGCTTTTTATTAATGTTAAGTAATTTTTCTATTTGATTCTTTATGTAAATTATTCAATTTTACAAAGTGATTAGACCATGACGCAAAAACGGCCAAAGATGGCTTGACTTTGGTTGAAAGTTTCTCCTAAAGTTGGGCCAACCGTGAATGGCACCGTGGCAACCGCGAAAATTTGACCGTCGACCCAACCATCAGCCACAGTTGGGCCAACGGTCGGGTGAACTTAGGCCGCCAAAGTTGAAAAACCTACATTTAGATGGTTGGCCCAACCATCAGCCACAGTTGGGCCAACGGTCGGGTGAACTTTGTTTGACAAAGTTGAAAAACCTACATTTTGATGGTCGGCCCAACCATCAGCCACAGTTTGGCCAACGGTCGGGTGAACGTTGGTCGCCAAAGTTGAAAAACCTACATTTTGATGGTCGGCCCAACCATCAGCCAAAGTTGGGCCAACGGTCAACTGATCTTTGGCCGCCAAAGTTGAAAGAACTACTTTTGGATGGTCGGCCCAACCATTAGCCACAGTTGGGCCAACTGTCGGGTACGGTTGTAGCTTATAAAGTCATCACGCTCCTTCTTCAGACATGTGAGCGTAGCATAGTGGTTAGTGTGTAAGACTGTAGTGCGTTAGGTTGCGAGTTCGATCCCCGCGAGCGTCAGATATTTTAATGTGTATAAATTTAATATAAAGTATGTGCGCCAAATGTGTGATCAATTTAAGGTATAATTTCCGACCTATGGTCCTTCAATAAACATTTTTTTTATTAACATTTTGTTGGTTGGCCAAACTAACTTTACCAAAGTTGGGCCGACCATGGTTACCGAAGGAGGTCCAATGATTCGTTCCCACGGTCGGCAAAGATTTGGCATTCATAGACGGCCCAACTTTTGTGCCAACGGTTGGTCCAACTGTGTCAACCACTGGACGACCGACGTGATCAATCCACAGGGTGGCCCGACCATTGGCTAACAAAGTTGGACCGACTATGCACACGGTTGGCCCGACCATGGGCCGACCGACAATTCGCACCTGGGGACAAGAAATATCTACAAAAATATTAAAAAATAATTTTTTTTTCCACAAGTGTTTTGTTTTCCTCAATTCTACTAACTGAGACAATAAGAAAATGTCAATATTCATTATATTTATTATAATATTTTACTAAAAAATAACATTTTATATATGAAATGGTAGTGGGGACTGATTAGACCATGACGTTTTGGTACCTTAAACAGATTTTTAAGTAAAATTATAAAATTTTATATGAAAACGACTATAGACTTTTATTTGTTATCATGGAAATAAGTTTTTTACGTTGAATTTATTAGAATATATGAAGCTATGAAACTGATTTCTCAAAAAAACATGAGGGACATTAAATTGTGCGCTACGCGGAGAATCACCCACCTGTTCCTTCAAGGTGTACACAATCGTCATTTGCCTTCGTCTGACAATGTTCATCCGGGACTTTACAGCAATCATGACAACATTCATGTGAGCGGATCTTCGCATCATACTGAACAAGATAGAAGTGGACAAGTAGACACGTTGTCGATGAAACTGGCCTTAAGTCAAAGTTTCTTCTTTAGGAATTCTCGCATGGTGAGCAAATTCATTTTTAATTATTGTAGAGTAAGTTCTGTTTATTAGTTTTCCTCATTAAGTGTATTTCAAGTAAATTTTAACTTACTCTCTAAATTTAAATTAGTAAAAATGATTACTAATTTCATTTATTGACTGACTTTTAGCTTTTTAAATATTAAATTTTACAAATAAATTATCATTTCTACTAATTCTTTAGTGAAATTTACTAATTAAAAAGCAAAAAGTCAATCACTAATTCAAATTAGTAACCATTTTTCCTAATTCAAATTTAGACAGTACTTATAAACAATTTTATAATTTCTACATACCACAGCTATTCATAAAGAACATTAAATCAATTCAAAAAACATCAATCAAAATTGTTTTTAAATAATTGAATTCTTTTGAGAATTTCTATCGAAATAATACTGAAAAAAATATTCGACAGAATGTGCTTTTTACTCAGGCAATTTTTGCCTAAGAACAAAAGCAATACACGCAAAGCAATCGATTTTCTAAAGAAACAATTGCTTCACGTGTTTTGCTTTTCTTCTTTGGCAAAAATTGCCTGAGTAAAAAGCACATTCTGACGAATTTTGTCTATTTTAAATCGACTTTTTTGCACCTTAAAGTCGATCCGAGGCCTGTATAATTAAATTATCAATTTTCTAGAATTGTAAAAATTTCTTCTTAATGAGAAAATCAATTTGTATTTTTACCGAATCCTTCTTTAATAAAATTCTAAAATTATCTTTTATTAAAATTAATACATTAAAAAAAAGTCTAGTATTTATCTTGAAAATTTAGTAATGGACGGTAGTCTAGAATTATGAATAAATTCACGTCTGAATAACGCCATATTTTTTCTCATGTACTTTGGAGGTGTGATATTCCCATATTGAGGTTAGGTTAATGATTTTTCATAACTTTTTTAGTATATCATTTATACACTGAAAAAAATTTAATTAATTCAAATAACCGATTAATTGACGCTATTATCAATTAAATATTTACTTGAATCAAATTGTATTTGAACTAACAATTTCAGTATTTTAAGCAAATACCATTTAATTGACTCCAATAAATATTATTTGATTCAATTAAATATTTAATTGATAATAGTCAATTAATCGGTTATTTGAATCAAATAAATTTTCTTTCAGTGTGTATAATTAAAAAATAATTAATATATTATATGTAATTTTATTATAATTATATATCTATGATTATAATACTATAAGACATTTTGCATAATCTATTATATTTCGCTGTCCGAAAAAATGTTGGCACCACTGCGAACGGCACGCTTACACGGAGAGAAAAATCAAGCGTTTGTAGTAAGACATGGTCTATACTTAAAAAGCACGGCGCTGTTTATACTCGATTTGTAGAAATCTATGCTAAAAGAGTAGGGACCTATACTCTTTTAGTAGAGACCTATACTCTTTTAGCATAGATTTCTACAAATCGAGTATAAACAGCGCCGTGCTTTTTAAGTATAGACCATGTCTTACTACAAACGCTTGATTTTTCTCTCCGTGTAGTCGCCACAAAAAAGCTGGCCGCTCGAGCAGTTTTCAGCCAGTGTAGAATCAGCAACAGTACTAATACTATCACAGCCTCCATGCTACGGCACGAACACAAGCGCGCTATGCTTGCCTTCAATTGCTACCTTGTTGTGCGTATAACTTTCCTTTCCCCTCGAGGCCCATAAGGTGTAGATGCACAGCATCAAAACAAACGCACGTGCGTTTGAGCAGCTGATCGAGTACAACATTATCCAACACAATAACTGCTTTACACGAACGGTAAAACATGCGTTATCTGTGTAATAATATTTGAAAAATATCAATAATTATTATATTATAACTATAACAAAAGGGAAATATTTATGCAATTTTCGAAATGATACCTGACAATAGATAAACATCTTGTTGCAAATTTTTGTTTTGCAATAAAATGCCAGAAGACATTAGGTTACATGTATATGTGTATATGTCGTAGGCGAAAAGGAAAATCCGTCGTTTAGCTTAATGCCTAGGCTTTAAGCTAAACGCGGGCGAATAGGAAAATGTTCAAGTAAATGACAATTATTTTTTTAATCGCCTGAATTCGTTAGTCATTTCGCTTAATGCCTAGGCTTTAAGCTAAACGCCCAAAGAGCGCCAGGCGAATAGAAAAATTTGTATCGATTGATCAAGAATAAACATTGTAATGAAATTTCAATTATTAATAATATTATATTGCAGGTATTTTGAATTGAAAATCGTTTCTAAATTTTTGTTTATGAGTCTTTGTTTATTTTCTTTGCTTTTAAATATTCTTAGTTGAAACTACATTTTAAATTTAATTTTATAGAATATTCAAAATTATATTTAGTCTCAAACAGTTTCCTCCATTAACAATCGGTAATTGCGTAACTTTGGTGGTACCTGATGTTGATCGTGGACCGTTAGATTTTTCTATGATTGAAGGCGTCGTAATAGACATTAAAAACGATGTTTACCAAATTGGTACAAAAAACGGCATCATTAAAGGTTGGTTTCCGCGAACTGATATATCGCAATCAGGTACTGAAATTCTAAAAATTGACGAAGTTTGTACAGATGTCACTCTGACTTTAAGAGAAGATGCATCACATCAATCTATGTGCGGCGGACAAGGATTTAAAAAATGTTACTGTAAGGCGGCTAAAAATCAATATAAGACAAATAGGTGCTCTTACTTTAAATTAAAAATAATTTGCAGTTAGCAATGCCACCAAAGTTTAACTTGCTGCAATAAATAAATTGTTATTTTCTCCTTTTCAGTTGACTTCAATTAATTACAATAAATTATTGCAATTTTGTGAAAAATATTTTTGTCTTTAATTTGGATTTTTTCTATTATATTTCTAATTGAAATTTCATTGCATTGTTTATTCTTGATCAATCGATACAAATTTTTCTATTCGCCTGGCGCTCTTTGGGCGTTTAGCTTAAAGCCTAGGCATTAAGCTAAATGACTAACGAATTCAGGCGATTAAAAAAATAATTGTCATTTACATGAAAATTTTCCTATTCGCCCGCGTTTAGCTTAAAGCCTAGGCATTAAGCTAAACGACGGATTTTCCTTTTCGCCTACGACATATACATGTGTGATTATGCAGATGAAATACATATATTAGTAACCTATAACATGTAGGTCAATAATATAATTACAATAAATAAATTTTATGTGCTATTATAGCTAAGATAAATAATAATTTTATTAATTAAAACAATATAATTATTATTTAAATTCTAAGTTATTTTAAAATAAGGTCTGGAAAAGTATCAGGTTATTAGACTATTTCTGTTCTCACGGCTCTATCTAGGAACCTAAAAGATCAGCAAAATTGCATGGACCAATGGGCCCATGACTTACTCCTACTCTTTACTCCTACTTCTAAAAATCTTTCCCCACTTTTGCACTAAAGGTAAGGGTTGAAGGCTTGTCGCGAAAAGTTAATCATCGCAGTTCGACTTCTCGCTTCTTCTTGAAAACACCTCTCCTGGGTCTAACCTAGTAAATGTTTTGGGACAGAGAAATTTGCGATTCGCCCGTCCGCGACCCGGAACCCGAATTTTTGTCGAAATTTATGGCAAATGTTAACTTATTAAATTCTCTGAGCCGGTAGAGTCCAGTGCGGGCTGAATTTAGTGAGATTTTCTAATCATTAAAAGATTAATGATTTTGAAATGTTGTTGTGTTAAATAACCGGCCGGTTGCATAGATTTTGCCCGCGTCCGTCTCAAATATCAGTGGCCCACAAGTGCGATCAAAACTCAATATTGAACTATCTGAGGCATAGATATTGCCCGGACTAGTTTTGGTAAAGAGTGGATCCGCAAGTGAGTTTACACTATTGTGTGAGATGGCCGGTTGCATAGATATTGCCTGCATCCGTTCGCTTACAAGTGCAATCTCACAAATAAAAGAAAATTGCGCGTATTTTCGTAGAAAATTTTCTGTTAAATAAGACAAAGATCATTTTCGCCCGACGGAGGTTCTTGTGATCCAAAAGAGGAGCAGCTCCGCCGGTAGTTTGTAAGTAAAAGAAGTATGGTGTCAATATACACATTCTAGCACTCATTCTTTCTAATTGTAAAACACTTCTATAACCATTCTTTGTATTCTAAAAGGTATTTTGTTATTAATAAATGAAATCAAGTCTTAATGCAAATCAATTTCTTTACTTACCTAACTAAGGCTAAAATCTAAATCATTTTAACAATATGGCATTTAACGTATCAACAGGCAACTTTTAAAAGAAGGTGACGATTCCCACAAATTAAACAGAATAATTAAACATTCTGGCAGCTTGGTGCCTCCCCAAATTAAGATAAAAAGTTTACATACTGGTATAAAATATTAAACGAAATAGACAATGACTAGAAAATAAATACGACGGCTCCCGTTGATATGATCTTGTTTTAATTGTCAAAATAATAAAATCGTCTTTGGAGCTCAGTTCAATATGATCTCTATTTAATTGTAAATTTAATATAATCTCGCAAAAGTTTCTGTGTAATAAAATCTTAATTCAGAGTAATTTTAAATTCACTTAAAAAATTAAATATTAATTCGTTTTTAATATTATTTTAGGTTATATAATGATTAAAAAAAGACCAATAAACCGGTTGTACTCAGGAGAGGTTTTCTACAGTTTTCCTCTTCTCTGGCGAGAAAACCCATTGACGGGTGGTCCAGGCGGAATGCGAGTACTCCTAATAAAAGTCGAGTGTAGACGCAAATTAGATTAATATAGAAAATTTTATATGTAGAATGGTAATGCTTAATCCAAAAAGTATTTCTCGGGGACTCTTGTCGAAGTGCGTAAGGCCAATAGGGCAGGAGTATGAGCAATAAAAAAAATAATAATGAATAATAAAATAAAATATAGAAAAATAAATGAAGAAAATTATAAAATAAATAAAAAACGATATAAATAAATTAATTTTTAACAATTAATATAAGAAATAAAAATTAGAAAAAAATAAAATTATACGAAACTAATTAATAATAAAAATACTAAATAAACTAAAATTAAGTAAAATTTCATTACGTTTTAATTATATTTTATTTTGTTAATAATTATTATTTTAAATTTCTTTGATTTATTTTATTAATTTTACTATTATTGTAGGTTAATTATTCTATTTATAAAAATATTTATTTTTTATTATTTATATTACCTAGGGTAATGTCACCTTGAGTGGACCACCTAAGCTTTTTTTCTAAAAAATTCTTTATGAAAGCAAATTAATCGGAGGTTTCTATTCCAAGCTTTAGTTTAGATCCCTAGATAAGTATTTATACCATAATAGCTTTGATTTTTTTTTATTTGGAGAAAACAATTGACTTTTAAAAAAAAGCTAATTTTTAAGGAATGAAAAAAGTGTAACCTTGAGTGAACCACTTCTAAAAAATTGTAAAAGTTATTCTAAATTCTGTAATGTATTTAATATTTCTAATATATTGAAACAAAATTTATGCTTATGCAGCTTCAGACCATGTATGTGTCACAATGTTTACAAGTGTAACCATTTTTAATAATTTTGGCACATATCACATCAATATCACAAAAAAATTAATAAAGAACATAAAACATAGTTTCAAACCAATTCATTGTCAATTTATTTCCATAAAAATGGTAAACTGACATTAAAAATATAAAAAACAGGCAGTCCACTTATGGTTATAAGCAGTGGTCCACTCATGGTGACATGCAACTTTTTATGGCAGCCACCACAATTTTTTTTAAGTCAAAATTATCACTTAATTAAACTAAGACAATCAATTTCAATGTCCAAAGTAGTAGGAAAAAATAAGTTACCTTTCAAAATTTAAATTTTACACTACTTTTACACTTCCGAATCACTTTACTCATTGTAAGAGCGACTTCTTTTTTGGTTTGTGTTCTTAAAAATGTGTTACATCAAACGATAACGTATATGATTATCGCGGAACTTAATTTCATACGGTTTCTAGGTGTGGTGCTGCTATTCGCACTATTTATTTCACGTTTCTGCTGTCAGATAACTTAAAAGCTCAGGCGGTCCACTCAAGGTGACATTACCCTACATTATACCTAAAAAAGAATTTCAGTTGAAAAATGTAGTGTAATATAATTCTTAATATATTTTTTAAATATTATAGATAATACCCATTTTATTATACTTTGTTAATTTTTTTAATTTAATTAATTTTATTATTTTTTGCAATATTATTTCATACCTTTTAATGAATAATGAATTTTATTGATTATTGAAGAGTATAAAATAATATTACAAACCAATTAATATTTTATAGTTATTCATTTATTATTTTTCTGATATTTTTAATAATTTTAATAATTTTATTCATTTATTTTTCTATATTTTATTTTATTAATAATTATTTAATCATTATAAAACCTAAAATAATATTAAAAACGAATTAATATTTTATTTTTTAAGTGAATTTAAAATTACTCTGAATTAAGATTTTATTACACGGAAACTTTTGCGAGATTATATTAAATTGACAATTGAATAGAGATCATATTGAACTAAGCTCCAAAGACGATTTTATTATTTTGACAATTGGAACAAGATCATATCAACGGGAGCCGTCGTAAATATTAATTCATTCATACATAAATCAGTTCTATACTTTTAAGTCACAATTTTTTAAAAATGATAAAACAAGCACACAAGCCGCAATATTTGGTTCAGCAATTATAGTTTCAATATTCAGTAAGAGTCAAAGATTAATTTTTTACAATTCTTAAAGTAAACATTGTCTTTTTAATTCTAAAAGTTTACAATGTTACATGGGTGATTTTCAAAAGACTGTCATTTTTTTAATAAGACGTTTTTCTGCTAAAATGGTGAACAAAATTTTACATTTATTACATATTTCAGTACACTTTTGTTATTGAAGTATATGTTCAAAAGAAAAGTACAAGATCTTGAATATTTTTAAAGTTACGATAAAAGACGCAAAAAACGCGAATGTAACATGCCACGGACTTGACATTGTGCCTCGGTCCCGACATGTGTGTCACAGTTGGAACATGTAAATAAATAAATAATCGAATAAATATTTTCTTTTCAATGTTCGCACTTCAAAATAATGCCAGTAGAAGTCAATTAAAAATAAAATTAATTAATAAAATAACGGTTTCGTTAACATGTGCAGATACAAATTAATTAACAATTTAACCCTTTAACGCCCAAATGTGCTGTTTTCCGACTTGAACTTTAACTTCGTACAACTATTAAAAGAAAGCTAAAAAAATTTCAAAATTACCATTTGCTACTATTTTCGGGGTCGCTCTTTTGAATGGCGTTGTCACAATTTCCAAAAAATGAAATTAACCCCCTCTTTTAATGAAATTTTCCAAAAAATGCAAATTTTTGGATGAAATTTTTTTTTATTGCAATTTTCATTGTTATATCGGTATCTACATATCGTCTAAGGTATAAAAACCGTATTCCCGATAGCTGCACTTAAAAAATGTGCAGTAGTTTTTTTTCTTTTTTTATAAAAAAATGGCGCCCGAACACTAAATTTGTTTTTTATTACACATACAAATTTTTTTTTCTAAATTTGCTTAAATTTACTTGAAATTTGTTACTCGGGGGTTTATGGGGTCGCTAATTACGAATCTGATGTTAGTTTTAAAAAATTCAAAATGGCGGATTAAATATGGCGGACGATTTTTTTAAAAATTTACCAAATTCGCCTGAAACTTCTTACTCGGGTGTTTTCAGGGTCGCTGATTACGAATATGATGTTAGTTTTTAAAAATCCAAAATGGATCTAAAATGGCGATCAAAAAAATAAAAATCATTCAGATTGGCTTAAAAATTGGTACTCGGGGGTTTTTGGGGTCGCTGATTACGAATATGATGTTAGTTTTTAAAAATAAAAAATTTCGGATCCAAAATGGCGGCCGAAATATAAAAATCATTCTGATTGGCTTAAAAATTGGTACTCGGGGGTTTTTGGGGTCGCTGATTACGAATATGATGTTAATTGTTAAAAATCCAAAATTTCGGATCTAAATTGCAACAGATATTCAAATGACTGAAGGTGACCAGGACTTAGAATAAGTTTTGGTAGATGTTACATCCCGAGATAAAACTTTCTTTAATTTAACCCTCTATGTGTAAAATCAAATCAGCACTTTACCTCCCTTTTATTATACGCTTAATAAAATTACCCTAGCCTTAGCTCCGAACGTGACAGAAGACAACCTCAAACAAAGTTTAATGATGAAAAAAGGTACCTATTTAAAAGTTCAATAAGTAATTAAACTAAGTTTTATGAAAGTAATGTTTCAAGTTTGTCATTATTATTAACTGAGTATAAGTAATTTCCAAAATTGACCCAAATAACAATTTTCAAGCAAATCCGGATGATTTTTATTTATTTTGTTCGACATATTAGATCCGAAATTTTGGATTTTTAAAAACTAACATCATATTCGTAATCAGCGACCCTGAAAACCCCCGAGTACCAATTTTTAAGCCAATCTGAATGATTTTTATTTTTTTGATCGCCATTTTAGATCCGCCATTTTGGATTTTTAAAAACTAACATCAGATTTGTAATTAGCGACCCCATAAACCCCCGAGTAACAAATTTCAAATAAATTTAAGCAAATTTAGAAAAAAAAATTTGTATGTGTAATAAAAAACAAATTTAGCGTTCGGGCGCCATTTTTTTATAAAAAAAGAAAAAAAACTACTGCACATTTTTAAAGTACAGCTATCGGGAATACTGTTTTTATACCTGAGACGATATGTAAATACCGATATAACAATGAAAATTGCAATAAAAAAATTTCTTCCAAAAATCTTGCATTTTTTTGGAAAATTTCATTAAAAGAGGGGGTTAATTTTATTTTTTGGAAATTTTGACAACGCCATTCGAAAGAGCGACCTCGAAAATAGTAGCAAATGGTAATTTTGAAATTTTTTTAGCTTTCTTTTAATAGTTGTATGTAGTTAAAATTCAAGTCGGAAAACAGCACGTTTGGGCGTTAAAGGGTTAAAACATGAAAAAAGTGCTCGTGTACGTCGAATATCATTATAATAAAAATATTTTTATATGTAAAACATTTAGCTGGATTTGGTCTATAAAGTACTCAAAAGATAGTCTTAATATTTAATCACGTAACAATTTCAGAACAAAATTTTAAAAAAACGTATTCCACGGACCTGACATATAGACATATAGATTCATACAAATCTGTGAAGGGAATTGGCCTTACATCCATGGTTGTAGCAACTGTAGCAGCCTTAGCCAAACTGTCGACCTCCTCATTTCCCCGAATTCACCTGTGCGATGGAATCCAGTAAAATTTTAGGAAGTTTAATTTTTTTTGTAATTTGTAAATACTTTTTTTTAATTTTAAAAACATATGGATTAATTTTAATATTCTGATCGGTAGATTGCAGACTTAATACTTTTGAGTCTCATGACTCAGTGCTTTGTCCAAAGCATCATTGAGAGCAACACATTCTGTCGTAAAAATTGACGCATTACAATGAATTGATTTTTTCAAATAAATGTCCAACTCAGGACATATGCAAGCTGATCCTACACAGTCCAAACCAGACATTTTGATACCATCAGTGTATATTGAAAAAGTAAGAGAGTTCTTTACAATGTAGTTGATAATAATATTTGGATTATTTATAATTTTTAAGTTTTCACTCATGCCACTCTCAAGAGAAATTGTCGTTATCAAGGTACTATAATCGTGACAATAGATACTAAATTTTTTTGAACTTTAATTTCTTTATTACGATGTTATTTTGTTTGGATTTGTAATTTTAGTGAGATCTTATTTTGTTTTAGAAAAAACCCATTAATATAATTTTGTAATTATTTATTAGTTTTCGGCCGTCAACGACAGACATCCTCAGATAATTTTAACCTGAAAATACATACAATTATTATTGAAAGAAATATACCGAAAAATATCTGGAGGAACGTAACCTTGTAACTTACCAAGAAGGTTTCTTCGCGGAAAATCATTAAATATATACGTTAAAAATTCACCCATCAATTTGTCAACAAGGACACATTTATTAAAGAACATTTTGTTTATTATAAAAAATACAAACGGAGAAAAAGAAAGGAAAGAAAAAACATGTGATTGAATGTTTAATTCCTCTTGTTCAAATATATCAGTGAATAACAGTAATAGGATGAGAAAATGAAAAGTACCTCTATACATGGTAAGGAAGAAACTTATACAGTAGGTAAATTCAAATTTTACAACAGCAGCAATTTAAGAAAATTTTAAAACGAAACAAATATATTAGTTAATTAGTTCTGAGAATTAACGAATGATAAAACTGATTTAAATCAGTTTGCTTATTAACAGAGTTTTCGGACCTGAGAATGTGAAACATCTCTCTAAATTTCCTTCGTCTGTAATTGCGTTCGTCACAAATGATGTTTGTTGCTTCGAAATTAAATAAATGGTCATTCTCATGTGCATGAGTGACTAAAGCTGTTTTTCTACTATTGTTTCTTCAATCCCTCTTATCCCTTTAATTGATGATTCTAATATCGACATTAGGCTGAGACTGAGGATTCGTTTAGATTTTTTTGTTTTCTTTTTGTACTTTTGGTGAAAATTTGACAATACCCTACCAGTGAAAGAACCGCTATTGGACAAAACTTTAATAAAACATTCACAAAGAATTATCGACATAAGCCATATCCTAATACAGAAAAGATGCTACGACGAGATCTAACACGAGGAAGGTCAATATCCGGACATCGCCCGACTGTGGAATTTTAACAACCGGAGGATTATTCCTTACCCTCATCCTTACTAGATTTTCCTGTACGAGACTCGGGAAATGTAAGATCATTAGGTGCTATATCTAGGCGACCTCATCAGGACTTGAGAAAAACAGATGATGTGCAAATTTGACGTACTGGAAATTATAGACCCAGCATTACTTCCGAAAGCTACCAAGGAGAAAAATATCTCAAAACGATAGAGAGAGGAAAGTTCAGACAAAAAATGTGCAGTCGGCCTTAACAACGATATTAAAACAA
The DNA here is from genome assembly GCF_015476425.1 of Leptopilina heterotoma. NCBI lineage: Eukaryota > Metazoa > Arthropoda > Insecta > Hymenoptera > Figitidae > Leptopilina > Leptopilina heterotoma. Next base: position 1,503,100 of record NW_025110845.1, read on the forward strand.
TATATGCTAAAGAAATATTTCAATACAATCACATACAATTATTTTAATTGTACAAATGGACAAGCACGAAAATTTTATGAATTACTAAAAATCCATAAAGTTGGCATTCCATTACGTCCAATAACAGCTTTTTATAGTAAACCTCTCATTCGCAACCGCGTGAAATCAGAATCGAGTCGTCACAGTTGAATTTCAATGCACCAATCGGTGCAACACATTTTTAATGATGAATCGAAGACGGATTAACCATTTTTAAATTTCAAAGGCTTATTTTAAAGCTAAAATTCTAATGAAGATTTCTGTGTTTTAAAAAAAATATAAAATAAAAAAGATATTTAAACAATATATGCTAAAGAAATATTTAAATACAATCACATACAATAATTTTAATTGTACAAATGGACAAGCACCAAAATTTTATGGATTATCAAAAATCCATAAAGTTGGCATTCCATTACGTCCAATAACAGCTTTTTATAGTAACCCAATTTATAATATATCAGAATATATTTCTAACGTTTTATAAAAATCTCTAAAAGCCTTGTAAAGTTTACTTAATTAACAAATTAAAGATACGGACGTTAAAACATTATTAATAAAGTGAAATATTTTTTCATTTACTGTCCTCTAACTTTTTTTAAAATTAAAATTTTTAAATATTAAAGGATTATCCTCATTTTACTATCATATATTAACCAAAACTTCTAGGATTTTATGTTTTAGACCATTTTTGTGGACTCCAGAGCTCCAGCCGATTTTAACGACTCTTTGACTTGTCACTACTATATCTATATATATTTAAATTTATAGTATACTAGCTGTCGTACCCGTCTTCGACGGGTTTAAGATTCTAATAATGCATTTATCAGTATGTCTACCAACCTAGAAAACCGGAAAATAGCGGGGAATTTGATTGACCGGGAAAAAATAATAATTAGTTACCATTAACTATTTCATTAGGAAAATATTACTATTTGAATCACAGATAGACTTTTTATTATAAAATTTGTTATTTTTAACTAATTCAAATGCAGAAAACAATATTTCTTAATTTGTAGTACTTTAATTAATATAATGTATAATGTATTAAAATCAAACCAAAATTTCCTCCAGTTTTTTGAGTTATAGTAGAGTCTAGTTCAAACTAATTGTATAGCAAGTTGATCCAGTTTTTCTCGGTTACATTCAATTCTCTGATATTTTCCGTCTTTCCAGGTTGATAGACACCCTGTCACATGTATTAGTGAAAATAAAAGCCCGTCGAATAAACCAGGATGAAAAAAAACACTTTTTTCATAAAAGTAGTGCTCGTTTGTGATATAATATGTGCATTCATCGCTTATAGAAATAAATTAATATAAAATCATCAAAGAAACATTATCCAATTGAGCGAATAGAAAAAAAAAATTTTTTGTATTTGTTATAAACAATTTAGAGACTAAAAACTTGAATTTTTGAAATTAACTATATTTTATAGTTTAAAAGTTATATTTATGGGACAAAAGAATATTTTATGATACCTGTGATTAAGATATTGAAAAAAAATTATTTGTTAATTAATTTAATAATTAATTAAACATTTTTAATAAACAAATAAATAACAGAAATGTATCTTATAGGAAATTTTTTATTTATCATGCAGTTGACTAGTAAAACCTTTTATTCTTTCAACATATTTCATTATAATGTTTAAACAATAAAATAACACCGTTGAATTATTTAAACAATTTTAATTAACAAATACCTAATATTGTTAATTTTTACAAGGAAGTAATCTTTTTTTTACACAAAATCATTTTAATATAACCAACTTACATTTAAAAGTAGTAAAATAAAAATATAACAATTCAATAATCGATTATTTAAACAATCTTAATTAACAAATGCTAAAAAATGTTAATTTCAATATTTCAACTTTTTAAGAAAAGTACGTTTTTTATAATTGTAAGAAAATGAAATGGCCTTATAATTTAAGGTCATATCTATTTTATTTAAACTAATGCATTAGGTAATTGTTTAAAAACTTTATTTTTTTTATTCATTTGATAAAACTTTAATTAACAAATGCGTAATTTTGTCAATTTTTTCTATACAAATCTCTTTCTCTAAAACTAATAATAGTGATATTAAAACTAATAATAATAATAAAATAATAAAAATAATAATAATAAATAATAATAATAAAAATAATAATAATTTTTTTGCAAAAAATAATTAAAATTGTCAGTTACTTACTTAGGTTACAGTTTTAGTTTTCTATATTTTAGTTTTATATATTTTCATAGTCTATAAGTATTCATTTTAAGGTTTTGAATTTCATCGCTCATTTCATCGCTCAACTTTTTATTATTTAACAGACTAAGTCTAAAGTCACATTTTACAGAAGGGAAAAATATACTCTGTTAAGGATGATCGCAACATAAATGTATATAATATGCACTGTATCAATATATTTATATGTAAAATAACAATTTAATTACGTATGTTTAATGATTATTAGTTATTAGTTTTAATATCCCTATTATTAGTTTTAGAGAAAGAGATTTGTATAGAAAAAATTGACAAAATTACGCATTTGTTAATTAAAGTTTTATCAAATGAATAAAAAAAATAAAGTTTTTAAACAATTACCTAATGCATTAGTTTAAATAAAATAGATATGACCTTAAATTATAAGGCCATTTCATGTTCTTACAATTATAAAAAACGTACTTTTCTTAAAAAGTTGAAATATTGAAATTAACATTTTTTTAGCATTTGTTAATTGAGATTGTTTAAATAATCGATTATTGAATTGTTATATTTTTATTTTACTACTTTTAAATGTAAGTTGGTTATATTAAAATGATTTTGTGTAAAAAAAAGATTACTTCCTTGTAAAAATTAACAATATTAGGTATTTGTTAATTAAAATTGTTTAAATAATTCAACGGTGTTATTTTATTGTTTAAACATTATAATGAAATATGTTGAAAGAATAAAAGGTTTTACTAGTCAACTGCATGATAAATAAAAAATTTCCTATAAGATACATTTCTGTTATTTATTTGTTTATTAAAAATGTTTAATTAATTATTAAATTAATTAAAAAATAATTTTTTTTCAATATCTTAATCACAGGTATCATAAAATATTCTTTTGTCCCATAAATATAATTTTTAAACTATAAAATATAGTTAATTTCAAAAAATCAAGTTTTTAGTCTCTAAATTGTTTATAACAAATACAAAAAAATTTTTTTTTCTATTCGCTCAATTGGAAAATGTTTCTTTGATGATTTTATATTAATTTATTTCTATAAGCGATGAATGCACATATTATATCACAAACGAGCACTACTTTTATGAAAAAAGTGTTTTTTTTCAATGTTTATAAATAAATAAAAAAAAATCGAAGCTTTTTTTAAAAAATCTGCCTCGTGCGATCTCTAAGGAATTTAATGACGAGTGTTTAGAAAAAAAAGAATAAAAATCGGTTAAGATTTACGTGCTCTACGCTATTTTGAACCCCGTTTTTCGATTATAAACCACTGTGTGCCAATGAGACGATAATGGAAGATATGTTTATTACAGTATTTTTGACTTATTAATTATCAAAAATAAATTACATTTAATTACAATTAATTACTTATTTGTTATTTTGTTTCTAATAGTTTTCTAGTCAAAATTAAATAATATTATTTTCATGTCATTAACATTAACAAATTCAATTATTCAGAAGAATTCTACACAAAACCACTATTTTTCTAAATTTATTCAGGAAAATCAGAAAAAAGTCAGAGAATTTTGTCAAAAGTGCTGAAATAATATTCAATTTCAAGAATTCATAAGAAAATTCTGAATTTTATTCTTTAGCGTTGAAAAGATTTTATTTATTTCAAACTTTTCCTGTTTTTAACAATAATTAGACTTTACAGATTTAAAATTGATTTTTTAAAATAATTTAATTATTGAAAAACTGTCGAGAAAAATTTTTTTATGAATTATTTTGGAATAATTTTTTATTTAAAAATTAAACAAATAATTGAATTTTATAAAATTTGTATTTAAAATTTTTTTATTCAGTAATATAAATAAGTAGGAACTGTCACGCCCGCCAAATCGATACCTCCATGTATTACAATCCTATCTTATGGTGAAGGTTAATACAGTCCTATCTTGCGGTAACGTTCTATACAGTTCTATCTTGAAGTGACCGTTTATACCATTCTATCTCAAATTTGCCAATTTTGCGTAAGAGCCAAATTAAAAGTAAATTCCATATTAAAAATATTAATGACAGTTTGATATTCATAAGATAATTTTTATGTAATTCTTTAAAGATTTTTCTATCATAATATACATAAATAAAACACAATTATATAAAATCAAGCCAAGAAAATGCATTCTTAATACGTCTCTAAAGGTTAATTAACCTAATTTTATGACAGGTTAATATTTCACGGGATAGTGGAATGATAAAAATAATGTTGTTAGTTTTCTTGTTTAATTTTAATTATCAATTATTATTAGTTAAAATAAACGTATCATTTTTATGAGTTTTAAGTATAGATACAAATATTTAAATAAGTAAGTAAACGAGGTTTTGATTGTAGAAAATTTTTACACAAGTGAGAATACAAATAGAATAATAATAAAATAATTTAAAAATCTACATTATTTTACTTTAATAAACGTTGAAAACGTCACTCCAATATAGAATTAATAAGTATGTTTCAAGGATTATATTATACTAGTATTTTATTATATATTTCACAAACGATAACAAGATTATAAATTACAATATAATTATAATAATAAAAGTATCTGTAATATTAGTCAAAATAGTCAATCCGAGTCTGAATTCGAATGATCTCAATTTCTACGTCAGAACAAGTCTCTCCTGGTGTAAGAAAAGTTAAAATAAAGCAAAATTAACAGATAAAATAATCACTTTATAAATTTATATATTTTTATTATTATTCAGTAAAGAATTTTTTTCCTGATGGCATACTTAAATCCAAAGGGATATCCATTTTCTACCTTTTGTTCTTTTTTGCTTTTCTAACGCGATTATACGAATCACATGTGTATATTTTTTTTGACAGATACAAAAACAAAAGAAAGATAGAACACTTTTACTTGGAAGATAAAACTTGTTATTATTTCTAATTACTGTTTTTTATAAATATCCTAATTAATATAACTATTTTAGGTGTTACCATCTAATACAGAATATTTTCTTCTATAATTTTAGCAAAAAACTGAAAAATTGAAAATTTTGAGATAGAATGGTATAAACCGTCACTTCAAGATAGAACTGTATAAAACGTTACCGCAAGATAGGACTGTATTAACCTTCACCGTAAGATAGGATTGTAATACATGGAGGTATCGAAATGAGGTATTTAATTTATTATTATTATTACTCAAAAGAAATTCAATTATCTTTACAAAATTTCAATAAAAAATTCTTCGAAAAATTTATGAAAAATTACAAAAATTTTATCTTTTTAAATTATTGTATAGGTAACAGCTAAACAAAGACGCGCTAAAGCGCGCGTGTAGTTTCTTTCAGTATTAATAGATAATTAATTATAATGCCTATAAACAATAAAAACGGGATTAGACATGTGTAATCACAAAAATGAATTCAAATATTTAGAAAAAACAAAATTTTGTGCGAAAATTGTGATTATAAAATAGAAATTATCAAATTATGCCTACTTTTTCGTTTAGTAAGAAAAATGAATTTCGTTGAAAATTAAAATTTACAAAATTTATCACTGCTTTGCTAACTTTGCATAAAATTATATAAGTGCCTTACTTGTGCCTTCAAAAAATGAATCAATTATTAAATAATAGAGATGAAATTATCGATTAACCCGAGTCAGGTTATTGTTGACTCGGGGTGAAAAAATGAATTAGTTAAAGTTTTTTGAAATGTTACTTCAGTAATTTACGATAAATTCCTGTTACAAATAACAGAAAAACTAAAAAAATTTGTGAGCAAAAATTTTGAATGCTTTGCTAACTTTGCACAAAATTTCATTGTTAAGCCTCCCAAAAATAAATTGAATTTTTGAAAATTTATAACTGATTGCATAAAAGATAAAATTTTTCGCAGAAATTCAATTATGTTCAAGAATTTTTTAATATTCTCGTCAAAATGTCAATTATTTTTTAAAAATTTAATAAGAAATCTATTATTTACAATATTTTTATAAATTTCTATGCAATAATTTAATTATTTTTATAAATAATAAAATTTATTTTAGGAATTCAATTATTTTCATAAATAAAACTCATCGCAGAGTTTAAATTATTTTTAATACAATTTGAATCAAATTCATCAAAAAATGTAATTGTTCTTAAAAATTTTATGAAAAATCGTTAAAAGAAATCAATGATTTAAAAATGTTTTGATAAAATCCTTTATGAGACTTCAATTTTAAGAAATTTTAAATATTAATTAAATTATTTATTTTTGCATTTAAATTATTGAATTATCTAATAAAAATTTATTTCAAAATGAATTTCAGTTAAAGTTTTACATAATAATTGAATATATATTATTTCTGAATAATTTAAATATCGAAAAATTGATTTGTAAACAAATGGATTTTAAAATTCTCAAAGAACTTTTTTCAAAAATTATTAAAAATAATTTATTCCTGTGAGAAATTAATAATGATTAAAATTTATTTAGAAAAGAAGTTATTGATGTTTTCAAATAATTTCAGAAATTGGTAAATAAATGTAATAGAACATTTTTTGAGTGTCTAATCATTTTTAGAGAGAAATAAAAATAATATTATTAAATTAAAAAATTAGTGAAAAAATAATGACGCATAATATTATCTATCAGAATATATCAAAAAAACAAAAGCATGCACAATAGTTTAACTTCAAGTGTGGACAGAATGAACAGAATAGGACGATTATTATAGTTAACTAGCACAAATAACGCGCGCGTGAAGTTTCTTATTTCACTTTTAACATAAGAGACATTCCATTTCAAAACGATCCCCTTCGTAAACAATTGCCAATGTAAGACAATTTTTAAATGAATATTTCTTCCATTCTGTAGAACCAAATTACTTTTTATATTAGTGATTTTGAAAGTAGAATTTCTGAACTTTCTAAAAATAAAAAAATATATTTTTTTAATAATTTAATTTAAATAGAAAATGGAGTTTAAAAGTTAAACTTTGAAAAATTTCAAAACACGTTACCTCCGATTTTAATAAAATTCATATCAAACGAAAGCTTGAATATTCTACTTTTTATTTATCAAGCGATAATAATGGACATTTCAGTGGATTTTGAGAAAATAATTAAATTTTACAAACATTTCGAAGGTTATATTGAGAGAACCATTTATTAAGTATAGGGCGGCATTTGTTCTTCTCCATTTATGCATAATAACCTTATAAATGTCTGTAGAATTTTATTAATTAATTAAAATTTACTGAAATGTCCATTATTATCGCTTGATAAATAAAAAGTAGAATATTCAAGCTTTCGTTTGATATGAATTTTATTAAAATCGGAGGTAACGTGTTTTGAGATTTTTCAAAGTTTAACTTTTAAACTCAATTTTCTATTTAAATTAAATTATTAAAAAAATATATATTTTTTTATTATCAAAAAGTACAGAAATTCTACTTTCGAAATCACTAATATAAAAGTAGTTTGGTTCTACAGAATGGAAGAAATATTCATTTAAAAATTGTCTTTCATTATCAATTGTTTACGAAGGGGGTCGTTTTGAAATGGAATGCCTCATAAATAACAATAATGTAATTTTTACATTACATGTCACATGAGAATAAGACTTAAATTTTTATTCCGTTAAGCATGTTATATTTTAATGTTGACTATTGTTCATAGAAAAGCGTGATTGCCAATGAGACGATAATGGAAGATATGTTTATTACTGTATTTTTGACTTATTAATTATCAAAAATAAATTACATTTAATTACAATTAATTACTTATTTGTTATTTTGTTTCTAATAGTTTTCTAGTCAAAATTAAATAATATTATTTTCATGTTATTAACATTAAAAAATATTCAACTATTCAGAAGAATTCTGCACAAAATCACTATTTTTCTAAATTTATTCAGGGAAATCAGGAAAAAGTCAGGGAATTTTGTCAAAAGTGCTGGAATAATATATTTAATTTCAAGAATTCATAAGAAAATTCTGAATGTTATTCTTCAGCGTTGAAAGATTGTATTTATTTCAAACTTTTCCTGTTTTTAACAATAATTAGACTTTACAGATTTAAAATTGATTTTTTTAAATAATTTAATTATTGAAAAACTGTCGAGAAAAAATTATTTTTTATAAATTATTTTGGAATAATTTTTTATTTCAAAATTAAAAAAATAATTGAATTATATGAAAGTATTTAAAATTTTTTTATTAAATAATATAAATAATGCAACTGTCACGCCCGCCAAATGAAGTATTTAATTTATTATTATTATTACTCAAAAGAAATTCAATTATCTTTACAAAATTTCAATAAAAAATTCTTCGAAAAATTTATGAAAAATTACAAAAATGTTATCTTTTTAAATTATTGTATAGGTAACAGCTAAACAAACGCGCGTGTAGTTTCTCTTAGTATCAATAGATAATTAATAATAATGCATATAAACAATAAAAACGGGATTACACATGTGTAATCACAAAAATGAATTCAAATATTTAAAAAAACAAAATTTTGTGCGAAAATTATGATTATAAAATAGAAATTATCAAATCATGCCTACTTTTTCGTTTAGTAAGAAAAATGAATTTCGTTAAAAATTAAAATTTACAAAATTTATCACTGCTTTGCTAATTTTGCATAAAATTATATAAGTGCCTTACTTGTGCCTTCAAAAAATGAATGAATTAAATAATAGAGTTGAAATTATCGATCACCCCGAGTCAGGTTGTTGACTCGGGGTGAAAAAATGGATTGGTGGACGATTTTCCTAAAATCCGTTTCCCAAAAAAAACTTTTCCCAAAACAGTTTATCCCAAAATATTTTTTTCCCAATGCTGGATTTTCCAAAAAATAATTTTCCCAAAAAATTTTCCCAATGTTATTTTTTTTCCAAAATGTATATTTATTGTCAAATTAGTAGTAAATAATCACATTCAAACGTAATGTCCAAGTGATTGTAAATACGTAACAAGTTTGAAAAAATAAAAGTTTGAGTAGTAAATTCTAGTTTGAAAAAATATTTGAATAATTTCTAGTTCGAACTAATAATAGTTCCAATAAATTTTATTTCGATAAAACAATAGTTTGAATAAATTGTGGTTTGAAAAATTATAGTTTGAGTAAATTATATTTTGAACAAATTTTAGTTTAGAAAAATAATAGTTTGAATAAATATAAATAGTATTTTGAAAAAATTCTAATTTCAATCAATTCTATTTCGAAAAAAACAATAATTTGAGTAAATTCTATTTCGAAAAAATAATAGTTTGAGTAAATTCTATTTCGAAAAAATAATAGTTACAATAAATTTTTGTTTGAAAAAATAATAATTTGAATAAATTGTAATTTGAAAAAATAATAGTTTGAGTAAATTCTAGTTTGAAAATTTTTTTTAATAAATTCTAGTTCGAACAGATTGGTGGACAATGTTGGATTATTTTTTTTGGGAAATAAAATATTGGGAAAAATGATTTGCTTGGGAAAATTTTTTTTGGGAAAACATTTTTTGGGAATAATTTTTTTTGGGAAAATTGATCCCCCACCGAAAAAATGATTTAGTTAAAATTTTTTGAAATGTTACTTCAGTAATTTACGACAAATTCCTGTTACAAATAACAAAAAACTAAAAAAATTTGTGAGCAAAGATTTTGAATGCTTTGCTAACTCTGCACAAAATTTATTTGTAAGCCTCCCAATAATAAATTGAATTTTTGAAAATTTATAACTGATTGCATTTATGCAATTATTTTCAAAAGTAATACAATTTTTCGCAGAAATTCAATAATGTTCAAGAATTTTTTTATATTCTCGTCAAAATGTCAATTATTTTTAAAAAAATTAATAAGAAATCTATTATTTACAATATTTTAATAAATTTCTTCGCAATAATTTAATTATTTTTATAAATAATAAAATTTCTTTTAGGAATTAAATTATTTTCAGAAATCAAACTAATCGCAGAGTTTAAATTATTTTTAATACAATTTTAATCAAATTCATCGAAAAAAGTAATTGTTTTTAAAAATTTTATGAAAAATCGTAAAAGGAAATCAATGACTTAAAAATGTTTTGATGAAATTCTTTATGAGACTTCAATTTTAAGAAATTTTAAATATATTAAATAAATTATTTATTTTTGCATTTAAATTATTAAATTATCTAATAAAAATTTATTTCAAAATGAATTTCAGTTAAAGTTTTACATAATAATTGAATATTAAAAGCATTATAGCATGAATTTTAAGAAATAATTAAATTTTAAAATGGCTTCAAATCAAATTCTTTAAAAATTTGTATTTTTCGTACTTATAACTAACAATTCTGTAGAATTAATTATTTTTAAAAAGTTTAATTGAATTTTATCCTAAAATTATTTGAAGTGTTTATTTTTTAATTCATATTTAATTGAAGAATTTCTGAATAATTTAAATTTCGTAAAATTGATTTGTAAACAAATGGATTTTAAAATTCTCAAAGAACTTTTTTCAAAAATTATTAAATATAATTTATTCCTGTAAGTATTTATTAATGATTAAAATTTATTTAGAAAACAAGTTATTGATGTTTTTAAATAATTTCAGAAATTGGTAAATAAATGTCATAGAACATTTTTTGAGTGTCTAATCATTTTTAGAGTGTCTGAGTGTATCAGAATTTTCTTTAGAGTTAGGGAAGAAGTCAAAATTTTGTCAAGTAATTAAGCTTTTCATATAAAAAAAAGAAAATATTTTGCAGGATTTATTTTTTAGAAATAAAAGGAAATAATGAATAATATAATAACATTAATAATTTTTTTAAATTAATAAAAATATTTTTGAATTATTTGAGATATAAAAATAATATTATTAAATTAAAAAATTAGTGAAAAAATAATGACGTATAATATTATCTATCAGACTATATCAAAAAAACAAAAGCATGCACAATAGTCCAACTTCAAGTGTGGACAGACTAGACAGACTGGACAGACTGGACAGAATGGACAGAATACGACGATTATTATAGTTAATTTTGAATTCTATGCAATGTACAGACAAAAGTCTGATTTTATTAATAAGGATTAAGCAACAAGAGGATAAAGGCAGCCATTTCTTTACGGATAGAAATTGACTGCCTTTATTCTCGTGTTACTTACGATATTTTTTATTCCAAGAGCAACAAAAAATATAATAATTACACAATTTTATAGAAGAAAATACAAAAAAGTAATTTTTTTGCTAAAATCTTAAAATATTTGTAAAAAGTGCAAACAGAATCCTATTCAAAATTTAAAAAAATACGCATTTTTTTTTAATAGGATAACATATGTCATTGCGAAAATAATTTGCAATTTATATCGTCGGAATGCCTGCATGATTTGATATGGATCTTTTCATAATAATTTTGCCGTAAAAGTACAAAAATATAAAAATTTACACAGTGTTGAACTTTAACTTTAAATAACTCTTAAAGGAGATAATTTATCAAAAAATCATAAGAAACCTTTTTTAGAGCGTTAAATTTCCTATAACAATATATATTTTTTATTGATGTAAAATGAAGTATTTAACGAAAAAAAAATTAATTTGTAAAAAGTAGCAAAATCCGATGTATTTTAAATGGAAAAAGTATGGTCTTTGGGTCAAGGTTTATTGTGAATATAAAGGGTTTATTTTGATCTGATATTTTGTTTTAGATGGTAAACTAATAATTTAGGGGGCGTTGCAAGAAATATAAACAACTTGGTAAATAACGGACACCCTAATATATATGTCAGTACAAAAAAAAATATATATATATATATATATTAAAAAATGTTTAATTAAAAAATATTCAAAAATGGCAGAGATATGTCGAGTCCCGTGAGACAGTTTTTCTAGAACACAACCATGCGGTGCCACGCTGGACAGCACCATTTTTATCTGAAACCTATAAACAAACAGTTTTTTAAACTATATTAAATTACTTAAAACATGACGGAGCTGTTTGTGAAAAAAAATTTTTTGAGAAAATGGGAGCACTTAAGAAAACTAAAATTTTTGGTACAAGTTGTGAACAAAATTTAAAGAGAATCGGTTGAGTATCGCCGCGAAGTAAAAACCGCGAATATATATTCTCAAAATATCGACTGTTTATAGATAAAATAAAATAACTCAAGTAAATCTTAACCGATTTTGCTCAATTTTTTTTGTTGGATAAAGAAAAAATTCTGTTAAGTTAGTTCAATTTTTTGATACTTTTACAGAATTTAAGCAAAAAAAACTGATAAAATACCGACTTTTTGACATTTAGATAAACATAGAGCCTAAACTCCTAAACGGATTTGTGAAGTATTCCAGAATATTATTAATTAGGTTATAATCTCGATATATATTTCAAAAAATTTCAATACATTTCGTATTTTTTGAAATATTTGGATTTTTCTCCAAAAAATTGGATTTTTTGACATTTGGACAAACGTTATACATTTATTAAAGGGGATCCTTCATGAGAAGTGTGCAAATTATGTCAAAATTCAACATTTTTTTCTCGATTATTTTATTATAAAATTTAAAAAGCCTTTTTGCTTGATAAAAAATATAATTTGAAGTATTAAAAACAATAAAAAATTTTAAATTGTATCATTATGTTAGGCTGTAGAGGGCGTCAAAAACGATGCTTTTATTTTGAGGCGTTCTGCGGTTGCAGGATCGTCTTCTGTGGTCTAAAACAAAAAACCAAAAGAACTCTTACAGTTGAGGTACTAATCTAGTGGTTATACGTAAAAAATTACAAAAAAAAAATTTTTAATACTTTTTTCTAATAAAAAATGTCGGATGAAAACAAAAAAGTTTCAATTTTTTTGTTAAAAGTGGTGCCATTTTTCAGGTAATTTTAGGTATAACCACTAGATTAGTACCTCAACTGTAAGAGTTCCTTTGGTTTTTTGTTTTAGACCACAGGGGACGGCCCTAGACCTGCAACCGCAGAACGCCTCAAAATAAATGTAACAATTAAAATTTTTTTTATTATTTTTAATACTTCAAATTATATTTTTCATTAGGCAAAAAGGCTTTTTAATTTTTATAATAAAATAAGCGAGAAAAAAAATGTTTAATTTTGACATAATTTGCACACATCTCATGAGGGATCCTCCTTAAAAAGTTGAGATGACGCAAAAAGTTTTAAAATCTCAACAAAAACATTTTTGATGCAAAAAGTTTTTTTAAGTAACAATTTTTGTAATTGTACAAACAATTATTGAAATAAAAGTTTACCAAGTAAAATTTATAACTAAAGTCTTAATATTGATTGATTTTATTTATATTTTTAATCACATGTTCGAATTGAGTCGAAATGTCACGTTCTATTTTGAATTGTAATCAATATGAAATTTAATTTTATGATTAACATAAGCAAAAAATGAAATCTAATTATTCGTCTGATTAAAAAATATCTATTTGAGGCAATTTTTGAAAATCATGGCGTCAATACTTTCATCAAGTATAAGTTAGAAAAATTATTGACGCCAAGATTTTAAAATTGCCTTAAATCAATAAGTCAATAAATTTCTAACTTATAGTTGATGAAAGTATTGACGCCATGATTTTCAAATTGCCTTAAATAGGAATTTTTTATGAAGACGAATAATTAGATTTCAATTTTTGCTTATGTTAATCATGAAAATAATTTAATTTAATATTTGTTACATATTAAAATAGAACGTGAAATATTGACTCAATTCAGACATGTTGTTAAAAAAAGGAAACAAAGAAATTTTGAGTATTGCATTTATCGTCGCTCATAAATCATCATTTGTCTCGTTTAGATCTTCCTAAATTTGATGGCAATCACACAGAATGGTTAACCTTTAGGGATTGTTCTCCTCTATGGTAGTTGAGAATCGCCTTTTATCTCCTGTTGAGAAACTTCATTATCTTCAAACTAGCCTTATCGGACCGGCCTCTCCTTTGCTGAAACACACTGCCCTCACCGGTAATAATTTCGAAAAGGCATGGAAAGATGTTGTTTCATACTATAATAATAATAGAATTCTAGTTGACTCCACTCTCTATTCGCTATTTTCACTGAAACATATTCAGAAAGAGTCTGACACTGCACTTGAAGAACTCTATACTACAGTATACCTCAAGAAGAGGTAATTGTTGATCCATCACCCTTATCCCCTGAGGAACAAGAATGCGAAAATCTCTTCAAATCATCTCATACCCGCACCCTATCAGGAAAGTAGATTGTAAGACTGCCATTTAAATCCCCCCCAAAAACCTTAGGTGAAACAAAAACCTATGCAGTTCAAATGTTAAATCGGCTCTATAAAAGATTTAGTTCCAATCAACCATTTCAAGAAAGTTATCAACATTTTGTACATGAATATCAAACATTATCTCACATGCTTCCAGTTTCACCTGAGGCCCCTGAACCCCCGTTAGTTTTTAGGGTTAAGGGTTGAAAGCCTTATAGCGAGACTTCAGTGTCCGTCCGTAGTTCTTACATCTTAAGTTTTAAGTCTTATGTATTAAGTCTTAAGCCTTAAGTCTTATAGCGTCCGTAGTCCTTACATCTTAAGTTTTAAGTCTTATGTATTAAGTCTTAAGCCTTAAGTCTTATAGCGAGACTTCAGTATAAGAAGTTCTTAAGTCTTATGTCTTAAGTTTTAAGTCTTATGTATTAAGTCTTATGTCTTAAGTCTTAAGTCTTAAGACAACATAACAACCGTTGCCATGGCAACCGTTACAGTGGTAATATAAAAAAATTTTAATCTTGAGTACAAAATAAATTTCTAAATAAATGATCATTTTTTTTGTCATTTTAGGCCACGAAACCCTATGATGTAGGCCTGCTTCTCTGACTGATTTTTATCTCCCTCATCACGGAGTTTTTAAGTACTCTGGAGAAAGTAAAACGTTGCGCGTGGTATTTAATGGTTCAAGTAAATCTTGTAATAGGGTTTCACTTAACGATATTCTTCACAAAGGAGCGAAGCTTCAACTAGATTTAATTGACGTTCTTTTAAGATTTCGAATTGGCCGATACGTCTTTTCCACCGACATAGAAAAGATGTATCGCCAAATCATGATTCGTCCAGATGACTGGTGTTTCCAAAGAATTTTATGGCGAGATTCACTCGGAAATGATGTGACACATAATCTAACAACTGTGACATATGGCTTAGCCTGTGCGCCTTTTCTAGCACTTCGCACGTTAAATCAACTAGTCAAAGATGAAGGTGAGAGGTTCCCGCTCGCAGTCCCCGTGTTCACAAAGGGAAGATATGTCGATGATATTTTTGGTGGTGGTGATTCCATTGATATTGTTCAGAAATTAGTTACTCAGGTCCAAGATATATGTCTGGTAGGGGGAATGCCTCTTCGAAAATGGATTTGCAACAATCCTGCTGTGTTAGCCAACATTCCCGAAAAAAAAAATTATCTATTAATTCTGTCTTAATAGACCAATCATTATCAGTTTCAGCGTTAGGCCTGGCATGGAGACCATCTGAAGACGAGTTCCATTTTTCTCTTGGTACTATTTTTGAATTTAATCCTACAAAGCGAACAATTTCTTCAGAAATTGCACGTCTGTTTGACCTCCTTGGGTTCCTAGCACCAGTCACCATCAAGGCTAAAGTCATTCTTCAAGAGTTGTGGACATTAACCTCTTCGCAGTCAAGACCAAAATCTCATAAGTGGGCTCAAAATGTCGACAACTTTTTAGAAAACTAAAATTTGCGCAAACGAGCATACTATTGTATTTGAAGTCGCTGTTTGCGAATCCGATATCAGATTTTAAAAATTCAAAATGCCGGATCCAATATGTCGGAAAACATTTTCTAAAATTCATCGGATTCACTTGAAACATTTTACTCGGGTGTTTTCAGGGTCGCTGATTACAAAACCGATTTCAGATTTTAAAAATTCAAAATGGCAGATTCAATATAGCGGACGACATTTTCTAAAATTTATCGGATTCATTTGAAACTCGTTACTAGAGGGTTTTCGCTGATTACGAAAAACTTTTGAAACGATAATAAATACAAAATTTTCTCCCGCAGCCAGCTGTTAAGTATACTACGTTACTTACGACCACAGAGTTTACCACGTGGAGGTATGCGGTCGGATTTTACACTCCTTTATTTATTTTGTTTTTTTTATATATTTTTTTGTTCTTATATTGGATCCGCCAATTTCAAACCCGATATTACATTTTTAATCTACGACATCAATAAATCCCAAGTAACAACTTTTAAGTAAATCTGATAAAACGAGTTTTAAATGAAACGGACGAGTTTTTGAAAATGTCGTCCGCTATATTGGATCCGCTATTTTGAATTTTTAAAATCTGAAATCGGATTTGTTATCAGCGACCCTTAAAACCCCCAAGTAACGAGTTTTAAATGAAACGGACGAGTTTTTCAAAATGTCGTCCGCTATATTGGATCCGCCATTTTGAATTTTTAAAATCTGAAATCGGATTCGTAATCAGCGACCCTAAAAACCCCTGAGGAACAAGTTTCAAGTCAATCCGATTAATTTTTGAAAATGTCCGCCATATTGGATTCACCATTTTGAATTTTTAAAATCTGAAAACTGATTCGTAATCAGCGACCCCGAAAACCTCTGAGTAACAAGTTTCAAGTGAATTCGATAAATTTTTGAAAATGTCGTCCGCCATATTGGATCCGCCATTTTGAATTTTTAAAATCTGAAACCGGATTCGTAATCAGCGACCCCGAAAACCCCCAAGTATCAATTTGTGGACAAATATGTGTGTTTTTGTAGCCAAAAATCTGCTTGCGTCTATACACGTCATCGACAGTTTGAGCCCACCTGCACCATGACGTGTATACACGTCATCGACTGCCAAGGGGTTAAAGTTAGATTGGGATGACCCCGTTCCTCTGCATATTGTACATAAATAAATAGAATTCGTTCAGCAATTACGTAGCATTTATATTCTTAATATCCCTAGATGGATTGGAATTAATAATCCAGTAAACTTACAAATCCACGGGTTTTTCGATGCGTCCTTGACAGGAATAGCAGCTGTAGTATTTTTGAGAGTATCAACCATTGATCAAGTACAAACATCACTAATTTGCGCTAAAACGAAAGTTGCTCCATTACAACGGCTAACTATCATCCCCAGACTAAAGCTTTCTGCAGCAGAGTCAAAACACGCCAAGTGAGCACCCCTTTAGACATTTTTTCACCAAATATAATGAAACTTGGTATAAACATTGTACTAATAGAGTAGATGAAATTTGCCAAATTTCGTTAATTAATAATAACGGGTTCCCTAGTTACAGGGTGTCAAAGTTTAACATTTTTATCGAAACGCAAGATTTTGAAAATTTCTATCTCCTATACTATTGGCCGTACGAAAAAATTGTTTGTATGTTTTTTGTAGTATTTTTATCAAACTTTTCAAAAAAAATAATTTGACTTTAAAAAAAATTTTTTTTTTGAAAAATTGTATTTTTTTTTAAACAATTAACATTTTTCATGCTTTATCCACGCGAAAATTGTTTCTTTTTTACATAAATAAATACGTTGGAATCATAGGTTTAAGAATCTGAAAAAAAATTCCACTGCCCGACATTTGTTCAATAGCAAACATATATTGTTTATTGCTCGCCTCGCTCCCGTGACGAGCTTCTCCCGGTACTGCGCGAGACAATAACAACCAAATTATTACATTAAGCTTTATATTGCATTAGTTTCCAATTTGTGGATAAAATCTTGCATTTGTGGGTATATTTTAAGGTTTTTATTGACTTAATGGTGTTTTATATGGTGTTTTAAAAAATTTTGTTTCCGTGCAAACATGCAATAATTTGTATGACATCACTGAGACTTGTTAAAACTTGTTAGTTGCATTGTTGTAACTTAAATCTTACGCGCAGTTTTACTTAATGTTTCATGCTATTAATTGTATGTTTCATTTAAATTAAAACGTGTTTTACGATTTTACGGAGTTAATTTGATTTAGTGCAGTTTTATTGTGTATTATGCTTTTATATCAAAAATGAATAATCGAAACACTGCTGCAACCCACTAAATAAAAAAAGCATAATTGTGTAAGAAAGAATTTTAAGAATAATTGCATTTTTAGCGTAATTGATTTAAAATTATACTAAAAATAATTGAAATTCTGCGATGAATTTTAATACTTATAAAAATAATTAAATAATTTGAAACTATTCAATTATTTTCAAAAATTTTAAGAAAAGTTTTCGTAAGAATTTGATTATTATCTCAAATAATGAAAATCTTTAATTAAATTCAATTATTTTCAATATCTACTATTTTGATGAAATTTCACGAAAGAATTCAATTAATTAAAAAAAATTTAATAAAATTCTTCACAAGAATTCAATTATGTTTATTGAATAATAAAACTTTTATCAGAAATTCAATTGTTAAAAAATTTTAACAACATTTGATAAAACAATTCAATCATTTTAATAAACAATAAAACTCAAGGCATGATTTTAATTATTTTGAAAAATAACATAATTTTTAGCAGAAATTAAATTATTTTCAAATATTTCATAAAATGCATCGCAGAAATTAAATGAAAACTATCCAATAAAGTTCTTGGAAATAATTCAATTTTTTTTAAATAACCAAATTCTAGGTAAGAATTCAATTATTTCCATAAAAAAGAAAATCCTTAGTAAGAATTTAATTATTTAAAAATTGTTTTTCAAAATTCTTTGCCGAAATTCAATTATTTTCAAAAATAACAAAATTTTTAGCAGGAATTCAATTATTTTTAAAAATTTTAATAAAATTTGTTAAAAGAATTCAATTATTTTCATGAATAATAAAACTCAGGGCAGGATTTCAATTATTTTTAATACAATTTTAAATAAATTTCTCGAAAATTGCATTTATTTTTAAAAATTTTATAAATAATCTTCGAAAAATTCAAATATTATAAAAAAGTTTTAATAACATTTATTATTACAATTTAACAATTATTCTCAATATATTTTTAATTAAATTTCTTAAATGAATTGAATTATTTGCAAAAATTTTAAAAAAATTCTTCTTATGTAACAAACATGTTTGTAACAAAAACTAAATTCTTTCTTACATAATTATGCTTTTTTATTTAGCGGGTTGCAGCTCTGTTTCGATTATTCATTTTTGATATAAAAGCATAATACACAATAAAACTGCACTAAATCAAATTAACTCCGTAAAATCGTAAAACACGTTTTAATTTAAATGAAACATACAATTAATAGCATGAAACATTAAGTAAAACTGCGCGTAAGATTTAAGTTACAACAATGCAACTAACAAGTTTTAACAAGTCTCAGTGATGTCATACAAATTATTGCATGTTTGCACGGAAAGAAAATTTTTTAAAACACCATATAAAACACCATTAAGTCAATAAAAACCTTAAAATATACCCACGAATGCAAGATTTTATCCACAAATTGGAAACTAATGCAATATAAAGCTTAATGTAATAATTTGGTTGTTATTGTCTCGCGCAGTACCGGGAGGAGCTCGTCATGGGAGCGAGGCGAGCAGTAAACAATATATGTTTGCTATTAAACAAATGTCGGGCAGTGGAATTTTTTTCAGATTCTTAAACCTATGATTCCAACGTATTTATTTATGTAAAAAAGAAACAATTTTCGCGTGGATAAAGCATAAAAAATGTTAATTGTTTAAAAAAAATAATACAATTTTTCAAAAAAAAAAATTTTTTTAAAGTGAAATTATTTTTTTTGAAAAGTTTGATAAAAATACTACAAAAAACATATAAACAATTTTTTCGTACGGTCAATAGTATAGGAGATAGAAATTTTTGAAATTTTGCGTTTCGATAAAAATGTTAAACTTTGACACCCTGTAACTAGGCAACCCGTTATTATTAATTAACGAAATTTGGCAAATTTCATCTACTCTATTAGTACAATGTTTATACCAAGTTTCATTATATTTGGTGAAAAAATGTCTAAAGGGGTGCTCACTTGGCGTGTTTTGACTCAGCAACAAAATGCTTTCCCATTTAACATCTCGTATAGTCAAAACTTTAGAATGAAAGAACAATCCTATTTATCTGTGGACTGACTCGTCAGTTGTCCATACCTGGGTAAATAATCATCCCTCAAAGTAGAAAGAATATGTTCACAACCGCGTTCGCGTAATACAAGACACTCTTCCTCAGGCACAATGGAGACTGATTCCAGGTCATGACAATCCTGCAGATTGTGCCTCTCGGGGTTTGACCCCTCTTGAACTCTTAAAACACATCTCTTGGTGGAATGGTCCACCATGACTTGGAAAAGATTCTGCGGCTTGGCCTCATAATATTCCCACATTAGAATCTAACGTGGAACTAGAATTCCAGACCAAGCTCGCCTCTCACTTAGTCCAAAAACCTTCAAAGGAACCATGGGATTTACTCACACGATATTCCAATCTAACTCGTCTACTTCGTGTTAGTGCTTTGGTTCAAAGAGCAGTTAAAAAATTTCTCAATTGTTAGAACGGGTCCATTATGGTACCATTGACTCCCGAGGAATTACAAAATGCGAAGTATTTTTGGATTCGTCAGTCTCAAACATTTGCTTTCAATCAGGAAGTTACAACTCTTACTGTTGGCAAGCAATTACCACGGAACCACCCATTAAATCGCCTGGCTTGCTTCGTGTTGGTGGACGGCTACAAAATTCCTTGCTTAGTTACGAAAATAAACATCCTCTTATTCTTCCTCGACAATCTCATTTATCTACCCTCATTATAGATTACGCTCACTCTCGAACATTTCATGGTTCCACTCAGAACACCTTATCATTCATTCGAACTACTTGTTGGATTATTGGTAGCCGTGCTCCTGTTCGATCATTTATCCTTCGATGTGTCAAATGCTCACCATTTCGAATAAAAAATGCACAACAGCTTATAGGTCAACTCCCTTTTACACGTGTAACTCCAGTCACTCGTCCTTTCGTCAACTCTGAAATAGATTATGCAGGACCTTTCAACATAAAAACCTGGTCACGGCGGGCTGACAAAACCTATAAAGTTTATATTGTTCTTTTTGTATGTCAGGCAACATCAGCAATCCATTTAGAGCTAGTCACTGACTATACAGCTACATCCTTTTTAGCAGCATATAGTCACTTTACCTCCCGTCGAGGTATTTGTCAGACTTTATCAAGTGATTGCGGCACGAACTTAAAAGGTGCAGACATGGAACTGCAGAAACTTTTTCATCAAACCTCCACCGAACTTGGAAAATTAGCCGAATTTATTGCTAACGATGGCACAAAATGGTTGTTCAATCCTCCCGACGCACCACATTTTGGAGGAAAGTGGGAAGCAGGAGTAATATCCGTAAAATACCACTTTCGTCGCACTATTGGAGATACCCTAGTGACATATGAGGAGATGTCAACTATCCTGACTCAAATAGAAGTCATTTTAAATTATCGACCGCTCTGTTCACTAACAGATGATCCTCTTGATATCAACGTTTTAACCCCCTGACATTTTCTAATAGGGGAACCCTTGAATATTATACCCGAACCAAACCTTGCTAAAATACCATCAAATAGACTTTTGCAAAGGCAGCGTCATCGCCTGACAATGGAAGGATTTTGGACGAGATGGTCACAAGAGTACCTTCAACGTCATCAAGCGATCTACAAGTGGAATCAGCCACTTTAAACTATCACTGTAGGAAACCTTGTTCTAGTTATGGACGAACGATTCCCACCATCGAAATGGCCACTAGGACGTGTAATGCAGGTTCATCCTGGAAAAGACGGTCATGTCAGTGTAGTTACCGTTAAAACAAAAACAACAACTTTTACCAGACCTATTTCAAAGCTATGTCCATTACCTAAAGCGAACAAAGAGGCTTAAAATTATGGACTAATCTCAAAAGGCGGGTGGAGAATGTTAAAAAAAGGAAACAAAGAAATTTTGAGTATTGCTTTTATCTTGATTTTATTGTGTTTTTTCTGTCTCGACAAATTTATATATTTATAGTTGTGTTGTCCCCCATCCTTTGTTTACTAATCCAGACCTGAGTTTTGTTTATTGGTTAACTATCTATAAAATCCCTCTCTACTTGTATCAGATCCCTCGAAAACCCCTCCTCCCCACCATCCCTCTTCTCTTCAGTTTTCGGACTGGCCAGTTGGTTTTCGTCATTGAAGCTCACCGGTCTGAGACTGAGTTGTGAAAAGTGGTCAACGCAGCGGATCCTTTTGGCTGATGACCACATGGTATCAACACAGGAACTACGTCGTTGACTTCTGTTTCAAGTCTCCACGTGTGATCAACGCAGCGACCGCAGCAACTCCTTTTGGCTCAAGACCACATGGTGTCTTTTTTTTTGTTTTTTTAATTTTGTGTTTGAATCTACAATTGCTAATTTGTTTTGATTAATCGCCCTGAGCCCGTTTTGTCTTTATTGATCTCAGGGTGGTCAAGTTGCAAATTTGCCATTTCTCCTTTGTTTACTACATTTTCCAAATTCTGAGATTTTCTGTGTTTCATTGGTCTCAGAATCTACCATGACTATCTGATGGGTTCAATGTGAACATTTCTTTCTTTTTTACTTGAATAATGTACTAACACGATTTGAATAAAGTTATCTATATTAAACATAATTAGAATTCCCTTTTTTACAATTCCCTTATTCTTTTTATTTATCATATTAAACACATGTAATTAGTAATATTATTAAAATCAATCAATATTTAAACTTTCTTATAAATTTTACCTGGTAAACTTATATTTCAATAATTGTTTGGACAATTACAAAAATTTTTACTTGTAGGAACTTTTTGCATCAAAGATGTTTTTGTTAGGATAGTTTTGTCAAAATTTATTTTTTACATACCATCCAATTTTCAGGCGTTCAAGGTGACGTAACCCCTTAACCATCCATTTTTATCCTCTATAATTAAAAATTTTTTTTACTTAAAGTAAAAAAAAATTCAAAAATTTTTTTTGTTGAAATTTTGAAAAATTAAAAATCCGTTTTTGAAAAAACATCATCTTCGATTTTTTCAAAATTTTACTAAATGTTAGAGCAAATGTGCTTTACATGTCCTGTAAGTTTCATCTTGGGATCTCAAAGGGATTTGGAGTAAAAAAATAAAACGTAACCACAAATTACGAACATATGGGGCAAAATTACTCAACTGCCCAGGTAAAACAATGTATTTTCTCTAAACTTTGATAAAATGTTACTATTATTAGTAGAAGTGTCAATATTATTTTTTTTAAATTTGATAAAATATTTTTTGAGTTATGGAGTTTCAAAATTTTGATTTTTTTGAAAATATCTTTTTTTCGATTTAATATATTGATAAGTAAAATTAATCAAATTTAAAGTGTAAATAGTAATTTTTTAAGGGGTTTTCACGGGCTATAAGCTGGTGATGAAGAAAAAGTTGATTTCTGTCAATTTGACCTTGAAATTCAAGGTCAAATTCTTAATTTCAATATACAGTAAAACCCGGTTAATACGATCCCGTTTAATACGATTTCCTGCTTAAGACGCTCATTTATGGTGGTCCCTGCAATTAAAGACATACATTTTATATCACGCCTAATACGTTTTCCCGCATAAGACGCATTCTTAGTGCGGTCCCTACAGAATGGTATTAACCAAGTTCTACTGTATCTCAAAATCGGTGTTTTTGATTTTTTTGTAACCTATCCCAATCGAAAGCTTACATTTTTTCATATGAGCCATGTAAAAATCAGAGTGAGACCATGGAACTTTTTGAAGAAATTAATTATAAACCATCATTTTCTATGTAAAATAATGATAAATTATTATTTTCGTCAAAAATTCTAATAGTCCTACTCTGATTTTTACATGGCTCATAGAAAAAATGTCACTAGCTTATAGCCCGTGAAAATCCCTTTAAAAATCACTATTTTGCCCCATATGTTCGTAATTTGTGGTTACGTTTTATTTTTTTACTCCGAATCCCTTTGAGATCCCAAGATGAAACTTACAGGACATGTAAAGCACATTTGGCCTAACATTTAGTAAAATTTTGAAAAAATCGAAGATGATGTTTTTTCAAAAACGGATTTTTAATTTTTCAAAATTTCAACAAAAAAAAGTGTGTTGAACTGACGTGGAATCCACCAAATAAATGTATTTTAAAATTATTTTTCTTTCGTCTTAGAATCACTGAGAAGGTGAAAACTTATTTCTACAGCTAAAAGACGTTAGTATCAGGTAGTGAGAAAATTTTAGGTTTTAACTATTTTTTTTGTCAAAATTCAGCACATCTGCTTCCCTAGTAGAAATTTGTCATGTAGCAACTCGATTGTTCAAGTTACTGGACAGTTTTTGTCATGGACGCTGATTCTAGGCGGACTGGTAAATAACTGTAAAGTTACTGAGCAACGCTCTTCGTCAAAGATTCAAGTTGAATTTGATATTGGCTAGACATAACTTCTGTCAAGTTTTTATAATGTTACTTTAAAGTACTCCTAGAAATTATAGTTCTAAGTTTGTTATGTCGATGGCACTGCAATAATGTCTAATAACAGGACAGCTCGACTGACTAGTATTTGCTAGAGATAAGTTTGTTTTTATTCTTTTTAATATTTTAAAACTTTTCATTTTAATTTGTTAATAATTAAAAATTTAATTAATTTATTATTATTTACAATGATCGTCAAAGTGGCTGAAGGAACATCATTCGCGAACGTGCTAAAGAAGGTTCGTGAATAGGCTGACCTGGAGGCCAGCAAGACAAGGGTTTTGGGCGCTGTGCCCACTAAAAAAGGAGACCTTCTTATCAAAATAGGAGGAACTTCAAGTAAGGCGTTGTTCACCGAGGAGGTGACAAGGACCATTGGAGCCCTAGGTAAGGTGCAGATGGCGGACCGGCGAACTACGTTGGAAATCAGCGATATGGATGCCCTTACAGAAAAAGAAGACGTACTGGGTGCCCTGGAGAAAATTTCTACGGTACCAACAGGAAGTAGGAAGGTGACGGTTCTCGGACCGAACAAGCGAGGAGCAAAGCTCGCTGTCGTGGTCACCAGTCAGGAAGACGCTGATAAGCTGGAGGAAATCGGGCACATAAAGATTGGGTTCGTCTCCTGCAAGATAAGAAGAAGAACTATGGTCACATGGTGTCATAAGTGCCTTGACTACGGCCATATAGGTAGAGATTGCCAAGGTGTAGATAGGTCGGCTGCGTGCTTTAAGTGCGGAGAAGCCGGCCATAAGGCAGCAGATTGTAAGAAGAGCTCATGCTGCTTCTTATGCCAGGCAAAGTTCGGCGAGAAGGAGAATATCCAGCATGTCGCCGGATCAGGTGGTTGCAAAGTCTTTAGAACTGCCCTCTAGGAAGCAAAGAAGACTTTGTCAATGACAAGGAGGAAGTAAGGCCAGAAAAAGAGCGGCACGGGAGAGTCGCGTTAGCGACTTAATAGGACCTTCACTCACGAAGTTCGAAGCCAATAGGTAGTTCCGTGGGTTGAAGAATAGTCCGGATTAAGACAGGAGTGGTTTTTAGTGGGTCGACCAAAACAAGAGCGGTCATCCCCACATAACATGGGATTCCTTTATCCAGGTATCTGAATTCACAGATTTTCCACTTCCGACTACAAAAAAAAATTTATTTTGGACATTTCAGAAATAGCGGTCCTAAGTTGGCCACCACTTTTTTTTGCTTGTGAATAAGGAAGAAATGCATACTCTTTTCAGTTTCGCAGAAATTTTACAAATTTAATACATTTAGGATAATAAAAACGCATTATTTAACTATTTTTGTTTAGAAAATAAAGCATTGTTTTATTTCATTTATTTGCAGTGGTGGATGGCTGTGGAGACAGGCGTTTTTGTGCCATGTCTTTTCTAATGTTTTTTAAACCATTTTTTATATTTTTTTGTCTTTGTTTAATTCCTACGTCACACTTTTACGGTCTTTCTCGTGATGAAAAACAAAAAAAGGAGTAAAACATAAAAATAAAAACAAACAAAAACATTAGGTGGCCAACTTAGGACCACAGTAGATTTTTACAAGTTTCAAATTATTACGCTAATAAAAAAAATTTATTTAAAAAATCAACAGAACCTCTTATTACAACATTATATAAAGGAACTAACACACACACTCATTTAGAAATTTTTAATTATTTATCTCTTGTAGCTGCTCTCGAAAAAACAAGAAAAATTAAATTTTTTTGGTCGTAAACAATATTATTGTCCTCACAATGCGTAGAAGAATCTTAGATTATAATTAGGTCCATAAATTATATCATGGTTTATCAATATATCATACCACAAAATTATAGATTCGTCCAGTATACCATCTCTGAGAAATGCAGGGTGGCCAACTTAGGCCCACGGCCAACTTAGGACCACGCTCCCCTATTAAAAATAAAATTAATTAATAATTATTTATAATAATTTATAATAAATAATAAATTAATAAAATTAATTAAAAATTTAATTACAGTAATCAATTTAATTATTAATTGTTAACACGTTGTAAATTAAATTACTAAAAAGTTATAATAATTAAAAAAACATCTAAAATGTTTAATTACATAGAAAATATTAAAAGTATATACCAATGCTTAAAATCTCTATTTACGGCACTGAACTGAAACATGTGTAATTCTTAATCCTCAGTATCCATTGCGTTGAACGGCCGAGTGCGTTAAGCGTGCGACTTTAGTCCAGCGTGACCCGAGTTCGCTCCCTGTTACCCCCCAAGATTTTTTTCGGTGAAATTGCGTTATCGTGTTAAGGTTTATATAGATTATAATTATATATACTAATAAAAAATATTTGGTTCAGTGTTATTGTTAATAATAGTGCATTCAAATTTAAAGTTGTTTGAAACTCCGCCGCTGGTTGTCCACTGCCGAACATCATCGATGTCTTCGATGTGCTGGAAGAAGTGGATGCATATCCACTGCCAGACATGATTGACATCATGGATATGTTCAGTAGACCTTGTCGTGGTGGCGGGGCTTTCAACTAAAGGACAACCAAACAGCAAGAAAAAATGAATTCAAAAAATTCTGAGAAGGTACCCCATGTGAGCAGGCCGAAAACGGGAAATCTCACCATCGGTCCCAGGACCGATGCTCAAGTGCGCGCGGATTGTGGGGGCGCACAATTTCTTGCAGTGCCACGAGTGATCGTGGAAAGGGTAGATCCACAGAACATCGTGGAAAATAAAAAAACGAGGAAAGGAAGCACGTCGAGCCTTCTGAGTGTGTCAAGCTGCAGTAGCGGAAAAACCGTTCATAGCGCTATCCACTCAGAAGTAGACGACGAGGCGATAGAAGAGACTCGCGAGATATGCTTGCGGCTCAGAAAGGAGGAGGCGACTTGTCTCGAAAAAATGGAGTTGGAGGTCGCAAAGATGATAAAATCTTGTGACATTCAGAAGACCGTCAATAGGACGGTAAAGGATGGACTCATGGTCATCGACGTCCTGCTAAAGGAGGCAAGGGCAAAGCATGCCGCGGCCGATGAGTCGGACTTTGATTTGGCATGCGTTCTGAGCGGTGCGGAATGCAACCGCAAGGACCGTAAGAAAGAGAGAGAGCGTTTCTATAGGCGTAATCTCAAAAGCGTCTTAAGAGATGCTCAGAAACGGAAGAGAGAGGGTGACAGTCCAGAAGAGACTCGAACCAAAACCGATAAGAGGAAGAAGGAGGAAGCTCCTCCAATGGAAACGGAAGTACCAGATCCAAAGATTCCTCAATTGGAAAGAATTGGGTCAAAAAGATCCACAGTTCTAATCCGAGTCGGTGAAGGATTGACGTATGCTGACGTTCTGGGTAAGCTTCGCAAAGAGGTCAACCCAGAGGACAGCCATACGAGAATAGTAGCAGCAAAAGCTACAAACAAGGGGGACCTTCTGATTAAGTTCAGAGGAGACTCCGATAAGGACGCTTTCACCGCTGAGGTCACCAAGGCGGTTGGAAGCATGGGTAAGGTGCAGTCATGGGATCGAAGAGTTACACTCGAGATCCGTGATTTGGATTGCCTTACCCATGAAGCTGAGGTGCAACAAGTGTTGTCTGAAGCAATGGGTAAGCCAGTAAACAGGAGAGTGACGGTCTTAGGACCCAACCGCCGAGGGATAAAGCTCGCGGTTGTAGTCACCAACCTGGAAGAGGCGAACAGGCTGGAGAAATTGGGACACGTAAAAATTGGTTTTATGTGTTGCCCAATCAAAAGAAGAGTAATGGTCGTCCGGTGTCATCGATGCCTGGGATATGGCCATATTGGAGCCAAATGCCAGAAGGAGGACAGATCGGCTGCGTGCTTTATGTGCGGTGAGGCCGGTCACAGGTTCTCCAACTGTAAAAACAACTCAAGTTGCTTTTTGTGCAAGGAAAAGATTGGCAATAAGGTGTCAACCACCCATATTGCAGGCAGCGGAGGATGCGGAGTCTTCCGGACGGCCCTTGAGGAGGCGAAGAAGACTCTCGCAAGAACTAAAAGCAAATAAGAAGTATTAAAAGGAGCCAAAAAGCGTGATTTAAACAGCTTTTAATTTGTTTGTTTGTTTTTTATTAATTTATTTTGTGATTTATTTGTCCTTATACATTTTTTTGTTTAATTTGTTTTGTGTTTTTTATTCGTCTTTAAACAGTTTTATCTTTTCAACATTATATACGTGTTTACTTTTTTTTTCTCTTTTTTATATCCGTTTACAATTTTATCTTTTGACTTTTTACACTTCTTAAAATATTTGTTTTTTTTAATTATTTTTGTGCTGCGAATTCCGCTTGGACTTTGTAATAGTTTTAATCATTTTTTTTAACTACGGACGCAGGAGGACCGCAGAGAAAGGGAGAAGGTCGCATTAGCGACAGAGTTGGAGCGCCACCCTCGAAGGCTAAAGTCTTACGACAGTTCCGAGGGAGGGTAAAGGGCTCCAGAAGAAGGGTTACGGGTTTTAGTGGGTCGGGCTGGTAGTAGGTCGCCAGTTTATTAAATTTATTATAACATTTATGTATTTATCTTTTTTTTAATATTTCTATTTGTTTCATTGTACCAACCCCACATAACCTTGGAGTGCGGAATCCAAGGTATCTGTAGGCAGATTTTCCAAAAGTCCCTAAGCAAAAAAAAAAAAAAGTTGTTTAAAAACAGTAAATATTAAGGATATTCGAATTTAGAATTTTTTTTAATTGAATTAAAAATCAAAAAGTAATGTAGGAAATTACATTTAATAATTAACTATTTTCATTATTTTTATATATTAATATTATTAATTCAACTAATTAATTAAAAATTATATATTGTTATTATATAATTTTTTATTGTATTCCATTTATTATGTATATATTATAATGGATACAGAAATTTTCCAAAAATATTTTTCATTGAATTTTTTTGTTGCTAAATAGAAATTTTATATTAATTGCATGAAATAAATGTGTGAACTACAGTAATTTTTAATATCAGGGACCGTCACGGAAATCAAATTTTGATTTCGTTACGATATTCCAAAACAAAGCGAAAATATTAATGTATTTTGATTTTGATTCGGTAACGAGACAAAATTTACTTCCTATTTTGATTCTGATACTGTAACGAAACAAAATTTACTTCCTATTTTTATTCTGATACACGCATAGAAAGGGTTTGCTGTGGCAGCGAATATTTTGCTGCCACAGCAAATCTTCTTCGTTGAAATAGGGACAGCGAAAAAGTTCGCTGTGAGATCAAACAAGTTCGCTATGACAGCAAACTCGCATACATTTTTACTAATGTTTGCTGCCACAGCTAACATGTTCGCTGCCACTGCAAACTTCTTAGCTGTGGTAGCTAATTTTCAGAGATTTCACAGCAAACATCTGTTTACTGCTGCAGCTAATTTCTTTTTTTCCGTGTACTGTAACGAAACAAAATTCACTTCCTATTTTGATTCTGATACTGTAACGAAACAAAATTCACTTCTATTTTGATTCTGATACTGTAATACTGCAATTCGGTTTTCTTATAGAAACAGAAGTCGATTCGAATTCTACTTCAGATTTCTTATGTAAAAACGATATTATCTTCTGATATATTTGACATTTGCAAAAAATTTAGGTTCAATGAGACTTATACATGCGCAGTAGTATTTTATCAAAATTAAAACAAAAAAGAATTTTGATTTTGATATTGAAATCAAAACGAAATAGAGTGGAATTTTGATTTTGATATTAGAATCAGAACTAAATAGAGTGGAATTTTGATTCTGATACCCATATCCGAATCAAAACAAAAGTATTTTTTAATTTTGTTTTGATTCCGTGACGGTCCCTGCTTAATATTAAACAAATTTTTAGTATTTTAAAAGAATTAATTTGTCTAGTTTTTCTACTAAAGCGTTGACCAGAATTTATAAAGTTGGGCTATATAATAACTTGATGAAAAAGGCGTGACACTCCATTCCAGTTATTAGCCAGTTGGCTAGTAAAGTAACTAGACAATTTCAAGCGCGACTGGATAGTTCCTTTATAATAACTAGGACAAATTTCTACTAGGGCTCTATTGTATTTAGGCTTGCCTTGCAGTAAAACGACAACCGCCATGTGTATTTCTACCTATCAAGGGTTATATTGTTTTATGACGGTAACTCTGGTCAACCGTTTGCACTCCCTCGCTATCTTCATACCTGCATCAAAAACCTCTTCTTTTGCACAACCATCCTTTTTCAAAAATTCCATGATTGCCAGATTTTACATTATTTTCAAAAATAGATGTTGCGAAATGTACCTGACAACTGCAATGCTGTTAGGTTATGATTACTTTGGTCAGAATACGAGTAATCGCCGGACTCACTACACCTCGGCAATGATTACTCCGCGCACTCAAAAGTATTTTTAAACACAATTAACCCCTCTTATGTATTCAGTGTTGATTTTTTAATGTTTGATTGTAATAAATTAAGATATTTTAAAATGTTAATTTATTGTTTCAAAGTTATTCAAAAACTATTGCACTTGAAACTCAAATCACAAAAAATTAACAAATTGATATGATTTAATTCACTGCGTATCACAATTTGCACCTTAAACAAAAATTACAGTTTTCACGTAAAAAACTATATATGACGGGATCCACGTCAAGTGACCCAGGTCCAAACTTAAAATGTTTGTGATCAGGTAAAAAGTTTGCACAAACAGTAGTCCTATTAGATACAATAAAAAATATCAAATATTATTAATTTATTTAAACAAATATAAAAACTGGAGGGGGTCAAAGTTTAAATTTTTGGTCTTACATGGAATATTAGAAAAATTTGTAGTTTCTTTAAAACAAAACGAAAATACGTTTTCTATTTTGGATTTTTCTGCTGTTTTTCAACACTTTCTAATGGTGTAAACAAATGTAGAGAAAAAAAAATTTTTTGACCTTGAAAAATTAAATTAAAAAATCAAATTTCATTTTTTTATCAAATGGACAGTTTTTATTTTTTAAAAAAAAATTTTATCATAAAGGTGAGGTTTTTTCCTAAAAAAATGTATAGGTCAAAACATGGGACAAGAACTTTTAACTGGTCAAAATAAACATTTACTTCTGCAATCCACCGCCCCTGCGCGTTGTTGGGCTGTATATTGTTTATAACAATTGAAATAAATTATTTTATGCTTTAGTAATTATCTGGTGGTCATATTGGATGAATTTGAATTGATTTAGATCATGTGCAGCAACGGAATAAGAAAATAAACGTCCTTTTTTAAAAAAGTGTATTAATTTGTTAACTTTGATTAAAAAAAATTATAAATAATTAAAATCCCCAAAATTGTCCTCGAAGGATGTCTTAAGAATTTATTCCCCTTTAATTTAAAACAAAGAACACTCAAATCGGTTAAAAATTGTAAGGTGTAGACATTTTTTAATAGTAAATTGTAAAAAAAATTCCACTGCAGGTCGGTGCACTGCAGAAGTAAATGTTTATTTTGACCAGTTAAAATTTCTTGTCCCATGTTTTGACCTATACATTTTTTTAGGAAAAAACCTCACCTTTATGATAAAATTTTTTTTTAAAAAATAAAAACTGTCCATTTGATAAAAAAATGAAATTTGATTTTTTAATTTAATTTTTCAAGGTCAAAAAATTTTTTTTTCTCTACATTTGTTTACACCATTAGAAAGTGTTGAAAAACAGCAGAAAAATCCAAAATAGAAAACGTATTTTCGTTTTGTTTTAAAGAAACTACAAATTTTTCTAATATTCCATGTAAATTTTTGACCTGGGGCACTTGACGTGGAACTCGTCATATATAAATTCATTGCACATTGCAAAACACTTTTATTCACATGGAAAAACTAAAGAATATAAAAATTCACCAACAGTATCTGAAGAAAATAATCACAAATTGCACCTTAACGGTGTTCTATGGTCTCTTAAATTTCTAGAGTATGTGCAACAAACAGTTATCACCCAACAAATACAGCACTGACCGGTTTAAATGACGTAAAATTGGTAAACAATCACTTTCGAACTAATTTTTCTCTACACACAGACACTTTATACAAAATATGTCAACGTACAATGGATAAGCATCTCCTATATTGCAACCGCGTTTCTGAACGGATTAACCCTTTCAGTCACGCAATTAGGATAATAGATAATACATTATAAACGCTATGGTAAATAGGGTTTCTGGGGTCAATGAATACGAATCTAAGGTCAGATTTGCAGAATTTTCAAAATTAAAAATGGCGGATTCAATATGGCGAATGAATTTTTAAAAATTTGTTTGCCATATTGGATACGCCATTTTTAATTTTAAAAACTAATATCGGATTCGTAGTCAGCAACCCCAAAAACCCCAGAGTAACAAGTTTTAAGCAAATTTGATGGGTTTTAACAAATTAATCTATATTATTTATGTTTTTTGTTATTAACAAACTTATACACGACAACGCATTATTTCAGGTTTAACTTGACTGAAATAAAAGTAAATTAGTAGCATATACTTTAAATTATAATTGTTTTCTGAATTCTCGGGGTTTGCTGAATATTAATCTAAAATCAGATATGCAAATTCAAAATGGTGGATTCAATATGGCGGAAAAAATTAAAAATTAAACAAATTTGCTTGAAAATGGTCTCTCGGGGGTTTTTGGCGTCGCAGATTACGAATCTGAAGTCAGTTTTTAAAAATTCAAAATAGTGGATCCATAAATCCATATGGCGGACATAAAAAGTTACGAATTTGGAAACACCCTCCTCTTTTTTAATATGGGCTTGGGACCGGCAGTAACAGAGTTTCATTTTTTTTTAAATTTTTAATTTTTTTAAAAATGTTTTTAATGTTGTTTTTTTAATGTTTTAATACTTTTATTAATTTTTTTTATTTTTTGAATATTTTTATATTTGTCGTAATAAACGACAAAAGACAAGTGACGAAACATAAAAGACGAACGACAAAAAAAACAAAAGACAATCAAACGAAAACAAAGGAAAAATGACAAACGACAAAAAAACAGTACTTCTCTCCTATTTTTACTATTATTGTTGTTATAGTCGTAACATTAGATTCGCCATTTAAAAATTTTGTAAGAATGATTCCAGATTTGTATTTATACACCCCGCAATCTTCCAAGAAGCAGCATTCAGTCCTATATTGTCAATTTTTAATTTTTGACTATCATATTGTATCCATTATTTTAAAGTTAGAAAAACTGACTTTAGATTCGTAATCAGTGATCTAGAAAAATCCTAAGCGGTAATTTTCAAACAAATTTGATGGATTTTTTATTTTTTCGTACAACATATTAAATCCTTCATTTTGAATTTTAATAAACTGACTTTAGATTCAGAATCAGTGACTTCAAACACCTCCAAATGCCAACTTTTAAGCAAATTTGTTTCATTTAAAAATTTTGTCGACCATATTGGATCCGCCATTTTGAATTTTGACAAACTGACTCCAGATTTGTAATCAGCGATCCCAAAAACCCCCGAAAGACTACTTTAAAGTAAATTTGATTAATTTTTTTAATTTATCGTCCGCCATATTGGATCCGCCATTTTGAATTTTGAAAAACTGACTTTAGATTCGTAATCAGCGACCCCAAAAACCCCATAGTGAGAACTCTTAAGTAAATTTGTATAATTTTTAATTTTGTCCGCCATATTGGATCCGCCATTTTGAATTTTGAAAAACTGACTGCAGATTCGTAATCAGCGACCCCAAAAATCCCCGAGTGACAACTTTCAAGTAAAATTAAATAATTTTTAATTTTATAGTCTGCCATATTGACTCCGCCATTTTGAATTTTCAAAATTTTGAAAATCTGATTCCAGATTCGTAATCAGTGACCCCGAAAACCATAGGTACTATACCTATTGTAGATATTTTTTAATTTCCCAAATTATGGGACTGAAAGGGTTAACCCTCTACATTCATTAAACGAGATGTCTTAGTGCATTTTTTCAATAGAGGTTAGTGAAAGGTGACTAATTCAACTTAAAAAAGTTTTTTCTTAAACAATCTAATATTATTTTTATTTTTAGAACAGCAGGGACATCAATTATCATTTAATTGAAGAAACTTTTAGGATCGAGTTTGGAATTATCTTCATTACAGGATATAACAAAAATTGCTTTACAGATTTTAGGCTTATAATCCGAACACACTTTTTGCTTATGAATATTTTTATTTATATACTTTATATTATAATTTTAAACAGAAACGTGTCAGTATAAATTTTAGTTATAAAATTGAGTGATATAATTAAAGAAAAGGAATCTATCATTTGTAAAAAATCAAAATTTATTGAATTTTCTACATACAAGACTGAATGTAATGTAATAATAATAATTATGTGAAAAATTTCGTTTAAAAACTCTAGAAGTTTAAATACTCTAAAAATCTTCTATTGCTTCCAAATTTTTTTTTCCTATTGAAACTCTAAAGTTTTGATGAAAAATATGATAAATTGCCTAAAATGCATAAGTGTTTTTATATTAGTTAAGTTTTTAAGTATTTTATAAATTTAATTAATTTTTGTACATTTATTTGTTAATAATCTTTTTAAAAAATATTTTAAATAGAGGTCATTAAAAGTATCCGATTTCCCAATTCGTGAGTCTTCATTCCTTATTCAGCAATCCAACGAAGAATCCAAAGAAGATGAAAAGAATAAAGAAAACCTTAGTTTTCTAGTAGATGGAGAAGCTCGGATAAGTATCTGCTAAAAAAATTAAATTAAAAACACTTTTTATATTTTAAAAAATCGTCCTGTTTTTATAGTTTTAGGGGAGAATGGCATAGCTTCGAACACTCTTAATTTCTAATATAATAATGTGTTTTTACTATTGAAACAAATTGCAACAGTTATATAATGTTTAACTTTTATTTTTGAAATATTGATTCAGTATTTTCTTTTTCTTTTTTTTCAAATTGAATTTTCTAAAAACCTGAAAGTGTCCGGACACTTTAAAGAACGTATGTACGCTACATTGAATGTCTTATAAAACCTTATTTTATGTTGACTTTCTATAAATATTGAATAGATTTTTCAAATTATTTCAATTACATGGTTTATTTTCATTGTTTAAGACATCATTTGATGTTACTTTATCTAGTCCTATATGTCAAAATATTTTTCCCCTTGTCCGGGGCTACCCGACAAATTGTAGGGATTTTAATACTCAGATTTTTCCTCATTTTTCTTTTAAAAGGTTTGATTATTTTATAAATGAATTTATGTTAGAGATTGAAAGAAGTTTTCTGTTTAATATTAAAAAGTTTAATTAATATTCTAAAAATAAGAACACAAATTATTCACCGAAAAGCTTAAGTGTTGGAGCTACCCCATTCTTCCCTATGTATTAAGGGGTTACATGGGTCAAAACGTCCGGACAATGTATGATTGTTTAATTTTTTTTTCATAAAATAAATAAATTTTTTTATTTGAGTGTTTTTATATCTTAAAGTACACTATTAAAAGAGTAACTTGTAAAAATTTCGTTAAAAAATATTTAAAATCAGGGCCGTACCTACAGGATCTTTGAAAACCCTTCCAAAAAAGCGGTGGTCACGATATCTTCTGATTGGTTCATTTAAAATCAAAAAACCAAATATTTTCTGTTAGTGGATGAGTATAGCTCGTGATTGAACGAAGGAATATGTTTTTGTTGATTAGAACCGATTTTACATGGTCTTAATGGTTCTAAAAATTTTAACTTTTGATAAAAGACACTGTCAAACATCCAAATTTCAATTTCTTTGAATACCCTTCGTTCAATCACGAGATATATTCACCCACTAACAGAAAATTTTTTGTATTTTGATTTTAGATGAAGGAGTCAAAAGATATCTTGACCACCGCAAAAGCAATTTTTTTTGAAAGGGGCTCGAAGAACTGTTGCTACGGGCCTGATTTTGAATATTTTTATAAAAAATTTAATATCTTTCTCATTTAATAGTGTACTTTCAGATACCAAAGTGTTCAAATAAAAAAATTTATTTATTTTATGAAAAAAAAATTATTAAAAAAACATACGTTTTCAGGTCGTTTTGACCCATGTAACCCCTTAATTTTTCTTCTATTTTATCAACTCTTTGTAGTTAGTCATTAGATTTTGTTATTTTTTATAGAATAAGATTAAAAATACTACACGCGTGCATATTAAAAAAATACTCTAAAATGTTATTTGGTATAATATGTTTCATACCTATACAACTAAGGATCAAACCATGCTTAATACCGCTGCCAAGTTGTATATTTTTGTTATAATTTTGGTGTTAATTTTATTAACACTTTGCTTCTTCATAGATAATAATAATAATAATAGAAATATATAAATAACTTTTTATAAATATGGTAAAAGTAATTCAATCTTTCTTCAATCAATGTATTTTTAAATATCCTACAAGATAGCTAAAAAAAAGTTTTTAAACAAAAAAGTTGAATATCTCCGGTGAATATGGACAAAAAATGTTTAATAAGGGCTCAAAAGATGCGTCTAAAAAAACTCTACAAAATTAGAAAAAAAAGTTTAATATCTCCGGTTAATATGGACAAAAAATGTTCAATAAGGGCTCAAAAGATGCGTCTAAAAAAACTACAAAATTAGAAAAAAACTTTTATAGTTGTTCTAACATAAGTATATAATAGTATAACTATAAAAAATATAGTTAAGCTTTATCAATCGGGCTGAAAATACTCTTATATTACCCACATAGCACAACTTCAGGCGAAAACCAAATGCCCACCCTTTTGCGAGTTCGCAGAGCGAACTCGCTGCTGGGAGGTTAAAATGCGAATTTGCTGCGAAATTGAAAAGCAAATTAGCTGAAAACTTAAAATGCGAAATCGCTCAAAAGTTGAAATGTTAATTCGCAGCGAATTATCTGGAAGTTATCCACGATAAGTTCAGAAATTATCACTGATAATTTTAGATAGGTTGTGGATGTAAATTTGCTAAAAAAATAAGACAAATATTTGTTAAATATTTAAAATAATATTATAATAAAATAAAAAAAATTAATTTTACTCATTTTATTATTTAATTATTATTCTAATTAATTTTGGGAAGTTAGGAATTTTAGAGACAGTTTTTTTTATTTTGAAAAACAATTAGGGGGGAATGGGGATTGAATGCGGGTTTAACGGACGGAAACGAAAACAAAACAACCAACCTAACCAACTGCGCTAAACGACCAACTACTGAAACAAAACAATCTTTCTCTTAAGTTATAAGTGACTTTATTGGTTGACAAATGAAAGGCAGGTTACCGTAAAAGAGGCTAACTTCGGTCATGTTGGGTTAATTCGCTCAACAGATACCTATTTTTTCAAATTCGATTAGCATATTTTTTAGACAGAAATATTTAAGATTTACAATTATTTTGGTTAATATAAATGGTGAACTTTAATTGAAAATTTATTTGCAGCAGATTCATTGGTAACTTTCAATAAAAATTATATTTAAGGGGACATTCCAGTTCAAAACAGGCAAAAAGAAGGCTTTTTTAGTATATATTATTAAAATAACTGTGACATTTATTTAAAAAATTTCTTTTACATGTAATAAATAATTTATTTAAGAATTTGTAAAAAAAAAATTTTCATTTTTATTTCAAAATGGCGGCGATATACGCCATTTTCGAAAATGCCCATTTTCGGTGGTAAGATCGATTCCAATCTTTCTAAAACAGATAAAACCAAAAACGAAGTGACATTCTCTTCGTTAGATATTTCTTCAGGTGTGGAACCTCAAAAAAGTAAAATTTTCTTCCCCCAATTTTTTTAGAGTACTTTTTCCCCAAAATATGCAAAAAAAGGTGTTTTTATTCAGAATTTCTCCTATAAAAAAAGGGAGTTGGAAATTTTCCAGTTTTTGAGGTTCCACTTATAGGCATGATGACGCTTAATCAAAAGCCGTTTGATTTTTTTAAATCGCTTCAGAAGAACTCGAGATATCACTCTTACCAGATCAAAAAAATACATTTTGAGGAAAACGCATTTAAAGTTTTTGTTCATAAGATTCGAAATTTTTTTTAAAAAATCATCGGATTTGCTTGAAAATCGTTACTCGGGGGTTTTTGAGGTCGCTAATTACGAATATGGAATCAGATTTTTAAAATTCAAAATAGCGGATCAAATATGGCAGACATTTTTTTTTCAAAATCATTGGATTTGCTTGAAAATCGTTACGAGGGGGTTTTTGGGGTCGCTGATTACGAATATGACATCATTTTTTCAAAATTAAAAATGGCATAAGCAAAATGGTAGACGAAAAAAAAATTAAACGAAAAAAAAAATAAAATAAAAAAATTTTCTTTTCCGCCAAATTGGATCCGTCATTTTGAATTTTGAAGATTTGATAACTAATTTGTGATCAGCAACACCAAATACATTTTTTTTGTCTTTTTTAAAAAATGCAGATGAAAAAACATTTAAATCATTCGATTGCTTATCCGCATACAAAAACATCTTTGACATGGCGAAGAATAAGGATGTATAACTTTTGTTTTACTTCCGAGTTTGCAATAATATTTTAGGAGAGTATTCTTGACACTATAAGAAATCCGAAAATAAAAACAAAAAATCGATTTTTTTGACATTTTGAACTGGAATGTCCTCTTAAACCACAAGTGAATAATTTTCTGAACATTACATTTCCTGTATCTCCAACATGATTTTCATAAAGCACAACACTAAAAGTAATAAATAGATTCTGCAAAAAATCAATTTTTTTAAAAAGTTCAGTAGTGTAAATTCGCTCAATAAATAAGTCTACAAAAAAGATGCGTAGGCCTGGATATTTTAAGTATGTTAATTATTTTAATTTATAATTCGATTTTTTTATTAATAATACTCTTATAACTGAAAATTAAATGATTTAACCCATTAACGCCCACCAGGACGCAAAATGTACCATGATTTCACGACTCTTACTTTGTATGAAATAATTAGTTAAAAATTTTAGGGAATACCATTATCGACGTAAAATTTATCGCTTTTTCATAATATAAAGCCAAAATTTGTTTATAATTATCACAAAAAAATGTATAACAATTTTATTGCAAAAAAAACACACTTCTTTACGAAAAAATTTTTTTTAATTATTATTTTGACATGGAAAATTAAAGAATATGGTCTCCAAAGCATAAAATATCGCGTCCTCGAACTCTCAGCTACAAAAATTCATAATTACTTTTATTTAAATTCAAGATAGCGGATATGAAAATGGCCATTTTTCCAAAATGCAAACGGCCGAAAAAAAATTTCGGGTAATGTTTTTCAAAAAGTGATTGGATTTGCTTGAAAATAGTTACTTGGGGGTTTTTGCGGTTGCTGATTACGAATCTGATATCATTTTTTCAAAATTCAAAATGGCGGATCCAATATGGCGGACATATTTTTTAAAAAGTAATTGGATTTGCTTGAAAATAGTTACTCGGGGGTTTTTGTGGTCGCTGATTACGAATCTAATGTTACTTTTTTTAAATTCAAAATGGCGGATCCAACATGGCGGACAATTTTTTTAAAAAGTGATTGGATTTGCTTCAAAAAGGTCATTCGGGGGTTTTTGGGGATGCTGATTACGAATCTGATGTCACTTTTTCAAAATTAAAAATGGTGGATCCAATATGGCAGACAATTTTTTAAAAAGTAATTGTATTTGGTTCAGAATGGTCATTTGGCGGTTTTTGAGGATCCTAATTACGAATTTGACTTCACAACAATATTATGTTTATCCTCCATGGCCGTTAGCCGTCAACAAAATTTTATTGACGTTGCCCAGCTTTTACCACAAGAAGGTCAACGTTTTTTTAAATAAATAATATAAAATTTTAATTCTGCTTTCTAAATTTGAATCAACGATAATTATGACACTGATATAATTATGAAATTTTTTATACAATGATAAAAAAGAGACTAACACTACATGTGATTTGATTGAAAACAAGTGACGTACATATGTATGCCACATTGAATGCACAATTTTTGTGTCCTTTTGTTGCACTTTGCATGGTAGTGGCAATCTTTTTCAAGGCAAAATCAAAAAAAAATTTTAAATAAAAAAAATTTTTTATCCTACATGCACAAAAATGGCGCTTTTAGATAGCTGACGACAGTAAAGTAACTCATTTGTTTGACCGTATGAAAATGGCGACCATTTTCTCCCATGTGCAAAAGTAACAGCTGATCCCATGCATTATTTTTGCCCAAGGGAAAAACGGCCGCCCATTTCATAGAAGTCGAACAAGTGAATGACTTTTATTCCCTGTCGTCTGCTATCTGAAATCGCCAGTTTTGTGAATTAGGAATAAAAAATATCGTAAGTAACATGGGAATAAAGGCAGCCAATTTGTTTACGATGATTTTTGTGACACGAGTGGAGGTCTCGGGGCGCCCTCGACCTCCACTCGTGTCACAAAAATCACTGTAAACAAATGGCTTCCTTTATGCCCTTGTTGCTTAATATACTATTTTAAATAAAATAAAAAAGTTGCTTTTTTGCACGTCGACCTCCATGTGGTAAGAGCTGGGCAACGACAATAAAATTTTGTTGATGGTTAACGGACGTGGAGAATTCGCTATTTTGAATTTTAAAGAAGTGACATCAAATTCGGAATCAGCATCCCGAAAAACCCCCGAATGACCATTTTCAAGCAAATCCAATCACTTTTTAAAATAATTGTCCGCCATATTGGATCCGCCATTTTGAATTTTAAAAAAGTAACATCAGATTCGTAATCAGCGACCCCAAAACCCGCGAGTAACCATTTTCAAGCAAATTTAATCACTTTTTAAAAATTGTCCGCCATATTGGATCCGCCATTTTGAATTTTGAAAAAGTGATATCAGATTCGTAATCAGCGAAAAATCAGGAAAAAAGTTTAAAATACATGGAAAAAAATTTTCTTCCCAGGTCTCAAAACATATTTTTCAATTCTCCCTGAGTAGTATGGTTTCTTTGAAAAATAGGTAATCAATTCAAAATCTTGCACATCGATTTGCCTTGCAGAGAAACGAGTCCAAGTTCGGCGCCCTCTATTGGCAACAAATTGAATTACTGTGTCTTAAAGAGATTCATGAAAAACAGGTTCAAAAGACACCTCAAAGGTGTCACTCCCCCTAAAATAACTCTACATTTCTTTGTTAAAAAGATTGATTGTTCAAAAATTACAGTTATTATTTGTAAATTGTATGTCAAGTTTCAATTTTTTGCTAACAATAACAAGATTTGTTAGACATTTACTTACTTTGGTTTTCTTAATGAATTTCTATCTCAAAACAATTTAGAGACTGAATAAAACTAATTAACAAATACATAATTTTGTTAATTATTTCTATACATGGAATCAATTTTAAAAAAACGATAGAAATTCATTAAGAAAACCTAAGTAAGTAAATCTCTAATCTTGTTATTGTTAGCAAAAAATAAAAATTTGACATACAAGTAACAAAAAATAGCTATAAAGTTAATTTATTTTATCGCTTTGCATATAATATTGCAACATTTAAACAATATTTCTCTAAATTTTAATTAAAAAATATTAGGTATTGAACAAGATAATGAGATTTTTCTCAGGCATCTCCTTTGACAAATGCACTTTGATTTTTTGTTTTAGATGATTCTATTGCGAATTAGAGTGTACACCACAAATCAATTTTTTAGGCGCCTAAGGAAAATCTCATTATCTCGCTCAATTCTTAATATTTTTTAATTAAAATTTAGATAAATATTGTTCAAATGTTGCAATATTATATGCAAAGCGATAAAAAAATTAACTTTCTGCGTATCGCTAAAAAATTCTTAAAAACATGCTTTATTTTTACCGTATAGATCTTACACCCTTAATACAATAATAAAAGTTTCATTATTATGATAGATTTTGCAGAATTGATTACTTATTTTTCAAAGAAACCATACTACTCAGGGAGTATTAAAAAATATGTTTTGAGCCCTGGAAAGAAAATTTTTTTTCCAGGTATTTTATACTTTTTCCCTTATTTTTCCATGGCTTTTTCAGGTATTCCAGGATTCCAGAAAGTGTAGCAACACTGTTATATCGTTTTAATACAATTCTCTATATTATTTAAAAAAATGGAAATAATTTTCACGATTTCTGTTTCTAAATGAAAAATTGTAATTGGTAAATCAAAGCTATTAATTTTTTTTCCCTTTTTTAGGAAAATGTAAAATAATTGATTATTTTAATGACATTGATAAAAATTGTGTTTGACAAATCAAGGTCATTACATTTTTTTCAAAAAAATGTACAAAATTGCTTATTTTAATCGTAGTTTAATTAAACTTAATTAAAGACGTTTTAAAAAATTTAATTATTATTTATTTAATTTACCCTCTATCTGACGTGCAAAATATGTAGTGACATAATATAAACAGTTTGATTACAAACATTGTAATTTACATTATAAACAGTTTATTTACATTCGATCTTACACACACATACATCGTACGTCAATTCTGAAATTACTAATTTTAAAAATTAATATTTCAATAAGTAATCAGTAATTTATATTGAAAATTGAATCTTGAAATTAATGTAGGAAATTATTTGCTGATTGAGAATTTTAATTAAGGAAGATTTCGACTATATCAGCAATTAGTGACATCTATTAGACGTCAATTGAACTCTTTGGTTTAGAGTCAGGTGTTATTCTTAAGATAATTATTCCGATATGGTTGTCGGTAAATAATTATATTTTTGAATTTAATTTTTGATCTGAAAAAATAAGCTGCGTGAACGACTGCACTGTGCATCTGTGAGGACTCGAACCCCAGTTAATAGCTGCCTTTCGCGGGACTAACGCCTACCAATGCACCATGCCAACACAGCCTGGACGTTCACGTTTCTTATAATCTCAGATCAAGCCCATACACTAGTCGAAGAGCTGTATAGTTAATGTAGGAAATTATTTGCTGATTGAGAATTTTAATTAAGGAAGATTTCGACTATATCAGCAATTAGTGACATCTATTAGACGTCAATTGAACTCTTTGGTTTAGAGTCAGGTGTTATTCT
Source organism: Leptopilina heterotoma (assembly GCF_015476425.1). NCBI lineage: Eukaryota > Metazoa > Arthropoda > Insecta > Hymenoptera > Figitidae > Leptopilina > Leptopilina heterotoma. Next base: position 1,546,787 of record NW_025110845.1, read on the forward strand.
TAAGATAATTATTCCGATATGGTTGTCGGTAAATAATTATATTTTTGAATTTAATTTTTGATCTGAAAAAATAAGCTGCGTGAACGACTGCACTGTGCATCTGTGAGGACTCGAACCCCAGTTAATAGCTGCCTTTCGCGGGACTAACGCCTACCAATGCACCATGCCAACACAGCCTGGACGTTCACGTTTCTTATAATCTCAGATCAAGCCCATACACTAGTCGAAGAGCTGTATAGTTAATGTAGGAAATTATTTGCTGATTGAGAATTTTAATTAAGGAAGATTTCGACTATATCAGCAATTAGTGACATCTATTAGACGTCAATTGAACTCTTTGGTTTAGAGTCAGGTGTTATTCTTAAGATAATTATTCCGATATGGTTGTCGGTAAATAATTATATTTTTGAATTTAATTTTTGATCTGAAAAAATAAGCTGCGTGAACGACTGCACTGTGCATCTGTGAGGACTCGAACCCCAGTTAATAGCTGCCTTTCGCGGGACTAACGCCTACCAATGCACCATGCCAACACAGCCTGGACGTTCACGTTTCTTATAATCTCAGATCAAGCCCATACACTAGTCGAAGAGCTGTATAGTTAATGTAGGAAATTATTTGCTGATTGATCTGAGATTATAAGAAACGTGAACGTCCAGGCTGTGTTGGCATGGTGCATTGGTAGGCGTTAGTCCCGCGAAAGGCAGCTATTAACTGGGGTTCGAGTCCTCACAGATGCACAGTGCAGTCGTTCACGCAGCTTATTTTTTCAGATCAAAAATTAAATTCAAAAATATAATTATTTACCGACAACCATATCGGAATAATTATCTTAAGAATAACACCTGACTCTAAACCAAAGAGTTCAATTGACGTCTAATAGATGTCACTAATTGCTGATATAGTCGAAATCTTCCTTAATTAAAATTCTCAATCAGCAAATAATTTCCTACATTAACTATACAGCTCTTCGACTAGTGTATGGGCTTGATCTGAGATTATAAGAAACGTGAACGTCCAGGCTGTGTTGGCATGGTGCATTGGTAGGCGTTAGTCCCGCGAAAGGCAGCTATTAACTGGGGTTCGAGTCCTCACAGATGCACAGTGCAGTCGTTCACGCAGCTTATTTTTTCAGATCAAAAATTAAATTCAAAAATATAATTATTTACCGACAACCATATCGGAATAATTATCTTAAGAATAACACCTGACTCTAAACCAAAGAGTTCAATTGACGTCTAATAGATGTCACTAATTGCTGATATAGTCGAAATCTTCCTTAATTAAAATTCTCAATCAGCAAATAATTTCCTACATTAACTATACAGCTCTTCGACTAGTGTATGGGCTTGATCTGAGATTATAAGAAACGTGAACGTCCAGGCTGTGTTGGCATGGTGCATTGGTAGGCGTTAGTCCCGCGAAAGGCAGCTATTAACTGGGGTTCGAGTCCTCACAGATGCACAGTGCAGTCGTTCACGCAGCTTATTTTTTCAGATCAAAAATTAAATTCAAAAATATAATTATTTACCGACAACCATATCGGAATAATTATCTTAAGAATAACACCTGACTCTAAACCAAAGAGTTCAATTGACGTCTAATAGATGTCACTAATTGCTGATATAGTCGAAATCTTCCTTAATTTGAATCTTGAAATGTTCATTTATCTATATTAAAAGTTTTTTTTACTATATTCATCCAATAAACGATTTTTTTATTTATTAAATTAATTGGTTAATTAATTTCATAAAATTAAAAATTTATTTTTATAAAATATATAATAATACATTTAATTGTTGAGTAACATAATTATAAATTAAAGACATATTTAATTGGAAATCAAAGGATTGAAATAAATACTGTAAAAAATTGATTTATTTAATTTAATTAGTTAACTTGTTTATTTCATCAGTTTTATTTGAATACTAAATACTTTAAGTTTTTATTTATAAATATGATTCGCAATAGTAATGAAAATATTTCAATTATACGAGGGTCATTTCGTAGGATAGTGAAAGTTCATGTCTCAGATTTTTTTTATATTTTGTTTATTAATAGTATTTTGGGTCCTAAATAACTGTACCAAATATTAATTAAATAACCGACAGATTAGCTCAGTCGGATAGATGCCTGGCGTTGGCGGACGTTTAAGGACCAAGGGTATAAGTACCCTTGGTTCGCGCCCACTTGGCTTGGTATTTTTCCGGCACGTGAGACAATCTGAGCGGAAGGTTTGACGTCGAGGTATAATGATGTGCACCGTCGATTATTGTCCGGTACACACCATTAGAACTCGACTGTCGATAAACCGGTTGTACTCAGGAGAGATTTTCTACAGTTTCCCTCTTCTCTGGCGAGAAAACCCATTGACGGGTGGTCCAGGCGCAATGCGAGTACTCCTAATAAAAGCCGGCTGTAGACGCAAATTAGGTTAATATATAGAAAATATATGTAGAATGGTTATGCTTAATCCAAAAAAAGTATTCCTCGGGGACTCTTGTCGAAGTGCGTAAGGCCAATAGGGCAGGAGTATAAACAATAAAAAAAATTAATTAAATATTTTTATTATTTTTCAAAATATTTGCATTGCAAATTTCTTGACATTTCTTTTCATTTTATTATAACTCACTTATTTTTCAAAATTTTGTAAAATTGTTAAGAACCTTTTTTACTTAAAAATCATTAAAGTTTAATAAAAAAATTGGAAATTAAAAATATTAATTTTTAAAATAATTTATTTATAAAATAATATTAACAATATTAAAGTCCGTATTTCCGTTCGCATATATGTATATATTTTGTCTGTTCGCAGTGATTTTGTCTGTTCGCAGTTAGAAGGGACCAAGTGCCCCCCGCTGCGAGCGCTACTTGGAATTGAGTCCCGAGCAACCCTCACAGCGGGGGTCGCTCGGACCCTTAAACCCTCATTAACCACTTGAGCGGCAGGGCGTCAGAATTGGCGTAAGACGTAGAAGTGACAGAAGCGGCAGAAAGGCGTCAAGACTTGACTCCGATTTTCTGATTCTGTAAGGAGATTTATAATATCAAAATAAAGTATTCTTTTTTTAAGATAAAAGAACAGACTTATAACTTCTTTAATCTTAAAAAAATTGGACAAGTGCGAGTTGTACTCGCACTGCAATGGCGGGTTCCGTACACAAATGTTAAAACAATACTTGCAACATTTATCGGTAATTAGTAGAATTAAAATAAACAATTAAAAAAATATATTAAAATCATTTGATAAAAAAGAATAACTAAAAAAATTAAAGTATTGTATATATCTAATAATGTAAACAATAATAAGCAGAGGAACTATATTTTTTTTTTTAAACTAAAAAAAATTAAAAAAAATTTTTTTTTGAAAAAAAATTAAAAAAATTTTTTTTTTAAAAAAGTTTCTTAAATAAATTTTTTGTCGTCAGACTGTAATAATACATTAGGATACCAATTTCCAGCTCATTAGGTCAAATAATGTAGCAGTTACGGAAAACAAATTTTTTTTTTTAATTTTTTAGTTTTTCCTTGACAACGCTATGGCCATCATTACATATCAAGTTCTCTATATTTTTCCTGTAATATTCGAGTAAAAATACACCAGCATGCAAAATTTCAGCTCTCCGTGTCGAATAGTTTAGAAGTTAAGGGGGGGGGGGGGAATGGTCACTTTTTATGCATTTTTGGCCAAAAATCTTGTTATTTCCTTGACAACGCTATGCCCATCACGTCCAATCACATTCGCTATATTTTTCCTGTAATCTACGAGTGAAAATACATATCTGGACCGAATTTGAGCTCTTTAGGTCAAATAGTTTAGCCGCTAGGGGGGGGGACACGATTTGGCTACGGACAACAGAGTCTCACCAATAGGGTTCCGCCGATACACCGTAGGTGTACGGAACCCTAAAAAGAATACTTTATTTTGATATTATAAATCTCCTAACAGAATTAGAAAATCGGAGTCAAGTCTTGACGCCTTTCTTCCGCTTCTGTCACTTCTACGTCTAACGCCAATTCTAACGCCCTGCCGCTCAAGTGGTTAAGAAAAACTGTTAATGACTTTTTCTATAAAAATATAAATTTTTTAAATTGTAACATTCTTAATTTTCCATTAACATATTTAAATTCCTTACTTTTTCACGATTTTATACATATGTTGTTTACCAAAAAAATGTTAAAATTTAAAAATTAAGTTTAACAAAATACTGCAAATATTGGGTCAAATAGCATTAAAGTGATTTCGATAAAACCTATGTGATACAGTAAATATTTATTTAATAATAGGTAGGTATGGTTTTTGGTAGAGCTAACTTCATTCTATGTATCTGGAAAAAATAATAAAATTTTTTAATTTTAACTTTTTTTTGGTAAACAACATATGTATGGGGTCGTGAGAAAGTTTCGACTTGGTGTGCCGCATAGTGGGGGAAGGCTACTTCCCCTCACGGAACTAACTTGGACATCTCCCCTTGTATGTAGTGTAGAGAGTTAACGATCCTGCTTCGTGAGTGGTATATTCATTTTTTGAATATATCACATTACTATTTGATATATTTTTTTCTATTTTGGATAACATTAGATATTTTCTTTTCTTTTTTTGATATAATTTCTCTACATCTTGTAGAGAGTTAATTAAAGTGTTTCGTGAGTGGTATAGTTATATTTTTTTAAATATTATATTATCATTTGATATAGTTTTTTTCATTTTGAATTTAAAAGATATGGAAATTAACATTTAATTTTTTTTTCTGATTTAAATAAGATTTTATATTTTTTCTATTTTGAATAACATTTGATTTTTTTTATTTAAAAGATAAGAAAAGAAATATTGGATAAAATTTTGATTGATTGGATATTGAATGAAATAGGAATTTGACGTATTTAAAATTGATTAAAGAGAAATATATTCGATGAAATTAGAATTTGACTTTTTTAAAATAGATTAAAGAGAATACATTGGATACAATTAAAATTTGGCGAATTTGAAATAGATTAAATAGAATATATTGGATTCGTTTTTTGGGGGTTTTAGGGGTCGCTGAATTCGATAACGAATGAGTTTCAAGTGAATCTAAATTTTTTTAAATTTTTGTAGTCGCCATTTTGAATTTTTTAATCTAACATCAGATTCGTGATCAGCGACCTAGAAAACCCCAGAAAAATGAATTTCTGTTGAAACGCATCAATTTAAAAATTATCCGCCATATTAGGTCGCCATATTGGATCCGCCATTTTGAATTTTAAAAAACTAACCTCAAATTCGAATTCAGCGACTCCAATAACTTTATATATCATGAAATCATATTTTTTTGTAAACTTTTTTTTTGGACCGTTGTTGGACCATAAGCGGTTTTAATTGGACTGCAAAGGGGTTAAAATAAATATTACAATTTTTTGTAATTCACTATTTTTTTAATTGTAGCAGCATCCATTCGAAATAGAAAGCAATTTATCGCAAATTAATTAGTAGATATACAGGGAGCGTTCTATATACAGATTCCTGCACCGACATGTTACCGACACTTTTAGCCCAGACTCAAACCATTGGGGGGGGGGGGTAAGAACTTGATGACTAGGCGCAAATGACGTCATTCACAGATTCCTGCATCGACATGTTACCGACACTTTTAGCCCAGATTTAAACCAGTTGGGAAAGGGTGCGATTCAGATTATGATAATAAGCCGGAAATGACATCACAAGGGGGGGTATTATTCAGACCATGATTCTGAGGCGGATATTACATCACAGGGAGGGGGAGGCAATATTCAAATTATGATGCTTAACCGGTAATGACATCACAAGGGGGGTAATATTCAGACCATGATTCTGAGGCGAATATGACATCACGGGGGAGGGTGCGATTCAGACCATGATGATGAGATGGATATGACGTCACACTTCCTAGAATTTTTGCTTGTGTATTTTGATATCTTGTTGATTAGATTCTTATCTAAGGAATTTTTACCATTTACTTGTTGTTTATAATGTCTTTGATTTATTGCTTCCGGTTTAGGATTTATCTAAGGAATTTTTCCCACGTATAATTTGATACCTATTTATTTCTTGGAATTATTGTCTTTATTTAAGCTATTGTTTTACATGTAATTTGATATCTTGTTTATTAGATTCTTATCTAAGGAATTCTTCCCATGTACTTGTTGTTTATGATATCTTTGATTTATTGCTTCCGGTCTTATTATACAGTTTATTTATTTTGTTTTGACTAAGTTTTATCTAAGGAATTTTTTTACAAACATTTTCGGTACTTTTCATAAGCTTTTAATCATACCTCAATTCTACGAAACATATAATTAACTTCAAGGTCAAATAGGTCGTATCTTGTGTATATAAAGAGAGCAATTTTTCTAAACGAAATCATTCCTTCAGTTTAAGTTGGCTGATAAACATATTATTAGCAAAGCATAGTGAAATTCAAGTGCGATTAAACAAATAAATACAAGAAATTGATAAAGTTAGAAGCTTAATTATAGTCTGATCGGAGTTAATCATTTTAGCAAAAAACTAAAAGTTTTAATTCAAGTGATAAAAATGAATTTCGATAAATTAAACACAGCAATAATTAAAGTTATGGAAACTGATAAAGCTCCAGTTATTGTAAAGATTTTGTGAAAAATATGAACGATGCTTTTAAAACATTAGGTAAAAAAACTACAACGGAGGAATTATATTTTTGGATAAATAATAGTGTAAAGAACATTAGATTGCTGAATAAATTGTTAAGAAATGGATCCGTGTCATGTGGAGAGAAAAGAAAGATTTTGTCAACTATTGGACTACTGAAAGCAAACAGCAGAAAGTTTAAGAAATTAAGAAGAACAGGAACGGGCTTATTTAAAAAGGATGAGAGATGGATCAGGTGGGAAGAATTAGAGAATGCTTTTGAGAATCGAATTAGAACAAGTGTAGTTATAAATTTAAAACTTAAAAACATAGACAGTTTTCTTAGTGATGCAAAGAAAATGATTATTTCTCGATTAAAAAATGCGTTTAAAAACACGGGAAACATGAAAGTTAATGTTATTCTTGCGGCAAATTTTAGTGCTTTAGAAGAGGGTAGGGAAATTGAAGATATTAAACATTTCAATACTAAAAATTCAAAAATTTTAGAATTAACAAATTTTGACGAATGGTTTGATCATAAAATACGTAAAAAGCTTCTAGTTAAGATTGATGATTTTTAATAAAAAAAGTCAGGTTGGTCTTTAAAAGAAATTATAAATTCAAGTGTTAATATAAATAAATATGTCACTTTTGCGGCTGGATACTCAACTTTTATAAGAATGCCAAAGTTTATAATTGATAAAAGAGCTGTGATTAATGTTAAAAATTTTGATGAATACTGTTTTTTATGGTCTATCATTACACAACGATATCCAGCTGAAACGAACCAGAATCTTACAAGTTAATATCCTCATTTTAAAGATACTGATTTAAAGTTTGATGATTTTGAATTCCCCATTTCTCTGAACGATATACCAAAATTTGAAAAATTAAACAACCTGAGTATTAATGTTTATGGAATTGATAAAAGTAGTAAAAAGAATAAAATTGTTCCACTTTATTTAAGTAAAAACAAATCAAATGAACCTACTTGTCACTTGTTAATGATAGAAAATACTGAAATTGATTTAAACGATGATGATGATAATTTTCAAAATAACAAAGTTTATCATTATGCATTAATCAATAATTTATCTCGTTTAGTAAAATCTCAAATAACAAAAGATCATAATCGAACTATACTTTGTGATAGGTGTTTATGCCATTTTAAATGCGAAAAATCGTTTAATAATCATAAAATGGATTGTGATAAAATAAACATGTGTCGAGTGATTTTACCTAAAGAAGAAGACAAAATTTTAAAGTTTAAGAATTACAGAAATAAAGAAAATGTTCCCTTTGTCGTGTATGCTGACACTGAAAGTCTCTTAGAACCTATAGCAAGTACACACACAAACACATCAACATACCAAAAACATATCCCGACAAGTTTTGCTTTCTATGTACATTGCAATTTCGACGAATCTCTTTCAGAATTTAAATCATATCGGGGTCCAGATTGTGTTGATTGGTTCATCAGAATTAACACAATTAGCTGAAAAAGCAAATTCTTATTTTACAAATATTATTCCAATGGAAAATTTAACTATTTTACAACAAATTCAATTTAATACTGCAACAGTTTGTCATATTTGTGAAAAACCTTTTAAAAAAGATGACATTAAACACCGCGATCATTGTCATTTCACGGGAATATATCGTGGTCCGGCACATCAGGGTTGCAATGTAAATTATAAAGATTCACATGTTGTTCCTATAATTTTTCACAACTTGTCAGGATATGATGCCCATTTCATTATTAAAGCTTTAGCAACGTCTTTTGAGGGTGAAATAAAACTGTTACCAATAAACAAAGAAAAGTACATTTCATTTTCAAAATATGTCAAAGGCACAAAAGTAGTATTAAGATTTCTGGATTCATTTAGGTTTATGTCAAGCAGTTTAGACAAATTATCCTCCTATCTTAAAAATGATGAGAAAAAAATTACGAAAAAGTATTGTAAAAATGTCGACGAGTTTAATTTATTAACAAGAAAAGGAATATTTCCTTACGAATATGTTAGTAGCTAGGAAAAATTAGAAGAAGGTCAATTGCCAGTAAAAGACTCTTTCTACTCTAAATTAAATGACTCTCATATTTCAGACGAAGACTATGAGCATGCTTGTAACGTATGGAAAACGTTTAATTTATAAACAATAGGAGAATACTCTGACCAAAATATTTAATAAGATCCGAAGGTGGTCGAAGATTACCAAAGCTATCAAAATATACGATTTTATCTTTATTCTTTTTATATGCACACCAATGTGTACCAGGACTATTTTTATCATCTAGATTAATAATTGCAAATTCATTTTCTTTAGGACCACGCATAGGTAGTTCATTTCTTATAAAAACTCCTCGAAAATATGGAATTTTTAAACGCTTTGCAAATTTTAATAAATCTAAGTCTGTTAGCGCACGGTGAGGTAGCTTTACTTCAAGTTTTTTGACTTGCATCCTTGTCCTACTTTGTATGGTTTTAGATGAAGGCCTAGTCCTGCTTTATATGGTTTTAGAAAGAGACCTTTTCCTAAGGCAAAAAATTCCATTGTTTCATTATGTCGCTTGCTTTCCTCTAGTTGACGTTATGCAGAATTTGCATCATTTACAGCTTTTGCTATGCCAGCTGCTCCTCCTGCGAGAGTTCCTGTTGCACTTAAACCAGCAAACAAAGGAATAAGAAAAAGTAAAATCCTCCCGCTTTAGAAGGTATCGGTAAAACTCGAGGTTTATTAATTTTTCGCCTGCCACCAGCAATTTTAACTGCCAAACGTGCACCTTCAAGTGCTGATTTAATAGTAGACTGTGCATTTGTATCTAATTTCATAGATTTTTTAGCTGCGGTTACAATCTTCCTCAACGTTGATTTCTTATTTTCCCTTTTTTTCTTCATATTTTCTTTTGACTTGATTCCCATGCCCAATTTTGATTTGACCTTCATTGCATTTGTTATTGCGTAAGCTGCAGCTCTTTTACTATAATTTGCGTCAGGAGCAAACACACGATGCCAAGCTTTATCAGCAAGTACTCTATCAGCTGCGTTTCTCGCTTCTACACTTTCCCTATTTTTTGAATAAGAAATATCGTGCTCTTTACAAGAAGCGTCGAGAGGGTTGATTCCTGGATCACCTCGTGCTAATCTTTTCGCTAATTTTGTTCCTAGACCGCAGTATTGATAGCCAGGTATATGAAGTTCGAAAGGTAATTTGTTGATAATTTTATTCAAGACACCTCTACCTCGTCTTATTCTTTTCGAAGTTTTCTTTAAACTAATTTGTTTTTTATTTACACCCATATTTATATTCTTTTCGGTAAGAAAACTTTTTCAATACTGAAGTAGAAATCTATATAACCAATGTATTTATAGTTTTTTGTCATTTGACTACGCACAGTCGACCTTTAATGATCGAGCAAAAAAATTATGACAGTAATAATCAATTATCACAGTAATAGTCAATTATCTCAGTTGCCTCCGGCAGTAGGGCTTAACGTGGACCTTGCCCAAAGCGTGAAAGAGTTAACCATCGACACCAAATCGCAAACATCTCCTAAGAAATTAGATCCACATAAACGTCATTATTGGACTTGCATGCAAACGTTACAAGTGTCTACAGTGAACTGACATTGAAACTATTAAAAACCTTGTATTTATAGTTTTAACCTCAGTTATCGTAAGAATGGAGTTTGAAGCACAGTCGATTAAATTGCCAGTCTACAATTTTGACACTCTTGTTCAAGATTGTAATAAGAAAACAGAAAATCGTCATGGAAATTTATTGCCAAATAGTGTGCGAGCAATATTTTGTGGACCGTCAAATTGTGGAAAGACAAATGCTTTACTCGCTTTTTTAATACATCCCAATGGATTACGATTTAAAAATGTTTATGTGTACTCAAAATAGTTATATCAACCAAAATACAAATTTTTAGAAAACATTTTGCAACCAGTAGAGGGTGTTGACAACTTTCCATTAAATGAACATGCGGATGTTGTAGAACCAAACAATGCGTTACCAAACTCAATATTTATATTTGATGACGTAGCATGTAAAAAACAAGATAATATTAAGGCCTTTTTTGCTATGGGAAGACACAAAGCGGTGGATTGCTTTTATTTATGTCAAACATATGCGCGCATTCCAAAACATTTAATACGTGACAATGTTAATTTATTAGTTTTATTTAAACAAGATGAAATGAATCTTAGACATATTTATGATGATCATGTAAATACTGATATGACATTTATTGAATTTAAAAAACTTTGCAACTCTTGTTGGAAAAATAAGCATGATTTTATTGTGATTGATAAAGATCGTGATATTAATGAAGGTAGATATAGAAAATGTTTTGATTGTTTTATAAAATTAGAGAAATGATATTCTTTGTAAACAGTTTCATTCAATACATTGGTCTATCAACATGTCTTCTACACACTTGAAACATTTGCGAAAGCAAAAAGATATTCTTGGTCAAATTGCAAAAGCCAGTGATGCTATTCCACGAAAGCATAGACCGATGAAATTGGGCAAGGAAGAAATTGAACAGACTTTAAATAATACCTTTAAACCTATAGTGACACCAATTCAGAAATTAGTTGACGACATTGAAATTTTCAAACAAATTCGACCAGTAAAAATTGAAAGAGAGGGAGACCTTCCTTTAGAGTTTGAAGAAGATCAAGAAGTTAAGAGAGAGAATGATTCATTTTTAAGAGATGACTTATCATTTGCAACAGCTGCTGATGATGACGATAACGGTGATGATTATAATGATGATAACGGTGATGATTATGGTGATGATGATGATCATGATGATGATGATGATGATGGAGATGTTAATGGAGATGTAGATAAATCAGAGAAAGATGGTGCTATTTTATATCTTCAAATGTTGGATGAAAAGGGAAAAGATTTAGATCCTTCATATGGAGTTCGTAAATTATCTAAAGGGCAATTAATGATTGGTAATTCAGGAATAAGTTTTGAACAAAATAATATTAGTGTAGGTAATAAAACATATCCTGCAACGCAAGGTTTACTTGAGCTTTTATACAAAAAAGTTCCAGAAGAAGCTGTTTTAAGTATAGTTGATCGACAAAATTATAAAAATATTGTAATATCAACTAATGCTCATAAAAATATTACAAAGCAGATGGCGCTGTTAGAGATAAAAAGAGTTTAAAATATCTAAACTATATTGCAGTACATTCTGGTGAAGGTTTAATTCCAGAATATATGACTCAACAAGAAGATACAAAAGTTGATTATGTTTATTGGGATGATCCTAATGAATTGGTTGATCGTTTAAGATTGCTCTTGGCATCTCAAGCAGCTAGAAATCCCAGTCATAATAATAAGATTATATCAATTATTGAAGAGTTAAGAGAAGCTGGAATTGTTTATTAATTAACAGTTGTAGAAATTTTTATTATTTTCATGATGAGTATCGACATATTCGGACGTCAGTTTAAAAGCACAGAAACTTCAAATCGAGGTCCACCAGGACTTGGTTTTAAGTTGACTGGTGAAGGAGATTTTAATATTGAAAATAAGAAACTTTGTAACGTAGCTGATGCTGAGAGCAACAGTGATGCAGTAAACTTGAATACTGTAAACAAAGTTATTGAATCTAAAGCGAACGCCATCTATAATGTAATTGGTTCTGTGAGAAATGATATAAATGACAATGTTGTAAAGACTTTAGGTTTAGAAGATTTGATAAAAAAATATTTTGAAAATCTAAGAATCAGTATTGAAAGAAATATAGAGATGATGTCTACCAGCAAAGAGATTATTTTACAATTAGACAGCAGACTGCGCACACTTGAAGGTAATTAACAATGGAGAATCAAAAACTACAGTTGGAGAAAGAGTTACATAAACCAGCAAGAAAAAATTATAAGCGAAGAAATGTTGAAATTCGAGGTATTGACGAGACTTGGCAAGCTGATCTTGTTAAAATGCAACCTTATGCGAGAGAAAATAAAGGTTACAAGTACCTGTTGACCATCATTGATACATTTTCAAAGTTTGCCTGGGCTGTTCCAGTAAAGTTCAAAAAAGGTTAAGATGTGACTGCAGCAATGAAATCTATTTTAATTAAAAAACGTATACCAAGAAATTTGCAAGTAGATAAAGGAAAAGAGTTTTATAATTCACAGTTTGAAAATCTCATTAAAAATTATAACATCAACTTGCATTCTACTCATAGTAATTTGAAAGCGTCAATTTGTGAGCGATTTAATCGTACTTTGAAGAATAAAATGTGGATGCAATTCAGTTTACGCGGTAATTACAAATGGATAGATATATTAAGTGATTTAGTAAATGCGTATAATAATAGTAGACATCGGACAATAAAAATGGAACCGAAAGATGTAAATGATCAAAATGAAAATAATTTGTTGTTTAATGTATTTAAAAAAGTTGCAGTAAACAGGCAATATAACAAATTTAAAGATGGAGATAGCGTACGTATAAGTAAAGTTAAGCATGTTTTTGAGAAAGGTTATACACCAAACTGGTCTACATAAATATTTACTATAAGCGATGTAAAAAATACTAATCCAATAACATATATCTTGAAGGATTATCAGGAAAATCTAATAAGTGGATGTTTTTACGAGCAAGAACTTTCTAAAAGTTAAATATCCAGATGTATATTTAGTTGAAAAAGTATTTAAAAAACGAGGATCTAATGTATTTGTAAAATGGTTAGGTTTTGATAATTCTCATAACAGTTGGATAAACAAAACTGAATTATAATGTATTTGAGAAAGGTTAAAATAAAAATAAATTAAATTGTATGCATTTTGTATTTATTTATCCTCTCTTTACAATAACTTACCATTTATGCATTGAATATTTGACATTTGTTGAATAGCTTCATTTGATATTTGTTTACAGTGAAATGTGACAAGTTCCAGCAGTAATGCCTCTAAGTTTAAAACATTAGTTCTTCCCATTACTTTTTGAAGTATTCTACTGTAATGTTTTTTAATAAAATCCGTAGCATGCTTTGTAAACTTTACATTATTTTTAAAGATTAATTCTGCAATAGACTTTACAATTATATCTTTACTATACTGCAAATTGAATTTTGATAGTTCTACATATTTTTGTTCGACACAAGGAATAAGTTCATTAAAAATTGCAAATGACGTTTCACTAAATGTAAATGATATATCTGAACGCTCAATTGATATTAAACGATATATAACACTAAAACGTATTGTAAACGTTTCACAATCCAGCACTGTTACATCACAATCTCCGTTAAAAAATCGCATGATATGTTTTACTGCATCACACAATAGGCGCCATTCTTGAAGCTCCAAAGACAATGATACTCGTGGATGGCTGCTTCTTAGTTGAATTTTTGGTATTATTTTCCCATTTGTGTCCAGTTCTGCTCCAACGACAACTTGCTTCGTAAATGATGGATTTTAGTTGTAAATTTTAGATAATAACATTTCTCCACATGGTAAATATGACATTTTTTTGTCTTCTACTGGTCAACTCCCTCAGGAACAAACTCTATTTGATTGTAAGGTCCTCCTCGATTTCTTAAATATACACCACCTCTTACAGCTTCTGCTTTCAGACTGTTGAAAAGATTTGCATCCTCTTCAAATATTTTTAGCATTCTTGGTGGTAGAAAAGTGTTAAATTCATTATTTATTTCAGCAATAATTTTCAGACCAAATTTCGTATCAATTTTTCGAATGTCTGTTACTTTATAGAATGCATCGATGGTTAATTCCTTTATTGTTTTGGTGACCAAGACTTTGCTTGCCTTGTTTAATTTATCGAAATTCATTTTTATCACTTAAATTTAAATTTTTTCACTAAAATATTTAACTGTGACCTTTCTTCAATTGAGCTTTTAACTTTATCGATTTCTTGTATTAATTTGTTTAATCGCATTTGAATTTCACTATGCTTTCCTTATAATATGTTCATCAACCAACTTAAACTGCAGGAATGATTTCGTTTAGAAAAATTGCTCTCTTTATATACACAAGATACGACCTATTTGACCTTGAAGTTAATTATATGTTTCGTAGAATTGAGGTATGATTAAAAGCTTATGAAAAGTACCGAAAATGTTTGTAAAAAAATTCCTTAGATAAAACTTAGTCAAAACAAAATAAATAAACTGTATAATAAGACCGGAAGCAATAAATCAAAGATATTATAAACAACAAGTACATGGGAAGAATTCCTTAGATAATAATCTAATAAACAGGATATCAAATTACATGTAAAACAATAGCTTAAATAAAGACAATAATTCCAAGAAATAAATAGGTATCAAATTACACGTGGGAAAAATTCCTTAGATAAATCCTAAACCGGAAGCAATAAATCAAAGACATTATAAACAACAAGTAAATGGTAAAAATTCCTTAGTTAAGAATCTAATCAACAAGATATCAAATTACACAAGCAAAAATTCTAGGAAGTGTGACGTCATATCCATCTCAGCATCATGGTCTGAATCGCACCCTCCCCCGTGATGTGATATCCGCCTCAGAATCATGGTCTGAATATTACCCCCTTGTGATGTCATTACCGGTAAAGCATCATAATTTGAATATTACCCCCCCTCCATGTGATGTAATATCCGCCTCAGCATCATGGTCTGAATCGCACCCTCCCCCGTGATGTCATATCCGCCTCAGAATCATGGTCTGAATATTACCCCCTTGTGATGTCATTACCGGTTAAGCATCATAATTTGAATATTACTCCCCCCTTCCCTGTGATGTAATATCCGCCTCAGAATCATGGTCTGAATATTACCCCCCCCTTGTGATGTCATTTCCGGCTTAGCATCATAATCTGAATCGCACCCTTCCCCAACTGGTTTAAGTCTGGGCTAAAAGTGTCGGTAACATGTCGATGCAGGAATCTGTGAATGACGTCATTTCCGCCTAGTCATCAAGTTCTTACCCCCCAATGGTTTGAGTCTTGGCTAAATGGTTTGAGTCTGGGCTATAAGTGTCGGTAACATGTCGGTGCAGGAATCTGTATATAGAACGCTCCCTGTATATCTACTTTAATTAGTTAACTTTTATAATAATTACATAAAATTTTCTAAGTAAGAAATATATGTCCCGGAGGTACGAAAGGGATAATATCTACACAAAAAAATGTTTTCTAGCTCATTCTTTTTTTGTTTACTCTGAAATATCTAGACAAAAAATTTATTGAAGCAGAAACAATTAAAAAAATGTTTAGGCAAAATTATAAAAAGACAAAGTTCGATGCATAAAATAGTCCCATTCCACAGTGGTCCAGATCGCCAGAAACCTGGCCAAAAGTCGAAGAAATGAATAAATCTTTCTAAAATTCGTTACTCGGGGGTTTTTGGGGTCTCTGATTTCGAATTTGATATTATTTTTCAAAAAAACAAAATGGCGGATCCAATATGGCGGACATAAAGTACAAGAAATAATTTAATTTTTATAGAAATTTGTGCTAGGGGGTTTTTAAGGTCTCTGACTTTGAATTTGATATTCTTTATCAAAAAATCAAAATGGCGGATCCAATATGGCAGACATAAAGTACAAGAAATAATTTAATTTTGATAAAAACCAGCGTAGTCGACGGCCGCAAGCGGCCGTCTCCTTCGCTATTATGCTATTTCTCAATTCAGTTCTCTGCCTGATTTTTAGTTAATTACAATTTTTCTTTGTATATTTGATTTACAATAACCATTTCTACATTTACTTCGCTACCTAATTTTTAATTAATTATAATTCTTATTCATTCTTGATTGATTGAAAATTAAATAAAAATAATTTAAATATTAGTAGTTTGAATAATGGGCCGTCCATAGATTACGTAACGTTAATTTTGACCCCCCCTTCCCCATTTAACACACTGTTGCACACATTAGCGCTATTTTTTTGCTTATTGTAACAAATAGCTTGACCCCCCTTCCTCCAAAAAGCGTTACGTAATATATAGAAGATCTCTAACTTAAATATTCAATTTCTTTAATTTTAAATAGGTGCTCAATGCACTCAATGTCATCGATTGTTTCGATATTAGATACTCTCCATGACTTCATGCTTTTTTTAGTTGGATTGGTGCTAGTGGGTTTTTGAGGTCTCTGATTTCGAATTTGATATTATTTTTAAAAAAATGGCGGATCCAATATGACGGAATTTTTTAAAAAAATTTATTCAATTTGTTTGAAATTGGTTACTTAGGGGTTTCTAGGATGGCTAATTACGAATCTGACATCAGTATGATAATTTTTTGTGAAATCAAATTTATTTAATTATCCTGACATTCGCTGGTAAATTTAATTTTTATAGTTTAACAGTCAACGGGTTAATAAAGAAAGTGCTTCTGTTGACAAATGTTTGCTCTTCCTTTTCGGGTTGACATATTGATGTCAGCATAAATGACAGGATCGGACTTTACGAACTTTTAACTTTTAGGAAATTTTCTTCGTTTTTAGGGTTTCGTGGCCAAGGGCCAAAACCCTTATAGCGAGACTTCTGTGTCCGTCCGTAGTTTTTACGTCTTAAGTTTTATGTAATAAGTCTTAAGTTTTATAGCGAGACTTCGGTATAAGAAGGTCTTAAGTCCTAAGACTTAAGACTTAACTTCGGTATAAGAAGGTCTTAAGTCCTAAGTCCTATGTCTTATGTCTTATGTCTTATGTCTTATGTCTTATGTCTTAAGTCTTTAGTCTTAAGTCTTAAGTCTTAAGTCTTAAGTCTTAAGTCTTATGTCTTATGTCTTATGTCTTATGTCTTATGTCTTATGTCTTATGTCTTATGTCTTATGTCTTATGTCTTATGTCTTAAGTCTTAAGTCTTATGTCTTAAGTCTTAAGTCTTAAGTCTTAAGTCTTAAGTCTTAAGTCTTAAGTCTTGTCTTAAGTCTTAAGTCTTAAGTCTTAAGAATAAATTAATACTTAAGACTTAAGACTTAAGTTTTAACTCTTAAAAGTCTTAAGACAACATAACAACCGTTGCTATGTTAATGGTTGCCATGGCAACCGTTACTATGATAATAAAAAAAATTTTCAATCTTAAGTACAAAAAAATTTCTAAATAAATTAGTATTTATTTATTTTTTTGTCATTTTAAGCCACGAAACCCTATGATGTAGGCGCATTGCGCCTGCTTCTCTGACTGATTTTTGTAATTCGTGTTTGTTCACATTCAAGAGTGTGTGTCTATCTTATCTTTGCAGGTCTTGGCAACTAATATTCACACACATTTTAAATGAGCGTATAACGAACATTTTGTATACCAGACTTGGCAATACTCCGCAAAACTTTAAACTTATAAATCTTTTTTGGAAAACTTTGCGTATCACAATTGATTATTTTATGTAATTTTGATGTTTACAATTGTCCGAAACTTTTAATCATTAATTATAAACAAATACTTCTCTGAAAATACTTACTTTTTTAAGATGAATTCATTTTAGAGTTTTAAAATTAGTAAATCGGACATTTGAATACTGTGCACAAACAAAAAAAAACTGCTTTTTCCGCAAAACGTGCAATTATCGTGCGCGATCTAAATGAACGAATCAGGAAGGCATTATGACTAAAAAAGGAAACTCTTACCATTCTAATGACTTTAAACAACTCTTGGGGTACTACTACAACTATTTAAACAATACAAATTATGAAATTAAATTTTGACTTTTGGCCAACTTTTTAGATTTCTGGACTACTGTGCATCCCGGGGGTTATTTTGTGCACGACTTTTAACGACAATAAATCATTGAGTCAAAAAACGCTATTTGGTGCAAAAAATAGCCACAGATGACGGTATGTAATGAAAAATAACTTTAAAAAACCAAAAACATTAAATAAATTGAAATTTCTTTTAAAAAGTGATTTTTCTCAAAACCAAAGTTATCGATTTTCGATTTTTTCCTTTCATTACAATCACTGATATTAAGGAAATTTTTCCCACTTATGCTAAATATGTGTTCTTTTGGGTATAAATGATATTTAAAATTATGTCAGTCGTTGAACAGTTTTATTCATTTGCCAGAAAATTAACGACTGACATAATTTTAAATATCATTTAACCCTAAAAGACACCACTTTGGCATTAATTGGAAAAATTTCTTTATACATCAGAGGTTCTAATAAAATACAAAAATCGATTACTTCGGTTATGAGAAAAGTCACTTTTTAAAAGAAATTTCAATTTATTTAATGTTTTCGATTTTTTAACGTTATTTTTTATTACATATTTGAAATAGTAGTTAACATTCAACTTATATTAACGAACTTTAGTTTAGTTTCATGAATTCAACATAGAATCAGAGGCGATCAAATGTTTTTAGAGGTGTCAGAAAAAAGTCTTTGCTTTTTTAAGTTTTTTGATAATTATTTTTGAGCCTTAATTTATTTGGATAGCTTTTTTTATGCTATTGGATGTCCATTTTCGAAGTACATAATTATATAGTTTTGTCTGATTTCAAAAAGATTTAATTAAATTTATTCTGAAATGTGAGGAATACATTCGGGGTAAAGCCGCTCACTTAGTTTTAAATTTAAAATTTAGAATAAAATAATAAAATTTATAACTTCTTAAAACCAAAATTATAACTACATTTCACTTTCTCTTAATAAAATACAACATTATTTAAAAACATAGTTGTAATTCATGAAACTAAAAAAAATAAATCAAAAACTCTTTTTTTATAAAAATCATTAGCTTTCAAATGATATAAATTAACTTGGATTTAGAGAATAATTTCCTAGATTTTTACCGATTTGAAAAAAATGACCGTATTTACCCCAGTCTCCCCTATTTAATTAAATTATTTAATGCAAATACTGGATTATTTAATGCGAATAAAGTAGTTAACGAAAACAAATAAAAAAATATTTAGATAAAATAAGTCAGTTCCGTTGGCGATGTAGTTTGTTTTTCCTATTTCTTTAGTACGGCCGATTACGGCAGAGTTAGGAGGCTTAGGCTAAATAAGTACGCCTAGGTTTCGATCCCTGTAGATTTCAAATTTTAATTTTATTGTAAGGATTTAACCCTTAAAGCGCACACTTACAAATCCATCCTTAAACCGCACACTGGGTGTGCGACACCCAGGGACTTTTAAGTGTGTTCTTTAAGCTGGAATAGGATATTATCTTTTGGAAAAATTATCTTATATAGCTCGGTACATCTATTTTGAAGGAAAATAGGTTTCATAATGATTTATTTAATTTTAATAATTAAATAAGAGTTTTTTTAAACTACTGAAATGACCTTAAACCAAAAACTAGGTGTCAGACAAGCAGAAATTTTTCGCCGTCAACTTTATAAAGTTATCAAATACATAAAGACACTTGGCAGACTAATGTCACTCACGAAACATAAAGTTAAGTACAAAATGTACTGTCCAATATCAACACATGTTCAATTTTTACGAATTTAAATGAGATATTAGAGTAAAAGCTAGAATATGGGTGTCGCACACCCAGGGTGCGGTTTATGGGTTAATGTTAATATTTCCAAGCATGTGAGTCCTTAGAAGCATTTGGGATAAATAATTAATTATATTACCCAATTAATGGTATATTAGTCTTAAATAAAATAATGATTTATTATGAATATTTGATACAAATAAATCTGTAGTCCTTTCAAAAAAATTATTTTCTTGATTCGAATAAATCACAGGTGTCTGGAAGAAAAAAATAGTTTGCCTACGATGCCAAAACAATTCATTGTTACCCTCTGGTTCCTTAGCACCCTCTGAAAAGAGAAAACTTAACCCGAAAATCGTAGCTGTTCACCTCTTTATAGGGGTGATTTGGAATTTTTTTCAGAAAAAATTGTTTTTAACAATTAATTTTTTTTAATTTGGACGTTTTAAAAAAATTTTTTTGTAAAAAAACATAGCTGGAAATGATAAGAATAGTTTGCAAAATGTTTCAGAGTGTTCTTCTTGAATTTGATGTGTTAAAATAAATTTTTAATTTTGTTTTGCAAGTTTTATGCGCGCTGTACTGTGCACGTTTTTTGAAAAAATTAAAATTTTTCAAAATTTATACGATTGATTATTTATTATCGTAAGAAAAGCATACATAAAATTTGTCAACGAAAAATAATAAAAAATGTGGAATTAGTTGAATTTTTTAAAAACTACTAGTAAAATTTGAGCCATTCAAAAATGACCATTTTTAGGGGTATCAAAATTTTGTTAACATTTTTTCAGTACCTGAAATCATATTACATTATAGAAGACTATTAAAAGTAATTTTTAACTGATTTACAATTTTTATTTATTTTTCAAAAAATTTGATTTAAAAAAAAATAAAAATTTTTTGAAAAATAAATTTTTTTTGAAAAATACAAAATTTTTAAAAATCTATATGATTGATTGTTCAGAATTATAAATAAGTATATATAAAAATTAGCAATGAAAGTTATTAAAAATTACGAGAGTAGTTCAAATTTTTATTTTTTGAAAATTTTGCACAGTGCAGCGTGTGTAAAACTTGCACGCCGAGTTTAAAAATTTATTTTAACCCAACTAATAATTGTTTATGTTACGTATGACTTCGTAACATTTTTATATTTTTAGTAAAAAACATATTGTATTCAAATGAACTCAATAAGCATTTATTCATGTCAATTTATGAGGTAACAATCACACTTTTAACACATGATGACACTTTGTAACACACATATTACAACATTCAGTAAGGAATTTTCTATTAAGATCTAAATAATGAAATAAAGATTGTGATACTTTATAATGTGCAAAACTGTGTCAAATATTCTTTAAGAGTAAGTAGAATTTACTTACGATATTTCTCAATGTAAAAAAGTGGTTCTTCCAAGCAACATAACTTGGGTAATGACATTCAAACAAATCTGCAAGGTATCAGATAATCATTAAGTAATAACTTATTATCACAATAATAAGTAGGTCCTTCCCACCAAAATGTCGTTCAATAAAAAGAATCGACAAAGGGAAATCTTGGCAGTTGCCCGTGAATCTTGGCGAAACAAAGTATGTTTGGCCATAGTAGCCGAAGTTAGGCAATAGTTGCCTTTAAGTCTCAAGAAGGGACTCCAGAGATTTTCATTGAGTGATTTAAAAAGAGTAATTGACATAGTATTTTTATATGTGAAAAATATTAAGAATGTTAAAAAGATAATAATAAAATAAATCTTGATATAAGGTTCCAGACACTACAACACAGTTAAAGTGAATATACTGAATAACGCAAACATAAAAAGAACACATACACAATTCATTATCATAAACGATTATTTTCAATATATAATAAAACTTTGTCATTTAATATTATTTTATTGATGATTTTATTTAAAAATTAGATTATCCTATTAATAAATTCATAATAATATATTCCTTTCCAAAATACGGGCTCTCACCCGATTGGTTGAAATGATAACCAAGAATGAAAAGGAATCCACTACCTTTAAATAAAATTATTTGTTTCCTTAGAGCATTGACGTTCACTACGGAGTGAAATAATTTAAATATTCAATATTTTATTAAATAATAAATAAATTCATTATTAACAGTTTAATTGTTTTTGTAATTGTTTTGGCCAAATTTAAAATGTGAACTGAAATATGACTTGAAATTGCCCACATATATGTAAATAGATGTTATCAAAAATCGTTAACTAAATAAAAGAAAAGTTAAAAATTTGAATTTTTTGTTTTTAAAAAACTTTTTAATCGATTGTATCTAGAAAATTAAACCCTGTAAACACACACATAAATAACAATTATCAAAATAATTTAAAAATTATTTTTGCTCCTTAAAAACAATTTTTTCTGAAAAAAATTCCAAATCACCCCTATAAAAGGGTGATTTTTCCATAAATGAACAGCTACGATTTTTGGGTTAAGTTTTTTCTTTTCAGAGGGTGCTAAGGAACCAGAGGGTAACAATGAATTGTTTTGGCATCGTAGGTAAACTTTTTTTTCCTTCCAGACACCTGTGAAATATTTGAATTAAAAGAACATGAATTACTGAATCAAGCAATTTTCATAATTGATTTGAAGCAATATTTATTAATTTGAATTATTCCATTTAGTTGACCTAAGTAATGCGTATTTGGTAAAAATAACTATGTAATAGATAATAGACAAATAAAATATTTAATTAAATCAAACTATTTTTTTTCAATTTTATTATTAATATTAATAATAATAATTTAATATTTATAATACTATAAAGAAAAAGGCCCCCCGATGGTCATGGTTTTAATTTAATTTTCTACAATTTGAACTGTATAAAATATTTTTTGAATTGTATGTTGAATAAAAGTAGGGGAGGATGGGGCAAGAATAGTTAGGTAAGACCTTTTCAGATCATGTTATAAAAAATTAGTAAATTTTCGTTTTCTTTATTTTATTGGATTTAGACTATTTAATATTGATATCTGAAAGTTCTGAAACAATATGTTCTGAACATTTTCTGAATTTCAATTATTGAATTAAAATTCGTCTGAACTAGAATCTGAGAGTTAACCAATTTTCTTCAGACGACCACCAATTTCTTGGTCAATAAGCTTCATTTTTCCGTATATAATTTCGCACTATTGTGTGTATCAACCTAAAAAGAACAATTAAACATTTTTTTATAATTTGCAGTCGCATTAGCAGGATTGTTCCGTGCCAAACTGGCTCTAACTATTCTTGACCCATGGAGGAGTAAGGAACCCATATTTCAATTATTCCTGAATTTTGTGGAACAACGTGAATTTAATTGAAAATAAATACGATATTCGTGTTCAGCAAGAATATAATAAAGCGTGATTAAAATTACGTTCATATTTTAGAAAAACAGGTGTTTTATAAAAATAAACTCCTAACTTCGCAAATGGTGGCAGATTGACTTCCAATTTTTACTATCATCTTTTTGCCACGTAGCCCTATTTTTGGGAATTTTGACCCCCCCTCCCCCATGTAAGACGCTATTACATGTATTAGCGCCATTTTTTTTCTTGTCGCAGTCAATTGCTTGACCCCCCCTCCCCCTCAAGAGGCTATATGGTTTATGGATGGCCTCTTAGTGTTAAGACACGAAAATATCATGAATGACGCGCTTTTTGAATAAGCCATTTAAGCATTACAACCACTAACTAGCCTTGCCCCATCTTCCCCTACTGTATCTTTTGGACGTTTATAAGAAAATGTTTAATTTTAACACAGCAATTGTTTTAACGTTTAACATGTTTCTTAGAATTGTTAAAATATTTAATAAAAAAAAAAAATAATAAATAAAAAATTAAAAAAAAAAAAAAAAAAAAAAAATTAAAAATTAATAAAAAAAAAAAAAAAAAATTAAAAAAAATAAAAAAAAAAAAAAAAAAAAATTAATTAATTAATTAATTAATTAATTAATTTAATTAAATTAATTAATTATTAATTTTATTTTTTATATTTGTGGTAATAGTAATAGTAATAGTAATAGTAATAGTAATAGTAATAGTAATAGTAATAGTAATAGTAATAGTAATAGTAATAGTAATAGTAATAGTAATAGTAATAGTAATAGTAATAGTAATAGTAATAGTAATAGTAATAGTAATAGTAATAGTAATAGTAATAGTAATAGTAATAGTAATAGTAATAGTAATAGTAATAGTAATAGTATAGTAATAGTAATAGTAATAGTAATAGTAATAGTAATAGTAATAGTAATAGTAATAGTAATAGTAATAGTAATAGTAATAGTAATAGTAATAGTAATAGTAATAGTAATAGTAGGTTTTAGTAGATGAGTGCGAAGCCTGAGATTTATTAAATAATAGTTCATTTTTAAAAAAATTATTTAAAAATTTTAATTAATAAAATACCTACTAAAATAAATAATATATACATTTATTTAAAAAAATACAAAATAAATAAATAATACCTAACAATATAAAAATAATAAATAGTCGAAAATTAATAGAAATAAATAGCTGTAATTATTTAAATAAAAAGTAAAACAAGTAAAATATTAAAATATTAAAACTTTGCATTACATTTATTAGGAAATCCCTCAAAAAGATATTCCTAGTTGTTCATCCAATGATGTTTTGGTAGCTTTGAGTGATGAAGACGAAGATGATTCTCTAAATTTACAAAGTTTTTATAAAAGTAAAAAATTTCAGAAACAACAAAACACAAAAAGAAATCATTTATCAAAAGAATGGAGAAGGGAACTTGACTATTATTTGTCGCAACCATGTGCAGATGGAGAGGAAAATATTTTAGAGTGGTGGCAAATGAATGAAAAATTATATCCAACATTATCATCAATGGCTAGAGACTATTTTAGCGTTCAGGCATCTTCAGTTCCAGCCAAAAGACTCTTTTATCGTGGATCACTTACCATTAGGAAACACAGAAATTGATTGGACAATGATTCCATAAAATACCTAATGTGTTTAAATTCAAGGACCACGTGCTCGTTAAAAGAAAAAATATTATCTTCTTTAAATACATAAAATTAAAGAATGTTTTAAATTCGTTTTAAATGAAAATTTAGAAAGACATTACTGTTATCTTTGTTTAAATATACTGCAAGAAATTTGATATTTAAAAATAAAAATATAATAAAATTTCAAAAATAAGTGCGTCAAATCAATTATTAATTACAATAACAGGGTGTCTACTGAAAATATTACTTAAAATTTCAGGACATTCCAGGACATTAAAATAAAAAATATTCTTTCATATAACGATTAGCATATTTTAAATTAACATCCTTGAACAGAAATATTCATTTTATTATATTAAGAGTTAAAATCTATATTGTAGATACCAGTTTCTTTAATCAAACGACAAATTGAAATTATTTTTTGTTGCATCAAAAAAACTATTTTTTTAATTTCAGTAAAATTTTTTAATTATTGAATATTTACAAGCAAAATATGGAAAATTAAAGGACAAAATTATAAAATTCAAGATATTTAAGATTCAGGACATTTTTTCAAATTCCAGGACATTTCCAGGAATTCCAGGACCAGTAGACACCGTGAATAAATATAACCAAAACATTTTATAATAAAAAATTTATATCATAATTTAAAACAAAATTAGTAACGCACAAAGTAAATTTAATCAAAAGAAAATTTTTTGAAGCCTTAAAAACCATTTTGAAAATGTTAATTTATGTTAATTATTAATTCCTAATGTGTAAAATTTAATTCAACGTTAAATTTTACCTTACTCTTATTGTAATGTAACTTTACTTTCAAAAAATTGTTGTTGATCAAAATCTCGATCGAAATCAGTTATTGAGATTCTTTTGTTAAAAGGAACGATCCGATCAATATTTAATTAATGAAAAGACGATCACTTTACTCGTTTCGTATAATTTCTCGATTGTTTTGTTCGACATGAAACACTAAGCAGACGGAAATGCGCCTAATCAGGAGGAGAAATAATTGCTGATTTCGGTTTTCATTTCAGTAAAATTTGGTGAGTCGTCATGATTATTATCTGTCAATTTGGTTAAGTTTAAAACGTAAATTCTATTAGTTTTAATATGTGAATTTTCTTAAGTCAATTTTCTCTCTTATATGGAATTTGAGTTTTGAATTTATCGGAATGTCATGTCGCCATTATCGAAATATGAAAATAATAATTGTTTATTACAGTCTTTAAATTAACGATATATTGCGATACTCTTGTGTTAAGGGAGAATTCTAATCTATAGACCTCAATTTCAGGCGTTTTTTCGAGTAGAATAAAAAAGAAAGTTTAACATTTTTAGTATTTACTTTTCTTGCAAGTTGTTTATTAATGTTTAAAGAGTACAGAAAAAAATTAGGAAACAAAATATTAAAAAAATTTAAAAGTTATAAACTGATGAAGTGGGGACTGAAAAAAAGAAAGTGCGTACTGGTTGATAGTGTGGAGACTTTTGTAATATTCTAAAACAAAAACTCAAAGAAATTCTTGATTATTAAAGGCTTCGCTATGGTCGGTACCTTGGAAAAGAAAAAATAAATTTTTTTAGCAAAATGGCGACGATTTAAAAAAAATGGTGTTTTTTGATTCTGTTTTTTAACTTTTTTGAATTTTTTAAAAAAAGTAAAAAAAAATATTTGTCAAAATCCAAGGTTCCGACCATAAAGAGATATACAAAGAACATTTCTGCAAAATTTGAAGTAAATCGGTTGAGTAGATTTTGAGTTATCGTGTCAACAAGAATTTTTTTCAATTCCCACTTCACCAGTTCATAACTTTTAAAATTTTTGATTATTTTTTTTCTTAATTTTTTTCTGTATTCTTTGAACATTAATAAACAACTTGCAAAAAAAGTAAATATTAAAAATGTTAAACTTTATTCTTTATCCCACTCGGAAAAACGCCTTAAAATTGAGGCCTCTAGACCAGAATACCCCCTTAAACCAAAGAAATTGTTTGAAATAGTTATTTGGATCATGTTATGTCTATTTCTGTATAATTTGAATTTATTGAAATTAAGCAAGCATTAATCATGTCAATTACTTAAAGAAAAATTTACCAAATTTGTCGAGATCAAGTCAATTTAAATTCGCCCTTTAGTTCGCGTCTTTTCTTTTCGTAGTATGAAATGAATGTTGAGTGTTAAATTTGATTATTTTTGTTATATTAATTTTCTTTAAAAATTCCAAAAGTAGGTATGTGAAAATTATTCTTTGAATATATTTTTGTTAATTTGAGTTAAATTTGAGTTTCTTTTATTTTATTTTTGATCGTTAAAGAGAGGAGAGAAGATTCTCAACTATTATAACCCACTCCCTTTTGTTAAGATCAACAACCGCGAGCTAGTCAAATTGACGTTTATACCGGAATTTTGAGAATGAGATTTACTCAATTTAGCTTAATTTTGTTGCAGAATTTTTTTGATGAGTTTAATTATGCTTGATTCGATTTTCTTGGTTTTGCTGCTTATTTTGACTTATCTGTAAGTCTGGCGCCCAACTTTTCTGATTTTGCGTTAAATTTTGAGAAACTTTTGTAATTAGAGAATTTTGCTAAATATAATAAATAAATCTCTAACTCGAAGCCGAAGGTGACGCATATATTCCTTATTTGTCGAGGAATAGCGAGAATAAATTCTAAGATCGATTTAAAGTTAATTTATGATTTTCTTTTGTCGTTTAAAAATTTATTAATCTCACATCGTTTACGATTTTTCACTCAACTCATTTGGGTGATTTTCAAATAACTGTCATTTTTTTAAAATTCGTTTTTTGGATAAAATAGTGAACCAAATTTGACATTCATTACAAATTTAAGTACATTTTTGTTATTGAAGTATAAGAGGCATTTCACGTCAGAAATATCACGATTTGCAAAGGGTCTGGCGATTTTCGCAAAACTTTGTGGGATTATAGTTCTATATAGGAGACTTCGTTCCCCCAAATTTTTTCAAAAAAAATCCAAAATTGTTGAAGATACGCTATTTTGAATTTTAACATTAATTTTATAAAATTTTAAATATCTCGAAGTATTGTTTATGGATTTTTATAAAATGTACACATTTTTCAGGTAAAAGTATGTACTTTAAAATGCAAATAAAGTTATTAAAAAAAAATTTTTAAAAGTTTTTTAAACAATTTTTTGTTTATTTACTTCTATCTGAGAAAAATGTTATTAACATATTTGGATTCCATATGAATTCACCTTTAATTTCATAAAAAAAATTGATGGAGACTCAACTGGGTCCGGAGATACTGAAGTTTTTGTAAAAAAAAGTGTCGCCGCGCCATACCACCATACTGGATAAGTCGCGTAGTACGTTACCGTAGTCGTGCATTGCTGCTGCAACTAGGCTTATTTTTTACAAAAACTTCAATATCTCCGGACCCAGTTGAGTCTCCATCAATTTTTTTATGAAATTAAAGGTGAATTCATAAGGAATCCAAATATGTTAATAACATTTTTCTCAGAGAGGAGTAAATAAACAAAAAATTGTTTAAAAAATTTTTTTCAACTTTTTTATTTGAAAATTAATTTTTTTTTAATAACTTTTTTTGCAGTTTAAAGTACATACCTTTACCTAACAAATGTGTAAATTTCATAAAAATCCATAAACAATATTCCGAGATATTCAAAATTTTATAAAATTAATATTAAAATTAAAAATAGCGTATCTTCAACAATTTTGAATTTTTTAAAAAAAAATTTGGGGGAAAAAAGTCTCTTATATAGAACTATAATTCCACGAAGTTTTGCGAAAATCGCCAGACCCTTTGCAAATCGTAATATTTCTGACGTGAAATGCCTCATATGTTCAAAAGGAAACTACAAGATCTTGAATATTTTTAAAGTTACCATGAAAAACGCAAAAAAAGCAAAAGTGACATGCCACGGACCTGACATGTAGGTTACAGTTAGAACAAATAAATAAATAATCTAATAAAAATTTTCTTTTTAATGTTTGCACATCAAAATAACGCCACCCATGTAGAAAGGAAATACTTACAAGGAAATGTCGCGAGGACCATACGAGAACCTCACAAGATTTTTTTTCTATTTAATAATTTAAGGTTATTTGTAATATAAACGAATTTATCACTCGGTTGTCAAATTATAGTATTATATTAGAATTTAATTAAGGTTATTTGCTTTTAAATAATATCATTTATTTATAATTGAAAATTATATTATTATTTATAAATAATCTGCGTAGTTTTTAAATATATTACTCTAAAAATAAAAATACAAAAAATAACCTGCTTTTTAGATTATAAAACATAATTAAAATTTTTATAAAAACTGTTTATTCAAATTTTGTTTGTTCATACAGTTTTATAAAAGAAAAAAATTATTCTAAAATAAATTCACACAGAATAACAAATGTTTATAAATTTTCAAATATTTAATATAATAATTACAACATTTTTAAAAACAATAATGATTTATTTATGTAATATTTTATTGACAAGTTTAATTGAACAATTAATAATAACAATATTATTACAATTTTTACAAAAAAGTTAAATTTTTAAAATTATTACAATGATTACAATATCAATTATTTTCATAATTTAAATTAATAACGAAAGATGATACAGAACAATTATTCGTGATTCCATCTCTTCATTAAATTAAATTTTTATTTTATGTATATTATAGTTTTTTTCTTTTTCTCGATTACTCATAAGTTAAAAAATTTGTTACTTAACCTTATAAATAAATTATTAATTTTTCTAATTACCTATCTAATTATTGTATTTGTGAACTTCCGAACTTGAGTAAGTATTTATTAATTAGTACTTTAAATTCAGTAAATTCATTTGATAATTATTTAACGTTTTAAATTCAATAATAATATAGGTTTTGTGTAATATATTTTGATTGTGAAATTTTAATTCTTCCGTTTTTGCGACTTTATTTTTATATAGTTGTAATTATTTTTACACTTAATATATTATTATTCACTAATACTGTTTTTAAAAGAAAAATTTCTCAACTTTACGATGGTAAAAAATTTTTTTCAAAAAATAATATTATTTATGAAAAAATTAAGTTTGAAAGATAACCTTTTAATATCTCAAAACGCCTTGCCTCCGATTTTTTTAAACTTATGTCAAAATAAAGCCTAAATATTCTAGTTTCATTCCCTGTAAATATTATAATGGACAACTCAGGGGAATTTAATAAATTAATTAAATTTCACAAAGATGTCAAAGGTTAAACTGTGTAAAAATTTGAGAAAAACAAATTCCGCTCGGTACATGCATTATAACCTATGACATCTTTGTGAAATTTAATTAATTTATTAAATTCCCCTGAATTGTCCATTATAATATTTACAGGGAATAAAACTAGAATATTTAAGCTTTATTTTGACATAAGTTTCAAGAAAATCGGAGGCAACTTGTTTTGAGTTATTCAAAAGGTTATTTTTCAAACTTAATTTTCTTTATAAATAATATTATTTTTTAAACAAATTTGTTTACTATCGTAAAGTTGAGAAATTTTTCTTTTAAAAACAGTATTTATGAATAAAGTTTAGCTTTTATAAATAGGAGAAATAATTATTAAAAAATTGCCTTACAATGGCAATTGTTTATGAAGGAGGTCGTTTTGAAATGGAATGCCTCATATGTTCTTTGTTTAAAAATAATGATAATAGTATTTTTTTCTGTAGATATATCTTTTTTATTTTTATTATTTACTTTTTTCAATTGGTTATAAATAACCTAAAATGATCATTAAAAAACAAAGAGTGAAAAATTAAATTTCTATAACTTCCCTTGCGTGGTTCTTGCAGGCTTCTTACTACATTTCCTTGTAAGACAATTCTTACAAGATCTGAGCGTTACAGAAAATCCCGGGGCCTAACCAGTTGCCTTCATTTTTCCTGATAAGATTTTTACTAGAATTAAATTTTTGATAAGGAAACTTAGGGAAATTTCTACATAGTAGAAGTCAATTAAAAATAAAATTGAGTAATAAAATCACGATTTTGTTAAAATGTGTAGGTACAAAGTAAATATTAATTTAAAACAAAAAAAAGTGCTCGTGTAGGGGAAAGATGTACGAGATGATCCTCTGGGGCAAGATGATTCTTTTGAATTTTGGAGAGCCTATTAGCGCCACCTTTTGGGCAAATATGATAATACGTTGCCAATGACATACCAATGAATCAGTCAAACTGTCATGACAACACGCGTCATTAAAAATATTCTATTGGAAAGAATTAAAATTTCATACTTTTAATCTAAAGAAAGCTTAAAGTAGGGGAGTATAGTCGAGGTTGGACCACTGTCTAGGTAGGCCATTCGCGTTTTTTTGTCAAGTTCACTAGCGCCACCTACGCGCATTCTTGTCGAAGCTTGTCCTAGTAAAACCTAACTTTTTGTTCAATTACATTTTCGGAGGATCGAAAATTGTGTTTTCTGTGTCGTCGGTACAAAAAAAGCTCAAAAAAAGTTTTGTGCATAATGTGAA
The DNA here is from genome assembly GCF_015476425.1 of Leptopilina heterotoma. NCBI lineage: Eukaryota > Metazoa > Arthropoda > Insecta > Hymenoptera > Figitidae > Leptopilina > Leptopilina heterotoma. Next base: position 1,578,338 of record NW_025110845.1, read on the forward strand.
AAACCATTAATAAAAGATAAAAAACAAATTGAATCGTCAAGGCAAGTATGCAGAAAATTTGTGGGACTCATGGTTGAAAGAAAAACAAAGTAAAAAATCTAATCCCGAAACGTATTTCTTTATGGTTACAAAAATTCGGTAATGTTACTTACTGTCAAGGTCGGCCACTATGTGTTTAAAATGCGCAAAGATGAGGACGAGCTACTTCATTTGCAAAAACTGCAACTCTGTATAACTCATAATATAATTGATCATCTTATTAATATTTTTAGGTATTTAATTTTATTAATATTTTAGTGCAAAATTTTTTTTTATTTATATTTATTTTTTTATATTGTTTATTTTTATTATTTTGTTATTTCATTAAGTTATAAACTGTAAACAATAAAGAATCAATTTTCCGTAACTCCAAACATGTTATTTTATTTTCTAACGATTAATGCCCTTTGAATTTTAAACATGGCCGACCTTGACTGTAAGGACCAACCTCGACTACAAATTTTTTTTTTTAAATCTTTATAACTTTTTCATTTTAAAACCAATCAATTTACTTTGTACAGAAAAGATGTTCCTATTAAACAGAACTTTCCAACCATATACTTCAATTGTCCAAATTCATTTTTAAAAAAAAGTTATAAACAAAAGTCAAAAAGGTGTCCGACCTTGACTATGTTCCCCTACTTAGTTAACTTTTGTTGTAGCAGCTGAAATTCCATTTTTCTTGTACTCACAGCTTTAGTATATCTTCAATTAAGTGTTCGGAATGGTATTATGGAATAACAGAGCTTGTAGGTTAAGTTATGATAAAATTACAAAATAGTGGAATTTGGGGCAAGATGATCCCTCAATGGGTGTACAAGATGACCCTCCCCTGATTACCATGTATTTCGTATCACCTCAAATTGAATTATCTAAAAAATCAATTTTTCTCGCTTCTTATATGCTTTTATTATAAAACCTAACTTATCTAAAACAAAACGTTGACATCTACATTAGGGTGTCCGTTATTTCCCAAGTTAGCTACTTTCATTTGGGTATCGTCAAAATCGTTTCTTTTTGACCTAAAAACAATTCTAGAAATTAGAAAAAAAATTTACGATACCGTTTAACCCTGCCTACATAACAATACTTTTCCCATTTAATTAACATGGAATTTTTGCACTTTTTAGAAAATAATTTTTATTTCGTTTATAATACTCTTTGACTAACCAACAATGCTTGATTTTGCTTCTATTATGATTCCTTTAGATAGAGAAATTTTCATATTATCGAGAAAAATTTATTACACAAGTTTTAAAAAGGTCAATTCCATTTTTATTGATTTTTCTGATTATTTTGCTAAATCTACTTATTAATTAATTTTTATTTGGTATTTCATGGAAAGTTTCTTGTTTTATGCATCCAATTGGACCATAACAATAATTTTAATTCATAAATACTATCCAAGAATCACACAGTAGACTAAATCCATTTAAATCAGGCATCTCGACTAACTTCATGTTATAGAAAAATAATTGTTTTGCTTTTTATTTTTTTTATTTTGAGTATAATTAAATTTTCTTTCATAGGTCTTGTAGATGGTCTTGTCCTCTTCAGAATCTACCTTGAAATTTGAAAAAATATTTAAAATTATAAAAATAGGGGATGATTTTCTGAAAATAAATAAGATCAATTTTCTCAAAAACACCACCTTTTTTGTTATCAAAGTTTTACTACAAATTCTTAAAATAATTAGGAACAATTCCTATGAATTTCAAGCGGGCTAAACCATTCTGTCAATCAAGAGACTTTTTTTTTAAATATTTATTTTTGCAAATTTTCAAATTGTTAACGTTTACGTTTTTGGTTAGTCAAAGAAACGAAAAATAAAAAAATAAAAATAAAAACGAAATAAAAAAAAATAAAAAATAAAAAAAAATAAAATAAAATAAAAAATAAAATAATAATTATAAACGAAATAAAAATTATTTTCTAAAAAGTGCAAAAATCCCATGTTAATTAAATGGGGAACGTATTGTTATTTAGGCAGGGTTAAAAGGCATCGAAAATTTTTTCTAGTTTCTAGAATTGTTTTTAGGTAAAAAAGAAACGATTTTGACGATACCCAAATAAAAATAGCTAACTTGGGAAATAACGGACACCCTAATCATCTTGGACACCCCGGTGTCCAAGATAATCATCTTGGACCTCCCGGTGTCCAAGATGATCCTTTTGTAAGGTAAGTGACTTAATGTGTTAAAGGGATTTCTTATGGGAAACTTTATTGAGATCACTAAGTAGTAAATATGTTTATTTTATATTTACAGGAAGATCTATGAGACAAAAAGCAAAATTCACAAACGGCGGGGATATAAGGAACACAATTGTTTTTTCCGAATTGTTAACGTGTGTTGTCAAAACGTAAGTTTTTCGTAATTACTTTTGTTTTTAGGGTTCCGTACACCGTAGGTGTACTGACGGAACCCTTATTAAATCACTCGTGTGTCCGTCCCAAGACACTCAGAATAGGCTGTCCCCCCTTAACTTCTGCATATCTCAACCTGGTGAGCTGAAATACGGTACAGATACGTATTTTCACGTCTAAATTACAAGAAAAATATAGCGAACCCGAGTGAAAGTCATGGTTACGAACTAGCACTAAATGAAATCGATTTTTTCAGAAAAAATTACGACAAATTATCCTGTTCCCCCACCTTAACTTCTACATATCATGACCTAGTAAACTAAAATTCGGTACACATACTCAATTTTAAGTGTAGATTACAGGAAAAATATATCATATTTGCGAACTAGAAAGGAAATAAATCAAATTTTTTCAAAAAAATTGCAAAAATGACCCTGTGTCCCCCCCTTAATTTCTGGATATAAGGACTTGGAGAGTTGAAATTCAGTACATATACTCATTTTTACGTGTAGATCAGGGGAAACATATAGCGAATCTGATTGGAGATCATATTTGCGAACTACACTACCGGTCAAAATTGTGAGACCACACAGTGGTCCAGAAATCTAAAAAGTTGGCCAAAAGTCAAAATTTAATTTCATAATTTTTATTGTTTAAATAGTTGTAGTAGTACTCCTAGAGTTGTTTAAAGTCATTAGAAGGGTAATAGTTTCCTTTTTATAGTCATAATGCCTTCCTGATTCGTTCATGTAGATCGCCATCTATAATGTAATTGGTTCTGTGAGAAATGATATAAATGACAATGTTGTAAAGACTTTAGGTTTAGAAGATTTGATAAAAAAATATTTTGAAAATCTAAGAATCAGTATTGAAAGAAATATAGAGATGATGTCTACCAGCAAAGAGATTATTTTACAATTAGACAGCAGACTGCGCACACTTGAAGGTAATTAACAATGGAGAATCAAAAACTACAGTTGGAGAAAGAGTTACATAAACCAGCAAGAAAAAATTATAAGCGAAGAAATGTTGAAATTCGAGGTATTGACGAGACTTGGCAAGCTGATCTTGTTAAAATGCAACCTTATGCGAGAGAAAATAAAGGTTACAAGTACCTGTTGACCATCATTGATACATTTTCAAAGTTTGCCTGGGCTGTTCCAGTAAAGTTCAAAAAAGGTTAAGATGTGACTGCAGCAATGAAATCTATTTTAATTAAAAAACGTATACCAAGAAATTTGCAAGTAGATAAAGGAAAAGAGTTTTATAATTCACAGTTTGAAAATCTCATTAAAAATTATAACATCAACTTGCATTCTACTCATAGTAATTTGAAAGCGTCAATTTGTGAGCGATTTAATCGTACTTTGAAGAATAAAATGTGGATGCAATTCAGTTTACGCGGTAATTACAAATGGATAGATATATTAAGTGATTTAGTAAATGCGTATAATAATAGTAGACATCGGACAATAAAAATGGAACCGAAAGATGTAAATGATCAAAATGAAAATAATTTGTTGTTTAATGTATTTAAAAAAGTTGCAGTAAACAGGCAATATAACAAATTTAAAGATGGAGATAGCGTACGTATAAGTAAAGTTAAGCATGTTTTTGAGAAAGGTTATACACCAAACTGGTCTACATAAATATTTACTATAAGCGATGTAAAAAATACTAATCCAATAACATATATCTTGAAGGATTATCAGGAAAATCTAATAAGTGGATGTTTTTACGAGCAAGAACTTTCTAAAAGTTAAATATCCAGATGTATATTTAGTTGAAAAAGTATTTAAAAAACGAGGATCTAATGTATTTGTAAAATGGTTAGGTTTTGATAATTCTCATAACAGTTGGATAAACAAAACTGAATTATAATGTATTTGAGAAAGGTTAAAATAAAAATAAATTAAATTGTATGCATTTTGTATTTATTTATCCTCTCTTTACAATAACTTACCATTTATGCATTGAATATTTGACATTTGTTGAATAGCTTCATTTGATATTTGTTTACAGTGAAATGTGACAAGTTCCAGCAGTAATGCCTCTAAGTTTAAAACATTAGTTCTTCCCATTACTTTTTGAAGTATTCTACTGTAATGTTTTTTAATAAAATCCGTAGCATGCTTTGTAAACTTTACATTATTTTTAAAGATTAATTCTGCAATAGACTTTACAATTATATCTTTACTATACTGCAAATTGAATTTTGATAGTTCTACATATTTTTGTTCGACACAAGGAATAAGTTCATTAAAAATTGCAAATGACGTTTCACTAAATGTAAATGATATATCTGAACGCTCAATTGATATTAAACGATATATAACACTAAAACGTATTGTAAACGTTTCACAATCCAGCACTGTTACATCACAATCTCCGTTAAAAAATCGCATGATATGTTTTACTGCATCACACAATAGGCGCCATTCTTGAAGCTCCAAAGACAATGATACTCGTGGATGGCTGCTTCTTAGTTGAATTTTTGGTATTATTTTCCCATTTGTGTCCAGTTCTGCTCCAACGACAACTTGCTTCGTAAATGATGGATTTTAGTTGTAAATTTTAGATAATAACATTTCTCCACATGGTAAATATGACATTTTTTTGTCTTCTACTGGTCAACTCCCTCAGGAACAAACTCTATTTGATTGTAAGGTCCTCCTCGATTTCTTAAATATACACCACCTCTTACAGCTTCTGCTTTCAGACTGTTGAAAAGATTTGCATCCTCTTCAAATATTTTTAGCATTCTTGGTGGTAGAAAAGTGTTAAATTCATTATTTATTTCAGCAATAATTTTCAGACCAAATTTCGTATCAATTTTTCGAATGTCTGTTACTTTATAGAATGCATCGATGGTTAATTCCTTTATTGTTTTGGTGACCAAGACTTTGCTTGCCTTGTTTAATTTATCGAAATTCATTTTTATCACTTAAATTTAAATTTTTTCACTAAAATATTTAACTGTGACCTTTCTTCAATTGAGCTTTTAACTTTATCGATTTCTTGTATTAATTTGTTTAATCGCATTTGAATTTCACTATGCTTTCCTTATAATATGTTCATCAACCAACTTAAACTGCAGGAATGATTTCGTTTAGAAAAATTGCTCTCTTTATATACACAAGATACGACCTATTTGACCTTGAAGTTAATTATATGTTTCGTAGAATTGAGGTATGATTAAAAGCTTATGAAAAGTACCGAAAATGTTTGTAAAAAAATTCCTTAGATAAAACTTAGTCAAAACAAAATAAATAAACTGTATAATAAGACCGGAAGCAATAAATCAAAGATATTATAAACAACAAGTACATGGGAAGAATTCCTTAGATAATAATCTAATAAACAGGATATCAAATTACATGTAAAACAATAGCTTAAATAAAGACAATAATTCCAAGAAATAAATAGGTATCAAATTACACGTGGGAAAAATTCCTTAGATAAATCCTAAACCGGAAGCAATAAATCAAAGACATTATAAACAACAAGTAAATGGTAAAAATTCCTTAGTTAAGAATCTAATCAACAAGATATCAAATTACACAAGCAAAAATTCTAGGAAGTGTGACGTCATATCCATCTCAGCATCATGGTCTGAATCGCACCCTCCCCCGTGATGTGATATCCGCCTCAGAATCATGGTCTGAATATTACCCCCTTGTGATGTCATTACCGGTTAAGCATCATAATTTGAATATTACTCCCCCCTTCCCTGTGATGTAATATCCGCCTCAGAATCATGGTCTGAATATTACCCCCCCCTTGTGATGTCATTTCCGGCTTAGCATCATAATCTGAATCGCACCCTTCCCCAACTGGTTTAAGTCTGGGCTAAAAGTGTCGGTAACATGTCGATGCAGGAATCTGTGAATGACGTCATTTCCGCCTAGTCATCAAGTTCTTACCCCCCAATGGTTTGAGTCTTGGCTAAATGGTTTGAGTCTGGGCTATAAGTGTCGGTAACATGTCGGTGCAGGAATCTGTATATAGAACGCTCCCTGTATATCTACTTTAATTAGTTAACTTTTATAATAATTACATAAAATTTTCTAAGTAAGAAATATATGTCCCGGAGGTACGAAAGGGATAATATCTACACAAAAAAATGTTTTCTAGCTCATTCTTTTTTTGTTTACTCTGAAATATCTAGACAAAAAATTTATTGAAGCAGAAACAATTAAAAAAATGTTTAGGCAAAATTATAAAAAGACAAAGTTCGATGCATAAAATAGTCCCATTCCACAGTGGTCCAGATCGCCAGAAACCTGGCCAAAAGTCGAAGAAATGAATAAATCTTTCTAAAATTCGTTACTCGGGGGTTTTTGGGGTCTCTGATTTCGAATTTGATATTATTTTTCAAAAAAACAAAATGGCGGATCCAATATGGCGGACATAAAGTACAAGAAATAATTTAATTTTTATAGAAATTTGTGCTAGGGGGTTTTTAAGGTCTCTGACTTTGAATTTGATATTCTTTATCAAAAAATCAAAATGGCGGATCCAATATGGCAGACATAAAGTACAAGAAATAATTTAATTTTGATAAAAACCAGCGTAGTCGACGGCCGCAAGCGGCCGTCTCCTTCGCTATTATGCTATTTCTCAATTCAGTTCTCTGCCTGATTTTTAGTTAATTACAATTTTTCTTTGTATATTTGATTTACAATAACCATTTCTACATTTACTTCGCTACCTAATTTTTAATTAATTATAATTCTTATTCATTCTTGATTGATTGAAAATTAAATAAAAATAATTTAAATATTAGTAGTTTGAATAATGGGCCGTCCATAGATTACGTAACGTTAATTTTGACCCCCCCTTCCCCATTTAACACACTGTTGCACACATTAGCGCTATTTTTTTGCTTATTGTAACAAATAGCTTGACCCCCCTTCCTCCAAAAAGCGTTACGTAATATATAGAAGATCTCTAACTTAAATATTCAATTTCTTTAATTTTAAATAGGTGCTCAATGCACTCAATGTCATCGATTGTTTCGATATTAGATACTCTCCATGACTTCATGCTTTTTTTAGTTGGATTGGTGCTAGTGGGTTTTTGAGGTCTCTGATTTCGAATTTGATATTATTTTTAAAAAAATGGCGGATCCAATATGACGGAATTTTTTAAAAAAATTTATTCAATTTGTTTGAAATTGGTTACTTAGGGGTTTCTAGGATGGCTAATTACGAATCTGACATCAGTATGATAATTTTTTGTGAAATCAAATTTATTTAATTATCCTGACATTCGCTGGTAAATTTAATTTTTATAGTTTAACAGTCAACGGGTTAATAAAGAAAGTGCTTCTGTTGACAAATGTTTGCTCTTCCTTTTCGGGTTGACATATTGATGTCAGCATAAATGACAGGATCGGACTTTACGAACTTTTAACTTTTAGGAAATTTTCTTCGTTTTTAGGGTTTCGTGGCCAAGGGCCAAAACCCTTATAGCGAGACTTCTGTGTCCGTCCGTAGTTTTTACGTCTTAAGTTTTATGTAATAAGTCTTAAGTTTTATAGCGAGACTTCGGTATAAGAAGGTCTTAAGTCCTAAGACTTAAGACTTAACTTCGGTATAAGAAGGTCTTAAGTCCTAAGTCCTATGTCTTATGTCTTATGTCTTATGTCTTATGTCTTATGTCTTAAGTCTTTAGTCTTAAGTCTTAAGTCTTAAGTCTTAAGTCTTATGTCTTATGTCTTATGTCTTATGTCTTATGTCTTATGTCTTATGTCTTATGTCTTATGTCTTATGTCTTATGTCTTAAGTCTTAAGTCTTATGTCTTAAGTCTTAAGTCTTAAGTCTTAAGTCTTAAGTCTTAAGTCTTAAGTCTTGTCTTAAGTCTTAAGTCTTAAGTCTTAAGAATAAATTAATACTTAAGACTTAAGACTTAAGTTTTAACTCTTAAAAGTCTTAAGACAACATAACAACCGTTGCTATGTTAATGGTTGCCATGGCAACCGTTACTATGATAATAAAAAAAATTTTCAATCTTAAGTACAAAAAAATTTCTAAATAAATTAGTATTTATTTATTTTTTTGTCATTTTAAGCCACGAAACCCTATGATGTAGGCGCATTGCGCCTGCTTCTCTGACTGATTTTTGTAATTCGTGTTTGTTCACATTCAAGAGTGTGTGTCTATCTTATCTTTGCAGGTCTTGGCAACTAATATTCACACACATTTTAAATGAGCGTATAACGAACATTTTGTATACCAGACTTGGCAATACTCCGCAAAACTTTAAACTTATAAATCTTTTTTGGAAAACTTTGCGTATCACAATTGATTATTTTATGTAATTTTGATGTTTACAATTGTCCGAAACTTTTAATCATTAATTATAAACAAATACTTCTCTGAAAATACTTACTTTTTTAAGATGAATTCATTTTAGAGTTTTAAAATTAGTAAATCGGACATTTGAATACTGTGCACAAACAAAAAAAAAACTGCTTTTTTCCGCAAAACGTGCAATTATCGTGCGCGATCTAAATGAACGAATCAGGAAGGCATTATGACTAAAAAAGGAAACTCTTACCATTCTAATGACTTTAAACAACTCTTGGGGTACTACTACAACTATTTAAACAATACAAATTATGAAATTAAATTTTGACTTTTGGCCAACTTTTTAGATTTCTGGACTACTGTGCATCCCGGGGGTTATTTTGTGCACGACTTTTAACGACAATAAATCATTGAGTCAAAAAACGCTATTTGGTGCAAAAAATAGCCACAGATGACGGTATGTAATGAAAAATAACTTTAAAAAACCAAAAACATTAAATAAATTGAAATTTCTTTTAAAAAGTGATTTTTCTCAAAACCAAAGTTATCGATTTTCGATTTTTTCCTTTCATTACAATCACTGATATTAAGGAAATTTTTCCCACTTATGCTAAATATGTGTTCTTTTGGGTATAAATGATATTTAAAATTATGTCAGTCGTTGAACAGTTTTATTCATTTGCCAGAAAATTAACGACTGACATAATTTTAAATATCATTTAACCCTAAAAGACACCACTTTGGCATTAATTGGAAAAATTTCTTTATACATCAGAGGTTCTAATAAAATACAAAAATCGATTACTTCGGTTATGAGAAAAGTCACTTTTTAGAAGAAATTTCAATTTATTTAATGTTTTCGATTTTTTAACGTTATTTTTTATTACATATTTGAAATAGTAGTTAACATTCAACTTATATTAACGAACTTTAGTTTAGTTTCATGAATTCAACATAGAATCAGAGGCGATCAAATGTTTTTAGAGGTGTCAGAAAAAAGTCTTTGCTTTTTTAAGTTTTTTGATAATTATTTTTGAGCCTTAATTTATTTGGATAGCTTTTTTTATGCTATTGGATGTCCATTTTCGAAGTACATAATTATATAGTTTTGTCTGATTTCAAAAAGATTTAATTAAATTTATTCTGAAATGTGAGGAATACATTCGGGGTAAAGCCGCTCACTTAGTTTTAAATTTAAAATTTAGAATAAAATAATAAAATTTATAACTTCTTAAAACCAAAATTATAACTACATTTCACTTTCTCTTAATAAAATACAACATTATTTAAAAACATAGTTGTAATTCATGAAACTAAAAAAAATAAATCAAAAACTCTTTTTTTATAAAAATCATTAGCTTTCAAATGATATAAATTAACTTGGATTTAGAGAATAATTTCCTAGATTTTTACCGATTTGAAAAAAATGACCGTATTTACCCCAGTCTCCCCTATTTAATTAAATTATTTAATGCAAATACTGGATTATTTAATGCGAATAAAGTAGTTAACGAAAACAAATAAAAAAATATTTAGATAAAATAAGTCAGTTCCGTTGGCGATGTAGTTTGTTTTTCCTATTTCTTTAGTACGGCCGATTACGGCAGAGTTAGGAGGCTTAGGCTAAATAAGTACGCCTAGGTTTCGATCCCTGTAGATTTCAAATTTTAATTTTATTGTAAGGATTTAACCCTTAAAGCGCACACTTACAAATCCATCCTTAAACCGCACACTGGGTGTGCGACACCCAGGGACTTTTAAGTGTGTTCTTTAAGCTGGAATAGGATATTATCTTTTGGAAAAATTATCTTATATAGCTCGGTACATCTATTTTGAAGGAAAATAGGTTTCATAATGATTTATTTAATTTTAATAATTAAATAAGAGTTTTTTTAAACTACTGAAATGACCTTAAACCAAAAACTAGGTGTCAGACAAGCAGAAATTTTTCGCCGTCAACTTTATAAAGTTATCAAATACATAAAGACACTTGGCAGACTAATGTCACTCACGAAACATAAAGTTAAGTACAAAATGTACTGTCCAATATCAACACATGTTCAATTTTACGAATTTAAATGAGATATTAGAGTAAAAGCTAGAATATGGGTGTCGCACACCCAGGGTGCGGTTTATGGGTTAATGTTAATATTTCCAAGCATGTGAGTCCTTAGAAGCATTTGGGATAAATAATTAATTATATTACCCAATTAATGGTATATTAGTCTTAAATAAAATAATGATTTATTATGAATATTTGATACAAATAAATCTGTAGTCCTTTCAAAAAAATTATTTTCTTGATTCGAATAAATCACAGGTGTCTGGAAGAAAAAAATAGTTTGCCTACGATGCCAAAACAATTCATTGTTACCCTCTGGTTCCTTAGCACCCTCTGAAAAGAGAAAACTTAACCCGAAAATCGTAGCTGTTCACCTCTTTATAGGGGTGATTTGGAATTTTTTTCAGAAAAAATTGTTTTTAACAATTAATTTTTTTTAATTTGGACGTTTTAAAAAAAATTTTTTTGTAAAAAAACATAGCTGGAAATGATAAGAATAGTTTGCAAAATGTTTCAGAGTGTTCTTCTTGAATTTGATGTGTTAAAATAAATTTTTAATTTTGTTTTGCAAGTTTTATGCGCGCTGTACTGTGCACGTTTTTTGAAAAAATTAAAATTTTTCAAAATTTATACGATTGATTATTTATTATCGTAAGAAAAGCATACATAAAATTTGTCAACGAAAAATAATAAAAAATGTGGAATTAGTTGAATTTTTTAAAAACTACTAGTAAAATTTGAGCCATTCAAAAATGACCATTTTTAGGGGTATCAAAATTTTGTTAACATTTTTTCAGTACCTGAAATCATATTACATTATAGAAGACTATTAAAAGTAATTTTTAACTGATTTACAATTTTTATTTATTTTTCAAAAAATTTGATTTAAAAAAAAAATAAAAATTTTTTGAAAAATAAATTTTTTTTGAAAAATACAAAATTTTTAAAAATCTATATGATTGATTGTTCAGAATTATAAATAAGTATATATAAAAATTAGCAATGAAAGTTATTAAAAATTACGAGAGTAGTTCAAATTTTTATTTTTTGAAAATTTTGCACAGTGCAGCGTGTGTAAAACTTGCACGCCGAGTTTAAAAATTTATTTTAACCCAACTAATAATTGTTTATGTTACGTATGACTTCGTAACATTTTTATATTTTTAGTAAAAAACATATTGTATTCAAATGAACTCAATAAGCATTTATTCATGTCAATTTATGAGGTAACAATCACACTTTTAACACATGATGACACTTTGTAACACACATATTACAACATTCAGTAAGGAATTTTCTATTAAGATCTAAATAATGAAATAAAGATTGTGATACTTTATAATGTGCAAAACTGTGTCAAATATTCTTTAAGAGTAAGTAGAATTTACTTACGATATTTCTCAATGTAAAAAAGTGGTTCTTCCAAGCAACATAACTTGGGTAATGACATTCAAACAAATCTGCAAGGTATCAGATAATCATTAAGTAATAACTTATTATCACAATAATAAGTAGGTCCTTCCCACCAAAATGTCGTTCAATAAAAAGAATCGACAAAGGGAAATCTTGGCAGTTGCCCGTGAATCTTGGCGAAACAAAGTATGTTTGGCCATAGTAGCCGAAGTTAGGCAATAGTTGCCTTTAAGTCTCAAGAAGGGACTCCAGAGATTTTCATTGAGTGATTTAAAAAGAGTAATTGACATAGTATTTTTATATGTGAAAAATATTAAGAATGTTAAAAAGATAATAATAAAATAAATCTTGATATAAGGTTCCAGACACTACAACACAGTTAAAGTGAATATACTGAATAACGCAAACATAAAAAGAACACATACACAATTCATTATCATAAACGATTATTTTCAATATATAATAAAACTTTGTCATTTAATATTATTTTATTGATGATTTTATTTAAAAATTAGATTATCCTATTAATAAATTCATAATAATATATTCCTTTCCAAAATACGGGCTCTCACCCGATTGGTTGAAATGATAACCAAGAATGAAAAGGAATCCACTACCTTTAAATAAAATTATTTGTTTCCTTAGAGCATTGACGTTCACTACGGAGTGAAATAATTTAAATATTCAATATTTTATTAAATAATAAATAAATTCATTATTAACAGTTTAATTGTTTTTGTAATTGTTTTGGCCAAATTTAAAATGTGAACTGAAATATGACTTGAAATTGCCCACATATATGTAAATAGATGTTATCAAAAATCGTTAACTAAATAAAAGAAAAGTTAAAAATTTGAATTTTTTGTTTTTAAAAAACTTTTTAATCGATTGTATCTAGAAAATTAAACCCTGTAAACACACACATAAATAACAATTATCAAAATAATTTAAAAATTATTTTTGCTCCTTAAAAACAATTTTTTCTGAAAAAAATTCCAAATCACCCCTATAAAAGGGTGATTTTTCCATAAATGAACAGCTACGATTTTTGGGTTAAGTTTTTTCTTTTCAGAGGGTGCTAAGGAACCAGAGGGTAACAATGAATTGTTTTGGCATCGTAGGTAAACTTTTTTTTCCTTCCAGACACCTGTGAAATATTTGAATTAAAAGAACATGAATTACTGAATCAAGCAATTTTCATAATTGATTTGAAGCAATATTTATTAATTTGAATTATTCCATTTAGTTGACCTAAGTAATGCGTATTTGGTAAAAATAACTATGTAATAGATAATAGACAAATAAAATATTTAATTAAATCAAAACTATTTTTTTTCAATTTATTATTAATATTAATAATAATAATTTAATATTTATAATACTATAAAGAAAAAGGCCCCCCGATGGTCATGGTTTTAATTTAATTTTCTACAATTTGAACTGTATAAAATATTTTTTGAATTGTATGTTGAATAAAAGTAGGGGAGGATGGGGCAAGAATAGTTAGGTAAGACCTTTTCAGATCATGTTATAAAAAATTAGTAAATTTTCGTTTTCTTTATTTTATTGGATTTAGACTATTTAATATTGATATCTGAAAGTTCTGAAACAATATGTTCTGAACATTTTCTGAATTTCAATTATTGAATTAAAATTCGTCTGAACTAGAATCTGAGAGTTAACCAATTTTCTTCAGACGACCACCAATTTCTTGGTCAATAAGCTTCATTTTTCCGTATATAATTTCGCACTATTGTGTGTATCAACCTAAAAAGAACAATTAAACATTTTTTTATAATTTGCAGTCGCATTAGCAGGATTGTTCCGTGCCAAACTGGCTCTAACTATTCTTGACCCATGGAGGAGTAAGGAACCCATATTTCAATTATTCCTGAATTTTGTGGAACAACGTGAATTTAATTGAAAATAAATACGATATTCGTGTTCAGCAAGAATATAATAAAGCGTGATTAAAATTACGTTCATATTTTAGAAAAACAGGTGTTTTATAAAAATAAACTCCTAACTTCGCAAATGGTGGCAGATTGACTTCCAATTTTTACTATCATCTTTTTGCCACGTAGCCCTATTTTTGGGAATTTTGACCCCCCCTCCCCCATGTAAGACGCTATTACATGTATTAGCGCCATTTTTTTTCTTGTCGCAGTCAATTGCTTGACCCCCCCTCCCCCTCAAGAGGCTATATGGTTTATGGATGGCCTCTTAGTGTGTAAGACACGAAAAATATCATGAATGACGCGCTTTTTGGAGATAAGCCATTTAAGCATTACAACCACTAACTAGCCTTGCCCCATCTTCCCCTACTGTATCTTTGGACGTTTATAAGAAAATGTTTAATTTTAACACAGCAATTGTTTTAACGTTTAACATGTTTCTTAGAATTGTTTAAAATATTTAATAAAAAAAAAAATAATAAATAAAAAATTAAAAAAAAAAAAAAAAAAAAAAATTAAAAATTAATAAAAAAAAAAAAAAAAAAATTAAAAAAATAAAAAAAAAAAAAAAAAAAAAATTAATTAATTAATTAATTAATTAATTAATTTAATTAAATTACTTAATTATTAATTTTATTTTTTATATTTGTGGTAATAGTAATAGTAATAGTAATAGTAATAGTAATAGTAATAGTAATAGTAATAGTAATAGTAATAGTATATAATAGTAATAGGATAGTAATAGTAATAGTAATAGTAATAGTAATAGTATAGTAATAGTAATGATAGTATAGTAATAGTAATAGTAATAGTAATAGTATAGAATAGTAATAGTAATAGTAATAGTAATAGTAATAGTAATAGTAATAGTAATAGTAATAGTAATAGTAATAGTAATAGTAATAGTAATAGTAATAGTAATAGTAATAGTAATAGTAATAGTACTAGTAATAGTAATAGTAATAGTAATAGTAATAGTATAGTAATAGTAATAGTAATAGTAATAGTAATAGTAATAGTAATAGTAAATAGTAATAGTAATAGTAATAGTAATAGTAGTTTTAGTAGATGAGTGCGAAGCCTGAGATTTATTAAATAATAGTTCATTTTTAAAAAATTATTTAAAACTTTTAATTAATAAAATACCTACTAAAATAAATAATATATACATTTATTTAAAAAAATACAAAATAAATAAATAACTACTAACACTATAAAAATAATAAATAGTCGAAAATTAATAGAAATAAATAGCTGTAATTATTTAAATAAAAAGTAAAACAAGTAAAATATTAAAATATTAAAACTTTGCATTACATTTATTAGGAAATCCCTCAAAAAGATATTCCTAGTTGTTCATCCAATGATGTTTTGGTAGCTTTGAGTGATGAAGACGAAGATGATTCTCTAAATTTACAAAGTTTTTATAAAAGTAAAAAATTTCAGAAACAACCAAACACAAAAAGAAATCATTTATCAAAAGAATGGAGAAGGGAACTTGACTATTATTTGTCGCAACCATGTGCAGATGGAGAGGAAAATATTTTAGAGTGGTGGCAAATGAATGAAAAATTATATCCAACATTATCATCAATGGCTAGAGACTATTTTAGCGTTCAGGCATCTTCAGTTCCAGCCAAAAGACTCTTTTATCGTGGATCACTTACCATTAGGAAACACAGAAATTGATTGGACAATGATTCCATAAAATACCTAATGTGTTTAAATTCAAGGACCACGTGCTCGTTAAAAGAAAAAATATTATCTTCTTTAAATACATAAAATTAAAGAATGTTTTAAATTCGTTTTAAATGAAAATTTAGAAAGACATTACTGTTATCTTTGTTTAAATATACTGCAAGAAATTTGATATTTAAAAATAAAAATATAATAAAATTTCAAAAATAAGTGCGTCAAATCAATTATTAATTACAATAACAGGGTGTCTACTGAAAATATTACTTAAAATTTCAGGACATTCCAGGACATTAAAATAAAAAATATTCTTTCATATAACGATTAGCATATTTTAAATTAACATCCTTGAACAGAAATATTCATTTTATTATATTAAGAGTTAAAATCTATATTGTAGATACCAGTTTCTTTAATCAAACGACAAATTGAAATTATTTTTTGTTGCATCAAAAAAACTATTTTTTTAATTTCAGTAAAATTTTTTAATTATTGAATATTTACAAGCAAAATATGGAAAATTAAAGGACAAAATTATAAAATTCAAGATATTTAAGATTCAGGACATTTTTTCAAATTCCAGGACATTTCCAGGAATTCCAGGACCAGTAGACACCGTGAATAAATATAACCAAAACATTTTATAATAAAAAATTTATATCATAATTTAAAACAAAATTAGTAACGCACAAAGTAAATTTAATCAAAAGAAAATTTTTTGAAGCCTTAAAAACCATTTTGAAAATGTTAATTTATGTTAATTATTAATTCCTAATGTGTAAAATTTAATTCAACGTTAAATTTTACCTTACTCTTATTGTAATGTAACTTTACTTTCAAAAAATTGTTGTTGATCAAAATCTCGATCGAAATCAGTTATTGAGATTCTTTTGTTAAAAGGAACGATCCGATCAATATTTAATTAATGAAAAGACGATCACTTTACTCGTTTCGTATAATTTCTCGATTGTTTTTGTTCGACATGAAACACTAAGCAGACGGAAATGCGCCTAATCAGGAGGAGAAATAATTGCTGATTTCGGTTTTCATTTCAGTAAAATTTGGTGAGTCGTCATGATTATTATCTGTCAATTTGGTTAAGTTTAAAACGTAAATTCTATTAGTTTTAATATGTGAATTTTCTTAAGTCAATTTTCTCTCTTATATGGAATTTGAGTTTTGAATTTATCGGAATGTCATGTCGCCATTATCGAAATATGAAAATAATAATTGTTTATTACAGTCTTTAAATTAACGATATATTGCGATACTCTTGTGTTAAGGGAGAATTCTAATCTATAGACCTCAATTTCAGGCGTTTTTTCGAGTAGAATAAAAAAGAAAGTTTAACATTTTAGTATTTACTTTTCTTGCAAGTTGTTTATTAATGTTTAAAGAGTACAGAAAAAAATTAGGAAACAAAATATTAAAAAAATTTAAAAGTTATAAACTGATGAAGTGGGGACTGAAAAAAAGAAAGTGCGTACTGGTTGATAGTGTGGAGACTTTTGTAATATTCTAAAACAAAAACTCAAAGAAATTCTTGATTATTAAAGGCTTCGCTATGGTCGGTACCTTGGAAAAGAAAAAATAAATTTTTTTAGCAAAATGGCGACGATTTAAAAAAAATGGTGTTTTTTGATTCTGTTTTTTAACTTTTTTGAATTTTTTAAAAAAAGTAAAAAAAAATATTTGTCAAAATCCAAGGTTCCGACCATAAAGAGATATACAAAGAACATTTCTGCAAAATTTGAAGTAAATCGGTTGAGTAGATTTTGAGTTATCGTGTCAACAAGAATTTTTTTCAATTCCCACTTCACCAGTTCATAACTTTTAAAATTTTTGATTATTTTTTTCTTAATTTTTTCTGTATTCTTTGAACATTAATAAACAACTTGCAAAAAAAGTAAATATTAAAAATGTTAAACTTTATTCTTTATCCCACTCGGAAAAACGCCTTAAAATTGAGGCCTCTAGACCAGAATACCCCCTTAAACCAAAGAAATTGTTTGAAATAGTTATTTGGATCATGTTATGTCTATTTCTGTATAATTTGAATTTATTGAAATTAAGCAAGCATTAATCATGTCAATTACTTAAAGAAAAATTTACCAAATTTGTCGAGATCAAGTCAATTTAAATTCGCCCTTTAGTTCGCGTCTTTTCTTTTCGTAGTATGAAATGAATGTTGAGTGTTAAATTTGATTATTTTTGTTATATTAATTTTCTTTAAAAATTCCAAAAGTAGGTATGTGAAAATTATTCTTTGAATATATTTTTGTTAATTTGAGTTAAATTTGAGTTTCTTTTATTTTATTTTTGATCGTTAAAGAGAGGAGAGAAGATTCTCAACTATTATAACCCACTCCCTTTTGTTAAGATCAACAACCGCGAGCTAGTCAAATTGACGTTTATACCGGAATTTTGAGAATGAGATTTACTCAATTTAGCTTAATTTTGTTGCAGAATTTTTTTGATGAGTTTAATTATGCTTGATTCGATTTTCTTGGTTTTGCTGCTTATTTTGACTTATCTGTAAGTCTGGCGCCCAACTTTTCTGATTTTGCGTTAAATTTTGAGAAACTTTTGTAATTAGAGAATTTTGCTAAATATAATAAATAAATCTCTAACTCGAAGCCGAAGGTGACGCATATATTCCTTATTTGTCGAGGAATAGCGAGAATAAATTCTAAGATCGATTTAAAGTTAATTTATGATTTTCTTTTGTCGTTTAAAAATTTATTAATCTCACATCGTTTACGATTTTTCACTCAACTCATTTGGGTGATTTTCAAATAACTGTCATTTTTTTAAAATTCGTTTTTTGGATAAAATAGTGAACCAAATTTGACATTCATTACAAATTTAAGTACATTTTTGTTATTGAAGTATAAGAGGCATTTCACGTCAGAAATATCACGATTTGCAAAGGGTCTGGCGATTTTCGCAAAACTTTGTGGGATTATAGTTCTATATAGGAGACTTCGTTCCCCCAAATTTTTTCAAAAAAAATCCAAAATTGTTGAAGATACGCTATTTTGAATTTTAACATTAATTTTATAAAATTTTAAATATCTCGAAGTATTGTTTATGGATTTTTATAAAATGTACACATTTTTCAGGTAAAAGTATGTACTTTAAAATGCAAATAAAGTTATTAAAAAAAAATTTTTAAAAGTTTTTTAAACAATTTTTTGTTTATTTACTTCTATCTGAGAAAAATGTTATTAACATATTTGGATTCCATATGAATTCACCTTTAATTTCATAAAAAAAATTGATGGAGACTCAACTGGGTCCGGAGATACTGAAGTTTTTGTAAAAAAAAAGTGTCGCCGCGCCATACCACCATACTGGATAAGTCGCGTAGTACGTTACCGTAGTCGTGCATTGCTGCTGCAACTAGGCTTATTTTTTACAAAAACTTCAATATCTCCGGACCCAGTTGAGTCTCCATCAATTTTTTTATGAAATTAAAGGTGAATTCATAAGGAATCCAAATATGTTAATAACATTTTTCTCAGAGAGGAGTAAATAAACAAAAAATTGTTTAAAAAATTTTTTTCAACTTTTTTATTTGAAAATTAATTTTTTTTTAATAACTTTTTTTGCAGTTTAAAGTACATACCTTTACCTAACAAATGTGTAAATTTCATAAAAATCCATAAACAATATTCCGAGATATTCAAAATTTTATAAAATTAATATTAAAATTAAAAATAGCGTATCTTCAACAATTTTGAATTTTTTAAAAAAAAATTTGGGGGAAAAAAGTCTCTTATATAGAACTATAATCCCACGAAGTTTTGCGAAAATCGCCAGACCCTTTGCAAATCGTAATATTTCTGACGTGAAATGCCTCATATGTTCAAAAGGAAACTACAAGATCTTGAATATTTTTAAAGTTACCATGAAAAACGCAAAAAAAAGCAAAAGTGACATGCCACGGACCTGACATGTAGGTTACAGTTAGAACAAATAAATAAATAATCTAATAAAAATTTTCTTTTTAATGTTTGCACATCAAAATAACGCCACCCATGTAGAAAGGAAATACTTACAAGGAAATGTCGCGAGGACCATACGAGAACCTCACAAGATTTTTTTTCTATTTAATAATTTAAGGTTATTTGTAATATAAACGAATTTATCACTCGGTTGTCAAATTATAGTATTATATTAGAATTTAATTAAGGTTATTTGCTTTTAAATAATATCATTTATTTATAATTGAAAATTATATTATTATTTATAAATAATCTGCGTAGTTTTTAAATATATTACTCTAAAAATAAAAATACAAAAAATAACCTGCTTTTTAGATTATAAAACATAATTAAAATTTTTATAAAAACTGTTTATTCAAATTTTGTTTGTTCATACAGTTTTATAAAAGAAAAAAATTATTCTAAAATAAATTCACACAGAATAACAAATGTTTATAAATTTTCAAATATTTAATATAATAATTACAACATTTTTAAAAACAATAATGATTTATTTATGTAATATTTTATTGACAAGTTTAATTGAACAATTAATAATAACAATATTATTACAATTTTTACAAAAAAGTTAAATTTTTAAAATTATTACAATGATTACAATATCAATTATTTTCATAATTTAAATTAATAACGAAAGATGATACAGAACAATTATTCGTGATTCCATCTCTTCATTAAATTAAATTTTTATTTTATGTATATTATAGTTTTTTTCTTTTTCTCGATTACTCATAAGTTAAAAAATTTGTTACTTAACCTTATAAATAAATTATTAATTTTTCTAATTACCTATCTAATTATTGTATTTGTGAACTTCCGAACTTGAGTAAGTATTTATTAATTAGTACTTTAAATTCAGTAAATTCATTTGATAATTATTTAACGTTTTAAATTCAATAATAATATAGGTTTTGTGTAATATATTTTGATTGTGAAATTTTAATTCTTCCGTTTTTTGCGACTTTATTTTTATATAGTTGTAATTATTTTTACACTTAATATATTATTATTCACTAATACTGTTTTTAAAAGAAAAATTTCTCAACTTTACGATGGTAAAAAATTTTTTTCAAAAAATAATATTATTTATGAAAAAATTAAGTTTGAAAGATAACCTTTTAATATCTCAAAACGCCTTGCCTCCGATTTTTTTAAACTTATGTCAAAATAAAGCCTAAATATTCTAGTTTCATTCCCTGTAAATATTATAATGGACAACTCAGGGGAATTTAATAAATTAATTAAATTTCACAAAGATGTCAAAGGTTAAACTGTGTAAAAATTTGAGAAAAACAAATTCCGCTCGGTACATGCATTATAACCTATGACATCTTTGTGAAATTTAATTAATTTATTAAATTCCCCTGAATTGTCCATTATAATATTTACAGGGAATAAAACTAGAATATTTAAGCTTTATTTTGACATAAGTTTCAAGAAAATCGGAGGCAACTTGTTTTGAGTTATTCAAAAGGTTATTTTTCAAACTTAATTTTCTTTATAAATAATATTATTTTTAAACAAATTTGTTTACTATCGTAAAGTTGAGAAATTTTTCTTTTAAAAACAGTATTTATGAATAAAGTTTAGCTTTTATAAATAGGAGAAATAATTATTAAAAAATTGCCTTACAATGGCAATTGTTTATGAAGGAGGTCGTTTTGAAATGGAATGCCTCATATGTTCTTTGTTTAAAAATAATGATAATAGTATTTTTTTCTGTAGATATATCTTTTTTATTTTTATTATTTACTTTTTTCAATTGGTTATAAATAACCTAAAATGATCATTAAAAAACAAAGAGTGAAAAATTAAATTTCTATAACTTCCCTTGCGTGGTTCTTGCAGGCTTCTTACTACATTTCCTTGTAAGACAATTCTTACAAGATCTGAGCGTTACAGAAAATCCCGGGGCCTAACCAGTTGCCTTCATTTTTCCTGATAAGATTTTACTAGAATTAAATTTTTGATAAGGAAACTTAGGGAAATTTCTACATAGTAGAAGTCAATTAAAAATAAAATTGAGTAATAAAATCACGATTTTGTTAAAATGTGTAGGTACAAAGTAAATATTAATTTAAAACAAAAAAAAGTGCTCGTGTAGGGGAAAGATGTACGAGATGATCCTCTGGGGCAAGATGATTCTTTTGAATTTTGGAGAGCCTATTAGCGCCACCTTTTGGGCAAATATGATAATACGTTGCCAATGACATACCAATGAATCAGTCAAACTGTCATGACAACACGCGTCATTAAAAATATTCTATTGGAAAGAATTAAAATTTCATACTTTTAATCTAAAGAAAGCTTAAAGTAGGGGAGTATAGTCGAGGTTGGACCACTGTCTAGGTAGGCCATTCGCGTTTTTTTGTCAAGTTCACTAGCGCCACCTACGCGCATTCTTGTCGAAGCTTGTCCTAGTAAAACCTAACTTTTTGTTCAATTACATTTTCGGAGGATCGAAAATTGTGTTTTCTGTGTCGTCGGTACAAAAAAAGCTCAAAAAAAGTTTTGTGCATAATGTGAAAAACCATTAATAAAAGATAAAAAACAAATTGAATCGTCAAGGCAAGTATGCAGAAAATTTGTGGGACTCATGGTTGAAAGAAAAACAAAGTAAAAAATCTAATCCCGAAACGTATTTCTTTATGGTTACAAAAATTCGGTAATGTTACTTACTGTCAAGGTCGGCCACTATGTGTTTAAAATGCGCAAAGATGAGGACGAGCTACTTCATTTGCAAAAACTGCAACTCTGTATAACTCATAATATAATTGATCATCTTATTAATATTTTTAGGTATTTAATTTTATTAATATTTTAGTGCAAAATTTTTTTTTATTTATATTTATTTTTTTATATTGTTTATTTTTATTATTTTGTTATTTCATTAAGTTATAAACTGTAAACAATAAAGAATCAATTTTCCGTAACTCCAAACATGTTATTTTATTTTCTAACGATTAATGCCCTTTGAATTTTAAACATGGCCGACCTTGACTGTAAGGACCAACCTCGACTACAAATTTTTTTTTTTAAATCTTTATAACTTTTTCATTTTAAAACCAATCAATTTACTTTGTACAGAAAAGATGTTCCTATTAAACAGAACTTTCCAACCATATACTTCAATTGTCCAAATTCATTTTTAAAAAAAAGTTATAAACAAAAGTCAAAAAGGTGTCCGACCTTGACTATGTTCCCCTACTTAGTTAACTTTTGTTGTAGCAGCTGAAATTCCATTTTTCTTGTACTCACAGCTTTAGTATATCTTCAATTAAGTGTTCGGAATGGTATTATGGAATAACAGAGCTTGTAGGTTAAGTTATGATAAAATTACAAAATAGTGGAATTTGGGGCAAGATGATCCCTCAATGGGTGTACAAGATGACCCTCCCCTGATTACCATGTATTTCGTATCACCTCAAATTGAATTATCTAAAAAATCAATTTTTCTCGCTTCTTATATGCTTTTATTATAAAACCTAACTTATCTAAAACAAAACGTTGACATCTACATTAGGGTGTCCGTTATTTCCCAAGTTAGCTACTTTCATTTGGGTATCGTCAAAATCGTTTCTTTTTGACCTAAAAACAATTCTAGAAATTAGAAAAAAAATTTACGATACCGTTTAACCCTGCCTACATAACAATACTTTTCCCATTTAATTAACATGGAATTTTTGCACTTTTTAGAAAATAATTTTTATTTCGTTTATAATACTCTTTGACTAACCAACAATGCTTGATTTTGCTTCTATTATGATTCCTTTAGATAGAGAAATTTTCATATTATCGAGAAAAATTTATTACACAAGTTTTAAAAAGGTCAATTCCATTTTTATTGATTTTTCTGATTATTTTGCTAAATCTACTTATTAATTAATTTTTATTTGGTATTTCATGGAAAGTTTCTTGTTTTATGCATCCAATTGGACCATAACAATAATTTTAATTCATAAATACTATCCAAGAATCACACAGTAGACTAAATCCATTTAAATCAGGCATCTCGACTAACTTCATGTTATAGAAAAATAATTGTTTTGCTTTTTATTTTTTTTATTTTGAGTATAATTAAATTTTCTTTCATGGGTCTTGTAGATGGTCTTGTCCTCTTCAGAATCTACTTTGAAATTTGAAAAAATATTTAAAATTATAAAAATAGGGGATGATTTTCTGAAAATAAATAAGATCAATTTTCTCAAAAACACCACCTTTTTTGTTATCAAAGTTTTACTACAAATTCTTAAAATAATTAGGAACAATTCCTATGAATTTCAAGCGGGCTAAACCATTCTGTCAATCAAGAGACTTTTTTTTTAAATATTTATTTTTGCAAATTTTCAAATTGTTAACGTTTACGTTTTTGGTTAGTCAAAGAAACGAAAAATAAAAAAATAAAAATAAAAACGAAATAAAAAAAAATAAAAAATAAAAAAAAATAAAATAAAATAAAAAATAAAATAATAATTATAAACGAAATAAAAATTATTTTCTAAAAAGTGCAAAAATCCCATGTTAATTAAATGGGGAACGTATTGTTATTTAGGCAGGGTTAAAAGGCATCGAAAATTTTTTCTAGTTTCTAGAATTGTTTTTAGGTAAAAAAGAAACGATTTTGACGATACCCAAATAAAAATAGCTAACTTGGGAAATAACGGACACCCTAATCATCTTGGACACCCCGGTGTCCAAGATAATCATCTTGGACCTCCCGGTGTCCAAGATGATCCTTTTGTAAGGTAAGTGACTTAATGTGTTAAAGGGATTTCTTATGGGAAACTTTATTGAGATCACTAAGTAGTAAATATGTTTATTTTATATTTACAGGAAGATCTATGAGACAAAAAGCAAAATTCACAAACGGCGGGGATATAAGGAACACAATTGTTTTTTCCGAATTGTTAACGTGTGTTGTCAAAACGTAAGTTTTTCGTAATTACTTTTGTTTTTAGGGTTCCGTACACCGTAGGTGTACTGACGGAACCCTTATTAAATCACTCGTGTGTCCGTCCCAAGACACTCAGAATAGGCTGTCCCCCCTTAACTTCTGCATATCTCAACCTGGTGAGCTGAAATACGGTACAGATACGTATTTTCACGTCTAAATTACAAGAAAAATATAGCGAACCCGAGTGAAAGTCATGGTTACGAACTAGCACTAAATGAAATCGATTTTTTCAGAAAAAATTACGACAAATTATCCTGTTCCCCCACCTTAACTTCTACATATCATGACCTAGTAAACTAAAATTCGGTACACATACTCAATTTTAAGTGTAGATTACAGGAAAAATATATCATATTTGCGAACTAGAAAGGAAATAAATCAAATTTTTTCAAAAAAATTGCAAAAATGACCCTGTGTCCCCCCCTTAATTTCTGGATATAAGGACTTGGA
This sequence comes from Leptopilina heterotoma, assembly GCF_015476425.1. NCBI lineage: Eukaryota > Metazoa > Arthropoda > Insecta > Hymenoptera > Figitidae > Leptopilina > Leptopilina heterotoma. Next base: position 1,603,590 of record NW_025110845.1, read on the forward strand.
GAGTTGAAATTCAGTACATATACTCATTTTTACGTGTAGATCAGGGGAAACATATAGCGAATCTGATTGGAGATCATATTTGCGAACTACACTACCGGTCAAAATTGTGAGACCACACAGTGGTCCAGAAATCTAAAAAGTTGGCCAAAAGTCAAAATTTAATTTCATAATTTTTATTGTTTAAATAGTTGTAGTAGTACTCCTAGAGTTGTTTAAAGTCATTAGAAGGGTAATAGTTTCCTTTTTATAGTCATAATGCCTTCCTGATTCGTTCATGTAGATCGCGCACGATAATTGCACGTTTTGCGAAAAAAGCAGTTTTCTTTGTTAGTGCACAGTATTCAAATGGCCGATTGACTAATTTTAAAACCCTAAAATGAATTCATCTTAAAAAAGTAAGTATTTTCAGAGAAGTATTTGTTTATAATTAATGATAAAAAGTTTCGGACAATTGGAAACATCAAAATTACATAAAATAATCAATTGAGATACGCAAAGTTTTCCAATAAAGATTTATAAGTTTAAAGTTTTGTGAAGTATTGCCAAGTCTGATATACAAAAATGTTCGTTATACGCTCATTTAAAATGTGTGTGAATATTAGTTCCCAAGACCTGCCAAGATAAGATAGACACACACACTTGAATGTGAACAAACACGAATTACAAAAAACGAAGAAAATTTCCTAAAAGTGAAAAGTTCGTAAAGTCCGATCCCGTCATTTCTGCTGTCATCAATATGTCAACGCGAAAAGGAAGAGCAAACATTTGTCAACAGAAGCACTTTCTTTATTAACCCGTTGACTGTTTAACTATAAAAATTAAATTTACCAGCGAATGTCAGGATAATTAAATAAATTTGATTTCACAAAAAATTATCATACTGATGTCAGATTCGTAATTAGCCACCCTAGAAACCCCCAAGTAACCAATTTCAAACAAATTGAATAAATTTTTTAAAAAAATTCCGTCATATTGGATCCTCCATTTTTTTAAAAATAATATCAAATTCGAAATCAGAGACCTCAAAAACCCACTAGCACCAATCCAACTAAAAAAAGCATGAAGTCATGGAGAGTATCTAATATCGAAACAATCGATGACACTCGAATTGAGAAGCATTGAGCATAAATATGAGAAAGGCATGCTAGCAAGAAAAAAGTCATGTTGTAGATGGCACACTGCAGTTTTTTAAGTAAAAAGTTAAGAAGTATAATAAGTGAAAAAAATGAATTTAAAAAAAACTAATTTTAAGAAAATTAAATAAACAAAAAACGTTTCTTAATATTATTAATAACAATAACAATGGATATAAATTCTAATTCAGCCTCAGATAATTAAAACTAGAAAAATGGTATATATTTAATAATTTATATTTATTAAAAAAATAATTAGGAAAAATTAATATATAAGGAAAGCTTTATGTAATTGAAAATAGTAACAAAGAATAAAAATTATAATTTATCATCAAATACCTATTTAAAATTAAAGAAATTGAATATTTAAGTTAGAGATCTTCTATATATTACGTAACGCTTTTTGGAGGAAGGGGGGTCAAGCTATTTGTTACAATAAGCAAAAAAATAGCGCTAATGTGTGCAACAGTGTGTTACATGGGGGAGGGGGGGGTCAAAATTAACGTTACGTAATCTATGGACGGCCCATTATTCAAACTACTAAAATTTAAATTATTTTTATTTAATTTTCAATCAATCAAGAATGAATAAGAATTATAATTAATTAAAAAATTAGGTAGGGAAGTAAATGTAGAAATGGTTATTGTAAATCAAATATACAAAGAAAAATTGTAATTAACTAAAAATCAGGCAGAGAACTGAATTGAGAAATAGCATAATAGCGAAGGAGACGGCCGCTTGCGGCCGTCGACTGCGCTAGTTTTTATAAAAATTAAATTATTTCTTGTACTTTGTCTGCCATATTGGATCCGCCATTTTGATTTTTTGATAAATAATATCAAATTCAAAGTCAGAGACCTTAAAAACCCCCTAGCACAAATTTCTATAAATATTAAATTATTTCTTGTACTTTATGTCCGCCATATTGGATCCGCCATTTTGTTTTTTTGAAAAATAATATCAAATTCAAAATTAAAGACCCCAAAATCCCCCGAGTAACGAATTTTAAAAAGATTTATTTATTTCTTTGACTTTTGTCCAGGTTTCTGGCGATCTGGACCACTGTGGACCACCCATATTTAGGTGATTGAAAAACATTTTAAAACATAATATAATTATTCTGAAGCTGGCCATAAAAAAGCTCCAGCCGATGGCATTGGTGGATTTATAAAACGTTCAGCAGATTCAATTGTAGCTCATGGCAAAGGTGTTCAAAATTATAACACTCTGATAAATGTAATTCAAGAAAAATGTAAAAATATTTTCATTTGTAAAGCTGGTGAAGATGAAATTAATCAAATAACTGCAATTGTACCCAAAACTATCAAGACATTCAAAAGAACCATAAAAGTTCATCAATGGAAGTGGGAAAGATTGAGCCACAACTTGATTCGATTCAATGAAATGAGTTGTTATGACTGCAGCGAAACAGAAAAATTTAAACATTTACATTTAGGAGAAATATAAATTTAAGCAAGACAATCAGAAGTTGTTGAGAAACGTAAAAGGCAGAGCAAACAACATAAAACTGTTTCAAAAAAGTAAGAAAATAAGAAAGTTAAAGAGCAATAATTTTTTAAAATTAATTGTTTATTTATTTTATGTAACAGTTTAAGATTGTGTAAATAAATTTCGTTTTATCAAAATTACTTTCTTTACTGAAAAATTAATAATTTATAATGCATATTTCCCTTTTTAACCTCAAATTAATAATTGTGCTATAACTTTAATATTTATAACAATTAATTTAGCGCAACTTAAATTCTTACTTGAATTGAAGGAAGTGAATTTATAATTCGGTGATTAAATATTAAATTTGAAAGAAGTTAACAATTTTCCCGAAACAATCTACACAAATAAATTAAATATCTTAAATAAATCTCGATAAGCTCATGGGCTTCAATGTATCGACAGCACAGCTGCCCTAATAAAGAAACTTGCTTAATTTTAAAAATAATTTCGAAATTAATGAATAATTTCAAAATTATCAAAGAACTCAGAAAAAACGGTAGCATGGTGGGATACGAGCCCACGACCTTTCTATTGCCGGTAGACTGCTCTGACCACTGAGGTACATGCACCCCGAGACTCTCCGAGTTCCTTGAAATATACTATCCCTTCCTACATTATTTAATGATAACGTAGGAAGGTTCTTTAAGATTTTTAATTTATTTGTGTAGATTGATTCGGGAAAATTGTTAACTTGTTTCAAATTTAATATTTAATCACCGAATGATAAATTCACTTCCTTCAATTATAATTGCCTATGAATTGTAAAATTAGGCTTACCATCTTTAAGAACATTCCTACGTTATCATTAAATAATGTAGAAAGGGATAGTATATTTCAAGGAACTCGGAGAGTCTCGGGGTGCATGTATCTCAGTGGTCAGAGCAGTCTACGGCAATAGAAAGGTCGTGGGCTCGTATCCCACCATGCTACCGTTTTTTCTGAGTTCTTTGATAATTTTGAAATTATTAATTAATTTCGAAAATATTTTTTTAATTAAGCAGGTTTTTGTATTAGGGCAGCTGTGCTGTCGATACATTGAAGCCTATGAGCTTATCGAGATTAATTTAAGATATTTAATTTATTTGTGTAGATTGATTCGGGAAAATTGTTAATTTCTTTCAAATTTAATTAAATTCTTACTCTTGGGTACGAAATAAAGTAGTTTTAATATAAAAAGTAGTATAATTAATAACTAAAAAAATCGATGTTTAAAAGTGGCATTTTCAGAAGTATTACCCATATTTGGGTTTCACAATTTCAGATTCTCTTAGTTTCAAGAGTATGACAAAAAGAGTAACTAGTTCAGCTAATTTAGCAATCTCATAATGTATCATAAACTCTATATAAATAGAGAATTAGGAAACTTGTGATAAACTCTTTCAAAGGTTCTTTTTAAGTGCAATGGCGTGCAATTGTGTGGTTTGATGTGAAACAAATGTGGACCCGCTTTCCTGAATTGGTGAGACAAGCACAGTTGAACTTGAACCTAATTAAAAATGATAGTAGTACATTGTGGTACTAGTGTGAAAAGGCGGACATTATTTGATGGCCTCACATTGCCCTTAACTCACCTGGTGATTCTTATATTTTAAAAAAATTACATATTTTCTTTAAACGAATTTTTGCTTAGATAGGAGTTTTAAATTTTTATAACCCCCGTATCGTAGCTAAATATAAAAAATTTGTTTTGGATTGGAAAGACCTCTGTTCTTTGTGTTTTGTGGATTCTGAAAACTTAATTCACATGATAATGTTATGTCAGGCTTATAATAATATTAGATATACATACCCTCAAATCTTTAATAGTAAAGTAAATTGTTATATTGCGTTTCAGAGCTGATATGTATGAGTTTTTGTAATATGGGTGATTCTACAAAAGAGCGAATTTTGATGTCTGAAGCATGTTTTGTATATTAATTTTGGAAAGAATAATTTTACTTTTAATGGAAATTGTAAATCTTAATGGTTTCTTTTATGGTACAGAAAAAAAACCGATGAAAAAAAATATTTTTTCTACCACACGCACCGAAAGTACACCATTTCCTACGTGTTTAGCGGGAGAAAAGTGTATGAATCCCTGCGAGCGGGAGGGAATGTACATTCCCTCCCGGCTAGTGACGTCACCGGGAGGGAATGTAACATTCCCTCCCTGTGAGGGAGGAAAAGTAACTTGCTTTCTCGGTAATATTATCAAAGTATGACCATTGGTGAATCAGTTACGTGAGTTACGTCAGCTAAGTGACTTACGTAACTTACGCGAGTTACGCAAATGGTGTAGTTACGTAACTTACGTAAATGGTGTAGTTATGTTAGTCTTTTGAGTTACAAATAATAAATTATTTACGTAAGTTACGTAACTTACGTTCCTTACGCTACTTGCGTAAACCTAAGCTCTTTGGGTTAGTTTAGTTATTTCAAGCTTTTCACAAACTTTCAGTTACCACAGTTGTAACTATACCGCCCCCAGCTACAACTATACATTCAAAAGTAACAATCAAACTGCCGCGTTTGTACTTTCGGTATACGTGTGTTAGAAAAAATAGTATGTGCAACTCGGGAGGAAAATTGATTTCCACTCGTGTGTTACAGTTCTCGGCTTCGCTCGCAAGCACTCGCCTTCGGCTCGTTTGCTCGCTACGCCTCGAACTGCAAACTACACTCGTCGGAAATCATCCATTTCCCTCCCTTGATGCACAATCTACTATTTTTTGCAAAAAATACACATTATAGTGCTAAATTCTCATTCGTCTGGCATGTCCCTTTGGGAGAATGACAGTTCATATTGAGAATAAATATCACTTTTCAAATGTTTTGCGGAAATTTCATACTGAATTAGTAATTTTGAATAGTTGTAGATTACTAATATGAAAATAATTATGACGTTTCTCTATATCTTATTTATAAAATATCTTCGGGAAGTTTGTCCCCTGAATTTTTTATCATTCGTCTGGCAGTGTAAAAAATGTAAAAATTATTAAAAATCAACATTCTGATGAAGTGACTGTTCGTTGTAGTTGTTAATAAAACTAAACTAAATGTGATACCAATCGGGTTTTATTGAATCTTCTAATCTATTAACCAAGATTTCTCAATTTGTGACGGAGATTGTGTTGTGACCAGGCAAATTCTCATTCGTCTGGCATACATTTTTTAAAAAAATATTTTATTTTTTGGTTATTCTATAGACTTATGTTTTGTAGATTATTATTCTGTATAAGATAGTACTGAAGGATTTTTTCATTTAATGTTATTTATCTATTTTCTTAAACAAAAAATGCCAAATTCTCATTCGTCTGGTTCTCATTCGTCTGGCACTTTTGAGATAGGATGTATACTATATCACTAAAAATAGCGTAAAACTAACAATTTTCAACTATTGTTCGATTTTCTGGTCTTAAAATAATCCTAATTAAATTTTCAAGAAGTTGCTATAACTGAATTTTCAATTTTCATTTCGCATAAATAATTGTATTGACATAAACAAACAAATGGAATAAGTATTTTTTTATATGAATAAAGTTTAGCCCACTAAAATCAAAGTAGTTCTTTATTATTAGACACTTGAACTTACTTTTACAATTCTATGATTTGTGAAATTGTGCTTATAGAAACAAATAGACCATCCGTAATTTGTTATAAACAATTATTAATTAAATTACAACCAAAATTAATTAAACCGATGACTTTCATTGATCCTCGTAAAAATCGTTACTTGGGGGTTTTCGGGGTTGCTGATTAAGAACCTAATGTCAGTTTTTAAAATTTTTCAATTCAAAATAGCGGATCCAATATGGCCGACGATTTTGGAGAAACTTAACATATTCGTCTGAAAATCGTTACTCGGTGATTTTCTGTTTCGCTTATAACCAATCCGAGGTCAACTTTTTTCAAATTAACCATTGTTTTTACAATTTGTTTAAACAATTTAATTATGTTTTTTAGTTCTACTACTATATTTATAGTTCATACATGTATAAAAATAAATAAATAAATTTTAAATAATTTTTAATAATTATAATTAATTAATTAATTACAATTTATTATTATTATTAATAATTATTAATTACTTAAATAAATTAAATAAAAATAAATTAATAAATTATTAAAAAGTAAATTCAAAATTAAACTCAACGTTAAAAACTAGAGGTGTACTCAAAGTATTTAGTATTCGATTTTTTCGGGTACTCGATTTCTTTTCAGTCCTCGGAAATTTCCGTATGCATCAAGTATTCCGTATTTTAAATAATCTGGAACTATCTGATTCAAAAGTTGCGAAAATGGTGGTAACTTGTAAATTGTTAGTTCTAACTTTTCCTCTAGGTTAATAACTTATTTAACGTTTAAATATATTTTACAAAATCAAATTTAATAAAAATCGAACAATTTTTTTAAAATTCATTTAATTAGATTCTTAATCAGCGACCTCAAAAACCCCCGGGTAACTATTTTTAGACGAATACGATCAGTTTTTTCAAAAGTCTTTCGCCATATTGGATCCGCCATTTTGAATTTTGAAAAACTGACATTGGATTCTTAATCAGCAACCCCGTAAACCCCCGAGTAACCAATTTTATAAAAATCCATTCATTAATTTTTATGTTAATGTGAATTTTCTTGACACGATTTTAATTCTCTGGATAAATTGTTTATAAATAACCATAACTTTTGTAAAATTTAATATTTTGTCTGGCCACTTATGGATGTCTTTATTAGTACCATTAACTTGAAGTTAAAATACTTTTCAGACCTTAAATGAGAAAAAAATGTTGTGTCCAAATTTTCTTGATTTTCGTCCTTCGTTTGTAGAATCACCCTTATATATGATACAAGTAGAGCTGTGCAAAATAATTCGAATAATTTCGTTTTTGTTTTACCTTATTGATTTATGTAGGGCATTGTCGGCAGTGGCTGGACAGCGGGTATAGCGAGACACTGCGATATTTTAAACAGCTGAATTAACAGTGCTGCTTTTTTTGGTGTAAAAGTAAAGTTTATAATATAAGTTTATAATATTTCTTCTCTTGTCACGCAATTTCATGCAATTTCACATGTAAAAATACATTGTGTCACGTTTTGTAGAGACCACCCTCCCCCAAAAACGTGATATCATTTGTGAACGCTCCCTAATATACACTATCGTCTACGAGTATCAGGACGATTACACGCGACTCTATGAAAAAACATGCCATCACTTTTTCAATCATAACTCGGAAATAAAAGGAGTTACAAAGAAAACTTAAATACGGTTAGAAAGCTGATTAAATTTTGCGTAAAATAAGCCGTCTTTGAAGTCATTTCGTTAACTATTTTTTTAGTTCTGGAATGAGAAAGAAATAAAAGAAATTATCAAATTTTCTCATTTTTTAAAAGACAAAAGTCTTTTGACTTCAACTTTTTCAAAAATCTAGAAAAATTAAAATAAATTTTTTTTAAAAACACAGAAGTCTTCGTTAGAATTTCAGCTTTAAAATAATCCTTTGAAAATTAAAAAAGGTTAATCCGTCTTCGATATATCATTAAAAATGTGAAGCCGTTTTTCGACGATTGGTGCATTGGAATTTAACTGTGACGACTCGATTCTAGCTTTGCGTGGCTGCGAAGATTCGTGAAAATTTCCCACTCTTCAACTCTCGTAAACGCAAGACACTTAAACCACGCCTACTTTCTAGATTTCCAGGGATGAGCAAAGGTATATTCTCTTTGGGCGCCCTCTCTTATTTGGAACCTTCATTGCTCCCTAACTGTCGGCACTGAAAGTTGATAACGTAAGCTGACGTCATCTTGCAATTACGAGAGGGTACCGCCCTAAAAGGGCTTGCAGTTTCGAGAATCTTGCAACTCCGAATCTTGCAATGATGAGACACGACTGTATATAGAAGACGGATTAATCTTTTTTAATTTTCGAAGGCTTATTTTAAAGCTGAGGTTCTAACGAAGATTTCTGTGTATTTAGAAAAATTGTATCTAAATTTTTCTAGATTTTTGAAAAAGTTGAAGTCAAGAGACCAAAATGAGAAAATTTGATAATTTTTTTTATTTCTTTCTCACTATACAGCTCAAGAAATAGTTAACAAAATAACTTCAAAGACGGCTTATTTTACGCAAAATTTAATCAGCTTTCTAACTGTATTTAAGTTTTTTTTATCTCCTTTTATTTTCGAGATATGACTGAAAAAGTGATGGCATGTTTTTTCATAGAGTCGTGAGTAATCGTCCTAATACTCGTATACGGTAGTGTACATGACAAAAATTTTATGTAACTTTTTTATCGCATTGATTACCTTACAGTATGCAATAGAACCCGATCATTCTCTTGAAAACTAAATCCTGACGAGGACCGAGAGCTTAAACCTCGAAATGAAGTTCAAAATGGGTATACTCTGTTCCCAAATGGGTAGTGCCCGGCTGAAAATCCTTGCTCAAGATCATACGTAAGAACATGTGCAAGAACGTTGATAAGATGATCTTGCACACGAACTTGTGTATGTTCAGCCCAAGGATTTGGAACAAAGAACATGTGCTAGAACATGCATAAGAGTCTATACCGAGAGTAAGTAAAACTATCTATTAGACTTATGAACTTGTACAAATCATATATAAGTTCATATGCAAGATCCTGTACAATTTAATTAAAAACTTTAAAGGCTGCGCAGTAGTTTTCTATGGCTTCTGCAGCTGCGCAGTTAGTTTTAGATCGTACATATGGAGAGTGACTAAAGACAATGTTAAAAATTTCCTTCTATTTTGCATAAATAAAAAAGTTAATAAAAGATAATAAGATAATATTATTAATTATACATGAACTTATACACGATCTTGTACAAGTACACAAGAGAGAACTAGTGTTTTTCGTTATCTTGAGTTATATTTGCAAGAACATTTGAATATTCTTGTATATGTTCATTGTTCCAAATCCTTGGGCCGAACATGTGTAAGTTCATACAAAGTACTTGTCAATGTTCTTGCATAAGTTCTTGCGTATGATCTTGTACACGGTTTTTTGTCCGGGTGATATTTAAAAAAAACTCAATATCGGTTATATGTTTCACCCACCGGGTGAAACATATAACCGGGTATCTGAGCATAATGTTCTAAATAATCGACCCAATTCTCTCATCACACACTCTACATAATTACTCACGGTGAGCTTGAATTAAGTTTAACCCAAAAGTGACCCCAACTAATTTTACTTCTCATTCTTATTCAAAATGATTAGATTAAAGTGAAAACTAAAATCATATATGGAAGGAATTAAAAGAAAGCTCAATTTTTCTTAATTTTTTGTACATAGGTTAATTAATTTAACATGACTTAAAACTATCAAATAATTAAAATTCTTTGTTTCTAATGTTTGTACATTCACTGTAAACAGCATTTATCAAATTATGCTTTAAAAACCATGTAATATCAATTTTTTAATTTATAAAACCAATAAAAATAATTTTTTTTGTTTTTAAGAGAAACATTAAATTACGAATGAACAACAAGATGTAAATGACATTTGCATAAGAATCAATCGGAAATATCCTTTACCTTAGACGGTTGGACCTTGGTCTCAGGTTCCAGCTTTTATGGAGTCACGGGTTAAATAATTTTAAATAATGTCGTTACGATAAATGATTTTGTATATTGACAAAAAATTCAGACTAAATAAATAATAAATATAAAATAGTAATAAATATATAATAAATTAAAAAATAATAATTAAAATAACTAAAAAAATTTATTAACTGAATATATATAAAATACAAATAATAACCTGGATCCATTCACACGTGGCAATATTTGAATATTACTAATTAGTAAATAGTTAATTTACTAATTAATAAATAAAAACTAAAATTTAAAGGTTAAGCTAATGAATAAATAAAAAGTTAATTAGGGTGTTGTGGGGTGATGTGCAACGTTTTTTTTCGTTGGACGAAAAACATGTCAAATAATTAAATTTTTTAATATTTCAAAATTAAATGACTTAGAGGCATTATAGTAGAATATTTATGCATTATTAGATTTTAAGAATTAAAAATTTTTCTTAGAAATTTTTCACTTTTGAAAAAACGTCTGTTTTTGCATTTTTCAAAAAAGTTGGGGTGATGTGCAACACCAGTAAAATTCAGGTATGAATGCATAAATATCGATGGAAATCTCTTTAATTATTAATTTTAGGCTTTATCAATGCAAAATAATCGAAATCTGCCAAAAAAAATTTACTAAGGTATAGTTGACGTCTAGAAAGTGGAGATTTCACCAAAGAAAAAAAAATTTTTTGTTGTTTAATATTTTACTTATTCATAACTGAATAAGGAATATAATTAATGGAAAATAACTAAGAATATTTTATTCATCATGTGAATCGCAGTTATGGCACGTATAATGTAGTTACGTCCACCCAAAAAAAAGTGTTGCACATCACCCCAAATATGATATTTTTCAAAAAGTGATTTGTACGCAATACAATGCAATGGAAACACAAAATATAAACAGATATTTAAAAACACTTAAAAAACCAACAATAAACACATTCTTATCTATAAAATAAACTAAAACCCTTCACGAAACGACTAGATATGTTAAGCGCGAGAAATATTTCCTTCTCGAGAAATTTTAGTCAACTTACGTACAGCAAACCTAGCTGCGAGCTGTCTCGTGAGTTTTATATCAAAAACAAGCTACTGAGGACACAAACAAATAGCAATACTTGTCTGTTCAATATCGAACTGTAGATCAGAAATCTGCGGTGTTGCACATCCCCCCATGTTTCACATCACCCCACATCACCCTACAAATTTTTAAAAATTTATTTAAAAAATAATAATAAATAAATAAATAAAAATTAAACTTCATAGCAGGTTTAAAATTGAAAATTATAGAAATTGATTTATTATTTTCTTAAGTAATTTCATCGATAGTAATTGGGTTTTACAGTCCTTAACATTAGACTTTTCACCTTTAAATGATGATCACACAGGAAAGGACATATTGCAATAATTTTTCAAAAGTTTTGAAAGAATATAATCTTCAAACAAAAATTCAAGGAATAACCTTGGACAATATGCTGCTAGCAACAACAAATTTATCTCAGAATTTAAATTACTCATGGATGAAGACGGTATCGACTTTGATGCAAAAAATAAACATTTCAAATGTATTGCACATGTGAAAAATCTGGGCGTTTAACCCTTTCATGCCCATGGGACATATACGTCCAATCTACAAAAACCTCAATATCTTTGACGAAAATTAATATTTTTGAGTCAAATTTAGTTCGTTCTCTTCAGGTAGAATAGAACGTTAACCCCTTCGCAGTCAAGACCAAAATACCATAAGCGGACTCAAAATGTCGACAACTTTTTAAAAAACTAAAATTTGCGCAAACGAGCATACTATTGTATTTGAAGTCGCTGATTACGAATCCGATATCAGATTTTGAAAATTCAAAATGTTGGATCCAATTTGACGGACGACATTTTTAAAAATTCATCGGATTCACTTGAAATTTTTTATTCGGGGATTTTCGGGGTCGCTGGTTACAAATCTGATATCAGATTTTGAAAATTTAAAATAGCGGATACAATATGGCGGACGACATTTTAAAAAATTCATCGGATTCACTTAAAACTTTTAACTCAGGGAGTTTTTGGGGTCGCTCATTACGAATCTGATTTCAAATTTTGAAAATTTTAATTAATCTACGACATCAATAGAAATTACTGGTTGATTGATGTTTTAACGGCCGTATCTTTAATTTGTTGATTAATTTTAATTTGCTTTAATTTAATTCGTTAATCAACAATTCCCCACAATTATTAAAATCCCTCCCCGCAAACGTACTTCCACTCTCGCACTTCAGATAGGCGGATAAACAGTTAGCCAATCCAACTGTAATACCTAGTTTTGGCTTAATTCTTCTGTCATCATTCTCGTCAGTGTTCAAATGTACTCAGCAAACTTTTTGTGTGTGGAATTTTTTAGTTAAACTTATTTAGAGTATTGTGCTTTATTTTTCAAAATGACATTTTGTTAAGCAAAAAATCTCTATGTTACTCATTTAATTTTTAAATATTTTTACAGTTTCTATAACGTTTAAAACATCTTATTTCATTCAGAATTTTTAATTTTATTTTTCATGTAATTTTACTAATTGTTTAAAAATTAATTTGGACAGATAAACAAATTTATCATTTAATAGGTAATATTATATTGATACTCTTCTATTAAACTGTAATATTCACTACATTAACTAATTTTCTAATGGACTCAGTGGAGAAACAAAAATATCTTATTATATTACTTTATTTTCATTATTACACTATAAGATTCACTAAAACGGTGTTTATATCAATACCGAACTTAAACTTTTTAAGCGCCAACCTTCATATTGTAGTTGTTTTTATATGTTACAAATGTAACTATTAGAATTAGAAGTACGTAATGTACGAAAGGGCATGTCCCGTTATGTTTCAAATAAATAAATAAATAAACAAAATTAGTGGTTCATATATTAAATCCGCCATTTTGAATTTTTAAAATCTAATATCGGATTCGTAATCAGCGACACCGAAAACCCCTGAGTCTCAAGTTTGAAGTGAATCCGATGAATTTTTAAAAATGTCGTCTGCCATATTGTATCCGCCATTTGGAATTTAAAAATCTGATATCGGATTCGTAAACAGCGACCTCGAAAACCCCTGAGTAACAAGTTTCAAGTGAATCCAATGAATTTTTAAAAATGTCGTCCGCCATATTGGATCCGCAATATTGAATGATTGGAATTTTTAGAGTCTGTCATTGAACAGTCGGTATCTTAAATTGTCATATGTGTAAGAAATAAAACCAAGATTAATATAAGAATACTATTTATTTCTCAAGTGGTCACAGTGTTTCGACAGTTCGTCTCAGACTGATTCGTTCAATACGTAAACAATTTAGCGATAAGGGAAAACAATGAGTAATCCCATAGATGTACACATACAAAATATATTCTTCACAATTTGGCCGTCCTGATTGTATTTCGTCCCGAACAACATATTAACAACAAATAACGCAGTGGAACGTTTGAATGGCCTTATAAAACATTTAATAATTGGCGCAATGGAAATCACAGATAAAATACACATCAACATAGTTCATATAAAAATAGTTTCGTCGCTAATGATTCAATAAAAATATTTAAATTATTTTGTTTATATTTATACACATAAAATAATCTTTATCTTTACAATTTACATTTTATTACTTTCAATAGTTAAACAAATAATATAAAATTGTTACTATAAAATTACATACTAACACATACACACATTTCAACAAAAGTAAATATTACATTCGCGTTAACAAATTATTTACAAATTTACGTTTACAAAATAATAATTACCAATAAAATTCTCTTTTATTTTCTAAAAGGACATAATTATTTTGACGCCATGGGTACTTTGCACTCAAGCATACTTATACACATTATTACTCACAGAAAACATACAATTGCTCTCGGGAAATACGCATTTCCTTACAGAATTAATTTCATTCAACCACTTGATACTCTACAATGCAAAAGGGGATTAATTTTGATAGAGAATATAAACAATTGAATGACAATAAAATGCGTTATATTCCAATGTTTAAATATTGGAACATTTATAACCCAAATTTACAATTCTTATCACTCGGGCATTCTGACTAGTATTTATTCGCCTCGAATTGATTGACAGATGAAAAATGTTCTGACAATGAGTAATACTGACAGATTAACGCGACAAAATCTGAGTGCCACGGCTTTATGTTTGTCACCTCTCACGTTCCCATATACGGTTTTTGCGTCACCTGAAAATTTTCAAGGTCTGACAAAACATACCTATCGTTTCTCAATTTTTTAATCACTTTATACGGTCCTTTATATGGCGGGATGAGTTTTCGCGGAACTCCTACCGTAGTGTCAAAATTTTTTACGACTGCAAGATCACCTAATTCGTAATTGTGCGGATTTTTTCGTTTCGAATCGAAATACTTTTTTTGATATTCTTGGGATTTTATGATTCTTTCGCTCGCTCTACTTCTTTCCGATTCAAGGTCTCTAGTTTCCTCGACGTTATCTCGACGTTTTCCTCCAAATATTCTGCCACATAGTCAATAGCTATTCCTCTTTGGTTAACACCAAATAATAGTTTATTCAATGATGTGTCAATTGCGCTGTGGACAAGATTATTTAGAGCAAACTCAACATCTGATAGCATTTTATACCACATTTTTCCGGATGTAGAGTCAGAAAGTTTCCCTACAGCTGGACCCAAAGCTCTGTTTACCCGCTCTACTTGGCCGTTAGCCTTAGGAGAGGCAGTTGCCTCTAAAAGTTTGAAATAAAAAGTTTGAACTCGTCGGGCGTAAAACAAGAGCCGCGATCTGATATAATTGTTTTAGGGCTACTATAATTTTTAAAGTATTCGACAAGGCAATTTATTGTTTCTTTAGAAACAATAATTTTTGTTTGTTTTTTTTTTTTTTTGTTTTTTTTTTTTAATTTTTGTTTTTTTTTATTTTTGTTTTGACTGCGTATAATTTCGTGAATTTAGTAAAACCATCTATCACCAATAGTATATATTTTTTTGTGGAAATGTTTTTATCGATTGGCCCGAAATGATCAACGTAGCAAGTAAAAAAGGGAACGTCTCCCTTTGGAATAGAATTTAAAAAACCTTCTCGTTTACCAGTCGTTGGCGAAAACGCTACACATTTGAGACAATTGGCTATATGAGTTTTGACTTTAGTTTTTAGTCCAGGAAACCAATAGTTCCGCAAAATTACTTCGGCAGTTTTTTCCGGACCGAAATGACCCATCTCGTTGTAGTATTTATTTATGACATTATTTTTCATTTCTGATGGTACGTAAAATAAAATTCCCTCATTCCGTTTCCGATAAACCAAACCGTTCCGCATCTAATGTAGCTTGTCTTCTTCTTTCTGTAATTTTTCGCGCAACTCTACGATTTTTTTATCTCCGCGTAGCAATTCCAGCTCACGTCTTGTAATATCTAATTCCCGACGCAGCAACTCCTGCTCTCGATGCATCAATTCAATTTCTCTATCTCGTGCGTCTAATATTAAGTTATTACCAGGTCCGTCACCTTCGTGAGGAGGATCCGTGGTATTTTTTTGATGTAATTCCGCCTGTTGCATCCACTCATCCGTGGGGTCATGTTCCTGCATCCGCCTTATTATCTCCACTTTATTTCCAGCAGTAGACAACCCAAAAGATCTGGCCACAATCTTCAGAGTCACCACTGTAAATGTGTTAGGATCCATTGGCGAAGTGGGAGCAAGTTCTCCCAACTATCAAAAGTATGGGAATACTTTTATTATGGGAATACACGATTGACGTCACAGGTCCGAACTCACTTGATTATCACGATTACAGAGCCACTATACGTTCACTTATGATAACTAATTGAATTAACCGCCATCGCCATTAATGAAGGCTTCTTAACTCAAAATCACTAATGCTTTCAGTTTTTACAATACTGAGAATTATTAACAATCACCCACGCACTGTTCTCAAGAATATTTTTTTCTTTAATTTTAAAGAGGTTTTCTAAGTTTTGCACTCTTATTTAACGGGGAATTTACTTAAGGAGTTGGGAACACGTGGCGAGAATTCGCTTCAAACACAATTCTCAGAATTTTTAATTTATAACACGAATCTCGCTCTTCAAATTAGTTTCCGGACTGAAGCGGAATACAGTTGCAATTTCGAAAATCCAAAACTTCACTTGCAGATCGAAAAAAATGCTAATTACACAGAATAGGGAATCGCGAATCGCGCGTCTTCCGGTCAGAATTGAGTTCTGAGACGAATAAAGTTAAGAAAATAACTAAAAAAAAATTGTCCGAATGGCTTTCGAAAAGGTGGACGATGGAGCCTATAATCCTACTTCTGATTTGTAAGAAATAAAACCAAGATTAATATAAGAAAAAAAATTGTCCGAATGGCTTTCGAAAAGGTGGACGATGGAGCCTATAATCCTATTTCTGATTTGTAAGAAATAAAACCAAGATTAATATAAGAATACTATTTATTTCTCAAGTGGTTTCAGTGTTTCGACAGTTCGTCTCAGACTGATTCGTTCAGTACGTAAACGATTTAGCGATAAGGGAAAACTATGAGTAATCCCATAGATATACACATACAAAATATATTCTTCATATATGATACAAATTTGGAATTTTTAGAGTCGGTCATTCAAAAGTCGGGATTTTTAGTTGTCAAAGTAAAACGATTGACATTTGTAGAGTCGGTCATTAAAGAGTCGGGTTTTCAAATTGACATATTAAGAACGATTGACATTTGTAGAGTCGGTCATGGAACAGTTGGGAATTCTAATTATTATTCAAAATCGGAATTTGTAGAGTCGGTCATTGAACAGTCGGTCGGTCGATTTTACGGTTTGTTATTACTTATGCCTTGTACAGTTGGGTTCTGTAGAGTCGGTTAATGAAGAATTAATCAGCATGCAGAATATTATTTTGTACAGTTGGCTTTGTCGAATCGAGTATTTGTAGGATTGGAAAAGGTTGAATTGATTCCCTGCTCACGTGGATTTCGAGAAAAAACAAATTTTTGATTTTTTTTCCCTCCATAACTCTTACAAAAATACATTTTTTGAAAAAATATTTAGTGAAAAATTTTATCTTAATGCTGCCAACATGTAGCAAGAATTTCAAATTTTTTTGACCGGGGGGCAGATTTTGCATGCTTACTCTACTAGACCCTTTGTTTAATTTTTAATTTTTGTCCGCCATATTGGATCTACCATTTTGAATTTGCATATCTGATTTTAGATTAATATTCAGCAAACCCCGAGAATTTAGAAAAAAACCATAATTTAAAGTATATGTTACTGATTTAATTTTATTACAGTCAAGTTTAACGTGAAATAATGCAAATCCAATATGTCGGACGACAAAATAAAAAAAAATTGATTGGATTGACTTGAAACGTAATACTCGAGGGCTTTTGGGGTCGCTGATTACGAATCTGACATTAGTTTTTCAAAATTCAAAATGGCAGATCCAATATGGCGGACGATAAAATAAAAAATTAATCAGATTGACTTGAAACTGAATACTCGGAGATTTTCAGGGTTGCTGATTACAATACTGAAATAAGTTTTTAAACATTCAAAATGGCGGATCCAAGATGGCGGAAATTTTTCCAAATGTCGTCGAATTTGCTTGAAACTGGTTACTCGGGGGTTTTAAGAGCCGCTGATTACGAATCTGACATTAGTTTTCAAAATTAAAAATGGCGGATCTAATATGGCGGACAAAAAAATTGATTGTATTGACTTGAAACTGAATACTTGGGGTACATTCTAGAATCGTGAATTTAAAAAATTTAATAAACTATAAAAATTAAATTCACCAGCCAATGTCACGGTATTTAACAAAATTTGATTTTACCAAAAATTATTATACTGATGTCAGATTAACCAGTTTCAAACAAATTCAATAAATTTTAAAACAGTTTCCGCCATATTGAATCAGATATTTTGAATTTTGAAAAACTGATTTCAGATTCCTAATCAGCGACCCTGAAAATCCCCAAGTATTCAGTTTCAAGCAGAGATGTTAAAAATGGGTCTCAAAACCTATTTAAAATGCTAAATACTAAATGGTATCACAAAAAGTATTTCAAATATAAAATATAAAATAGTTTTCAAAAAGTTATTTCAAATGCAAAATAGAAAATACGCATTTTCAAAATGGTTTTACAAAATAAAATGCTTTTTTTTAATGAACTTTATTTTTACGTAACTTTTTGACTTTTCCATAAAATAATATTGTATCCCTTATGAAACTGTTTTATATATTATTCTATTAATTTGACTTTATACAATAAACTACTTTTTTGAAAAAATTGTAAGAAAACTTTGTCAGCAATTAAATAAAATATCTCATTTTCGAATGCTTGATGTGAAATCCTATGTAAATATTGAAACTTTGATCCTAAAAATTTCCGTTTTTAGTATGTAAAAATGAATATTATCCCATAAAGTTTGGTAAAATTTAAAAGAAAATGAATTAGCCGAAGAATCTCCTTAAAAGAAAAAATTGCTACAATATAAAAAAAATTTTCTTATATTTTGCATTTTCAAATACAAAATAATGAAAAAAACAATTTCAAATCAAAATGCAAAATGGTTTTCGGCAAATGCATTTAAAATGTAAAATGAAAATAGACATTTTGCATTTTCTATTTTGCATTTGAAATAGATTTATTTGAAATAGTTAACATCTCTGGTTTCAAGTCAATCTGATAAATTTATTATTTCGTTGTCAGACATATTGGATCCACTATTTTGAATTTTGGAAAACTAATGTTAGATTCGTAATAAACGACCCTTTAAACCACCGAGTAACCAGTTTCAAGCAAATTCGACAAATTTTGAACAAAATTCCGCCATTTTGAATTTCGAAAAACTGATCTCAGATTCGCAAGAAACCTTAGAAAACCTCATAAAACCTCATAAACCTGTAAGAAACCCTCATAAAAATTAATTAAAAATTTTTTCAACACACTTATGGCCCAAACAGTGGAACTCTCGTTGACAGCCAAGGGGTTAAAGGTGGTCGATATATCGACCACTGGGACTGAAAGGGTTAAATATGCGCAGTTATGTGTGCTGTACATTTTACATGCGTAACTGTGTTGCATGTATTGGCAGTAAATTGTATACACTATAAATATGCACAGTATGCGTAATATGCCTTTAGAGGTGTGCAAAAAGCCAGAAAAGCTAAACTAACTAAAGTAACCTAACTAACGATACTTACGTAACTTACGCAGGTAGAGTAGCACCTAAATCGAGTTACGTAAATGCAGTAACTTACGTAACTAACGTGAGTTACGTAACTAGCGCAACTTACGTAACTTATGTGAGTTACGTAACTTGCATAAGTTACAAAACTTATGTTATATAATAATTTACGTAAATTGCGAAAGTTACAAAATCTTTGTTCTAAGTAAAGTTTACCTAACTTGCGTAAGTTACGTTACGTATGTTAGCAGCCAGCGTAAATGACGTAATTTGCGAAACGTAAGTAACTAATTTACTTACTAACTTTCTTAGTTAGCTTAGTTAGTTAAGGGGGATTACTCATGAGAACAAATTTTTTTTCGAATTTTTTGTTGTTGCTTTTTTAAAATCCTTAATATCTCAAGAATAAAGGTTTTAGGTTTTAAATTTTATGACGAAATTTTGCCCCTATCAAAATCACACTACCGTTAGAGTGTCTCCACGCGCATGGCCAAAAAAGATACTAATCTTTAATTTAAGATATTCCTGAAAAAAATAATGTGAGAAACTAAAGAAATCTACCGTTAGAAAGCTTATAATATTCTATGTTAAATAATATACAATTTGAAATTTTAAGAAATTACACAAAGATTTTAACAATCGACAAAATTGAAAAAGAAAATTAAAGAATGAAAGTTTTTTGGCAATTTTTTAAGCTCTTGCATATTTTTTAAAAATTGCAGACAATATTTAAAACTTATACAGTAAGAAAACCTACCACGTCAGTCATATCCCATGAGTTGGAGTGAGACAGACTTATGCGATTCCCATACCTTCCTATGACTGACTGATAGCTTTTCTTACTATATAGATGTGATCCTTTAAGTCTTATCTTTAATTTAAGACGAAAAACGTTAAAAAATCTTATTCTGTTCGCGAGATACCATTATAAACATCAGTTCATGTTTTTGGACAAATACATTGAATTACTCAATTTTGTATGGTTTTTGACAATAAAAAGGCTCGCGACGAACATGAAAAGGCTTATCAGTATGGTTATAACTTACCAATTAACAATAAAGCAGTTGTGTACAAAATTTAAAAAAAATCGGTTGAGTAGTTTTTGAGAAACCATGTACGACGCTCCGAAAAATGTAGTTTCGAGAAAAACGCCATATATCCACCGTTTTTTAATATTTTTTATTTAAAAAAAAAATTTACAGTTAACGGTGTTGCGCAATTTCAAACAGTGGTCGCCTTTTAAAAATGGCTACTTGAACGTAAACATAATTTCTAAAGGATTTTTCTCTTAATTTGGACAATTATTGCAAAAAAGGAAAAATACCAGTTATCCTGAAATTTTTTTGTTTCATTTGGGCACAAGAAGTTGAAAATCCAATGTAATACACGACGTCAGGAAGTAAAATGAGAAAATTAGATGTAAACAATTGTTTAAAATTTTTTAAAAAACAATTTGTAAATATGTTGAAAGTAGATATTATGGAATGTTAATGAATTTTTTCAGATTTCTCCTACTATTTTTTCTATAAAATTTATAGACTCAAAGTGTCCTTTAGTAAAAATCACTCAAAAGTCCCTGTTTTTCACGCTTTTTTTATTTATATCTTTGCAAAAAAAAAAATTTAGTCATATGTTATAAATGGAAATTATATAATGAATAAAATTATCTATTTCGTGCATTTTGTCTTGTTTTATAGAGATTTTTTTCTACTGAGTAATATCAATTTTTATCCAGGGTCAAACATTTTTGAAACACATAGTAGTACACCAATCATGTTAAAAAAAATTTCTTATTCGTTAAAAAAATTTACAAAAAGATGTAAGAATCCGACAGTAGTCGGCTACCTTAAGCAATCTTTTTAATTAACACTGTTTAAAAGTCCAATTTATATTTTTTTCGAATTCTTTTATGTGATGTTGTTCCTTACGATCACACAAAACTATTAAACCAATCATGTTTATCAAACAAAAATTTTATTCGTTAAAAAAATTAGTAAATAAACAAGTAAGAATCCGACAGTAATCGGCCACTTAAAAAAGCTTTCAAAAACCGTACAAATTTTTTTTAAATACAAAATATATAATAAGAATTAATTAATAATAACATTATATTAATAACATTTATTAACATATTAGAAATGAAAAAAATCAGTTCCCATAAAATACTCTGCAATGATGAAAGAAACCTACGATAATTTTTCTCGTTTGATAACTTTAATTAATTATTAAACAAAAATAAAAATTTTTCGCTTTAATTGTACATAGAGATTTGTTATCTATCGTATGGAAATTTAAATATTGTATTGCAAAATCATTTTATTTAAGGTAATTATTAGGGGAGAGTGGTCCTACGTTGGCCGCCTAAGCAAATTGGTCGAAAATAGTAACAAAATGAAATTTAATCACTTCGGCAAGTATATATTAGTGTTTAGAGACCGTTTTGCTATAGGGGCAAAATTCCTCAATTGTCCTAACTTAAAATCGAAAGTCTTCAAATCAAGCTGATTTTTGCACAAACTTTAATACTATGGGAGAGAACTTTACCCATAAAATATTAAGATATTTTATTAAAAATTGTAGGGGGGAGAGGGGGTTAAAGTTTTTGGTAACGTGTGGACAGTAGATTCTTTTAGCTAATATAGCTAAAAAACAGTAGAGTGGACAAAATTTTGACCTATATGTTTTCGAAAGGTTTTTTCCTCCTCTTTCGAATGGTGTAAAAATTTTTTTTTTTAATTAACAATTTAACTAATTTTTTTCAAAATTAAAAATATTTTTCACTTTTTTTTTAAAAACGGCATTTTTTTTTCTCTTTTTTTTGCTTTAAAATAAAGCTTAATATGTGTACTTTCCATAACTGATTCTGAAAAAATGACTTTTTTTTTGTTTCCGAATTATTAATTAATTAATTAATAAAAATCAGTAAAAAATTACTAAAAAATAAAATATTTTTTAAGCAAGTAAACTTTTCTGAATTATGAGATTATCATCGTAAAGCTTACCTAATTCCGCATCCAACAAGTATAATTACACCTATTTTTACAAATAATTGTTAAATAAATAAATAATTGAAAATTTATTTATTAATTTTTTGAAAAAAGGACATTTTTTTCTTCTTTCTTGCTTTAAAATAAAGCTCAATATGTGTACTTTCAATACTCGATTAGGAAAAAGTGCCGTTTTCTTTTGTGTTTCGAATAATTAATTAACTAATTAATAATAGTAAGAAATTACTAAAAAATTAAATATTTTTCAAGCAAATAAACTTTTCTTAATTATGAGCTTATCATCGTAAAGCTTACAAAATTCCGCACCCAGCAAGCATAAACTAAACTGTTTTTTATAAATAATTGTTAAATAAATAAATAATTGATTATTTATTTATTCATTTCTGGAAAAATGACATTTTTTATTTTTATTCTTATTTCAAGCAAAGCTTAATATGTGTACTTTTAATACCCGATTAGGAAAAAATGACATTTTTCTTTTCGTATTATTTATTAATTAATTAATAAAAATTATTTTAAAAAATTATTATTTTTCAAAGAAATAAACTTTTCTTAATTTTGCGCTTGCAAACGTAAAGCTTACCAACTTCCGCACCCAACAAGTTTATTTTTAACTTTTTTTTATAAACAATTTCAAAAAATTAATAAATAAATTTTCAATTATTTATTTATTTAACAATTATTTGTAAAAATAGGTGTAATTATACTTGTTGGATGCGGAATTAGGTAAGCTTTACGATGATAATCTCATAATTCAGAAAAGTTTACTTGCTTAAAAAATATTTCATTTTTTAGTAATTTTTTACTGATTTTTATTAATTAATTAATTAATAATTCGGAAACAAAAAAAACGTCATTTTTTCAGAATCAGTTATGGAAAGTACACATATTAAGCTTTATTTTAAAGCAAAAAAAAGATAAAAAAAAATGCCGTTTTTTAAAAAAAAGTGAAAAATATTTTTAATTTTGAAAAAAATTAGTTAAATTGTTAATTAAAAAAAAATTTTTTACACTATTCGAAAGAGGAGGAAAAAACCTTTCGAAAACATATAGGTCAAAATTTTGTCCACTCTACTGTATTTTAGCTATATTAGCTAAAAGAATCCACTGTCCACACGTTACCAAAAACTTTAACCCCCTCTCCCCCCTAAAATTTTTAAAAAAATATCTTAATATTTTATGGGTAAAGTTCTCTCCCATAGTATTAAAGTTTGTGCAAAAATCAGCCCGATTTGAAGACTTTCGATTTTAAGTTAGGACAATTGAGAAATTTTACCCCATATATTTATTTTTATTTTATTTTTATCTTCGCCAATCACATTATCTTTATTTTTCTGTAATTTGCACTTAAAAAAAATATACAACCTGAATTTTAACTCATCACATTTAAATTTATAAAAGTTAAATTAGTGACACTGTAATTTTGTCAAAAAATTCAAATTCTTGCCCTTAAATTTCGCAAATATCTCAAACAATCATGTTCGCTATATTTTTACCTTAATCTTCACTTAAAAATAAAGATCCCTACCGAATTTCAGCTCATCAAATTAAGATTCCTAAAAGTTCAAGAAGGGAAGAGAAAAGTGTCATTTTTTGCAATTTTTTCGTAAAAATTCAATTTCTTTCCCTCCTAGTTCGCAAATATGTCCGTCAATCGAGTTCGCTATATTTTTCCTGTAATCTGCAATTGAAACTGAAGATCCCTACAGAATTTCAGCTAATCAAGTTAAGATTTTTAAAATTTAAAGGGGGAGGACAGGGTAATTTTTTCAATTTTTCCAAAAAAATTCAATTTCTTTCCCTCTTAGTTCGCAAATATGTCCGTCAATCGGGTTCGCTATATTTTTCCGGTAATCTGAATTTGAAACTGAAGATCCCTACCGAATTTCAGCTCATAAGGTTGAGATTTGTAAAAGTTAAGGGGGGGGACAGGGTCATTTTTTGCAATTTTTTCAAAAAAATTCAATTTCTTTTTCTCCTATTTCCCAAATATCTCCACCAATCAGGTTCGCTATATTTTTTCTGTAATCTGCACTTGAAACTGAAGATCCCTACCGAATTTCAGCTCATAAGGTTGAGATTTGTAAAAGTTAATTGGGGGGGACAGGGTCATTTTTTGCAATTTTTTAAAAAAAATTCAATTTCTTTCCCTCCTATTTCCCAAATATCTCCACCAATCAGGTTCGCTATATTTTTCCTGTAATCTGCACTTGAAACTGAAGATCCCTACCGAATTTCAGCTCATAAGGTTGAGATTTGTAAAAGTTAATTGGGGGGGACAGGGTCATTTTTTGCAATTTTTTCAAAAACATTCAATTTCTTTCCCTCCTATTTCCCAAATATCTCCACCAATCAGGTTCGCTATATTTTTCCTGTAATCTGCACTTGTATTTGAAGATCCCTACCGAATTTCAGCTCATAAGGTTGAGATTTGTAAAAGTTAAGGGGGGGCAGGGTCATTTTTTGCAATTTTTTCAAAAAAATTCAATTTCTTTCCCTCCTATTTCCCAAATATCTCCACCAATCAGGTTCGCTATATTTCTTCTGTAATCTGCACTTGAAACTGAAGATCCCTACCGAATTTCAGCTCATAAGGTTGAGATTTGTAAAAGTTAATTGGGGGGGGGCAGGGTCATTTTTTGCAATTTTTTCAAAAAAATTCAATTTCTTTCCCTCCTATTTCCCAAATATCTCCACCAATCAGGTTCGCTATATTTTTCCTGTAATCTGCACTTGAAACTGAAGATCCCTACCGAATTTCAACTCACCAGGTTGAGATTTGTATAAGTTAAGGGGGGGACAGCCCATTTTGCGTGGCTGGGACGGACACACGAGTGATTTCATAAGGGTTCCGTCAGTACACCTATGGTGTACGGAACCCTAAAAAAGGAGAGAATCCCTATTATAAGAAATATGCAAACAAATCAACTAAATAATTTTCTGGAATGAGCTCGTATGTCAATTGTTACACCAACCAAAATACTCTGTAATGACATTCCTCCTTAAAATCAGAATAAGTTCAATAACTTATTGCTGCAAGGTTGTTAACCCTAAGGACACAAATATGCAAAGATTAATAATGATTGCCAAATAATGAAGCAACAATTATTGCAAATAATTTCGTTTGTCTTTGGCAATCATGGATTAATATACTATAGACTTGCTTAATTCAAAAGAAAGCAAAGTCAGCAAAAGCGATCCAAAGGGGTACTCCTTCGAAATATAGAAATAATAAATTATTTCAACACGGGACAACGATCCCTGAGGAATGTCAGAGTTGCAGATTTTCCCTCCAACAGAAATATAGTTTCTGGTATAAAAATTGATATCACAGTTCGTTCAGGGCAGTATTAATCGGTCATTCATAATAAGAAGACGCGTTCTTAACTGTCCCTTAATTAGTTTCCTACACTAATTAAGGCAAGTTTTAACAACTCGGTTAATCGATAGTGGTGAAAAAGAATCAACACAAACGTAGAATTAACGCGAGTAAAATCACGGGCGTAAGAATTGTGTTTAAAATAATCGACATCTCAAGGGATCAAGCGAAGAATTATTGAAAATTACAATCGAGGTGATCAACACTAAACAATTAAACAAGGCCCATCTCTACGAAGTGGAGGTGGTAGGATAAGTTTAGCGGTAAGCGAAAATATAATTATTGTAATGTTTACGCTTGAATTTTGAAAAGAAAAGGGAAAATAAATTTAAAACTTATAAGGGAAATAAATGCTTATTAATTAAAACAACCCATCCCGCAACCATTTTTAGTTAATCTTTTCTAAATTCTAAATTTTTAGTAAATTAAACGGGGAAAAACGAATCTCGCATTTTAAATAATCAAGGATAACCCTTGATTGGTTGTTGCAATTCGAAGAGGAAAACGTTAAAGAAACATAAAATAAAAGTAATTATTATTATTTTAACAATTTTTTTAAACAAATGTGCAACAAATGGTGGCAGCGGTGGGATTTATTTTCCCTTTTACTTACCACTTATTGTTTATCTTAATAAATTGCTTAACAAAATTTTGAAACAATTTTAAATTAAATTATTTTGAAAACAACTATAAATATAAGTCTTCTTTGGGTTCGTTGAACGGCCACTTTTTATTAAAAAAAAGGTGAAGCAAAAATTAGTTGATTTTAATAAATAATTAATTGTTTTAATCTCTTATTTTGAATTGAATCATTTTTATAACCAACTATAATTATAAGTCTTCTTTGGGTTCGTTGAACGGCCACTTTTTATTAAAAAGGCGAAGCAAAAATTAGTTGCTTATTCTTAAGAATATCAATTCCTTAAAAGAGATTACTGTGTATTAAAATTATAACATATATTATACATATATTTATATATAATAATCTTTTCGAAGTGTCTGCAAAAACCTATCGCAGATATTGTCCCTGAATTTGGTTTTTCTAACGATTTCGAAGTAATCCCTCCTCCCCCGGGAGTAATACTAATTTCGGAAGTAATCGTGCGAAGACTTGCTAGTGAAGCATTAGTCGAACAATATCAACTCGAATTATTAATTAAACAACAATCTGAGTCTAACAACAATAATAATCAATTAATCGATGTTGACAATACTGACGACCTTGACAGTACTGACGACCTTGACAACTCTGACATTGATAGCATCGCGTCGACTATACCGTATATTCCTCGCGATCTAGAATTTGATGATGAGCTCCCTGAGTTGATTCCTCATGTGTATGATAATGAAATAAATTCTGAATCATATGAACAAATTGATGATTCAAGTAATTCAGAAATCGACAGTGAACTTGAAGACGACTACTGACCTACTTCCGTTTGTAGTGTAACGTGAACCCGGGTCAATTTACCTTACTCGCGACAACACATTATAAGAATTAAAATATAAAGAGAATACTTATATTCTTTTTAAATAACTTTTATTTAAAATTCAATATTATACTCACGGAAATTTATTTATTAATCATAAAACGAATCTTCTTTTAAATCATGTCTTTTGATCATTGACAGAATTAGTTTTATAGTAATAGAAAAATCGTTTGAATATTAACTAAATTATTCTTTATAAAATTATTTATATTAAAAAAAAAAATTTTTATTTAATAAATTTCATGATTAATAATAATAAAATTTATTTAATTAATTTAAATTGATTATTTTTGTTTATATTAAAAATTAATAATAATCTGTTTATTTTGGTTGTTAAAAAAAATATATATTCGTTTCCTTTAAATAGTAAACTAAATTCTTTTAAATAGATCAAAATTCAGTGTAGAAAATTTTAAATAATTAAAATTACTAATTGTTTTGAAATAATTGTTTTTTTCTACTGTTCTCTTTTATGTAATAAAAAGAGTATATTTTAAAGTATATTAAAAGCATTAAATTACGAAGAAAGAAGACAGAAAAATAAAGAGGAACTCGTTAGTGAATAGAATATTTTTACAAACAGATCTTTTTTATAATTGACTAATTAAAATTTTATAAACAACTATATAACTAATCACTTATTTAATAATCAGTTATGGATTTTCAAGAAACTAAATATTAACAAAAGAATAAATAAATATTATTCTGAATAAGTTGTTAAATTAATATTATTTTTATATTATAAACAGCTGTTCCTTTTGCTCTAATTTTTACTTTTAGGTCAGTTTTCTGTCTGAATTTTTAATCAAATACAATTTTCTTTCTTTATATAATTGACCTACAATTACACTTATACAAACGTAAGCAATAAAATAGGAAATGATCCATTGCAGTTCCTCGTTATTTGAATATTATTTATCTTTTTAAATTGATTTTAATTATTCTGAATTCTGGTTTGATTTAAAGTTAAATAATAAGAAATCCAAATATTCGATTTCGAATAAATAGAATTTTTAATTTTATATAATTGTTACTAAATTACAAATCAATTCTCGTTAATATTTCAAAGATTTATTACTATTAAAGGTTTCTTTTTAATTATTTTATAATCAAATTTTACATATTTAATTAATAATAATTTACCATTTTTAATTAATGTAAAAATAGAATTCATGGTAACTATTGTTAATAATATTAACAATCGTTTTCTTAATTGATTTAAATTTAATTATTTAAATTTTATTCTCAACTTATCAATTAAGGAAAAATGAAAGACTGTTTAGATTAAATGATAAGACAATTGCAGTTCAGTACATAACGTCATTTTTGTCAGAAATTCGTATTACTTTTTACTTAATTATAAGATTCATATGACTTTATTTTAAATAGTATGTATTTGTACATTATTTAATTCTTTCGTAAAAGCTTTTTTATACGAATTACTACACCACTAACTATTGACTATAACGTTAAGAAAAAAAATACAGATCAATCAAATAATAAAAATAATAATAAAAAAAAAATCAAGCACTTACGAATCAACTTTCAGTAGAGTTCTTCATCAGAATCAAAGATTAAAATTATCAATTGTGTCCTGCAATAAGTAAATTTAATTTTATTTTCACCGATTTTTATTATTATTCAAAATGGCTACCAATACATCTGGTAATAATGGGACCATTGACCATCTACATCCAACTGCATCTAACGCTAGTGTAGTCTACGTACCTGCACCAGACCAATCTGCAGCCGTAGCTACTATGATGGAATGCTACAGAGTAGAAAAAGGGGTACAGCACTTATCCACTTTTAACGGACGGGACCCTCCCCTACGCGATTTTCTGCAAGACATAGACAATAGTGTCAGTTATATGACACCCTTGACTGAACCGGGCTTTATTAAAGCCATTTTAGGGAAACTAAGAGGATCTGCTCGAGAAAGTTTAAGGCACAAACAGTTTCATACACTGAATGAACTAATCGAACATTTACGAAAGCGGTATAGCGCCCCTAAGCATTATCAATTCTATTTAAACGCTATAACTAATTTGAGAATGAAACAGCCTGAAACAGTCAATGATTATTGTGATCGGTTGCAAGGCTTAATTAGTGGGACTAGAAACGCTCTGAACAAAAAATACCCCGGGGTTGTAGAAGGGACTAATATTCCTCAAAGTCAGATTATGATGATACCTATTATGGATTCCGCCCTTACGGCTTTTACACGTGGGTTACCTGACGAAATGCGCTCCCACGTAGATACGCGTCAACCGAAAGACATGAGTGAAGCCTTTGAGTTCGCTCTACATGTCGAAGAGGAATTACAAGCGGTATCCAATAAAAATTCTTCCTACAAAATAACTAAAGTAACTGAGGAAGAAGATACAAAAATTATAGAACATCGAGAAAAGGTTAAGACTCCAGAACCAACTACTCAAAACAAACACCAATATGGGACAAATCCTGTATTTCCTCAGTATCCAATGCATTTCCCACCAATGTTTTATCCATATCCCCCGTATCAAGGATATCCTCCATATCCACAATATCCAAACTACCCTTATCCGCCAAAGGAAATCCGACAAGGAAATGCAACTCCTCCAATAGCGCAATCTCCAGGACCTTCGAAATATTTAAACTCCCAGCCGATTCATCAACAGGGCGCCTCGATGAATCATACTACTCAGGAGCGTCCGAGAAATGTACACTTCCAAACAACAGTGGAGTCCTTAAATCAAAATCAGAAGAACCAATAAACAATGAATCAATTTTGCTAAACGATTCACCTAAGGCTTCCAACTTAGATACAAACGAACACCTTTTCTTACAAAGTGGGCGCGTTTTCAAAAGCGGAACTGAAAGCGAAGATTCCCCAGTCGTGGAAATAATCTCGGAAAGTTTTATTAAGGGGTAACATCACCCAGAGCCTATACAAAATATGGTCTATTTCAATTAATTATTTTAAGAAAACGGTCCAGTACAATGTTGCTGGGTTTTCTCCAACGTTAAACACATGGGTTAAACTTAATTTAAAAATAAAAAAAAAAAAATTTTCAAAATGGCGCCTTTACACATCCAACAGTGAAAAAATTGTAAAAAAAACTGGCCGGAAGGATTTCTCTAACATTTTTTGACGGATTCAATTAAAATTTAGACTGTAGCTTTAAAACAACATTCTTTATCGTAGTACATAGGATTTTTTAGATCGGTTAATGCGTTTCCGTTTTATAACCATTTTTACCTTGATTTTTTAACAAAAAATAACATTTTTGTCATCGAAGTCATACCATTTTGCGAAAAATTGATATTTTTAAAATATCCTATGTACTTTTCTAGTAAATGTCATCCTCTCTCATAATTCGTTTGAATTTTTTGCCTAGGTGCTTATGGAACGTAGAAAAGCTTCCGGCCGCAGAGGTTGTTTTAAAAAACGTGATCTACGTTGAACTGTTGTGAAGGCGCCATTTTGAAAACAAAATTTTTTTTTTATTTTTAAATTAAGTTTAATTCATGTGTTTAACGTTGCAGAAAACCTAGCAACATTGTACTGAACCGTTTTCTTAAAATAATTAATTGAAATAGACCGTATTTTGTATAGGCTCTGGGTGATGTTACCCCTTAATAACAAGGCTAAGTTTTTAGTAGACCCAGGCTCGGATTTAAATTTAGTTAAATTAGAAGTTTTACTACCAAAACTACCAATTACTACTTCAAAAAGGTTACAAATATCCGGTATAACAAACCATGCCGTAAATACCCTCGGTACCGTAAATCTAAAAATCAATAATCGAAACGTAGAATTCTATACAGTGAAAAACTCTTTCCCCATCACGACTAATGGAATACTTGGCAGACCATATCTTCGAGAAGAACAAGCTCAGCTTTCGTTTCGACACAATACCTTAGTTACAATTTCTGAACCGACTAAACCCTTACCATTTATTGACAAAGAATCGCAGACTGACCGGAGAGGCCTAAGAAAAGAAATTAAACCATTTAAGAGAATTCTTACTATAAAGGCTCGAACTCGGCAACCAGTTTCTGTTCTGACATCATCCAAACTAAAGGAAGGATACCTACCAAAGGTAAATACACCAGACGGATTGTATCTTGGAGAAGCTCTGGTTAACAATAATAATGGTACCTGTTACGCCATGGCCATTAATACTAGTGACGAAGACATCCGTTTTGAATTGGACCCACAAGAGTTAATTCCATTTGAGTACTGTAACTTTCCAGGAGAAGAATCATCCGAACCTGAAGTTGGAACTTTATCAAATCAACCACCTATCGATTATTTAGAAAGAGTAAAAAGAGTCAAGGAAGCCCTTCATACTTCCCACTTGTTAGACGAAGAAAAAGATTACGTAATAAAATGGGCCGAGGAATATGCAGACATATTTCACCTGACTGGAGAGAAGCTAACTTGCACTCATCTTGTAAAACATCGAATCCACACTACAGACGACAAAGTCATCTGCAGAAAACAATACCGACGTCCTCACGAAGCCATTGATCAAGCCGATGCCCAAATCAAAAAACAATACGACGCAGGACTTCTTAGTAAATCTACCTCTGCTTTTAATTCTCCAATGCTAATTATACCAAAAAAATTAGATAATTCGGGCGAACGAAAGTGAAGGGTAGTGATTGATTACCGTGCCCTAAATGAGAAAATTCTAGGAGATGCTTTTCCATTGCCCAACATCTCAGAAATATTCGACCGATTGGGAAGTGCTTGCTACTTCACGGTTTTTGATCTGGCCAGCGGATTTCATCAAGTAGAAACACATCCGGACGACAGGCATAAAACTGCATTTTCAACTGGAAGAGATCACTACCAATATAACAGGATGCCTATGGGCATCAAAAATGCTCCCGCAACATTCCAGCGGCTTTAAAATGAGGTTCTGAAAGGAATGTTAGACGTGGAAGCATTTGTATATGGGTAAATCTAAAAAACATTCAAATTTTATGTGACTTTGCTTTTTATGTACGTATGCCCTACAACAAACCCAATTCCTTCTGGATAAAATACATGTTGTACTACTCAATGCCTTAGAAAAAGTTTGGAGTAGTTAATTGAATAATTTAAATGTGTTACGCGACTTAAAAGTCAGAGAATAATAGAAAAACTCAAAAATTTGGCGGTGATTTTTAGGAGATGGAAGATTGAACTGAAAATAACTTTTGAAGCAATTTATGTATTAATCTGATATTTTGTGTATTATTATTTCTTATTTATTCATTTCAAATATACTAAGTGAGAAAAGTGTGCAACAAAAAATAGCGAAATGGTGAGTATTTAATAAGGGGTGACTCCAGTATTGCTCTGGCATTCTTGGCGAGTAGACGTGTTTACTGTTCGAATATTGCGGCTCAATTATTATTAAGTCTACTTCTATCTCTATTATTCCTTTAACTAATTATTCGTTTGGTGTAGTGAGATGATAAACAATCTATTCTGCGATAGTCATTGTGTTTTGTGTTTTAGTGAAAACCTTACTCCAAGATTTTTAATCCTGAACAGTGTATTTGTGATGTAATCTGTGATGAGATCATTGTTTACTGAGGTGCAATGGATAAATTACAGGAAGCCATCAGCTCACTGACTTCAGCTATTGAGAGTCTCACTAACTCACATGAGGAACTGAAAAAGGGAGTGCAAGAGACTTGCAATACTTCGAAGGAAGTTAAAAGGGATTTAGAGATATTAAATGAGAGAGTCATTAGAATAGAATCCAGAGTTGATAAATCGAGGAATT
This sequence comes from Leptopilina heterotoma, assembly GCF_015476425.1. Taxonomy (NCBI): domain Eukaryota; kingdom Metazoa; phylum Arthropoda; class Insecta; order Hymenoptera; family Figitidae; genus Leptopilina; species Leptopilina heterotoma. The sequence goes on from NW_025110845.1 coordinate 1,636,685, forward strand.
TGGATAGAGCAAATAATATTTTGATCTTTAAACTGAAGGACGAGGAGGACATTAACAAGAATTTAATAAATACTATTATTACAATGTTGGAGAAAATAGATATTTCAATTCCGAATGTCGCTATTGCGGACGCCTTCAGACTGGGAAAAATTAAAGGCAATCGTCCAGTACTGATAAAATTTGTCGCCAATCGCTGGGTCCGATTAATTTTTGCAAAGGTCCGAGAATTTAAAAAACTTGGACTTGGAATTTCCAACGATCGAACAGCACAAGAAAGGGAATACAGGAAAAATATTGTTACCCTGGCAGTGAAACTGAGAGATCATGGTGTGAACGCGACAGTGAGAAGAGATCAACTTTTTATCGATGAAAAGGAATGCAATGAAAAGGATGCATACTGTAAATTACAGAATATTAAAACAGATAAGAAGCGTAAGAATGAAGACGATTTGGAAGAAGAGGTGTTATCAGTCGAGTTGGGAGAAAGAGATGTTAAGAAGGGCACTGGTAAGGGAGAGGGACAAGAATTACAGGGGAAAAGTCGTGGTCGCCCCTCTAAACAGGCGAAGAAGATTGATGCGGTGGGATCTTTGAATTCATTCATAATCAAACAGCCTAAGCTAGCCTTCCCCCCCTCCATTCAAGCACATGTAAATTCGGATACGCCTACCTCTCCGGGAAAAGTTACTGATTAGCAGTTATACATTCGGCCCGGTGACACAAGAAAGTATAAGGATTGTCAAAAGAAAACAAGTTTAAGTGATGGAAAATGCTGCAGGATTATCTTCTGGAATTCACATGGTCAAAATAATATAAAGGAGTTGAGCGAAGAAGTTACGGAAAGGGATGTCTTATGTGTATATGAGACGTGGATTAGTTCAGTGGATCAATGTGCTGCAATGTTCTCGAGTGATATGGAGGTTATTTGCTCCCCCGCATGGCGTGAAGCTGAAAAAGGAAGATACAAGGGCGGAATTATGGTTGCAGTAAATAAAGGTAGTTTCGATATGAAATTGGTGGCTGCGGAACGTGAGTTTTTGATAGTTAAATTAAAGCTAAAGAATTTCGAATGTTTATTGTGTGTAATATATACGTCTCCGTTATCTGATTTTAATAACTTTTTAAGTAATTTGGAACAACTACTGACAACTATTAAGGCGAATTTTAAAAGTTTACCCATTTTTATGGGAGGAGACTTTAATAGCAGATTAGCAGGTATGAATCAACTAGAAAGGGTTTTAGGTTATCAAGAGCTTAGAGTAGGGCAAAAACGTTTTTCTATGGACACGGTTGTAACAAAAAGAGGGAAAGAGTTGAATAGGTTTATGGAAAGGAATAGTATGGTTTTACTAAATGGTAGAACTACTTCAGATTGCCCGGCAAATTGGACGTTCATTGGACATCAGGGGAAAAGTGTAATTGATTTAATTTGGGCTTCCTTTGAAGAGTTGGGAGTTGTTGATGATATGAGAGTTCTCCCCGTGGCATCATTGTCTGATCATCTTCCTGTCGCTTTATATTTAAAAGTACAGGAGATCGAATTGAATGATTTGTGTGTCGAAAAAATTGAATCTTTTAAGTTAATTTTTGATGTACAAAAAACTAAAAATTTCATTGATGGTATGAGATGGAGGGATGAAAGTGGAATGGTTGATGGAGATATTGATGAATTGAATAGTAATTTAATTTCTACTGTAATTGATGTTGCACAAAAGCTTGGAATGAGAGTACGAAATAAAAATAAATCAGGACTAATTGCGAGTAAAAAACCTTGGTTTGATAGAGCATGTGTAGAGGCGAAGTGTAACATGGTGTCAGCTTTTTGGGATCTTCACGAAAATGATAATGAAGCGTGTAAAACTTTATACTTAAATGCAAAAAAAAATTTCAAAAAAGTGATAAAGAATGCAAAAATTTTATATGAAACTGACTCTATAGATAAATTAGCTGCTTCAAAAAATTCTCAAACGTTTTGGTCCTTAGTAAATAAAAAACGATTTAAAAATACAATGATAAATGATATTAATACGGAAAAGTGGCAAGAATTTTTAAATAATATGTTTCCTCATGTTAGCGACGAGCGGACTTTCATTCCCAATATTGCTAATCCAATCCTTGATAGAGTAATAGAGATAGAAGAAATAATGAATAGTTTAAAAAAATTTAAAGAAAATAAGTCAGCAGGAGTAGACTTGGTAAATTTCAGTTTTCTTAAGAAACTCCCCGAGAACTGGATAATTTATATTGAGGATTTTTTTAATAAAATAATGGTATCGGAAAAAACTCCAAAAGCGTGGGGATCCCTGGCTATCTCCATGATACACAAGAAAGGTAGTATGAGTGACCCGAGTAACTTTAGACCAATAACGCTTGTAAATTGTTTAACAAAAGTATTTACTCAAATACTGTCCGAGCGATTGATAGCATGGATGAATGAGTATAATGTGATTCCGGAATTTCAATCGGGTTTCAGGAGAGGCAGAGGATGTGTGGATAATTTGTTCACTCTGCTTGCGTTGATACAGATTCGTCTGAGACATCCGGGCAGTGCGGTATATGCTGCTTTTGTGGACTTTAAGAGCGCATTTCCTTCGATCTCGCACGAATTGTTATGGTCTAAGTTGTGTAAAAAGGGTGTGAGTACAAAGTTTGTAAGAATTCTGAGGAGCTTTTATGAGAGTGCTTCAGCGGCAATAAAGACTAAACAGGGCTTTACGAATTTTGTAAAGGTCACTCAGGGTGTTTTACAGGGGGAGGTCTTGAGTCCTCATTTATTTTCGATTTTTACCTGTGATATGGAGCAATTTTTGAGATCAGAGGGATGTAGAGGTCTTGCTATTAATTTTTTAACAGAAGTATTGTTATTGGCCTATGCCGACGACATTGTATTGTTGTCAGATACACCGTGGGAGCTTTCGAATAAGCTCAAGGCCCTAGAAAAATATTGTCGACTGAATCAATTAACTGTAAATATAGGTAAAACAAAAGTTGTAATCTTTCGCGGAGATAAGAAGGGGGAGGTAAATCATTACAAGACATTTAACTACGGCAATGAAAAAATTGAAGTTGTTAAGGATTACGAATATCTAGGTGTGATTTTCTCAGACTCGTGTGCCTTTTCTGAGAATATGAGGGTGGTGGCTGCCTCGACCAATGCGGCGATAGGTACAACAATGAAAGTAATCGGTAGTCTTAAAGCCGACACTTGGTCTACGTACAATAGGCTTTTTGAGTCGTTGGTTAAAAGTATTCTGTTTTACGCGATACAGGTTTGGGGACAAAATTGCTTAGGGCAAATCGAGAAAGTTCAGCTGTCGTTTTTTAAGAAGCTCTTATGGCTCCCAATAAATTCTCCAAACTATGCAGTACGCTTAGAGTCGGGGAGATCTCACCTGGCCGGTGCCGTACTCTCGCAGACTCTGTCTTGGATTAAAAAAATAAATAATATGGAAAATACTAGGTTCCCAAGACTGTGTTTGGTGAGACTGATGGAGCTTGCTAGGGGGGGGAGAACCGACTCTGGATTTAATTGGTATATGCAAATAAAACATTTTTTTAAAGATTGTGACATGACGAGATGTTGGGAGTCATCAGAGTTAGAAGAAATAAGTAGAATTTCCAATAACTTATTATCTAAATTCGAGAGATTTTGCCTAAATCAAGATCTGGAGGACAGATACAAATCTAAAAGTTTAATTATGTGGCAAGATCTAGAAATGAAATTGGGGCCTCAGATTTATTTGGTGGGACGCCTGGAACTATATTTTAAAAGAGTATTTGCTCAATTCAGGCTTGCTAACATACATAGACAAAGAATTTTAATTTCCATCAATAAAAATATTAGGGTTAAATCGTGGGTTGATACCTGTTGGTGCTTGGATCGGGGCAGTCTATATCATTTCTTAGTTGAGTGTGGGGCTCATGAGGAAGTGAAAAAACAATTTTTTCCGGAGATTCAAGACTGTGACTCAGAAATTGTATTTTGGATGAGGATTATAAATACCCAGGATATAAGCTCATTGAAAAAATTTGTAAGAATGTTAGAAAAAATGTTAAATAGCGACCCCTAGCGTCTTATTATTCTGTGTTTGTAGAATGTTTTATTTTTTTGTTCTTATATTGTAGTTTTTATATTTTTAGAATGTATTGAACCGAATGGTTTGTAAATAAATAATAATAAGGGGTGACTCTAATTTCGACCACAATAAATTATTTTAGTTTTTTTGCATGTAATTTTTGAAGCATTTAATTTTTAAAAATTTCTAAGTACACATTGTATTTGACAAACGATTGTTAACAATTTGGGATGTTAACAAAACGTGTGCCTTTAAAATAAATTGACCTTTAATGATAAAATATTCTGAAAGGTGGAGTGTAATATTTATTTAAATGACACCTTATTTGAAGGCACACTTACAAAATAATTCAAAACTACATAATTTCTTTTGTAACTGATAGATTTCTCATTTTTACATATACCTGTAAAATGCTTCAAAAAGTTTTTATTAGGAATGTATAAAAATCGTGATTTATTGCATCTTGTCGTTTTTCATGTATGTATTTTGAAGTTGGTGCAAAGCTATGATTTTAAAATTAACTAACATTTATGTTTTTTTGTAATTGACGAAGTTCATACTAATTGTCAATTGTAACCTATTCATTAACGTCAAAAGTAAAGAAACCGTAATGCCTTCATGTAATTTAATATTATCCTTTATATTTTTATTATATTTAAAAATACTTTTTTTTCTTGGTTAGTATTTACTGTTGCCATGTATTTATTAATAATTTCGCTAGATTTAAAAATCCTCAAACGGGATAGAATGAGAGAATCGATTATTTTTTGTTACTTATATGGAATAACTGAGCAGAAAATGTTAAATTTAATTTTTATAAATGATAATTAATTTAATTTATAATATTAATAAAAAATAGTATAATTTGAATTTTGTTTATTTCTTGTTTAATATTTCACAAGTCAGGTCGTTTGTAACTGTGATATAGAATACCCGAAAGTTTGTTTTCCGTCTAACTTTTGAAGAAATTTATGAATATTAATTACATTAAAATTTTCTTATTTATTGAATAATTATGAGTAAAATAATATAAACAATGCATGAGTGCTCACAAATTAAAAAATTTTCCCTTTTTATGTCGAAGTGAGCATGTTTTTTAGATTTGCCCATATCTAGACGATATAATCATCTTTTCGGACACGTTGCCTGAACATGACCGAAGAGCAAGGAGATTATTCAATAAATTAAGAGAAGCCAACCTTAAACTTCAGCCTGATAAATGCGACTTTATGAACAAAGAAACCGCGTACTTAGGTCACATTATTAGTAAAGAAGGTGTCCGGCAAATCCTTCAAAAGTAGAGTCAATAAAAAACTTTCCAAAACCCAGTGAACCCAAGAATGTTAGACAATTTCTAGGGCTTACCGGATATTATCGAAAATTTATTAAAGATTATGCAAAAAAATCGAAACCACTAGTCGACCTACTAAAAAAGGATTGCAAATGGGAATGGGGTCCACGACAAAAAGCTAGCTTCAAGAAATTACGGGAATACCTTTGCCGTGAACCTATTTTACAATTCCCCGATTTTACGAGACCGTTTAAATTAACTACGGACGCATCGGAATTTGCTATAGGAGCCATACTGACTCAAGAAAAAGACGGAACGGAACATCCCATAGCGTTCTACTCTAAAGTCTTCAACGAAAATGAACGACGCTATGAAGAAACAGAAAAAGAGTGCCTTGCGGTGTTATATGCGGTAGAGAACTTTCGACCATATTTATACGGTCGAGAATTCACACTGGCTTGCGATTTCGAGCCAGTACATTGGATGTCCTCTATAATAAACCCAGGAGCACGCCTTACCAGGTGGAGACTAAGATTGCGGGATTACAACTACAAATTTGAATACAAAAAGGGTAAATCAAATTCTAGGATTCAAGCTTTGTCCGAAAACACCGTCCGACACGATTTTTCACACACAAAAAAATCAAACATTTTTGGAAACTAGGACCAAAAAAAAAATACCCGTGTCTGGCCGTTTTGCTGGATCAAGTCGTTTGTGGCTTCGAGGGGTGAAAACAACCCTTAAATGAAAAGTGACAAGTAATAATTTAAAAATAGATTCAATTTGCCTAAAACTCGTTACTCGGGGGTTTTTGGGGTCGCAGATCACGAATCCGATGTCGGTTTTTTAAAATTAAAAATGGCGGATCCAATATGGCGGCTGTCAAAATAAAAAATTGATCGGATTCGCTTGAAACTTGTTACTCGGAGGTTTTTGGGGTCGCTGATCACGAATCCGATGTCAGTTTTTCAAAATTCAAAATGGCGGATCCAATATGGCGGACATATTTTTTAAAAAATGATTTAATTTGCCTGAAACTCGTTGCCTGGGGGTTTTTGGGGTCGCTGATTACGAATCTCATGTCAGTTTTTCAAAATTCAAAATGGCGGATCCAATATGGCGGACATCTTTTTTTAAAAATGATTTAATTTGCCTGAAACTCGTTGCTTGGGGGTTTTTGGGGTCGCTGATTACGAATATGATATTAGATTTTTGAAATTCAAAGTGGCGGATCCAATATGACTGACAACTTTTTGAAAAATAGATTCAATTTCCCTGAAACTCGTTACTCAGGGGGTTTTGGGGTCGTTGATTACGTATCTTAAGTCAGATTTTAAAAATCCAAAATGGCGGATCTTATAAAGATGAAGATTACAAAAAATTTCAATATTTTTACAAATGTGACTTTGCATATTGGACATTTTTTTAATGACAAAGCAAACTTTGTGGTAAGTAAATTTATTCGATAATAGGAAGCGTAAGTAAGATGAATTATTAAATATAAAGTGATTGTTTAACAATGCTTCTAAAGTGAAAATATCAACTATTGACATTTGTTTAAAAATCGTTTAAAATCAATTAAGAATATTTAATTGCAAAAAACAAAAAAGAATCACACAATTAAATTTTCCAGTTTCATTCTAGATCTGTAATCTACATTTTGATCCTACATTTTTAATTTTGAAAATCTGACTTAAGATTCTTAATCAGCGATCCCAAAAATCCCCTGAATAACAAGTTTCAGGGAAATTAAATCTATTTTTAAAAATGTTGACAGCCATATTGGATCCGACATTCTGAATTTTGAAAAACTGACATCGGATTCGTGATTAGCGACCCCAAAAACCCCCGAGTAACAAGTTTCAAGCGAATCCGATCAATTTTTTATTTTGACAGCCGCCATATTGGATCCGCCATTTAAAATTTAAAAAAACCGACATCGGATTCGTAATCAGCGACCCCAAAAACCCCCGAGTAACAAGTTTCAAGCGAATCCGATCAATTTTTTATTTTGACAGCCGCCATATTGGATCCGCCATTTTTAATTTTAAAAAACCGACATCGGATTCGTGATCTGCCACCTCAAAAACCCCTGAGTAACGAGTTTTAGGCAAATTGAATCTATTTTTATAATATAACTTGTCACTTTTCATTTAAGGGTTGTTTTCACCCCTAAAAGCCACAAACGACTTGATCCAGCAAAACGGCCAAACACGGGTATTTTTTTTTTGGTCCTAGTTTCCGAAAATGTTTGATTTTTTTGTGTGTGAAAAAAAAAGTTAAATTTTGTCGGACGGTGAAATCCACCATATAGGAACTCTAGTGATTCTGACTCAACAACAGTCACCGAATCGGATGAAAGTGACTCCTCTGAAGTGCTAACAAACAAAATCCCTTCTAATTCCGTAAATACTTTAAAGGCGTTTCCTATAAATACAATACCTACAAAGGAACAACCCAGATTAAGGTCTACTGCTCGAATGAATGCCGGCGAGGTTTCTAAACCGGTGTCTATTTTAAAGAGACCTTCCACCTTACCTCCGCGACGAATAAAATCGGAATCCGGAAAATAAACTATACCAAAAAAGGTAAAAGTATCCTTACCTTCCACCAGCGCTGAAAAAAGAAAACCTGGAAGGCCTAAGAAACAACCCACCTCAGCACGAGAAGAAGAAAAACCTATTCAACAGTCTACTGAATTAGAAGAAAGTACCATAGCTTCTAGACTAAAGAATAGGAAGCGAATTACTTCTCAAGTCGATCCAACAGAAGGAGATCAATCTTCGTCAGAAGATTCCTCATCTAATGACGACACAGAACAATCCGACCCTCCTGTATTCCGTTCTCAGAAGAGTACTATACCGGCTTTGGGGCCCCCTACTCCACGCCGTAACTCACAAGCCAATCCATGCACTGAAGTATACATTGATGGAGCCTGTCAGAGAAATGGAAACGTAGGATCAACTGCTGGAATTGGGGTATGGTTCGGAGAAAACCATCCACTAAATGTATCTCAACGCGCTACAGGAAAACAGACAAATAACGCTGCAGAAATTGAGGCTGCCATAGTTGCTGTCAGGAAAGCTAAGGAAGCAGGGTATCAACGTTTAAAGGTGATCACTAATTCTCAGTTTTTGATTGATAGTATGACCAAATGGTTACCTAGATGGAAATCCAATGACTGGAAGACTACGACTAATAAAGCAGTCCAAAATCGAGCAGAATTCGAACAATTAGAAAAAGCAATGAATTCTCTTGATGTAACATTTAAACATGTGCCAAGCCATCAAGGAATTTTTGGGAACGAAATGGCTGACCAATTAGCCACTCAAGCAATTGAAAATGCTGGAACTGCTTATTCAGTTGACGAGTCCGAAGTACCCGCTGATAGCAATAGACCAACTATCGTAGATCTCCCTCCAGTTTACAACTCCAGCGAATCTGATTCAGAAGAAGATGTCTCTGCTATACAAAAGAAATCTGATATTAGAATTGATCTTGAGAAATCCATAAAGAAATTCAACGAATCATTGGGAAGGAAAGGAATCAACCCAATTGACCTTACTACTCGATCCTTAGCTTGGGACCATGAAGGTATGGATGAATCAATTGTCAACAGAAGAAATTGCGTTTCTGAAGGAAAATCAAATGAAGAATTACTGAAAGACTTGGAAGAACAAGACCCCTGTGGAGATTATGATGATAAACTATTCTCATCACGAATTAATGAATTCTTGGGATAAACTCACAAACAACAACCTATAACTAATGCTGGTATTGCATACACTGAAAAAGAAAAAGAACCGTTGATCGAGAGCGAAGATGAGGAACCTGATGGATCAAAGCTAAATGAAATATCTGAATTACCTGTATTTCTAAAACAAAATCCTTCTGATAGAACTAGGAAGCACGTAACCTTCCAAACCCCATCGGCTAACACTCATCCATATGCTCAATCCACTCCTAACACTCACATCTTAACCCCAACAACTGAACAACAATCTATAGTCACGACTTCACAACTAAATCAGCCTTACCGTAAGCTAGATGTGAAGCCGCGACGTTTAGTGACCAGAATTAATGAACCTCACTATCGATTAGGTTATAATACACTATTAGATCACACGCTTAGTCCGTATGATGATCTTGCTCCACCAAACTCCTGTAAGATCCAAAATGAGTGGAATGAACCTATAACGTTGAAACGAGATAATTATGCTCACTTTATATCAAGAGATTGTGAGCCAGTCGATCCTGTAGTTAAACTTTTAATAGCGACTGAACGAGTTGATATTAAAGACCTTAAAGAAATGAATCCCCAGTTAGGTCAGGTTTTAGTCACACCCCAAGGACGATTCAATACCTATTCCATAGTTGTCAAAGATAAACACTATGATGCTATCAACTGGAATGACGTACAGACTAGATTAAAGGGCCTTCAAAAAGCTCTTGCTAGAGACGGGAAATCAACCTGTAGAATAGCCAATTCCGGCGACCTATTAGGTTCACTTCCTCCGAATTATATGAGAGAACTTTTAACAAGTATGTTCCGTGGTGGCGATGTTACCATCACTCTTTGTCACGGAAGCATAGAAGTTCCCCCTCCCGAAATGAGGTCCGGGATCCTTCAAGAATTTCACTCGAGTTACATCGGAGGCCATAAAGGCATCAGTAAAACCTATAAACGAATAAGAGAACGATTCGTGTGGCCAGGTTTACGTAATGACGTTACGAATTTCGTCAGAGAATGTAAAACTTGTCGGGAAAACAAACTGGTTAGGGCTAAAACTCGTGAACCAATGATTATAACCGACACTCCAGCGGAACCATTCGAAAAAGTATCCCTAGATATTGTTGGAAAATTAAGAACGACTCCCAATGGAAACCGGTATATCCTAACAATGCAGGATAATTTTAGCAAGTACTGCATTGCTGTAGCCATACCTGATATTAAAAGTACAACCATCGCTCACACAGTAGTAACTGACTTAATTTCAAAATTTGGAGCCCCTAAATGCATTTTAACAGATAGAGGCGCGAATTTTATCAGTTCTCTATTACGAAAATTAGAAAAATTGTTTCATATAAAACAAATTACCACCTCAGGCTATAGGCCTCAAACCAACGGATCACTAGAGAGAAGTCACATTGTTCTAACCGACTATATTAAATGTTATTCAAACGATTTTGATGATTGGGATCGACTACTTCCCTTTTGCATGCTCGCATATAATACATCAGTTCATGAGGCAACCAATTTTACTCCTCATGAACTCGTGTACGGAAAGTTGGCTAGGATGCCAAGTGCCTTCCCTCAAGGACCCGAATTAGCCACTTACGGCTCTTATCTTCGTGACCTGATCACCAGACTGAACGAAACACAAAACATTGCTTCTAAAAATATCATTGCTTCTAAATTAAAGTCTAAAGATTTCTATGATTCCAAGGCTCGACCTCTAAAAGCCAAAATAGGACACATAGTATATGTACAAAAAGAAATACGGTCTAACAAATTTGATAAAAGAGCTGACGGTCCATTCACAATTGTTGCTTTTACCGAAAACAATAATGTAGTGTTAGAAAACGAGTTTGGTGAAAGGGTGATGAAGCATAAGGACAAAGTTTTACCCACTTATTGTTAGTCTTAAAACGGTTCAACAAAAGTAGTGGGATATACTACGAATATGGAGGCTTAATGAAATTATCTACTTCCAATTGGAGACTGGCTGTTTTTCTAAACATTGAACAGCAAGAAAAATGGCTTCTTAATCTACGAGAAAAAGCATCAGACCTCCATAAAATTTGCCCAAATCAACTACCAGACTGCTCCTCTTATATCAAAGAATACAACTGGGAAGATACCTGGGATACAGCCACCGATATTCAAGATGAAATTTCAACGGAATTAGCAGAATTAAAGAAGATAAAAAGTATATCTCCAATAATACTTCAAGGACAAATGAGGACTAGGAGGAGTATTCCATTAATAGGTATTATTGGAAAAATAATGGGACCTGTCGTCGGCGTACTAAATTACGAAGGTGGACAACAAATACAATCGCAAATAGAAGAATTGAATGCAGCTCAAGCTAATCTTTCCCATCTGGTGGGGAAGCAGACTCACGTAGTTAGAGCTCTTTTAGACTCTTTATACAAGAGAGCTGAAAATCAAAAAATAACAATCAATAAATTTGGACAGCGTCTGAATAATTTAACGAATCTTATAAAGAAATCTCACCAGGGAGCTGCTCATCAAAAATTTTATGAAGACTTAAATCATCTTCTTGGTAGAATAAAAACCCAATTAATTCACAACAGTAAGGTAGGAGCCAGGATGCTAGAAGTCATACGTGCGGCTAGAAAATGACACTTACACCCATCACTCATTTCCAGTGCGCAACTTACTCTTGTTCTTCGAGATATCCAAGATCACCGACCTTCTCTTTCCATTCCCACTAGAGGACCAGAGTACAGCATAGAAGAAATTATTCAACTATCAAGAACTACAATACTACTAGAAGAAGGGCACCTTAAGGTTTTGGTGGACATTCCTCTGCTGGACAAGATGGACTACATGATTTACCAATTGCACTCGTTTCCAGTCTTTCAGGATATCCTTGGAAATAAATCTGCTAAGGTATCCATTCAATCAAAATACTCCCACATCGCCGTTGATGAGCCCATGCGAACTTATATGCTGATTAATGAAAAAGAATTGGAACCATGTAAAAAAACTACAGAATATCTATTGTGCCAAAATGGAATAGCCATTCATGAAATCCGCGGGAGACTACCGTGCGAAATAAAACTTCTATTAAATCCAACAATGGAAACACTACAATCATGTCACATTCTATTGGAGTACCAGGAAGAAAATCACTGGATCAAGCTAAACACCATTGGAGGATGGTTGTATTCCACAAGAAATTCAACTATCCTTAATATTCACTGCTCTTCACAACCCAGTACCAATGTTCTTATCGAAGGAATAGGACTACTACAGTTAGCTCCAGGCTGCTTGCTAGCTCTTCAAATATCATGATTCCAGCATTACCAAGGATTCAAGGAATAACTGAAGTAATATACGAATCAGAATTCGAATTGAATTTAAATTATCTCTCCCCTAGGATTGCAGAAATGAAATTGGCTCAAGAAAGCTTCGAAATAGTGTTTCCTAAAGATAAAGAATTCTTAAAGAATTCACAAAGTTTAGACGAGTTAGAACAACAATTATACAAGTTTTCCTTACAACAAACGGAAAAAGGATACCATCATAACTGGATTAAAGGAACTTATTTAGGAATGGGAACTATTGTCCTAATTGCCATTATCGGGTGGATAGTATTTAAAATTTGTATATCTTGGAAAACTAGAAAAATAATTATTCAGAAACATTCTAACACCCCCATCTTAACTACAACGAAGATAAAGAAGTCGAAATCCCTGTTCTCTCGACGAAGGTTAAGTTTTGCTGATGCCAGTCATGAAAACATTGGCATAACTCCAATCGAGGGTCCTGTTCCAGCATCTAGAACAAGCAATACCGATACTGGCGACAATAAACTAACAAAAATTGAAAGTCCACCTGAAGATATTGTTCCTGAAAACTCTACTCCTGACGCAGATTCTTCAAACAACTTCCCGGAAGATCCAACCTCGTGTATCAAGATTTTGCCCACAAGTCCTTACCCCAAAATTCCAATTCAAAGACTTTTACCTTAATAACTTAACTTTCGTTACGAATAATAAATATATTTACAATCTAGGAAATTAATATCAAGTATAATTACGTAAGAATCAGGTTATATCTATAAAATAAGTTTTGCAAAACTTTTTAAATAATTTATATCTTAACGTTTAAGATTAACAAATTCGATTAATAACTATAACTACAGTTCTTTTAAAATATATATATATATATATATTTCTTAAAAGAAGAACTTGAGATTTCGATTTTCAATTTTGTATTTCTTTAATATGGGAAATTATCGGGACGACAATTGTAATATTCCATGGTGGTTTGTAACGAATCAATAATCCATTAATTATAATTAAATTTTAAAAAAGGAGAGAATCCCTATTATAAGAAATATGCAAACAAATCAACTAAATCATTTTCTGGAATGAGCTCGTATGTCAATTGTTACACCAACCAAAATACTCTGTAATGACATTCCTCCTTAAAATCAGAATAAGTTCAATAATTTATTGCTGCAAGGTTGTTAACCCTAAGGACACAAATATGCAAAGATTAATAATGATTGCCAAATAATGAAGCAACAATTATTGCAAATAATTTCGTTTGTCTTTGGCAATCATGGATTAATATACTATGGACTTGCTTAATTCAAAAGAAAGCAAAGTCAGCAAAAGCGATCCAAAGGGGTACTCCTTCGAAATATAGAAATAATAAATTATTTCAACACGGGACAACGATCCCTGAGGAATGTCAAAGTTGCAGATTTTCCCTCCAACAGAAATATAGTTTCTGGTATAAAAATTGACATCACAGTTCGTTCAGGGCAGTATTAATCGGTCATTCATAATAAGAAGACGCGTTCTTAACTGTCCCTTAATTAGTTTCCTACGCTAATTAAGGCAAGTTTTAACAACTCGGTTAATCGATAGTGGTGAAAAAGAATCAACACAAACGTAGAATTAACGCGAGTAAAATCACGGGCGTAAGAATTGTGTTTAAAATAATCGACATCTCAAGGGATCAAGCGAAGAATTATTGAAAATTACAATCGAGGTGATCAACACTAAACAATTAAACAAGGCCCATCTCTACGAAGTGGAGGTGGTAGGATAAGTTTAGCGGTAAGCGAAAATATAATTATTGTAATGTTTACGCTTAAATTTTGAAAAGAAAAGGGAAAATAAATTTAAAACTTATAAGGGAAATAAATGCTTATTAATTAAAACAACCCATCCCGCAACCATTTTTAGTTAATCTTTTCTAAATTCTAAATTTTTAGTAAATTAAACGGGGAAAAACGAATCTCGCATTTTAAATAATCAAGGATAACCCTTGATTGGTTGTTGCAATTCGAAGAGGAAAACGTTAAAGAAACATAAAATAAAAGTAATTATTATTATTTTAACAATTTTTTTAAACAAATGTGCAACACCCCTTTGTCGAATTATTATTTAAAGTCCAAGCTTTCAATTAAACCCACAAACATGATTTTTTATCCCACATGCACAAAAATGGCGCTTTCTAATAGCAGACGACAGGGAGGAAAGTCATTCATTTCTTCGACCGTATAAAAATGGCGGCTGTGTTCTCCCAAGGGCAAGAAAATTGTCTGTTCACATGCATTTTGCTTACCCATGGGAGAAAACGGCCGCCATTTTCATTCAAGTCGAACAAGTTAATGACTTTTACTCCCTGTCGTCTGCTATCTGAAATCGCCGCTTTTGTGCATAGGAATAAAAAATATCGTAAGTAACACGAGAATAAAAAAATAACTGCCTTTATCCTCTTGTTGCTTAATATACTATCTATTAGCACCTCCTGTTTTTATTTTATTTAAGTTCAAATATGGTCAAAAACTCACTTTTTTGACTTTTTAACACTAATTTTCTCAGAATGTAGACGTGCTAGAGAATTTTTCTTTGCAGATTCGTAATCAACGTGACAAAATCTGTGAAAAGTGACCAAAATTATCCGAGGGGCAGGGAAAAAATTCATTTTTGTCGGACAGTGTTATACTTTCTTTTTAATTTTGTATTTTAAAGTATTATTTTTTAAAAATCGTTTTTTCCTTGGATCGTGTCGTTCAAATGAAACACTAGTTTTACATATTGCGAAAGTACGTCTAACATCACAAAAATATACTGCATACTGCATATAGATCAAGAGAGAGGACCGTAGAAGTCTACACACACAAGATCACCTGGTCTTTCTGATTTTACTAAATTAAAAGAACTTTCCATTTTATAGTTTATATGTTTCACCTTTTGACAAAAATCACATCACAATATATAATTCTTTATATCACGATTATAAATATGAACTTCGACAAATAATATCCTTTCCACACTTATTTCCTCTTTCAGGAATTACCATCAGCTCACTAATAAAAATGGTAAATCGTTTTTCTTTAAAAATGGTATCTATGACTATCGAATCAGCAGCAGCATAGTTTACTGATCAAAATGGTATTCGCAACCATTGTTTTGTTTGCTTTAACTACTTTGCTCTCTCAATGTAGTTAGGTATTTCACATGGTAGAAACCAGAAAGTCAGAAGTTGCTAAAAAGTTTATTGAATCTGAGCAGAATATTGGATCCGCAATTTTGAATATTTTACATTCGATTCGTAATCAGCGACCCTACCCAGATAGTCATGCGCTCGGCGTGAGAATCACTCAATGAGCGTCATAACGCACTCATATCGCATTCACGAGTGACCGTTGCACTATTGCTAACCAGTAGGGTGTCCCAAAAAAATTAAAACTTTTTTTTTATTATCCCCTAAAAATCTTTCAATTTGTGTAAAAATAAGAACACAATATTTGGAAATAAAAAATTTTAATATTAACCCGTGGTTCAGACCCTTTGAACCATAAAAACGCTAAAA
Source organism: Leptopilina heterotoma (assembly GCF_015476425.1). NCBI lineage: Eukaryota > Metazoa > Arthropoda > Insecta > Hymenoptera > Figitidae > Leptopilina > Leptopilina heterotoma. Next base: position 1,652,637 of record NW_025110845.1, read on the forward strand.
ATTTAGTGTTTTTTCATTTTTAACATAAATATAAATGTCAAAATATAATAAGTTGGATGTCATTGTAAAGATAATTAAATTACCTTTCGATCCATGTGTCACAGTATAAGATTCAATAAAAATTAAGAGTGTTACAGTCGATTAAAGATCAAATTTCATGGAAATTTTGATGATTTTTAGACACTTAAGTAACTTGTACTTTTTTCACATTAAACAGTAAAAAATATTTAGATTTTAATTTTTTTATTAAGAGTCTGTAACATTACAAAAATTTTTAGCCCTTGTGAACCTCGATTTGATTGAAAATGAGAATTATACACTAGATTTAGTAAACAAAACTATTTTTTTCATTTCTATTATTCCTTCAACATTTGCAGCAAAAATTGAAACAATAAATTTAGATATAACCACTAAAGTTACTAAAATCAGTAATCAAGCAATACTGAAGTCGCTGATTTAGAGTCCAATGTCAGTTTTTTAAATTTCAAAATGGCGGAGAACTTTATAAAAGTCGATCGAATTCGTCTCAAAATCGGGTAACGGATTTTGAGACAAATTTAATCGACGGTCAAATTATGGATTTTTGTAATGTTACAGACTCTTAATAAAAAAATTAAAATCTAAATATTTTTTACTGTTTAATGTGAAAAAAGTACAAGTTACTTAAGTGTCTAAAAATCATCAAAATTTCCATGAAATTTGATCTTTAATCGACTGTAACACTTTTAATTTTCATTTAATCTTATACTGTGACACATGGATCGAAAGGTAATTTAATTATCTTTACAATGACACCCAACTCATTATATTTTGACATTTATATTTATGTTAAAAATGAAAAAACACTAAATTTTCAGCGTTTTTATGGTTCAAAGGGTCTGAACCACGGGTTAATATTAAAATTTTTTATTTTCAAATATTGTGTTCTTATTTTTACACAAATTGAAAGATTTTTAGGGGATGAGACCCAATAAAAAAAAAGTTTTAATTTTTTTGGGACACCCTACTAACCAGTGAGTCGCATTCCAGTCATGTGAGTGTGCGCTCGCACTCGTAAAGGTGTCTTGCAACTATAAAAAAGTGGACAATTACGAGTTACACTCGCACTAAAATGGCAGGTTCCGTAGACCTATATTTAAAACATAATGTAAAAGTTAGGGAAAAACACGTTTTTAAATTTTTTTTAGTTTTTCCTTGACAACACTATAACCATCACCTCCAATCACATTTGCTAGGGGAGAGTCTCCAGTTGTGAGACACCTCCAGTTGTGAGACAGTCAATTTTTATTAACATGCAATATTAAAAAGCCGATTGGTTTATATAAAAACATTTCTTATTTGATTTTTTTTCTATTATTTTTGGGCATGTCAAGTGGAAAAAAGTCAATTGATTCAGAAGAAATCAATTTTAATGCTCTTGTTGAAGCTATTTAATTGTGTTTATTTGATAGTCATATTTTGGCGAATAAATATTATTATTTAGTATATAATAATATATATTATTAATATATTTCATTATTTCTACTAAACATAACGTTTTATGTCAAACTTATTTAATTTTAGCAATTTTTAATGAGTGTCTCACAACTGGAGACATTTTTTTTTTGTTGAAAAAAGCGATGTGCTCGGAAAATGTATCGTAAAATTTTCTGAGTTCATCGAAACACTATACTTTCTTTTTATAAAAGTTGCGTATTTCTGTTACCTTTCGAACGGTGTATTTTATTTACAATTTCGTTTACCCGTTTACAATTTACGGGTCAAAAATAAAACCCGTCTCACAACTGGAGACTCTCCCCTATATTTTTCCTATAATATACATGTGAAAATATATATCTGTACCAAATTTGAGCTCTCTAATCAAAAAGTTCAGCCGCTAGGGGGATGACACGAAATTGGACGGTGTCACTGATCTCTATATACCACTGGATTTGAAATTCTGAGAGCAGAATTGTTACCACGGCGACCATCTTTCATTGTAGTAAAAGTACAAAATTATAGCGCGAAAGACTTGTTTCATATTACAAAGTAAATCGCTTTTTTATTGTAAGTAGACGTATGAATAAACAAGTCATGTATAGAATATATCAAATGTTAAAATTGATTATTATTAATTCAAATACAAAATTTTTTAAATAAGTTGAAAAGGAGGAATTAAAATATGAGAATTTTTCTAATGCATGTATTTTTGTCACTTCTATAAAATTTATATCTGAAATATATAAATAAATCTAAATAAATTATATAACATTATAAGCACTATTTCAAATTTCACAAGCTTAACATTTATTCAAAATAGTTGCTGCTTGTATCTGAAAGACTAAAATGAAAATAATTATTTTAAAGAAAGTAAATAAGTATTTACATATGAAAAAAGAAGAATAATGTTTATTCTAAAAGACAACAAAAAATTATAAAAGTAAAATTTTCTAATAAAGAAATACAAACGAAATACCTACAAAATAAATAACATGAAATGAAGAAAAAACTTGAATATTAGTAAAATTCGTCAAATTATCCAAACAGTTAATTAAAGTTTCAAAAAATACAAAGTGTTATGTAATCTTACAACACTTATGGAGATTTATCTATATATTTCAGATATATATTTTAAAAGTGACAAAAAGCTATTTTTTTATTTAAAAATTCTTGTGTTTGAAGTAATAATAAAAAAACCAATCAATGTTTACATTTTATATATTCTATACATAAGTTGTTTATTCATACGTCTACTTACAATTAAAAAGTGATTTACTTTGTAATATGAAACAATAATAATTTTTTAGCGAATTCATTGAATTTTTGAAAAATATGTTTTTTATTCATAGTTGGCTTCAATTAAATTTAGGTTTTGCAAAAATGGTGACGAAATCGGCTAGTGGCATTTTAATCCTGTATATTTAAAGCTTTAAAAATTGTAAAACAAAAATTGCAGCTGATCCTTTTTTCGAGTTATTATCAAATTAATTTAAATTAAATTTAAGTGAAATTTATTTTTTTAAATTATACAAGGGGGATTCCATGGGTAAATCACACAGTTGTACGTGAGAAGTTACCAATTTGTCTCAAAGTTTTTAGGCGTATTCTACCTTCAACTATAATGAACTAGCCAAAATTTCAAGTTCCTATCTCATAAAGAACGCTCACAATCGTCAATTTCGTGAAAAGTGACATTTTTCAAAACTAAGATTGAAAAATACATTTTTGCGTGAGAAAGTGTCAATTTTGGTCTAAAAAAATTGGAAAAGTACTAGTCGATGGGAAATTTTCCAAAGAATCCAATGGCGTTGGAATTTTTGAAGAAATTTCTAAACGCATGTACAGTAGATTAAAAAAACTGCTTTTTTCAAAAAAAATTATAACTCAAAAACACCTTTTTCGATTTGGCTCAAATTTTCAGGAAACATAGTTAAAAAGCCATACTTTAAGTGATTATTCCGAAAATCTGGGTATTTTGAGTTTTTAGCCATTTCTTTGCAAAATAGTAACATAATTCGAGTTTTTCAATGTTTCCTTACCGTTTTTGCCTTTTTGTGCCCATACGCAGCTACATAGAAAAAATTTGAGCCTAAATTCACAATCCTCAGAAAATTTCCAATCAGTTATCTATATTGAAACTTATTTTTTTTAATTTTAGACAAATTTTAACAGCAAAAACAAATAAAAGTTATAATTAAGAGTATTAATTATTATTATTATTATTATTATTATTATTATTATTATTTCTTATGAGAATTTAAAAAAAATGTATTTTTGGTGTTTGTTTTTTATCTGTATATTATTATTAATTTTTGTGAAAGGATATTTTATACAAAAAATTATAAAACAACATTTTTTCATTTTTTTGTAATATAAAGTTAGTAGTTTAATTTTTACAATTACAAACTCATTGGTTTCTGATAAACTGGTCTTACAAATCCTTTTGCAAATATTCATTAAATAATTTAACAATTTTGTGTGATTAATCTGTATTTTTTCGAAGATTGAATTAAGGATTTATTAACGCAACATTATATTTTTGAGAACAAAGCAGGTGGATTGTCGGACTATTCAAAAAAAGTGTTAACGGTTTTATACGATGATTTCCTTTTGTGTAAACTTTTTTCTTCAGATTGTACTTTTTGCATGACAACTATTTTGGCTGTTTGTTCTTCCTTGTCAATGTTTTTTATTTGTCCATGAACCAATCATCAATTTCTGTAAATGCGACATACATGCTCTCGCTATACTGTGCGTTTAAGCTTTCTTTAAAATTAGTCGAGATATCATAATTTACAACAAATTTCGTTTCCAAACTAGTTGTTTTACAGCGAATTATTGTGGGACTCAATGGTTCGAAATAATGAAGAGATCTCGTTCCTGGTACAGTTTTAAAAGTTAAATTGTCTTCTGCGTGTCTGAATGGATTAATTTCATCTGCCATGATTAAGATTGGATGTATGGATGAATCCAAATCTCGACAGAAATTAAATAACTCCTGGGGTGCTATTCTGTAACTTCACTTCACATTCACTTCACATTCACTTCACTTTCACTTCACTTTCACTTCACATTCACTTCACATTCACTCCACATTCACTTCGCATTCACTTCACATTCACTTCACTTTCACTCCACATTCACTCCACATTCACTTCACATTCACTTCACATTCACTTCACATTCACTTCACATTCACTCCACATTCACTTCACTTTCACTCCACATTCACTTCACTTTCACTTCACTTCACTTTCACTTTCACTTCACTTTCACTTCACTTTCACTTCACTTTCACTTCACTTTCACTTTCACTTCACATTCACTTCGCATTCACTTCACTTTCACTCCACCACATTCACTTTACATTCACTTCACATTCACTTCACATTCACTTCACTTTCACTCCACATTCACTTTACATTCACTTCACATTCACTTCACATTCACTTCACTTTCACTCCACATTCACTTCGCATTCACTTCACTTTCACTTCACATTGAAAGTGAATGTGAAGTGAATGTGGAGTGAAAGTGAAGTGAATGTGAAGTGAAAGTGAAGTGAATGTGAAGTGAATGTGAAGTGAAAGTGAAGTGAAAGTGAAGTGAATGTGTAGTGAATGTGAAGTGAATGTGAAGTGAATGTGAAGTGAATGTGGAGTGAAAGTGAAGTGAATGTGAAGTGAAAGTGAAGTGAATGCGAAGTGAATGTGGAGTGAAAGTGAAGTGAATGTGAAGTGAATGTGAAATGAATGTGAAGTGAATGTGAAGTGAATGTGAAGTGAATGTGAAGTGAATGTGAAGTGAATGTGAAGTGAATGTGAAGTGAATGTGAAGTGAATGTGAAGTGAATGTGAAGTGAATGTGAAGTGAAAGTGAAGTGAAAGTGAAGTGAATGTGAAGTGAATGTGAAGTGAAGTTACAGAATAGCACCCCTGAACAGTTGCTATCTGATTGTCAGCAGACCTTCTTATATTCTCAGTTGCAGCAAGTCTTTTTATAGTGCCACCTACACCATCACATGGTGACTTTCCATTACCAGATCCAAAAAGTGACCAGGATGTGGCAACGCCAAATTTTTTTTCGTGTTTACACACGAAAGACAGCATGGTACAATTTTTATACTGTCTGGTGCATCCATCGCTAAAATATTCAACTTTTGTCACGTCGAAAATATTTTCCTTTATGTAAGTGATCACCTTAAAAAGAATCGTTTGCACAGCAGAGGTATCATGTTTAAGATCAACTGAAATTATACAAAGAGACTTGTGTTTAAGTTCTTCATTTTTTTATAATAAAATACTACACAGGTGTCTGGAAGGAAGAAAAAGTTTGCCTACGATGCCAAAACAATTCATTGTTACCCTCTGGTTCCTTAGCACCCTCTGAAAAGAGAAAACTTAACCCGAAAACTGTAGCTGTTCATTTATGGAAAAATCACCCTTTTATAGGGCTGATTTGGAATTTTTTTCAGAAAAAATTGTTTTTAAGGAGCAAAAATAATTTTTAAATTATTTTGATAATTGTTATTTATGTGTGTGTTTACAGGGTTTAATTTTTTAGATACAATCGATTAAAAAGTTTTTTAATAACAAAGTTTAACTTTTCTTTTATTTAATAAGAGTAGAGATGATTCTATCACTCAGTCGTATTTTAATAAATAGACTGATCCTTGACTCGGAGTGATCGTTAATTTTCACTATTTATTAAAATACAACTGAGTGATAGAATCATCTCTAATCTTATTAATTTTTTTAAATTTGGACGTTTTAAAACAAATTTTTAAAAAACAGCTGGCAATGATAAGAATAGTTTGCAAAATGTTTCAAAGTGTTCTTCTTGAGTTTGATGTGTTAAAATAAATTTTTAATTTTGTCGTGCAAGTTTTTTGCGCGCTGCACTGTGCACGTTTTTTGAAAAAATTAAAATTTTTTAAAATCCATACGATTAATTATTTATTATCGTAAGAAAAGCATACATAAAATTTGGCAACGAAAAATATTAAAAAATTTTGAATTAGTTGAATTTTTTAAAAACTACTAGTAAAATTTGAGCCATTCAAAAATTATCATTTTTAGGGGAATCAAAATTTTGTTGACATTTTTTCAGTACCTGAAATCATATTACACTATAGAAGATAATTAAAAGTAATTTTTAAGTGATTTACAACTTTTATTTATTTTTCAAAAAATTTGATTTAAAAAAAATAAAAAATTTTTGAAAAATAAAATTTTTTTGAAAAATACAAAATTTTTTTAAAATCTATATGATTGATTGTTATAATAAGTATATGTAAAAATTAGCAATGAAAGTTATTAAAAATTACGAGAGTAGTTCAAATTTTTATTTTTTGAAAATTTTGCACAGTGCAGCGTGCGTAAAACTTGCACTGTGCAGCGCGCATAAAACTTGCACGACAAAATTAAAAATTTATTTTAACACATCAAATTCAAGAAGCACACTTTGAAACATTTTGCAAACTATTCTTATCATTGCCAGCTATGTTATTTTTAAATTTTTTTTAAAACGTCCAAATTTTAAAAAAATTAATTTGCTTATATAATTTTTTATTTTTTTAAGAAAAATTTTAAAAAAATTTGTTTTGTAACAGCATTTAAAAGTTGAAGAATAACTGAACCTTTTTTGTCTCAACGAAATTTTTGTAAGACCAATAATTTTCAAGTTGTAGACCATTGAAAAAGGTCTACTTTTCAAAAATCAAATTTTCAAAATTTAAAATGTGAACTGAAATCTGACGTGAAATTGCCCACATATATATGTAAATAGATGTTATCAAAAATCGTTAACTAAATAAAAGAAAAGTTAAAAATTTGAATTTTTTGTTTTTAAAAAACTTTTTAATCAATTGTATCTAGAAAATTAAACCCTGTGAACACACACATAAATAACAATTATCAAAATAATTCAAAAATTATTTTTGCTCCTTAAAAACAATTTTTTCTGAAAAAATTCCAAATCACCCCTATAAAGGGGTGATTTTTCCATAAATGAACAGCTACGATTTTCGGGTTAAGTTTTCTCTTTTCAGAGGGTGCTAAGGAACCAGAGGGTAACAATGAATTGTTTTGGCATCGTAGGCAAACTTTTTTTTCCTTCCAGACACCTGTGACTACTGGATGAATCGTGCAATATTTTCTGGTCCAGTTAGCACTTTGAATTTCATCTTGAAAATTGAAAGAAAAGTTCTCACTAAAATCTACTAGGATAAGTGCTTCAGTTTCCATTAATGACTTTTTTCGATCTGATAGATATTGCGATTGCTGTTTCGAAATAGTCATGTTGAAATACATTATTAATATTTTCAAATATTAATTGAAATATTTCATAACGCGAAGCAGTTTTTGTTTCCAGTTCGGAACGATCTTGAGTAGTCCACTGTTTGAACTCAACTTTTTCCATTTTCCAATCTTCAAAAATTTCTTCCACATCAAAGTCTTCTTCAAATTCGTCTTCTTTTATCAATAATTCGAACATCTTTCTTTGTACGTACTCTTTTCCTGTACATTCTTTGCAGAGCCTCATTAAGCAATTTCGATTATTTTTATCACACGTTATTGCATTTATAACATCTCTACATTTGTTGTTACGATTAAAAATCCATAGAAGCAAAAAAAAATTTGGTTGAGTTTGGCAAACACACACGCTGTGAGTACCAGTAGCACCAGCGATAACACATTCAGGAGGACGCAAAGAACAAAATTTTGAAAATGCATTGATGAGGTCACCTATTCTTTTTTTCCATAAGTTTTCCGTTTTTGTTGATTATTGACTGGAATTTCAATCCGTTCCAAACCAATTTGTGAGTATACAGAATTCAATATCTCGTGTGCTTTTTCTTCCGGAAAAAAAATTAAAACTAAAAATTGAATCCTGTGACAACGCTTGTAACAAGGACGAACCGGAATCTGATACTTGTGATTCGTTAGATGTCGCTATATTTTTACTAATCTGCAACATTAATAATAGACAAAAGATGAATAACTAGTATTGTTAATATTAGAATTTTTCACTGATTGAGAATTATAATTATGAAAGATGATTTCGATTTTATCAGCCATAGAGTTTAATTTAAATTTAATAATACACACAGAGAAATAGTATATTTGTCTTAGAACCAACTAGACTTTTTATTTATTTCAAATAAATTTTATTTGGTTTAAATAAAATTTTATTTCGCTCAAATATGAGGCATTATTCCTGAACTGCCCCAAAAATAAAAAAAAGTTGCAATAGAGGGCGTGTATGTAAATCAACCAACAAACAAATTAATTTTAAGATATTAATCATCTAATCAAACATTATTTTGGTTCTAATTTAAATTACGTAAAATACGTAATCCACACATAAAAATGCAAACTTATGTAATTTACATTTTAAATATGGCTTCCCATAATAGACTGAAAACGGCAACATAACCACTTTCAATGTTTACTTTTTGGACTGGTGAAAGCAACCAAGTATTGTAAAAAGTAATTTAAAACCATATGAAAAATCGTGTAATTTTCTTAAAGTACGTAATTATAAGTATAAATTGTTTTAGTGATCAATTTATTATTTACCCAGTGGGCACAGGGACGTCTAAAAGACGTCTTAACCCTTTGAAGCACAGCCGGACACCAGTGTCCCACTTAAGTCGTTCGGATTTTTTTATTATTTTTTAACATCAATCTATAGGAAAGAAACTATTTTTACAACTTAGTATCCTGATACATTAATAAACATAAAAAATTTCAAAATTTTGAAATTGGAACAATAATTTGTTGTTAACAAAAATTAGAAAAACAAAAATACCAGATAAGGTTAAAAAATTAAAAATATTTAAAAAAATAATTTGGATTCGCTCCCAACTTGTTACTCGGGGGTTTTTGAGGTCGCTGATTACGAATCTGAAGTCAGTTTTTCAAAATCCAAAATGGCGGATCCAATATGGTGGACGATTTTTTCAAAATTGTTTTAATTCGCTTCAAAATTGTTACTCGGGGGTTTTTGGGGTCACTGATTACAAATCCGATATTATTTTTTCAAAATTCAAAATGTCGGATCCAATATGGCGGACGATTTTTAAAAAAATTGTTTTAATTCGCTTCAAGCTCGTTACTTGGGGGTTTTTGGGGTCATTAATTACGAATCTGATGTTATTTTTCCAAAATTCAAAATGGCGGATCCAATATGGCGGACAATTTTTTCAAAATTGTTCAATTTTGCATGATACTAAATCTGGCATAAATGTTTTTTTAATTTTAACAAATAAAATGTATAATTATTCAAAAAAAACGTTTTAAAAAAATTATTCGAAAAACAGTTTAGTTTGATAGTTTTATAGAGTTTATTGTCTTTTTGATGAATCAATTTTATAAGTAAAAACTGAAAAAAAAATTATATTTTGCTGCTGTAGCGCTTTATAATTTACTTACCGCACTCTGCCGAACCCAGAGACACGATCGAGGACGTGGCGGTTGTTGCCTCCATTTTTGTTTATTTTTTTGTCTTTTTTTGTTCATTTTATAAATTTTTTTCTTTTTTTCTTTTTTTTTATTTTTTTTGTTGTTCTTTTATATTTTTATATTTTTTTTGTTTTTTCTTTTTGAATGAATTTTGTCTTCTGAATTAAAATTTAGGAATTTTCATTTAAATTAAATAAAATAAATTAATAAATTATTGAATTGCATTATTATTTAAAATGATGCATTTTATTTTGATGTTTTAGTAATGTTCCAATTACTTTTGGCTTACTTATTTTGTATGGAAGGTATAAAAGCAGTTCCTTTCAACGTTTACACACAAAGGTACTTCGCACGTACCACAAGACCAAGAAGTGCGTGTGTCTTTTTCTTTAGTGCTACAGAAAACACATCTGCGTCAATTTGGTAGAATTGTTGGCAAATGTGGAGCTGGACAAAATCGTTTTGCATCAGAAATGTGAGCTTTATGCCCTGTAAAAGTAGATGGAAGCGACTTTCTACCCTTCTTGGTAGCTATGTTTGAACCAATCAATCCATCGACGACTTCCAATCTAAACTTTTTTAGTGTCATTGTTGACCCATTTTTGGCTTGATACAAAATAAATGCATTTGTGACAGAAACATCTAAGAAATGCCAAAATATTCTAAGCCACCATCTTTTAGATTTTCTGTCAATTTCGTATAAAGATTTAAGCATGTCTGCTTTGTCCACATAACCCATGTGCTTGTTATAATCTGCTATCATTTTTGGACTTCGAATCGTGCTTATACTGCCATCTTTATTTCTTCTGTTAACGTCTGAAATTTCTGTAGTATCATGAAAGTTCGATAAACAATATACTGCTCTATTGTCCATCCATTTCACCCAACTTACACCACTGGAGCATGAACGAAATTCAATGTCTCCTCTTTTCATCTTGTTATCAGGCAGATAGTATTTTGGTAATCCTTTACGATTTTTTCTCACAGTTCCACAGGCTATCACATTGTCATTTTTCAGTGAAACCATCAATTTCTGACTGGTGAAAAAGTTATCAAAATACACCCGATGAAAATTACCAACAAGATCTCTAGTTAAATCTATCACGACTCGTTTTCCAAGGTTATCCTCCTTATTTCTTTTCTCCTTACCAGTATACATTTGAAACTGCGATACAAAACCAGTCTCATCGGCTCGAACCCAAATTTTGTATCCTCTCTTGATTGGCTTGTTTGGCATATACTGTTTCATAGAGCTACGTCCTTTAAATTTGACCATACTTTCGTCAACAGATTGATTTTCTTTTGGCTTCCAACAATCATGAAAAGTTGTTGACAATGTGTCCAAAAGTGGCCTTATTTTAAACAATTTATCATAAGAAGGGTGGTTTCTATTTGGCTCTTTAGTGTTGTCATTTAGGTGTAAATTTTGCAGTAAAAAACCGAATCTGTTTACAGTCATGGCAGAGGAAATGTATGGATCTTTTAGTTGGTTATTCAAAGACCAATAGTCTCGGTAGGATGGAAGCTTCTTTATGCCCATCAAAAGATTTATCCCCAAGAAGATACGTATTTCTTCATTTGTAACAGGTTCAATTTTCTTTTTTTTTCTATTAGTAGATAAAGCATACTTTTGATTAACATAAAGATTTGTTTGGTTAACAAGAAGATCCACTAATTCGGGTGGAAAAATACAGAAAAATATCTCTAAAGGTGATACAGCCCTGTCTGGAATATTTGGACCACTATTTTTTGTGAATGGAATATTAATACCTGGACACCCTCGATTTTTCCAACTGCCATCGTCGTTGTTATCGATTTCTTCGTCATCGGTAACATTTTCATTGTCAATATAATTTTCAATATTCATTTGACTCGTATTGGTAATATTGACCTCATCTATCAAATCATCTTCTCCAGTATCGGAATCAACAAGACCATCGATTGACTCACTATCACTCGGTATTTCAGTTTCTAGTAAATCCATCTTTCCTCAGACTTTTAAACCATACAGAGATTGTATAATAAATCCAAAATGTAAACTTTCGCCTTTAAAATTAAATCAAACGTATGCGAAAAAATGTGACTCAAAATGCTTTGGTACAGAAATGCTGAGACTGATGATCATATATCATATCATCTTTATAAAAAAGTTATCCTTTTCGCGAAAATATTCTAATCATAAGTTGTAGAACAGATCCAAATATATAATAGTTTATTATAAATGATTCATTTGTTTCATATTCATTCGTTACACTTTTATTTTTTCACATTCATTTGTTTCACAATCACTTTTTGCCACATTCATTTGTTTTACTGTCATTTGTTTCACCTTCGTTTGTTTTATATTCGTTTGTTTAATTGATAAAACAAATGATTATGGTAATCGTTGGTCTTGATGATTTTGATAATGTTTCGATTATAATCTGATTAATAATACGTTTATGTTGTGCACGGATAATAATAAAATCTGTAAAAAAATAGTACATTAAGCAACAAGCAGACAAAGGCAGCTATTTCTTTACGGTGAGTTTTGTGACACTCGTGATACATAAATCATCGTAAAGTAATTATGCTGGCCTTCGTTTCCGTGTTACTTATGATACTTTTTATACCAAATGTATAAAAGTGTCGATTTCAGAAAGCAGACGACAGGGAGTAAAAGTCATTCAATTGTTCGACTCGTATGGAAATGGAGTTCATTTTTTTCTAGGACAAAAGTAACGCATGGGAACAGCTGTTTTTATTTACCTAGGGAAAAATTAAACGACATTTTCATGCGGTCGAACAAATGAATGACTTTCCGTCCTATCGTCAGCTATCTAAAAGCACCAATTTTGTGCATGTGGGACGAAAATATCTATACTTTAATCAGAAATAAATAACGACGTTAAAGCAAATTTAAACAATTTTTCAAAAAATCGCCAGCCATATTCAGCCCGCCATTTCCAGTTTTAAAAAAATTACATCACATTCGTAATCAATGACCCTAAAAACCCCCAAGTAAAGAATTGAAGCGAATCAAAACAATTTTGAAAAAATCGTCCGCCATATTGGATCTGACGTTTTGAATTTTAAAAAACTAACGTCAGATTCGTAATCACCGACCTCAAAAACCCCCGAGTAACGATTTTGAAGCGAATTAAAACAATTTTGAAAAAATCGTCCGCCATATAGGATCTGCCATTTTGAATTTTGAAAAACTAACGTCAGATTCGTAATCACCGACCTCAAAAACCCCCGAGTAACGATTTTGAAGTAAATTAACACAATTTTGGAAAAATCGTTCGCCATATTGGATCCGCCATTTTGAATTTTGGAAAACTAACATCAGATTCGTAATCACCGACCTCAAAAACCCCCGAGTAACGATTTTGAAGTAAATTAACACAATTTTGAAAAAATCGTCCGCCATATTGGATCCGCCATTTTGAATTTTGAAAAACTAACATCAGATTCGTAATCAGTGACCCCAAAAACCTTTATGTGTATTAGAATTAATTAACTGTTTTTGTGAGAAAAATTCATGCTTCAAAGGGTTAAAGACGTCCCTTTTTGTCCGCGGACGATTCGGGGACAATGATGGCAATGTCTCTGAGTCATCAAAAAGACAACTAAAAGACGTCTAAAAGACGTTCTATGTCTGGTCCAAAAGACGTCCAAAAGACATAAGAAAGGACGTCTAAAAGACGTCTTTTGGACGTCTAAAAGACCTAAAAGGATTTATAGGGATTTATAGTATTCCCATTTTATTAAGGAGTTCTTTTTTATGATAGTAAATATAAAAAAAGGAAAAAATTTTGTTTGAAGAAAAAAGCTACTTATTTGTTTAAAAATGAAAAGTTTGTTTATAACAAATGTAATTGTTTAAGCTAATAAATTTTTTATGTTTTTGAAAGAATGTACATATGATATAAATATTTAAAGTTTAAAAAATGACGAAAATGTTGACAAAGACAAAAGGAAGTTGATTATTGTTTATATAATTGTTAATATTAATGATAATTTTTAACTGTAAAATAGTTTTTTACTAAATTAGACATAAATTTAAACTTGTCTGCAAAAAAACCAATTTTTTTATGAAGAAGGTCCGAAGTAATCTATTTGTTAATTAACATTGTTTGCAGCAATTTAAATAAATTGTATTATGCTTTATTAATTGTCGGGTGGTCATACTAGACTAATTTAAATTGATTTCGATCATGTGTAATGGAAAAATAAAAAAACTAACATGATTTTTTCTCAAAATATTGTAATTTGTCAAATTTTTGAGTAACAAGAAAAAAATAAACAATTAAAAATTCAAAAATCGACTTTGATGGATCTCTTAGTAATTTTAAATCAAGAACATCAACATCCGATAAAATTTGTAGTTTCTAGACAATTTTCAATAGTAAGTTGAAAAAAAATCCCACTGTTCATCGCGCTGGAGTGCGCGAGCGGACGGACAAATTTTACTTATTACACTATATCTTTGGCAAATTGTTTCGGCCCATTTTCAGACTTATATCTTCTTTTAGGGGAATTCTCAAGCTTTCATTTGAGATTATTAAAAAGAAAATAAAAACTACCGAACTTGCACAAAATTGCAAAAAACTATTTATTTTAAAAAATTTTTGCAAAAAAAAATTTTTTTTTATTATATAAATAAAATATTTTAAAAGTACACAAAAAAACCTTTCTAAAACACTACTTACTTTTTTTAATTGAATAATTTAAGTAGAAACTACAAATGTTTAAAGAATGCATGTTCGAGTTGAAGCTGAAATTTCAACCCCCCACCCTTTTGATTGGGGTGGGGGGTTGGACCTGTAAATTAGTGTAGTAACTTGTACCTACTAGGGTAACATATTTCCAAAGTATAAAGGAAATCCAAGAACTTTTTTTTATTTTTGGGGCAGTTCAGGAATAATGCCTCATATATGTTTTATTTATGTCGAATTAAATTTTTATTTAAAACAAATAAAAATTCTAGTTGGTTCTGAGACAAATATATATTTATTTAATTCAAATAAAATATATTTGGTTTAAATAATATTTTTCTCTAGGTGTAGATGTCACTATTTGCTGATAAAGTCGAAATCTTCTTTCATAACAATTATTGTTACTACTGTGATTATTATTTTTATTATAATTGCAATTAAGTTATAACTAATATTTAAACGTACTAACCATGTAAATATTTGCCAATATTTCTTTCCTACAATTATCACAGAGTTTCCAACTGAGAGGAACGCTTCGAATTTGATCTTTAATTTTCATCGCAAAATTTAGGTCTACTGACCGAAGACCATTTTTAATTTTTGAGGAATGTTTATGAAAAGGATCTATGCAATTAACTGATTTCATTTCATACCAATAGAGAAATGTTTTGAAATGTTTTTCACATACTGTAGACGTAATTGCATTTACCCTATCCCATATGTTGCTTCTCCAACGCAACAATAGTAAGTTTTCTTCTGATAATTCTTTAAGCCAGGTTATTTTATCATCACAAGAAGTAGAATTATTTAATAATTTACTAATGCTACAATGTCCTATCGCATCTGTTATAAAAATACTCATTTTCTAGAATGCAAATTTTAAAAACTTTATATATCAGTGTTCATTATATTATGTAATAAAAGTTACCTTTTTGGGTCATATTGTACCCAGTGGGCACACTTGTTCAAAAGACGTCCTAAGGATGTCTTTTTGCGGACGTCTTTTGGACTTGTACAAAAAGACGTCTTTAAGACGTCTTAAAGACGTCCTATTCATGTTCTATGTCTTGGCCATTAGATGTCTTTAAAGTGTCTAAAAGACGTCTTTTTCATTCAACATTTGAAAATAGAAAAATTTTCATAAATAGAAAATATTATTTTCTAAGTTCAACTTGGACTTAGAAATTTTTGAATGTGAAATTTATTGGAATTTTTCTAAGTTAAATTCATTTCATTGACAAGTGAGATCGTTAACTTTGTAGAGGTTCATATCTGTCTTGAACGGCTGAGGTGCTTAAAGCGCAGTGTTTCAAGCCCAAGGTATCCGAGTTCGATCCCAGCTTCGTAGGAATTTTTTCATTATTTCTCCACATTTTAGAAAAAATAAAATTAAACTTAAAATAAATTTAATACAATATTACTGAATTTCAACTTAGAAAATGTTATAAAAGAAATGTTTATTTAAGATCTGAAGGAATGTAAAAAGGACGTCCAAAAGACGTCTTAAAGACGTCTTTTAGACGTCCCTTTTAGGTCTTTTAGACGTCCAAAAGACGTCTTTTAGACGTCCTTTCTTATGTCTTTTGGACGTCTTTTGGACCAGACATAGAACGTCTTTTAGACGTCTTTTAGTTGTCTTTTTGATGACTCAGAGACATTGCCATCATTGTCCCCGAATCGTCCGCGGACAAAAAGGGACGTCTTTAAGACGTCTTTTAGACGTCCCTGTGCCCACTGGGTAAATAATAAATTGATCACTAAAACAATTTATACTTATAATTACGTACTTTAAGAAAATTACACGATTTTTCATATGGTTTTAAATTACTTTTTACAATACTTGGTTGCTTTCACCAGTCCAAAAAGTAAACATTGAAAGTGGTTATGTTGCCGTTTTCAGTCTATTATGGGAAGCCATATTTAAAATGTAAATTACATAAGTTTGCATTTTTATGTGTGGATTACGTATTTTACGTAATTTAAATTAGAACCAAAATAATGTTTGATTAGATGATTAATATCTTAAAATTAATTTGTTTGTTGGTTGATTTACATACACGCCCTCTATTGCAACGGGAGTAAAAGAATTCTTTGTCAGTAAAAACACCACTGTCGGTAAGTAAGAAAATTTCGAGTTCTTTGAAAATTTAACGAATAATTGTTATTGGAATATAAAATAAGAAAAAAAATAAATAAGAAACCTTGTGCTAATATTATTATTATTTTCAAAAATTATCTGAATTCACATTAAAAATTCTATAATTTCTTTTTAATACGTGCCATAGTGTCATAATAAAATTTTAATAATTTAAAGAAATAATGAAACTTTGTTGTCATGCAAAAAGTACAATGTGAAGAAAAAAGTTTACACAAAAGGAAATCATCGTATAAAACCGTTAACACTTTTTTGAATGGTCCGACAATCCACCTGTTTTGACTGTTCTGTTCTCAAAAATATCATGTTGCGTTAATAAATCCTTAATTCAATCTTCGAATAAATACAGACTTAATCACACAAAAGTTGTTAAATTATTTAATGAATATTTGCAAAAGGGTTTGTAAGACCAGTTAATCAGAAACCAATGAGTTTGTAATTGTAAACATTAAACTACTAACTTTATATTACAAAAAAATGAAAAATTTGTTTTTGCTGTTAAAATTTGTCTAAAATAAAAAAAATAAGTTTCAATATAGATAACTGATTGGAAATTTTCTGAGGATTGTGAATTTAGGCTCAGATTTTTTATATGTAGCTGCATATGGGCACAAAAAGGCAAAAACGGTAAGGAAACATTGAAAAAGTCGAATTATGTCACTATTTTGCAAAGATATGGCTAAAAACTTAAAACACCCAGATTTTCGGAATAATCACTTTAAACTATAGTTTTTTAACTATGTTTCCTGAAAATTTTAGCCAAATCGAAAAAGGTGTTTTTGAGTTATAAATTTTTTTGAGAAAAACAGTTTTTTTAATCTACTGAGCATGCGTTTAGAAATTTCTCAAAAATTTCAACACCATTGGATTCTTTGGAAAATTTCCCATCGACTAGTAGGGGAGAGTCTCCAGTTGTAAGACAGTCAATTTTTTTTAACATGCAATATTAAAAAGCCGATTGGTTTATATAAAAACATTTCTTTTTATATGAGCCAACTTTTTCGTGTACGCCGAAGCGGATATATAAACTGTTTTTGTTAAATACCAACACTGTGAGTGATAATCGACTAAAAAGCATTTTTTCAATAAATGCAAAGTACTTTTTTTCCAAGTTAATTAATTGGAAAAGGTAAATGTAATGCATTTTCGTTTAGTGTTTTCCTTATATTTTGTGATGCAATATTGCATTGTTCTAATCTACGGTTGAAAATAATTTAATTTTCCTTTTTCAAAATAGCGCCAATTTCTGGGTGTGAGACACAGCATATCACCAGTTGTGAGACGGTGTCAACACTCATCTGGGCAGCATAAAAAATACGACTTTGCAGGCATACTATTTAAATGTTGTTTTGATTTTTTTTCTAGTATTTTTGGGCATGTCAAGTGGAAAAAAACAATTGATTCAGAAGAAATCAATTTTAATGTTCTTGTTGAAGCTATTAAATTGTGTTTATTTGATAGTCATATTTTGGCGAATAAATATTATTATTCAGTATATAATAATATATATTATTAATATATTTAATTATTTCTACTAAACATAACGTTTTATGTCAAACTTATTAAATTTTTGCAATTTTTAATGAGTGTCTCACAACTGGAGACATTTTTTTTTGTTGCACGGAGAGAAGAAAGTAGTCAATCATACTCAACCCTGAGTCATAGTTACTAAACAATATGGTGACATTTTCGTTTAACAAAACAAAAAGTAAACTTCACTAATCGGCTGTTTAGTTATTAAGACTACCAACTTCATTAGTATCGTCTACGATATGAAATGTCATATCTACGATTTTTTTTACAATTTGCCAAAATAAAAATTAACCTCTTTTATTATAGTTAAACAATAATAGTCTTATAATGATTAAATGTTTCTAAATAAATAATTTTGTCAGTGATACTAATTATTTTCCCAAGAATTTGTTATATGTGGGGATTTTACAAAAAGCCATTGAAGGTTATATAAGGTAACAATACCAAACTAATTAAAAAATTATTATTTCTATAATTGTTTAGTATAATAGAGAATATTATAATATCGATATATTAATATTTATATATTTCTTTACAAAATATATTTGTCGCATAATTGAATAAATACCTAAAATTTGTTTTAATTATGATAACAATAACCTAATATTTATTGTAATAACAAGCATAAATAATAAGCATAATAAGTATCACAGCAAATAAAGTTTTGAAAAATAATATTTTATCTCGATTTCGTTTAATTTTGTAATAGGTTGCTATTTAATTAATTTAAATATATTTTTATAGTTCAATTACTAATTTCATTAAAAAACTTGAACAGAATTATTTTTGTTTACTTCACGAAGCAAACATTCATCTTTACTACTATGTTTAGTTCGATCGACAAAAAAAAGATGAACGTTGTTTCGTAACCTTTACTTAATATTTATTTGTCACAACTCAAATTTTCTTACTAAATGCGTAATAGTACAGCCCACTATAACTCTTCTTTCCGTGTGACAAAAGCGATGGGCTCGGAAAATGTATCGTAAAATTTTTTAAGTTCATCGAAACACTATACTTTCTTTTAATAAAAGTTGCGTATTTCTGTTACCTTTCGAACGGTGTATTTTATTTACAATTTCGTTTACCCGTTTACAATTTACGGGTCAAAAATAAAACCCGTCTCACAACTGGAGACTCTCCCCTACTTTTCCAATTTTTTTTAGACCATAATTTACACTTTTTCACGCAAAAATGGATTTTTCAATCTTAGTTTTGAAAAATGTCACTTTTCACGAAATTGACGATTGTGAGCGTTCTTTATGAGATAGGAACTTGAAATTTTGGCTAGTTCACTATAGTTGAAGGTAGAATACGCCTAAAAACTTTGAGACAAATCGGTAACTTCTGACGTACGACTGTGTGATTTACCCGTGGAATCGCCCACAAGTTTTTGTTTATTCTATATAGATGTTGTTTAGATCGAAAGGCATAAATTTATTCTTCACGCACACAAAAGGAAATATTTTCCACGTTCATATGAAAAAAAAATGTCTGCGCAAAATATTTGCGTAGTGAAAGGCTTTGCCTTAACCACGTGTTTGCGCAGGTGCGAAAATATTCTCGTGGATTATATTATACAACCTCATAATTATATAACATTTTAGTTTAACAAGAAAATTGAATTATTTAGTTACATTGAAGTTCTTTAAAAATTTGATGTCATATTCGTAATCAGCGACCTCAAAAACTCCCAAGTAACAAATTTCAACAAAATCCAATTACTTTTTGAATTTTCGTCCGCTATATTAAATCCGTTATTTTTAAATTTGTTGTCAGATTGGTAAACAGCGACCTCAAAAACTCCCGAGTAATAAATTTTAACAAAATCCAATTACTTTTTAAATTTTAGTTCACCATATTGAATCCGACATTTAAAATTTCTAAAATTTGATATCAGATTCAAAATCAGCGACCCAAAAATTTTCCAAGTTGGGTGTTTCAAACATATTTTGTCAAATTTAAAAAAAAATCGTCCGACATATTGGATCCTCCATTTTTAATTTTTGAAATTTGATGTCAGTTTCGTAATCGGCATTATCTAAAACCCCTAGATAGAAAGTGACCTAATTATCCAACCTATATCTAATTGGAACCAATTGTGTATTTAATCCACCATTTTGGAAATTTAAAATCTGACACTAGATTCGTAATTAGTAACCCCAAAAACCACCGAGTAACAAGTTTGTATAAAAATAACAATTAACGAGAACTGACAAAACTAGTTATTTAACTTCAACATCTGTATTCTTGAAACTTTGTTTTCGCACGTAAGCCCCCTTTTCGTAGACCAGGTCACATATGTTAGTTATCGGCAATTAGTTTAAATTAATAAAACATGTTAAAAAATTGAATGCATTCAAAGACGCAATAACAAAAACAATTAAATTCTGTTCACACATGCAGGTTTCTCCATGCGCGGTTAATATGTAGTAAATTTTAATAGAATTTTAGATTTTACAAATAAATGTATTTTGTTTTATCAGCTTACCTATGATTCGCTCAGTACTGGAAGAAGCGACCTAATTTTGGAAAAGGTAAAAATAATCGTATTAAAATTGTATAAAAATTATAACACATTCGCTTGGAGACAGCAACATGCCACTTCAGTTAAATAGGGAAAAAGATGCCAATTCAGAAAAAGAAGTCATTTGACATTTGTCTTTTTCTAACCACCAAACAAATTCATTTTACAGAGTTACAAAAAAATGTTGAAGTAGGGTTTACTTAAAAATTCTTGTGTTTATTCTTTATTGTAACTTTAGGTGTCACTGAATAAAAATATGCTGAAAAAAAATTTTTTCCACAGAAAAAGTAAATGTTATTTTAACACCTTTGGTGTGTTAAAACGACACGCAACACTTTTTCACCAGTGGTGAAAATATCTACAATTACTGATTTTGAAAATTTTGAATCCGCTATTTTGAAATTCTTAAATCTAACTTTTTATTTGCCATAAGCAACTTCAGAATCACCCAAATAACAAATTTCAAGCAAATCTAATTGTAGAAATCGATTTTTTTCTATAATATCCCAATTCCCTATTTTGACTATTTGAGGTAGCAATTTCTTTTAATTAAAATATATTCCCCTTGATTAGTATCAATCATCTTTCAATTCTGGGCCTTAAAGTTGATAATTTAAGCATTCATTTGAAACTTTCAAATATTTTATCATGTTGCGTTTTTATTTTACAGAGCTTTAAAAAGAGCTAAAAATGCGATTTTTTTATAGGTAAGTATAGTCTAGGTTGGACCACTGTCTAGGTAGTCCATTCGCGATTTTTTGGACAAGTTCACTAGCGCCACCTATATGCGCATACTTGGCGAAGCTTGTCTTAGTGACACCTAAATTTTTGTTATATTCAATTTTTGGAGAATTAAATGTAATGTTTTTATAACCTCGGTACAAAAAAAGCTCAAAAAAAGTTTTGTGTATCATGTGAAAAAACCATTAATAAAATATAAAAAAACATGGGATGGAATCCGGAAACAAATCTGTTTTTGGTTAGAACAATTCGATAATGGTGCATTTTGTCAAGGTCAGACCACCATTTAAAATACATGAATTTGGCAGATACTTTTTAATAAATATACAAAAAAACATTTGTACACACACATACTCACACATTTTGCCAAAGATATTAGAAAAATAATATTAAATCCTGTAAATTTTGTTAATTATTTCATTAAGTTATTTTGAACTGTTACGCGTTACTTTTTTGTAACAATAACGTTTTACTTTTTTGTTTTTTGTACTTGTAACTCTTTACAAGTTGTAAACCATAAAGGATACATTTTTCGTAACGCTAAAAATGTTATTTTATTTTTTAACAGTAATGCCCTTTGAATTTCAAACATAAAATGAAAAATCAAGGTCCGACCTTGACTGTAAGGGACAACCTAGACTACAAATTTTTTTTGAAACCTTTATAACTTTTTCATTTTAAAACCAATCAATTTCTGTACTTTGTACAGAAAAAATATTCCTTTTAAACAGAACTTTCCAACAATATACTTCAATTCACCAAATTCATTTTTAAAAAGAAGTTATAAACAAAAGTCAAAAGGTGGTCTGACCTTGACTATACTCTCCTACTTTAATCTCGTTTTTTTAATAAAACTGGCCGTATGAGAAAATTTTTTTGTTGCATATTCTTATTCAGTGACACCTTAAGTTTCAATAAACACAAGAATTTTTAAAGAAACACTGTATCAAGATTTTCTTGCAACCCAGTGTTAGAATAATACAAAAAGCAACATCATATGTTTCTTTAGTTTTTTAAATTGGAATCTTTCTCACTGTTAAACTGAAGTATCATATTGCTGCTTATAAACGACGATAGACAACAATATAGTGCTTATATTATGTATAACTATGTGTTGTGGGTGCAAAATATTGTAATCTTTAATTGCTGCAAGTATTTATCAACTTTAATTTCATTTCACTTAAAAAATTCCTTTAAGAAGTTAATACAAATGTCAGAAAATTAACAAATATACCATTCGTAAGCTTATAAAATTTTTATAATAAGTTATTATATACTTACTAGCTGTCGTACCCGTCTTCGGCGGGTTTTAGTTTCTACTGATATACTTAAATGGTAGTCTACTAACCGGGAATTTAAGTTACCTGGGAAAAACTAATAATTAGTTGCAATTAACTATTTCATAAGGAAAATATTACTATTTGAATCAGTAAACGACTTTTCCTATCAAATACTATTTTTAACTAATTCAAATTCAGAGAACAGTATTTGTATTTCAATTAATGTATTAAAAATAATCCTAAATTTCCACCAATTTTTGAAGTTATGTAGAATCTAATTCAAACTAATTGTATCGCAAATAGTCCCTACGTTATGACTTCTAAAATCTAAAATAACACCTATATTGTAGGCTGAAAGTACACTGAGAAAAAGACCGCCGTTATTGTAGCGGTAAAGTGATGCTAGTATAGCAGGAATTGTACTGCCATTAGGAAACCGCTATTTCAGCAGTTATTTCTGCAGTACATTGCAGTTATAGCATTGCAAAACTGTAGAAGTAGCAGGAAATTCATGCTAAAACTACAATGTTTCACACAGTCGTTTCAACATGACATGGCGTTTCTCAACACTGCCAAATTTGCATGAGTAAACGGCGCCATTTCGACAATTTTTTTCTCTCAGTGTAGGGCTTAAATTTTGACTCGGGTCTATTTACATAAATATTACGTCAATAAAAATTAAAGTAAAATGCAATTTTTTAAAAACTTATTAATATAAAATAGTACATTATGCAACAAAGGCGTATTATTATCACTCTATGCTACCTGTACCGGTGCATGCTAAGTTTCCCCATATTACCCAGCTGGTCAATAAAGTGTCTATTATTGCCCTAAGGTACTAATGAGTACTTTATTGACCGTTGGGTTAAAAGGAGGAACTTAATATGCGCCTGTAAAGGTAGATAAAATGACCATAATACGCCAGAGTTGTATAAACACTTTTTTTAATTGGTAGAAACTTTGTTAAATGTATTAGTAGAAACTAAAACCTGTCTTTCTACATAGGACCCTATATAAAAAACCATATGAATTCATACGTAAAATCCTGCAAATTTTTCGACAACATTTTTCCTGTTACCTAATAAAAAACCTGTATTTCTTTAAGAATATTTTTAATACATGGGGCGTTTCATATGAAAATGAAATATGATGTCTCAGATTTTTCTCATATTATGAGAATTAAGAGTGATTAGGGTCCTAATGAAGTACACCAAGTAACAATAATAAATTATTTTTATTTTTCTAGATATTTGCATTAAAATATTTTTATAAAACTTTTTTATTTTGAAAATAACTTCTTTCGCTTTGAGACACAAAAAATTGTTCTGAACAGTTTTTGTGCTCAAAATACTTAACTTTCAGAAAAAAATTACTGTAAATAATAATAATGAATTTTAGGTTAATTGCTTTAAATAATATAATTTGTTTTTAATATTTAAACCCTTTCTCCCGTGTTACTCAAATCTAAAAAGAATTATGAATAATGTTGATAATATAATGAAACTTTCCTGAAATTTTTAGCTTGGCGTTATTTTTTGTTTGTGAGAAAAAAATTCCTAAATATTACAATGCAAGCACCAGGTGTAAAAAGACGCTAGTATTGGAGTTATTACTGAATAAGGAAAGAAATGTTAATTTGTACATTTAATATATTTTAAATATTTAATAATAATTTAACAAAAAACGGTATGCTACCCCCGAAAGTTCAAGAAGACCAACGAGTATTTTATTTTAAATTTAATACATTTTTTTGATGTTGTTAGCAAAGAAATAAGAATAATAAAATTTAAACATTGTAGTAAAGAACACAAAAAATTAAACATAATTTGGTTGATCAATTCCAATACGGTCCACAGTGGGGCAAAAAACACGCTATTGGACAAATTGATTTTTAGACCACAATTTTTAACCGATTGACAAAATTTTTTTTTAAATTAAAGATAATAAAATTTTGCATAAAACGTACGTTTTGTATTTAAGAAAAAATTTTCCATTAATTGTTTATTAAATGTTAAATAAAAAAATTAGAATTTTTTTTACTTTAAATAAATATTGTTGCTTATCAAAGCCTATTATATTATTAATAATTACCAAAAACATTATAGCCATGTTCTAAAAATGTTTTGAGACATTAACTATTTTGTTTAAACAATTTTTGCTTTTGTTATAAACAAATAAATTAACAAAAGCTTTTTTTAATATTATGTAAATTTAGTGACTAAATTTTGCATAATCTACTATACTTATGATATGCAAGTAAATACCAGTGAAATTTATTGTTATAAACAATTACTTTTTGTTATGTTACAAACAATTTATATTTTTATTTTTTAACACAAAATTAATTATATTTTATCAACAATTATTATTACTAGTTACGTTTTACAGGAAGTATTTTTTACTCTCATTTATGAATGTAACATTGTTTAAACAAAGCTTAATTAACAATTGCACAGTTTCTTTATTTTTAGTTGTTTAAGTCGCGTTTTTTGTATATTTCCTTGTAGGGGAAGTGCGCCGGTTGTGGGCACCCTCCGGTTGTGGGCACCCCTACGTAAACTTCGACGGCAAGCAGATTTTACTGATCTAAGTATTGCAAGTCGTGTTCGTTGACAATACGGACTTTTCGTATTGATAACGAAACAAATATATGCATTTGTGTAATAGCTGTGAGCATAATAAAGAAAATTTGCATTAAATAAATAAAAAAGTAATTTTGTATTGTTTTCGAAGAGCAACATATGGGTGTAGATTCGTTCAGAAAAAAAGGGTTTAATTTTTTTTTTGCAGTGTTGTCATTATATTTTGTGATTTACCTTCGTGTTTAACCAAAATCCTGCATCACAAAATGTGTTGGTCTTTTTAAAAAATGACTGTCATTCCCGGTTGTGGGCACCTTTATGTTAAGGAGGCTCTACCATCTGACAATGATGAGGACTACTGTCTCATCTATCTAAACTTTCTGCCAAGGAAAGTGACAGCCGCAAACTCCATTAAATGCGATGAATATAGTCGTTCAATGCATTAGAAGTGCGTTATGGTATGCGTACTAGCTACTTCACATGCAAGCATTATGCTTTTGTTAGCGATGAGCATAGTGTGAAAACGTGTCATCATTTTTGTTCTTTATCCCGGCAAATTCTCTTAAAATAAAGAAACTTTCATTTCTTCTTTATTTGTGTTGGTTTCCTTTAATATTTTTCCATTTTTAGCGGATTTTTCAAGGGTGCCCACAACCGGGTACAAAATTTTTTTTGTCAAAAAATTCCCATTTCACTAAATTTCTAATAAAACTTTTTTATTTAAAGGAATCAATTTAATTCCTTCACTGACAGTCACCTTAGACCTCTAGCTTTAAATTCGTACACATATATTTGAATAATATGCACATGGACAAATGTTATGAGGCAAAAACAAAAGGGTGCCCACAACCGGAACACTTCCCTTATATAAAGTAATTTCTTAACTTGTTGTCAAATTTCACATTTGTTAATAATTTGAATTGTTATTATCAATTGTTAAAAAATATTAAGAAGAAAATTTTTTTAAAACATAGTGTGGGACCCAATCAGTGACCAACCATACAAATAAGAAAATAACTATTTGATTCATAAGCAAATAAAATAAAACCCTTTTTTATTTTTTTTTATTATTATTATTAGGTATATTATAATTCATATTATTTTAGAATTATTTAAACAAACTATTAAAAACTGACACTGTCAATCGATTCTTGATTGAAAAAGCAAAAGTTACAGATTGAATATCATAAAAACAGAACAGTAGAATCAGCGAGGATAATTCCAAATGCACGTTGGGTGTACAAATCTTAACTTTAATTACACAGTAATAAGAAAATCTTAATTTAAAATCAATCTTTAATTCAACATTGTCTGTTTTTTATTTTTTATTTGCATATGAATCAAATAGTTATTTTCTTATTTGTATGGTTGGTCACTGATTGGGTCCCACACTATGTTTTAAAAAAATTTTCTCCTCAATATTTTTTAACAATTGTTTAAAACAATTCAAATTATTAACAAATGTGAAATTTGACAACAAGTTAAGGAATTACTTTATATACAAGAAAATATACAAAAAACGCGACTTAAACAACTAAAAATAAGGAAACTGTGCAATTGTTAATTAAGCTTTGTTTAAGTATTGTTAGTATTGTTAGTATTGATTTGTCAAAATATTATTTATTTAAAATAAACTAAAGAAAACCAATAATATTGATACCAGTTATACTGTTAAATCAAATCAGTTCAAAGGATCCTTTCGTTTCCTTTCCTTTTTTATTCCTTTCATATTAAGGAATGTAAATTAATTATATTTAAAAATTACATGAAATTATTTCATGTTTTTAAAAGTAATGAGATGGTTGTGCCTCACATTAAAAAAATCTTTTGAATTTAAAATAAAATCACTCGTTGGTCTCCTTGAACTTTCGAGGACAGCATACCGTTTTTTGATAAATTATTAAATATTTAAAATATATTAAATTGTGTTGCATGTCGAACAAAACAATCGAGAAATTATACGAAACGAGTAAAGTGATCGTCTTTTCATTAATTAAATACACAGCCACACAAAAAAAAAAGTTCTGATCTGGGGGTCTCACTATAAAGACTTTATGTTTTTTGGGTCGCTGAATCCGAATCCGAGGTCCATTTAACCCCATCAGATCAGGATTTTGACACAACCTCAAAAAACCAATATGGCGGACACATTTTTGAAAAATTCATCGGATTCGCTTGAAATTCGTTACTCGGGGGTTTTTGGGGTCGCTGCTTACGAATTTGAAGTCTGATTTCAAAAATTCAAAATGGCGGATCCAATATGGCGGACACGTTTTTGAAAAATTCATCGGATTCGCTTGAAATTCGTTACTCTGGGGTTTATGGGGTCGCTGATTACGAATCTGATGTCGGTTTTTTAAAATTCAAAATGGCGGATCCAATATGGCTGACACAGACATATTGGATCCGCCATTTTGAATTAATTGAATTAATTGAATTGTCTACATAGTGAGACCCCCAGATCAGAACTTTTTTTTTTGTGTGGCTGTGATATCGATCGGATCGTTCTTTTTAACAAAAGAATCTCAATAACTGATTTTGATCGAGATTTTGATCGACAACAATTTTTGAAAGTAAAATCACATTACAATAAAAGTAAGGTAAAATTTAACGTTGAATTAAATTTTACACATTAGGAATTAATAATTAACATAAATTAACATTTTTAAAATGGTTTTTAAGGCTTCACAAAATTTTCTTTTGATTAAATTTACTTTGTGCGTTACTAATTTCGTTTTAAATTATGATATAAATATTTTATTATAAAATGTTTTGGTTATATTTATTCACGGTGTCTACTGGTCCTGGAATTCCTGGAAATGTCCTGGAATTTGAAAAAATGTCCTGAATCTTAAATATCTTGAATTTTCTAATTTTGTCCTTTAATTTTCCATATTTTGCTTGTAAATATTCAATAATTAAAAAATTTTACTGAAATTAAAAAAATTGTTTTTTTGATGCATCAAAAAATAATTTCAATTTGTCGTTTGATTAAAGAAACTGGTATCTACAATATAGATTTTAACTCTTGATATAATAAAACGAATATTTTTGTTCAAGGATGTTAATTTAAATTATGGTAAACGTTATATGAAAGAATATTTTTTATTTTAATGTCCTGGAGTGTCCGGAAAATGTCCTGGAATTTTAAGTAATATTTTCAGTAGACACTCTGTTATTGTAATTAATAATTGATTTGACGCACTTATTTTTGAAATTTTATTATATTTTTATTTTTAAATATCAAATTTCTTTCAGTATATTTAAACAAAGATAACAGTAATGTCTTTCTAAATTTTCATTTAAAACGAATTTAAAACATTCTTTATTTTATGTATTTAAAGAAGATAATATTTTTTCTTTTAACGAGCAAGTGGTCCATGAATTTAAACACATTAGGTATTTTATGGAATCATTGTCCAATCTATTTCTGTGTTTCCTAATGGTAAGTGATCCACGAGAAAAGAGTCTTTCGGCTAGAACTGAAGATGCCTGAACGCCAAAATAGTCTCTAGCCATTGATGATAATGTTGGATATAATTTTTCATTCATTTGCCACCACTCTAAAATATTTTCTTCTCCATCTGCACATGGTTGCGACAAATAATAGTCAAGTTCTCTTCTCCATTCTTTTGATAAATGATTTCTTTTTGTGTTTTGTTTTTTCTGAGATTTTTTACTTTTATAAAAACTTTGTAAATTTAGAGAATCATCTTCGTCTTCATCACTCAAAGCTACCAAAACATCATTGGATGACTAACTGGGAATATCTTTTTGAGGGATTTCCTAATAAATGTAATGCAAAATTTTAATATTTTAATATTTTACTTGTTTTAATTTTTATTTAAATAATTACAGCTATTTATTTCTATTAATTTTCGACTATTTATTATTTTTCTATTGTTAGGTATTATTTATTTATTTTGTATTTTTTTTAAAAGGGGCGCATGATTATTCCTCAAATTTCAATTTCCTAATGTTCAAAACATCGAAATTCTTATCATCGAAACATCATTTCGCATAATTTTCAGTTTTCGAAATTTCATTCAACATAATTTTTAATTTATCAATTTATTCTTTATCCTATTATTTAAATAGTCGAATTGTTTTTTAATATAATTTTTAATATGTCGAAAATTTTTTTTGACATACATTTTGTTTTTCCGAATGACTATTTGTCATAATTATTAATCCTCCGAATTGCTATTTGACATATTTTTCAAACCTTCGAAATATTATATTACATAACTTTCATTTATCGAAATTTTATTTGTTATAATGTTCATTTACTTGAATTATCAAGTGACATAAAGCGCATTTACTCAAATTCTCATGTGACATAACCTTCAAATCTTCGAAATGTCATATTTAAGAAATTTCATTTATCGAAATTTTATTTGTCATAATGTTCATTACTCGAATTATCAAGTGACATAAAACGCATTTACTCGAATTCTCATGAGACATAACCTTTAAATCTACGAAATGTCATATTCGTCATATTTCAGAAATTTTAATTTATAGAAATTTTATTGGTCATAATTTTCATTTATTCGAATAACCATTTAACATAAAATTTATTTGTCCGAAATTCCATTTGACATAATTTTCAAACATCCGAATTACTTTTTAACCTATAATGCAAGTCACAGAAAGTTCATTTGTCCTAAAAATAACAATGAAATTTTCAAATATTTTTCTCATTTCTATTGTTATTTTTAGGACAAATGAACTTTCTGTGACTTGCATTATAGGTTAAAAAGTAATTCGGATGTTTGAAAATTATGTCAAATGGAATTTCGGACAAATAAATTTTATGTTAAATGGTTATTCGAATAAATGAAAATTATGACAAATAAAATTTCTATAAATTAAAATTTCTGAAATATGACATTTCGTAGATTTAAAGGTTATGTCTCATGAGAATTCGAGTAAATGCGTTTTATGTCACTTGATAATTCGAGTAATGAACATTATGACAAATAAAATTTCGATAAATGAAATTTCTTAAATATGACATTTCGAAGATTTGAAGGTTATGTCACATGAGAATTCGAGTAAATGCGCTTTATTTCACTTGATAATTCGAGTAAATGAACATTATGACAAATAAAATTTCGATAAATGCAAGTTATGTAATATAATATTTCGAAGGTTTGAAAATTATGTCAAATGGCAATTCGGAGGATTAATCCTATATAAGAAATCTCTAAACGAAAATCTCTCGAAATATCTCGAAGTATAGTAACGCCTATCCCATTGGTTGCTTTCACTCGTGAGCTATACTCAATTGGCTGAATTCATATTTTCTATCTTTGTCTTTTAAACACTTGAAATAGAGAGGTTCATTCACTATACGAACATATACTTACACATTAAAATAAAAGTAGTGTGCGTAAGAGGGCTATATTCCCTTTATACAAATGTTTTTCATCATCTTCGTCTTTCAAGTACTTAAAAATCTCAATCTATTTTGGAAATACGTTCAGATATATTATTGACGTAATAAAGTGATTTAATCCAATTAAATAAATTATAAATTAATAAATTATTATTGATAAGAAATTATTTAGATAAATATAACTGTTAAATAAATTTAATTAAATTAATTTTTAGATGATTAAGTTTTATATATTTAATTTATGTAAATAATATTAATATTTAATTTATTCTAATATAAAATATTAAAAAATTTTAAAATTAAATGTTAGAAAATGTTATGAAAGATTAAATTCAATATAAAAATTTTATACATATTTTAATAACTAATAAAATAATTAATTTTACTAATGTCTTTCATTGCAGATAATAAAACGTATATTTATCTGCTTCATCTAAGAAGTGTGTATTATCTATAAATTTAAAAAGATTACATAATTCTAAAAGAAATTATTAAAGAAATACATAAACCAACAGAGAAAAGAAGGTCAGAAGAAACTGACAACATTAATAATAAAAAAAAGTGTTTGGTTATTAAAAGAATTTTATTATTATATAACGTTTTGAAATTAATAATAATTACCCAAGTGCGAAAACCAACGCGGCCCAACACTGGCCCAGTATTGGCAAAGCTGGCATCGAGACTTGGCAGACAATATTGGCCCGACTTTGCGCCGACTCTTGTGGTGTTAACAGCGGTTGGACGTTGGCAGCCAGATCTCGGCAGACATTAATGGCCCAATATTGGCCGCCAGATCCCGGCAGACATTAGTGGCCCATTATTGGCAGCCAGATCTCAGCAGACATTAATGGCCCAATATTGGCTGCCATTACTCCCCCAGTGTTGACAAAATTAGAAAAAAATAAAAATAAATTTTTTGTATTCAATTAACTAATTAATTTATAACATTTATACGGCTTATTTCCCTAAATTAAACGCAAACTTACAAATATTTGAAAAATTCTTACCTCTCGCGGGGATCGATACCTGAACCTGACGCACCACAGCCTAACACTCTGACCACTCTGCTACTCTGACTTGAAGTCGAGGAAGCAAAAGGGTTCTTATAAGCTACACTACACTGGCCGATACTGTGCCATTCTTGGGCCGAGCTACGTCTCAATATTGGCAATTATAATTTGCCATCATAGATACAAAATGATAGACATTAATGTGCCATTCCTGGGCCAAGCTACGTCCCAATTCTGGCAATTATAATTTGCCATCAAAGATACAAAATGTTTGCCATTCAAGTGCCAATAATGAGCCATTAATGAGCCGATCTTCGTCACATCACTGGCAACTGTCTTTTACCATTAAAGATTGATCAACTTTACCGTGAATGTGCCGTTATTGAGCCAAACTACGTCCCAATACAGGCAATTATAATTTGCCATGAAAGATACAAATTTTTTGCCATTAAAGTGCCATTAATGTGCCTTTAATGGGCCAATCTTCGTCACATCATTGGCAATTTAATTTAAAAAATTTTAATATCAAAATTTATGCTGTTATTAATATTTAATTAATATCTAAAAATTTGACTAGAATCCATTTTGAAATCAATTTTTACTAGAAAATTCTACGAGAATTGAATTATTTAAATGCAAAAATAAATAATTTATTGAATAAATTGAAAATTTCTTAACTTTTAGATAATAAAGAAAAAATTTTTCTCAAAAAATGGTTTCTGTTACATTTATTTACGAATTTCTTTAATTGTAAAATGATTTGAAAACATTAATAACTTCTTTTTAAAATTATTACTTAATTAAACTTTTTCAAAAAAATTAATTCTTTAAAATTGACAGTTAAAAATATAGAAAATTCAAAGTTTCGAATATTTTAATTTGAATCCTTTTCAAGCTTATTCGATTTTTTAAATACAAAATAAATAATTTATTAAATAACTGAATGTTTCTTAAAATTAAATTCTTATACATAATTTTACCAAATTAAAGTGCCACTAATGTGCCATCAATGAGCCGATCTTCGTCACATCACTGGCAATTGTCTTTTGCCATTAAAGATTGATCAACTTTGCCGTGAATGTGCCGTTATTGGGCCAAGCTACGCCCCAATACTGGCAATTATAATTTGCCATCAAAGATACAAAATGTTTGCCATTACAGTGCCACTAATATGCCATTAATGGGCCGATCTTCGTGGCATCACTGGCAATTGAATTTTTCCATTAAAAATTGATCAACTTTGCCAATATTGTGCCGTTATTGAGCCAAGCTACTCCCCAATACTGGTAATTATAATTTGCCATGAACGATACAAACTTTTTGCCATTAAAGTGCCAATAATGAGCCATTACTGGGTCGATGGTTGGCACATCACCGGCAATTGTCTTTTGCCATTAAAGATTGATAAACTTTGCCATGAATGTGCCATTATTGGGCCGAGAGCTGGTCCAGTCTTAAAAAATTTGAAATTCTGACTATCGGCGCACAGTCTAGAAAAATGGGGAGCAAAATTAAAAACTCTTACACAGGTTTACAAATTAAAAACTTTTTTTGCCAATCGAACAAAACATTTTTTTTCCGAATAGTAGGTGTTTTTTGAGTAAGAAAATCATAGTTTTAATTTTTTTCCCTCGTGCAGTTTTTCTGTAGCTTCAAATTTTGCATTTTCGAGGTGCGACGCCACTTAAACTTACCTGTAGGAAAATTAGCTTGTCAAAATATAATAAATGAGGTATCATTGGAAAGGTTATTAAATTACCTTTCGATCCATAGGTGACAGAATAAAATTCAACAAAAATTGAGAGAGTTACAGTCGATTAAAGATGAAATTTCATGCCAATTTTGATGATTTTTAGACCTTTGAGTAACTTCTACTATTTTTTTCTACATCAAACAGGAAAGAATGTTTAGGTTTTAATTTTTTTATTGATAGACTATATCATTACACAAATTTTGAGTCCTTGTGGACCTCGATTGGATTAAAAATGACAATTCTACACTAAATTTAGTGAACGAAACTACATTTTTCATTTTTAGTATCCCTTAAACATTTGCAGCAAAAATTCAAATAATAATAAAATTTGGTTAAGCGCTAAAGTTACTGAAATCACTAATCAAGAGTTTCTGAAGTCGTAGATTTCGAATGCAATATTAGTTTTGCAAATTTCAAAATGGCGGATCCAATATGGCGGACAAGTTTTCAAAAATCGATGAAATTCGTCTCAAATTCGTTACTCGGGGGTTTTCGGGATCGCTGATTACAAATCTTACTTACAATTATTAATATATTTATTCCTTTATTTATTTCATTTGAATTCAATTTTTCTGACATTTGAACATCAAAAAATTGTTTTGTTCTATTATTAACCACCAAAGAATAAAAATAATATACATTAAATTGGAATATTTTCCTTTGGAGAAGAAAACTTTAGAGGATATTAGAAGAGGATTTTTTCTTTAACTATGAGATCACTTTTTTTAGGGTGCACGAAATTAGAAAAATTAATCAATTTTTTTCAAAATGTCTTAGGAGATAAATCTCTCAAAAATATAAAATAATATTTATTTACATATCAGTCGACGCAGAATTTAATAGGCTTTCAAACATAATATTTTTAAACATATTTTTTGTTTAAACCAAAACAGAAAATACATTATAATTAAATATAATTATTCAAATAAATAATACTTTTGAATGAAAGCTGTAGATATTTTCTATATAGAGAGAGTTTACACCGAGTAGAATATATTTATGCTCGCGCGCGCATATACAAATATATGCTCCGCGGGCATATATTCGCGTCGGCGCAAACTATCTGCCTGCAGCTGTGTTGTGAAAGGTTAGAAACATCCACTTGCCTCGACCTCGTGTTTTTACACAAAAAATTTGTTTGTTGAATGAAAAATCATTATTTCATAAAAAAAATCATAAAATTAATATCGGTAAGTAAATAAGGTACTTTATTATTATTGTTTATTACGTATTTGACTTAGATTTTAATTTATATTTGTGAATATTGTAAACAAAAACACGAGTAACCTCAAAATTTTACTTTGAAAAAGAAACTTTTACTTTAACCACTTTAACATTAAATAATTGTAATATAATTTTCAAAAAAACTATTAATATATAATTATAAAAAAACAATTTCTATAAATTGAGATTATTTTATTATAACAATAATTGTATATTAAATGTTTTTATAATTTCTACACAAATCGTTGTATGAATGTAAATATACATTTCACAAATGTATATTTATTGTGAAATATTATTAATCAATCTTTTGATTGATTAATAAAAATGAAATATTAAAATAAATAAAAAAAGTAATGTAATTGAAAAAAAAGTAATTGTTTGTTTTGCATAATAATAATGAATTAAAATTTTGAATCTTTCGAAAGGAAAATGAAGCGGATGAAATCAAAAAATTGGTCTTCTGAAGAAACCACATTCTTATTGGATTTAATTAAAGAAAAAGAAATCGTCAGAAAAATGGATTCGAAATCGATTAAATTTATTGATTTGTTTAAAGAATTGGAAAGTGATTTCAAAGCCAACAA
The DNA here is from genome assembly GCF_015476425.1 of Leptopilina heterotoma. Classification (NCBI taxonomy): domain Eukaryota; kingdom Metazoa; phylum Arthropoda; class Insecta; order Hymenoptera; family Figitidae; genus Leptopilina; species Leptopilina heterotoma. Next base: position 1,688,074 of record NW_025110845.1, read on the forward strand.
TTACAGTAGAAGCTGGATGCAATTAAAAAGCAAAGTTAAATCATTGAAAGGTAATTAATTTATTCCTATTATTAACTAAGTCAGTATATTTAAAATAATTAAAATTATTATAAATAAATCAATTAGAAATTAAAATTTTATAGACAAGCATTTTCAATTAATAGATTTTGTATTCAAAGATTTTGTATGTTGCCGTATTTTTTAATTAAGAGAGTATTGCTAATCAACTGAATTACTGTTTATCTAAATATCAACTTAAAAGAAATTACAATTTATAGAATTTACGATTAACAAGATTTCCGTTCAACTAAATTTCATAAAGCAAAATTTTCATTTTATCGAAATTCCAATAAACAAAATTTAGCGTTTAATAAATTTTCTATAACATCTAGTTTCAAAAAAATTACATTTTTTAAGAAATAATAATTTTATAATGATATACAATGATTTTAAAAATTGTAATAATCATTTATTTAATAATAAATAAAAAAATTATTTTTTCAGACAAGTATATGGAAATTCGTAGGGAACTTAACAAGAGCGGATCTGCGGGGATGACGAATTGGGATTTCTATAATAAAATGCATGAACTATACGGACCTAGGCCATGTCAAAATCGAAAGGGCATCGATTCGGGAAAGGCTCGAAAGAGTATATCACAGTCTTCCACTCAATCTTCTATTAAAAAGCCAAAAATTGATGTTGATTCAGCTTCTACTAGTAAGGGGAAAATTGATAAAACGAAGACAAGTGTCCCGCTTGAACATCTAGAAACCCAGGAAGATCCTCAGCAAGATTCTTTGAAAAATCCTCTACAAGAATCCCTGAACGATTCTCTAAAAGATTCTCTGCAAGAATCCCTGAACGATTCTCCGCAAGACTCTATAAAAGATCCTCTGCAAAAATCGCTAGACGATTTTCCACAAGATTTTCCAAAATATCCTCTGCAAGAGCCGGAAATATCACACAATGATGACCCAAAGAAGAAAATATCGTTGGAGGATGAGATTGATGAGAAAAAACCGACAGTTTCACGAAAAATACCTTTGCCACCGAAGAAAAGATTATTTAAAAATAAAGATGATATAATTGACCTTGAAAAAAGTTTCGACGAAATTGAACAATTAAATTATGCAACAGATAATTTTAAGTCGCAGTTGGATGATATTCAAAACGTTGTTGAAGCTGAAGGAAAAGAAAAAAAATTATCAAAGCGAGAAAAATTGGAAATGGAAAAAAAGCTGTTATTGATAAGTTGAACAAACAACATGATGAAAGAACGCAAACGTTTTTAAACATCCAGGCTGAAAGAGAAGATAAATCAATGGAACAATTTGGTAAAATTATTCAACAAAACAGTCTTCTATTAGTTCAAGCATTTGCAATGACACAAAGACCGTCGCCTTGGATGCAGCCGCAACCGAATTTTTCGAACCATTTTGGTGGAAATATGTTTACGCTACCATCTTCACTACAAGGGTATCCATATCAAAATTCAAATTTTGGCGGCCCCAGTACACCGCCACAATATGTTCAAAATGTGTATGGGTATCAAACGGCAACACCTCATTTCAGTCCCTCAAATCCATATTCGTTTGGAAATTATGCCATGAATCAGGATTTCGAAATTCTTCATTCGAATAGACATGATCAGCCGAATGACAATATTTCAGATCAAAATCTCGATACAAAGATAGTTAACGATGAAGCTAGTGAAGATATAACAGAAATGTAAACTCCATAACTATTATTTCATTTATTACGTCGTTACTAAAGAAATTCATTTCTCAAGATATATATTTGTTTTTAAAAATTACTTTTTTACAGTTTAAAAAAAATGTTTTGTTTCTTTAAGCCGTTCGAAAAAAATTCTCAATATTTCTATTAAAGATTATGTTTCAAATTATTTTCAAAAAGTATTTAGTATTTATATTAATTAAAGTAACATTGATTAGAAAGCGATATTGTTAAGAGATTTTAAACTTTAAAAGAAGATATATATTTAATTAATATACAATAATTTTTAAGCAGAGTTACTGTTTTTATCTCAAAAATTCGTGATATATGAAATATGTTCAAAGAATATTTTTAATTTAAGAATAATTATTTCTCAAAGTAAGTCAAGGAAATATAGAATTTAAGAAAAGAGAATATTTTTTTATATAAAAACGTAAGTGTGAAAGGAAAACTGTAAAAGTATAAATGAATGTTTGTTAAAATGAATATTATGGAAACTTGTTCCAATTAATATGATAATTTTTATTTTTTATTTAAAAAGATAAGTATTGCTTTTATGAAACGTTTTTTGTTACAATACGTATCTAAATATTGAAAATATTTTGTGTCTACGAAATTTTAAGTGCGTTTGAATATGTGTTCTTGTAAAACTTCATGTTATTAAAAATAATAATTCATTTGGTTCAGTATTAGTGTTTTATTAATTGGGTATTTTTATTAATTTGGAAAATTAGGAAAATTGAAGATTTTTTATTACAAAATTTTATATATTTAGTACAAAATTACAAATTTGTTTAACTGTAAAGCGATAATAATAATAATTTGACTTAACATTTGTCCACATTAAAAATTTTTTTTAACAACTTATAAATAGTATCACGAAATATTGACTCTTTAAATGTATTCTAAAATATCCAATTATTATTTTTTATTTATATTAAATGTAATGCATCACTCTCCGTTTTGGTAGATTGTTAATTACACAGGTTTACAAATTAAAAACTTTTTTTTGCCAATCGAACAAAACAATTTTTTTTCGAATAGAAGGTGTTTTTTTAGTAAGAAAATCATAGTTTTAATTTTTTTCCCTCGTGCAGTTTTTCTGTAGCTTCAAATTTTGCATTTTCGAGGTGCGACGCCACTTAAACTTACCTGTAGGAAAATTAGCTTGTCAAAATATAATAAATGAGGTATCATTGGAAAGGTTATTAAATTACCTTTCGATCCATAGGTGACAGAATAAAATTCAACAAAAATTGAGAGAGTTACAGTCGATTAAAGATGAAATTTCATGACAATTTTGATGATTTTTAGACATTTGAGTAACTTCTACTATTTTTTTCTACATCAAACAGGAAAGAATGTTTAGGTTTTAATTTTTTTATTGATAGACTATATCATTACACAAATTTTGAGCCCTTGTGGACCTCGATTGGATTAAAAATGACAATTCTACACTAAATTTAGTGAACGAAACTACATTCTTCATTTTTAGTATCCCTTAAACATTTGCAGCAAAAATTGAAGTAATAAAATTTAGTTAAGCTCTAAAGTTACTAAAATCACTAATAAAGGATTTCTGAAATCGTAGATTTCGAATCCAATGTTAGTTTTCTAAATTTCAAAATGGCGGATCCAATATGGCGGACAAGTTTTTAAAAATCGATTAAATTAATATTATTATTATTAATAAAAAAATTAAAACCTAAACATTCTTTCCTGTTTGATGTAGAAAAAAATAGTAGAAGTTACTCAAATGTCTAAAAATTATCAAAATTGTCATGAAATTTCATCTTTAATCGACTGTAACTCTCTCAATTTTTGTTGAATTTTATTCTGTCACCTATGGATTGAAAGGTAATTTAATAACCTTTCCAATGATACCTCATTTATTATATTTTGACAAGCTAATTTTCCTACAGGTAAGTTTAAGTGGCGTCGCACCTCGAAAATGCAAAATTTAAAGCTACAGGAAAACTGCACGAGGGAAAAAAATTAATACTATGATTTTTTTACTCAAAAAACACTTACTATTCGAAAAAAAATTGTTTTGTTCGATTGACAATTTCACTGTGAACCAGTGTTATCTTCATCATAACATTGCGAATTTGTTTACTATATTCATTTTCTGAAACAGGGTTGGCTTCTTCATTTTCATCTTCATCTTCGTCGGTTGGTTGAGGAAATAAAACTCTATCATTTCTCTCTTTTTCTGTCCACTTTTTCTTGTAAAGGTCATTGCGCGTTTCAACAATATTGTGTAAAACGCAACACGCACTCACAATGTGTGGGACAAAAGAGTGATGACAATCAGCTTTTTTTGAGAGTCTTCTCCAACGCCCCTTTAGACGCCCAAAAGCGATTTCCACAATGACCCGACCAGAATTTAAATACGCGTTGAAGGATTCTTGGACATCGGTTAAAAATTGGTGACTTTTTTTGAACCCTATCAGTAACCATGAAAGATGGGGATATGCTAAGTCTCCAATTATCATATATGGAATTTTAACCCCATCAATAGTTGCCGTTTCCTGTAACACAAAATTCAGAACAATTTTTAAATCTAAATTTTAGAGATTTTTATTATTTTAATTTTATATGCAATTAAATACTACATCAAGTTTTTACAGAGTGGCGATGCTTTTCACGATTTTAAATTACTAGTCACATTTTCAAGTAATTTTTTAGCATTTTCATGTATATTTTTATCAATAAGTTGTTGATTTATAAAGGAACTTCTACTTTTGAAAATAATTTTTTGAACGATTTAACAAGTAATTGCTTTTATATTTTATAACAATTTTTTATAAATGTTACATTTATAAGAAAAAATTTACTTTCATAGAATTTTTAGAATAGCCAAGATTTTAAAGAACAATTTTTTTTTAAATTTCTATTATTTTCTGTTTACTCAGTAAACTAGTTATTTTATTTTAAAACAGTTACAATAATGTAAATGTATACCTGACATAGTTGTTCTTTATTATTTAAGAACAATCCAGATTGCGCCAGCACGTGAGCATCATGGTTACATCCCGGAGATTCAATGTTAATGTCTCGAAACCTACAAAATAATAAATTCTGTTAATTTGAGTTCTTTAAAATTATATATTAAATATACTAGTAGAAATATATTGAATTACTTTAATTTAGTAAATTTATTAATTATTCAAATTTCTAATATTTAATGCAATTTAAAATTTTAAAGGAATTTAATTTTTTAAAATGAATGATATCGAAAAGAAAATAATGAAGTGCCATTTTGTGAATGCAAATCAACTTATTTCTGAATTTCAATTTATTGTGAATTCTTTTTCTTAACATATGGATTTTTTTACATAATATTAAAGATCAAAATATGATTACCTCGCTTTATCATCCACCACGCCCTGCAAAACATAGGAAGGATAAAATTTCCGATTTATGAAATCTCGGTAACCTTCTGAAGGTGGAGTAATAGGGATATGACAACCATCAATAGCTCCGATGATTCGCGGGATGCCCGTCTTTTTTTAAAAACCTTGAGAAATCGTTTTACATTCTTGCGCATCAGGCATCTTAATCCACTCTGGCAATAAAATTTTATTAATTGCATCGGTCACACGATGCATGCATTTTAAAACTGTACATTTATGTATTCCAAAAAGATGACCAAGGACTCTATATTCACAACAACTACCGTAAGCAAAAATTGCTACGGCTACTTGCTTCCTGGTGTCTAAAGGGATTCTAGGCATCAGAAGGTTGAATGCAGGTTTTTAAACATTATCTAATTTTGCACAAATGTATTCGAAAGTTCCTTTCGACATTCTAAAATTCTCGATCCAATCATCTTCTTTAAACTCAGGCACAATTACGTCCCACCATTCACTAGATCGTCTTCGCATCCATATAGTACGATTACTTGATAACATTTGCTCCGTATAAGCAAGTTCCAAATAAATGCGAATGTTGTCTAGTAAAATTTCTTCGGAAATAAATATCTCCCTCACTCTTTCTCGCATATTGTGCATATTTTGAAAAAACATTAGAACAGCTGCAATCATAAAGTTTTGAAAATTTAGCATTAAAAACATTTGCTTGTCGTTGAACATTGTAAAATCTGAAATACAAATATATATTTTAAATTATCAAATTATTTTTGAAACAACAAAAAAGGAACAACTTTATTGCTTATTATTATTAAGAATATTAAATTTTTATTTTCATTATTTTTAATTGAATGATTATTTTTAATGAATTCAATATTTTACAAATCTCAATTTATAGAAATAGTTTTTTTATAATTATATATTAATAGTTTTTTTGAAAATTATATTACAATTATTTAATGTTAAAGTGGTTAAAGTAAAAGTTTCTTTTTCAAAGTAAAATTTTGAGGTTACTCGTGTTTTTGTTTACAATATTCACAAATATAAATTAAAATCTAAGTCAAATACGTAATAAACAATAATAATAAAGTACCTTATTTACTTACCGATATTAATTTTATGATTTTTTTTATGAAATAATGATTTTTCATTCAACAAACAAATTTTTTGTGTAAAAACACGAGGTCGAGGCAAGTGGATGTTTCTAACCTTTCACAACACAGCTGCAGGCAGATAGTTTGCGCCGACGCGAATATATGCCCGCGGAGCATATATTTGTATATGCGCGCGCGAGCATAAATATATTCTACTCGGTGTAAACTCTCTCATATTGGGATTAAACTTATAAACTAATTTCAATTACAAAATCATCTAAAATTATTTTTGTATTTGAATTAAGTATAATGTTTTTTTAGTGAAGTAGCTATCATTTTCCAATAATAATTGGATGTTAATTTAATTTCAGCAGCAATTTTTCTTAGCTCGCCCGTCGTTCGTACTGACAATTTCTGACAGTATATTGTATTTTAAAATTTATTTATTATTAATTTTTTTATTATCCTACAATTTTTTGTTATAAATAAAATTATATTTATATTATAAAAAAGTTTAATAATAAATAATATATAACTACCCTCCCTAGGGGTTTCAAGACCTTGCCGTTGGTGGGAGGCGCACGAGGGGCTTTTACCCAGTGGGAGGCTACTTCTCGATATCTCTCGTGGGGACTGAGGGGGCGAACCCTTCAAAATGAGTCGGCCGCTACAGAAACCGAATCTTCTGTGTTTCGCTGGGCAGTGTCTCAGGGCACGGGGATTTAGAGGGATATCGAGAGAGACGGGATGTACAGAGGCTTAACCGCGGGTCCATTCCGAAGACTTCCTACTGGTGGAAGTCTGACCAAGAAGAAACCCTTCCATGGTTACGTTGGCTGTGCCATGGCGATTGAGGCGCGAGTCTCTGCCACCCAATCCGTGATGAACTCGTGTCCATGGATGAATGGTACTAGGGTTAACAAATCCGTCGGGTTCTTCCGTGGGGAGGGGGTTGGACGGGGGACGACCTTCGCTGGGCACAATTAACCGTAAACCGTAAAGCTCAGGAACGGTTGTGTTACAGGAAGGGCCCGTCTTCTGGACGACCCGTCCCCGGGGTGGGGCTCGAATGGAGGTATCTTGAACGAGACTCTGAGATACCAGGCGAACTTTCAGATGTAATTTAGCCTTTTCCTTAAATAGAGGCTCTTTAAGGATTGATCTTTCTTTCCTCTTTTCTCGTGGGACCATAATGGATACTACAGAAATTAAAAAAATAAAACCACACACGTGAGCGTCAAAGAGCCCTTTTGGGGGATCACGATGGTGGCGATCAAGGTATGGACGCGACAGAGGGGACCGTGAGTCAGTCTTAAATATGGCTGCTTCCGGGATCCACTGTATGCAGATTAACTTGCATCATTGTAAGGGCGCTTCGGCGATTCTAGCCAAGAACTTTGCAAGGATGCAGGCAGCTATAGCCTTTGTTCAAGAACCTTGGGTTTACAAGGATAAGATTAGAGGTCTAAGTGGCGGTGGGGTGCTAGTTAGATCACCACAGGAACCAGTTCCAAGGGCTTGTCTGATCTATAAAGGTTTAGATGCTTTCCCTCTATTGGAATTAACTACCAGGGACTTAGTTGTTGTTAAGGCTCAGTACCTAGAAAAGAACGGAAATAAAAGGGAGGTTGTAGTAGCTTCCGCATATTTTCCGGGATCGGGGGATGACCCCGCACCACCTGCAGAGGTGGAGAAGTTGGTAGATTACTGTCAACAGCAAGGTCTCCCATTAATAACACAGGTCAACAAAAAAAGACTTACTTTTTTTTATGAGATAGCGGAATGGTTTCCTATGTATTTTTGGACGCTGAACACGATCCCGACTTCCAAATTTGCCCATCACGTCAGGATTTTGAGAAAAGTGGGGGTAAAGACCCCAAAAACGCTTTTTTGAGGATTTTCAACATTTCTTTTATCTTTAACCTGACGTGCTAGAGACTTCCACAAGGTCTTAAATTAAAGCTTGTAATGTGCACTACAAGACCAATATCCATAAAATAAAAAAAAATTAAAATTTTTTTCAAAAAATGGGGTTGAAGACACCAAAAATTTGTGTTTTTGGATTGCTTTAATAGACTTCTTGCAATCGCTTGGATTCGCTTGAAAATGGGTACTTAGGGTTTTTGGGGTCGCTGATTACGAATCCAATATTTGTTTGCAAAAATTTAAAACGGCGAAACCAAGATGGCAGATGTAAGAATTAAGAATTGCTTGGATTCGCTTGAAAATTGTTATTTCAGGGTTTCTGAGGTCGCTGATTACGAATCCGCCATTTTTAATTTTTGCAAACTAATATCGGATTCGTAATCAGCGACCCCAAAAACCCCAAGTAACCATTTTCATGCGAATAGATAGAGGCAGAAGACTTTTAGATTTTCTGTTAGATACAGATTTAGATATTTTAAATCAGGGTAATGAGCCGACTTTCGTTACTGTTAACAGAAAAGAGGTGTTGGATATTACGATCTGTTCCAAGTCTTTTTGTGATGGCGTGAGGGACTGGAGGGTGTCTGATGAAGATTCCCTCTCGGACCACAGGCTTATTACGTGTAGATTGGAATCGAAGGATCGGGAACAGGAGTGGGGACGTAATCCTAGGAGTACCGACTGGGCTTCATATAGTGAAGACCTCAAGGCCTCCATGGCATGCTTCCCCACTTCCTATGGAACGATGGAGGAGTTAGAGCTTGCAGCGGAATATCTGCGAGATTCTATTATCTGTTCCTTTGAAAGGAACTGTGTAGTTAAGAAAATGGGCTTTAATTGGGGCGGTAAATGGTGGACCCCCCGTTTGGAGGAACATAGGAAAACTGTAAGAAAGCTTTTTAATAAAGCCAAGAAACGTAGGCATCAGCGAGCATGGGATGAATATCATACCGCTCGCGATTCTTATAAGAAAGAAGTAGATAGGGCAAGGGGTGTCAGCTGGAGAAGTTTTTGCGAGGGAATCGAGAGGGTACCAGAAGCTTCAAGACTTCATAAAGTACTAGCTCGAGACCCAATGACAAAATTAACTACTATTAAGCTGCCTAATGGGCAGTATACCCAGGATAAAAGGGAGTGTCTAAAGCACCTGATAAAAGTAAACTTCCCGGACTTTAGAGAAGGTTTGGAGAACAGCCAGGGCATAGGACCAGGTAGGAACCGAGGATATCGGGAGCACTGGAAACTAGCAGCCAGGGTTGTAACTCCGGAAGGGATTGATTGGGCAATAAGCACTTTCAAACCATTTAAGGCTTCAGGGGGGGACGGTATATATCCGGTTCTTTTGCAAAAGGGATTGGATTGTATTAGAGTACCCCTGTGTAAAATTATGAGAGCATGTATAGCTCTTGGTTATACACCGGAGTCTTGGAAAAAGACGAGGGTTGTGTTTATTCCGAAGGCCGGTCGGTCAGGCTATACTGCGGCGAAGGACTTCAGGCCAACCAGCCTAACTTCCTTTATATTAAAGACGTTAGAGAAACTGGTGGATAAGTTTATTAGAAAGGAATGTCTTAGAGATTTTCCCCTACATCAGGGACAGCATGCATATAGAGCAGGCTTCTCAGTAGAAACAGCCCTCCATTCGGCAGTAGGTAGAATAAAAGGACAAATTAGCAGTGGTGGTTATGCGGTTGGTACTTTTCTTGATATCGAAGGTGCCATCCCTAACACCTCTAGCAAAACTATCTGCAGGGCAGCCAGGATGCGAGGCGTGCCCGAGCCGCTAGTTAAGTGGATCGACAGCATGCTTCGCGAAAGGGCCCTGGAGGCAGAGTATGGTGAGGCCAAGGTAACCGGCCTTGTTTCTAAAGGGTGCCCACAGGGAGGAGTTCTCTCTCCTTTATTGTGGTGCTTAGTGGCAGATGAGTTAATTAGAAACCTCAATAGCCAGGGATATTATACGCAAAGTTATGCAGATGATTTCCTTATAATTATAAGAGGGCACTCAATTGAGACCCTCTTAGAACTTACGGAACGTGCGCTTAAGATTGTCAAGGATTGGTGCAATCTGACTGGACTTTCTGTAAACCCAGAGAAAAAGAATATAGTAGTTTTCACAAGAAAATATAAGGTACCGAGTTTGAAGAAACCGATATTTTATGGAAAAGAGATTTCCTTTTCTGAATCGGCTAAGTATCTGGGAGTAATCCTGGATAAAAAGCTGGTTTGGAGGGAACATTTCGAATATCAGTATAGCAGGTTTTGTACCGCGTTTTGGGCGTGTAGAAGGGCGATAGGGTCATCATGGGGACTAAGGCCTAATATGGTCAACTGGCTCTATCAGATGATCTTAAAACGCCTTAGGGGCTCTGAAAAATCCCACAATAGAATCAAAACTCGTCTGGGAATGCCGGAGCGTACTAGATGAATTGGGTTCAGCAAATAGACTTTCATTGATTTGGGTACCGGGTCACTCAGGAATCAAGGGTAATGAAAGAGTAGACGTCTTGGCGAAAACCGGTTCCGAGACGAAATTTATAGGTCCTGAACCAGCAGTGGCAATAATGCCATGCTTGGTTAAGGGAGCCATAGAAAGATGGGGTGAAAAGGAACATGAGAAGTATTGGGCGAACGTTGGGGTGGGAAGGCAAGCGAAAACTCTGTTGGGGTTAGCACTCAGCAAGAGGCGAGCGAGCGATCTCCTAAAACTCGATAAGATCAGAGTTAGAACCGTAGTTCGTCTACTTACGGGTCATGGACTATTGAACTACCATCAGCATAAAATAGGCAGACAAGTTTCACCTATGTGTAGACTGTGTGGGAAAAGTAACGAAACTTCGACTCACATATTATCTGAATGCCCAGCGTCAGCTAGGATCAGGCTATCTAGCTGGGGTCAAGCAATTATTGACCTTAAGCAGGTGAGCAACCTATCGATAGAAGAGATACTGGACTTCTGGAGAAGAACAGGACTCTAAGAAGTTGCTATAAACGAGCGAACTGGAGTCTGGTACAATGGGTTCTATAACCTAGGTGCTTACTTTCCCCTCTTGAGGAAAATCCAGCTCGATCTCGGTGTCAGATTAGATTAGAATATATAACTAATTTTTTTTTTTTTTTTTGCTTAGGGACTTTTGGGAAATCTGCCTACAGATACCTTGGATTCCGCACTCCAAGGTTATGTGGGGTTGGTATGATAAAAAAAACAAAAGGAAATATAAAAAAAAAAGAAAAATAAATAAATGTTATAATAAATTTAACAAACTGGCGACCTACTACCAGCCCGACCCACTAAAACCCGTAACCCTTCTTTTGGAGCCCTTTACCCTCCCTCGGAACTGTCGTAAGACTTTAGCCTTCGAGGGTGGCGCTCCAACTCTGTCGCTAATGCGACTTTCTGCTTTTCTCTGCGGTCATCCTGCGTTAATAGTTAAAAATTTAAAACTATTTTAATATAAAAGCGAAATTAACAGCACAACAATAATAAAAAAAAATGTTTAATTAAGTGTAAACAGTCAAAAGATAAAATTGCAAACAAATAAATCACAAAATAAATTAATAAAAAACAAACAAAACAAATTAAAAGCTGTTTAAATTACGCTTTTTTGGCGGCCGTCGAGATCTTTCCTCGACATAACCGAGATTATGAAGTTCTCGACTTGCCGCCAATTCTCTTCTGACTGGGTCATCAGCGATACCATGTTCTCCGGTGTAACTTGACTGTTTACACATTCGAACATGGCCCGCCTCTCCAAGTCCCATCTCTTGCATGAGAAGAGGGTGTGCTCCGCGTTGTCCTCAGGGAACTGGCAATATGCACACACCTCGTTCTCGCGTAATTTAAAGCGACACAGGTACGAGTTAAAACACCCGTGACCTGTGAACGCCTGAGTCAAGTTATAGGAAACCTGACCGTGTTTCCTATTTATCCAGGTGGCGAGTGCCGGGATAAGGCGATAAGTCCATCGACCTTTTTCCTCACCATCCCATCTTTCCTGCCATCTTTCTATGAGCCTGTGCCTCGCTTCCTTGCGGATCAGGCCCTTGCTTGGTCTTATTTCCTCATCTAAGGAACTGCTTTCTTTAGAAAAGAGAAACATTTCTTCCCTTTCCCTCGCCAAAAGATCTGCTGGCGGGACATTTGCAAGGACCTGCACAGCACTCGTAGATACCGTCTTATATGCAGAGATGATACGCGTTGTTATCGATCTCTGCGCAGACAGTACCTTTTCACAGATGGTTACACATGTTTTACTCCTTAGGGATGGGACCCACGCTGGTGCTGCATAGAGCATTTTAGCGTGGGCGACACTCGCCACCAGTCTCCGTTTTTGTTCACGGGGTCCGCCAACATTTGGCATTAGCCGTGAAAGATTAGCCGCACACTCGATCGCCTTATTTGACGCCGTAGCCATGTGGTGGTAGAAGTTTAACCTTCCATCCAACTCCACACCAAGATATTTAATTTGTTGACTCCACTTGACCTCGAATCCGTCTATCACGATTCGTGGAAGCTTATAACCACGTCTGTCTGTGACTAGCAGTGCCTTGGTCTTTTCCAGGGCCATTTCAAGACCTCTGGTATCCAGCCAGCTTTTTGCAAGTCGCAGACATTCGTTCACCAATGTCCCAAGAGCCTCCTCACTTTCGGCAGTGCACACGAACAACGCGTCGTCCGCAAAGCCGATGATCACCGCACCTTCGGGCAGATCCATTCGCAGAAAATCATCATAAGATACATTCCATACAAATGGACCCACCCTCGAGCCTTGAGGAGCCCCACGCTGCATCTCCTCCCTGAGAGTGCAGGTGTCTCCCTCATATATAACCCACCTGTCGCTAAGATAATTATCCATTATCCGCAACAAGTAGAGCGGCATGTTTTTCTTTTTCATCGACTCGATGAGATCTTTCCATCTTGCGTAATTAAACGCGTTGCGTATGTCAATTGCTACCAACGCGCAGAAGCTCTTCTTTTTTCCAGGTCCCAACTTGTTTTTTCCTGCTTTGGCTATGTCCACAACTGCCTAGATGGCATCAACTGTGGACTTGCCTTTACGGAAACCAAATTGGTGATCGGATAGACTATTCTCTCCGGTCAAGTGGCTTTGCATTCTCTGCAGAACCATATCCTCTAGAAGTTTAAGTTTACCCATCGTATCCAACAGGCATATAGGCCTGTACGATGAAACCTTATCTAGAGGTTTTTCACCTTTCCTTAGGAGGACTAACCTCTGTCGCTTCCAGTCGCGGAAGAACTTTCCTCTCTCAAGGCAAAGATTGAAGCATCGAAGCAGAATCTGGGGTGAAGTGTCGATTACCAACTTTAGGATCTCATTACTTATCCCATCGATTCCAGGCGCCTTGCCTGTTTTCAATCTTTTGCCTGCCTTTTGCAGTTCACTAAGTTGAAGAGTTCTTCTTCTTCGACTTTCCAAAAACTCCAGTCCCTTCTAAGGTATGGTTCCGCAGGAAGAAACAAAGAATTTATTATCTTTCTGACCCAATCGGGATTGTCCAGGCCGGGGGTCTTTTGCCTCGTCGCTAATTTCTTAGTAACGATTTTAAAAGCCAGACCCCATGGGTCCTTATCGACTTCCTCGATTAGGTCCTTCCAGCTACGGCGTCGCGACTTGCGGATCTCTTTCTTGAGGTTCTTTTTCGCCTCCTTAAAAGCCTCTTTCAGCAAGGGATCTCCCTTAGATCGGGTATATGTCCTTCTTGCTTTGAGGCATTCCTTCCTCAAGGAGGCTAGTTCCTCTGACCACCAGTGCAAGGATTTTCTTACGGGAATGGCGCCTTTGCGTGGCATTGACGCATTGCAAGCGGTGACTATCATGTTTCTCACCGCTCGCACCTTCCCATCCAGACTGCTCGGCCTCTTCACCCAGCTAAAGTCCTCAATCAAAAGGGCTTCTCTTAGGGACCGGCCGAACTTTTCCTTGTCGAGTCTCTTCATATTCCACGAGGAGGTTTTGCGACTAGGAACATCCTGTCTTTTTTCTCCTCGTGTGTCTCCCATCGAGACTGAGAACTCAATGTACTGGTGGTCACTTGCGGTATATTCCTCTGAGACCCGCCAGTCGCTTATGCGGCTAAATAGTTTAGACGATGTGATCGTTAGATCTATAATTGATCCGATCGCACCTCGTCTAAAAGTCCATGTATTGCCTTGGTTCACAGCTAATAAGTCTTGTCGAGTCTCGTCTCACCCCACTCTGGCGACTTTGCGTTAAAATCGCCAGTGATGATGACATCCAGCCTGGATTCTGTGAGGCTCGCTTCTAGGTCTTCGATATTGGCTTCGAAGTTTGTCAGTGGGTCGTTGGGTGAGAAGTAGCAGCTATACATACGTATATTAGCTACCTCTATCCACACGAACCCACTGCTCGTCTCCAGAAACTTGTCAACCCGCAATTCTGGGTTGCACAGCTTTATGGCGACTCTCTTCGCCTTATCCTGATACCAAGGGGCGAGGTCGCTTCCTTGATACTGCTCACTGCAGAACAGGATATCGACCTCATTTTCCCTTGCCGTTTGCATTAGGAGCAACTGTGCATTCTTACTTGTATGCAGGATGACCTGCAAAAATTTTAAGGATTTGCCCTTTTAATCTTTTGCAGTTCTTCCCAGTAAACCGGGCAGGCTCTCTTTCCGGACTCATGATTTGTTTCTGGCTTTCCCAGGTCCAAGCATGTAAGGCACTTCGGCTTAACGTAACAGCTCTTCGCGAGGTGTCCCTCTCCGCCGCATCTCCGACAGTTTTTACTTCTGTCGGGGCCTTTGCAGAATAGGGTTCTGTGTCCGTAACCTAGGCACTTTTGGCACCTAGCTACTTCAACATGCTCGCGAATTTGAGCATTTATCCAGCCGATTTTGATTCGGCCAAGTTTAAGCAGAATGTCACTTTCTGCTTCTGCTTCTGCTAAGCGGATTAGAGCCACCTTAGTACTTCTAAAGCGCGTCAAAAGGTAGCACTCTATCTTCAGATCATGTTTGCCCAGCTTATCTCTCAGAACTGAAATCACCTCATCCTCCGTCGTGGTTTCATCCAGCTCCTTGATCTCAAGAGACCTTTTATTTACGAGAGCAGTGACCTCGCATGGCAAGGCGCCATGCAGAGCCGAGGACAGTGCTTCCGCAAACTTGAAGGTATCTCCACCCTTTTTGACTATCAGAAGAACCTTCTGTTTAAAGGTTCTCCTGATTTTTTGAATCACGGTACCAGTGTCTTCTGGTTTAACCTTTGATTTTATCAGCGGCAAGATACCCTCATAAGATTTTGGGTCTCTTGCCGTGATCTTTACCGCTTCCGTGGTTCTAAGCTTCAAAGGGCGTTTTGAGAGCTCTGTTTTCTCGCCTGGGGGCTTCTTTCTTGGAGCTCGTTCCCTTCTTTTTCCAACAACCTTAAAGTCGTCCTTATTGTCTGCTCCTTCTTTTAAGACGGTCTTAGCATACGTCTGGCTAGGACTACTTGAGGACGCCTTTTTTTCTCCAACTAGCGACTCAGAATTAAGCGGTGGAGCATCCTTTCGCTTAATCTTCTTTTCGCTCCGAGTCACTTGTTGGGGACTCTTATCCGGGCTAATACCTTCTCTGGGGCGCTTATTTACGTTCTTTCCCTTATTAGAATCTGTAGCTGCTGCACTATCAAGAGTTGCAGCAGCACTCCTCTTTTGCCTTGGAGTTCCCACAGTTGAAGTCTGTGGCTCCTGATCCCTGAACGGTTCAGGGATAAAACGCAGATTCCTACAAATTGTTAAGAACGCACTCTCCAAAACCGCCACGCCATCCTGGATGTCGCGACTGACGTTCTTTTGGCGCTTGAATGCCTGGTGCACGCTCTTAAAAATCCCGGGAATAGCCAGGAACTGATTTGCGACATTTGATTCGTAGCATGTCAGCTGGCTATCTATTTGGCTCCCTCCAAAATCCTTGGAGCCATCTGCACCGACTATCGGGGCTTGCACCCGATCAGAATCGGTGGTGGGATTACCCTCTTTCGAGCTACCCACTTGGAGTATTTTATTTAAAATTTTGTCCATTTCATTCATTTTTTTTATTTCTTTGTCCCGTGTCGAGGGTCAATCGGGCCTTAACAAGGTACTACCATCTGGCCAGGATGGGCCCTGAACCGCCTCCGTTAGTCACATAAACGTTATAGCATTGCCGGAGCATTGATGCGACGTCTATGATATCCAAGGGCACGTGAACATGTATGTTCGGACGTGGAGGTCGATGTGTCTCTCCAAGATAGCAGGAAGTTTCCGCAAAGGGAGTGCATCCTGGTATCTCTTCACAGAGTTTACCCTCAATATATAACTAATTAATATATTAATAAGGGTGTCCAGCGGTCAGGGAATTTTAATCAAAATCAGGAAATTTTTTAAAAATTTCATGAGAAATCGATTTTTTTTATTTTTTAAATTTTCACCCGACCAGATACTTGAATGAGTAAATCACTTTCGTTTATTGGTTCTCTTTCATTTTTGAAATCATCATCAAAAGGTTTTTCTAATTTGGAAAACTTTGTGAAATTGATTTTAATTTTATCTCATGGGAACGCGGCTTTAGATCGTGATTTTTCAATAAACAAATAATTAGATTATTTTATTTTTGTTTTTTTAGATTTTATGTGTGTAATATTTTGTTTACAACAAAAGAAGGTTTATAATGATGATAAATAAAGTGTTTAAGTTCACTATCATAAAATTACGTTAATATTTACAGCTCACATAATTTTTTTTGTTAAAGATTTGTTATAAAAAAGGGAAGGGAAAGTCAGGAAATTTTTTTCTTAATACTTGCAGGACACCCTGAATTAATTATAAAATAAATGTATATGTATTTTATAAGTAAATAAAATTTATTTTTGAATAAATACCAAGAACCGTTTCGAAATTTTAGTTTCGTTTTAGTTCCTGATTTTCAGTTTCCGTAATTTTTAACTGATTTTCAGTTTAATTCCACTTATTCAAATCGCGAGAATAAAGTCACTGATTCTTAGTCAAATTTCACTAATCTTAAGTAGGAATTTCACTGATTCTGATTTAAAGAGTAAATTTCAATAAAATTAGGCCAAATTTTTGATGATTTTGTTCGTAATACTTCATGTAATAAATGTTTTTTGTAATAAACAAAATATGATCATTTATTTTATATAAATATGTCTATTTTTTATAAATTATGTTTAATTATTTGATTTTTTAATTATGTTTTGAAAATTAATTTTTCATCGTCAAACTCGAAACACTGTTGGCGCGCGCAATTTGTCGTCTAGTAATTATGACAAATAGTCATTCGGAAAAACAAAATGTATGTCAAAAAAATTTTCGACATATTAAAAATTATATTAAAAAACAATTCGACTATTTAAATAATAGGATAAAGAATAAATCGATAAATTAAAAATTATTTTAAATGAAATTTCGAAAACTGAAAATTATGCGAAATGATGTTTCGATGATAAGAATTTCGATGTTTTGAACATTAAGAAATTGAAATTTGAGGAATAATAATGCGCCCCTTTTTAAAATAAATGTATATATATTTATTTTAGTATTTTATTAATTAAAATTTTTATATAATTTTTTTCAAAATGAACTATTATTTAATAAATCTCAGGCTGCGCACTCATCTACTAAAACCTACTATTTACTACTTTTTTACGTTATGCTACTATTTGGACACTTTTTTTTAGATTTGAGCCACTAAAAGCTACTATTTCTGTATTTTTTTAGAATTTCAACTACTTTAAATTCCCTAATACTAGAAATTTAAAAACTATTCTTAAAAATTATAATCAAATTCTTTAAAACAATTCTATTATTTTCAAAGAATATTCAAAATTCAATTATTTTGACTATCTAGTATTTTCATAAAATTTCGCAAAAGAATTCAATTATTTAAAAAAAAATTGATAAAATTTATCCAAAATTCAATTATTTTTATAAATAATAAAATTTCCAGGAACTCAATTAATTTAGAATAGCATTCTCAAAATAATCAATAATTTAACAACATTTTTGTACAATTCTTCAGAACAATTCAATTACTTTCACTAATAATAACATTTTTCAAAGATACTCAATTATAAAAAAAATTTTGATGAACTTCAAAGCAAGAATTCAAATATTTTCATAAATAATATGATAATCGAAAAATTCAATTATTTTCACAAATAAAGTATTCTACAAGAATTCAATTATTTAGAATAAAACGTTCATAATATTTATTATTTTTTAAAAAAATTAATTATTTAAAACAATCTTTATAAAATTCTCATGAAGAATTGACTTATTTCGAAAAGTAGCAAAATTTTTTAGAGAAATTCAATTCTTCTTAAACATTTTATTAAATTTTTTTACAATAATTCAATTATTTTCATAAATAATAAAATTCTTCTCAAGAATTCAATTACTTTTGAGAATTTAAAAAAAATTTTTTAAACTATTTAATTAAATTTTTTTTTAATAATTAAATTATTCTTTTAGATTTTAATAAAATTCGTCCCAAGAATTCAATTATTTATATAAATGATTCTCCGAAAGAATTCAATTACGTCAATAAATAACAAAATTATTCCCGAAAATTCAATTATTTTGAGGAAATTTAATAAAATTCATTGCAAAATTCAATTATTTTCATTAATAACAATATTCATCAAAAAAATTTAATTATTTTTAATAGTACTCAAATTTTTCTTGGAAATTTAATTATTTTCATAAATAATATAATGCTTTTTATGAATTCAATAATTTTCAAAAAAAATTTTAATAAAATGCCACACAGACATTCAATTATTCTTAAAAATTTTAATAAAATTCTTTGTATTTAATTATTTTTAAAAACTTTTCGCAATTCAATGATTTTTAATATCTACTGTTTTTATAAAATTTCGAAACAAAATTCAATTATTTAAAAAAGGCCGTAGCAGTATAAGCATGTAAAAATGGCCCCCTCTTGGATTGGGTCCATATTTAGGGAATAATTTTGACCAATTATGAGATTTATTTTCACCAAG
Organism: Leptopilina heterotoma; assembly: GCF_015476425.1. Lineage (NCBI taxonomy): Eukaryota > Metazoa > Arthropoda > Insecta > Hymenoptera > Figitidae > Leptopilina > Leptopilina heterotoma. The sequence goes on from NW_025110845.1 coordinate 1,707,225, forward strand.
TTTCAACTCGAAAAAAAAATTTGTTTTTGAGTTATACAATTTTTTTGAAAAATTCAAAAAAATTCAAAAATTTTTTTTCCCTCCGAAATGGTTGAACCGATTTTCATGAAAAAATTTTTTTTGTACAATACAATATAAACAGTTAATAAAAAAAAATTTTCGACCAAATTCTAACAAAGAAAGTCAGTAAAAAGTCAGTAAAAAAAATTTTTTTTTAATTTTTTTTTAAAAAACATTTTTTTTTATTGAAATTTTTCTTGCACAACCGCCATTTTTTTCTATAAAATAATAGTCATTTTAAGAGTAACATATACTTTTTGCAAGATGATTGAAAGGGTACTTCATACTTTAAAAAATAAAAAACCGATTTTTGGCCCCTAAATAGTACAGTTTTCTATATAAACGAGGGGCCAACATTTTTTAAAATTACATTAAAAATTAATTAATACTTAAATTAAATTTCTAAAAAAGTTAATAATATATGCCTGTTTATTGTAAATATTGATTTTTTAGTCAACTTTTCAAAAAAATTTACAAAAAAAAAAAATTATTTTTGAAGTTTTTTCAACTTTGGCATATTTTTTAATAATTGTAGAAAAAATTTGAAATTTACATAGGTTTAAGTTTTATCTTTAACTTAAGACCAAAAGAATTTAAAAATCTTAATCGGTTCATGAGATCCCAATAAATATCTACTGCTTTGATTCAAAAATAATATTTGTTTGAATAATTGTGTTTAATTCAAATATATTTTCTGTTTTGGTTTAAACAAAGAATATGTTTAAAAAATGTTATGTTTGATTTAAACTTAAATGTTGATTAGAAATAATTTAAAATCAACCTTAAATTTTGTTTGAATTGAATATATTATTTCTATAAATGAACCAAAAAATATGTTTGAATTAAACTGAAATTTGTTTGACTGTATAGCAAAGATATTTTAAGTTTGATTTAAACACAATTTTTTTGAATCAAATAAATCGTTTTCTCAGTGATTGACATGTTTTTGGGCCGTGCGCGTGCAGCCGTACCGGTAATTCCCGACGGCAGTGTACGTCCATTTGCTTTTTTAATAAACCTTGTACATACTAAAAAATCAATATTTACAATAAACAGGCATAGGGTCAATTGGGGTAAATGTAAACGGAATATCTATTTTTGACCAAAAACATTAGTTCTTTTTGTTAAAAGGTAAAACGGACAGATTTCTTTTGCATGAACTTGTTACTTTACTTCCCTAGAAAAATTTTATGAGGTACAAAAAATATTGATGCACCTGAATCGCCTAAAACTGACTGTTTATATTTACCCCGAGATTTTGAAATTTTCCTAAAATTCGGGGTAAATGTAAACACCACTGTACTTAAGCGAGGTTTAAGAAACAAGTTATTTCAAGTATACTACTGTTTTAAGGGATGGAAAAACTGAAAAAATTCTTCGTAGATGTATAGTCAATCAACCTGTTGACTGATAATGTATCATATAAAATAAACAATCAACCATTACAAAATTAGTAATGTAAAAACTTAAATAACTTGAACAAATTTTAATAAATTTTCATTCAACTTGGTAAAAAGAAGTTTTTTTTATTTTTATGAATAAGAATCTAAAATCGAATTTTTAAATTTCAAAATGGTGGATCCAATATGGCGGTCAAACATAAAATATTGTTAAAAATTGATAAAATTTGCTTGAATCTGGCTACTCGGGGGTTTTTGAGGTCCCCAGGTGCGATTTTTTGGTCGGCCCATAGTTGGTCCAACTTTTACAAAGTCGGTCCAACTTCTCGTGCCAGAGGTTGGGCCAACCATACAGATGATAACGGTTCGCCGTCTAATGGCAACGATGGTTGGCCCGACAACTCATAAGGAAGTTGGCCCAACTTACAATGCATATGTTGTGCCAACTATACATTTCAATGGTTGGTCCAAAGACTGACGCCAAAGTTTGCACAACTTTAGATGCGTAAGTTGGGCCAACTACAATTTTCAAAGTTTGGCCAACTTCAACAGCCAAATGTAAAAAATTATTTAAAAACTAAATTATTTAAACAATTAACAGGTTATTATTAGCGGGAACATCAGAAATAACCTTTACCTATTATTATTAAACACAATCTCATACATACATTTTCGAAAATATCTAACGCTCGCTGGGATCGAACCCCTAACCTAACGCACCGAAGACTTATACACTGACCACTACGCTACGCTCACATGGGAGTGCATAACGCAAAATGTATATTAAAGCTGCAACAGTCGGGTCAACCGTGGCCCAGAGTTCGGCTAACCAAGAAAGTTTAAGTCATTTAAACTGCATTTGACAAAGTTTTGCCAACCGTTGGGCCAACCGTGGCCCAGAGTTCGGCCAACCAAGAAAGTTTCAGTCATTTAAACTGCATTTGACATAGTTTTGCCAACCGTCGGGCCAACCGTGGCCCAGAGTTCGGCCGACCAAGAAAGTTTAAGTCAATGAAACTGCGTTTCTAGAGTTTTGCCAACCGTTGGGCCAACCGTTGCCCAGAGTTCGGCCAACCGAAACTGAAAGTCTTTTAAACTACGTTTTGATGAGTTGTGACAACCTTTGTCGCCAAAGTTGGCCCGACGGTTGGTTAAACTCTGCATTTAATGGTTGGCTTGCAAAGTCGGGCCAACTGTGGGCACTAGTACTTGCCAAAGTTGGGCAAACTCTGGCAACCAAAACTTCGCTTGCCAAAGTTAGGCCAACCTTGGGCCAACCTTCAAACTCTGGCGGCCAATCTAAATTCGCACCTGGATCGCTGAATACGAATTTGAAGTCAAATTTCAAATTTTCAAAATGGCGGATGAACCTAAAAATATTTTTAAAAATTGATCAAATTTTCAAAAAAAAAAATTTTTTCAAATTTTTTTTTAAAGAGGACCTAATTTCCTTTTCTATGTAATTTTACATTGACAAATTAATGAAATTGTGAAAAAGAAGCAAATTTATTCAATTATTTTCTTTTAAAATGTAGTTGAAGTTCTGTTTACATTTACCCCGAGTTTTTGAATTCTCGGGGTAAATGTAAACACTTAATTATTTATTAACTAAATTGACGAAAATCAAAGTCAATTTTTGTTAGTGCATTAATAAGGAATAATTACATATTTTTGGTTGATTTTTAAATTTATTTTTATGCAAATATGCGAGACAAAATACTGAAACAGTAAAACTTTGATTTTCAATCTTTTTTGCATTAAAAAATAACTTACACTATGGCATTGCCAATTGTTAAAATAAAATATTGGCAATACTCAGAACATCTTGTAGGTGAGCTGCGGTAAAAATATTGACGTCGTACTTATTTTTAAATTTCTAAATTTAGCTGAAACATCTACTGTTTACATTTACCCCTTGTTTACATTTACCCCAAATGACCCTATATTATTAACTTTTTTAAAAAAATTTAAGTATTAATAAATTTTTAATGTAATTTTAAAAAATGTTGGCCCCTCGTTTAATATAGAAAACTGTACTATTTAGGGGCCAAAAATCGGTTTTTTATTTTTTAAAGTATGAAGTACCCTTTCAATCATCTTGCAAAAAGTATATGTTACTCTTAAAATGACTATTATTTTATAGAAAAAAAATGGCGGTTGTGTAAAAAAAATTTCAAAAAAAAAATGTTTTTTAAAAAAAAATTAAAAAAAAATTTTTTTTACTGACTTTTTACTGACTTTCTTTGTTAGAATTTGGTCAAAAATTTTTTTTTATTAACTGTTCATATTGTATTGTACAAAAAAAATTTTTCATGAAAATCGGTTCAACCATTTCGGAGGGAAAAAGATTTTTTGAATTTTTTGAATTTTTCAAAAAAAATTGTATAACTCAAAAACAAAATTTTTTTTCGAGTTGAAACTTGGTGAAAATAAGTCTCATAATAGGTCAAAGTTATTCCCTAAATATGGACCCAATCCAAGAGGGGGCCATTTTTACATGCTTATACTGCTACGGCCTTTGCTGTAAAAATCTTCGTAAAAATTCAATTCTTTTCATGAATAATAAAAATTTCAAAGGATTTGAATTTTTTAAATTAGAATTTGCCGAAAATTGGTCGAAAGAAATTAATTATTTAAGAATTTTTATAAAAATCTTTGCAAGAATTAAATTATTTTCATAAATATTTTAATTCTTTCATTAAAATTCGTTGCAAGAATTCAATTTATTATCAGGATAAGAAATACATAAATATTTTTGATGAAAAATGAAAAAAAGTGAGGAAAATAAAATGTAGAATAGAATTTTTGTCAGTTTTGTGAAGCGTCTAAACGAGTTTTTTTGTCGTCAAGTTTAATTTTTCGAAAGCTACTTTTTTACTACTTTTATTATTTTTAAAGCTGTTTTTTGATACTTTTTTAAAATTAATTATCGAGTGCGAAGTCTAAAATCCTATACAATATATATGATACAAAATTTAATTAGTCATATATTTTATTTATTTGTTTTTTATATTTATTTATTTATTTACTTCTATTAATTTACTTTGCTTTTGTTTATTATTAATTTATTTTTTATTGTTTTTTTAAGTAAATGTATATATTTTTATATAATTATTTTGAAAATAAATTATTATTTAATAAATCCTAATAAATGTAATACAAAATTTTTAAACTCATATGTTTTATTTATTTGTTTTTTAATTTTATTTATATATTTTTAACTATATTTATTATTACTTTATTGTTAGGTATTATTTTTCTATTTTGAAATGTTTTTAGGTAAATAATTACGTTTTTTATATTATATTAATTTATATTTTTATATAATTATTATAAAAATGAACTATTATTTAGAAAAATTACCTTTGGTTTATAATAGTTATGTTTATAAATTTGCTCAAATTTATCCAAGGAACCTTGCACCATATCTTTTCCCCAAGTTGTTTCATTGAAGGTCTCAAGTTTATGCCTTGGATCTAAGATAAGTATAGCACAATAAACCCAGTTGCTTTTTTGATAGTGCTTCATTAATTTTGAGTAAGAGGATTTCAATCATTGTAAAAGAGAAGAATCAAGCCAAGAGTTATCAATTTCGGATTTATCCTTTAATTTGTTTATATGTAAACTAATTCTGTCCAATAGTGAATTGAATCAAATCACTACCACAAGTAAAGTGACGTATTTTTCACCACTAAAAATTTCTGTCAATTCTTTAAAACAGCGAAGAAATTTAAAAATTGACGTTAATAATATAACCATTCGTGTTCAAACAAAAGGAATTTCGACAACTGATCATTATTTTTACACAATAAACAATGCTTTTTGCATTTTAACTGCTCGATTTATCATTTCATAAGTGGAATTCCATTTAGTCGAAACGTTAATATTACAAGAAGACATAGTTTCTTCCATTATAGTGCAGCTACTTTTTAAAAAGATTTCTCAATTCAACCAACGGGAATTTTTCGTTTAAATCATCTGTATTCTCTGATTCGGTAATTTCAAATTCTTCATTTTCTTCTCTTCCAGTATCAATATTTCCGTCGAATTCGTCTTCATTTTCTCCAAAATTGCATTTGTCGATGTTTAGTTTGCTGAGCAAATCTTGCACCCCTAAATTTAAGATATGTGCATAACATTTAAAATGTTGGTCTTCCGCATCAAAATTTAACAATAGTCGGGATAATTCTCTCATTCATGACGTATTAACAGCTGCATTGTCTAATGTTATTCCTAATATTTTCTCCTTTAAATCGTAGCTGTCAATTGCATTGTAAAAAGTTTCAGCGATATCTTTGCCCGTATGCTTGCCATTAGATGGAATCATGAAAAGAGTTAATGATTGTATTGTCCACAAATCGTCTAAAAAATGGGCTGTTACTCCATAATATGAACGGTTAGCGATAGAAGTCCAACCGTCCATAGTAAAAGAAATTTTCGACTTGTTTTTCAAAATATTCAAAACTACTGCTTCTATTTTAAAATATCTATCCATAGTTAGAGATTTCAATTCGTTTCGAAGTGGCAAAGTTGCTCTTGGATTTAAATAATGGAATAATTGTTGAGTATCATTATCATCAAAGAACAAAATCGGTAAATATTTTTTAGCGATCCAATCAACAATTTTCTTATTGAAGATTCCTTGCACAAATTTCTAGAATAAATAAAATTTTATTTATTTTATTTATTTTATTTATTTTATTTATTTTATTTATTTTATTTATTTTATTTATTTTATTTATTTTATTTATTTTATTTATTTTATTTATTTTATTTATTTTATTTATTTTATTTATTTTATTTATTTTATTTATTTTATTTATTTTATTTATTTTTTTATTTTATTTATTTTATTTATTTTAATTATTTTATGTAATAATATTTGCATTAAAAATCTTTTTAATTTAGAAGAAATATGAATAATAATTTATTAATTCGGAAATATTTAACAAGTATCTAACAATTTTAACCTCTTTATTCTGATCAGTAGTCTCTTTATTTGGATATGTTTTCGAATAAACGTCCGGGTGTTTTTTACGAAGATGTCTTATTAGACCAGTTGTGTTACTGTCCTTCATTTTAATTGTGATACTTGGAGGCATGCATAATTTACATTTGCCCATTTTACAATTCTCTTGTAAAAAATATTCAAATGAATTTTCTAATGGCAATGCGTTATATTTTCGTCTTTTACTTTTGAAAGAACTAATTCCGCCTTCATTACTCAGGTTACTGTGTAGAAATTACAAAAAATATTAATTTTTTATTTAACATTACAATTAAATTTACAATAAGACTTAAAAATTTATTAAATTCTAAACTCAATTTTAAAAATTTTTTAAGGTTAAAAAGAATTATTTCATTTTCTAAATAAAGTAACCGTTTTAAAAAATTAGATTTTAAATTTTACCACGGCTGTAATGATTCGGACATTTTTATTATTGAAGCAATTACTTTCCGTTTTTAAGATTCAAATTACGTCTTGCATTTAAATTAGTTCGATCGAAAACGTCGATCGAAACGAGACGATAATCATTTATCTCGACAAAACGAACTTTGCTATTTTTCGATAACAATCGAGCGACACCTAAAATTTATCGGATTGATATGCAACACTAATATTAAATGCACAAATTAACATTCATTTCCTTATTCAATAATAACTCTAATACTGGCGTTGTTTTCAAAATAAAAAAATTTTGTAATGCAAATATCTGGAAAAATAAAAATAATTTTTTATTGTTACTTGGTACACTTCATTAGGGCCCTAATCAATCTCAATTCTCATAATATGAGAAAAAAATTTGAGACATCATGTGTCGTTTTCATATGAAGCGCCCCACATATTTTCCATGACAAATCCTACGTACATCAAATCTCATGTGAATTACAGTTTCATTTTTTGAGTGTAATTTTCCCATATGTGACAAGGACAGTTAAAAGAGATATACGGTCCGAAAATATAGGTTCTTCCTTTTGGTCTCCATTTTTTACAATTTACATAAATGAGATCATTAACAAAGTTGATTCTATGGTACTACTTTTCGCTGACGATTTAAAAAATTTTCGAAAAGTGAATTTAATTTTTGACGCTTCTCGTCTTTAATCCAACTTGATTGCTGATGTAAATAAGAACGACCTATTCCTAAATACGCAAAGCCTCATTAGGATTAAAAAATTTGGAATTATTTTTTATTATAAGTTCTAATTTATTTTATTATTTAATGAAAAATAGTATTCACAAATTTTTGTCTTAATGTTTAGCTAACGAAGTTAGGAGGATGTACTTCAGAAATATTTTACCTGAGTAAAACGATTAATTTTTACGGATTTGGACGATATCTAAAGCGTCAGGACAATCTTTTGAATTATTTTCTTTCATCCACACAGACAAAATTTCTTCGATGTCCCTATTAGCCCTTTCAACCGATCCTTGGGACTGACTGTGGCGTGGTTTACAGTGCATAATTTTAACTTTACTCAAAATCTTATGAAGTTCTGGAATAACAGAATTCACAAATTCCCTTCCATTACCGGAGTGAAGTATTGCAGGTGCAACCAAAAAATATAAATATTCATCAAATTTAATGGGACATTCCAGTTCAAAATGTCAAAAAAATCGATTCTTTATTTTCTTATTTTCGGATTTCTTATAGTGTCAAGAATACTCTCCTAAAATTTTATTGCAAAATTCGAAGTAAAACAAAAGTTATACATACTAACTTATTCTTCGCCATGTCAAAGATGTTTTATATGCGGATAAGCAGAACCCAATCGAATGATTTCAATGTTTTCTTATTTGCATTTTGTAAAAAAGACAAACAAAAATATATTTGGTATTGCTGATCACAAATTAGGTATCATATTTTCAAAATTCAAAATGGCGGATCCAATATGGCGGAAGAGAAAATTAAAAATCAAGTGGATTTGCTTGAAAATCGTTGCTCGGGAGTCATTAGGGTCGCTGATTACGAATATAATATCAGATTTTTAAAATTAAAAATGGTGGATCCAATATGGCGGCCAAATTTTTTAAAAAATCATCGTATTTGCTTAAAAATCGTTACTCGGGGGTTTTTTGGGTTATTGATTACGAATCTGACATCAGTTTTCAAAAATTCAAAATGGCGGATTCAATATGTCGGACATAAAATTTTTGAAATCAATCAATTTGTATTAAACATAGGTATCTTTGGGTTTTTTTTTGGTCGCTGATTACAAATCTGATGTCAGATTTCAAAAATCAAAATAGCGGTCATAAAAAATTTTTATTTAATCAATTTTAATGAAACATAGCTATGTAGGAGTTTTTCGGGTTGCTGATTACGAATCTGTTGTCAGATTTTAAAAATGTAAAAAATGAGCGCTGTGTTTCTGAAATCACATTTAGATATGAAATGGAGTGTTTACCTGATCCATTGAAATAAAAGCAGATTCTCCAATAGGACTACATGCGCACCTGATATACCTACGCGAGAAACTATATACCTATAAGGGGTCGTCCATATACCACGTGGACACTTTTTAGACACTTTTTGACCCCCCCTCCCCCCCTCGTGGACAATCGTGGATTTTTGACGAACCCCTCCCTCCCCCCCTGATTGTCCACGTGGACAATCGGGTTTTTTATTTTAAAATAGTGAATAATAAAAAGATATTTAATAAGAAATACAATTAAAAAATTCTTTAAATTTTTTTATAACAAACTTCTTTAAAATTCAATAAAGATTAAATTATCTTAAAATATTATTAAATAGGTAAATACCGTTTTTAGTATTATAGAGAAGACTTTGGCAGCAATATATCTTCAATTATTATATTAGTAGAAATACTTAATCTCTTCTGTAACAAATCTAAAAATTTTCTAAAATCCAATAGCTTTGAGCCTTCACATAAACAATAATAGAAATTATTTTTTTTAGAATTTGTAAGAGTTTGTAGAGGTTGCTTTGTATTCCTAATTGTCAAATTTGCATATATTCATATTTGTGCATTTACGATAATGATTTTGTAATATAAATTAAAAAAGAATTTGGCGTTTTTTTTGACAGTTAAATAAATTTCGGATTACAAATATTGTCTGATCACAATCTAATAATAATCTAATAATAAAGTTGAATATAAAGAAAAAAAATATATAAAATTAAACTTTTGTGTCCACGTGGACATTTGTATTGACCCCCCCTCCCCCCTCGTGGAAAATCGTGGATTTTTGGCGAACCCCCTCCCCCCCCACCCCCCTAAACTGTCCACGTGGTATATGGACGACCCCTAAGTAAACATTAAGTGTAAAAAAACCAAAAAAACTAAAAAAAATTTTTAAATCTAAGAAAAATACAAAATGGGATCTTTACCTGTAACCTCCTCGTGGTAGATCCTGGAAACTACAGTACGTTTTATTTTTGTAGGCTAATAACAAGAAATTGTTTTTTATTTTCTGAATTTTATAGACACTAGTTTTGTAGGCACCAAACTTAAAAACTCCCGAGCAACAAATTGTAGGCGAATCTTATCCAATCTAAAATCCACATGAATTTTTACATCAGATTCGTAATCAGCGACCTAAAAAACCCTTAGATACAAAGTTTCATAAATATCGATTAATTTTAAAAATTGTATGTCCGCCATTTTGGATCCGATATTTTAAATTATTGAAATCTAACATCAGATTCGTAATCAGCGACCCAAAATACCTACGTTTAATTCAAATTTATTTATTTTAAAATTTTTATGTCCGCCATATTGAATCCGCCATTTTGAATTTTTGAAATCTGACTTTAGATTCGTAATCAGCGACCCAAAAAACCTTTAGATACTTATGCTTTATTAAAATTGATTCATACACGGAAAAACTTTTTTCAAGAGTTATTTAGAAACTTATTCAAGAACTCAGGATATGGAAAAGAAACAAGAAATGCTACAAAACCGTAGATTAAAATATTATTTTAAGCTGTTCGGGGATAACTGTAGTAAATTTTTGGACTACTTGTTGAATTTTCTTGAAAAAGTCCTGAACTGGTTTAAGAATTGAAAAATGTGAAATTAACGAAAAAAATTTGCCCGCGTGAGTAGTCAAACTTAAGACCTCGAGATTTTAAGAAAGATCTCTCCGCCTTATGACACTCAGTTGTGGACGCGTTTCGATATTATAGCTTTTTCAGCGCGCAGTCACTGAAGTATTCAGTCGCAGCGTCAAGAACAATTATTTCCAAGCCATTAGAAAAACACCTGAAAATTCTTTAATGAATATTGAACTTTTCTAAAAAAAGTTCTAAATTTTTTTCCATATCCTGAGTTCTTGAATAAGTTTCGTAATAACTCTAAAAAAAAGTTTTTCCATGTATAAAAAATTTATGTCCGCCATATTGGATCCGCCATTTTGAATTTTTAAAATCTGACTACAGATTCGTAATCAGCGACCCCAAAAACTGTAGGTAGCATACTTGTTATTCGTAAATATCTTGTTTTTTTAAATAATAATTTTTGGCCAAAAATCGACGATCCTGGCCCACTGTGGCTTGTGAGAAATATCAATATACTTAATATTTTTTTTATTTGAAAAAAACAATTGACTTTTAAAAAATAGCTAATTTTTAAGGAATGAAAAAAGTGTAACCTTGAGTGGACCACTCCTAAAAAATTGTCAAAGTTATTCTAAATTCTTTAATGTAGAGGAGAGTCTCCAGTTGTGAGACGGGTTTTATTTTTGACCCGTAAATTGTAAACGGGTAAACGAAATTGTAAATAAAATACACCGTTCGAAAGGTAACAGAAATACGCAACTTTTATTACAATAAAGTATAGTGTTTCGATGAACTTAAAAAATTTTACGATACATTTTCCGAGCCCATCGCTTTCGTCAACAAAAAAAAATGTCTCCAGTTGTGAGACACTCATTAAAAATTGCTAAAATTTAATAAGTTTGAAATAAAACGTTATGTTTAGTTGAAATAATTAAATCAAATTTTTAATGAACTTCAATGTAACTAAATAATTCAATTTTCTTGTTAAACTAAAATGTTATATAATTATGAGGTTGTATAATATAATCCACGAGAATATTTTCGCACCTGCGCAAACACGTGGTTAAGGCAAAGCCTTTCACTACGCAAATATTTTGCGCAGACATTTTTTTTTCATATGAACGTGGAGAATATTTCCTTTTGTGTGCGTGAAGAATAAATTTATGCCTTTCGATCTAAACAACATCTATATAGAATAAACAAAAACTTGTGGGCGATTCCACGGGTAAATCACACAGTCGTACGTCAGAAGTTACCGATTTGTCTCAAAGTTTTTAGGCGTATTCTACCTTCAACTATAGTGAACTAGCCAAAATTTCAAGTTCCTATCTCATAAAGAACGCTCACAATCGTCAATTTCGTGAAAAGTGACATTTTTCAAAACTAAGATTGAAAAATCCATTTTTGCGTAAAAAAGTGTAAATTTTGGTCTAAAAAAAATTTGAAAAGTAGGGGAGAGTCTCCAGTTGTGAGACGGGTTTTATTTTTGACCCGTAAATTGTAAACGGGTAAACGAAATTGTAAATAAAATACACCGTACGAAAGGTAACAGAAATACGCAACTTTTATTAAAAGAAAGTATAGTGTTTCGATGAACTTAAAAAATTTTACGATACATTTTCCGAGCCCATCGCTTTTGTCAACAAAAAAAAATGTCTCCAGTTGTGAGACACTCATTAAAAATTGCTAAAATTTAATAAGTTTGAAATAAAACGTTATGTTTAGTTGAAATAATTAAATATATTAATAATATATATTATTATATACTGAATAATAATATTTATTCGCCAAAATATGACTATCAAATAAACACAATTTAATAGCTTCAACAAGAACATTAAAATTGATTTCTTCTGAATCAATTGTTTTTTTCCACTTGACATGCCCAAAAATACTAGAAAAAAATCAAAACAACATTTAAATAGTATGCCTGCAAAGTCGTATTTTTTATGCTGCCCAGATGGGTTTTGACACCGTCTCACAACTGGTGATATGCTGTGTCTCACACCCAGAAATTGGCGCTATTTTAAAAAAGGAAAATTAAATTATTTTCAACCGTAGATTGGAACAATGCAATATTGCATCACAAAATATAAGGAAAACACTAAACGAAAATGCATTACATTTACCTTTTCCAATTAATTAACTTGGAAAAAAAGTACTTTGCATTTATTGAAAAAATGCTTTTTAGTCGATTATCACACACAGTGTTGGTATTTAACAAGAACAGTTTATATATCCGCTTCGGCGTACACGAAAAAGTTGGCTTATATAAAAAGAAATGTTTTTATATAAACCAATTGTCTTTTTAATATTGCATGTTAAAAAAATTGACTGTCTTACAACTGGAGGTGTCTCACAACTGGGGACTCTCACCTATTTAACATTTCTGATATATTAAAACAAAACTTATTGTTACAAACCAGAATAATAAATTTATGTTGTTCCTTTTATTCGAGCTTTTGAGATGGCTCTTATTTAAATTCGGTTTGGGGAGGCACCAAGCTGCCAGGGTCTTTAAGGCCCTGTTTAATTGTGTGGGTTAGTGATCCTACTTTTAAAAGTTACCGTTTCTGCTTAGTTTTAACTCTGATAAATAATTATTTCAATTTACTTTATTTATTTTAGGAGTTTTAAAATAAATAAAATCAGATTTGGCATTCACATTAAAATTTTATTTTAACAAGATTTTAAGAAATTTACAAACTTGCACATGTTTGAAAGAGAATTAAAGTTGAAAGTAACATTAAATCATTGAAACGATACAGACTTACCGCTAAAATCCTTAATCCTACCGACAGGGCATAATTTCTCTTATACGGCGCAGGTACCACGCGTACGGACTGGCCGGTTAAGAAACAAGATTCACAATTGTTAAATATTTAATTAATTGGAATCTCACTCAAAACAGCTCTCACTGGACTCCGTCGGTTAGAAGATTCTATTAAATTTTTCGTCTGTCTTTCGCGTTGTACTTGATATGTTATACGCGGGGGTCCGACGCGCAGACGGGCTTAGTCGCGGCATTTCCTACTTTCTTGCGATCAACAGATCTGTCAGGCCGCAGCCAGGATAGGTGTTAATCGCTTGAAGAGAAAAATTGTACAGCAGCGATAGAAATTTTGCGACAAGCCTCAACTCCTTGTGCTGATGTCAAAGTGGGGTAAATTTGTCAACTAAGGATTTTTAGAATTAGAAGTAGGGAAATTCTTCAGGCCCATTGGACTTTGCACTATGCTGACGTTTCTGATTGCATGCAGTTTTCGTGAGAACGGAAACGGCGTTGTTAATTTGATACTTATCAGAAACAATTTTTTTATAACTAAATATATAAATTATAATTATATTGTAAAGAAAGAATTTTTTTATTTATAATTATAATTTATTTATAGTTATAAGTGTTTAATATAAGTTGTATAAATAACGTTATATTGGTCCTACAATTTATAAGTTAGTAGTATTTGTATTTTGCATTCATAATTATACATATACACATATACATGCAACTTACAGTCCTCTGGCATTTTATTGTTTACAATAAGTTACAATAAAATGTTTAGCTATTATCAAATTATTTTCTGTAAATTTGGAATAGTGCATAAAACGAATAAAATATATACGCTTCATAAAGCGTTGAGTCAGCCTCCAAATGCATGTGCATTGTATATGATATTCTAGTCCCTAAGTATGTAGGCCCAAAGGGGAAAAGGAAGGAGAGACAAGGAAAGACAATAGGAGAGACAAGGCAATGAGCAGAGGCATGTGTAGCATGCTTGTATGTGTGCCCGTAACGCGAAGAACTCAAGGGTGTGGTCGTGTTAGATCTTTTATGCCCGGTTCCACCAACTCGTAGTTAAAGGTTCGATTAACTAACGGTCCGCTAAAGTTTAAGGCGCTGTTAAGTTGACTTTAACCGCCTATGCGTTCCACCAACATGTTATAAGCCATGGTTAACTAAACGTATACTATGTTCGAAATAACAATACTTTCTCTATTATGATTGGTCAATTCTAACAGAAAGTGTACGTTTTCTAGATAGAATTTTGACTTTTTCCCTGATCCCTCTTTCAAAAATTGAAACAGCTAAAAATAAAATTTCTTACTGTCCTGATTAAAAAGTCCAAAGAAATTAAAAATCCAATGAAAAAATTGAGATATAAAAATCTAAATGGTTGCCTTGAATAAAATTGTTCTTTTTTTGAGTTGCTCATTTCGCTGACTGTGAATCGAAAGTACATAATTTAATGATTTTATTTTTTAAATTTACTTGTATATAGTTTTCTCGTATGCATTTTAACTTATTCAGTTTTTCTATATATACTTGAATTGTGGGAAATTGATACAACCCAACAAATTTTTTATAATTTTTTAAAAAAAATTTTTTTAAAATTCAAATCTTTCAACAATTGAATTAAAATTTACAATTTTATCCGAATTTTAAATAACATTATTTAAAATTTGTATTAAATTAAAAGAAATTACAATTAATGTGTTTTTTTTTAATATAATTTATTTAAAAAATTGAAGTATCTTTGAACAATTGAATTAAAATTTCTTTGAAATAAAATTTAT
Source organism: Leptopilina heterotoma (assembly GCF_015476425.1). Lineage (NCBI taxonomy): Eukaryota > Metazoa > Arthropoda > Insecta > Hymenoptera > Figitidae > Leptopilina > Leptopilina heterotoma. Next base: position 1,722,280 of record NW_025110845.1, read on the forward strand.
TTGACTTTTCCCTTAATTTTACTGACTTATGGTTCATAAAATTTATTTTTCTAGCAACAAGAATTTCACTATCTGTCACTTTTCAAAACACTTTTTAGGTTAGGATACGTTAACCGGCTGTTAACACACGTTAACCGAGCTATTGTGGCCGGTTAGAGTTAACATCGGTTAAATCGAGATAACGTTTAGTTAAAAGTTGGTGAAACGCAAGTAGAAATTTGACGGTCCGTTAATGTCTTAGGGCAAGTTTCACCAAACTAGTTCAAGCACTGAACTCGTTCAAAGTATGAGTTGAACGAGATCAAGTCTCTGCGTACGTTTCACCATCTACTTAACCACGTTCAACTCGGTTGAACTAAGTTTATATTTTAATCGCTGAATTTTGTCGGTTTAAGCAGAGTTGACCGCGTTCAACTTGCCGAACTCTCCCGAAGCGCAGTGCGAACTTTTACGATTTGTTGATTTTCTTAAGGGACCACTACCTATAGGTATAAAAAATTAATTAACATTCAGTGTATTATTTACTTAACAAAATAAGTGGAATCATTATATATACAAAGCATTCTATCCTAAACTGACCCACTATCAAAACAATATTGCATGTAGATGCTTTGTTTCAACAGATTTAACTTTATTAAATGTAAATTAAATTAAAAAAATATAAAGAAAGAAGGATTTTAACAAAAGAAAAATAAATCTGACAAATGTTTAGAAATATTCATATAAAAGCCTTTACAAATTTTAAATGGTCATTTAATTGACATTCGTATTGAAATTTACAAATCTGATCTACTACACCACAATCACAAAATATGTATGCACTATTATGTTATTAAATTAAGAAAATATAAAAAAGGACTTTAAAAAAAGTTTGGCTCTCTCTGTCTAATTTTGCTTTTAACAAAAAATTTAAATTTTGTAATTTTTGAAATAACTTTTTTCTTTATTAAAATTTTCATTTACTCTTGTCAAAATTGTATTTCTGCCATGAAAACGAATCGATTCATGTATATAAAGTATATATTTTATCAATATTTATAAAATTAATCGGACGATATTTTTATTTTTAACAAAAAATTCAAATTTTGTATTTTTTGAAATTTTTTTAAATACTTTTAAATAATTATTCTAGAATAAGAAATTAAGCAATTGGTATATATTATATTGTGGAAGCTAAATGATCATGAAAAGAACAACTTGTTTTTTACTCCACTACTCATTTTTTATTAAGGTTTTAATTTAAAATAATAGATATTAAGCTCAAAAGAACCTATGCAACATTTATATTTTAGGTTAGTTCAGTTGTTTATTTACATTCTGTGGTTAGATTTAAGCGCCATAACCACTAGGAAATTCTAGGGAATGTAGATTAACTAAACGCGTTCATTTTAAACTGGGATTAGGCTGGTGAAACGCACTAGCGGTTAACTCTGACGATCAAGAGTTGAACGAGTTCAGTTGAACCAAGCTTAACCGCCAGTTGGTGAAACTGGCCCTTAATCGAGGTTGGTGGAACCGGGCATTAGCCAGCGGAATCAGTAGGGGAGTGTCTCCAGTTGTGAGACGGGTTTTATTTTTGACCCGTAAATTGTAAACGGGCAAACGAAATTGTAAATAAAATACACCGTTCGAAAGGTAACAGAAATACGCAACTTTTATTAAAAGAAAGTATAGTGTTTCGATGAACTCAAAAAATTTGCGATACATTTTCCGAGCACATCGCTTTTTAAAAAAAAAAAATATCTCCAGTTGTGAGACACTCATTAAAAATTGCTAAAATTTAATAAGTTTGACATAAAACGTTATGTTTAGTAGAAATAATTAAATATATTAATAATATATATTATTATATACTAAATAATAATATTTATTCGCCAAAATATGACTACTAAATAAACACAATTTAAAAGCTTCAACAAGAGCATTAAAATTGATTTCTTCTGAATCAATTGACTTTTTTCCACTTGACATGCCCAAAAATACTAGAAAAAAAACTCAAAACAACATTTAAATAGTATGCCTGCAAAGTCGTATTTTTATGCTACCCAGATGGGTGTTGACACCGTCTCACAACTGGTGATATGCTGTGTCTCACACCCAGAAATTGGCGCTATTTTGAAAAAGGAAAATTAAATTATTTTCAACCGTAGATTAGAACAATGCAATATTGCATCACAAAATATAAGGAAAACACTAAAAGAAAATGCATTACATTTACCTTTTTCAATTAATTAACTTGGAAAAAAAGTACTTCGCATTTATTGAAAAAACGCTTTTTAGTCGATTATCACACACAGTGTTGGTATTTAACAAAAACAGTTTATATATCCGCTTCGGCGTACTCGAAAAAGTTGGCTCATATAAAAAGAAATGTTTTTATATAAACCAATCAGCTTTTTAATATTGCATGTTAAAAAAAATTGACTGTCTCACAACTGGAGACTCTCCCCTAGATGTTCACGTATACACCTAGGTCGTCTTAATGCATATGTGTGAAATGCATTACCTTTAATTATTTTCAAATAGAGGTTTCTTTTATTATATAAAATTTTAAGTATTAATAATGTTTATAAATTTATGCATATAATTTATAAACAATATTATAAAATATATAGGAATTTACGTTTTATAAATTCTGTCCTATCTTTTGTAGCTTTATTAAAAAGAAAAATAATAATAAAATAGTACCTGTTAAGTACCTTGTACTTAACACTTATGCTTATGCAACTTCAGACCATGATTGTGTCGCAATGTTTACAAGTGAAACCATTTTCAATAATTTTGGCACATATCACATCAAAATCACAAAAAAAGTAATAAAGAACATAAAACATAGTTTGAAACCAATTTATTGTCAATTTTTTTCCATAAAAATGGTAAACTGACATTAAAAATATAAAAAACAGGCAGTCCACTCATGGTTATAAACAGTGGTCCACTCATGGTGACATGCAACTTTTTATGGCAGCCACAACAATTTTTTTAGTCAAAATTATCACTTAATTAAACTAAGATAATCAATTTCAATGTCCAAAGTAGTAGGAAAAAAATAAGTTACCTTTTAAAACTTAAATTTTACACTACTTTTACACTTCCGAATCACTTTACTCATTGTAAGAGCGACTTCTTTTTTGGTTTGTGTTCTTAAAAATGCGTTTCATCAAACGATATCGTATATGTCTCATTTCATTTAAAAGGTAAAATATAGTCTGCAGGAAAGTTAAAATGTGAATTTTCGATTTTGTATATGTAATCAAGTTTTCTATAATATTTAATGTTCTAAAGAATCGAAAGGGATAGTGGTTATAACATTAGACGTAAATATTTTTTTTAATGGCAGACAGTTTTTTGGCAGAATATGATCACTATTGTTTGGTTTTCGTTCAACTTTATTTTTTTAAATAAATGAACTTTTTTCTTTTATTGTGTAAATGTTAAGATGCGTTTATATAAATAAATATTATTTCTATTGCGTGGACAACAAATTTTTTTTGTTTTTATACAAAAAATGAGAGAAGATTGGTTACGGTACTTAGGGACAGTAGGGGACATTTGAAAAAGAAACAGTATATAAAAAAGAACAAATATTATATTAAGAATATCTATACTATATTCATATAAATAACTTCGTATCATATAAAACCAAGTTCCTGTTTTTTATACATTGAATTTAAAAACTCTTACCCACATAATAAGAATAAAGCTATTATACGGGACAGTAGGGGACATTTTGCTCTTTTCTTGATTCACAACATAAGTATGTTATTTAGAAAGCAATGGAAGCTGTCAGATTTCTTAAAGAATTGAATCTTTTTGCTAATAATTGACTTATAAGAGATATAAAGTATTTACTTACCATTTTACAGACGGGACACTAGTGGACAACTATGTTACAACCGTTAATCAATTACTTTTCTGCTCCACTATATAATTTGTAGGATAGAGACCAGAACATTCTAATTGCTTTGATGTTTTTAGGTTATTCATTTATTATTGTAGCATCGGTAAAACAGTGAGTGTATGCGCGTAACCTACTCGTAGTGAGCGTGCCAAAATGAATTCATTTTGGCAGAATATAAAATATGAAAATAAGTGACATGTTTTTAATCATTTCTTAAAATGATATTCTTGAATTTTATATGAAGTAATTAATGAATTTTAAAATATAAGATTTAGAGATTATAAAGAAGTTTTGTTTAAATCTAATACAAAAGAATGTATATATTAATTATTAGAGACAATGTAGTGCAAGTGCCTCGAGGACAAGGACAGTAGAGAACATTTAGTCTGCTTTTCAATCTGTCATTTCGTTTTAAATTACCTCAAAGTTCTTCTATAAGTAAATCAAAAATTAGAGTATGTTAGATATTAATCAAATAAACCAAACAATATTATTAATAATTAATAATAATAATTAATAATTAATAATTATTAATAATATTAATATTCATTTGCTAGCTAAAAACTTTTTTTTTGACCAAGGGACATAGATTTTACATTTTAAATGAAATGAGCCATATGATTATCGCGAGACATAATTTCTTACGGTTTCTAGGTGCGGTGCTGCTATTCGTTCTATTTATTTCACGTTTCCGCTGTCAGATGACGTAAAAGCTCAGGTGGTCCACTCAATGTGACATTACCCTAACTAAAAGTTTGGATTACAGAACATAAAAAATGTTACGAATTTGAAACAATGTTAGGTGAAATAGATAAAAGAAAACAATATGATTCAAACGTTACCGGCAAGTAAAGCAGCTCTCTTTTTTTCCCACATATTGATTATCCATATACTAAGCAGACAAGTTAATACCGACGCGACGAGACAGCGAAGGGAAGACTCAAACCACGTGTTATTTAGATTGTACGAAACATTTTTCACAATTTTCTCATAAAATATTCCTCAGAAAATACGAAACTTTTCTACTTTCAAACTTATTTTAGAAATAACAAAACTGGTTACAGTTTCTCCAAAATTGTTCTGCTTAAAGTAGTGAAAGTTTCTGAGTTTATGAAAAACTTTGTCGAAGAAGCCGCATTAAAAAAAAAGTTTTTTGGGGCAACAGCTACAGTTTACACAAATATTAATATTTTTTAAGTTTCTAACTTGCTAAATGTTCATTAAACCTTGTACTATTTGATGCAATGTAAATTATTTTAATAAAGTTTTAATAAAAAGTCTAAAAATAATTATGAAAATCACTCATTTTTTGCGGTCAAAAAGGTATGTAACCCCTTAAGGGAAGGTTAAGTATTAAATTTTTTTAGCATTTTAAAAAACTTTTCTTAGCTGAATGCATATTATCTCCACAATATTGTGTTAAAATTCCACGTGTATCGAAGAAAAATTGAGATAAATCGTAAATTAATTAAATAATATAAAATTGGAATTATAATTGCCCAAATAATGGAAAAAGCTTAAATAATACAAATTTTAAAGCAATATATTAAAAAAGATTAACTTCTTAAAGGATTTTGTAACAAATTTAAGTCTAAAACAAAATGGAGGAAAAGAGAAAGTTATAATTATAAAATATAAAAAACGAAAAGCTTAAAAGTTTATGAAGTCTATGAAGCTTATGAAAAATAAAGTTTAAAATAATAAATTTTTGTAATACAGAAATAAGCTAACTCACATTTCAATACTTTGAATGGTTGAAGAAGTACATGAATTGTCAACTTTTACGTGACAATGTTTATGACATTTCATTAAGCAATCCCTGCATTCATAACCTTGTTTTCCTAATCTTCTAGCCAATGTTCTCTTGCACACTTGACATTCGGTACTCCTAAAATTATAATTTGAAAGGTTAGTTAAGATTGATATTATAAATAAAATTAAAATTATTTTGTAATATTATTATTTCAAATGCCATTTATTGTTTATAATATATTACTTAAATGAATATTAGGGGGGCTCTGCGCCCCTGCGCGCCAACCTCCTATTTTTTACTTGATATTATTTGGTTTACTTACATCGTTAATTCTTTTTATTATGAAGTATAGACATTGAATAACTTTGAAGGTATTTTTAATCCTACAGATCAAAAAGAGGCCTCATAAGGACCTAATTAGTTATTTATTATTATTATTTTTTAATTAATTACTCATAAGGTCATTACCCTACGTCAAAATTGAAATCAAATGTGACCTATTTTTAACCTGCAGATCGAAAAATTGATAACATTTGACCAGAATTTTTAAGTAAGGGAACGACCAGTTTTAGGATTGACCTACAGGTCGAGAAACATGTCAAACATGACATAAATTTCGACGTAAAGCAATGTTACTCGTGAAGGGTTCATTACGGAGGCCCTTTTGGTCAAATTTAACATAAATGGTGACGTAAATAATGACCCCTAGAAGGCCTTAATAGAGCTTATTTTAACCTATAGGTTAAGAATTAGGTCAAATTGACCTAAATTTTGACCTAGGATACCGACCCTTTGGAAGGCCTTCGGAAGGCCTTAATAGGCCCATATGGGGCCTCTTTTTGAACTGTAGGTTGAAAAATAGGTCAAATTTGACCTAAATTATGACCTAACTTTAGTGGGTATGAGGCCATTTGTTACCAACTTCAGGGCACTGAATCCGTTGTCGAAATCTTTTTATTATATGTATAGAGAGATAATATAATATGAAATGATATTAATTACTTATTCACAGAATTACTAAATATTATGCAGTTTTAGGAATATTAATTGAAAAATGTTAGCTTTTTTAAATTCAAATAATTTAATTATAGTAATATTATTAATAATTAGAAATTAGTAAGTTGTTTAGATTTTATGTACAAACTAGTATTTCAATCCCGTTAAATATTATTTAACCATTTCTAAGGAGATTATATCAGTCTTGAAACAAGCATTGGTACCCCATCCTCGCCTAGGTATTAATATACTTATAATTTAGAGGCTGCATACAACAACTTGCTGTAAGAGGAAGTTTTTTGGAAAATTTTAAGTTGATTCGATCAAAAGTGATGTGGAAAATATCAATGTTATAAGAAAGCACAGGTGGCGCGCTAGCGATTCTTCGCGTGGAGAATTTCTAGCATGAACTTTAAATGACGTCAAAAATATTAAAAGTTCTCTAAATAAATATTCATTTTTATATAAAAATATTTTTTTAAAAATTGTAATAGGTTAAATTAAAACAATTAAAAATTAATAATAAATTTGTTTTTTAAAGTTAAGAAGTAAAGATTTCCTTTGCTATATAAAATAAATGAATATAATATAGTTTTGGATTTATTAAAAGTTGAGAATTTAAGAAGTATAATTTAAATTCTTGTTTTGTAGTTTAGAACGAAGAATCCAAATTTTTCTTAAAAAAATTTTAAAGACAATTTTTAAGTTTGTCAACATATTTATTATTAATATACATAATTGTCTAGACGTTTCGATGGTGGCCACCATCCTTTTCAAGAGAAAACATTCTAAAAAAATACATTTGATTATAAAAATTATAAGTTATACATTACAAAAATTAAAATTTTTTTTTTAAATTTTCTTACTATTACAGAAACTTGAGAATGCATACGTGGTAAAGCATATTTAATTTGTTTTAAGAGTTGGGAAACAACTCTTCACCACCACCACTACATATTTAAATAAATAAAATTTAAAATAATAAAAAGTTATGATCAGTCAATTCATAACCGTTTTTTTGATAAACTCTCGCAGAGTGAAGTTAGTAGATGATTACCATAGATTATGAACTTATGAGAGATTCTTGGTTATGTTATTGTGAAGCTTGGTTCACTACAATAATATAATTTATATAAAAGTATAATTTAAAGTTTTATTTTTTGCAATATTTATGTTAAGCAATGTAAATTTGAAAGGAGAGAATATTTTTAAATATTTAAAAAATAATAGTAGGGGAGACTAGGTGCGGTTGTTACGCTATGCAGTTGTTACAAATGGAATATCTCAGAAACAGGTAGTTCTAGAGATTGGTTTTTAGAGGCCAAAAGTAAATATTTCTCTTCCTGATATTTTTTAAATAATTAATAGACCTTTGTACTTAACAAAGTAAATTTTTTAATATAAATTCTATGAGGATTAAGCTTTACAAAACTGCCTTGGTTGTCCACATTTAGTGCATACTTTTTTAATAAAGTGTTTTATTGTAAAAAATGTACCTGTTGTGCAATTGGTACAAGTGATAATGAAAACGGATATTTTTTCCAAAATTCATCAGATTCGTTTGAAATGTAAAATATTTGTCAAAAATGTAATCACACTTATTTTTTATGAAAAATCTCATGGTTTATCTATATTCGTCTTCAAAATTAGTAAAAAAAAAAACTTTTTTAAGCTTCTTTCATTTCGAAACAATATTAATGCTGCCATATCTTTGGAACTGTCACATACTATTACGTTGAGTCAAAAATTAAGAATAATTAATAAAAGTTGTTATAAGAAATTATTTGTCTTCAATTTAGAAATGTTATAGATGATTCTTGGTATTGTAACAACCGACATTCACTTTGTGCAGTTGTTACAATTTACACACTGTCACTCAAATGCTTGTAGTTAATTAAATAATAGATATAGAGCTAAATCAATTATGGCCTTTTAAAACTAGATAATATACCATTGATTTAATCGTTTGACCAAACAATATGGAGTTAAACTCTAATCATAGTAACTGTTTTTATCAAAATTGTAACAACTGCACCTTGTCTCCCCTATTAATTGTTTTGTAAAATATAATTATTTTGATTACTTTTATATAAAATATAATAACGAAATTTAATAATTTCCTCTGCCTTATAGAAATATTCATTAATATATCATTACATTTTTTTATTTACAAAAAATAAAAAATAATAATTATACTTTACAAAGCAATTAATATTCTTATTTTTTAATATTTAAAAATACTATTAACATTGTATAACATAAAGATATCTAAAAAATCTGCCCGACCTTTGGGGTACACATTCTCATCCACGCTTCGTCCAAATAGCTCCCTTCGCTTGCAGTGCGGCGTCTAACATCGTGCTCTACTAGTGTTCTCGTCGTGTTTATCAGTACGATTATATTATTTATTTCATTTTTATATAGCTTATGACTGTTTCTTTCGTAAAATATTGTTTTCTTCTCCAATCCTATTATATATTTTATAAAACTTTTTTCATTTCTTAAATTTCTTAAATTTTTCATTTCTTCATTTTCTTAAAGTTACAAAGCACGGAATTATTGTCACTGTTGGTTCAGGACCTATCAATGCTGTCTCGGAACAAATTTTTGCTAAGACGTCTACTTTTTCATTTCCCTTAATTTCGGAGTAACCCGGTACCCAGATCAATGAAAGTTTATTTAATGAACCCAACTCATCTAGTACGCTGCAGCATTCCCAGACACAAATACTAATCCTCTTGCCTTTTGTTCCTTTTGGAATGGACATTTGGGCGCTACTTAAAATCGCACAGACCTCGGCCTGACAGAACGTGGAAAGACCTTCTTCCAGTCCATTCTGGAAGGTATAATGATCTTAAAGCGGGGTTTAAATTTTACCCTCTTAGTTCTATCTTACACCATACTTAATTCTGGGATTGATAGAATTGAACGTGGATGCTTCGGATAGTATGAATCCCAACGCAGCTGTTGGCGTGGTCCTCATAGTTCCTGTAATACCCCTGAAAACCATTGCTTGGAGTTGGTCCAGTTTCTCTATGACTGTTCTCAGTTGACACCTAGACAACCAAACAACCGCCGCGTGAAGAAACCTGGATTTTAAAATCATCTGATAGTTCCAGTTGACCATATTAGAACTCAGTCCCAAAAATGACCCTATTGCCCTTCTACACGCCCAAAAAGCAGTACAGAACCTTCTATACTGATATTCAAAATGTTCTTTCTAGCTCAGATTTTTATCCAGGATTACTCCAAGGTACTTAGCCGATTCGGAAAAAGAAATTTCTTTTCCATAAAACATCGGTTTCTTTAAGGCAGTAGTCTCCTTTAGAAGGCGAAAAAAGCGTTTTTTCAGGAATTTTTTTGAAAGGGAAGGAAATGATTGCGGTAAACGAAATTTTTGGGTGATATTCTACTGTATTTGAGCTTCAAAAACCAACTTTTATTTTTAAAAAATATTTAAATTCTTGTTAGTAACAACGATTTTTGTAGAGCGCTGCAGTCTGTATTTTTAAATCGGTGCCGGTGATGGAGGTCGTACGATGCATCTGAAACAGTCAAACCAATTTTTTTACTTTTTATAAGTGTCTTTTCCATTTGAACTAAAAATATACCGAAGAAATTAAAAAATTCCAAATTTTTTCGAAATTTGAAAAAAAGTTCACTTTAAAAAAAAAATTCACTTTAAGGTGCAAAACAAAATAGTTTAAATAATACTTTTGTCCAACTATTTTAGTTCAAATAAAAGATAATTTAATACTGAAGCGAGAACACTTTGATTTTTGTCAATCGGAAAAAATTCTTTTTGCTATCACTGGCACCGTTTTCTATGACTGTGAAAATGAAAAATCGAGAAAAAGCGATTTAAAGTTTTAGGTCCAAAAAATACAATTTTTAGGATACTTACACTAATTAAATTTTAATCAGCTATTCCTGGCCAATAAGTAGTCCTTCTTCTTCCTCGAAGAACTCATTTGGTCGAAGATTTTCTTCTCGTCGAGCTGTCCGAGCCTCCTTGCTCGAAAATGACGAGGGCCGGTTTTCCCTCGTTATGCGCTCCGCATCGATATTATCGGAAAAAATTTTGCATTGCTGCCCGATAACAATATCGAGCAGCTGCATAGTGGTCAGCACAGAAGCATAGGCCTCGTTAAAAATGCCTGCTGCCAAATTTGCCGCTATTTCGACGATTTTAGAGCCGGAATTGACGTGTTTTGGGTTTAAGCGCCACGCAAGCGAATTGAACACTTCGTTCGAATTTTGAGTGTGTGTATACACCTTTTCAGGTTTTTACAAGGTGATACAAGGTTAGGTAAACAATAGAACGCATGAAGGGGCGGAGCGCGCGCGTTGGGGTCTGCCCGAGCATTCACACGTGCTCAACGATCGGTCACAAAATCTGTTCTACCTTCGAAAATATGTCAAATTGGCCTCCAAAATTTTAAAAACATATTCTTGGATACTTCTATTTGAAAAAAATAAAGGTAAAATTTCTTATAAACTGCCATTTTTTAAGTTTGATAGTTTTTTACAACTGTCAAAAAGACAAAAAGGATATCTTGTTACTTAGTTTAATCTCAGTAGTCAAAAAAATACTTAAACTTATTTAAATTAATGTAAAGTACTTGAATACTCATTGCTAAAAGTTTGACAGCTGTTATCTGTCAAAATTTATTTTTGACTACAGATTCGTGTTTAGCACATCCTATATTATAAGTTTGCAGATTTTTAAACAAAAAAATCAATAAAAACAAAAGTTAGAATATAAAGTCCGAAGAAATGCACAAAATCTATGTTAAACCCCATTTAAAGTTTAACCCTCTACAGGCACGGGTTAATATTAATTAAATGAGCTGTCCTTGTGCACATCTCATTTTTATCACATTTGGAACCGAATTAGGGGGTGGAATGAAAGAAATTAAAAATTTCGCAAGTAACTTAATAGTACTTAAGAGTAGAGATGATTCTATTACTCAGTCATATTTTAATAAATAGTGAAATTTAACGATCACTCCGAGTCAAGGAAAATAAAAATAAAAGAAATTCAATTCTTTTTACGTTTCGGCAGCACAGCTGTCCTCTTCAGAACTATAATTTATTATAAAAAACAAAATATTAAAAAAAGATTTTTTACAATTTTTTTATTAACAATAAAAAATTAAAAAAATAAAATATTTACCGAAAAAAAGAAAATTAAAAAATTAAAATTATAAATTAAGATAGGCACATCTTTGTCGCTACGGTTACAATATGACACTAAACAAATATACAGACAAGTACGAGTGAAAGATGTACAATTTTTCGGGGTCAATGCCCCATCGATAAGTAAAACTAAGAAAGAGGAATGTCAAGGTAAACTGAAAAGACAGCTGATTATAAATCCTTCTTTTCATTGAGAAAATGAGTATAATAACTACTAAGTTTTAATGTGTCATCTTTTTTATTAATTGAATTTTTTTGTAAGTTAATGTGGATCATTTCAGAAATTAAGCGTTTTTTAAATGAACCTTCTTTATCTAGTACTAAAAATCCATCTTTTCGTTTGTCCAACATAAGATGCAGAACAGTTTTTGCATCCTATTTTATATACCGAGTTTGTGATTTCAGATTTTTTACTTTTATCTTTTCCTTTAATTACCAAGTTGTGATTCATGTTCTTATTATTGATTGGGATAGTTAGAATATTGTACTTATTTAGGAAAGCTGAAGTTTTTTCGTAAAGATTGGGAACATAAGGCAAGAAAACTTTCGGTAACATTTTGTAAACTATTACTTTTGTTACATTGTGAATTTGACTCAATAGAACACATGCGTTTCCTAATGTGCTTATTAACAAATTCGATGAGATAATTATTATTATTAATTAGTATTTTTTCGACAAATTCAATATTTTTCTTATGGAATTTTTTATTCGAAAGCTTTATTGCCCTATCGACAAGATTGGATACTATGGCAATTTTTTAAGAAAAAAGATGTTTTGATTCATAGTTAATTGTTCGTCTGGAGAAAGTTGGTTTTTATACCAGTCAGTTATAAGTTTATTATTTTCTTTAATTATAAGAACATCTAAGAAGTTAATTGTATTATTTGTTTCAGTTTCGTATGTAAATTGTAGTCTCTCGTCATAATTACACAGGCCGACAAAATTTTGGCGAATCTCAGAACCAAGAACCGGACAATACTTTTCCGAAGGTCTTTGACGTGCTGAATCCGAATCTTACCTTAGAATTGCCCTATCACGTCAGGTTTTCGAGATATTCTAACCTAAAAGTACTAAAAACACGTTTTTAGGCCATTTTTGAACTCATGTACAATTCAGAGAAAATTTTTTTTCTAAAAGTTATTTGCGGCATCTAAAAGTACTATTCTTCCCCTTTAAAAAACCCTTTGAAACTTGAAAAAATCTTTATTTGACACTGAGATATCGTCATTTGAAGTTTTTTAATCTGGTAAATTTGTCAAAATTCGTAAACTGACTAGTATGGCGGCCAAATTTTTAAAAATTCAATGGATTCGCTTTAAATTTATTACTCGGGGGTTTTCGGAGTCGCTGATTACGAATCTGGTTTCAGATTTTCAAAATTCAAAATGGCGGATCCAATATGGCGGCCGAATTTTTAAAAATTCAATGGATTCGCTTTGCATTAATTACTCGGGGGTTTTCGGGGTCGCTGATTTCGAATATTGTTTCAGATTTTCAAAATTCAAAATGGCGAATCCAATATGGCGGCCGAATTTTTAAAAATTCAATGGATTCGCTTTAAATTTATTACTCAGGGGTTTTCGGAGTCGCTGATTTCGAAGATGGTTTCAGATTTTCAAAATTCAAAATGGTGGATCCAATATGGCGGCCGAATTTTTAAAAATTCAATGGATTCTAGTTGCATTTTAATACAATTAGTTGAATTTCGGAAGTTTAGGACCATGGACACACATATTTTTTATAATAATACTTTACTTATGCCAAAAAAATTGTTTGTAGTGGTTTAGAGTCAAAGACCAGCTCGGATGCCTACGTTTCGTGAATTACCTTGAAGTAACGTTTGCATGTTTTAATTGTTTACTTTTCGAATGAAGACTGTACATTAGGATAAATATAAGGTAAGCTTGTCGAATCTTTAAAATTGTAACAAATTGAATGCAAGTTATTAAAATTCTATTGTTATAGTAAAGTTACTCTATACCATTAAAAAAGCAATATTTTATATATTAATTATGTTGCAAAATTATCTCGATCTCGTTTAAAAAAAATTTCGTGAGTACTTTTCATTTTCACATCTACAGTTGTTATTGGGGAAAAAATGTCTTCGAGAATCCCGTGTATTAAGAAAGTTGATAAATTTTGTTATATTTGCGGAAATTTTGAGACAGAAGCTTATCGTAGAAAAATTAATTATTGGACAATAAATAAGTATTTAGAATGTTATCAGATGCCCATGAGAAATTTAGATAAATTGTGGGTACCTAAATCCATTTGTAATTCTTGTCGCATTACTTTGGTAAAGTGGAATGATATTAAAAAAGACGTTATCATTGAACCAACAATTTGGCATGACCCTATGGATCACGATGATGACTGATATTTTTGCGCATGTAATGTAACAGGATTTAATAAAAAAATCAGGAAACTATTGTTTATCCTAGCGTTCAAAGCGTAACCCCAGCAAAAAAAGGGAAAATAATAATTAAACCAGAAAAAACAGTACTTCATTCTTTCCAGATAGAACATATAAATGCAGCTGAAAATAAGACAGTCGATGAATTTGAAGATTCCTTTAACACAAAAGATCATAAACTTCATGTTCAAGATTTATTAGATGATGAAATATTCAATGTAGATGAAGATTCATTAAATGATGAAATAGTCAGTGAAAACTGAAAGTGAAGATTCATTAAATGTCAAAGTAATGCAAGCAAAAAGTCCTATGTTTTATGGCCAAAATGAATTAGATGATCTTATTCGTGATCTGAGTCTTCTTAAAAATACAGCTGAACTGTTGGCTTCAAGATTTAACCCCTTAACTGCCAGCTGAAAAACACTAAATGTGCCCAGAATGCCAAAAATAAAAAATCGCCCAATTTGTCTGAAACTTGCCACTCAGGGGTTTTCGGGGTCGCTGATTACGAATCTGATGTCGGTATTTTAAAATTCAAAATGGCGGACGGCTTTTTAAAAATTAATCCAAATAACCTGAAATTTATTACTCGGAGGTTTTTGGGGTCGCTGATTACGGATCTGATGTCAGTTTTTAAAAATTAAAAATTGCGGATCCAATATGGTGGACATTTATATGTCAGTTTTTCAAAATTCAAAATGGAAGATCCATTATATCGGATTTTTTTTAAATTTTGGATTTTCTTGAAAATTATCACTCGGGGGTTTTCGGGGTCGCTGATTACGGATCTGATGTCGGTTTTCCAAAATTCAAAATGGCGGATCCAATATGGCGGACGAATTTTTGAAAATAGATCAAAATTACCTTAGATTTGTTACTCGGGGAGTTTTGGGGTCCCTGACTACGAATATGATGATGGTTTTTCAAAATTCAAAATGGCGGATCCAATATGGCGGACAATGTTTTTAAAATTTTGGATTCCCTTGAAAATTATCATTAGGGGGTTTTTGGGGACGCTGATGACGAATCCGATGTCAGTTTTTAAAAATTAAAAATTGCGGATCCAATATGGTGGACATTTCTATGTCAGTTTTTCAAAATTCAAAATGGAAGATCCATTATATCGGATTTTTTTTAAATTTTTTATTTTCTTGAAAAGTATCACTCGGGGGTTTTCGGGGTCGCTGATGACGAATCTGATGTCGGTTTTTCAAAATTCAAAATGTAGGACCCAATATGGCGGACACTTTTTTTAAATGTTGTTTTTATCATAAAAGCAGAACAATTTTGCCAAATGCTGGTTTCATAGAACAGCTATAAAGAGAGTGCAAAAATTGAAATTCCATTGAAATGTCCTAACGCATTTCATGTTTCCAATAAGTTCATGGGTGAAGTGGATCTCCACGGTATGCCATATTAGATCCGCAATTTTGAATTTTGAAAAACTGACATCGGATTCGTCATCAGCGACCTCGAAAACCCCCGAGTAACAAATTTTTAGGTAAATTGGATCAATTTTTAAAAAAGTCATCCGCCATATTGGATCCGCCATTTTGAATTTTAAAAAACCATCATCATATTCGTAAACAGAGACCCCGACAACCCCCGAGTAACAAATTTCAGGTAATTTGTATCAATTTTTTAAAAAGTCGTCCGCCATATTGGATCCGCCATTTTGAATTTTTAAAAACTGACATCATATTCGTAATCAGCGACCCCTAAAACCCCCGAGTAATTGATTTCAGGCGATTTTAGACATTTTTAAAATAAAAATGCATTGTATTGTCCATAGCAGTGTTGCCAGATGCAATGAAACAAATTGTGGACTCGACCTATTAAAATTATGGTACATTATGGTACGCAATGACTATTGTTAGCATGCAGATTATTTAGAGCAGGATATAGTCAATAAGAACACACAAATACGGATGAAATCGGTCGTTTATTAAGAGCTCGTTGACGATCGAGACGTTCACGGTCGAAGCGATATCCAGAAGTAGAAGGAGTGCGTGCGCACACGGCAGTGACGTAGAATCAAACTACTGTTAGAGTCAAGCGAGATATTAGGCGCGAATATACAATATTTCAACACTCCCTCCCGAGATTGACTCGTTTACAATATAAATAAACAAGTTGTTCATTTCATGATCATTAAGCTTCCTCAATATAATATATACCAATCGTTTAATTTTTTATTTTAGAATAATTATTTTAAAGTGTTAAGATAAAATTTCAGAAAATACAAAATTTCAATTTTTTGTGAAAAATTAAAATATTTATTAATTCTATAAATTTGAATAAAATATATACTTTATATACATGAATCAATTCGTTTTTATGTCAGGAATGCAATTTTGCCAAGAATTAATAAAAATTTTAATATAGAAAAAAGTTATTTCAAAAAATCCAAAAATTATTTTTTTCAAAAATTAAAAAATTGTTGAAAAAATTTTTTTTTAGATATTTTCGAAAATCCTTCTGTCTGATTTTTGGTATTCGTGACCGTAATACACCTACAAAATTTTATCAAAATCCGTCAAGACGTGTAAGAGAAAATTTGTCCACAAGAATCGGTGACATACACACACACACATACATACACACATACATCCGGACATTTGTTCCTCTCGACGAATTATATATACTACACTTGAAAATGTGTAAAAATAATTGATTCTAAAAAATTCGGAAATCGACATCACTATAAGGCTTCCTTTATGAGGAAGCAAAATGATCAATTTTACAAATTTCAAGCTAAAATAATTTATAAGTTTCTCAATTTATTTTAAATATAGTCGTTTCAAGTCCATCCTTTCTCAAGTTGAATATTCTGGACATTTCAGCATTGTCGAATTTGATATATGTAACTTCTGTAAATATTAGGACACCTTTCGAACAGCTCATCTACCAATCTACCAATCATTATGTCTGAGTTTCATTCAGTAACTGAAAATTATTCAAAATAATTAATTTCGTCATTTAAGTATATTTATTACCATCGTCACATATCGTATACTGTCGTGTATTTTAGTTGTTCATTTAAATTTTTCTTAGAAGAACTGTCGTTTAATCATTTGTTTATTCAAACTGTCTAGAAGAGAAACTGTCTTACATATTAGTTGTTTTTTGAAATTACCTAAGAGGAATCTGTCGTTATTAGGTATATATATATATATATAGTTACACATTGAACTTTTATAACACAACTTTGTTGTTCGTTATTATATCAGCCAATTATTATGTAATTGAAAAACATTCGATATTTACACAATCGTACTTAACATATTATTTTATACATTCTTGATGAACATCCGTCATGTCATATGCCTTAATTTATTTCGCCAATAGTTTTGTACATATTGTTGCAGCTTTATTATCATATTTAACTAGTCGTTGTAAATAAAACTTTGTCAATCTTTTTCGTCGGGGATTCGCTTATCGTCATAATTTTATTAAAATATTGACTTTCATCAATAGCAATATTTAATCTCAAATTTCAATAAAAAATGTAAATTTGATTATTAGTATTTCAAGAGATAATGTCTTGAAACAGTCGCATTACAAGAATCAAAATTACAAAATCACATTTGAAAAACATTATTTGCTATTAACAAAAACTTATGTTCAAGTTAGCAAACAGATCGTTTCGTCTAATTATGAAGTTCAAATATAATTTTTAATTTCAGTCAAACGTTAAATTATTTATTTGATCAAGTTTCACTCGTTTCCAGTAAGATTATAATATAAATTTTATCTTAACTTATAGTTTTATCTATGTGATAGAAAACTAATCAATCGTTATTCTTTAAGAAATATTAAGAGCTTTTTCATAGAATTCCAAACTGTCATTTGTTTCCACGTTCCTTTCGTTCTTGATTTGATAACTGTTCTAATACATTTGTTGATTTTATAAAATTTATTAGCTGATCAGAATTTCGTTCACATCTGTTTCTTGTATAACTGTCATGCTTTTCGTTGTCTCTAAGTCGTATTTTCATATCTAACAGACATTCAGGTTCACATGAGTTTGATTAAGATCGTTATGAGTTATTGTTGTTAATACTGTTCGTATAAAAATTAATATTTAGATATTGTCGCATAAATTTATTTTAAATCATATAAATTTTCATGTTTTAAATACTGGAATTATTAATCTTGCTTTCAATTTAAGAGATCTTAAACTGTCGTATTTTCGATTGAAAAACTCATCTTAAATAAATATTTTGACTTTTTACTATTTTTAACTATCATTGGTTAATCTATTATAGAATATAATTTATACTTTGTCGTCAAATACAATTCGTTATTAATTCTTCTCAACCAATCGTTTTAATTTTTAGACTTTATCGTTTGATTAACAGTCAACTGATTTTCACTAATCTTTAATATAAATGTAAAATAAAATTTCTATGTGTCTTATTTTCTGTTCTAATGAACTTGTCTTTTATATTGGATTCTTTAAAACAATCGTAATTTCAGAAAATTTAGTTTTTTACTAATTTAAACTATTTTCTGACTATATGAGTCTCGTAATTTTCTCGTGTGAATTTAATATTTATTTATTTATACTTTTGTTTAATTCATCTCCCTCCGTTTTTAATAATAGTTTTCAAAGTTTAGTAAACTGTTCTTTATTTTATCTCCCTCCGTTTTTAATAATTCGTCTTTAAGGTTAACTAACTACATAGATGTATATATTACAATCTAGAAGACTGTCGTCGAAAATTATTTAAATTTTAGGCTTTTATTTTATTTCTATTATATTCCTCTAACTTTCGTAAAATAACCAATAGATATTTAATCAGTTTGTATACGCTACAATATAGCTTTATTTGTTTTAACAAAATCGTTATGAGAATAATTTGAATTCATCTAAAATATTGTTTACATACGTTCGTTAATTTTCGCTTTATTATTGTGATGTAAAAATTATAACTTTTGCAAATTCCTGACATTTTGGAAACTTTCGTTAACCATTTTATCATTGTCCTTCTGTAAAATTTGGTAAAAATGTCATTTTTATAGTATTAATATATTTTTCAGTTATTTTCATCAAGTCGTTTGTTGTACAATCGTTATTTCGGCTTTCACTTATTTTTTAAATTTCGTTATTTTGATCCGTTTTTTATTGTAACCTACAGTAGTGTCAAAACAATATGAAATATCTGAAGTGTTAAACCTATAAAGTTTTGTATATATAAGTTTGATGAAAACAATTCGTTCGTTTTAGGATTAAAACTATTCACATAAATATCGTTTAAATAAATCGAAAAACCTGTCTAAAATAACAGTCGAAATGATTGCTGCTTCTTTGAAAACATAAATTCGTATATTTATATTTTTAAATCAATCTTGTTTTTACTTTAGAACAAATTAATCGTTTATTATTATTTTTTATTATCGAAATAATAAATATTATTTTCGAGACATATCGTTATAATTATTGCTGCATTTATAATCGGACTTTCTTATGGTTGTAGAAATAATTAGGTGAATTATATTTTTCTACCAAGGTGAAAATATTATTAGGCATTGACGGAATAATGATTTGATTTAACATACTTACACTTCGGTTCCGATGTTCTGTGAAATCAATTTTTAGTTCTCCATTCGTACTTGTTTGTGTCTTTCGTTGTTGAGTTTTTAAACTGTCATTTTATAAACAAATTGTTTTAATAGTTGACTGTCGTTACTTTTTTGTGTAAAAGTGTTTACCATAATATAATTAAAAGATCATTCAAATAGATCAAAACTAACTTTTTCGTTGTAACATTTAATTTTGAAAACTGTCTTTCATTATTGGCTGAATTAGTAACACTTAGGCTTATTATTTGAGCTGACTAAACTCTTACCAGTAATACATGTTTGTTTTCCTAACGTTTTTTTTAAATTTTTTTAATGAGAGACAGTCGTCATAGACTGATGGCAGTCTTATAAAAAGTAAAGCTTTGACATTCGTAAAAATATTGTTTTTGAATTCTTGATTCTTTCAAGAGCAATCGTTTTTCTTTTTGTGACTTTTATCATTTACTTGAACATTTCGTTTTGTTTAAGTTTCAAGTAATTTAAAATAATTTCTGTCACTTTAAAATGCAAAGAATTTTTGTAAACTGACAGTATTCGATTTGTTTTGGGCCAAAACAATAGAATTTTAAAAACAATTAATACTTTATTCGTTATTAAATTAAAAAGAGTTTTGTCTATTTTTCATTATTTAAACCTTTTAAAGCAAGAATTGTTTTTCTTCTCTTCTCGTTTTTTTTGTTTTTATAATTAGAAATAAGTTTCTCACGTCGATCAAAAAGAAAATTTATAGAATCTCATTTCGTATCATATTTAATTAATTATATTTGTTTCAGTTGCACTCGTTAAATTTTATTTCGCATCGTTTCTTTAGTTTACTTAAAGTTTTGTTTTTATCGCAAGTATATAAAAAAAATACCATACAGTGAACTATACTTATTCCATTTATGAGAATTGTTTGCAATTTAAATTCGTTTTTCTTTTAATTTATTTTTAAAAGGAATTTTAAGGAAATAACTATCGTATTTAAAATATGAAACAAATCTATCGTCTGTAATTTATCCGCCAACAACTCGTAAAAATACACAAAAGGTTGTAGATTAATGTAAAGTTCAATTATTTGTTCGTTAACAATTAAATTAATTATTAAATTATAAACTAATTATAATTTATTGAAACCATTATTAATTATTAAATTATAAACTAATTATAATTTATTGAAACCATTATTAATTATTAAATAATTAATACTTTACTGTCGTTACTAATTCGCTAATAAAAATTTATTTTAAGTTTTCTCTGAAGCGAATTCATGGAAAGATCAGTCATTTGGTTTAAAGTTATTATTAGTAATTTTCGTTTAATTTTTCGTTAACAATTCGTTTATTTATGTACCTTTTTTAAATTTATTTATTTTTTAAATTTCGTCTCAATTAAAGGAACAGTCATTATCTTAGAGTATTGGACAAATAGATTTATCTATAATTCTAAGTCGCTTCAGCTATTCATCATCGTTCATTCGTTGCTGAATCTGTAGTTTTATTTTTTTTTATGCATCGTCAAGGTCATATAAAAAAGGGGGGTAAGATTCAGTCAACTTGAGTCAGCACTATCGTTCATATTCAAACTCTCATTTATGATTAAAAATTAACAAATATCCTCGTTATTGCCTGATTTTCCGCCTTTTTCGTCTCTGATTGATCGTCAATACTGTCTTTCAACTTATCGTGATCACCATCGTCTTTATTAACAATACTTTCGTTTTTTTTTATAAATTTATATTGCATATCATTTAAATTATGAACATTCGTTTTTTAATTTTCTTTATTATTTACTGTCTTCATATAAACTTTCGTATTTATGAACATTCTATTTTTTTAATTTTCTTTATTATTTACTGTCTTCATATTAATTTTCGTATTTATGAACATTCGTTTTTTAATTTTCTTTATTATTTACTGTCTTCATATTAACTTTCGTATTTACTGTCTTCCTATTGTATGACATTGTTTAATTTATAAAAATTATTAATTATTATTATTATTTAATTAACAATCGTCTCTACTGTCGTTATAACACATGTCGTTTTATAATTTGTTGTTATAACCGTCTTTGACAGTGTTGTCTATGAATTACAGTCGTTACTAATTGTCTCAGTTTCGTTCTGAGAGATCAAAATATCAATCATTTCGTTAATCAATTTTCTTCGTAGTAGCTGCTTCTAGGACCTCTACTTTCTTCTGGTGACACATTAACCAGACAAATTAAAAAGTTTATATAAAACAGTCATTTAAATTTATGTTGTCGACAACCCACTCGTACAGTCGTTAGATATTAATAAATCGTATACACAGTCGTTATTCGCATACTGTCGTAAACAATACGTTTTCTATTCGTTTACCAATCGTTTATCACCTGTAGAAATTATAAAGTCATTTATAACATTCTGAATTATCGAAACAATTTGTTTCCTTGATTGAATCAGAAAATAAATCAAATGCCTAGAAGAATTTTTCAAAAAAATTAAATTTCACTTAATTATAAACAATTGAATTTTTTTGCAGTGTTTTATTAAAAAATTAATATCTTGGAACAGAATAAACGAATCGTTATAAAATTTGGTATGTATACTCAGAAAATGGTGTAGTTTCAAATGAAATAATTTAAAAATCAAATTGTTTAATTTTTGTAATTGTTATTGCAAATTTAATTGTTTACTTACAAAATAAACAATGTTCTTAACGTCGTAGGAAGTTTGTTATAAACAAATTAACTTGACAAATGAATTGTTCATTTGTTTATAGTCGAAATGGTATTTTTTTCTAAACGTTTTAAAATTGTTACCAATAATATTTTCATAGACATTTTTATAGCCATTTTTTCTATAATGAAGTGAAGAGTTCATTTTAAGTTAACTTTATTTGTTTCTATCATAAACAAATAATAAACTATGAAAAATGTCCATAAATATTATTGGTAACATAATTTTAGAACGATTAGAAAAAACGATGCCATTTCGACTATAAACAAATGAACAATTAATTTGTTAAGATAATTTGTTTATAACATTAATAAATAATATTTTTTTAACAATATTTATGTACAGCTGTTAATAGTGACGTAATTCTAAAGCCAATAGAAAAGAAACAAATTTTGTTCCACTACAAACAAGCAAGCTATTCATTTGTTAATTTAGCTTAAAAAATGAAAAGTTGTTCAAAATTATAAAAAAATGTTTATTGTCGAAATATCATTTTTTGTCTTTTATATGTTAATACTAATAAGATTTATCCAATATCGAGAGAAAACAAATTTTTTTCTTCTTGAGACGAAAAGCAATTATAGTCATCACTTATTTGTTATTTGCATTAAAATAATAATAATAAAAAATCGAAATTATTAAAAGTGCTTCCTTAAGTTTCTTAAAAATTTATTTTTAAGTGTATTAAAAAAAATTTGTGAGATTTCGACAAAATCTCTGAGTTTTACACTTCTTTCAACAGCAAATTGCAGATTCATACTACAGTGTGTCGCGCGGTAAATAAACGTGCCGCCCGGCAGAAAAAAACTAATAACTTTGCTCCTAATTGCGGGTCAATAAATTTTCAAACGGTTATGAAATCGTTATAAAATATCCTTTACGATAAAATTTAAACAAACTTCCTACGACGTTAAGAACATTGTTTATTTTGTAAGTAAACAATTAAATTTGCAATAACAATTACAAAAATTAAACAATTTGATTTTTAAATTATTTCATTTGAAACTACACCATTTTCTGAGTATACATACCAAATTTTATAACGATTTGTTTATTCTGTTCCAAGATATTAATTTTTTAATAAAACACTGCAAAAAAATTCAATTGTTTATAATTAAGTGAAATTTAATTTTTTTGAAAAATTCTTCTAGGCATTTGATTATCTCATAATTATGTTTCATTTTCATGTATTACCAAGTAAATACAGTGAATCTCAAAATTTACTGTTACACTTCAGGAATTTTTACTCTTGTACAAAAAATCAATGAATATATTTTCAAAAAATACGAACGTTAATTAAATAGATATTATTGCAAAAGGAATAACGAAAATTAATAAAAATCAAATCATAAGAAAAGCGCATTAAATAAACGTTTTTTCAAGAACAATCGTGTCTCGACGAGTCCTAGCGCAGCAGCCGCGGCAGTCCGAGCGCTTGCACGCCCCTCTTTAAAATTATGTCATTTGCTCAATTATTAAAGGTACTAAGATTTTTTTTTTGAAATTAAAGTGTAGAAAAAATAGATTTCAGTAGTTTTTGAATTTTTCTTGTAACTAGTCCAGAAGTCACTTAAAACTTTAATTGTTTAATTAATTAACAATTTATTTTGCATAAATAATTATGAATTTTTAAATGTTTTATTGTTATTAATAGAGGCAGTATTTTTGTACATTTCTGCCAAATATTTTTAAATTTTATCAAAAAACACCGAAGAAATAGTAAATTTTCTAAAAAGGTACTTTAAAGTTCAATTGTTTATAACTAATTGAAAAATTAAAATTTTTAAAAACGCATTCCGGGAATGTTTTTGTATCACCCGGCTGTAACAAATTATGTATAGACATAATGAAAATTTAAAAAGATTGTTTTAGGTGGCCCAGTTCAGAAATTTTGACTCAAATAGTAAGAGTTTTTGTTGCGCGCTGCGCATCGACGTGGCGGTAATCACCCGAGGCGAAAAAGATACGTCTCTC
The DNA here is from genome assembly GCF_015476425.1 of Leptopilina heterotoma. Lineage (NCBI taxonomy): Eukaryota > Metazoa > Arthropoda > Insecta > Hymenoptera > Figitidae > Leptopilina > Leptopilina heterotoma. The sequence goes on from NW_025110845.1 coordinate 1,746,801, forward strand.
CGAGGCACGCACTATACTTTTCACAACAACCCGATAAGAAAACACATATTATTGTAAATAAATTTTGATGTTTCGGATAATTTCAGGAGGTGTACACTGTGCACGGAGAAAAATTGAAAAATGATTTATGCAGTCAGTGTAGTACTCCTTTATAAAATAATATGTGACAGGTACACACTATAGTATTAGAAGTTTCATAGCTAAACACTTTGGGACTCAACACAAGTTATCCCATTCATCAGCTTAAACAAGACTGTTTATATAATCTAAGAGGGAATAAGAGTATACAATAGTGGAATGAGAAATTACTTTCTCGTGTAATTGTTAAAAGAACAACTAGTACTCTGTCCAGTTCTTTCGAAAAATGAACGCAGTGCACATAAAGTAGATACCTACTCAAAAACCACAAGTTATTCTCTCTCTCACACCAATGGTCGTTTACTTATCTTACCGTTTTACATACTCTTACTACTCTCAACTATTATTCAGTGCAGTTAAGTTAATTAAATTATTAAATATTGCTTTGAGAATAATTAATTATACATTTCATTCAAGGTCAATTCACTATTTTGTACACAGAAAAAAAATAATAATCAAATTTACCATGATGAGTGTCAAATTTGAAAAAGGATAAGAGAAAATTAATGTTTTTTATTTATTTATTATTAACCCTCACAGGCTCGAGCCGGGTCCTTCGGACCCGGAGGAAAGTTTTTTTGATCTACTTCCGGTTAGGAAAATATTATTGGAAAATCAACTTCACATTAGGCTTGGGGACGTAAAAACATACATTTCTCACCAGTATAAACAATTTTTTATTTATTAAATACTCTGGTAAAATTACCTTGTAAGTCGAACATACGTAAGGGCTCAAGCCGGGTCCGAGGGACCCGGGCTATGAAAACAAATTTTTAAATTTCCATTTTTTATACAATATTGGATTTATTTATGGTATTTTTATCAATAACTGACATAATAAGTGATAACATATGCTTAATACATCAGTAAATTTAATAGAACAAAAATACAAATTAGAAAAATCTTCTTTAATAAGTATGTAGTTCGATTTATTCAAAATGACACATTAAATTTATTAAACAAATGTTATAACTTGATTACTTTTTAATATTTAAAATTTTGTATTCAATTATATTATAAAAAATGTAGGTACTAAATATGGAAAATATGAAGCGCTTTGCTATTAAATTTTATTTTTTATTGCATTGAAACATCCGGGTCCCTCAGACCCACCTTGTGTGCACATTTCAAAAATCGAACTCGGGCCTGTGAGGGTTAAATTCTAATAACCGTATCATTTAAACTAATAGACAATATTATTTATTCAATATTATGAATATTGTTGACATCCATACTTACATTAATTACAAAGTAAAATTCACGCATGATCTAATTTATTTCATTGGTAAGGGATGTTTCTTAAATAGGAAATTTCCCCCATCGATTGCGTAGCCGAGAGCCTAATGTAAAAGCGTGCGATTTATAATTATGCGTATATTTAGTTGTATGGTTAGGTAGGTGTTCAATCCCGCCTGATTGTAAGATTTTCCGATGCATTTAGTTGTTAATTGCAAGTATGAATTTTTTTAGAAGAAATTATTGCTGTCGATTTATTTTACATATTATTTTATGATAGTGTAACATTTGAAGAATATTTAAATAAAATTTTGTTACAAAATAGATAAAAATAACGAAGTTATTGCAGATCTCCACAGGTGCCTAGAAAAAAAGTATTTTTGCGGTGACCAGCCTACAGCATCACTGGATCAACTAAAACCAAAAAGTGAAAATGTTTTGTTTAGTTTATTACTTTATCTCTCAAGTAACGAAGAGTTTTAAAATTTTTTAAAATTATTAACAAATTTACAATAACAAATAAGTCGATTGTTTCGTCAAAAATCGTCATTTTGGCTTCAAAATGGTGTCAAAAATTGAAAAATTTAAAAAAACTCTTCTTCACTTGAGAGATAAAGTAATAAACTAAACAAAACATTTTCACTTTTTGGTTTTAGTTGATCCAGTGATGCTGTAGGCTGGTCACCGCAAAAACACTTTTTTTCTAGGCACCTGCGGAGATCTGCAATAACTTCGTTATTTCTATCTATTTTTTAACAAAATTTTTTTTTAATATTCTTCAAATGTTACACTATCATATAATAATATGTAAAATAAATCGACAGCAATAATTTCTTCTAAAAAAATTCATGAAAAAGGTCTTTTTTAGACGAAACAAACCTTACCCCCCCTTAATGATTTGTTATTGTTTTTTATATAAAATTGACTGTGTTTCAATGCTCTTTACAGTGAAATTTAGAACTAAGGCCCTCTATACACTATACGCATCACCCTAAGATGCTTGATAGAAATGAATTAATGTACTTTTATTGGACTGAGTACAGTTTTTTCAATATTGACTCCCAGTTTTTCAAACTTCATTTTTCTCCGTGTGACATTGCGCACTTCGTAAAATGAAAATATTCAATAAATCACCGTATCAAAACACTCAAACGTTACTAAGTCAATTGTATAAACAATTTCTATACTTGTAAATACAAAAAACGCTGACTGGTAAAAACAGAGGTTAGTTTTATAGTAAAATATATCTGCTACAGAGGGCACACATGTGTTTCGTTAGGGGCGTTGTGCCATTTTTTTTTACAAGATGTCTTATTGTGAAAAAAAAAGGATATGTTTTGTGTTGTCTGTGGTGAGTATATTACTTTAAAGGCCTGAAAATTCTTTTCTGACTTGAGTAAGAGTAGGTATTCTAAATATTTTGGTATTTCATGTGAAAGCTTGAATAACTCCTGGACACCAAACATCATTTGCAATAGTTGTCGCATATTTCTAAACCAATGGAAAAATAGGGACTATAATGTCAAACGATTCTCATCTCCAATGATTTGGCGAGAACCTTCAAATCATAAAACTGATTGCTACTTTTAGCTCCTTTGAAATTTTGAGGCATACAAATAAGAGCAAACACTCAGTACAGTACCCTTCTGTACAATCTGTAACATTTCCCGCTGTAAATAAAGAAAAAGAACATAACTCAAAACATTTTAAAAGTGTTATCACAGATATACAAGGTTCTACTGATACTGAGAAAATGACAGATAAATTTAACCTACCAACAGATGATTCTGAGATAAAAAAAGGTTTTTTCACTCAGGACGAGTTAAATGATTTAGTTCGTGACTTGGGCCTTTCAAAAGAAAGTTCGGAGCTTTTAGCTTCTAGATTAAAAGAGAAAGGATGCTTAGCTCCTAAAACCAAACTCACATTATATCGTGATCGAGATGTTTCATTTAGGAAATTTTTTACTAAAAAAGAGGATTTGGTTTACTGTAATGACATCGAAGGTTTAGTAAATGAGATTGGAAGCATAACTCATGTTGCTTCTGACTGGAGTCTCTTTATTGATTCATAAGTGAGAAGCTTAAAAGAGGTGTTACTGCACAATGCTAATACCTATGCTTTACATGTTTCCTGTGTGAATAGGATAGTCGCTCACGCCAAGAACACTATATCAGAAAAGAGTGACCTTGAAGAGCAGCTTTGGTACCTGGTCAGAAAAATGTTTTACGAAAAAGCTTAATACTAAATTTTATTTTAATGTGTGTATATTGAATTACAATTTCAGTTTACTATATTTAAACACTGAATAAAATTTGAAATAAATTTTAATTGAAATAACCAAAATTTAATTTTAAGACTTACTACAATCTAGGTTTCTCTTTTATTTAATTCTTAAAAGAAAGTTTTTATTTAGGGGTCAAAATAAGTGAAACCGGCCACTTGAAAAATTTTTATCTCCAATTTTCAAGTTATCTATGATTTTTAGTAGATATATGAGTACACTTTTTCCCCCTAAAATATTTTTCAAAAAAAAATTTTATTTTTGAAGTAATCAGGTATTGAAGTTTTAGGTCATTTTATTTTCATTTTATTATTACTTTGAAACAAATAAAGATAATTAAGTAATTTTTTTTTAAATTAAAGCTTAAAGTCTATACTTTAAAGATGAAATAAAGCGATTGCTAAAAAATGAAAATTTATAATTGTTATTAACAATTCTTTTAAACAATTGCAAATTGAAGAATGTTCTCAATGTTTTTGAAAGATTAAATTACGATATATTGATGCGCAAAACTATAAGGATTCATTTAAAAAAAAGAAAAATGAGTAACCTCCAATATTATATAAATTGTGTAGATTTTTCTGCCAAAATGCAGGCCAAAATCGATTTTTAATCTTAAAAATCCGCTTGAAAGCGTGAAGTTTCTAACAAAACAAAAGAAGATCTTATTTATTCGTTTGCAATTTTATCTTTTTCCAGGAACTTGAGTCAATTTTTGCTTGCATTTTGTCAGCAAAATTTACATAATTTCTATAATATTGGAAGTTACTCATTTTTCTTTTTTTTAAATGAATCCTTATAGTTTTGCGCATCAATATATCGTAATTTAATCTTTCAAAAACATTGAGAACATTCTTCAATTTGCAATTGTTTAAAAGAATTGTTAATAACAATTATAAATTTTTATTTTTTAGCAATCGCTTTATTTCATCTTTAAAGTATAGACTTTAAGCTTTAATTTAAAAAAAAAATTACTTAATTATCTTTATTTGTTTCAAAGTAATAATAAAATGAAAATAAAATGACCTAAAACTTCAATACCTAATTACTTCAAAAATAAAATTTTTTTTTGAAAAATATTTTAGGGGGAAAAAGTGTACTCATATATCTACTAAAAATCATAGATAACTTGAAAATTGGAGATAAAAATTTTTCAAGTGGCCGGTTTCACTTAATTTGACCCTTAGTATCAATACAAATTAAATAAAAGTTATGCAAAAAATTATTTTATTGTTAGCAGCACCAAATATTGTTAGAAGATTCTAAAGTGTATAATTGTTGATCAAAACAAATTGATATATTTTTATAGGTATTTATAGTAATATTTCTAATATAACAGTTGGTACCTCTGAATAGTGTACTTATATGTCTAAAAACATAGTTCACTTCACACGAGCGACCGGAGCTAAAGAAATCGAAGTTTGAAAGTTTTTCCCTGTGCGAAAACTTTTTCCCCGCTCTAAGAGTTTTTATCCCACTGCGAGTTACTAGTCTAGAAAATTATGTTTCTTGCCATGATGTTAACAGGGAAAAAAAACACGAGTTTTTCGTGCATGTGTTGTAGCATACTATTTCTATTGCAATCTTTTATTTAATGGGAGTAGTATAAATTGCATTTGGCGTTTAGCTTAATTTTGAACAAGTCCTTAGAAGAAATATTGAAATTATAAAAATTAGTATTGATGTATGAGGTTTAATATTTGCAAGACAGGGTGCTTTTTAGAAGTAGTTTGAAGTTAAAATTTTACTATTATAAAATAAAGTAATAGTACATATATTTTTTTAACATGCAGGCATAAATTTTCATACTGGTCGGATAATAGCGGTAGTAAATGCTCCCTAGAGAGCAAATATAACGCCGGATATGCAAAAAAGGCGAAATAGGCAAAATCGCTGTTTTCTGATTGGTTGATAGTAGCGGGAGAAAAATGATGTTACATAGAGAAAACAGGCTCATTCTTTGGATCAATTTTATAATGACTTAATTCATGTTTTTGGTTGCATCTAACAGATCTGAACGGTCTATTACAAAAAACTTCTATATGACCGAGTCTTCTGCAATTGAAGCATTCTTAGAAATTTTGACCCAAGTTGGTTTGGTAAACATTTGACATTACGAAGAATTTAAATATTCGAGTCACTCGATAACTAAACGAGAAATGCTTCTCCACCTTTATTAACATGAAACAATTTTTTATATCTATCTTTTTTACTTTAACAATTTTAGTATTATCGATTCTTAATGAAATGATTTCGCTCAAGACATCATTCTCTGAAAAAACACTAGCAATACCAAGTTATTAAGATTTTTAACGCTTAAATTGTTAGAATTAAGACCTTGTTTCATTACAGAAATAAAATCGTTTACCTTACAATTCTATGCAAGTATAGATGGCATCTTCGATTTAGAGTCGGTGTTCTTATCCGAGCTGCTACTGGACCAATTCCTGCCCTATTGCGTGAATCCCTTATTATCTACAAATCTTCTCTCCTTTGATAGGAGAGGAGAGTTTAGAAAACCTTTTCTTCCGTCAATGTGAAATTTACTCTATCATTAGCATATCGGCTGAGATGATTTTTATGTTTGGTTGGTTATTGTTCGGATTTAAAATCTCGATCAATGAATTAGAATTATTTATCACATTTAAATCTGCATCGGCGAAGATATTTCCTTGATGTTATTTCTAGGATTATTAGAATGTGAATTAAATTAGGTTTAACATTAGGAAGTTTCGTGGAGTTTTTAGCTTTCTTTAACAATTGGCTTATTTGCTCCACTTTTATAGGATCAATACCCATTGCTTTAAATTTCTTCGCTGATAAGATTCTTGCATCTGACGTAAGGGACTTATTTCTGCTATACAATGCTTTAATACCAGAAGAGATTGATTCAATTGTAATTCTTTTTCTTGGCTGAGTTTTCGGCGCCAGTAACGGAGCCAGGTAATAAACTTTTAGACGTTCAGACAGAGCGCGAAAAGCAGTTGAACTTTATGTAGTTGGCCCCCTACTCCATTAGCAGTGTGCGAACTTCCACTTATACACTACCGTCCGTGAGTATCAGGACGCCCCTTTTTTCATGAGTGGAAAAATGCTTAAAACGTAGAAAAGAAGAATGACAAATTTTTCGTATTTTTTCCTGAAAGCTAATGAAATTATGAAAAGACTGACACCTGATCGAAGAATTTTCGTTGACTATTTTGCCAGATACAGAAAAAATACTGGATTTTGCAGGCTTTTCGTAATTTTTTAATTTCTCGAAAACTAATCAACTTTTTTTAGCGTTCTTGGTCTTGCCTCAATCTCTATTCAATGTAGAATCTAAATTAATTAATGGTATTGTGATATAAATTTTTCCAAAAAAATTTGAAACTGTGAAAGTCGGATAAAAAATTTTTGAAAAACAGATTGACACTTTTTCAACAAAAAAATTTTTTTTTAATTAAGCAATTAAGCAGCTTTTTTGAATTTTAGTATATCTTTTAAATAAACATATTTTACATTGACCTTTTTGACACTTTAATATTCATGATAATTTTTTGAATTTTTTAATCCTACTTTTACGGTTTCAAATTTTTTTGGAAAAATTTATTTCACAATACCAGTTAATAATTTAGATTCTACATTAAATAGAGATTAAAACAAGACCAAGAGCGCTAATAAAAGTTAATTAGTTTTCGAGAAATTAAAAAATTACGAAAAGCTTGCAAAATCCAGTATTTTTTCTGTATTTGAGAGAATAGTCAACGAAAATTCTTCGATCAGGTGTCAGTCTTTTTATAATTTCATTAGCTTTCAGGAAAAAATACAAAAAATTTTTGTCATTCTTTTTTTCTACGTTATAACTGGATGCCCAGATCTCCAATTATAGTTAAGGGGAAAAGAGGAGGAAGGAGAGTAAAATGGAAGACACAGTATTTTAAGAAAATAATATTTATAAACTTACGAGTCGTCGATTATCTATACTTGGGAATTTGATGGCACAGAATCAGAGCGCGAAACAATTATCACTATCTCAGCAATCAGGTGTTGCTTTTTGGAGGTCGGAACAACAAGTGTCGCGTCTACTTGCAAAACCGGCGATTGACACCCTCGAGGCCCTTCGGCAGTTTCCGGGTTCAATCGCCTGATTCGCAGCAGACGCGGGAAGATTTGTAACGCCACGTTACACCCCCCTTTCCCTAAACGGAACGAAGTGTAACCCCTTACAAAAATTTTGACTTTAATTTTCTGACAATTCTTTATATTCGGTGTTTAAATTAATAAATTCTGTAATTTCTTTTTCGTTATTTTCCGCTAATTTCCTTGAATTTTCCGCAAAACTAATTTCCAGCAGTTCCTTCAGTTCCTCTCGACGTTAATCTCAGTTGGCTCCAGTTGACGTCAGCTCGTATCCATCTATATGACCTTTCCGTTTTTGTTTTCTATAATTCCTGTAAAAGACAATAAAAAAAATTTTCCTCGTTAATTTCCCAAAAAAAATTAAAAATAAAAGTCTATTTTATTTTCTCAATTATTTTACATTTTCTTTTCCGTGAAATGTAATAATTAACGCATTAATCATTAAAAAATTTCCATTACGTATCTAGAGTCTACAAAATTTGTTTCCAGTTATCATAAATTTTTATGATCCTAAATTTTGCGATACTTTCGCACTCGCATCGTTTCTCCATTTTTGATAATTTTGCTGCATTCGCCAATTTTCCGAACTTGTTACGCGTTCGTTTATTTTCCTCTTTAATTCCTCTTTTTTATACCATTTTGCCTTACGTGTGTTGTCAATTGGTAAAAGATTTGGATCGTTAGTCTCGTCAATACTAAAGTCCATTTCTAAAGTTTCGAATTTGTCGTATAAGGGGATTTCCATCAGTTTCGGAAGAATTTTCCGGGGTTTTGGGATTGGGATTTGGTTAGGCTTTTGTAAGGATTGTCTTTGTATAATTTTCGGAATTTTCCTATGATTTCTCGAGTCGACCTTTGGACAAATTTTCGCATTTTCCCCATAATTTTCCGTATTACTACTTTTAATTTCCTCTAATTCGATTCTTTCCTCAATTTTTTTTGAATTTTCTTTTCGATAAAACATTCTCGATTTAGAATTTTTCTCGTGTTTTCTAAAATTTTCCTCGACTTTTGTCGAATTTCCATTACTTTAAATTTTTCTTAATTCAAAATTTTCTTCGAATTTTCTCGAATTTCCATTTCTGTGAACCATTTTCAGTTCAAAATTTTTCCTGGATTTTATCCTAATTTTCTCGGGTTTTTGCGCGTTTTTAATTTTTCGATTTTCACGATGTGTGCTTGACCACTCCGTTTGTGATCCTACATCCTGTTTTACGGGTTCGACTCTGTTCATTTTTTCAACTAATTCCCCTATCGTCATCAAAGGTTCAAAATTTTCTGATGTTTCAATATTTTCTGAGTAATACTGAATTTTTCCGTATGTTTTCTACTCGTTTCCGTGATTCTGATCTACATTCCCTACGTATATGACCTAATGTTCCGCAACCGTAACATCTTTTCTGTGAGTTTGAAAAATTTCTCTGATAATTTATATCCTTTTGATCTGTTCTAGAAGCATTTACATTCCCTGCAGAAGAATGATTTTGTACTTCCACTTGTAGACTATTCTGTATTATTTTCATCGTCAGAAGAATTTTCCATCATGTTCTGACCTCTACTACCGTCTGTAGCTGTGTCAGGTGGAAAAGTTATTTTTGGTTGGTCATATGACCAGTTTCTTTGAAAATTATTTCCTGAAAACTTTGATTGGAATCTCCAAATTTTCTAAAATTTTCATTGTTTCCCTGGTTTGACATTTGTTAAGATTCATCACTAGACGAGTTTTCTTATTCATCAGTTGTAATTTTTAAAGACTGACCGCGAATATTCGATTTATTCCTCTCGATTTCGAATTCTTTTCCTAAACTTTCTAATTCCTCGAAGGTTTTGAAATCATTTCTTTGAATGTACATTTTATATTCGATCCGCAAATTTTCATACGCGCGACGTAGTTCCCATTGTAAACCTTTTCGCGGGTGTAATTTTTCGAACAATTTTCTTATTACAATCAAAAAAGTTTGAATCTCTTCTCCATCTTCTTGATTGCAATATTTTATTTTCGTGTAAATTTCTTCATAAAACTTCTCGTCTAAGAAAGTTTTTTCAAATTCTTGCTGAAAAGCTTCTAAAGAAAACCAATTATTTCTAACTGTTCTACATCATTCGAGAGCTCCGTCCGCTAATACTGCGTCAATATTTTCTAGTACGTGATTATTCGATATTTCATAACCTCGCTTGAATCTAAATAATTCCTCTAAGAATTGAATGGGGTTATCAATTTTATTATTGTGGAATTTAAAAGGCCAATTTGACATTATTTGGAACATGGTTTGAATCATGCCGAATGGAAAGGGGTTGATTGAATGTCCAAAATGGCGATTATTATCGGCTTAGGCTTTTGGATTTTTGACTTGAGTATTTTTTGTGAAATTTTCTTGTATTTTCGAATTTATATTTTTCGCTAAATTTTCTATAACGCTTCTGATTCGGTCTAATTCTAATTTGAGTTGTTCTAATTCTTTGTATCTTAACGTAATCTCATTTTCGAATTTATCTGAGTCTGAATATTGTTCCTGAGCGTCGCCATGAACAGCAATATTCTTATTTCTAGAGCAATAATTTTTACGTCCTGAAAAATTTTGTATTGTTTGCGCATTTTCTTCGCGAAAAATATTCTCTGATTTTTTGGGCTGAAAATCAGATTTTTTCGAAATTTTGGGTTCGCCTACTTCCTCTATTTCACTATCTTCGGGCCATTCGTAATTAAATTCCTGATATTTCCGAGCATTTTCCTTAAAATGAACATTCTGTCGTTTTTCCCTATTTTCGCGTTTACCTTGTCCAAGATTATCCAAACGCATTCGAAAAATATTATCCGATTTGCTACTATTTTTAGTACTCTTATTTATTGGACTATGTGCAGAAGTTTTGTATTTTTCCTGTACTATTCTTTTGTGTTCGAGTTCTAAAAATTTTTCCTTTTTGCGCAAATCTTTTAATTCGTTTCTACTTTTCAACATCTAACTATTTGTTCCTAGAAACGAATTTACATCAAAAGTTCCGTCTTTTGATTTCACCGCAAAATTTTCCGTCACATTTCCCGGTAATTTTTCTACAAAATTTTCCGTGACATTTTCCGGTACTTTTTCTATATTTCCAACAGTTTTCTTTATTCCGTCAAAGTACTGTTGCAATATACCGCGTTTCATTGGTACAGCTGTTGGGCCTGCATTTAGTAACTCTCGGTTACTGTTTTCCAAATGCATCAACTGCACGCTCGCGTCCTTCGTATCTCTTGCCCTTAAGTAGAGTCTACAATAACCACGATCAACGTGGACGTGGACGCGACGTGCTGACGTCACCCATGCTATTCAAATGGGTATCGTCAGCACGTCGCGTCCACGTCCACGTTGATCGTGCTCATTGTAGACTCTACTTTAATCCTGGCAAGAATACGTTCCTTGTTGCTGCTAGTTCTCTGGTTCCGCTTGGGAGGGGCATAAATTGGTTGAAATTAAAAAATTTCAATTTTTCGGGGGGCACGAGTTCAACGAGAGCACGAATCATTGCCTCGTGTCTCTCTATCGTGGATTCTAAATCATTCGATTTCGCATTGTCTTGCGGGGGTGAATTTTGTCTGTGTGTGGGAGGGGCAGTCTCGATCGCTGTGTCTGTTTCTTCAAAATCTGTTTCATTTCCCAAACTATTTTCCGTTTCTCTGTTCTCTCGCATTTTTCTAGTTGTCGATCGTAACACGCGTTTCGACGCCATTTGTGATTATTTATTGAAAAATTAGAATTAAAATTAAATCGTTATTTAATTTTATTCCTAATAAGAAGATTTTAGAAAAACAAAATTAAATTTTTTTTTTTTTTTAATTTTCAAAAAAAAATTTCAAAATTTTCAAAATTTTTTTAGGGTTATTTTTTGAAGTGACCACTTTCTCTTTTGTTGTAAAAAGTACCTTATAATGTCCCCTTTAACATACATTTTTTCCAAATTTTTTAAGAATATAGTTTTTTAGTAAAATGTCAAAAACCATGGTCATGCTATTTGTCACGTACGGTAATATTATATGCACATATGTGACCTAGACAGTGAAAAGGGACCTTACGTGCGAAAACAAGTTTTCAAGAAAACAGCAGTTAAAGTTTAGCTTAGAAAAACCCTTGTAAAGTTGACAGCTGTCAACTTCTCTAAAAAGTGATCGTTTTTTGTAAAAAAGACAGTAATAAGGTTTTTGAGGTCGCTGATTACGAATATGATATCAAATTTAAATTTTAACTGTTGACAGTTGTCAAAGAAACTGTCAACTTTTCTAAATAATAAAAAATTATCGTCTTCGTTTTTTTAATTTGTATAATAACAAAAAATCAGTTTTTTCGTATTTTTACTCTTGTTTCTTTTGACTTTAAAAATTTTTTTTTAAACTTCTAATCAACTTATGATTTTTTGGTTTTCACTATCTTAAAGAGCGTTTCAAACCCTATCCGAATCAACAAAAAAGTAAAAAATGATTTTTTGACACGTAAGGTCCCTTTTCACAGACCAGGTCACATATATGTATACATATGGGCCTATCATGTGATAGGGTATAGCAAAATAAGTAGAGAAAAAGTCACCCGAATATATTTTTCCCATTCATTCCTACTCACTTAAAAATAACTTTTTGAAATTTTTAACTCAAAATTATGAGTTTTTTGGAACTTGTGGAGGGGAAAAAATCGAAAAACACATTTTTCTCAAAAACTACTGTATGCATTTTAATCAGCTTTGGATATGTTGAAAAGACAATTAAAGAAATTCCAAAAGAAATTTCAAATTTTTTTTTAAAAAATTCCAAAAATTTTTTTTTTTTTGAAAATTTTAAATTGAAATTTTTTTGAAATTAAAAAAAAAATTTTGTAGTTCTATTAAAGTGAAATTTTTATGTATTTTCTCATTTGTCTTATGTGATCTACTTAATAAAAAAATTTTGCCTGACATGATTTCAGAGTGTGTCACGGTAAATAACTCAAAAACCCTATCCGGTACATTTTGATGTTGTATGTGAATGGTTAATTTTAAAAAACCTGTCAAATATTTTTACAACTTATTACTAGTGGGTTATTGAGGTTGCTAAATAATATAAAAAAAATATTTTTAGACAAACAAAAAAATTTGGAAAATTTTAAAATCAAATTTTAGGATTTTTTGAGTTTTTTTACCGTGTCGCACTCTAAAATCATCTAGGCCATTATTTTTGAAAAAGTAAGACTGTTAAAAACGTTAAATAAATAAAGTGTTATGTACCGGCGCTACAACGATCCAAAAAGAAAAAAAATTTAAATTTCAAAATAAAAATTTTTGGATTTTTCTTTGGAAATAATTTTTTTGACATCGATTTCAGACTTTTATTCAGAAAACCCCTAAGTATTAATTTGTAATTAAATAAATAATTAATTAATTAACCATTCACATGCAACATCAAAATGTACCGGGTAGGGTTTTTGAGTTATTTACCGTGACACACCCTGAAATCATGTCGGGCAAAATTTTTTTATTAAGTAGATCACAAAAGAGAATAAAATGAGAAAATACATAAAATTGTCACGTTTAAAAATTTTTTTGGAATTTTTTGAAAAAAAAATTTGAAATTTTTTTTGGAATCTCTTTAATTGTCTTTTTAACATATCAAAAGCTGAATTAAAATGCATACAGTAGTTTTTTAGAAAAATGCGTTTTTCGATTTTTTCCCCTCCATAAGTTCCAAAAAACACAAAATTTTGAGTTAAAAATTTCAAAAAGTTATTGTTAAGTAAGTAGGAATGAATGGGAAAAATATATTCGGGTCACTTTTTCCCTACTTATTTTGCTATACCCTATCACATGAAATTGACCATATGTATACATATATGTGCATATAATATTACCGTACGTGAAAAATAGCATGACCATGGTTTTTGACATTTTACTAAAAAACTATGTTTTTAAAAAATTTGGAAAAAATATATGTTAAAGGGGACATTATAAGGTACTTTTTACAACAAAAGAGAAAGTGGTCACTTCAAAAAATAACCCTAAAAAAAAATTTTGAAAATTTCGAAAAAAATTTTTGAAAATTTTTTTTGAAAAAAAAATTTTGTTTTTATTTTTCTAAAATCGTCTTATCTATATTTACAACCCCTTAAAATTTCATTAAAATCGGTTTAGTAGTTTTCGAGAAAAATAAGTTTTTTGATTTTGCTTTCCCCCTCCATAACTCCCCCAAAAAAGCGAATTTTGAGTTCAAAATTGCAGAAAGTTATAGTCATCTGGATAGTAATATATGGGCCAAATTTGAGAAAAATAGATGCGGGGGCAGTTTTTGCACACCTAACCCCCTAAGCCCTTTGTCGTGTTTACTTTTCCGTTTACTATTATGTTGTGTGTTACACACGACCTCGACTACGAAAACAAAACAAACCGGTGTCTATCAACAACAAAATTTTCTCTGAAAATAAACGATAAATTTACTTTTTTCCGTAATTTTCGAATTTATTTTTCGCTATTTTCACTAATTTTTGCTAATTTTCACGAATTTAGTCCCGATTTCTATGAATTTTCCACGATTAATTTTTTACCGGTGTTTTCGCGCACTGATTTTACACAATAATTTTTGTCATTGTCGTTCGTCACATAAAAATTTGTTACAATTGTCAGAAATTATATACAAATAGCACAAAATAAAATTAATAATTTTCAAGCACAAATAAAATATTTTTCATTAAATATGGGAAAAAGGAAGAGAGAAAAGGTTCGGTTTTGAGGTTAGGCGATCATGAGGTGACAGGTGGGATTTTCAACAATTAAAAAAATGAAAAAATATGAATTTTCTAGGAATTTTCAACAAACGAAGATGATAAAAAATGAATTATTTTTTATAAATTTTCTCTAAAGAAAGGAAATGTTTGTGTAGGTTTTTATGTTGGGCGCCAATTTATAACTGGAGGCCCAGATCTTCAATTATAGTTGAGGGGAAAAGGGGAGGAAGGAGAGTAAAATGGAAGACACAGTATTTTAAGAAAACAATATTTATTAACTTACGAGTCGTCGATTATCTCCACTCGGGAATTCGATGGCACAGAATCAGAGCGCGGAACAATTATCACTATCTCAGCAATCAGGTGTTGCTTTTGGGAGATCGGAAGAACAAGTGTCGCGTCTACTTTCGAATCCGGCGATTGACACTCTCCAGGCTCTTCAGCCGTTTCCGGGTTCAATTACCTGATTCGCAGCAAAAGCGGGAAGATTTGTAACGCCACGTTACAACGTTTTAAGCATTTTTCCACTCATAAAAATTGGGCGTTCTGATACTCACGGACGGTAGTGTAATACTCATTTGCCGAGATATAGTTAAATTTCTGAGAGACGTGGAAGAATGTGACTAGTGCCTGAGAGTTGTGCTGAAGCACAAGAGGTAATTCGGCGTGAGAAGAAAAGGAAATTGTTTTTGAGCGGGAATGACAACCAGTTTTAGGCGCACAAACCGCCACTTTCGTGCTAAACCCCACTACCAATGTAAACACTGAAATAGAAATGGAATCTTCCAGACCCAAAACAAAGAAAAACCACTTGTTTTCAGAAGAAAAGATTTTGCTCGTTCACTATATAAACTACACAATATAATCAGGAAAAAAATAGCGATGTGGGAAACAAAGCTATTTCCTTCCTAACTTGCACACTTTTATAGCACTAGATACCACTATGAAATACCTCATTGTACAAGGACCGTCAAATTATCAATCACTGTACATTTATCAGAAAGTCGGAAAAATAAAAGATAAATCAAGTAAAGACTTAACCAATAGAGCTCCTAAGAGCATCTATATAGGCTGTTTTCGGCACTCACCCTGGGTTAACCCCGAGACTTAGTCGAGTCTTAACCCTAACGACTATACTACGTTAGCTAGCTGAACACCAACGTTTCATTGTCAGTGAGTTGTTGACTTGCTTTTTATGATTCTGTTACTCTTACTTTCTTCAAGCTTTGGATGTTTGTATTTGCAAACATTACCCGCAAAGGTAAAGCAATTAACACAAACATCCAAAGCTGAAGAATGAACACATTTAGAGTGGACCCAAACATCTTTTGTCCCGAGCGGCGACAACGCCGTAGGGAAAACCCGAAACAGTCTGGCACACAGTGAGGAAAAACCCGTGACGTCATCGGCCATCTGCCTTGATGTTTAAATGTTTAACTCTAATGATTTTAACTTTTTTATTAACTTTCCCTTTTACTTCGTTTTTAATATTATTACTATTTATTATTATCAATATTATTCTTAACATTGTTGTTCTTAATATTATTAGTCTTAATATTATTGGTATTATTATTCTTAGCATTGTTAATATAATTATTTTTAGTATCATTAATATTATTATACTAAATGTTATTAATATCACTATTAATATTATTATCCTTAATATCATTAACATTATTATTTTTTATATTACACCGACACACAAAAAAATTGGATTGCCAGGACTGCCATGTGGTAGGTTTTCTTCCTTAAGGTGTATCCAAAAAGAAAAACATTGTCCGACTTAAAAGTTAGTTTGTGTTCTCTTTTTACAGGCTTGGTGGGGGGGGGTGAAGTTTGAGAAACTGATTTTTTTGAGAATTTACTTAATTTCTATAAATAAAGCTGAATTTTGTCTTGTTCTGAATGTTTTTTTTAATTCAGTGACTTTAATAACATAAGAATTGAATATATAAAAAAAATAAAAATGGCGGATTCAAAATAGCGGATCTAAAATGGTGGATTTAACAAGAAATTGTTCAGATTTCCGTGAAACTTGTTACTTGGGGGTTTTCGGGGTCGCTGATTACAAATATGATGTTAGTTTATAAAAATTCAATATGGCGGATCCAATAAGGCGGACAAAATATAGTTCTTGGTACTTAGGTTTTTCCTCTAGTCGCTAATTTTAAATCTGAATTTTTCATTTTCCAGAAATGGTTTACTGTAAATGTTTTACTAAAATTTAATCGCATTTCTGTGATACTCCAATCTCAAAAAGTTTTTGACCTACGTAAAATTAGTTTTCGTGTTTATTTATTTTCTTTTTTTCTATTTTTGTGACTAGGACACCGACCGGTGGTGAAGGCGGGCAACGAATTCTCGGCTAATTTTCTAGGTTAAAATGATGCCTTCATGGCAAAAGTAGGAAAGAAGTTTACGATGCAGAGGAGGGATACCTCGTATCGGCGATTTGTAAAAGCCTTGGACAAAAATGGTAAATGTTTTGAGTATCTGGCGGAGAAGTTTCCGAAACTGTCTGACGCTTAAATCAAAGAAGGCGTGTTCGATGGGCATCAGATACGTAAGTTGTTTTATGACGAAAAATTTGTACAAACGATGAAGCTTAAATAAAAAGCAGCCTGGACAAGTTTTAAAGGAGTTTGCTTGGAATTTCTAGGAAATAAAGAAACCCACAGATATGGAGAAATTGTAGGAAAAATGGTAGAGAATTTTAAAAAGCTGGGATGTTTGATAAGTAATAAGATTCACATTTAGATGAATTTCCTAAAAATCTTGATGATTTCAACGAGGAACAAGGCGAGAGATTTTACCAAGAGGTACTACTCTTTTTTAAGGTACTACTACACTTTAGAAGGCTCTTAAAAGACCAAATTTAAAAAAAAATTTCTTAGGTCTTTTATTATGAATATTTAAAAAAAAATTTTGCCTATATTAGTACATATTTGGAGAATAAAAATAATAGTTTGTTCTTAATTTTTATTTAATATTATATTCTGCCGACAGCATTCAGATCGAAACTCCAAAAAGTTAGTTGTCCAATTGCGGACAGTTTATCTCAAGATTGACAAATCGGAAACAAAAAATCCAAATTGCTTTTTAAAAAGATAGGTGTCTTGCATAGAAATGTACCACCAATAATGAAAAATCGACTAAAATAAAAAAATAGCAGATGTTTCAATAATTTATTTAAAAATACGCTATGTTTTTCAGTATGTTTCTAGTCTGCAAAAATGTTTTTTTAAATTTTTTTGACCATTTTCTGGTAAATTCTCACACAGGACATGCTAACAAACAAAACGAGTTATCATTTATTAAAATCGGCTCAGTAGATTCAGAGATAAACTGTCCGCAATTTGAGAAAACGTTATTTTGAGAAAAACGCGTTTAAACCTATATGTATCGTTAGAGGCCATCCATACATTACCTAAAATTCTTTTGCAAATTGAAACCCCACCATTTTTTTTATTTCAGACACTGTTACATACATTAGCACCAATGTTTCTGTTGCGCCATTATCGTAACAAAAATTTTACAAAAATTTTATATTTTATTTTTAATTAATTAACCCTCCTGCGTACCTATTTTCACCCATAAAATTGTTTCCAAATGCACAAATTTTTCACACTGTTGGATTTTTCTACAATTTGGTACCTAGGGGTTTTTAGGGTCGCTGATTACGAATCTGAGGTCAGATTTAAAAAATTAAAAATGGCGGATCCAAAATGTCGGATGAATTTTTAAAAAATTGTTTGATTGTAATGAAACTTGGTATCTAGGGGTTTTTGGGGTCGCTGATTACGAATCTGAGGTCAGATTTAAAAAATTCAAAATGGCGGATCCAATATGGCGGATGAGTTTTTAAAAAATTTATCCAAATTTCTTGAAAATTTATAATCGGGGGTTTTTGAGGTGGCTGATTACGAATCTAAGATCAAATAAGAAAAATTCAAAATGGCGGATCTAATATGGCGGACGAATTTTTAAAAAATTGTTTGATTTTATTAAAAAAAATTAATGAAACTTGGTGTCTAGGGGTTTTTGAGGTCACTAATTACGAAGCTGAGATCAGATTTTAAAAATACAGAAGATCAGAGCCAATATGTCCGCCAGTTTTAGAAATTTTTTAGATTTGTTATAGATATATTAGTATTTTACGAGTCCTTCATAAACTACGTCTCTGTTATATGAAACAATGTGCATTTTTTAGACTTCCTAAGTTGAGTAGTACTACATAATGATGCTTTATGAATATAACAATTTAACACATATTTAAACAAATAATTATAGATGTTGATTAACTCCTTGCACAAAAGACTTAGAAACATGCTTTTTCCAAATTTTTAAAGTTAACAAGATCAGTATTATTGTAAGATTCATGTTTGTTAATTGCAAAATTGGAGGTATATTATTCAGCTTAGTTAATTGCAAAATTTAAAAAAATTGCATACTTCTAGATGTTTTTGTAATAAGTTAGTAAACAACAACATTATTTGTTTAAACAATTAAAGAATCGTTAAATTTATGAAAAATCTTCATGTAATATTACACAGCTTAGTTAATTGCAAAATTAGAAAAAAGCTGCACGTTTCTAGATATTTTTTGTAAAAAGTTAGTACATAACAATTATTTGTTTAAACAATTAAAGAATTGTTAAATTTACAAAATATTCTTATCTTTCCATTTTAAGTTTTGAAAATCTGACCTCAGATTTGTAATCAGCGACCACGAAAACCTCTAGATACCAAGTTTTATTAAAATCAAACAATTTTTTTTAAATTTATCCGCCATATTGGATCCGCCATTTTTAATTTTTTAAATCTGACCTTAGATTCGTAATCAGCGACCTCAAAAACCCCTGATTATAAATTTTCAAGAAATTTGGAAAAATTTTTGAAAAACTCACCTGCCATATTGGATCGGACATTTTGGACTTTTTTAATCTGGCTTCAGATTCGTAATCAGCGACCTCAAAAACCCCCGATTATAAATTTTCAAGAAATTTGGATAAATTTTTGAAAGACTCATCCGCCATATTGGATCCGCCATTTTGGATTTTTTACATCTGACCTTAGATTCATAATCATCGACCTCAAAAAACCCCGATTATAAATTTTCAAGGAATTCGGATGAATTTTTGAAAAACTCATCCGCCATATTGGATCCGCGATTTTGGATTTTATTAATCTGGCTTCAGATTCTTAATCAGCGACCCCAAAAATCCCTAGATACCAAGTTTCATTAAAATCAAACAATTTTTTTAAAATTCATCCGCCATATTGGATCCGCCATTTTGGATTTTTTAAATATGACCTTAGATTCTTAATCAGCGACCTTAAAAACCCCCGATTATAAATTTTCAAGAAATTTGGATAAATTTTTGAAAAACTCATCTGCCATATTGGATCGGCCATATTGGATGTTTTAAATCTGACCTTAGATTCGTAATCAGCGACCTCAAAAACCCCTGATTATAAATTTTCAAGAAATTTGGATGAATTTTTTAAAAACTCATCCGCCATATTGGATCCGCCATTTTGAATTTTTTTAATCTGACTTCAGGTTTTGTAATCAGCGACCCCAAAAACCCCTAGATACCAAGTTTCATTAAAATCAAACAATTCTTTTAAGAGAAGTATGTATTTGCAACTTTTATTTTGTGACCTATCCTATACTGTTTATAACAAATATTTAATACTTTGTTTATTAACAAATACTTTAATTAGAGACTTTATTATGTATTTAGCATTAACTATGAACCTTGCACTGTAAGTTGCACTTTGTCTCGTGTGTTAAAGTTAATTTTTTTAAAAGTTATGAGAAGAAATATTTGGACGAGTATACTCGTCCTTGCGCATTTGGTAACAACTTAGTTTGGACAAGTATACTCGTCACGGTACGCAGGAGGGTTAAGCAACAAGGAAACACGAATCCTATAAGATTAAACAGAGCTCACGCTCTGGCAGTTTGAATTCCTCCGACAAACTCGAAAATAGGGCCATCTCAAAGGCCTAAAATAATCTATATAGTTAATTTAATTATATTAATTATTTAAATATTTTCTGGTTCGTAACAGTTCCTACTGGTCGTAACAAAAAGCTGGACCCCACCATCCCCTTAAAGACTTACACGGAGAGAAAAAAAGAGAGCCGTTTGATTTGGCAAGAGAGCGCTGTTTTCCCTTTATAAAGCACAGCATTAGCGCCGCAAACGTCGAACGGTTATACCTTTTGAGGAGTATCGGTTCTCTTCTCCACACAAATAGAGCCGCTTACTTTCCAAAAAGTGTACCCGCTTTCCCCAAAAAGGAGAACCGTTCTCCCCTCGAGAGTAAGCAGCGTGCTTAACCTCAAGTTGAACGGCTGTTTCGCATTTAACGCAACCGCTCTACCGACAGGTAGAGCCGTTTATTTTTTTTCTCTCCGTGTAGTTAATTTGTCAATAACTTTTTACATTAATTGAATATTTTTTTTTAAATTTACTTTTATTTTTTACAATTGGTTATAAATATTTTAGGAGGTGTTTTCTGAAGTCATAAGGAGTTAAAAAATTGTAGTACTACCTTAAAGGATATGGAGAAACGCTAACAGGGGAAATGGAGTAATAATATGTTGGCGGACTATAGTTGGACGCTAAAAAGAGATATACCAGAGACTAAAACTTCAAAGAAGAGAAAAAGAGAAAATCTGTTCTTTTTTGTTCGACATATTGGAACCGCCATATTGAATTTTTATAAACTGACATCATATTCGTAATCAGCGACCCCGAAAACCCCCGAGTAACGAGTTTCAAGTAAATGCGAGGAATTTTTAAAAATTTTGTCCGACATATTGGATCCGCCATTTTAAATTTTGGAAATCTGATGTCAGATTCGTAATCAGCGACCACAAAAACCCCCGAGTAACAAGTTTCAAGGAAATCTGAACAATTTTTTTTAGATCCGACATTTTGAATCCGCCATTTTTTTATATACTCAATTCTTATGTTATTAAAGTCACTGGATTAAAAAAACATTCAGAAGAAGCAAAAATTCAGCCTTATTTATAGAAATTTAGTAAATTCCCCTAAAAATCAGTTTCTAAAACTTCACCCCCCCACCAAGTCTGTAAAAAGAGAACACGAACTAACTTTTAGGTCAGACAATGTTTTTCTCTTTAGATACACCTTAAGGGGTCTTGTAACATTTTTAGCACTAAAATCAGATGATTTTAAAAAATTTTTTGCTCATAAGTTTTAAAACATAATTGATCGAAAGTTTTTACATGTCATTGTGTATGTTAAGAAATTAAAAAAAAAGGATTTCAGATTGGAAAAAATACATATACCTTCCTTCTACAGAGGGCGCTTTGTCTACTGGTAAAAATTACTTTTAATTACGGTTGTCACTGTAGCTCATAGAAGAATCATCTAAAATAAAAAAATTAAACATTATTTCAAAATAGATGACTTAATACAAGACCTAAACCACGAAAAGTCGTCCATTTTGAAATAAAATTTGATTTTTTGATTTTAGACGATTCTGCTATGAGCTACAATGACAACCAATAATTTTTACCAGTGGCCAAAGCGCCCTCTGTAGAAGGAAGATACTTACGTTTTTTCAAATACGAAATTCTTTTTTTAAGATATATTTTATATTACTATTTTTATAATATCTGTTCATATTCTGTCATTATTATATTCAGATTATTAGTAATGTATCTGAGCATGGTGTGAAGACTGGCTTGCAAAAGTAAAACATTACGCATCTCGGCACACCTTTCTCATTCCGCTCCACCGTACTGCACATGCGCGCGCCCGAGTAGAAGTATCTCGCACGCTGATTGACTCAGCAGAGGCGCATAAATATGCCGCATTTTCTCTGACTCGCTCTCAGAACTTTCTTGGAGTTGAAGAAGACAGGTCGTCTCCACTTTGCCGCGCCACTACCTTGAGGGGAACGAAGTCGCCATCCACACCGCACGGACTTGCCGGAGCAAGCTCATCTTCGACCATCGATTTTCCAGGAGTGACCACGCCGCCGAGAAGCTGTGACCACTGCCCTTGCTAAAAAGCCAGTCGAAGCGCCGTGCTCTACCAGCACCAGGACTCAATAAAGAGAAACTTCTCGAAGAAGACGCCTTTTTATTTCTGTTCTTCCGGATGACTTTTCTAACAACCTTTCCTTTTCAGGGCAACTTTTACGTAGAACTTAAACATAAAGTAATTAATTCTTTTCAGGATTAATTACTTCCGTTGAAATAATTTTGGTTCTGCAGCAAGAGCCAACCAGCTCCAGGGGACAGTACTCAGAACCTTGCTTAGGTTCGAGTGCCCGACACCTGGAGTAGAATGGGTCTCGCTTCTTAGAACCCTGTTTGGGTTCAAGACCGACGTCACTGATCGGCTCTAGCCGTTGCTACTGCTTATGTCAGGTAGGGCGTCGTGCGTCAAAAGACGCCGCCTGAGGCGAAAGACCCTCGTCGGCGTTTCGGATAACAACCTTGTGTGGCCATCACTCTGACAGTGCTGGTGTACACTAGCGTACCGCAGCATCCCACCGAAGCCCGTGTTGTACTGCCAGATAGCGGTTCCGCCGCCACCTCCGCTCGAGCTCCCTAATCGGTTACCCTTATAATCGCCTAGGGCCTCCGTCTCAATACCACCCCAGTCTTCCCGCTAGGAAAGGCGGTTTCGGATACTGTTCGGTTTGAGTCCGACCAAGGAAGTAGCTTCGCTCGTGACTCCTTCTCGAGGCACAATATCCCCAGAGCTCGGTCAGTACTCGACCGACGTACTGTTTATCCCCGTCGGCGTCTCTCCCGAAGCATTCACGCCGTGCAATCCATCAGGCATCCTCGCGTGGCCCTTAAGAATTCACCCTTATGTAAGTTCAATATTTTCGAAATGAAACAATATCGGTTTTGTATTTGTATTCGAGCGAAAAAACGAGAATCACGTTAAAAATACATGAAAAACAAATAAATACCTAAGTTCTGTCTTTTTTTATATAAAAGGAGAGATTCTCAAATGCAACACTAGTTTTGTTTTTATTTGATAATTAAAAGAAACTTTAAATATTTTATTTTTTGTGTTTAATTTATTTTTTTAATTTTTATGTTATTAACGAGTTGTTAACTCAATTGATTAGTCTATGTTATTTTGATGAAATCGAAAGGGTAGTTATTGTGTAGTAATATATGTAAAACAATTCCTATATTTTCATTATGAAAACGATGTTCGGAGAATTTAATTGTTTTGTCTACGAATGAGTAAATTATTGCTTTTTTGATGTTTATGTGGTGATTTGAAAAATAGTTTAAGCAACAACCAGAAGCGAAAGGTTTTTGATACCAATTGGTTTCAAGAAAACCGGTTTTAAAAAACAGTTTTAGGTCTAAAAAATTAATTTCGTTATTAACTGATTCTTCAAGAGTGAATTTTAAGCTACCACCTATTTTGTTGAATTCATGCCAGATTTCACTGACTTTATTTTTCTTTATACAAACTAAGGTGTCGTCAACATATCGAAAGTAAAAGATGACGCCTAAAGATTTTTTGTTTAGAACTTGTTCTTCAAGATGTTGCATGACAAGTTCAGCCACAAAGGAAGAAATTGGGGATCCCATTGGGGTTCCCATTATCTTTCAGATTGTGTGTCTCGTTTTGTGAGAACACATGTTTGTTTTTCTAACCTAAAAAGGTAATTTTGAAAAATTCAAAATGGCGGTTTGAATATGGAGGACATAAAAAATAAAAGTGGTTTAATTGGACTGAAACTCGGTACTCGGGATTTTTTGGGGTAGTTGATTACGAATTTGTGGTCGTCTTAAAAAATTTTAAATGTCGGATACAATATGTCGGACATAAGAAATAAAAAGTCGTTCAATTGGACTGAAACTCGGTACTCTGAGGTTTTTGTGGTCGCTGATTACGAATCTGAGTTCATTTTGAAAAAATTAGAAATATTTCTGATAAACAATTAAATTAAATATGTCGGATCTTTTTACTCATTCATAGCGTTACCTGGAACTAACGGCGATGACGCGAAAAGGTTTTAGTTCCATTTTCTTTGTATTTCATGTGTCAGCTGATTTTCGTTTTCTTCCTTTCGCTTCTGTCACTTTATAATCCACCAACTTTATTACGATTTCCAATCGAAAATTTTAATGTCATAGAAGGCTGAGTATCTTTTGGCTTATATATAATAAAATAATTGACTACGGCAAGATCTACAAAGTGCCAAAACAATCGTAACCACCAACTTTTTATTTTCTATCGATTTTGTATGCTGCTAATAATCGATCAACATAATGGACATAGCGCATGCAAAGAAATTTTCTTCTGTCCACAATTGACAACTGTAGTTTCAGAAGGGTCATGGTAGTTGGATGAAAAGTGAACAGCCTTTTTGTTCATCCAGTTGATCCACTGCAGGCCTCTTTATGTCGTTTGATATTAGTGGTCGCCTTTTTTATTGTGCTATCTTTCGTTTTGCTTTTAGGCAGCTTAGAGCGATTAGACCTCACTACCCCACATGAAAAAAACTTGATCCTCTTTTAGTGATAGCAAAGGATCAACTACGGTGAAGAAGGTGTCGAAATACACGTGATGATTTCCACCAACAAGCTAGGGTGTAAGATCCTACACTACTCGTGCGCCTAACTACTTCTCTGTTGTTTCTGCTGTCCCTGTATATACCTGGAATTTACACACGAATCTAGATTCATGTGCTCTTGTCCAGGATTTATAGCCTCGTTTTATCGGTTTAGCAGTGCAATACTGCTTCATGCTATTAGGCCATTCGAATTTGATCATCGTTTCATCAATAACTTGATATTTTCCTGGTTTCAAACATTCTTTGAAGGTTTGTCCAAGTTTATCAAGAACAGACCTTAATTTATATAATTTGTTGTAACCGTGGTCTCCTTTTTTAGGTTCTTTAGCATTATCATTTCTATGCAAGTGACTCAGAAGAAAACCAAACCGATTAACAGTCACGAGAGGTCAAATGTGTTCATCATGTGATTGAGGATTTGTTGACAATAATCCCGATATGATGGCAACTTCTTTACACCCAAGAGAATATTTATTCCCAAAAATATAAGAATCTCATCTTTCGTGACTTCTTCTTGTTTACTTTTCTTTTGCTTTGCCTATAAATTCGTTTGCTCTACAATTGTATTTATAAGGCTGTCTGGAAAGGGGAAAAAATTCCAAACGCGTTTTAACACTTGTGAGAATGTTTAGTCCAAAATCTTTCGTGAAAGAAACATCTCGCCTTAGCAAACCATTTCCACCCCAAATACCATTGTCTAAAACTTCCTCATCTTCTTCTTCCTCTACATCTTCATCGCCGTTAGTTCCAGGTAACGCTGAGAACGAGAAGAAACATCCTCTATTTCAAATTTTTTCAAAATGACCTTAGAATCATAATCTGCGACCCAAAAAACCTCCGAGTTCCGAGTTTCAATCTAATTACACAACTTTCTATTTCTTATATCTGCCATGTTGGATCCGCCATTTCGAATTTTTCAAAATGACCTTAGATTCGTAATCTGCGAACCAAAAAACCTCCGATTACCGAGTTTCAATCCAATTGAACGACTTTTTATTGTTTATGTCCGCCATATTGGATCCGCTATTTTGAATTTCTTTATAATGAGCCAAAATTCGTAATCAGCGACCCCAAAAACCTCCGAGTACCAAGTTTCAGTCCAATGGAACTACTTTTTATTTTTCATGTCCGCCATATTGGATCCGCCATTTTGAATTTGTACAAAGTAACCTCAGATTCGTAATCAGCGAACCCAAAAACCTCGGAGTACCCAGTTTCGTTAAATTTAAATGAATAGAATAATGTGTCCATCTAAGGATTAGCGCTTTTACACTTTAGAAAAAGTCATTTATTAAAAATTATAGAGAAAATTTTCATTTTTTATAATATCTATTAAAAAAAGTTTTAAAAAATTAATTTTTCAATTATTTGTTTAAACAATAATTTTTTATTGTTAAAAAAACATGCTTGGTACATCATAGAATTTCCTAGAAAAATTACTTTCTTAAAACTTGAACCCTCCTTAATCAGTGGTTAAATTTTTGAAGATGTGCTTTTTGATGTTTTTGAAAAAAAACTTTTTTTTTTAAGTTTACGCTACGAGTTTTTGTGTGTTACGCTAACTAAGCATCGCCTATAACAGTGTATTTTAAAAGACGAAATAACCTTTACTGCTCGACCCTAATTAACTATAATAATCTTCGAATTCTTTCATTCAGTCTGTCCACAGCCTGTATATTCTGTCCGCAGTGAGAGATAAAGGTTGATAGAGAGAAAGAGAGAGAAGTATCGCCTGTCCTTTTAGTTTAGAGTAGGAGGGAAAGAGAGGCGAATATTATTATTATATCTACATATAATAAGTTAGTCTTTCCTTATATATTCTGTTCACAGTGAGAGAGAAAGAGAGTGAGGGAGGTATTGTCTCTCCTTTTAGTTTAGAGAAGGAGCGAAAGAGAGACGAATAGTTAAGAAAGTAATGCCTACTTTTTGGGTTTAGAAGGGGGTATCATGTCTTCTCCATTTTCCGTGTCAGGTAGAAAGAGAGGAACAGAATTTAATAGGGGAAGGAAAAGTGGGGAATTTTACTTTCAAGCCAAAATACGAAATGGGCGTCTTATTTCCTTATTCGGTAATTATTTTTCTTTTTTCACTCACAGATAGATTAAGGAGTAATAGAAAGGGAGATCGAGAACAAGGTATGAGTGAGAGGTATAAATTTTATCGTTGTTCCATAAACCAAATGGACAGTTTTTCATCAATTTTTGACTCCCACCCCGCCTCCAGTTGTGAACAATCGCAAATATTTTTAAAAAATAATTCGTATAATTATTTAAGATTCAATTATCTTCAAATAATGGGTAAGGCTTTCTGAAGTGTACCGATGGTTTTTTAAGCCTGTTACGCGCTGTAAAAAAGACATTGAGCGTGCAGTTTCGCGGGCGGTTGCACTGCCGCGTTACATGCATTGAATTGGTTTCAATTTGTTAGTCAGTGCTTTATTTATTAAGCATTTGATACATAATTTCGAAAATTTTAATAAAAATTAAATTCAAAATGGCGGATCTAATATGGCGCTTAACAAAAATATAGCTTTATTTTGTAAATAAAATTCGGGCCCAAAAATTGTTTTTGGTAATAGTTCCACATTTTACGTAGAATAAAATGCTGTAAAGAAAATTTAATTAATTATCTCATTTACTTTTAAAATATAGTGTTTCAATGACATTAAAATACCCTTCGCAAATCATGAGTACACTTCAGAAAGCCTTACCCCAATGTAAATAAAAATTTATGAATATTTACTTTTTGGACTGATTGAATTTTTTGAGAAATTATGGTCATGTTCATAATTAAAATTCTACAAAAATTTGATCATTTTTATTAATATTTTTTAATAAAAATTCTATTATTTGTAAAAGAATTTACCAAATTTTAAATGTTTTCTTTAAAAGAGTTTTTGTATAGGGTCAATTGGGGTAAATGTAAACGGAATATCTATTTTTCACCAAAAACATTAGTTTTTTTGTTAAAAGGTAAAACGGACGGATTTCTTTTGCATGAACTGGTTGCTAGTGTTCCCTAAAAAAATTGTATGAGGTACAAAAAAATATTGATGCACCTGAATCGCCTAAAACTGACTGTTTACATTTACCCCGAGATTTTTAAATTTTCCTAAAATTCGGGGTAAATGTAAACACCACTGTAGTTAAACGAGGTTTAAGAAACAAGTTATTTTAAGTATACTACTGTTTTAAGGGATGGAAAAACTGAAAAAAATTCTTCGTAGATGTATAGTAAATCAACCAGTTGACTAATAATGTATCATATAAATAAACAATCAACCATTACAAAATTAGTAATGTAAAAACTTGAATAACTTGAAGAAATTTTAATAGATTTTCATTCAACTTGGTAAAAAGAAGTTTTCAAGGTTGCTGAATAGGAATCTAAAGTCGAATTTTTAAATTTCAAAATGGTGGATCCAATATGGCGGATGAACCTAAAAATATTTTTAAAAATTGATCAAATTTGCTTGAATCTGGCTACTAGGGGGTTTTTGAGGTCGCTGAATACGAATTTGAAGTCAAATTTTAAATTTTCAAAATGGCGGATGAACCTAAAAATATTTTTAAAAATTGATCTTCAAAAAAATTTTTTTTTTGTTTTTTTATCAAATTTTTTTTTCAAAGAGGACCTAATTTCTTTTTCTATGTAATTTTACATTGCCAAATTAATGAAATTGTGAAATAGAAGCAAATTTAATCAATTACTTTCTTTTAAAATGTAGTTGAAGTTCTGTTTACATTTACCCCGAGTTTTCGAATTCTCGGGGTAAATGTAAACACTTAATTATTTATTAACTAAATTGACGAAAATCAGAAATCAAAGTCAATTTTTGTTAGGGCATTAATAAGGAAGAATTACATATTTTTGTTTGATTTCTAAATTTATTTTTATGCAATTGCGAGACAAAGTACTGAAACAGTAAAATTTTGATTTTCAATCTTTTTTGCATTAAAAAATAACTTACACTATGGCATTGCCAATTGTCAAAATAAAATATTGGCAATACACAGAACATCTTGTAGGTGAGCTGAGGTAAAAATATTGACGTCGTACTTATTTTTAAATTTGTAAATTTAGCTGAAACATCTACTGTGTACATTTACCCCTTTTTTACATTTACCCCAAATGACCCTAATTAAAAAAAACTAATTAATTTTTTGATGAATGTCAAAATTTCAAATATAAATTTTTATTCCAAAATTTTAAAAATAATTCTAAAATATTATTTTTGTATGTATTTAGATTTTTGGAAATATAAATTAAAAATACTGAAAATATTAAATTTTAAAAATTAGGAGCTAATTTTCATGTTCAAATTGGCTTTTAAAGACTTTATTCTTTAAGGGGACATTCCAGTTCAAAATGTCAAAAAAATCGATTTTTTTTGTTTTTATTTTTGGATTTCTTATAGTGTCAAGAATACTCTCCTAAAATATTATTGCAAAATTCGAAGTAAAACAAAAGTTATTCAACCTTATTCTTCGCCATGTCAAAGATGTTTTTGTATGCCAATAAGCAATCGAATGATTTAAATGTTTTCTCATTTGCATTTAAAAAAAACAAACAAAAATGTATTTGGTGTTGCTGATCACAAATTAAAAATCAAATTTTCAAATTCAAAATGGCGAATCCAACATGGCGGAAAAGAAAATTTTTTGTTTTAATTTTTTTTTCCGTCCACTATATTCCATCCACCATTTTTAATTTTAGAAAAATTATGTCATATTCGTAATCAGCGACCCCAAAACCCCCTCGTAACGATTTTCAAGCAAATCCAATGATTTTAAAAAAAGAATGTCTGCCATATTGGATCCGCCATTTTGAATTTTAAAAATCTGATTCAATATTCGTAATAAGCGACCTCGAAAACCCCCGAGTAACGATTTTCAAGCAAATCCGATGATTTTTTTTTTAATTTCGAAACTTGTAAACAAAAACTAAAAATGCGTTTTTCTCAAAATGTCTTTTTTTGATCTGATAAGAGTGATATCTCGAGTTATTCTAAAGCGATTTTAAAAAATCAAACGGCTTTTGATTCAGCGTCATCATGCCTATAAGTGGAACCACAAAAAGTGGTAAATTTCCAACTCTCTTTATTTTATAAGAGAACCTTTTTTTGCATATTTTGGGGGAAAAGTACTCTAAAAAAAGGGGGGGAAGAAAATTCCACTTTTTTGAGGTTCCACTCCTAAAGAAATATCTAACGAAGAGAATGTCACTTCGTTTTTGCTTTTATCTGTTATAGAAAGTTTGGAATCGATCTTACCACCGAAAATTAGCATTTTCGAAAATGGCGTATATCGCCGCAATTTTGAAATAAAAATGAAAAAAAAATTTACAAATTCTTAAATAAATTATTTATTACATGTCAAAGAAATTTTTTAAATAAATGTCATAGTTATTTTAATAATATATACTAAAAAAGCCTTCATTTTAACTGTTTTGAACTGCAATGTCCCCTTAAAAATTGATTTTTTAAAATTATAACAAAATACTTTTAAAAAAATAAATAATTTTTCAATTCAATTTTACAAAATATCAACTATTTAGAAAGATTTTTATTATACGCATTCTTTCTGAATCCGGGCACCCCCTGCACACTTTATTTTTGAAGATAAAATGTTGTAAGTATACTCAAAATTTGCGTAAGAAAGTCAAGTTTTTGATGTTGTCTGGCGAATTTTATTTTCATTTAGGGGTTGGGCAGTATGTCCAAAAAATCGCCCAAACTACCCTAAAAATATGGCCAATTGAGTGAATAACAAAGAAAAATAAAGTAATCTCTCTTGTAACAGAGAACAACATTTTATTTATGTAGTTTTAACACTTTACCCTCAAAATCATAAAAACCACCCCTAAAAATCACCCCCCAAACAAAGGTTTAAAAAACTTCCAATTATACTTTAAAAAATTGGTTAAAAAAAATAAATAACATTTATGAGGCTCGTGACTTAATCAGAATATATTTTAATCAAACTTACCCCCATAAAAATAATAACCAACAAACAAAAATCATCCCCTGTACATTATTTGGTCAATTTTGTAATTATTCTCATGAACATAAAAATAACATTTTTTTATACATTCTATAAGTTATGAAATTTTCTCACAATATATTATGTTTAAACTAAAACTAATAATCATAAAAACAACCCTTCAAAATCATCCCCTAATCATAATTTTCACAAAATTCCAATTATTCTTAAATAAATTGTGTACAAAAAATTTAAATACGGTTTCTGAGGTCTAAAATATTTGTTCTGAATATATTTCAATCAAATTCACCCCCATAAAAATAATGACCAATAAACAAAAATCATCCTCTGTACATTAGTTGCCCAATTTGGTAATTATTCTCCTGATCATAGTATTTAAATTTTTTGTGCACAATTTATTTAAGAATAATTGGAAATTTGTGAAAATTATGTTTAGGGGATGATTTTTAGGGGTTGTTTTTATTAATATTAATTTTAGTTTAAACATTATATATTGTGAGAAAATTCCATAACTTATAGAATGTATAAAAAAATGTTATGTCTATGTTCATGAGAATTATTACAAAATTGCGCAACTAATGTACAGGGGATGATTTTTGTTCATTGGTAATTATTTTTATTGGTGTAAATTTAATTGAAATATATTCAGAACAAATATTCTAGACCTCAGAAACCGTATTTAAATTTTTTGTACACAATTTATTTAAGAATAATTGGAAATTTGTAAAAATTATGATTAGGGGATGATTTTAAGAAGTTGTTTTTATTAATATTAGTTTTAGTTTAAACATAATTTATTGAGAGAAAATTCTATAGCTTATAGAATGTATAAAAAATGTCATGTCTATGTTCAAGAGAATTATTACCAAATTGCGCAACTAATGTACAGGGGATGATTTTTGTTCATTGGTCATTATTTTTAATGGTGTGAATTTGATTGAAATATATTCAGAACAAATATTTTAGACCTCAGAAACCGTATTTAAATTTTTTGTACACAATTTATTTAAGAATAAGTAGAAATTTGTGAAAATTATGATTAGGGGATGATTTTTAGGGGTTGTTTTTATTAATATTAGTTTGAGATTAAACATAATATATTGTGAGAAAATCCCATAACTTGTAGAATCTATAAAAAAAAGTTATGTCTATGTTTATGAGAATTATTACCAAATTGACCAAATAATGTACAGGGGATGATTTTTGTTCATTGGTAATTATTTTTATGGGGGTAAATTTGATTAAAATATATTCAGAACAAATTCTGGACCTCAGAGACCGTATTTAAATTTTTTGTACACAATTTATTTAAGAATAATTGAAAATTTATGAAAATTATAATTAGGGGATGATTTTTAGGGGTTATTTTTATTAAAATTAGTTTTAGTTCAAACATAATAATTATATATTGTGAGAAAATTCCATGACTTATACAATCTTAAAAAAAAATGTTATGTTTATGTTCATGAGAATAATTACCAAATTGACCAAATAATGTACAGGGGATGATTTTTCTTTATCGATAATTATTTTTATGGGGGTAAATTTCATTAAAATGAATTCTGATTAAATTACGAGCCTCATAAATGTTATTTATTTTTTTTAACCAATTTTTTAAAGAAAAATTGGAACTTTTTAAAACCTATGTTTAGGGGGTGATTTTTAGGGGTGGTTTTTATTATTTTGAGGGTACAGTGTTAAAGCTACATAAATAAAATGTTTTTCTCTGTTACAAGAAAGATTACTTTATTTTTCTTTGTTATTCACTCAATTGGCCATATTTTTAGGGTAGTTTGGTCGATTTTTTGGACATACTGCCCAACCCCTAAACGGAAATAAAATTCGCCAGAAGGCATCAAAAACTAGACTTTCTTACGCAAAGTTTGACTATACTTACAACATTTTATCTTTAAAAATAAAGTGTGTAGGGGGGTGGCCGGATTCAGAAAGAATGCCCCACATATATTTCAAAAATTTAATTATGTCTTAAAAAATGATTCAACATTTTTTTTTAAATTTGTTTATAGTTACTTTTCGCATTATCAAAATCAAAATAACTTGCATTTTTTTGCTAAAAATTGTGGTATTTTTATGTTTGAAGTTTGAAGGAAAAGACGAAATAGTGGCAATTTTTTAAAGTAAGTCGAAAAAAGTCTCAAAGCATGGTCCCATGTTTTTTTTGCCCAAGGTAAAAAAAGCCGCCATTTTCATACAAGTCGAACAAGTGAATGACTTTTACTCCCTGTCGTCTGCTATCTGAAATCGACACTTTTGTGCATTAGATATAAAAAACATCGTAAGTAATACGGGAATAAAGGCAGCCAATTTGTTCACGATGATTTTTGTGACACGAGTGGAACTGATTACTGATTACGAATCCGATATTGGATTTCAAAAATCCAAATCACTTGAAAATTGTTACTCGGGGGTTTTTGGGGTCGCTGATTACGAATCTGTTATTAGTTTTCAAAAATTCAAAATGGCGGATCCAATATGGCGGACGACTTTTTCAAAAAATGATCCAAATCACTTGAAACTTGTTACTCGGGGGTTTTTGGGGTCGCTGATTACACAGGCACACAAAAAAATAAAAAAGTCAAAACCCAGAGGTCACACCCCCTATCCCCATGTTCTTGGGGTTGCTGAAACCGAATATGACCATGACAAATTTTTTTCATCGGCCATTTTCCCGCTACCACCTCCTTACACCTGCTCCCGGGGGTTGGAATTTTAGTTTAAGAAAAAGTGGAGTAGGGTGTCTATTCCTATGTTTTTTGGGTCGCTAAAACCAAAAAAGACTACCAAAAACAAATTCTTCCCTCCCTAAACCCCCTACAACCCCCTTAACACCCGAAAGGTGGGGGGTCGAAATTCGAATTTTCACGAAAAGTCGATTACGGTGTCTAAACCTACGTTTTTTGGGTCGCTGAAACCAAAAAAGACTACCAAAATCAAATCCTTTCCACCCTCGACCCCCTACAACCCCCTGCAATAATTTTTGATAATTAATATTTAATTTTCAATTTCCCAAAAATCGGTTCGTTTTATTTGAAAAACATTATCGCAGGGGGTTGTAGGGGGTCGGGGGTGGAAAGGATTTGATTTTGGTAGTCTTTTTTGGTTTCAGCGACCCAAAAAACGTAGGTTTCGACACCGTAATCGACTTTTCGTGAAAATTCGAATTTCGACCCCCCACCTTTCGGGTGTTAAGGGGGTTGTAGGGGGTTAAGGGAGGGAAGAATTTGTTTTTGGTAGTCTTTTTTGGTTTTAGCGACCCAAAAAACATAGGAATAGACACCCTACTCCGCTTTTTTTTAAACTGAAATTCCAACCCCCGGGAGCAGGTGCAAAGGGGTGGTAGCGGGAAAATGGCCGATGAAAAAAATTTTTCATGGTCATATTCGGTTTCAGCGACCCCAAAAACATGGGGAAAGGGGGGGTGTAACCTCTGGGTTTTGACTTTTTTATTTTTTTGTGTGCCTGTGTTACGAATCTGCTGTTAGTTTTTAAAAATTCAAAATGACGGATCTAATGTAGCGGACGACTTTTTCAAAAAATGATCCAAATCACTACATGGGATCCTACATCTTACGTGGGTTCTTATAAAAAAACCTGTATAAAATCCCAGAGCCCACGTAAGAATCTACATGAGATCCCATGTAAAAGCACATGTATATTTGGGACACAATTCATGTGGGAATTTGTGTTTGTGTATCTACATAAAAATCCACATGGATTCTTATGTGAGAATACATATAGGATTCCATAAAGGATTTTATATGGGTTTTCATGTTACATATATAAGATTTCACATAGGATTTTACAAAAGATTAGATATATGATTACATTGGGGATACATTGTGAGAATTTTCAAAGGATTAAAAATTATTTAATTAAAAATTAAATAATAAATTGCATTGGCATTTCAAATCATGAATCATTTCAAATCAAATCGCTCCGGCGATTATTTCGCAAGTCGCGCTTCGCGCTCCGTGTGATGTTGCGCGCTTCGCGCGCAAATGGCTCGCTTCGCTCGCGATGGTCTGCAACTGTTGTGCATTATTTGTGTTCTTGTTATTATTTCCTGTTATATGTTTAATAAAACATTTTTTTCTTAAAGTTACTACGACTTTAAGGATTACATTCTCATCACATGTTCTTCTTTGCTGATGATTGCGAGATTAAGTGGATTAAAATGTATATTTTTGGTAGAGATGTGCAAAAAGCTCGAAATGTCGATCCGAACCAAGCCGAAATTTTCTCGAGCCGAGCCAAGCCGGCTCGATGTATCAAGTACTCGACATTTTCGAGTACTTGAGTGACTTCAAGTACTCGAACAATTCGAGTACTCATGTAAATTCGAGGACTTGATTAAATTTGAGCACTAGAGTGAATTCAAGTACTCGAAACTATTCGAGCTTTTTACACAGCTCGGCTCAGCTCGAACTGATTAGGCCCGGCTCGGCTCAAAAAATGAAATTCTCGATCAAGCTTCGAGCTTCAAGCTTTTTGCACAACTCTAATTTTTGGTCTCGATGATTAAAATTCTGAAGTTATTTTTAATTATACTAACTCTCTTAGCAGAAACATGATTTGCAGAAGCAGCTAAAATATTTTTAAACTATTATTATCAAGTTGTTGATAACAACGGATTTTTATAAAAGTTATAACATTTCACAAAATCAATAACAAATTTTTAAACACAGTTAAGGGAGCGTTCACAAATGAAGTCACGCAATTTTTCGGGATTTTAGACCCCTCCTTCCCTGTCACGCAATTTCATGCAATTTCACATGCAAAAATACAGTAGAGTATATAGTTAAGACCCCCATGCCCCCAAAAACGTAACATCATTTGTGAACGCTCCCTAAGCTGACTGACCCAAAAACTTAAAAAAAAAAAAAATTGTTTCTGACGAAAATAGATGGTTAACGAACTTAGCCTTCATTTTTGCACCAACTTTAAGTGTGTTAAATTTAAAAACGATCGGATAAGTTTTTCAAGAGTTATCGTGGGAACAACATATTACCGTCTACAGACGGACAGACAGACAGACAGACACACAGACAGACGCACTCGCCGGACTATGTTTTTCGGACTCAGGGCACCTCAAAACGAAAAGATTTCATAAAATTAGCAAAAGTCAAAATTCGACCAAAACTAATACCTTCTCATGTGATGAGAATGTAAAAAATTTAGTTTTTTGACAGTTTTTAAAAAATAACTCGAAAAGTTTTGCGTTGGGCAAAAAGTTGTCAACAGCAAAGTTGTAGCTGATGCAAAGCCGAGAAAAAAAGTCTCTGGTTGCAAAATCGCATATGCAAGAACGTCGGAGATAATGAAGTCGGAATATTGATTTTTTATCAAAAAAGTGCACAAAAAATATATATAGAGAGTGATTTTTCTGGAAATTACGAGTTTTTTGTGTTCAAGTATGTTTTTCAAGTATTTTAGGGTGAGAATATGTCAAAATCAATTGACTGATTTTTATTCCTTTAAAAAAATTCGATTTTTAGTGTTATTTTAGGATTTTTTTAAGTTTTTTTGACCATTTAATAGACTATAACTTCAAAAATTGAGTTTTTATGAAAAAATGTTATAGAGAAAAGTTGTTTGTATTTTTCTAATCTAAAATAAAATAAAGTTAAAAATTCTGAAATTTGAAAAAATTGATTTTTCAAAATTTTGAAACTACCGTAGTTTTTGTAGTTTTTAACGAAAATGGCTGGTTATCGAACTTAGCCTTCATTTTTACACCAAGTTTAAGTGTGTTGAATTTAAAAACGATCCGATAAGTTTTTCAAGAGTTATCGTGGGAACAACATATTACCGTCTACAGACGGACAGACAGACAGACACACAGACAGACGCACTCGCCGGACTATGTTTTTCGGACTCAGGGCACCTCAAAACGTAAAGATTTCATAAAATTAGCAAAAGTCGAAATTCGACCAAAACTAAAAACGACCTGAGATCCTATGTAAGATTCCATGTAGAAAATTACATGGAAAATAACATACGATCTCACCTGGGAATTCATATAATTTGCATTCCTATGTTAAATCCTACGTAAGATACTATATTTTTTAAAACTAATAGCAGATTCGTAATCAGCGACACAAAAAACCCCCGAGTAACAATTTTCAAGTGATTTGGATCATTTAAAAAAAAAACCGGAGTAACAAGTTTCAAGTGATTTGGATCATTTTTTGAAAAAGTCGTCCGCCATATTGGATCCGCCATTTTGAGTTTTTAATATTTTGCAAATCTGACCCCGGATTCGTATTCAGCGACCCCAGAAACCCTATTTTCAATAGCGATTATAATGTTTTGAGTATTATCTTAATTGCGTGACTGAAAGGGTTAATATAATATTTTTACAAGAATAATGATTAGGTACAATTTTATTGTGTCATTTGAAGAAAAAGAATAGATATTAATCTTATTTAAATTTTTTTGACAGTCTTTATTATGAAAAAATTAAAAGCAATATTTAAATTTTTATTTTGACAATTACACAATTACACCTCCATTTTAAAAATAAGGATTTTTTTTGCAAATGACCGACAAAATGGGCCCTTTTCATTTTTCTAAAGAACCAATGAAATCTAACAGTTAAATTATCGATAAATTAATGAAAACCGAAAATTCCTGGTAATGAGAAAATTATTAAAAAAACATGTTTCCCGACATGAATTTTTAGGGAAATAAGAATTTAAAATATAAGTGAAGAAAATTTTAATTCACTTAAAATAAAAAAACCTTTTCATTTTTACAACTCTTTTTAGTTCATTTATTTTATATTTCGACTGATTCGATTATAAGATTGTAAATTACTATTTACATGAAGAGAATAACTTAAGAAGGGAACCAGTCAAATTTTAACTTATTAAAATTATTGCTGATTGCCCCATACGCTCATTTTGAGAATAAATGTTAGCTTAAAAATAAGGTATACTACACATGGTTGTTTTGAAATTCTAAACAACAGTTTTGACAATCTCGCCATTTCGGAGATATTGACATCTGGACGGTTTGGCCCACTCTCCCCAAATATTATAATATTATTTTAATGATTAACCCATTAACGCCTGAAATAAGAAAATTCTTTGCGCTAATTCAACCTATACTTTTATGAATAAAACGGATTATATTTTATACCGCAAGTATGTTTCTTATAGGTATTGAGTGTGCTCTTTTCGATTCCGGTGTGAAAAAAAAGAATTTCGTTTAAAACAAAAATTAAATATATCGGTTTTAATTTTAAAAACAGAAAAGAAATTTCATTTTTTCAAGTTTAGTTATATTTTTACCCATTTACCTATCCAAATATTTGGATTCAGTAACCCCAAAAACATAAAATATAATTATATTTGGTATTAAAAGAAATAAAAAAATTTATCACAGTTGTGACACGAAAACTTTATTTTGACTACACTGCCAAGGAGTTAAACGTGCGTAAATAATATTCAATTCTTATCCATAGAGGCACAAAAATTGTATACTTTTAAAAAAAGTAAACTAGAATGTAAAATTTAAAGATGGCGGACCAAATATGGCCTAAAATATAAAGGGAACTTTGAAAGGGGTGGTCACTATTTTTCAAAATACCAAAATGTAATTAAATTCGCTTAAGTTTTCCTACTCGAAGGCTTCTGGGGTCGCTGATTACTAATTTAATGTTATTTTTAAGAAATTCAAGATAGCGGATTTAATATATAGAACAAATTTTTTTTAAATTTATGCAATTGATCTTAATTTTGTCACTCGGGAATTTTTGTGGTTGCTGATTACGAATTTGATTTTAGTTTCCCATAATTAAAAATGGCGGATCTAATATGGAACAGAATGTTTACTTTATGCAATTAATTTTAATTTTGTCACTCGGTGGGTTTTATGGTCGCTGATTACGAATACGATGTTTGTTTTCAAAATTTCAAATGATTAATATAATATGGGAAAGAGAAATTAAAAAAAAAATTCTATACACGCTCGCTGGTCGTGAATCGACGCAAGTACTAAAATAATTGTCAGTGAGCGCTCCTATGACATTTACAGCTAACTAACTGGTATTAGACCTCTCGAGTAACAAAATTAAGGTCAATTGCATAAATTTAAAAGAAAATTCTGCCATATTGAATACACCATTTTAAATTTATGAAAACTTACATCATATTCGTAATCAGCGTCCCTAAAAACCACCGAGTGACAAAATTAAGGTCAATTGCATAAAGTAAAAATTTGTGTTCAATATTGGATAGGGGGAGGGTCAAAAATTAATAAAAAATTGTCCTCGTGGTTTATGGACGGCTTATACCTCGACTTCTATCATGACTATCAATAAATCTTGGTGTCAATGTTTTGACAAAGAAGGAAGAATACTTCAATAAAATAATTCTTCTGATGTATAATTAATATATATTTATTAAGTTTTTCTATCGCTTGACTGAACTAATCAAAACAAAAAACATTATTTTGTAATTTGACTTGCTTGGTACTTTGAAACGCCTGGCAACACAGTATTTCTTTAGTCGTGTTGCAAATGCTTGGTATGACTTGTTTACATTTAGTTTTGAGTAGAAAATTGTATGCAATGTTTCCAGATGTTTAAACAGCTGTTCAATATACTGTATAAAACATGATTTTTTTTTACAAATTAATTTATTGCAACTCTCACAGGTACCTAATGACACTTTTTTAACAGATATTTAACCATTATATATCTGTTTCGTATTAAAAAATGTTTTATTAATTTCTTAATGTTAAGTACTTTGTGGTGAGTAAATATGTTTGAAAATGTACTCAATTCCCACAAAACTCAATGTTAAAAGTGAAAAACAAAGACGCTTATAACTTTTTTCACAAGTACCACAGGTGTAAAAAATTTAACTACATTTTTTAAAAACTTTTATCTAACAGTGGTACAAATTTCAACAAATTGGTAATGTTAATTCTATTTGCGAAAAAACCTTTCTATTATCTTGAGAAAATCTGTAATTGCCTTAACGTTTTATAAACATTTCACAATATAGCTCAGTGTGTTAAATTTAATTTTTGGTTTTCTTGTTTTATGTTTTTTTAATTCTTCAAAAAAAAATTGTAATCTTTTTCCAATATTTCAGAAGAAGAGAAAAACGGATCATAAGGTCTTAGTCACATTTTTATATACACACAATAAAATAAGGTCTTGAGTATCATAAGACAGAAACAGAAATATCGCGCACGTAGCTCTGCTATACATTTATTAATTACATACGTATCTCCTTAGTAGAAAAACAGCTATTTTTTGGCTGGAGTTTGAGAGTGACGGTCGTGATTTGGTAGTGAAAATGACATGATGACGGTCGTGAGTCGTTGAAATACGATAATGACGGTCGCGATTGGTTAAAATACGATGATGACGGTCGCTATTGGCTGAAATAATTTCTTTTTGTGCGCGCGTAATTTTGAGGTTCTAATTTATTTCACGTGGTTTTTATTTTAAAAATATTTTTTTGAACAAAAAGCATATTTAGGTATAAAATTAAACTCTAAAAGTTAATAAATAGGTGCTATCATAATTGGATTACATTTTCAGCATCTGTAACTTTTAGAA
Source organism: Leptopilina heterotoma (assembly GCF_015476425.1). Lineage (NCBI taxonomy): Eukaryota > Metazoa > Arthropoda > Insecta > Hymenoptera > Figitidae > Leptopilina > Leptopilina heterotoma. The sequence continues at coordinate 1,787,497 of NW_025110845.1, forward strand.
TTAAATTTTAATGGTAAATATTCTTTTTTTAAAACAAAAACATTAATTTTTTTAAAAATAAACTGGATGCTTATTTTAAAATTATCCAAAGAACATTAAAACATGTAAAGTATTTCGGAAATTATATTAATTTTCCTAATAAATGTAATAGTAATAAATAATTTATCCCAGAATAATTTAATCCCAACAAAAACTCTGATAAAAATATAATATACACTACCGATCAAAATTTAGAGACCATACCCATTTTCAGGTGAATGAAAAACATTTTAAAACATATTATGTATGGAAACAAAAACTTTTTTCTTTTTATGTTTTAAAAGATGATAAAATTTTGAATAGAACAAGATCTTTTAGAAGTCATTTGGCCAATATTTTATTTAGATATTCTTAAAAACTCGTAATTTTTAATGTTTTACAAAACTTTTAATAACTTCTAAAATAATGAATGTTTTTTTAATGATTTTAAGTTTATTTTAAAGGTAATTTTCTCCAGAATGAGAATTATTTATAGGCATTAACGTGTAATTTTTTCTCAGAAAATGCAAGTCGTCAAACTTGGATTAAAAAAATTCAAAAACTTTTAAACAATCTTATTAACAGAAAAATAATTTTTAATGAAAATTACTGTCCACTCAATTATGGACGGTACTGTATTTATACTGGTTGCTGTTAAAATAATCTTTTTACGGGAAGTCTTTTGAAATTGTGGCTCAGCTTTACAGGAAGAGAAAAATCAAAAAATTAAAACAAAATTATTATGATGTCCTACGAGATCATTAATTTTTAGTATTGAAAAGCAACACATTATTTTATTTTATTAGTTAAAAATTCAAAAAGAGTATTTTTTATTACCCTGGTATGTGCCTTGCAATAAATGTGTGATCATTAAAAATATGAAGCTTTAAACCCTTTCTTCTCCATTTACTCTTTTGTGCCAACGATAGAGGCACGAGGTAGTGTCTGAAATAAAAAAATGTTTTATAATCTTGTGTTAAATTTATCCAATTAACTCAAATATTTCAATTAACTAAATGTAACATGGTATAACTATGGTTCAAAACACCATAAAAAAGTACTCTTAATTTGAGGCAGATTCCTCTAAACTGATTGAATATTTTCCTCTTATTCACTATATCAAAAGTAATAGTCTTCACACGAGAGGATTTTCCTATAGCATATTATTTGCCAATTATGGTTATGAACTGGTAGAGAAAAGTTATTTCGATGCACTAAATAATATGTTTGTAAGTAAATGAATATAATTAATGATTAATTGTTAATTACTTACATAAATTAAAAAAATTATTTACTTATTTATTTGACTTTAGTTTAACGTTTTTGACATCAGAACCTCAAAAAATTGTTTGGTTTTATTATTAATGACTTATAAATAAAAATATTCCACATTCGAAAGATGTCATATTTTTGTTTTAATAGGAAAAATTGAGAGAACTTTAGAAGAAGATTTTTTCTCTAAATATGGGATTACTTTTTTAGGGAGAAGTATAAAACATTAGATGGAGTTTCTCCTTTACATGTACCGTGCTATGTGTTAAGTATGGGACTTTTTAAAATCTCATAATTAAATTACGGAGTTTAATTGAACTACACATTTAAATACAGAGTTTATTAGACTTTCTTAATTCATTATGCGATTAATATATATATATATAAACAATTTTTTTCATAATGTAACAGTGATTATTTAAAAATTTAATTAATTATCATTCTCGGAAAATGCAAAGTAAAATTTTTTTAAAAAATGGACTTATCAACTTTTGGCCGCTTGCTCCTCATTTATAACCCGTTACTATTAAACAATAAGTTAAGTTCAACAACATTAACATGAAAAATATTTATTTTATCATGTTTTACTTCTCCGTGTATTTATTAAAATTTAATTTACAAGAGTAACGTTATAAATATGCTATATCCATTAAGTGCCACGGTAGTGACATTTTCAGTTTGTTTTGTGTGTTACTTATAACAATTTTATTTTCAAAAACTTTCCGAAATAATTTAGAATGTAGCTAACTATGTCTATCTCAGGAAAGTATAGCTTTTATTTAAAAAAATTCTTACTTCTGAAAACTGAATACCACGGTAGTGACACTATAATTTGTGACATAAACAATTTCTCACTTTACTAAAGGATATTACTTTCATATGTCTTTAAAACCTTTATTATTTTATTTACATTTATTTGTTATATTTTCCTGATGCAAAATTAGTTGTTATTGCCATATTATTTTTAATTTTGTGAATATGCAAACTCAAAAAGATCGTAATTGTAAAAATCTAAAAAATTTTGGGACAAAGTTTAATGACTTTTTGTAAACAAAGAATAAACAATATAACATAAAATAATACGCATAAATTCAGCGAGTTTAATTATATTCAAGATTATATTATTTAGCAGATTTCTGCTTTTTCAATATTTGTTTTCCAAAAACAGATGGAAAGTTATAAAAACTGGGTAGGGGACATGCCACGGTAGTGACATTTTAGTCACAGTTTGCGGAAAATCACCCATAACTGAAAGTTGACTTCAGCGGGCACTGGAATATAGAAATTCCTTTAGGCGCCATTAGGGCAAATTGGGATTTATGAATAAAATTTTTTATATTTTTGAATTCTAGAAATGTTTTAGAAATGATTTTGAAAGTAAATAACAAATTCCTACTTATAAATTAAAATTTTTCTTCTTGAATTTTACAAATGTTTGGGGTATGTTGTTGCTTTTAAATCCCATGTAGAAATTTTCAATAAAGATATGGAAAAATTATACCTCCCAGGCGCGAAAGACCAATGCTGACGATGGATTGAAGCTTGATTCAGTCTTGAACGCCCAGCGTGGGTAACCCAGTGTTGAAGCAGTCTTTATATCACTGTCACTCAATATTGATTCAGCATTGGACACCAATGTTCGTCCCATGCTCGATTCAAGGCTCGGTCAATCTTCGTTAGTGAAGCTTGAATATCTAATCTTAATTCAATTCTGAATCAATCCTGACAGTTTATTTATTGACGTGTGCATTTAAAAATATCAAATATAAATATTTATAAATTATTTAATATTAAAATATTTTTTATGATAATTTTATATACTATTTAAAAATTATTATTATATTAAGATATCAATTGGTAAATAAATATTAATATTTATTTAGTATATAATATTTATATTAATTAATAACACAGGCACACAAAAAAAAAGTCAAAACCCACAGGTCACAACCCCCTACCCCCATGTTTTTGGGGTCGCTGAAACCGAATATGACCATGAAAAATTTTTTTCATCGGCCATTTTTCCGCTACCACCCCCTTACACCCGCTCCCTGGGGATGGAATTTCAGTTTAAAGAGAAAGTCGAGTAGGATGGCTATTCCTATGTTTTTTGGGTCGCTGAAACCAAAAAAGACTACCAAAAACAAATTCTTCCCCCCCCTTAACCCCCTACAACCCCTTTAACACCCCCAGAGTGGGGGTTGAAATTCGAATTTTCATGAAAATTCGAGTGTGGTGTCTAAATCAACGTTTTTTGGGTCGCTGAAACTAAAAATGACTACCAAAAACAAATTCTTCCCTCCCTTAACACCCCCAGGGTGGGCGTTAAAATTCGAATTTTCACGAAAAGTCGAGTGCGATGTCTAATCCTACGTTTTTTGGGTCGCTGAAACCATAAAATACTACCAAAAACAAATTCTTCTCCCCCTTAACCCCCTACAACCCCTTTAACACCCCCAGAGTAGAGGTTGCAATTTAAATTTTGACTTAAAGTTGAGTGCGGTGTCTGATCCTATGTTTTGTGAGGCGCTGAAACTGAAAAACACCACAAAAAATAAATTTATCTTCTTATTCCCCCCTTAAACTTCTTAACTATCCTGAGAAGTGTTAAAGTTGTCTGTTTTATGAAAATTCGTGTGGGGTGTGCTTATATGTTTATATGTATGTAATGCTTCACGGTGAAAGAAACATTACGCTACAAATACATTAGATTCAGTTTTCACGAAATGAACACGAAATACTGAGTTTAATGTTTTTGTCGCGTAAAGTCTTTTGTACCATGAAACGTCATATACGTATATTTGCGAAAGAGATATTGAATCTCATTCTATTTTTTGCCAAATAGAATTGATTCCGTACCTACTTTTGCAACTAGGACACCTCCACGCGGTGAAGGCGGATAACGGTTTACCGGCTAAGTTCCTAGGTAAAACCGATGCCTTCATGGCAAAAGTATTGAAGAAGATTACGATGCAGGGGAGGGATACCCCAGTATCGGCGGCTGGTCAGGGTGAGCAAGCGGGCCCGCAGGCGTCGTCATCAAACAACCGCAGCTCTCGAGTAGTGGGCAACTTGGCTACTTTTGAGTTTAATGCTTCAAGAAGAAATCTAGGTGATCCTATTCATAAATGCAACAAGGAAAGCTCCATGTTTTGTTACGTATGTGGTAAGTACGAAACAGAAAAACGTCGCAGACCCTTTTCTGGGCATGAGAATAAATACAAGTCTTTCTTCTCATTGCAATTTGCAAGTGGTCAAGGAAATTCCTGTGTACCAAGCAGTATATGTAACAAGTGCAGGACCACATTATATCGTGTGTCGCCCAATTCGAGCGGCGAAAATTGTATGAAATTTCCTGCTGTGTGGAGAGAGCCCAAAACTGAAGCGGAATGCTAATTGCTCCATAAAGTTCAAAAGTATAATGCCTTCTTATCACGCTACATATCCAAGTGTTCCATCCTTCACTCCTCCAATTTATAATGGCGATGATGTAATGTTGAGTGATGCCAGTGCCAGTAATGTTGAGATGGCTGTCACTGCTGATAAAGTGGATGTTGAAACGCAAATACATCTTAATGAGGCAACTGTGGATTCCAGCAGTACTTATTCCGAAAGTGAAGTTGACTCGAATTCTGACAGTGGTGAAGAATATGATCGTTTCAAACGAGAAAGGCCTACAAAACTATGGGATCAGGATAAGCTGAATGATGTCGTAAGAAATTTGGGGTTAGCCAAAGATGCGGCGGAATACCTTGCGTCAGCACTCAAGAAAGATGGACATTTAGCTAAAGGCACAAAAGTTTCTTATTTCCGAAATCGAGAGAGTGACTTTCTTCCCTTTTTCAAGAAAGAGGGATCACTTGTCTATTGCACAAATGTTAAGGAGCTTATAAATTCTTTGAAACCAAACATTTACAAAAGCGAAGAATGGAGACTTTTTATCGACTCCAACTCCCGCAGTCTGAAAGCAGTACTCTTGCACAATACTAATGAATTAGCCGCAATTCCGATAGCTCATTCCGTGAATATGCCAGAAGATTACAATTCTATGAAACTGGTACTTAAAAAAATAAATTACACGGAGCACAATTGGCAAATTTGCGGGGATTTAAAAATTATAACTATTCTTTTAGGACAGCAAAGTGGGTTCACAAGGCATCCGTGCTTCTTGTGTCTTTGGAATAGTCGAGATCGCGAGAACCATTATAAGAACTTCAAATGGACACCTAGAACTTCTTTTGTCCCAGGCTCGGCAAATGTCCTTAAAAGTCCTCTTGTACCACCGAAAAAAGTTCTTGTTCCTCCCCTTCACATAAAACTTGGGTTGATGAAGCAATACGTAAAATCTTTAGACAAGAATGGGAAAGCTTTCTTATACATCCAAGAAAAATTTCCGAAAAAATCAGAAGCTAAACTGAAAGAAGGAATTTTTGATGGACCACAGATTCGGAAGTTGTTGCGCGACCCTAATTTTATACAAAAAATGACAGTTGTGGAAAAAAATGCTTGGCTCAGCTTTGTGAGTGTGGTAGATAATTTTTTAGGCAATAAAAAAGTCCAAATTACAAACAGGAAATAAAGAAACTGTTGAAAAATTACAAGAAACATGGTTCCACCAGGATCTGAGTGAAATGGAACGTCGCTACCAAGGGAAATGGGATATTAGTATGCTGGCAGATTACTGCTGGAATTTGAAAAGGGATTCACCTGAAGAGAAAAAAGCTCAGAAAAGGAAACCACTCCGAAGGTCATTCGAATCCAAGCGAGTTCGGTACCACAGGCAGAAATGACTGCTAAGAAAAATAAATTAGCCAAATTCGTTTTAAAGAGACTCACATTGAAAAAGCGACCCGAATCGTGAGAGGCAAGGGGACTCACGTTAAAAAAGCACCCCGAAGGGAACAAAAACTACCACGTCCACGCCGTTGTTCCTGGGTTGCGCTAAGTGTAGTAAAACGAAGATCTATATGATTGAGTAGGTGCGTACTTGTGTAATCATAGGTATTTCCCCAAATATTCTTAGTTCCAATGTACCAAAAAAAGATTATTGTCATTCTTCTCAATTACCAAAAAAATTTAAATTCCAACCGCCTCTCGAGGGTACTAAGAGGGCTTAATTTATTTTTGGTGGCTGTTTTCGGTTTTAGCGACCCAAAAAACGTAGGATTAGACACCGCACTCGACTTTTCGTGAAAATTCGAATTTCAACCCCCACTCTGGGGGTGTTAAAGGGGTTGTAGGGGGTTAAGGGGGGGAAGAATTTGTTTTTGGTAGTCTTTTTTGGTTTCAGCGACCCAAAAAACGTTGATTTAGACACCACACTCGAATTTTCGTAAAAATTCGAATTTCAACCCCCACTCTGGGGGTGTTAAAGGGGTTGTAGGGGGTTAAGAGGGAGAAGAATTTGTTTTTGGTAGTCTTTTTTGGTTTCAGCGACCCAAAAAACATAGAAATAGCCATCCTACTCGACTTTCTCTTTAAACTGAAATTCCATCCCCCGGGAGCGGGTGTAAGGGGGTGGTAGCGGAAAAATGGCCGATGAAAAAATTTTTCATGGTCATATTCGGTTTCAGCGACCCCAAAAACATGGGGGTAGGGGGTTGTGACCTGTGGGTTTTGACTTTTTTTTTGTGTGCCTGTGTAATAATAATAATTATATATTATCCTTTCTTAAAAAAGACATGGAGTGGAAAGGTCGAATGTATCGAAAAGTATCGAAGTAAAGAATGGGCAATGAGAATGTAAAATCTTAATAGAAGGGTGTTTTTAAAATTGTTTGTACATGTGAAGGTGGCGCTGCAGTCGTATGTTATTTAAAAAGAGAACGAATATATAAATTTTATTTTTGTTAAGAGAAAGTACTCATAATAAATCTTATTTTGCATTGTCAAAAAAAAACGTCAACATTTCAAATATAAATAAGCAAATTATTAACTGAAAAAATTTGAATATTATTATTAATGAAATAATGGACTTGGACAATGGACATATAAAAACTAGCACCGTAGACGGCCGCTTGCGGCCGTCGGAGGAGCTAGTTATTATTATAATAAGAATAATAATAATAATTATTATTATTATATTATTTATTATTAATTATATAAGATTCATATAAATAAAGTTAAATTATATATTATTATTTTTTGCTTGCTCAGTGTCAAATTATTGTTTTCAAAGTTCAAGAGTTTCGTTTGTCTGAAAAATTTTCAGTAAAAAAAATGTTCATTAGGGTGTAATAAATATTTATGCCTAGTAGTTTCACACTAGGATTAACTGTTTAGTAAATATGTATTATCAAAAAACTATTTTTTGTCAAACGCGTGCGATTAAACACAAATAACCTTGAGACTTTAGCATTGCCAACTTAAGAGTTTAACGTATGTGTTGAGTTGGTAATGCTGGAGTTTCAAGGTTATTTGTGTTTAGCTGCGCGTGTTTGCCAAAAAATAGTTTTTTGATAATATTTACTAAACAGTTAATCCTAGTGTAAAATTACTAAGCATAAATATTTATCAGTACCTAATGAACATTTTTTTCACTAATAATTTTTCAGATAAACGAAACTCTTAATCTTTGAAAATAATAATTTGACACTGTACAAGAAAAAAAATATATATAATTTAACTTATAAAATTATCATAAAAAATATTTGAATATTAAATAATTTATAAATATTTATATTTAATATTGTTCAGTGCACACGGTAATAAAAAAAGTGAATATTGTATCAAGATTGACCGAGTCTTGAATCGAGCATGGGACGAACATTGGTGTCCCATGCTAAACAAATATTGAGTGACGCGCCGTATATACAGAATAGGTTAAGTGTGGGTATTCCTGCGAGTGACACAATTATTGCGATTTTTAAAAAATTATTATTTTCATTTTGAAATATACGCCTAATTTTTTCAAAATAATTACAAAATTTATTTTGAATCTTACTTGATAGAATAGCTCATAAAAATGTACATTCCGACAATTATTAATTTCTTTATTTAAATTTAAAATATATTATGACAGAATTCTGTGAAATTATCAAATATGTCAGTCATGAATGCATATTAAAAACCGTTGATATTTCCAATATTCTCTATAGTATACATGTTTCAGTGTTACTAATGAAAGAAGTACACTTTATTATTTGAAAAATATATTAATTTACCCATCTATTATTGATTTTTAATTAATAATACTTAAAACTATATTAGTAGCAGAATTTTTACTGCATGTTAGTATTATTGCGATTTTTAAATACGTTTACTGCACAACGCATACTAAACATAACCTCTTTTTTGACAACCAGCGCGCTATGCGACATCTGATTTTCTGCAATAATGCTCGCACAATAATTGGTGTTTCCTTCATAAATGTCACACAATATTACTCGCGAGTCAACAATAATACATGTGTTGACAATTAGTTTTTAATTTACTTTTTTAAATACAAATAAGTAACGAAATTTGATTGAGTTTAATTGTTTGGAAAATATAATAATTAAACTTTAATTTGTAAATGAAAAAACTGCATTTCATTTTTTCGTAAACTTAGACGAGCTTTGCAAAGTTAACCTACACTAAAAATTCGCAGAAATACCCACACTTACCCTATACGGCGCTGGCATTGAAATAGTATAGATTAGGCGATGTGCCTTCCAGCCTTCTGTGTCCGAGCGGTTTAAATGCGTGCGTTTAGGACTTCCGGTATGCGTTAGGGGCGGGGTGCGTGAGTTCGATCCCACATGCGAGCGAATATTTTTCATTCTTTGTTTTAAGCGTTATATCTAATAATAAAATTGTGTGTTGTGTTGTGAATAAAAAATGTGAATATGTTTGTAAATAATATTAAAAAGTCTGCTGAAAAATCGAGAAAAAAATGTACCGATTAACAGAAAAAGTGTTTTCTTTTACTAAAATTATTTTTTTAATATTACTATTTCAAATGACATTTATTGTTAGTAATATATTATTTATATGATAATAATATAATTATTATAATAGTAACTTAATGCCATTAAATTAACAAACACATATAATATGAATAAAAATAATAACAATAATATTCATTACTATTATAATTATAATTATTACTATTATTATTATTATTATTATATACAATTCATATATCCATATTATATTGAATGAGCGCGAGAGACGCGTAAATTTGGGAACAGTGGAAGCAGCCTTGTTTCAGTCCTGCATTAGGGTTCCGCAGCATTGATTGAACATTGAACGCCAATCTTCAACAAGGACTGGAGCGTCAGTCTTAAATAAGTGTTACATTATGGCTAGAAGCAACCTTGCTTCCGCCGTCCCACCGAGGCTTGATCAATGTTGACCAAGTCTCAACGAAGCTTTCGTAAAGCCTGAACCCAGCGTCAGTTCTCACCTGGGCTACTTTAAAAATAAAAATAGATTTTACATGAGATTCTTTCTTAAAGAAATATAGGCTTTTTTGGTTTATTTAAGGTATATTTATTACCTAAAATCGTGTAGCAATTTCCCATACGGTTTTTCATGGGAATCTATATGGTTTCCTTTATGAAAGTTGTCTTTTTCATGGTTTTTGATATAGGGTCCCATGTAGATTCCTATGTGACAATGGAAGACGTGTTATAGTTTCTACTAATACATTTCAGAGTGTCTATCAACCGCGAAGGAAAACCGAGAAATATCCAGGAATTTAAATTGACCAGGAAAAATCGGGAATTTTTTGACAAACCGGGAATTCTCTTATCAAATTAAAAAAATTTTATTATATTAATTCGTTTTTAAAAAATTACTTTTGCTTTCATTTTTATTCATGTAATATTTTTATTTGTCAAAATTTACGCACTACTTTCAGTCTGCAATATAGGTCTTATTTTAGCAGTCGTAACGTAGGGTCTGCATGCGATACAATTAGTTCGAATTAGACTCTACATAAATCCAAAAACTGGTGGAAAAGAATTAATTTTTAATACATTAATTGAAATACTACAAACGCATAAAGTACTACAAATTGACAAATACTGTTCTGTGAATCTGAATTATGTAGTTAAAAATAGTATTTAATAGGAAAAGTCATTTACTGATTCAAATAGTAATATTTTCCAAATTAAATAGTTAATGGTAACTAATAACACAGGTCAAGAAAAGAAGAAATACTTTTTTTATGAGTTATCGGAAATGGTTTTCGATGTAATTTTGGACGCTGAACACGATCCCGACTTCCAAAATAGCCCATCACGTCAGGATTTTGAGAAAAGTGGGGGTAAAGACCCCAAAATCGCTTTTTTGAGGATTTTGAACATTTTTTTTCTCTTTAACCTGACGTGTTAGAGACTTCCACAAGGTCTCAAATTAAAGCTTATAATGTGCACTATAAGACCCATATCCATAAAATAAAACAAAAATTTTTTTTTAAAATGGGGTTGAAGACACCAAAAATGTGTGTTTTTGGATTGCTTTAATAGACTTCTTGCAATTGCTTGGATTCGCTTAAAAATGGTTACTTGGGGTTTTTGGGGTCACAGATTACGAATCAAAAACCCCAAGTAACCATTTTCAAGCGAATCCAAGCAATTGCAAGAATTCTATTAAAGCAATCCAAAAACACACATTTTTTGTATCTTCACCTCATTTTTAAAAAAAAATTTTAATTTTTTTTTATTTAACCCTTTAGTGCCTCCGGGACATATATGTCCCACTTAGAAAATTTTATGTAATTCTTATAAAAATTAACCAATTAATATGCGCTAAATTGCTTTCTATTCCAACTGGATGTGGCTACAATTAAAAAAATAGTAAATTACAAAAAGTTGTAATATTTATTTTAAACAATATAATAAACATTGACTGTTTCTTATACAAAACAGTTATGTTACAAACTATATATTTCATTAACATTTAGTGAATAATTTTTAACAACAGTTGGATTTTTATGTTTTTGGGGTCGTTGATTACGAATCTTAAGTCAGATTTAAAAAATTCAAAATGGTGGATCTAATTTGCCCGACAAATTTTTAAACATATTTTAAAATTTTTTTTAATTTCATCAAAATTGCTTCAATATTGTTACTCGGGGGTTTTCGGGGTCGCTGATTATGAATCCGATGTCAGTTATCTAAAATTCAAAATGGTGGATTCAATATGGCGGACAAGATTTCAAAAAATTGCTTGAATTTGCTTCAATATTGTTACTCGGGGGTTTTCGGGGTCGCTGATTGCGAATCAGAAGTCAGATTTTCAATATTCAAAATGGCAGATCCAATATGGCGGACAAGATTTCAAAAAATTGCTTGAATTTGCTATAATCTCGGCTTCAATATTGTTACTCGGAGATTTTCGGGGTCGCTGATTACGAATCCGATCTCAGTTTTTCAAAATTCAAAATAGCGGATCCAATAGGGCGGACGAGATTTTCAAATATTTGTTTGAATTTGCTTCAAAAACGTTACTTGGAGGTTTTAAGGGTCGTTGATTACGAATCAGACGTCAGATTTAAAAAAATTCTTAAATTGAAAATGGCGGATCCAATATGGCGTACAAGATTTCAAAAATTGCTTCTATTTGCTTCAAAACTGCTACTCGGGGGTTTTTGTAGTCGCTGATTACGAATCAATTGGAGCAAGGATAGTTAAAGAATCCGAATGCTATAAAAAATCAGTAGATTTTTTTTCTCTTTATTTTTTTCGATTTAGACTATTCAATATTGATATCTGAAGTATTAATAATATGTTTTAAACATTTCCTGAATTTTAATTCTTGCATTAAAATTCGTCTGAACTTGAATCTCAGTTTTACCTAATTTTCTTCAGAAAACTACTAATTTCTTGGTCAATAAGCTTTGTTTTCCGTATATAATTACGCACTATTCTGTATATCAGCCTAAAAAACAATTAAACATTTTTTTATAATTTACAGTCGCATTAGCAGGATTGTACCGTGCCATATTAGCTCTAACTATCCTTGCCCCGTGGGGGAAAAGGGAGCCCATATTTTAATTTTTCCTAATTTTTTGTGAAGAGACGTGAATTTAATTGAAAATAAATACGATATTCGTGTTCAGCAGGAAATTCCACTCTGGAAAACACTCACGTAAATAAACATTCGGAATCACTAATAAAGAAAACAATATGATAAAACGTGACAAAGTTTCCGTTGACATTTTTCAAAAACAGGTGTTTTTTAAAAATAAACTCCTAACTTCGCAAATGGTGGCAGATTGATTTCCAATTTTTACAATCATCTTTTGGTGTTAAGACGCGAAAAAATCATGAATGACGCGCTAATTTGAACACGCCGTTTAAGCAATACATTACTTAAAAAAAGCTTTTTATTTTATTATTAATTTCAGATCCTAATTTTTATCTAAAAATTAAAATATACAAAAAATTTAGAATAAAATTATGATCTGAAATTAGTTATAAAATTATACAAATGAATTTCGATAGACCAGAATAGAACAATGGTACAAATAAAAAGTTTTATTAAAAATGTTTCAAAAATTATGAAAATTAATTTTTTCACTTGGCAATTTTTTGTAGATTCAAAAACATATTTTCTACAAAATTGAGCATGGATTATTTTTTTTATTATTTTATCAATAAAACTTAAACTAAAGCAAATAGAAGCAATTTTTAAAATCTTGTCTTCCATATTGCATCCGCCATTTTGAATTTTAATAATTTTTAAAATCTGACTTCTGATTCGCAATCAGCGACCCCGAAAACCCCCAAGTAACAATAATGACGCAAATTCAAGCATTTTTTAAAAATCTTGTCCGCTATATTGGATCCGCCATTTTTAATTTTTCAAAACTGACATCGGATTCGTAATCAGCGACCCCGAAAACCCCCGAGTACCAATTTGGAAGCAAATCCAACCGCTGGATTCGCCGGGGGCACGAAAGGGTTAATGAATATAGGTCGTGATGGACAATTTTGGAAGTCGGGATCGTATTCAGCGTCCAAAAATACATCGGAAACCATTCCGATATCTCATAAAAAAAGTATTTCTTCTTTTCTTGACCTGTGTTATTAGTTTTTTCCAGACAAATTAAATTCCCGGTTGGTAGACACCTCTTCAAAAATATTAGTAGAAACAAACATTTTTCTAAATGTGAAAAATTTATGTTGAATAAATACCTTTCGAATGCCTTGTGCCCCAAATTGAAAAACAAAATGGAGGAAAGTTTGTAAAAAAATTGATCAAATTTGCTTGAATCATGACACTCGGGGGTTTTTGGGGTCGTTGATTACAAATTTAAAATCAGATTTTCAAATCTTAAAAATCGATTGAAGATGATAGAAACATGTTACTTGAGAATTCGGAGTCGCTGATTACGAATTTGAAGTCAAAATTTTAAAATGGCAGATCTACTATGGCGGCCAAAACTAAAAAAATCGGTTGAATTTGATCGAAACATGTTACTTAGAGGTTTCTGACATCGCTAACTACGAATTTGATGTCATATATATCTTCATAATGCAAAATAGTGAATTTATTGAAATTATGTAGATACATTTCGAATACAATTACAGAGGGTATCCGACAAAGATCGTTTTCCTTTTCTTTAAATCCTGACGTGATGTTAGCTTTTCATTGGCAAAATCGGATTCAGCGCACCAAAAACTGCGAGAAATGAGTTCTCTATCTCAGACAACGAATATTTTTATTTTTTTTGCAGGCTTGTGTAATTAATAAGAATTAATAGGTAGCAATAAATTAATAAATCTAAAGTGAAATATATTCAGATGTGTTTTATGAGTTTACACAAGGCAAAGTCTATTCTTTAACAGATGCAGTTGAATCATACAGAGTAGAAACATCTCAAGTTGAAGAGTTGGAAAAATTATTTTTTTTATTGATGCATGTCTAGCAAATAGATGTAATTTATTTTGTTGTCCCTTTTTATAAAAGAAATGAGATAAAATTAAAAAATTCAATTGTTTTAATCGTTATTTTGGCGATATTCTCGGCTTTTACAAGAATTTGTCAATCGAGACTCGTTTAACAAGCAACTCTAAATTTTTTGAATAATAAAAAACTTAAATTTCACTTCAGATTTATCCATTAAGAGCACTTTTCCTATAAATTATTCCAAAATCCAATATGGCAGACGTTCTTTGTCGCATATCCTCTGTAATAGTATAAGAAATGTATCTACATAATTTTAATGAATTTGCTATTTTGCATTATGAAAATATTACATCAAATTCGTAATCAACGACCCCGAAAACCCCCGAGTAACATGTTTTGATGAAATACAATCGATTTTTTAAGATTTGTTCACTATAATAGGTCCGCCATTTTGAAAATCTGATTTCAAATTCGTAATCAGCGACCCCAAAAACTACCGAGTACCATGATTCAAGCAAATTCGATGAAATTTTTACAAACCTTCCGCCATTTTGTTTTTCAATTTGGGGCACAAGACATTCAAAAGGTATTTATTCAACATAAATTTTTCACATTTAGAAAAAAAATTTAATTATAACCTATTTTGGGCAGAGGGATGGCTCACTTGACGTAGAATGACACAAAAGTGTTTTTTCATGCTTATAAAAATGCCAATTTCTAAAAGGGAAAATGAATTAGTTTATTTAACAACTTCTAATAAATAAATCTGCACCGTTTTTCCTCTAAATTAATTTAAACAAACGCTAAACAAAACGACTAATTTCTAAACGACAAAAGAAACAATTAACCTCATCAAAGGGGAATTCCGCTAAGAAATATGTAGCGGTGCAGCGACCTTAAGCTTTGAAAATATTTTTTTGGATAATGACACTTCGAAAATATTAATTTTAAATAAAATTTCATTTATTGATAGGGGAAGTGCGCCGGTTGTGGGCACCCTCCGGTTGTGGGCACCCCTACGTAAACTTCGACGGCAAGCAGACTTTACTGAACTAAGTATTGCAAGTCGTAATCGTTGACAATACGGACTTTTCGTATTGATAACGAAACAAATATATGCATTTGTGTAATAGCTGTGAGCATAATAAAGAAAATTTGCATTAAATAAATAAAAAAGTAATTTTGTATTGTTTTCGAAGAGCAACATATGGGTGTAGATACGTTCAGAAAAAAAGGGTTTAATTTTTTTTTTGCAGTGTTGTCATTATATTTTGTGATTTACCTTCGTGTTTAACCAAAATCCTGCATCACAAAATGTGTTGGTCTTTTTAAAAATTGACTTTCATTCCCGGTTGTGGGCACCTTTATGTTAAGGAAGCTCTACCATCTGACAATGATGAGGACTACTGTCTCATCTATCTAAACTTTCTGCCAAGGAAAGTGACAGCCGCAAACTCCATTAAATGCGATGAATATAGTCGTTCAGTGCATTCGAAGTGCGTTATGTTATGCGTACTAGCTACTTCACATGCAAGCATTATGCTTTTGTTAGCGATGAGCATAGTGTGAAAACGTGTCATCATTTTTGTTCTTTATCCCGGCAAATTCTCTTAAAATAAAAAAAACTTTCATTTCTTCTTTATTTGTGTTGGTTTCCTTTAATATTTTTCCATTTTTAGCGGATTTTTCAAGGGTGCCCACAACCGGGTACAAAATTTTTTTTGTCAAAAAATTCCCATTTCACTAAATTTCTAATAAAACTTTTTTATTTAAAGGAATCAATTTACTTCCTTCACTGACAGTCACCTTAGATCTCTAGCTTTAAATTCGTACACATATATTTGTATAATATGCACATGGAAAAATGTTATGAGGCAAAAACAAAAAGGTGCCCACAACCGGAACACTTCCCTTACTGTGTGTAATGCAATTGTTTTATGAGTTTATGTGTTAAGAGATTTCTGAACATAATCCTTAATATGAAACGAGTAGATATGCAAATTAGGTAAAGAGAGACAGTCTAATGTTGCTTATCCTCGAAAGAGAAAGAAAGCATTAGCGTTAGATTTTCTGCGTTATAAACAGAGACCGATTTATGTTATTTCTATTTGGAAAGAGGAAGAAAGCAATAGCGTTAGATTTTCTGCGTTATAAACAAGGACCGATTTATGTTATTTATTTAGAAAGAAGAAGACAGAAAGATATTTGAAAGATATATATACATATATATATATAAAATTTAAAGAGAAACGTAAGGCCTGCTCGAGTACCTGGCCTATTGTTTGAAGGGTTTCTTTCAACCAGTAGGCAGTCTATTGAGTGACCAGAGAGAGAGAGAGAGGAGAGAGAGTTGGTAGTCTATTTTATACTTGAGTATACATATATACACTGTAAAAAATTTAGGGAGTTAACGGACTCGGGAGTTTGGAGTGAAATTTTTCGAGTTAAAAATCAACTCCAAAAGAGAGTTAATTTCTAACTCCCTTCATTCAACACCCGCGCGAGTTATTTTTTCATTGGGGAGTTAGCATTTGGGTGTGAAGTTTTAACTCTCTTTATTTAACTCCCCTGGCATTAACTCCCCAATGGGTGCGACTTTTATAGAATCCCCTAGGGAGTTAAAATTTAACTCTCTTTTTTTACAGTGTAGTTATAGTTTATTAACAGATTTTCGCATTATATAATACAGAAAAATAAAAGTGCAATGTGAAGAACACTTTTTTTCTCTTTTCAAAATTAAAAGACGAAAAAAATTTTTGTGATTAAAAATAAGGATAAGGAGGTAAGTTTTTAAAAATTGTGTAAAATACTAATTTTTAGTGATATAAAATGATTTTTCTTTTTTGTAATTAAGAAATGCAAGTAATAAATTAACAACTTTCCCGTCTAAGTCACTAAAATTATCTACTTTTTCAACAATTAAACTTGTAAAGAAATTTAAATAACTTTCTAGAATCATTTTAAAAATGCTTAATCTCGTCCTTGAGTTTGCCTTGTTTTATTAAAAAATTAATATAATTTCAGAAATACTTTACATGGTTTAATATTTTTTTAATAAATCTTAAACCAGTACCCAGTTTTTTATTATAAAAAAGTTTATGTTGTCTTAAACAAAAAAGGAATATTTTTTATTTCAGTTCAAAATCACGGTGAGCTTGGATTGACTTCAACCCAAAAGTCCGACCACCTAACCGTTTTCTTTTGGAATGACTTTGGCAATGTCTTCTGATTATTTTAAGACCAAAATGAAAATAATTGGTGGAGGGAAACTAAAATTATATTGATTTTTTTCTTTTTTTATTGGTTATTTTGTGTTATTTTTAAAAAAAAAAGATTAAACTAAATTTTTTATGCAGAAGATATAGTTTGGCATCAATAAAGAATCTCTACAATAAATAATATAATCAAACATTATTAATTTTATAATATTGGAATGAAAGTTACAGAATTTTGATAATTTGAATCTTTGTTTCCATGATTACTTATAATTGTTTATTTTCGTCTTTGTTTTTTAACATGCCAGTGATCCATAGTTTCTGAGATAAGTTTTTGTATTAATTAAAATGCGAAAGGCAGGAAGACATAATAAAAATCGTTCAAAAGTTTGTTTATTGTGTTTTGGAAGGTCAAAAATTATGATTCGAGTGCAAGGAAAGTTAAATAATTACTTTGAGGAGATGTATGAGTACGACCCTTGTGATAAAAGGTTACCTAATGCTTTGTGCAAGAATTGTCAAATAAAACTATATAAAGTCAAAAGTGGTACAGAAATCAATCTCAAATTATAATTTTCTTCTTCTCTTAAACCACTCAACAAAATTAATACTCGTTTGAACAGCAAAGCTTTGAGCCTCTGTTATGTTTGCCAACATGTAAAGAATTCTGTACGCATAAATTTCTTACAGATATAACAAAAAAATCAATTTCAGGTATGATATTTTATAACTTTTGTGTAAATTTATTACTATTTCTATATCTGTACACCTGACTTCCGAAACTCATTAAAATTTTCATTAAAATCTAATTTTTAGGAAAAATCAATACTTTTTTAGAAAAACGTTGCAATTACTGTTTTCATCAATTGGCAAAGGATACTGATAGCATTATTAGGGTAATGTCACCTTGAGTGGACCGCCTAAGCATTTTTTTTAATAAATTCTTTATAAAAGCAAATTAATCGGAGGTTTCTATTCCAAGCTTTAGTTTAGATCCCTAGATAAGTGTTTATACCATAATAGCTTTGATTTTTTTTATTTGGAAAAAACAATTGACTTTAAAAAAATAGCTAATTTTTAAGGAATGAAAAAAGTAGTAACCTTGAGTGGACTACTCCTAAAAAATTGTAAAAGTTATTCTAAATTCTTTAATGTATTTAATACTTCTGATATATTGAAACAAAATTTTGCTTATGCAGCTTCAGACCATGTATGTGTCGCAATCTTTACAAGTGAAACCGCTTTTAATAATTTTGGCACATATATCACATCAATATCACAAAAAAATTAATAAAGAACATAAAACATAGTTTCAAACCAACTTATTGTCAATTAATTTCCATAAAAATTGTAAACTGACATTAACTTACTTATAGTAAGTGTCCAAAGTAGTTGGAAAAAAATAAGTTACCTTTTAAAACTTAAATTTTACACTACTTTTACACTTCCGAATCACTTTACTCATTGTAAGAGGGACTTCTTTTTTGGTTTGTGTTCTTAAAAATGCGTTACATCAAACGATAACGTATATAATTATCGCGGAACTTAATTTCTTTCGATTTCTAGGTGCGGTGCTGCTATTCGTTTTATTTATTTTACGTTTGCGATGTCAGATAACTTAAAAACTCAGGTGGTCCACTCAAAGTGGCGGTCCACTCAATGTAACATTCCCTACTAAATGTTTCTTTAACTCCAAAAAATCATGCAGTATTATTCTATTATGTACTTGAATTCTGTTCAAAAGTACAAACCGGCCTCGGATTTTACAGTGAGCATTTGAGTCTGTTTATTCTGGCTTTAGAACCATTTGGAAAAAGTATAAAATTTCCAAAGATCTTTCGGATTATCCAAACTGACTGTTAAGAGCTGTATGTGAATACAATAATTTACATATCCTATGATACAGGATATAGGAATTTGAAAAAAATAATTTTACAAATAATATGCTCAAAAGTCAAAAGTTCGATTTCGTCATTAAATATAAACTTCAACGAGTTGTAGTAAAACGTTTAACAGTCTTCCTTTTCAGTTTTACATAAAATTGAATGTACTCTAATTCATATGTGGGTGATTTTATTGTTAAAAGGAATAACAGACAAGTTAATTTAAAAAAATCTGAGTAAAATCCGTATTTCCCCCTCAATTTTCAACAAATTTAATAATTTTAAATATTTAAATGTATTATATATTGTAGAGTTTTTATTGATGCCAAAATATATATTCTGCATAAAAACAATTTACATTAACCTTTTTAAAAAAGAAATAACACAAAATAACCAACAAAAAGGAAAAAATCAATATAATTTTAGTTTCCCTCCACCAATTATTTTCATTTTGGTCTTAAAATAATCAGAAGACATTACCAAAGTCATTCCAAAAGAAAACGGTGAGGTGGTCGGACTTTTGGGTTGAAGTCAATCCAAGCTCACCGTGAAATTAGAGTCTTGAAGGTAATAAACAGGTGCCATAATAATAAGGTGCCAGTTCTAGAATCATTATAATAATAATATTTATTCGCCAAAATATGACTATCAAATAAACACAATTTAATAGCTTCAACAAGAGCATTAAAATTGATTTCTTCTGAATCAATTGACTTTTTTCGACTTGACATGCCCAAAAATACTAGAAAAAAAAATAAAAACAACATTTAAATAGTATGCCTGCAAAGTCGTATTTTTTATGCTGCCCAGATGGGTGTTGATACCGTCTCACAACTGGTGATATGCTGTGTCTCACACCCAGAAATTGGCGCTATTTTGAAAAAGGAAAATTAAATAATTTTCAACCGTAGATTGGAACAATGCAATATTGCATCACGAAATATAAGGAAAACACTAAAAGAAAATGCATTACATTTACCTTTTCCAATTAATTAACTTGGAAAAAAAGTACTTTGCATTTATTGAAAAAACGCTTTTTAGTCGATTATCACACACAGTGTTGGTATTTAACAAAAACAGTTTATATATCCGCATCGGCGTACACGAAAAAGTTGGCTCATATAAAAAGAAATGTTTTTATATAAACCAATCGGCTTTTTAATATTGCATGTTAAAAAAAATTGACTGTCTCACAACTGGAGGTGTCTCACAACTGGAGACTCTCCCCTAAATATCAATTTTTGATACTATTTTTTTAAATGCGTTTTTCTCAAAACAGGATTTTTAAAATTGCCGTGCAGTGTAGCTCAAAAAGTTATTGAACGATTTTAAAATGAAAAATTGGAAATTGTTCGTTATTAAATTTATTATTAAGTGAACTAAACTTGAAAAGAAAAAAAATTTTTAGTACCTTTTTTAAAATAAGAAAGTTGCAAAAAAGTAGGCAAAAAATCGAATTTTTTTTTAAAGTAGTGTCAATTTTTAATATTTTCACTTAAAAGTTAGTTCACTTAATAATAAAATATTTATAAAATATGAATAAACTTGATTTTTTGCTTTCGGACAAAATTTGTGGGCTCAGGACTGCACGGCAGTCATGAACTCCGGCGGAGCAGCTCTATATGCAATAGCTCCTAATTTGGAAGATTTTTGATATAAACGCTTATAAAAAATATGAGTTACAGTTAAATATATGAACAACATAGTAGAAATGTTTTATTTAATTCAAAAAAATTCTTACTTTAAAAAAAAATTCGCGAAAAACGGCAAAAAACATTTTATATTGTAAATGTTTTGAAACAGACAATTTTTGTTTTAGCTTGATACTTTTTTTAACTAGAAATGGCCAAGCATTGAAGTTAGGATAATACATAAAATTCTGTCATGTTTGGCTTTTTTTATTTACATATTTACTTGTAGATTTTAATGTTAAATACTATTAGCATAAATTAATACTATTAACATTAATTGTATTAAAATAAACTGAATGCTTATTTCAGCTTTATCTAAAGAACATTAAAACATGTAAAGTATTTCCAAAATTATATTAATTTTATTAAACAAGACAAAGTCAAGAAATTTTTTAATGATTTTGGAAAGTTAATTAAATTTTACTTTTAAGTTTAATTTTTGAATACTTATATTGAGTTTTAGTGTCTTAGACGGGAAAAAATGTTAATTAATACATTTTACAAAATGAAAAAATTATTTATAGCACTAAAATGTAGCATTTACATAATTTTTGCAGATAGTGTACAATTAATTAAAATTGATTTAATAAATGGTAATAAATCATTAATTAGAGAATAATTTAATCCCAACAAAAACATCTTTGATGTTTTAATATAATGGGTTTTGACCCAATAAGGAAAAAAAAATTTTTCCCAATAAGGGAAACTTTTTCAAAAAAAATTGTATTGTTAAAGTAATTTGGTGTTAAAGTTTTAGATCATTTTATTTTCATGCTATTATTACTTTGAAACAAATAAAGAAACCGCTGCCAAGTTGTATATTTTTTATAATTTTGGTGCGCTCATTTCATGAACACTTTGCTTCCTCATAGAGATAATAATAATAATAGGAAAATATATGAATAACTTTTTATAAATATGGTAAAAGTGATTGAATCTTAGGTCAATCAATGTATTTTTAAATACTCTACAATATAGTTATAATAGTTTAATAGTTAAACAAAAATTTTCAAACAAAAAAGTTGAGAAAATGTCATTTTCCACAATTTTTGGTTTTTAAAATACCAATAATTTCGAAATTTATTATCGAATTAGGTTCAAAAATAAGTCAATCGAATCGTTTTATAATGCTCTACAAGTTGGTAACGATAATTTTAAGATTACTTCTACATTTTTTAACAAAATTTTCAAAAAAATATTTTTTTCCAAAATTTATGATTTTTAAAAGTTTAATATCTCCGGTAATATGGACGAAAAATGTTCAATTAGAACTCAATAGATGCGTTTAAAAAAACTCTACAAAATTATGGAAAAACATTTATAGGTGTCGTAACATTTTTTTAAAGTTATGGGCAAAAAACGTGTTTTTGGAAAATTAAAAATCCAAAAAAAATTTAGTTAAACTTTATTAATCTATCACAAAGTACGCTCACTTTATATCCGCAACTCCTGAGGTCAAATAGCATAAAGATATATCAAAAAATCGAACTCGAAAAATTTTGGTATTACAATACTTCCTCTATGAGGAAGTAATAATTAAGTAATTTTTTTAATTAAAGCTTAAAGTCTATACTTTAATGATAAAATAAAGGGATTGTTAAATAATGAAATTTTAAAATTGTTATTAACAATTCTTTAAAACAATTGCAAATTCAAGAATGTTCTGAATATTTTGGGAAAATTAAATTACCCTGTATTGATGTGCAAAACTCCAAGTATTAATTTAAAAAAAATTTCGCCTGTATTTCGGCAGAAAAATCTACACAATTTCTGTAATATAGAAGGTTACTGATTTTTCTCTTTTTAAATTAATCCTTGGAGTTTGTACATAATTTTTCAAGTCATTTAATCAATATTTTATTTAGACATTTTTAAAAAATGATAATTTTCAATGTTTTACAAAAATTTTAATGACTTCTAAAATACTGAATGCTTTTTAATGATTTTAGGCTTATTTTAAAGGTGAT
Organism: Leptopilina heterotoma; assembly: GCF_015476425.1. NCBI lineage: Eukaryota > Metazoa > Arthropoda > Insecta > Hymenoptera > Figitidae > Leptopilina > Leptopilina heterotoma. Next base: position 1,810,382 of record NW_025110845.1, read on the forward strand.
TTTCTCCAGAATGAGAATTTTTTATAGGCATTAACGTGTAATTTTTTATAGAAAATTCAATTCGTCAAACTTAGATTAAAAAAATTAAAAATTTTTTAAACAATCTTATTAACAGAAAAATAATTATTAAAATATAAACATATATGTTTTTATTAAATTAAGATTTAATGTAAGGTTACATTAAGGTTTTATTTTGTGTGTCAAAGGACCAGGAGTGGGCGCGCAACGCGCGCCCTTTTGGTTCTAGTCTTCATAACATAATCTTTAGCACAAAGTGTCATAAAACAATTGAGGGTTCACGTGCAATAAGGGGACGCGCAGGCTATTCGTTGTCCTCTCGCGCAGCCGCAGTATCGCTATACGCGGGGACTTTCACTTCCATGCGTATCCCCTTATTGCACGTAAACCCTCAATTGCATTACACCTAAAATCGACAACCGAAAATTTATTTAAAATGTTGGGTAGAGTGGGGTAAAAAAGCCACATTTTTACTTTTGATGCTGTAAAATCTGTATTTAAAATTTTTTTCTCAAATTTCCAACTGTTATTGAAAGTTTAGTTATTAAGCTTGAAAATTCTTGACGGAAATATTTTTTATCTCATGAAAGGACTAAGTTATAAGAGTTTTACGAAAGCACTGTAACTGGCTTTTTTGTACCACCTGGTGGGGTGAAAAAGCCACCCTACGATTTTAGCAAAACATGTTATCAATTTAGGTATTTTTATAGTTTTCCTTTATTTATATGACAAATAGTCTTATTTAAAAAATATTTTAATTATTATGAATCCAAGAGTTTTTAGCAAGCAAAATTGAAAATTATATTAAGTTTACCTGTTTTCGATTTGCACTGCCAATTTTTCGTACCTTTTTTAGAAGTTCTCTTTAAGTTTCACCGCAGATAACATCTTTCGCTGAACCGTTTATTCATTGTTTATTTTTTTAATGCACTTTGAACTATATTTCGTCGTGTTTAATTAATTTTATTGAATAAACACGAGAAATTTTGTAAAATAATAAGGTTAGTCTAAATAGAAAACAATTGAATTTTACAAAATATTCAATGGATTTTTTGCCCTGGCTTTTTTACACCCAAGACCAGTTATTAAAAAAGCAAAAATAAATTTTTAATTCAGTTCAATTTCCAAAAATTAACATTGTATACGTTTTCGGTATACTTTTCTCCTTATGTACAAACATTTACTTTTATTATTCGTTCACTTAATCAAATTGTAATATTTTTGAAAAGTTCACCAAAATGTTTTCAAAAAAGCAACAAAAAATTAAAATTACAATAAAAACAATATTAATCTAGGTACAACATTTAAACTAGATTTAAAAGTTATGAACTTTTATATTTTATTTATTATTGTCTTTTATATTTTTTTATTCTAAACACTGACAAATGTGATTTTTTGTAAAAACGTAAAACACTCTAATTTTCAAAAAGTTTTTAACAAAAGTTGTTGGTCTCAATAGAATACCTACACATTTTATAACAAATTTTTTATTAAATGTAAAAATGTTATTTATCTAATTTAGGCTTTCATTATAAAAATCATAGTTAAAATTATTAACTTTATTAATTTCAAGGTGAAAATCACTCCAAGTAGCCCCTTTTACAGTTTTTTCTTTAAAGTTTGTGAGCAAATGTGCTGCCGGTATCTTTTTGGGGTTGATACTTTTGTATGAACTAGAAAGTAAGTTGGTTTTCCTTTCTAAATTAAAAGTATCATATTTTAAAAAAGAAGAAAAAAATAATTTTAAAGGTAAACAATTAATGTAACTACTTACTTTGTAATTCCATTTTCTAGAGTTTCCAAAATTAATGTTGAAGCTTCATTAATGTAAGTTCTCGTAGAAGTTCCACTGATGCCTGAAGCTTCACTTAAACTTGATCTTCTGGAGTGTTCTTCTCTACCTGGAAACAATAAAGTTAATGGTGCTTTTGTTAATTAATCTTTTAATTTTAAAAATACGTTCCGTTTCTAATGTGTCTATTGAAATACATTTTTTCTTACAAATGTGACTAGTAGTTATGCTATTATACCAAAGTGTTCAATATATTTTTAATAGTAACCGATTACTCATAATAATCGTTTTAGATGTTTTAAATTTGTGGTCTCGGATAATTTTTTTCTCGGGACTTACACCACGCATTATCATAGTGTTTAAAATTTGGTATGAAAGTTTATGTCATCTCATAGATGTCACTTTGATCGGTTGATCCTATGCCTAGTGATCCCACTTGAAAAATTTCCCGGGAATGAGACCGAGAAATTCCCGGGAGTGAAGAAAGAAATGAATATGGTAAGGGCCAGACCAGAGCCACTACGGGAAACCTGTCCTGTCCCCGCCTGGATGAAACAATAAAACCGTTCATGGAATTTATTTATTTATATAGTAATTTACAATTTTCTAAAAAAATTTAGTAATAACTACTCCAAATTATTAAGTGTCATACTACTGCCTGGTTTACTCTATTTCCCCAGGCTATCATTATTAAAATAAAAACATGAAAATTAAAAATCGACAAAATTAATACTATTAATTAATATTGCTCTTAGCCTTTTACTATATAATAAATAATTTATATTTTTCTGCATGGGCTTGCTTAAAACAACTGTCACAGTAATGTAACGAGCTTTTTTCAAATTCGACCACCTTCTCGCGGTAAAAATCGGAATACTTCGAATTTTGAAAATCTGACTTCAGATTCATAATCACCGACCCAAAAAACCCAATGTCACGAGTTTCAAGCGAATTCAGTCGATTTTTAGATTTCATGTCCGCCATAATAGATCCGCCATTTTGAATTTTGTAAGTCTGAATTTAGATTCTTAATTGGGGTCTTCATATCGCGTCACATATTACAAAACCGCTGCCAAGTTCCTGACTCAACTTTTGCTTCGGGTTCATTCAATAAAGGCACTCCTTCATAGGTGTACAAAAATGTTACAATGTAACATTACAGTGGCATTAAAGAAATATTAAAATGTCCACCCTAAATTAATATTACTTTACTGTGATATTCCAGTAATATAAATGTGGCATTACTGTAACATCACAGTAGTGGAGTATAGTCGAGGTTGGACCACTGCACTATCGTGGGGTGAGGCGACCGCGACGCAATTTATTCTTTGAAAATTAATAACTCAAAATAAAAAAAGGGCATTCTGCAAATTTACATGCCGATAGGAAAAAAACCTCAAATTTTCTAAAAAGTCAAAAATGTTTTTGGGTCATATTTGTACTTGATAAAACAACAAATTTCCCGAGTTTCAATTTTTTCAAGAAGTTGCAATTTCAACTTAGGACATTTCTCGGAAAATGCCTCATATACCTTATCGAACTAAAATAAAATCCACAGTGTTATCACGATATGATAAAGTGAAGGCAACTGTACTTGATACTTTGAAGAATAACTCGTCTAAACTTTCCTTTACCATAGATGGATGAACTTCGGTACCCATCTAATCGTTTTATGGAATAACTTCGCATTTTATAGGTGAAGATTGGATATTGCGATCGCTTGTTCTTGACTTCATATGGGTAAGAACATAGCGAATCTCTTTTACGATGTTCTTGTCAAGTATGGATTGGACAACAAGTTATAATGCATCACAATGGAGGACGCAGCTGCGAATACAAAGTTTACTTAAGAATTATGCAAGTTAATGAAGCATGTTTTAGTCAAAAAGTTCGACATTAATGACATACATTTTCGGTGTATTGCTCATATCTTGAATTAGTCTTTTCGAGATTTTTTGAAGGAACTTTGTATTCAAGATGATTTTGAGGAAAGCGATGAAGAAGTCGATGAAACAAGAACACTCGAAAATAAAGACCGCATTGAATCGTCGAAAAGATTGATTTGTTTAAACTCGTGGATGACGTGTAACATAAGTGCTGCAATTAACAAAGAATTAAATTCTATTTAGATGTTTTTATCGTTTATATTTAATACATGCACTTAATTTGTTTGAAATTGTTACTATTCAATGATTAAAGTTTTTTTTCAAAAATTTGATTTAAGTTGCAATAATTAAAACTAATAAAATTCATAATGAAATGAATTAATAAAAAATTAAAATTTTCTTGCCTAATTATTTTTGTATACGAATGAAAATGTTTATTACGCAGTATCTATGTAATTTTTTAGAAATATTAAATAGTAAACAATTCTAATAATTTTCAAACTTAATATTTGAAATAAAATTTGTCATAAAATGAATAAATATTATTTTTCAATAACTTAATGTTAGTAAGTAACAATAAATTTAATATTAAAATAAAAATAATAAAAAATATTATTCTTGGTTAAAATTAATTTTGTTGTCTAACTATTTTTCTAAAGAAAAAAAAATGTTTAATTCAAAGTACATAACTTTTTAATAATATTACATAGAAAAGTTTTAATAATTTTCAAATTTTTTAGTCTTTTGGCTATCAGCTTTGCAAAAATCCATTAAATCAACAAAAAAAATAATTTTCAAATTTAATACATTTTTTAAATAACTAAATGAGCCGTTCGCTCGAATAACGGCTTCAGTCGATATAAGCCGTTTTTCAATAGACGCTTACCATCGTATTAATCAACAACTAAATTATAATATTTGATTGAAATTGTTTAACCAAAACCTATTAAGTTATATAATAATGCTTTAAATGACTCATAATTTATAAATTAATGTTAATTTTAAGATTTTCCAAAATCCCTTAAAAACACTTAAACCATTTTTTGAGCGAACGGCTCAAATAACAATTTTTACCAACTTAAAAATAAAAATTTAAAAATTGTATTTTTAGATAAAATCAATGAATATGTAAATAAATATATAGGAAAGGTTTAAAAAATATCTTTTCATTTTCTTTTAAAATTTTGTAGTTACCCTAAAAATTTATGATTTATAGTTTCAGTTTCATGTAATTTTTATAAAAATATATATTGAATATAATTGGTTAATAATCGGAAACAATTTTATTTCAGTCAACTCTATCAATAGTGCCGCAAAATTGCACAGCGTTTACGACTTTTCTTGGAACTGTAGTACCCCCACTGTTTGTATATTTCTCTTTTAGGGGAAACTCGAAATTCAGAAGCCGTGCTAGAGTCGCTAAAGTGGGGATAGAGCTCGAGCGAGAAAGAGGAGAAGCGGCACTATTGGTAGAGTTGACTGTACCAAGATTCACCAAGAATCTTGGTTAAAAACAATACAAGATTCAAATGTCAGTCGAGATAAATTCTTGTACTTGAGGTTTTCTCGCTTGGTCTTGCTTGAATGCATCACTCGGCGCCTTATAGGATTCGCCTGTTATAATTTTCAAAAACTGACATTGGATTCAGATTCAGCGACCCCGTTAACCCCCAAGTATTGAGTTTCAAGAGGATCTAAACAATTTCTAAACTTTTTGGTCGCTATATTGGATCCGCCATTTTGAAATACTTAAATCCAACATCTAATTCAGATTCTGCTATCCAAAATACTATAGTACACTCATGAAAGTTTTAATTAAATTTGATTTGGTACGTTTGTTAAGGTTCTTGTATACGAGGCATTCCAGGCCAAACCAAAATATCGTTTAATTTCACATTTTTGATTTGGCTCAAACATTTTTTATCTTTTAGTACTAGTTGAAAAAGAGCTTTATGATTTTTTTCAAATTTTTTTACCCAGCCGTTTAAAAGATACGAATTTTTCAAAATTTTACGTTTTGAAAAAAAATTTTTTGAATGCTTATGACTTCTACAAATGTGGATCAATTTTAAACTTTCTTATATAAAAATTGTTTGTTTTTTCATGAACTTTTCAAAAATTTTATAAAAAAAATTTTTCAAAAATTTTTTACTGCATTTTTAAAAATTTCAAGATTAAAATTTAATTTTTAAATCTGTTTGTATCCTTCGATTTTTTTTAAATCCAAAAAAACTACTTCCCTTAACGCAAATTTTAAGCCCTGTTCCGTCGTGGGGAAACGATTTTTACTATTTTTTCAGAATTTTTTAAATTATCGAAATTCAGTATTTGCTTCTGCCGCCGTTGCGCCTCAGTCGTAGTAGTTTTTCTACTTTTCATTATGAATTGTAAGATTATATTAATTGCTCTTAACTAGTTAACGATAATAAAAAATAAATTTATATGTGTTTCATTTGAAAATAATAAGTAAGGCATTATTCAAAACATGTCGTCATTTGGGAAATTTAACTATTGCTGCAATCCATTAAAATTAGAAAATCACAAAGTGAAAAATGGTTTATGGTTAGCTTTGAGTAATTTACAAATTATTTTTTCTTTGAGCAGTACAAGTTATTTATGTACAGACTGCAGAAAAAATTTAAATCTACGCCTCAAAGAGCAGGAATCAAAAACATCCGTGAGAGACAATATCGATGTCAATTTGAATGCTACACAGACTGTTAGAAGTTATGATAATCTTACTAAACCAACTCTTTCAGGTATTTATTTATTTAAGATATTTAATACAAGGCAATACATTTTTATTTATAATATTTGTTCTATTCTCGAATCGCTTCTTTCTCTAGAATAGAGTTTTTATTGTTTAATTTTTAGAAATAAATTCATCATCTAGTCAAGGAACTACATCACAAGCTAGTAATAGTAACCTCTCTCAACTGAGCATCACTACACAGCTGCCTGTAATTAACGATGCTTTACAACTTTTAAATCTTTCGCCAATACCTAATCGCAAATTAAATAATTAAAGTTATTTAGAAATGGCATCAAGTGATGATATTGAATCCCGAGACTTTTTAAACTTGATCGATACTTTCAAAACGAAATTTCACGATAAGGAAACGAAAAAAAAAGAGAAACTCCACATTCTGACTTTATTACCGCAGGATTGGAGCGTGTACAGAGTTCAAAAAATAATAAACACAACGAATGGTATGGTAAATGCTGCAAAATCTCTTCGAGAGAAATCTGGAATATTGTCTTTGCCGGAATCAAAACCAGGTAAATAAAACCATTTTTTCTTAGTAAATTTATAATTTTAATTAATTTTAAATATTCTAAAATTCAATTTTTATTTTAAAGTCAACCTCTATCTGTTGATGTTAAAGACAAAATTTTTAAATTTTATGTTGATGATGTAAAGTTGGATTCAGTTTATTTGCCTCATTGCGTCCTAAGTACTATGTACTTGCAGGATCTGGTGGTACGCATACTATTTGTGTATGTTCAAAACATCAAAATATAAAACTTATGATTTTAGGCAAGTATAAAAACGTTAACTTATACGAAGTTCAAGTCCACAATGTTGATCAACGAAGACGGTTTTTTAATTTATTCGAATATTATATTTTTGTTAAATATACAACAATTATTATTAAAATATAAATAAAACTCTACCTTTAGAATAAATTTTCGTGGTATTATATATATATATATATATATATATATGACGTTTCACGTTAAGTGTGCCACCCCGTTGGCCAAAATTGAGAGCTTCCTAAAAAATTGGTTATACCCAAAAGTTATTCATATATATAGGTACTTTCGAAAAATATGTGGCCTTTTGAAAAATCCAATATGACGGCTTCAATATAACCTATAAATGTATCTAAATTAAAAAAAAGCGGCCTAAAAGTGCTAATAAAAAGGGATTGAATGAGGAAATCACCTATGAATTGGGGGTAAAATTAGCACAAGGATACATACTTTATATTCTATAAGCAAAAACGTTAATTTGATATCGAATTTCAGAAAATAAATATGGCGGACAGAAAAATTTTAAAATGCATCGGATTTGCTTGAAAGTTGTTACTCAGGGGTTTTTGGGGTCGCTGATGCCGAATCTGATGTTTATTTTCAGAAATTCAAAATGGCGGATCCAATATGGCGGACAAAAATTTTTTTAATTCATCAGATTTGATTGAAAGTTGTTTCTCGGGGGTTTTTGGGGTCGCTGATGCCGAATCTGATGTTTATTTTCAGAAATTCAAAATGGCGGATCCAATATGGCGGACAAAATTTTTTTTAATTTATCAGATTTGATTGAAAGTTGTTTCTTGGGGGTTTTTGGGGTCGCTGATGCCGAATCTGATGTTTATTTTCAGAAATTCAAAATGGCGGATCCAATATGGCGGACAAAATTTTTTTTAATTTATCAGATTTGATTGAAAGTTGTTTCTCGGGGGTTTTTGGGGTCGCTGATGCCGAATCTGATGTTTATTTTCAGAAATTCAAAATGGCGGATCCAATATGGCGGACAAAAATTTTTTTAATTCATCAGATTTGATTGAAAGTTGTTTCTCGGGGGTTTTTGGGGTCGCTGATGCCGAATCTGATGTTAATTTTCAGAAATTTAAAATAGCGGATCTAATTTTGCGGACAAAAATTTTTTTAATTTATCAGATTTGGTTCAAAGTTGTTACTCGGGGGTTTATGGGGTCGCTGATACTGAATCTGATGTCGATTTTCAGAAAGTTTTATATGGTGCGTTAAAAAAATGCTTTTTCCTAAGTTTTTCTTGTGTTCGGCTTTACACATAATAAAAAATAAAGATACTTCCTCTATGAGGAAGGAAAAATTTAAAAACATCAATTACTTCATCCTCCAATTGTTTTAATAATTATCTAATTAAGTTATTATTGATATTTATTAATTTTTTTACGGTGCGCCTCGAAAAATTTATTTATTTAATGAATAAAGAATTTTCGTGAAATGGTTATCTCAATAATTATTCAAATAAATATTTTTTTAACTGTAATTTGTCATTCATATTACTTATTTATTATTATTTGTTCAGTAAATTGTAGATTTGAAAATAAGCATTTTCTATGTGTAATTAGAAAAAATTTAACAATTAATTGTTTAATTATATGATTATTAAACAGTTGCTGAAATATCGATTTGACATTTATAACTTTTATCGGTCATTATAATTAGCTTTATAAATTGCAAAATTAGATAAATACTACATCCCTCAAGGTACAATGGAAAAAACTAAAAAGTTAATAAATAACAAATATTTGTTTAAACAATTTTGAAGAATATTTGTAACAAATTTAACTTAATGTGTTATTTAATTTATTGATTTAATACTAAGTAGTACCAATAAAAGCTGAAAAATTTATATTTTTGTCCGCCATATTGGATCCGCCATTTTAAATTTCTGAAAATAAACATCAGATTCGGCATCAGCGACCCCAAAAACCCCCGAGAAACAACTTTCAATCAAATCTGATGAATTAAAAAAATTTTTGTTCGCCATATTGGATCCGCCATTTTGAATTTCTGAAAATAAACATCAGATTCGGCATCAGCGACCCCAAAAACCCCTGAGTAACAACTTTCAAGCAAATCCGATGCATTTTAAAATTTTTCTGTCCGCCATATTGGATCCGCCATATTTATTTTCTGAAATTCGATATCAAATTAACGTTTTTGCTTATAGAATACAAAGTATGTATCCTTGTGCTAATTTTACCCCCAATTCATAGGTGATTTCCTCATTCAATCCCTTTTTATTAGCACTTTTAGGCCGCTTTTTTTTAATTTAGATACATTTATAGGTTATATTGGAGCCGCCATATTGGATTTTTCAAAAGGCCACATATTTTTCGAAAGTACCTATATATATGAATAACTTTTGGGTATAACCAATTTTTTAGGAAGCTCTCAATTTTGGCCAACGGGGTGGCACACTTAACGTGAAACGTCCCATATATATATCCTTTTTTTATATTAATTAAGAATTATTGAAAATTTTTTTGTTGATAAACGTTGTGGACCAACTTGGTAACTTATTTTTATTTTCATTCTTAATAATATTTATTTGTATAAATGATTTTAGGTTGTAATTTACCAACCCTAACAAAAAATCTTCCAATGTTTTTAAAAGAATATTATGACTGTATAAAAGTTATTATTTGCGAGGATCTATCATTAAACTGCTACTTTGGAAAATGTGAAAGTTGTCCAGGAGTAGAAGTTCTTGAAAATCTACTAAAGACGATCTTTGAAGAAAATGATATCGATGATGTAAATTATCAACAATGGATATCAAAACCTCGTACAAGCCTCGAAACGTTCACTTCATGTGCTTCTGAATTCATTGAAGAATTTTGTTCGAAAATTATAGAGCTCAGGCCTCACGCATTTATAGCGAAATCACAAGCAAGCTTCATAAAGAGTGTCAAACAATCTTTAGAAATTAACGAATTTCTTGTAGTTTGTGATTTTGGTGAAAACTACAAATTCGTTATTCAGAATGCGGCACCTGGGTTTTACTGGAATAACAACCAGTCAACTGTATTTCCAGTAGTCATTTATTTTAAAGAGAACAATGAATTATAACATAGAAGTCTAGTGATTATTTCTGAATGCAATACCCATGATGCGAATGCGGTTAACGTATTTTTTAAAAATAATTACAGACTTCGTTAAAACATTGTCTAAAGATGCCAACAAAATATATTATTTTTCGGACGGAGCGCCACAGCAGTTCAAAAACTACAAAAATTTAATCAACCTTTATTATCACGAGAAAGATTTTAAAATAAAAGCCGAATGGCATTTTTTTGCCAGTTATCATGGAAAAGGACCTTGCGATGGCGTGGGAGGTACAATAAAAAGAGCTGCAGCACGAGCAAGTCTTTAGTTGCTGTTTAACAGACAAATTTCTACACATAAAAAATTGTACAATTGAGCAAAGGAATCAAACAGTTTACCAAACATCGATGTTAGATTTTCATCAAATGATGATTATAAAACGACAACCAAGCTCTCAACATTCGCTATGCTAAAGCCAAAACTATAACAGGCACTCAAAAATTTCATTCTGTCATTCCAAATACACATGGATCTTTAACAATGAGAGTAATATCTGCATCAAATGATAATTGTATATTAAAATTTTTTGAACGACAAAGAAAAATAACACCTAAACATTGAAAAATAAAAATTTTGTTCGAAATTTCGATAATATAAAAAAATTTTGAAAAAATAGTAAAAATCATTTCCCCACGAAGGGACAGTAAAGCCAAATAAAAAATGTGAAATTAAACGATATTTAAGTTTGGCCTGGAATGCCTCATACAGAGTTCACGATAGAAATACTAAAAATTAATTTTTTTAGAAACGCCCCTATAGATTATTTTAATTTTTGTTTCAAAATACTCAGGGAGGTCACCATTGTTGGAATCCACAAAAAATCCCATTTCGCAAGACTTTTTTTAAAAAGTTGGTTCAAGCCCACCGTGAAACTATAATTTATTATAAAAATTTATAGAATAATTACTCATCGAATATTGTACAGGCAAATTTAAGCACTGTAACAGACATTAAGGTTTCTCGTGATTATAATTTGTGGAAGATTGTTTATTAAAATAGATATATTAAAAATTATTTTATCGGATATTTAAAATTTTTAAAAACTAAAATTAAAGTAAAAATAAGATAATAGAAAATTTAATTTATTTATGATTTTTGAAAATTCTAGAGGACAGTCTCAAGGGTTTGAATGATTGGATCACTTTTACTTAAAGATTTAGAGATTGACGTCCTTTATAGTGGAAGAATAAATCAAGATTCTTTAAAGGTGTTCGTCGCGCGATGAGGACACACAAAAAAATATTTTGTTTAAAATTTAAAATTTTGTTAAATGCAGTGGTTATAATTAAAACTTAAAATTTTTCTGAAAAATGAATTTTTTACGTTATACATGGGTACTTATAGTATTAGCTAATAAAATAAATAAAAAGAAAAGTAAAATTAAAGCAATATTTTCTTTTGTTACCCAATAGAAGTATATTTAATTCTATAATATTTACGCTGGCGACAACAATTAAAAATAGGTTTTACTTCTTCTAAATATAAGTAGTAAGTAGCGATAATTATAGTAAGTATAGTAAGTATGGTAAAAATCAATATTTATGTATGTACTAACTGTGTACGTCAAATTTGTATAAATGTAAATTTAAGAAATGTGTACTATTTTATAAATGTATGAAAAATTTCTCAAAGGTTTTTTAAAACAGTCCGTCTAGCAGGAGGAACAAATTATCATCCTGGAACTCCTACTTTCCTACAAATTTATAAAATTTTGAGTTTTTACGGAATTTTTAAAACAGGAAACTATTCAGTACCCAATACTTCTATTGAACCTTTAATGTCTATGAAAGAACTAATATAAATTTTTGCGACGAAGACCAAACAAACAAAACAAATTTTTCTAGAGAATATAAAAAACTTAATATTGTAATCGAAAAGAATGAAAGCGATTTTTCTAATTTTATAGGCGTAGCTGACCACGACTACGATTTAGCATACGTAGTACAATTCTCGCGCTAATTTAAAATTATTTTTTAAAATATACCGATAAAAATAATTCTTACGACCTTGTCATAAGTGAAATTTTGCAAAAACAAGTTGAATTTCCATGTTCAGATCATGCTGAAGAAGTACTGGCTTTTATAATACATTTCTACTTGGAGCTTCGAATGCGTGATTATGCAAAAATTAAAAGGGCTAAGCAAAGAAAATAAAATGCAGAAAAAAAGATAGCAACATTTTTTGCAACTTAAAGAAAAAGTCAATTTTTTATTATCTTTACTGGAATTATAAAAAAATAATGATATGTGAATTATTAACGTTTATTAGAGTTAATAATTTAATAAAAAATCAAAAAAAGTTAAGTATGTTTATTTATTTTTTTTATTATTGTCTTTACTATAACAATAATCTAACAATTATTAAAGTTTATTGAAGTGTCTCTTGTAATTTGATACTGTAATATATTTTATTATTTCCTAATGTATTGTGTTTCATTATTCAGATAAAATATTAATTTATTTGTGTTAGTACATTTTTATTTATGATTTATATAATAAAAATTTTAAAAATTATTTAGTATATTCATTTTTTAATTTAATTTCTCCTATTTTCAATGTATATATGCTTTATATTTCAAATCTGGTTTTCAACTCACCAATGCCACCGGGCTAGTGTTTACTTGCTGTGTTGTGATTCGCATCGGATAATCAACTTTGTTTTGTGTTTTTACATGTTTTTAATACTGCCAGTTGTTTATAAAGCTGTAAAAAATCTGACAAATTTTAAAAAATTAGAAAAAAAGTTTTGCTGAAAACAACTTAATTTTGTTTCTTAACAAAGGTTTCAATTGTTTCGTAAATCCTGCATTGTCCGATATATATATATTTTTTTTATTTATTTGGTTTATACACCCGTCTTAAGCTTATCTAGCTATACAAGTGTGTTTACATTTCTCTTACAATATTTCTTATAAATATATTTCTTAATACTAAGTTTGCGCCTACAGAACGTCTTGAAATTAGGAGTACTCGCATTTGCCTGGACTACTCGTCTAATGGGTTTTCTCACCAGTGGAGAGGGAAACTGTAGAAAACCTCTCCTGAGTACAACCGGTTTATCGACAGTCGAGTTCTAATAGTGTGTACCGGACAATAATCGACGGTGCACATCATATAATGATGTGCATTATATGATATTATGTATATTATCATTATACCTCGACGTAAAACCTCCCGCTCAGATTATCTCACGTGCCGGAAACATACCAAGCCAAATGGGCGCGAACTAAGGGTACTTATACCCTTAGTCCTTAAACGACCGCCAAGCGAGGCAGAACTAAATTTATTCAAGAATATGTATCCTACAATCCTGATTTATACGAGACTCAGGCCTTACAAAGCATTTTATACATTAAACTCACAAAACAGATGAATGACATATATAGTTTTGTGTGTATTGCTTTAAAAATACGTTCATTTATTATAAATGAATAAAATGTAATTCTTTTTTTGCGCGTTTGTATGTCGATTGGACTGGAACCTCTGTAAACAATATTTATATATTTATAAAAATAAATTTTATCTATCTTATCTATCTATCTATTAAAATTGTGAAGATGGATGAAAACCTGTTCAATTTCTCATTTTCCAAGATTGGACAGATATTTTTAATTTTAAAAAACTTATAGTAAGGCGTTTTTGTTCATTTTAGATTTATCGTAATGTGTACTGTTTCTTGCAAAAATTATGTTTTTTAATAAAAATTACAATTTTTTTACAAAATTGTATCATGTGTATATTTGTTACTGTGAATAAAATGGAGTGATGTATATTTGTTTATAATAAAGGCCGTAGCAGTATAAGCATGTAAAAATGGCCCCCTCTTGGATTGGGTTCATATTTAGAGAATAATTTTGACCTATTATGAGACTTATTTTCACCAAGATTCAACTCGAAAAAAATTTTTGTTTTTGAGTTATACAATTTTTTTGAAAAATTCAAAAAAATTCAAAAATTTTTTTTCCATAAGAAAGTAAAAAGTCAGTAAAAAAATTTTTTTTTAAATTTTTTTTTAAAAAACATTTTTTTTTATTGAAATTTTTTTTGCACAACCGCCATTTTTTTCTATAAAATAATAGTCATTTCAAGAGTAACATATATTTTTTGCAAGATGATTAAAAGGGTACTTCATACTTTAAAAAATAAAAAACCGATTTTTGGCCCCTAAATAGTAGTTTTCTATATAAACGAGGGGTCAACATTTTTTAAAATTACATTAAAAATTAATTAAATTAAATTTCTAAAAAAGTTAATAATATTTGCCTGTTTATTGTAAATATTGATTTTTTAGTCAACTTTTCAAAAAAATTTACAAAAAAAAAATTATTTTTGAAGTTTTTTCAACTTTGGCATATTTTTTAATAATTGTAGAAAAAATTTGACATTTACATAGGTTTAAGTTTTATCTTTAACTTAAGACCATAAGAGTTTAAAAATCTTAATCGGTTCGTGAGATCCCAATATATATAGAAAATATCTACTGCTTTGATTCAAAAATAATATTTGTTTGAATAATTGTGTTTAATTCAAATATATTTTCTGTATTGGTTTAAACAAACAATATGTTTAAAAATGTTATGTTTGATCCAAACTTAAATGTTGATTAGAAATAATTTAAAATCAACCTTAAATTTGGTTTGAATTGAATATATTATTTCTATAAATGAACCAAAAAATATGTTTGCATTAAACTGAAATTTGTTTGACTGTATAGCAAAGATATTTTAAGTTTGATTTAAACAAAATTTTTTTGAATCAAATAAATCGTTTTCTCAGTGATTGACATGTTTTTGGGCCGTGCGCGTGCAGCCGTACCGGTAATTCCCGACGGTAGTGTACGTCCATTTACTTTTTTAATAAACCTTGTACATACTAAAAAAATCAATATTTACAATAAACAGGCATACATTATTAACTTTTTTAGAAATTTAATTTAATTAATTTTTAATGTAATTTTAAAAAATGTTGACCCCTCGTTTATATAGAAAACTGTACTATTTAGGGGCCAAAAATCGGTTTTTTATTTTTTAAAGTATGAAGTACCCTTTCAATCATCTTGCAAACAATATATGTTACTCTTGAAATGACTATTATTTTGTAGAAAAAATGGCGGTTGTGCAAAAAAAATTTCAATAAAAAAAAATGTTTTTTAAAAAAAAATTAAAAAAAAATTTTTTTTTACTGACTTTTTACTGACTTTCTTTGTTAGAATTTGGTCGAAAAATTTTTTTTTATTAACTTTTCATATTGTATTGTACAAAAAAATTTTTTTCATGAAAATCGGTTCAACCATTTCAGAGGGAAAAAAAATTTTTGAATTTTTTTGAATTTTTCAAAAAAATTGTATAACTCAAAAACAAAATTTTTTTTCGAGTTGAAACTTGGTGAAAATAAGTCTCATAATAGGTCAAAATTATTCCCTAAATATGGACACAATCCAAGAGGGGGCCATTTTTACATGCTTATACTGCTACGGCCTTTTTTATATATTTATATATATACTATCCTTATTCCCAACTATTTCCTTTAATTGTTTGTTTTTATTTTGAATTTCTTTTATTTTAACACTTAGAAATTTGAGATTATTTAAGAATAAATTATATTTGAATACTTATCTCAAAAAATATATTATTTTAGTGCAATATTAAATTTAACTTAATTTTTAATACCAATTGAAATAGACAGAAAATAAAGGAGATATTTTAAAAAAACGTCTTTGCCCCCCATAGCGCCTTTGCCCCACTCTACCCTACATTTTTTTACCTGAAAAATGTGTAAATTTCATCAAAATCCATAAACAATATTCCGAGATATTTGAATTTTTATAAAATTAATATTAAAATTTAAAATGGCGTATCTTCAACAATTTTGAATTTTTTTTGAAAAAATTTGGGGGAAAGAAGTCTCTTATATAGAACTATAATCCCACGAAGTATTGCGAAAATCGGCATACCCTTTGCAAATCGTTATTTTTCTGACGTGAAATGCCTCACTTATTTATACTTATTGTTGCTATTTAGAAAACTTAGATTATTTTTCCTATGTTTGGGGACTTTGTTATTAATTTATATAAACAATTATTAAAAAAAATTTCCATTACTTTTATGTTTTTTATTTTGATACTGTGATCCACAGTGAAGAAAATAAGCCTAAATTGATTAAAAAATATTAATATTTAAAAAAGTTACAAGAGTTTTTCTAAGTTAAACTTTAACTGCTGTTTTCTCGAAAACTAGTTTTCGCACGTAAGGTCCCTTTTCACTGTCCAGGTCACATATATATTTCTATTTACTTGTATATAAAAAATAAATGAGGTTGACATTCAGTTTTTAAATTAATAAAATTATTAATTCTTATAAATATTATTATTTATAATAATCGTTTCTTGGATCGTGTAGGTCAAATGAAACACTAGCTTTGGGGTACTACCGATCACCGGATTCTTAGGAGGAAGTTAAGGCTCCTTGGTATTACTAAAAGTAAGAATGAGGTTTCTTTACTTTATAATGGTTGCCATAACAACCGTTGCGGTGGCAACCGATGATAGAGTAATGCCATAACAACCGTTGCCATGGCAACCGTTACTATGGTAATAAAAAAAATTTCAGTCTTAAGTACAAAAAAAATTTCTAAATAAATTGTTATTTAATTATTTTTTTGTCATTTTAGGCCACGAAACGCCTGCTTCTCTAATTGATTATTGATTTTAGTTAAGCCTTTGACATGATTCCTCACAACATATTTTTGTTTAAATTCAGATCTTTTGGATTCTCTAG
The DNA here is from genome assembly GCF_015476425.1 of Leptopilina heterotoma. Classification (NCBI taxonomy): domain Eukaryota; kingdom Metazoa; phylum Arthropoda; class Insecta; order Hymenoptera; family Figitidae; genus Leptopilina; species Leptopilina heterotoma. The sequence continues at coordinate 1,827,513 of NW_025110845.1, forward strand.
TTCGGTTTAGAGAAGGTACAGTCGTGCTCAGGAAAGCCTTCCGCCAGGGAAGGCACTAATTTCACAATAAAAATTTCGTGTATGTATGTATGTTACAGAATATTTGTTCGTTTATCACTTTAAAACAGCTAAACCGTGAGAAACCAAATTTGTCAGAGTGTAAAATTTGGACCCATGTTCGGTTTATAAATATATATATATATATATATAATTTATTTGCTTCAAGCCATTAGGCTTTACAAATGAGTCGAGTCTTGAAGTTTACAAAATTCTAATATGATAAAATACATGTTTTTCTTTTAATTATACAGAATTGTTTACAATTAATTTTATTCGCACATAATGTGTATAATAATGATAATGTGTTTTTAATTATTTCAATTATCTTTACGTTTGACAGTGATACCTTCAATAAATGTATACATTTTGTTCACATTTTCTTTTGTTCTTCCTCCAACTATATCAATTATATAATCAAATGGATCAGTTACATTGTTAGGTGACTCAAACAAAGACACTCTTTCTGAGTTATAAACTGCACATTCAATCAATACATGAAGCATACTTTCCGTCGAAAGACCAAAACAAGTTTCACATCTCTCATTCGATCGAAGTTTTAAAACATTATCTTTGGTAAAAATTCTGGGTGATATATTATTAATTAATCTGCACTGTGCAGTTGCTTTAATTTTATAAAATGGTAGTTTGAGATTAAGATAAGGTTGGCGTCCTTGTTCTAAAGGTAAATTTGGGTAAATCTGGAGGCTGCGAGATTCCAAGATTCTAATTTTATCATTTTGTTTGGATTTTTCAATTTGTTTAGTATAGTCTTTTTATTTTTTATAATGTAGTTTGGAGTAAGTTGAATTTCTTGATTTTCGTTTAAACCAATTGCGCTAATTATTTTAATTATTTAGGAAAACCAATTGTGTTTCTCTCTATTGCTATGGTTGTTTAACAAGTTTCTTAATTGGTTAAAACATATTTTCGGGAATCTGGCAGCGTCCATACCCTGCAACTTCTCCATCCAGTTTAACATTCGCTTAAGTACAATACTAGAGAGAGGGGTGGAGCCCACCTCCGCCCTAATGGCGTAATTTGGGCAATTTATCGGCAACGAAAGGAGTTTTTTATAAAATGAGGCTTGTATGGCGTAAATTTCATTCAGATGCCTGATTCCCCATATTTCTATTGCATACATTAACACACTGCACACTAATGAATTCAACAATTTTTCTTTTGAGTCCCACGCTTCGAGTTTAGAGCCATAAAGAGTCCCCATAAGGGCAGCCATGGCGCCTTGAACCGAATGTTTTACCTCGTTTAAAGCAAAATTAAATGAACCCGAACATGAAAAGTGCGCTCCAAGATAACAAAAGTTTTTGACTATTTCTATTTTTTTCTTTTTTGTAATAGAACGTGTTATATTTGCTTTGCAATCTACCCCTGTGGAAAATTAGTATTTTTGTTTTTTTAATGTTAACTTCTAAGCCATTGGTATCACAATAACTTTCTAGGCATTTCAGCTTTTTTTCAAATCGTGCGGGTTGACAGCAAACAATGCTATGTCATCCGCATACCCGGTACATAGTATGTTGTTTTTGGGATCCACAGGAGCGCCCTCCAGGTTTCGATCTCTAAAAAATTTTTCAAAGTCATAAATAAATAGTGAGAAAAACAAGGGGCTTAAAGTTTCTCCCTGGAGAACGCCTTCTGTGACCTCTGTTGGAACTGAAATGCCTTCTGGTGAACGTACAGAAATAGTTGCGTAGTCGTACAAACCCTTGCAAATTTTAATAAATTTATTACTTACTCCCAAATATGACAATTTTCGCCATAATAATTTATGCTTGATGGAAGGGAAAGCATTGACAAAATCTATGAATATCACATAGAATTTTCCTTTATTTTTATTTAAATAAATTTGTGACATTGAATCCAAAATAAAAATGTTATCAATGCATCCCCTTCCCTTTCGAAAGCCAGATTGGAACTCTGTCAACAATTTATTTTTATTAACCTATTCTGATAATCTCTCATTCAATACTTGTGTAAAAATTTTGGTGATGCAATTTACTAAGAAGATGCAACGATAATTGGCAGGAATATTCTTATCACCTTTTTTATGGAGAATAGAAGCGTGTATCTCCGACCAGGATCGCGGGACCTCCCCCTCCTCCAAGATTTTGTTAAATAAGTTTTCAATATAATAAATCCAATTTAATGGTAAGTTTTTGTAAAATTCGTAGTTAATGCCATCTGGTCCGGGAGATTTTCCGTTTTTACAATTTTTTAGAACAAGGAGGAGATCGTCGTGCGTAATCGGGTCATTCAGTATGAAAGGATCAATTTCATTAGAAAGCTGTTCGGTTTATAAATATATACAGATTTGAAAATATAATATAATATATATAATATATTATATAGGGGAAGTGCGCCGGTTTGGGCACCCCTATGTAAACTTCGACGGCAAGCAGATTTTACTGATTTAAGTATTGCAAGTCGTGTTCGTTGACAATACGGACTTTTCGTATTGATAACGAAACACATATATGCATTTGTGTAATAGCTGTGAGCATAATAAAGAAAATTTGCATTAAATAAAAAAAAAAGTAATTGTGTATTGTTTTCGAAGAGCAACATATGAGTGTAGATTCGTTCAGAAAAAAAGGGTTTAATTTTTTTTTGCAGTGTTGTAATTATATTTTGTGATTTACCTTCGTGTTTAAACAAAATCCTGCATCACAAAATGTGTTGGTCTTTTCAAAAAATGACTGTCATTCCCGGTTGTGGGCACCTTTATGTTAAGGGGGCTCTAGCATCTGACAATGATGTGGACTACTGTCTCATCTATCTAAACTTTCTGCCAAGGAAATTGACAGCCGCAAACTCCATTAAATGCGATGAATATAGTCGTTCAGTGCATTAGAAGTGCGTTCTGATATGCGGGCCAGCTACTTCACATGCTAGCATTATGCGATGAGCATAGTGTTAAAACGTGTCATCATTTTTGTTCTTTATGCCGCCGAAGTCTCTTAAAACAAAGAAACTTTCATTTCTTCTTCATTTGTGTTGGTTTCTTTTAATATTTTTCCATTTTTAGCGGATTTTTCAAGGGTGCCCACAACCGGGTACAAAATTTTTTTTGTCAAAAAATTCCCATTTCACTAAATTTTTAATAAAACTTTTTTATTTAAAGGAATCAATTTAATTCCTTCACTGACAGCCACCTCAGACCTCTAGCTTTAAATTCGTACACATATATTTGTATAATATACAAATGGACAAATGTTATGAGGCAAAAACAAAAGGGTGCCTACAACCGGCACACTTCCCTTATATATATATATATAATATATATAATATATGCGCAAATCCATAAAACTTTTGACTTTTAAGAAAAAAAATATTTTTTTTTAATTTGTAGGTACATATATGTAGATGTCACTTTGTAAAAGTGTTCAACTATGTTTTAGCACTACAAATTCGTATCCGTGACTCATTTTTAACTCACACCTCAATGTTTAACACTTATTACACAAGCCTGTTTTTGGTGCGCTGAATCCGAATCTGACAACAAAAATTTCCCATCACGTCAGGATTTTGCGAAAAGTGGGGGTAAAAGTCCCAAAAATCACCTTTTAGCAGTTTTTGAAAATTTCGACCGGGTAAATCCGACGTGCTAGAGGCTTGTCATAGAAGTCAAATTAAAGCTTGAACCATCTACTTTACGATGATTTAGCGATATTGCCAACAACGAACTAAATTAGCTGTCAAAAATTATTTTTTGTACAGTTGAAAAGCATAAAAACTAACTCAAATACAACTATTTTAAAAAATGATTAAATTCGCTTAGAATTTGTTACTCAGGGGTTTTCGGGGTTGCTGATTACGGATATGATGTCAGATTTTCAAAATTTAAAATGTTGTATCCAATATATGGGACAAAATTTAAAATCGATTTAATTTGCCTGAAATTTGTTACTCGAGGGGTTTCAGAGTCGCTGCTTACGAATCTGTAGTCGGCTTTTCCAAATTCAAAATGGCGGATGACTAATTTGAAAACTATTTGCATTTGATTGAAACTCGTTACTCAGGGGTTTTTGGGGTCGCTTATTCTGAATTTTAAGACGTTTTTTCAAAATTCAAAATGGTGGCTCCACTATGAAGAACGACAAATTTAAAAACTATTTAGATTAGATTAAAACTCGTTACTCGGGGGTTTTTGGGGTCGCTGATTAGTAGAGATGTGCAAAAAGCTCGAAAAGTCGAGCCGAGCCGAGCCCGAGCCGGCTCGATGTATCGAGTACTCGAAATTTTCGAGTACTCGAGTGACTTCGAGTACTCGAAAAATTCGAGTACTCGGGTAAATTCGAGTACTCGATTAAATTCGAGCACTCGAGTGAATTCGAGTACTCGAATTTTTCGAGTACTCGAATGGATTCGAGCTTTTGACTTACTAAAAAAACTATTAATAAGTAAAAAATTTCGAATTTTTTTGAATTACTGAATCAATATTTCTATTTGCTAAATATAATAAATGCGAAAATTCTATGAATTTTCTCTAGAACTCGAATTTACTCAGAGCTCGAAAAAATTCGAGTACTCGAATTCCCTCGAGTGCTCGAAAAATTCGAGTACTCGAATTAACTCGAGTACTCGAAACTATTCGAGCTTTTTACACAGCTCGGCTCGGCTCGAACTCGGCTCGAGCTCGAACTGATTAGGCTCGGCTTGGCTCGGCCCGAAAAATGAAAAGCTCGAAAAAGCTCGCTCGAGCCTCGAGCCTCGAGCTTTTTGCACAACTCTACTGATTAGGAATTTAAAGTCGGATTTTCTAAATTCAAAATGGCGGATTCAATATAGCGAATATCATAAAAGTTAAAAGCTTCGTGAATTTGCCCATATGAACTTAAGATTGAGTATTTTCATAAGATAATTTAATTTTTGAAGCCATCTGGAGATTTATTAATGGTTACAATCAACTAAATTTTAATTTCATGAAACTAAGCCTGGAAAAATTTAGACAAAGTTGGGAGTTTTGTTAAACCAAAATTGTCACTCTGTTTAACTTTTGTCTTTACATTGTTCAAAACATTTTTAAAAGTTAAAGTTAGAAGTAAAATAACAATTTATTTTAAAGGTTATTTGCTACACTATAGAAATTACTTATAGGCATTAACGTGTAATTCTTTTCTCATAGATTGCAGGCTGTCAAACTTAGAGCAAAAAGAATTAAAAAATTTGAGACAATCTTATTAACAGAAAAATAATTTTTAAAATTCAAATGTATTTTTTTTATTAAATGTTCTTAAAAAATCTATACCATATAATGTTTTACATATTTTCTAAAATGGTTTTAGTACAGAAAAATTGTACCAAATTTTTTAAATTTTTTTGGTCCAAGTTTGACGGCCTGCATTTTCTAAGAAAAAAATTACACGTCAATGCCTATAAGTAATTCTTATAGTGTAATAAATGACCTTTAAAATAAGACTAAGATCATTAAAAAGCGTTCATTATTTTAGAAGTTATTCAAATTTTTGTAAAACATTGAAAATGACGATTTTTTAAAAATATCTAAATGAATTATTGGCCAAACGTTTTTTGAAATATCTTGTTCTTTTCAAAATTTTATCATCTATCAAAAAATGAACAGAAAAAAATTTTAGTTTCAATAAATTTTATGTTTTAAAACGTTTTTCATTCGCCTGAAAATGGGTGGTCTCTCAATTTTGACCGGTAGTGTACATAGTGCAGAATTACCTAATGAAGTTACTTCAGAAGACGAAAATCTATATCTCGCAGAAAATATCTCTAACGCATTGTATGTTAGAAAGTTTTTAGCGGTAATCGAATTTCCCGAAAGACATCCTACTTGGAAGATAACGGATAATAGTCTGTATTTCTATCATCTCGACAAAGTAGTGTTTCCTGACGTAGAAGACCTAAACAAGTGGAAATTAGTTCCCCAGATGAAGATCGACGTTGGATACTGTGCGAATCTCATAACGACCTTCAATTTGCGCATTTGGGAACAGAGAAAACTTATAACAAGTTAGCTTTGAACTATTTCTGGCCTGGATCCTACCACCATGTGGCCGAATATGTGAAAGAATGTAAAACTTGCCAAAAGTGTAAAGTTGATCAGCGAGCACCCCCTGGATTGTTAGGTCACCGAGTAGTAGAAAGCCCCTGGGTAGTAGTATGCGCGGACATAATGGATCCCTTTCTCAGAAGCAAATCAGGTTACCAATACATTCTGGTGTTTCAGGATGCTTTCTCAAAATGGATTGAAATCACTCCTCTTAAATCAGCAAATGGAAAATCCGTTCGTAAATCCTTAGTAGTTTGATTATTAACCGCTTTGGAACACTGCGAGTCCTTATTACAGATAACGGCACTGAGTTTGTGAATAGTATAATTGAGTCTCTAACTTAAGAATATGGAATTCATCATTCAACAACCCCCCCCTTATCACCCTCAGGCCAACCCGGTAGAACGCGTGAACCGGGTCCTAAAAACAATTATCGTTTTATACATCGATCAAGATCACCGCTCTTGGAACTCACACCTGATTGAATTCCAATTCGAATATAACAATGCCCACCACTTCACTAAAAACGACTTCCGCTTACCTCAATTTTGGTAGGCATCCAGAACCAATCAATTGCTTGCGTAAAAATAATGTAAAGGAATTAGAAACCGACCCAACGAGACCTGAGGTCTGAAAAAAACGACTGTCTAGGCTTTAAGTTGTTAGGGATTCGGTAGTTAAGAATCTAGATCTGGCTTTCCAAAAGCAGTCGCATTAATACAACCTGCGTCGACGTTCTTTAAAGTTGCACAAAGGTGATCTTGTTCTAATGAGATGTCGTACTTTGTCGTCCAAAGTAAAAAACATAGCCGCCAAGCTAAACCCTCGTTACATCGGTCCCTACAAAATCACTAGGGTTATTTCTCCTACCGTGTATGAACTGTCAGACTTAACCATGAATAGAGTTGGAAAATACCACATACAAGACCTCAAACCATATTTACAAGCCGAAATGATAACTTAAGGAAACCTACCCGAAGCAGTCCCTTGATAATACTTTTGTCACCTTTCCAAGTCAGGATTTCAAAAACAAAAAAGACAATTTCTTTTTTAACGTTTCAACAGCACGGCTGTCCTCTTCAGAAACTACAATTTATTAAACAAATTTTATATAAATTATAAACATTTTTACAAAAAAAGAATTTTCAAAAAGACAATAAATTACAAATATTACCGTGAGAAAATTTAAAAATTATATAAGTCACACATTTGCTTATATGCGAGAACGATTAGACACTAATTCAAAATACGCAAAGTAAGTAAAATCGATAAAGAAAAGGTGACTGACTCACCAGTAAACAAAAATAGAACAAGAGAAATATCAAGGTGAATCAAAGCAGATAAAGATTTACACGTGTTTCGTTTCATTGAGAATTATTTATTAATTAATAATTAATTAATTAATTATTAATTTATAATTATTAATTTTTTAAATGTTCATATTATTATTAATGATAAAGGTACTATTACTACTGACTGGTATAGAAAACCTACTTTTCTGGACGTACTATTAATTATTTTTCAAAACATCCTTTCTATCAAAAGATCGCTATGGTATACAATTAAGTCGATAGAGCGATAAAACTTTCTGATAAGAAATTTCACTCCAAAAACATAGGGTTTGTAAAAGAAATTTTAATCAAGAATAATTACCCCTACGATTTTATTGATAAATACATTACTAAGCGTATCTGTTTTATAAGTTCTAATTCTAATAAAAAAATCAGTAATAACAATATAATATACAAAATGTTTTCCAAAGTCTTTTTGCCTTATGTTCCAAACTTGTATGAGAACACTTCAGTGTTTCTAAAAAATTATAATATTCTAACAATTCCTGCTGATAATAAAAATATGAGTCATAATATCGTCAAAAAAGCCAAAGGCAAAAATAAAAAATCGGAAAATATCAGCACAGTTTATAAAATTAATTATGGTAATTGTTCTGATACTTATGTTAATCAGTCAAAAAGAATGGTGGGTGTACGTATTAAAGAACATAAAAATTCTAGAACTAATGTAATTGCTGATCACACTGACAAGTTTAATCACAATTTTTACTGGAATAATTTTTAATACTTGACAAAGAGACTAATTATAACAAGCGTTTAATATCTGAAATGATCCACATTAATTTGCAAAATAACTCTGTTAACAAAAAAGATGATACATAAAATCTCAGTAACTATTATATTCACTTTCTCAATGAAAAGAAACACGTGTAAATCTTTATCTGCTTTGATTCACCTTGATATTTCTCTTGTTCTATTTTTGTTTACTGGTGGGTCAGTAACCTTATCTTTATCGATATACTTTGCGTATTTTGAATTAGTGTCTAATCGTTCTCGCTTGGATGAAGACGTTCGTCCAATATAAGCAAATGTGTGACTTATATAATTTTTAAATTTTCTCACGGTAATATTTGTAATTTATTTTCATTTTGAACATTTTTTGGTAAAAATGTTTATAATTTATATAAAATTTGTTTAATAAATTGTAGTTTCTGAAGAGGACAGCCGTGCCGTTGAAACGTTAAAAAAGAAATTGTCTTTTTAGGGTTCCGTACCCTGGTAGGAACCCTATTTGAACGGTTACAAAAATGACCATGTACCCCCCCCCTAGCACTCACAGTTTGACACCTAGAGAGCTAAAATTTCGTACACGTATGTATTTTCACGCGTAGATTACAGGAAAAATATAGCGAACGTGATTGGGATTGAAAAAAATCCATGTACCCCCCCTGGCGCCTACATTTTTTTACCTGGAGAGCTAAAAATTGGCATACTTATTCGTTTTTACGCATAGATTACAGGAAAAATATAGCGGAAGTGATTAGAATTTATTTTCATGGTGTTTTCATCGAAAAACTAAAATCTCTTTTTGCAAGCTCAAAAACTCTTTAACCTATTGCTGGTTCTTTCAATTCTTAATCTAGTGGACTGGCGTTATACATTTTTATTTTTTTTTCGTGTGGATTTCAACAAACATTCAGAAAAAATTATTGGAATTCATCTTCATATTTTTTTTTGCGAAAAACTAAAAAAAAATTTCGTTTTAAAAAAAAGTGTGTACCCCCCCCTTGGTTTTCACAATTCTTGGCCTATTGGACTGCAGTTTTGCTTATTTTATGTATTTTCGTGTGTATATTCCAGGAAAAATATAGCGAACATGATTGGATTTGATCTTCATATTATTTTCAGCGAAAAACTCAAAGTTTTTAAAAATTTCGTCAAAAAAGCGTGTATTTCACCCTAGCACTCACAGTTTTTTACCTAAAGAGCTGAAAATTGGTACACTTTTGTATTTTGACGTGTAGATTACAGGAAAAATATAGTGGAAATGATTAGAATTGATCTTCATTCCGTTTTGAGCGAAAACCTAAATTTTTTTTTTAATTTTTGATAATAATTATACCTATGCTAGTTTCCTCAATTCTTAGTCTAGTGGACTGGCGTTATACATTTTTATTTATTTTTTCGTGTAGATTTCAACAAACATACAGAAAAAATTATTGGAGTTCATCTTCATATTTTTTTTTGCGAAAAACTAAAATTTTTTTTCGTTTTAGAAAAAAAGTGTGTATACCCCCCTTGGTTTTCACAATTCTTGGCCTATTGGACTATAGTTTTGCTTATTTTATGAATTTTCATGTGTAAATTTCAGGAAAAATAGACCGAACTTGATTGGATTTTATCTTCATATTTTTTTAGCGAAAAACTCAAAGTTTTTAAAAATTTCGTCAGACATGCGTGTTTTTTACCCTAGCGCCCACAGTTTTTTATTTGAAGAGATGAAAATTGGTTATTTATTTATTTTCACCTGTAGATTACAGAAAAAATACAGCGAAAAATATTGGAGTTGATCTTTATATTTTTTCAACAAAAAAGTAAAAGTTTTAAACGTGGGTACGGTACCCTCGGTTTTAGTACGAGTTCTACTCGCACTTGTCCGGTTTTTTGTTTTTGAAATCCTGACTCGGAGTGATCGACTATCTTTATCGTTTTTGTTAATTTATCGACCGAGTGATAACATCATTACTACATATATTTAACTTGTAGGGGAGAGTCTCCAGTTGTGAGACACCTCCAGTTGTGAGACAGTCAATTTTTTTTAACATGCAATATTAAAAAGCCGATTGGTTTATATAAAAACATTTCTTTTTATATGAGCCAACTTTTTCGTGTACGCCGAAGCGGATATATAAACTGTTTTTGTTAAATACCAACACTGTGTGTGATAATCGACTAAAAAGCGTTTTTTCAATAAATGCAAAGTACTTTTTTTCCAAGTTAATTAATTGGAAAAGGTAAATGTAATGCATTTTCTTTTAGTGTTTTCCTTATATTTTGTGATGCAATATTGCATTGTTCCAATCTATGGTTGAAAATAATTTAATTTTCCTTTTTCAAAATAGCGCCAATTTCTGGGTGTGAGACACAGCATATCACCAGTTGTGAGACGGTGTCAACACCCATCTGGGCAGCATAAAAAATACGACTTTGCATGCATACTATTTAAATGTTGTTTTGATTTCTTTTCTAGTATTTTTGGGCATGTCAAGTGGAAAAAAGTCAATTGATTCAGAAGAAATCAATTTTAATGCTCTTGTTGAAGCTATTAAATTGTGTTTATTTGATAGTCATATTTTGGCAAATAAATATTATTATTTAGTATATAATATAATATATATTATTAATATATTTAATTATTCCTACTAAACATAACGTTTTATGTCAAACTTATTAAATTTTAGCAATTTTTAATGAGTGTCTCACAACTGGAGACATTGTTTTTTTGAAAAAAGCGATGTGCTCGGAAAATGTATCGTAAAATTTTTTGAGTTCATCGAAACACTACACTTTCTTTTAATAAAATTTGCGTATTTCTGTTACCTTTCGAACGGTGTATTTTATTTACAATTTCGTTTACCCGTTTACAATTTACGGGTCAAAAATAAAACCCGTCTCACAACTGGAGACTCTCCCCTATTATTATTAAGCCCGTGCCAAAAATTCCCATTACATTTTTATACGGTTACCTATATGTTTTCCCTTATATGTATTTTCTTATTACTATAGTTTTCTCTTGATAATAATCTAAGATGAAATTGATACAAGTATCCAAAAGAAATTCTTCTTACTCTGGTCACCCACGTCAGACCGGAGTTCCCAACCATGTCAGATTCACAGTCAGTAAAGGAGCTTCCTGGACTACATTTAAACGCTGTCGGACAGAATGGAGAAAGAAAAGCTTAAGATGTAAGACTTGGACCAAGAAATAGTTCGCTTGAACACCCTCAGTAATGCTTTGTTTGAGGAAAACCAGGAACTGCAGTCGGAAAACGCTCATGTTAGGCAAAATTTACAAGTGCTAACAACCTCAGCAGATCCTGACGACGAAAGGACATTGGAAGACGTGAAGTTTTCAGAGCATTACCCAGGGTGGAAATACATCAAGCCATTCAAGAAGACTGTCTAGAGTTGGTTGAAGTTGTGTCCTGCCAGACTGACCCTTCCCCCGAAATTGTTTCCCAATCCTGACAGACTGATTCACACGACCAACTCTCCCCAGACTCCCCACCTGTTTTACCCTACAATGGTACCATTCCTAAGACTCATCTCCGATCTGCTTCTCGAACTCCTGTTAACCACCTATTAGATTCACCCCAAACCGCGTCAACATCACAATTATCTAGAGTCCATTCTTCAAAAAGACAACTTACGGATGAAGCACCTATTTTTAAAGAAAACCTTTTTTATCCCAATAAGACACGCAAGTTGAACCCTACGTTTCCTCCCGAAAAACCTCCCTTGGCAAAGCCCCGCGAAAACGCCCGTAGTTCTTCCTATAATGATTCCTCGTCTACATCCACAATCCCTTCTTTGCTTCGTATTACAGTTGAACTCCTCGATAATGTTAACCCCGAAACAGTCATTTGGATCAAAAGGCCCCCCCGTTAACGGCTGCTAGAATTGTGGCCACCCGAGACACAGACTTTTTTGATAAGCAAGCATCTTTTGGTTATACTTCATTCACACCCATTACGGGCTATTTAAATTTTTTAAATGCATCAACACATTTAATTTGTTTTCTTTTTCCTAAAAAATGGATATTATAAAAATTATAAAAAAGTTAATTACTTTTTATTACATTATGTTGAATTCTTTTTTTCTTCGTTTAACTTAGGGTTTTCATGAGACATACGCTGTGAGCGCTCTAAGCATAGTTTTAAATCTAAGCACTGTTTTAAATGGGTTGATTATAAACTGATATTTTTATGCTCACAGTGATCACAACATGGACCTCGAAAACACTCTTAATTTTGTACTTTGCTTTTATTAAAAAGTTTAGCAGTCATTCTTGAGAAGATAACTGACTTAAAAACTTACCGAAACCGGAATCTTTAGCTCTATCAGCAGAAATTGATCGAGAATGCGTTTCTTCAATAGTTATATCTCCACCAGGACCTACGGATTGACTTCGTTTTTTTGATCTTGACAAACGCTTTTTTATGGTTCCAAAAAAGTCTTTTCGTTTCCTCCTAGGTCTTCCTCTATCTGATGCAATTAATTATCAATTATATAAATTATTTGACAAATACACTATGATAGTTAATTGTGATAGTTAGTAATCTAGTGGAATCAATGAATAACATAAAAATAATTTATTGAGATAAGCAAAGATTTTAAAGAAAGATATGAAACTTAAAACTATTACCAAGTATTACTAAGTCTGATATATAAAATTGTTTGTTATACACGCGAGTAGCACACATGTAAAGTTTGGCTGTCAAGACGTGCCAAGGCAAGTTTGACACATACTTAAATGTGAAGAAACATCAATATCTAAAAATCGAAAAAAAAGTTAAAGTAAAAGTTTTACTGGATTTTTTTATAGTCGATTAAGTTAGTTTGCACTCTTTCCACGTAAGAAAACGACTTCCTTTTTGCGTTTTTCACGTTTCACGAAAAAAAGTTTATCTTGTTAGTTCACAGTGCAGAGTTTCAGAATGCAAAAAACCTTGCTAAAACACCTAGATATATCTTCTTGCTAATATTTCTCACTCGGGCGTTTTTGAGATCGTTGATTATTAATCTGGACTTAGTTCTTCAAAATTAAATATTGCAAATTCAAAGTGGTTGATGAATTTATAAGAAAATAATCCAATTGGCTTGAAATGTGTTACTCCGCATTTTTGGGTTTACTGATTACAAATCTGAACACAGTTTTTTAAAATTCAAAAAGTTAAATTTTTAAACAACTTTAAATTTAATACATGTTATAAATTTTAAAAAATAATCATATTGAATAAAATTATATAAAATAAATGATTTAATAATTAAAAATCGGATAAGTGCTAGCTACTCTCGCACTAAAATCAAGGGTTCTATACCCCAAAATTAAACTCCTTTTTTATAAAAAGATATACATATGGTGAAGAAATATGATTAATTAAAAGTAATAAATACGAATTAGAAAACTATCAATGTATACTTGTGTTTATAAGTGCAAATGCGAGCAAAAATATAGTGTACCTGATTGGAGATAATGCTTATCAACAATATTTTATTTTATACAAAATAGTTATGAGGCATTCTTTGTCAACGGGAGACCCCTACCTCCCCAAAAAATGGTTTTGACCTAAACAGTTCAATTAAACCTTAAAATTTAACTCTTTTCGTCTACTTTTTAATGCGAAGTGGCATATGAAATTATTCAAGATGACTGATTTAATATATCTGAAAATAATACTAGAATTTCTTAAATTCATTTTAAATTCCTATCCTTCCAGAATTGATTTTGACCTAGAGAGTTCTAGTAGGGCTTAAAATTCAGCTATTAATGTCTACTTTTAAAGGCAAAGTGTCATAATTCAAAAATTGTACCGTCGGCATTGGCGTTACCCAATGTACACTGCGGGGAGGTTGCACGATCGGGTTTTGAACATCGTTTAGCTCTTAAAAGGGCTAATTGGTTAGTCTACTGCCTGAATTTTGGAAAAAATTATGGTTACCACTATACTGCAAAGGGTTAAGGTTTGACAATATTACTTTTTTGACAAAGTAAGACGAAACAAGTTACTTCTCCAACTAATGAAAGCAAGACAATTTTCTGGCCCAACCAGCAAAGGCAAAACCAGATCAGATCAAGACAGTAAAGGCAAGACTAGTGTCGAGAAGCTTCTCTTTTGAATGTCGCCCCAATACCATCCGATGCTGCTTTACCGTGCGCAGTCACATGGACATGCCATTCTGCTTTAACTCCAAAGTCTTTCTCGTGATTGATTAAGTTTGACATTTAATATTTGTTTTTAAAATGTTGCTTGGTCCTATTGCTAAAATAAATCACTTTTTTTACTTTAATGTTTTCCTTTAAGTAAGGAATTAGCATCTTTTGCACTGTGTAAACTGCCGCTGTATCATGCCGAGTACTTTCAGATAAAAATACAAGACTTTTGTGTTTAATTTACGAGTCTTGTTTGTAATAACACACTACAGAAAATACTGTGCATTGTGTGTTATTAAAATGGAAAGCTTGAAAGGAATCTTGGGCAATATACTTATAATTCTCAGAAAAATCTAAAATGACTAAAACTTCACCATCATTTAAATTGTTTTTCTTATCACTAAAGAACTGTGATTGCTGTTTTGATGTATGGTGCACACACAGACCGAATGAGTTCCACTATCTCCAGCCAGAATACATTCTTTTATATGAAGAAGGGCAAATTGGCTGAAACTTACAGGAAAGGTTTTATAGGTTTCTTTATATAAAAAAAGACCTTTCAAATCCAAAAGTAGAAGACGTTTCTGCTTCAAAGAAAGACCATTTTTATCTTTTACAGAGACTACATCTTTTTTACCTGGCATTATCCTACTGTTCTCGTTACTAGTGTAAAACTTTACTACATTTTCTACAGAAGATATTGGTAACGTTTTACCAGCCTTTGCTGTAGTTTCTGCTAAAATGCCATTAGCATTTTTAAGATCTATTGCTTTTTTTAGCAAACAACCAACTACAACCAAATTCTTCCGCAATCTTGTGAACACTCCATGTTTTCGGAACTATAGTTAGAATACGTAACCTCAACGGATCACTACTTGACAAACTAGAAAATTTTTCTTTCAAATCGCTAAAGGTACACTTTAGAATTTTAAAAAATTTTATTTTTTTTATTGTATTTTTTAACTTCTTATGACTTCAGAAAACACCTCCTAAAGTATTTATAACCAATTGTAAAAAATAAAAGTAAATTTTTCAAAAAATATTCAATTAATGTAAAAAGTCATTGACAAATTAAGTAAGTCTTTAAGGGGATAGTGGGGTCCAGCTTTTTGTTACGATCAGTAGAAACATTGGTGCTAATGTATGTAACAGTGTCTGACATAAAAAGAATGATGGGGTTTTAATTTGCAAAAGAATTTTAGGTAATTTATGGATGGCCTCTAACGATACATATAAGGTTTAAACGCGTTTTTCTCAAAATAACGTTTTCTCAAATTGCGGACAGTTTATCTCTGAATCTACTGAACCGATTTTAATAAATAATAACTCGTTTTGTTTGTTAGCATGTCCTGTGTGACAATTCACCAGAAAATGGTCAAAAAATTTAAAAAAAAACATTTTTGCAGACTAGAAAAATACTGAAATACATAGTGTATTTTGACAAAAATTATTGAAACATCTGCTATTTTTCATTTTAGTCCATTTTTCATTAATGGTGGTAGATTTCTATGCAAGACACCTTCCTTTTTAAAAAGCAATTTGGATTTTTTGTTTCCGATTTGTCAATCTTGAGATAAACTGTCTGCAATTGGACAACGAACTTTTTGGAGTTTCGATCTGAATGCTGTCTGCAGGTTATGATATTAAATAAAAATTAAAAACAAACCATTATTTTTATTCTCCAAATATGTACTAATATAGGCAAAAAAGTTTTTTAAATATTTATAATAAAAGACCTAAGAAATTTTTTTTTTTAATTTGGTCTTTTAAGAGCCTTCTAAAGTGTACTAGTACCTTAACATATCTTCCAATTCAATTTCTCTTTCGTAACGAACAATAATTGCACTTACTGCATTATTGTCCATATCATTACTCACTTCCATTTCATTTAATTGATCAGACTCTTGTGAGTTTTCTTTATCGATTGTAGAGTCATGTTTTTTGCGTCTACATTGATAACAAACTTAAGAATAATCAGAAAGTTCAGGAAATTTACGTTTCATATTTATTGAAACTTTTCGCAAATCCTTTCCTTTGTGATTCGGAACGCCAAATACTTCATAAGGATTGCAACATCTGTCGCTATGAGAGTTATCTTTATTTGACATTCTTCAAGTGTTCAAAAATTTTAGATGTAAATAAAGAAAAAAAGTTTTGAGAATATTGACAAAAAAATAGAAGGAAGAAGAATTTTGACAAAAGTGAAAAAACAATAATAAAAATAGATCGCTGTGACTAACAATTTGACTGCTACGGTTCACTGTTGAAAAAAAATAAATAAGTTTGATTATTCAGACCCAAGATCGTTCATACAGTAGTGGGGGTATACAGCGCGATTGGACGTATCAACACGCTGATTAGCCCACGCGATTCTCCTTTATGTCCATATATAGTCATATAGTAGAGATCGAGAACAGAAAGTAAGAGTTATGCAACATGTCAGAAACAAATGACATACGTGACTTGACAATTGAAAAAAATGCCTAACACAAAATGCAGTTTGAAAAATTACGCTATTGAATAAACTGAAAAAACAAATGCCTAACGAAAAACAAATGCATGGCTATAAAAGACGAGTTCATAAAGAAGTGACTTAGGCACGTGTTTTAATCATGGAAAAAAATATCTAATAAAAAATGTAGTTAGACAAAAAAATTTACCATATTACTGATAATTGAAAAAAAGAAAAAACAACTGATTATTAAGACTCACGTGTCTTAATAATAAAAAAAATGTCTTATAAAAAATGTAGTTCAAAAAAAAATTTAAACTATTACTGATAATTAAAAAAACAGAAATTATCACTCACGCTGTTTTTGACAATTCAAAAAAACAAATGCATAACTATAAAACACAGATTCAGGGAGAAAGTAATTACGATTATGAATTTTCAAAATCTGATGCCAGATTCGGTTTCAGCGACCCTAAAATCGTTCATATAGCAAGTTTCGAGCAAATTGATTTATTTTTTTAAAAACAACGTTTACGACCTGTAAGTAAAAGAAAATGTCATATTACGTAAAGATTTCGACGTAATGTAATAGACGCTTGTGGGCCTCATTTTTACCCGTAGGTAAAAACTGCCTCAAAATTGATCTAAATTTTGAGGGAACAGTAGGTCAGAGGGAACTTTCTTGTCAATTTTTGACGTGTAGGTATAAACTGCCCTTAAAATTGACCTAAATTTTAAGAGACTACCAGATCAGAGGGAGATTTTTCGTCAAATTTTTACTTGTAGGAAAAAACTGCTATTAAAATTAACCTACATTTTGTGAACAAAAAATTAATTTTAATAGAATTTTTAAAAATAGATGTCAGTTTATAACATATTTTATTGATTGAAACTTAATATTAAAATTTAGGTCAAACTTCCTTTAACCTATAGGTCGAAAATCTCGTCAAATTTTAATATAAGAGAACGACCTCTTGAAGGATCCTAATCAATTTACTTTTTTAATGTGTAGGTTAAAAAATATGTCAAATTTGACCTTAGTTTTGATGGAAGGTCATGTCAGAGGGAGTTTTCTCGCCAATTTTTGCAGTGTAGATGAAAACTGACCTTAACATTGACCTAAATCTTAAGGGCAGAAGAAATTGTCTTGTTTAGGTCAAAACTGCCCTCAAAATTAACCTACATTTTGAGAGCAGAGGAAATTGTTTGTCAATTTTTTACGTTTCGATCAAACCTTCCCTTAAAATTGAACTAAATTTTTAGGGCAGAGAGCTTGAACGAATAAGAGAATTAAATGATAAGCTGAACGAAGGTTGGTAAAAATAAAGATCAAAAGAAGTTTTGTGCATCATGTGAAAAACTATTAATAAAAGAAAAAAAAATTGAATCGTCAAGGCAAGCATGCAGAAATTTTGTGAGCCTCATGGTTGAAAGAAAATCACAGTAAAAAGTCGAATCCCGAAACGTATTTCTTTATGGTTACAACAATTCGGTAATGTTACTTTCTGTCAAGGTTGGCCACTATGTATTTAACCCTTTAACGCCCAAATGTGATGTTTCGTTGTCGAAATTTCCAAAAAATGAAATTAACCCCCTCTTTTAATGAAATTTTCCAAAAAATGCAAGATTGTTGGATGAAATTTTCTTTTTATTGCAATTTTTATTATTATATCTTATATAGTATCTTTTATTACACATACAAATTTTTTTTTCTAAATTTGCTTAACCCTTTAACGCCCAGTGGTACATACGCTGTACCACAAATGCATTAAAGTCATCATAACTTTGAAACTAATACATATTACTAAAAATTTTAAATTCTTAGCTCTAGTAAAACTCTTCCAGCAGATAATTAAAAAAAACAAAAGTGAAAAAATAATAATAAATAATTAAAATAATAATAAATAAAAAAAGTTTCAAGATACATTTTCTCCTATGACGGACGAAAAAATTTAAAAAAATTAATCGGATTCGTTTAAAACTTGTTACTCGGGGGTTTTTGGCGTCGCTGATTACGAATATTAAGTTAAAATTGCAAAATTCAAAATGGCGGATCCAATATGGCGGACGAAAAAATAAAAATTAATGGGATTTATATGAAACTTGTCACTCGGGGGTTTTCGGGATCGCTGATTACGAATATGAAGTCAAAATTGCAAAATTCAAAATGGCGGATACAATATGAAAACAAAAAAATAACAAATTAATGGGATTTACATTAAATTTGATGCTTTGGGTTTTTGGGGTTTCTGAGGTTAAAATGTTAAGAATCATAATGGTGGATTTAATAGGGCGAATTATGTTTAATAAAAGTAAGAAATTTAATCCATTTGTAAAAGGAAACCTGGAACGCTTGACTCGAACGAAAAAGAACAAATGATAATCAACTGGCCAATCAATAAAAACAATTGACAACCCTGGAGCGCATGACTTGAATGAAAAAGAATAAATGATAGTCAGCTGGTAACAATATTCAAGTAAATCCTATTTAATTTTTAATTCTTGTCCGCCATTTTGGATCCGCCATTTTGAATTTTGCAATTTTGACTTCATATTCGCAATCAGCGACCCAAAAAACCCCCGAGTGACAAGTTTCATATAAATCCCATTATTTTTTATTTTTTTGTCCGCCATATTGGATCCGCCATTTTAAATTTTGCAATTTCGACTTCATATTCGTAATCAGCGACCCCAAAAACCCCCGAGTGACAAGTTTCATATAAATCCCATTATTTTTTATTTTTTCGTCCGCCATATTGGATCCGCCATTTTGAATTTTGCAATTTTGACTTCAGATTCGTAATCAGCGACCCCAAAAACCATTATATACCAAGTGTGGTTGAAATCGAATCGGTGGAAATAATTCGGGCTTTAAAGGGTTAAATTCGCTTGAAATTTGTTACTCGGGGGTTTATGGGGTCGCTAATTACGAATCTGATGTTAGTTTTGAAAAATTCAAAATAGCGGATTTAATATGGTGGACGATTTTTTAAAACATTTACCAAATTCGCCTGAAACTTGTTACTCAGGGGTTTTCAGGGTCGCTAATTACGAATATGATGTTAGTTTTGAAAAATCCAAAATGGCGACCAAAAAAAGGAAAGTCATTCAGTTTGGCTTAAAAATTGGTACTCGGGAGTTTTTGGGGTCGCTGATTACGAATATGATGTTAGTTTTTAAAAATCGAAAATGGCGGATCCAAAATGGCGACCGAAAAAGTAAAAATCATTCTGATTGGCTTAAAAATTGGTACTCGGGGGTTTTTGGGGTCGCTGATTACGAATATGATGTTAGTTTTTAAAAATCCAAAATTTCGGATCTAATATGTCAGATAAAAAAAAATCATCTGGATTGGCTTGAAAATCTATTATTATTTGGGTCAATTTTGAAAATTACTTATACTCAGTTAATAATAATGTCAAACTTAAAACATTACTTTCATGAAACTTAGTTTAATTACTTATTGAACTTTAAAGTGGGGACCTTTTTTCATCATTAAACTTTGTTTGAGGTTGTCTTCTGTCACGTTCCGAGCTAAGGCAAGGGTAATTTTATTAAGCGTATAATAAAAGGGAGGTAAAGTGCTGATTTGATTTTACACATTGAGGGTTAAAATAAAAAAAGTTTTATCTTGGTATATAACATCTACCAAAACTTATTCTAAGTCCTGGTCACCTTCAGTCATTTGAATATATGTTGCATATTAGATCCGAAATTTTAGATCTTTAAAAACTAACATCATATTCGTAATCAGCGACCCCAAAAACCCCAGAGTACCAGTTTTTAAGCCAATCAGAATGTAACAAGTTTCAGGCAAATTTGGTAAATTTAAAAAAAATCGTCCGCCTTTTTGAATTTTTCTAAACTAACATCAGATTCGTAATTTATTAGAGACCCCATAAACCCCCGAGTAACAAATTTCAAGTGAATTTAAGCAAATTTAGAAAAAAAATGTGTATGTTTAATAAAATAAAATTTAGCGTTCGGGCGCCATTTTTTAATAAAAAATGAAAAAAAGAAAAAAAACTACTGCACATTTTTAAAGTACAGCTATCGGGAATACGGTTTCTATACCTTAGACGATATGTAGATACCGATATAACAATGAAAATTGCAATAAAAAAAAAATTTTATCCAACAATCTCTCATTTTTTGGAAAATTTCATTAAAAGAGGGGGTTAATTTCATTTTTTGAAAATTTTGACAACGCCATTCAAAAGAGCGACCCCGAAAATAGTAGGAAATAATACTTTTGAAAGGGCGCAGCAGTATATGCATGTAAAAATGGCCCCCTCTTGGATTGGGTCCATATTTAGGGAATAATTTTGACCTATTATGAGACTTATTTTCACCAAGTTTCAACTCGAAAAAAAATTTTGTTTTTGAGTTATACAATTTTTTTTGAAAAATTCAAAAAAATTCAAAAATTTTTTTTCCCTCCGAAATGGTTGAACCGATTTTAATGAAAAAATTTTTTTTGTACAATACAATATGAACAGTTATTAAAAAAATTTTTTTGACCAAATTCTAACAAAGAAAGTCAGTAAAAAGTCAGTAAAAAAATTTTTTTTTTAAAAAACATTTTTTTAAAATTTTTTTTTGCACAACCGCCATTTTTTTCTATAAAATAATAGTCATTTTAAGAGTAACATATACTTTTTGCAAGATGATTGAAAGGGTACCTCATACTTTAAAAAATAAAAAACCGATTTTTGGCCCCTAAATAGTACAGTTTTCTATATAAACGAGGGGCCAACATTTTTTAAAATTACATTAAAAATTTATTAATACTTAAATTAAATTTCTAAAAAAGTTAATAATATAGGGTCATTTGGGGTAAATGTAAACTAGGGGTAAATGTAAACAGTAGATGTTTCAGCTAAATTTAGAAATTTAAAAATAAGTACGACGTCAATATTTTTACCGCAGCTCACATACAAGATGTTCCGAGTATTGCCAATATTTTATTTTAACAATTGGCAATGCCATAGTGTAAGTAATTTTTTAATGCAAAAAAGATTGAAAATCAAAGTTTTACTGTTTCAGTATTTTGTCTCGCATTTGCATAAAAATAAATTTAAAAATTAACCAAAAATATGTAATTATTCCTTAATAATGCACTAACAAAAATTGACTTTGATTTTTGATTTTCGTCAATTTAGTTAAATAATTAAGTGTTTACATTTACCCCGAGAATTCAAAACATCGGGGTAAATGTAAACAGAACTTCAACTACATTTTAAAAGAAAATATTTGAATAAATTTGCTTCTATTTCACAATTTCATTAATTTGTCAATGTAAAATTACATAGAAAAGGAAATTAGGTCCTCTTTAAAAAAAAAATTTGAAAAAAAATTTTTTTTTTGAAAATTTGATCAATTTTTAAAAATATTTATAGGTTCATCCGCCATTTTGAAAATTTGAAATTTGACGTCAAATTCGTATTCAGCAACCCAGGTGCGAATTTAGGTTGGCCGCCAACCGTCGGGCCAACTTTGGCGACAAAGGTTGGCACAACTCATCAAAACGTAGTTTAAAAGACTTTCAGTTTCGGTTGGCCGAATTCTGTGCAACGGTTGGCCCAACGGTTGGCAAAACTCTAGAAACGCAGTTTCATTGACTTAAACTTTCTTGGTCGGCTGAACTCTGGGCCACGGTTGGCCCGACGGTTGGCAAAACTATGTCAAATGCAGTTTAAATTACTGAAACTTTCTTGGTTGGCCGAACTCTGGGCCACAGTTGGCCCGACGGTGGGCAAAACTTTGTGAAACGCAGTTTAATTGACTTGATTTTTCTTGGTTGGCCGAACTCTGGGCCACGGTTGGCCCAACGGTTGGCAAAACTTTGTCAAATGCAGTTTAAATGACTTAAACTTTCTTGGTTAGCCGAACTCTGGGCCACGGTTGGCCCGACTGTTGCAGCTTTAATATACATTTTGCGTTATGCACTCCCATGTGAGCGTAGCGTAGTGGTCAGTGTATAAGTCTTCGGTGCGTTAGGTTAGGGGTTCGATCCCAGCGAGCGTTAGATATTTTCGAAAATGTATGTATGAGATTGTGTTTAATAATAATAATAGGTAAAGGTTATTTCTGATGTTCCCGCTAATAATAACCTGTTAATTGTTTAAATAATTTAGTTTTTAAATAATTTTTTACCTTTGGCTGTTGAAGTTGGCCAAACTTTGAAAATTGTGGTTGGCCCAACTTACGCATCTAAAGTTGTGCAAACTTTGGCGTCAGTCTTTGGACCAACCATTGAAATGTATAGTTGGCACAACATATGCATTGTAAGTTGGGCCAACTTCCTTATGAGTTGTCGGGCCAACCATCGTTGCCATTAGACGGCGAACCGTTATCATCTGTATGGTTGGCCCAACCTCTGGCACGAGAACTTGGACCGACTTTGTAAAAGTTGGACCAACTATGGGCCGACCAAAAAATCGCACCTGGGGACCTCAAAAACCCCCGAGTACCCAGATTCAAGCAAATTTTATCAATTTTTAACAATATTTTATGTTTGACCTCCATATTGGATCTACCATTTTGAAATTTAAAAATTCGATTTTAGATTCTTATTCATAAAAATAAAAAAAAACTTCTTTTTACCAAGTTGAATGAAAATTTATTAAAATTTGTTCAAGTTATTCAAGTTTTTACATTACTAATTTTATTCAAAACAAGTATGTAATCCCCGCTTTCTCGGCGCGTTTTTGAGACGCAAAGTATGCCTTTACTTCAAGCAGCAGTTTTACGGTCCTAGAACCGTAAAACTACTACTTGAAGCAAAGCCATGCTTTACCTCTCAAAACGCACCGAGTAACCGCGGATTACATTCTCGTTTTGTATAAAATGTCGTGTGTACCTCGGACGCACGCATTTCTCGTCCTCGCTTGTTTACAGTACTCGGCTTAGCCTCGTACTGCAAAATCAAGCTCGGACGAGAAACTTGCGCTTTGCGTCCTCGTTGCACAATGTACTATTGTAATGGTTGATTTTTTATTTTATATGATACATTATCAGTCAACAGGTTGATTGACTATACATCTACGAAGAATTTTTTTCAGTTTTTCCATCCCTTAAAACAGTAGTATACTTGAAATAACTTGTTTCTTAAACCTCGCTTAACTACAGTGGTGTTTACATTTACCCCGAATTTTAGGAAAATTTCAAAATCTCGGGGTAAATGTAAACAGTCAGTTTTAGGCGATTCAGGTGCATCAATATTTTTTTGTACCTCATAAAATTTTTCTAGGGAAGTAAAGTAACAAGTTCATGCAAAAGAAATCTGTCCGTTTTACCTTTTAACAAAAACAACTAATGTTTTTGGTCAAAAATAGATATTCCGTTTACATTTACCCCAATTGACCCTATGCCTGTTTATTGTAAATATTGATTTTTTAGTATGTACAAGGTTTATTAAAAAAGTAAATGGACGTACACTGCCGTCGGGAATTACCGGTACGGCTGAACGTGCACGGCCCAAAAACATGTCAATCACTGAGAAAACGATTTATTTGATTCAAAAAAATTTTGTTTAAATCAAACTTAAAATATCTTTGCTATACAGTCAAACAAATTTCAGTTTAATTCAAACATATTTTTTGGTTCATTTATAGAAATAATATATTCAATTCAAACAAAATTTAAGGTTGATTTTAAATTATTTCTAATCAACATTAAAGTTTAAATCAAACATAACATTTTTTGAACATATTCTTTGTTTAAACCAAAACAGAAAATATATTTGAATTAAACACAATTATTCAAACAAATATTATTTTTGAATCAAAGCAGTAGATATTTTCTATATATATTGGGATCTCATGAACCGATTAAGACTTTTAAATTCTTTTGGCCTTAAGTTAAAGATAAAACTTAAACCTATGTAAATTTCAAATTTTTTCTACAATTATTAAAAAATATGCCAAAGTTGAAAAAACTTCAAAAATAATTTTTTTTTTTGTAAATTTTTTTGAAAAGTTGACTAAAAAATCAATATTTACAATAAACAGGCATATATTATTAACTTTTTTAGAAATTTAATTTAAGTATTAATTAATTTTTAATGTAATTTTAAAAAATGTTGGCCCCTCGTTTATATAGAAAACTGTACTATTTAGGGGCCAAAAATCGGTTTTTTATTTTTTAAAGTATGAAGTACCCTTTCAATCATCTTGCAAAAAATATATGTTACTCTTAAAATGACTATTATTTTATAGAAAAAAATGGCGGTTGTGCAAGAAAAATTTCAATAAAAAAAATGTTTTTTAAAAAAAACTTTAAAAAAAATTTTTTTTACTGACTTTTTACTGACTTTCTTTGTTAGAATTTGGTCGAAAATTTTTTTTTTTTAACTGTTTATATTGTATTGTACAAAAATAATTTTTTCATGAAAATCGGTTCAACCATTTCGGAGGGAAAAAAAAAATTTTTTAATTTTTTTGAATTTTTCAAAAAAATTGTATAACTTAAAAACAAAATTTTTTTTTGAGTTGAAACTTGGTGATAATAAATCTCACAATAGTTCAAAATTATTCCCTAAATATGGACCCAATCCAAGAGGGGGCCATTTTTACATGCTTATACTGCTACGGCCTTTTTATAGCTTTCTTTTAATAGTTGTACGAAGTTAAAATTCAAGTCGGAAAACAGCACACTTGGGCGTTAAAGGGTTAAAATGCGCAAAGTTGAGGACGAGCTACTTCATTTGCAAAAACTGCAATTCTGAATAACTCATAATATAATTGATAATCTTATTAATATTTTTATTTAATTTTATTAATATTTCAGTGCAAAATTTTTATTTTATTTATAGTTATTTTTTTATATTGTTTATTTCTATTATTTCATTAATTTACAAGCTGTAAACAATAAAGAATCCATTTTCCTTTGACTTTTAACATGTTATTTTATTTTTTAATGGTAATGCCCTTTAAATTTCAAACATGGACCGACCTTGACTGTAAGGGCCAACCTGGACTATAAAATCTTTTTTTTAAATCTTTATAACTTTTTTATTTTAAAACCTATCAATTTACTTTGTACAGAAAAAATGTTCCTATTAAACAGGACTTTCCAACAATATACTTCAATTGACCAAATTCATTTTTAAAAAAAGTTATAAACAAAAGTCAAAATGTGGGCCGACCTCGACTATACTCCCCTATTGTCAGTTATTATTATTATTTATTAATAGTGTAGATTTCTTTCCGAAAGTTTTTAATGAATTGCAAGAATTTTGATCCATGGAAGGTAAAAATAACATAAAAAAATAAATTTATGTCTTATTTTTTGTTTATTTAAAAACAGCAACGTTTCGATGACGTGGGTTTGTCATCCTCTTCAGGCTAATTAAAACAATACACCAATTAAAAAAAATAATAAAAAATAAAAGTTAACATACACTATAATTTTTATAAACAATTTTTAAAAAACGGTCAAGAATAATAGTATTGTCCCAATCGAATTCATGACCCGGCCTTGACTGATGTGCACTCACAACGGATGTATTAGAATTATTACTTCTCTTATGTTTGTCAATGCGGGTTTTTAACATACGTTTCGTTTCACCTACATAACATACTGAACAATTTTTACAATTAAATTTATAGACAACATTTGTTTTAGACCACTTTTCGGTTTTGTCTTTTCCTAATTTTACAATTGATTTTAAATTTTTGTTGACAATTGGAATAGTTTTTATGTTATAAGGTTTCAAAATATTAGACAAACCAGCAAAGTCAGAGTAGTTGAAAGGAATGCATATTTTTGGAATAAGTTTATATAAATAAGAATAAGGATTAACGGAATTTTTATTATTATTATTACGAAATTTGATACTATTTAATCTAATTTAAACATGTTTTTTAATGAAATCAAGAGGATAATCATTATTGAGGAGAATTTGTTTTAACTTTGCTAGGTTGGTATTATGAAACGACGAATGAGAGAGTAAAATTGCTCTATCCACTAAATTGTAAACAATATTCACCTTCTGCTGCACTGGATGACCTGAATAGTAATTAATTAACCTACCAGAAGAAATTGGTTTTTGGTACCAATTACAAATAATTTTTTGATTATTAATTTTTAATGTAACATCTAAAAAGTTAATTTTTTCATTATCTTGAGTTTCAAAAGTAAATTGAATGTTATTATTATAAGAATTAAAAGTGTCAATAATTAAGTTTAAATTGTCTTTATGGATGCATAAAATAGTGTCATCTTCATATCTATAGTAAAATAGCGGGATGCAATTATGTTTATTTTTTAAATTATGGAGGCAATCACTCTCCAAGTCATCCATTACAATGTCAGCGAAAAACGAAGAGATCGGAGAACCCATAGGAGTGCCATCGAGTTGTTTGTAATATTCGTTGTTAAAAACAAAATATGTATTTTCAAAAAGGAAAGTGGTACAATTTAAAATATCATTAAAAGGTATTTTACAATTATTAATCGAAGACACTTTACGTTCAAGACTTTCTATAACTAATTTTAATGGTATTTTTGTAAAAAGAGAAGTAGCATCAAGTGAGATTAAAATATGGTCGTTGGGAACGACAACATTATCTAACTTTTTTATGAGGTCAAAACTGTTATTGATGTAAGACTTCGGTACAGGAATATTCTCTTTCAAATTATTCAACAAAACTTTTGCCAAAAAATGTGTAGGACTATTGATCAGAGAAGTTATAGGACGAAATGGGACGTCTTGTTTATAAATTTTAGGGAGTCAAAAACTTAAAGAAAAATATTTCAAAAAATTTAATTGGTTGATGTTAAAAAATAATAAAAAGAACTACGAACGATCAGATAAAAATAAATGGTTTGTTAATCTTACAAATGTAGACTTACCCAAAGATGTAATCGACGTTGCTTCTTTGGGTCCTAATTATAGTTCATCAAAAACTTGTTCAAAATATGAAATTGTAAATATTTTAAAGAACATAGAAACGACAATTAACATTTTGGATGTTGATAACGATATCAAAAATAATATTCGTCAAAAAGTAACACAAAATCTTTCCTCAAATTTAAACAAATCTTCACACATTCTTAAAAAAGATAGAATTTTTGCTAAAAAAATAAAATCTGCAAATAATTTCCTTAAACAAAATCCAGATATAATGATTACTAATTCTGACAAAGGAAATACTACTGTTTGCCATCATAAATCGACTTATTATAAAAAAATGTCTGACATGCTTTCTGATACTTCTACATATAAACGTCTCTCTTGTAATCCTTTAAGCAAACTTCAAACTATGACCAAAAAAATACTCCAAAATTTAAATGACAACGATTTTTTGAATTACAAATACCATAATAACCAACTGACATTGACAGACACAACTTTGCCAAAATTCTATGGACTCCCTAAAATTCATAAACAAGACGTCCCATTTCGTCCTATAACTTCTCTGATCAATAGTCCTACACATTTTTTGGCAAAAGTTTTGTTGAATAATTTGAAAGAGAATATTCCTGTACCGAAGTCTCACATCAATAACAGTTTTGACCTCATAAAAAAGTTAGATAATGTTGTCGTTCCCAACGACCATATTTTAATCTCACTTGATGCTACTTCTCTTTTTACAAAAATACCATTAAAATTAGTTATAGAAAGTCTTGAACGTAGAGTGTCTTCGATTAATAATTGTAAAATACCTTTTAATGATATTTTAAATTGTACCACTTTCCTTTTTGAAAATACATATTTTGTTTTTAACAACGAATATTACCAACAACTCGATGGCACTCCTATGGGTTCTCCGATCTCTTCGCTTTTCGCTGACATTGTAATGGATGACTTGGAGAGTGATTGCCTCCATAATTTAAAAAATAAACATAATTGCATCCCACTATTTTACTATAGATATAAAGATGACACTATTTTATGCATCCATAAGGACAATTTAAACTTAATTATTGACACTTTTAATTCTTATAATAATAACATTCAATTTACTTTTGAAACTCAAGATAATGAAAAAATTAACTTTTTAGATGTTACATTAAAAATTAATAATCAAAAAATTATTTGTAATTGGTACCAAAAACCAATTTCTTCTGGTAGGTTAATTAATTACTATTCAGGTCATCCAGTGCAGCAGAAGGTGAATATTGTTTACAATTTAGTGGATAGAGCAATTTTACTCTCTCATTCGTCGTTTCATAATACCAACCTAGCAAAGTTAAAACAAATTCTCCTCAATAATGATTATCCTCTTGATTTCATTAAAAAACATGTTTAAATTAGATTAAATAGTATCAAATTTCGTAATAATAATAATAAAAATTCCGTTAATCCTTATTCTTATTTATATAAACTTATTCCAAAAATATGCATTCCTTTCAACTACTCTGACTTTGCTGGTTTGTCTAATATTTTGAAACCTTATAACATAAAAACTATTCCAATTGTCAACAAAAATTTAAAATCAATTGTAAAATTAGGAAAAGACAAAACCGAAAAGTGGTCTGAAACAAATGTTGTCTATAAATTTAATTGTAAAAATTGTTCAGTATGTTATGTAGGTGAAACGAAACGTATGTTAAAAACCCGCATTGACGAACATAAGAGAAGTAATAATTCTAATACATCCGTTGTGAGTGCACATCAGTCAAGGCCGGGTCATGAATTCGATTGGGACAATACTATTATTCTTGACCGTGAATCTAATTACAAAAAACGTTGTTTTTCAGAAATGTTACACATAAAAAGTAACAAACACTCAATCAACAAGAAAAATGGCATTTTATATTTAAATACATCTTATTTTCCTATAATAAGAAAATTGAAATCATGACCTAGCTTTGATATACACTGTATTGTTTACACTTGAGTTCATTGACTTCAACGACAATGCCTTAGGTATTTTAATTTGTATTTTCGTTTAGTTTTGATAATTCGCTCGTCGTGAAATGTACATATTTATACCATCTGACTAGTTACTATGTAACTTTTTAACTTATTTTAATTTTTTACTAGGTAATTTTTTTAAAAATTGTTTATAAAAATTATAGTGTATGTTAACTTTTATTTTTTATTATTTTTTTTAATTGGTGTATTGTTTTAATTAGCCTGAAGAGGATGACAAACCCACGTCATCGAAACGTTGCTGTTTTTAAATAAACAAAAAATATGACATAAATTTATTTTTTTATATTATTTTTACCTTCCATGGATCAAAATTCTTGCAATTCATTATTATTATTATTATTTTTATTATTATTATTTACTAATTTTTAAGATTAAGTAACAGTTATGCCTTCACTGAAAAAACTATATT
The DNA here is from genome assembly GCF_015476425.1 of Leptopilina heterotoma. Classification (NCBI taxonomy): domain Eukaryota; kingdom Metazoa; phylum Arthropoda; class Insecta; order Hymenoptera; family Figitidae; genus Leptopilina; species Leptopilina heterotoma. The sequence continues at coordinate 1,857,583 of NW_025110845.1, forward strand.
AGTTTAAAAATTAATTTAGGCAACTGAATTTACATAAAGGAAATAAACTAAACTATTGTTCTTAAACACTAGCTTTGTATAAAAATATTATAACATTTATTGACATAATTCTTTTTTATTTCGTACAAAATTAGAATAAGGAATCTAATAATATTATAATAATTAAAATGAGTTGTTTCAAAGTAATAATAATGTCGTTTATTATTATTATAAATGTTCATATTTTAATTTAGTAACTTATTTAAAATGTTTGTCCATTACGATTGGAGGGAAAACTCCCGCGTAACGATTTTTTATTGAATCTGATGAAGTTATTTTTTTTTAAATAGTCCGCCATATAAGATCCGTCATTTTGAATTTTCAAAAATGAATACTGAATTCGTAATCAGAGAGCCAACCAACTATTAAAGCATGTTGAGTTATAAAATTTTCTATGCATGTTCATGTTTTGGTACCGACTTATGACAGTTAAGTTAACTGCAGAAGGTTTAATAAATAAAGTTATAATAAATTTATTATTTAAAAGATTTAGATTTTTAGGAAGTCTTCTAAAAATATATGCAGCAAGTTTACATGAAAAGTTTAAAGCAAGTTTCATAGTAGATAACATTTTGAATAGACTATTTGAACAAATAGTTTATACAAAATGTTATCTTATATCAAACTATTTAATTACCTTGAAAATTTGCAGATGTAGATAAATTAGGTGTATTTTCCGATCCTGAAGATATATCTTTGTTGTTAACTATCTGAAACATTTAATATTATTTTCAATATTTAAGATTCAGTACTTTATTCTTACATACAAACAAAGGCCGTAGCAGTATAAGCATGTAAAAATGGCCCCCTCTTGGATTGGGTCCATATTTAGGGAATAATTTTGACCTATTATGAGACTTATTTTCACCAAGTTTCAACTCGAAAAAAAAATTTGTTTTTGAGTTATACAATTTTTTGAAAAATTCAAAAAAATTCAAAAATTTTTTTTCCCTCCGAAATGGTTTAACTGATTTTCATGAAAAAATTTTTTTTGTAGAATACAATATGAAAAGTTAATAAAAAAAAATTTTTCGACCAAATTCTAACAAAGAAAGTCAGTAAAAAGTCAGTAAAAAAAAATTTTTTTTTAATTTTTTTTGCACAACCGCCATTTTTTTCTATAAAATAATAGTCATTTCAAGAGTAACATATATTTTTTGCAAGATGATTGAAAGGGTACTTCATACTTTAAAAAATAAAAAACCGATTTTTGTCCCCTAAATAGTACAGTTTTCTATATAAACGAGGGGTCAACATTATTTAAAATTACATTAAAAATTAATTAAATTAAATTTCTAAAAAAGTAATTAATATATGCCTGTTTATTGTAAATATTGATTTTTTAGTCAACTTTTCAAAAAAATTTACAAAAAAAAAAATATATTTTTGAAGTTTTTCAACTTTAGCATATTTTTTAATAATTGTAGAAAAAATTTGAAATTTACATAGGTTTAAGTTTTATCTTTAACTTAAGACCATAAGAGTTTAAAAATCTTAATCGGTTCGTGAGATCCCAATATATATAGAAAATATCTACTGCTTTGATTCAAAAATAATATTTGTTTCAATAATTGTGTTTAATTCAAATATATTTTCTGTTTTGGTTTAAACAAAGAATATGTTTAAAAATGTTATGTTTAATTTAAACTTAAAAGTTGATTAGAAATAATTTAAAATCAACCTTAAATTTTGTTTGAATTGAATATATTAATTCTATAAATGAACCAAAAAATATGTTTGAATTAAACTTAAATTTGTTTGACTGTATAGCAAAGATATTTTAAGTTTGATTTAAACAAAATTTTTTTGAATCAAATAAATCGTTTTCTCAGTGATTGACATGTTTTTGGGGCGTGCGCGTGCAGCCGTACCGGTAATTCCCGACGGTAGTGTACGTCCATTTACTTTTTTAATAAACCTTGTACATACTAAAAAAAATCAATATTTACAATAAACAGGCATATATTATTAACTTTTTTAGAAATTTAATTTAATTAATTTTAATGTAATTTTAAAAAATGTTGACCCCTCGTTTATATAGAAAACTGTACTATTTAGGGGCCAAAAATCGGTTTTTTTTTTAAAGTGTGAAGTACCCTTTCAATCATCTTGCAAAAAATATATGTTACTCTTGAAATGACTATTATTTTATAGAAAAAAATGGCGGTTGTGCAAAAAAAATTTCAATAAAAAAAAATGTTTTTTTAAAAAAAATTTAAAAAAAATTTTTTTTTACTGCCTTTCTTTGTTAGAATTTGGTCGAAAAATTTTTTTTTAATAACTTTTCATATTGTATTGTACAAAAAAATTTTTTTCATGAAAATCGGTTCAACCATTTCGGAGGGAAAAAAAATTTTTGAATTTTTTTGAATTTTTAAAAAAAATTGTATAACTCAAAAACAAAATTTTTTTTCGAATTGAAACTTGGTGAAAATAAGTCTCATAATAGGTCAAAATTATTCCCTAAATATGGACCCAATCCAAGAGGGGGCCATTTTTACATGCTTATACTGCTACGGCCTTTGATAAATACATTTTTCATAGCTAGTTTAAAAAAGTAAATAAAATAGTTAAAAACTTATAAACAAAACAAATCTACTTTCTAAATTAGATTCCATGATGGATGGGTTTGAATTGAGTTCTACCCAACCAAGATTGAACTTTCTGTTTTTTTATGAATTTGTTTCTGCGATGTCTCTCGATTATTTTGAGCCAAAAAAAGAAAAATCTCATCCGTTTTTGAGAAAACTTATTTTTATTTTTAAATATTAGTCAACTTATTTTTAAGAAAATTAATCAAAAAAAGAACAAGCGGTAGAAATTCCCCTAATTTTTCTTACATGAAGTCTCAGTTTAGTTAGTTTCTAGCAGGGAAAAATATGGGAAACTGGTTAGGCCCTTTCATTTTCAGCAGACCCGTCTGTCTTCTATGAAACTCGTGGACCTATAAATATTCCACAATGGTAGAGGCGCCACTGTTTTGGGGACCCAAAAATGCATTGAAATATAACAGTTTACACAAAAGAAAATAATTAATTAATTAAAAAATAATATTACATTTAAATAATTAATTTTTCATAATAAATATCTTTAATGTAGGAAATTATTTGCTGATTAAGAATTTTAATTAAGGAAGATTTCGACTATATCAGCAATTAGTGACATCTATTAGACGTCGATTGAACTATTTGGTTTAGAGTCAGGTGTTATTCTTAAGATAATTATTCCGATATGGTTGTCGGTATATAATTATATTTTTTGAATTTAATTTTTGATCTGAAACAGATGCACAGTGCAGTCGTTCACGCAGCTTATTTTTTCAAAAAAAAATTTAATTCAAAAAATATAATTATATACCGACAACCATATCGGAATAATTATCTTAAGAATAACACCTGACTCTAAACCAAAGAGTTCAATCGACGTCTAATAGATGTCACTAATTGCTGATAAAGTCGAAATCTTCCTTAATTAAAATAAATATCTTTATTTATATTATTAAATAAAAAATATTTGCAGAGAATTATGTATGAAATAAATAATTTAGAAGTAATAAAAACAAATTTTATTTAAGCAGCAATACTTAATTCAGTTATATAAAAACTTTATTTTCTTGGAAATTTAACATTTAAAACTTTTGAATTGGATAAAATTAGATTAGAATTTTTTAAATTAATTAATTAATTTTTTTTCTGCCCATTTAAAAAAACACTTATTATGTTAGGACTGATTCTTTAATTTAATTACGTTTATAAATATTTATAAATAAGCAACAGAATACCCACTGTAGCATGCATTTATCCTTATATGAAATCAGTAGATATGCAAATTAGGTAAAGAGAGACATTCTAATGTTATTTACTTTCGAAAGAGGAAGAAAGCAATAGCGTTAGATTTTCTGCGTTATAAACAGAGACCGATAAAGATATTTAGTATCTAGAAAGAAGGAGACAGAAAGATATTTGAAAGATATATATATATATATATAATTTAAAGAGAAATGAAAGGTCTGCTCGAGTACCTGGCCTATTGTTTGAAGGGTTTCTTTTAACCAGTAGGCAGTCTATTGAGTGACCAGTGAGCCGAGATAGAGAGAGAGAAACTATGAATTAGTAGTAAGCATGAGTGCGAGTGAGATTCAAGCAAATTACATACAGAAGCGTTACTGTTGCACTCGTAGACGATTTTATACTTGAGTATATGTATATGTATATGGGGCATTCTCTTTAACATTGTAATTTTTCAAAAATTACAGCTTGTAATAGTGTCAACATTTGTGAAGTGACCCATCATTTTTAGATAGGTGAGTATTTTCTATGATTTTAACTTTTTTCTACTCTATACGATATAACAAAAATACAAGTTGAACAGTTTTTCGAAATTTTAATTTTTACAATAGTTATTGTTAATAATATTTTTTTGTATAAATTTCGAAATTATTAATTATCTATCGTTCTATAAAAGGAATCTATTTAAGTTTTGAAATGGATAATAAGGAATAATACTACTTTTGATAAATATTTGTCATTACCCAGTGGGCACACTTGTTCAAAAGACGTCCTAAGGATGTCTTTTTGCGGACGTCTTTTGGACTAGTACAAAAAGACGTCTTTAAGACGTCTTAAAGACGTCCTATTCATGTTCTATATGTCTTGGCCATTAGATGTCTTTAAGCTGTCTAAAAGACGTCTTTTTCATTCAACATTTGAAAACAGAAAAATTTCCATAAATAGAAAATATTATTTTCTAAGTTCAACTTGGACTTAGAAATTTATGAATGTGAAATTCATTGGAATTTTTCTAAGTTAAATTCATTTCATTGACAAGTGAGATCGTTAACTTTGTAGAGGTTCATATCTGTCTTGAACGGCTGAGGTGCTTAAGGCGCAGTGCTTCAAGCCCAAGGTACCCGAGTTCGATCCCAGCTTCGTAGGAATTTTTTCATTATTTCTCCACATTTTAGAAAAAATAAAATTAAACTTAAAATAAATTTAATACAATATTACTGAATTTCAACTTAAAAAATGTTATAAAAGAAATGTTTATTTAAGATCTGAAGGAATGTAAAAAGGACGTCCAAAAGACGTCTTTTAGACGTACTTTAGACGTCCTTTCTTATGTCTTTTAGACGTCTTTTAGTTGTCTTTTTGATGACTCAGAGACATTGCCATCATTGTCCCTGAATCGTCCGCGGACAAAAAGGGACGTCTTTTAGACGTCCCAGTGCCCACTGGGTATATACGATTTTAAAAATTGTGAAAATTATAAACAATATTTATTTAAACAATTAAAAATATTTTCATGTTCTTTCAACATTTTAAAAAACTTTTTTATTGAATATTACTCCTTATTTAATCACGAATAATTAAAAAAAAGAAAAGTGAGTATTCTTAATTAGGTAAAAAGTTATTCAGGTTTTTCTCTGAGCGCGCCACGCGCCATGCGTGACAGGCCTAAACGTCGTCCCGGGACGCAGTGGGATTTTTTTACAATTTACTGTTCAAAAATGTCTGCAGCCTACAATTTTTGAACGATTTGAGTGTTCTTTAATTTAAATTTAAGGGGAATAAATTCTTTAGACATCCCTCGAGTCGGATTTTAAAAATTTTAATTGTTTATAACTTTTTAGTTCAATTAAAGTTAACAAATTAATACAATTTTTTAAAAAAGGATGTTTATTTTCTTATTCCACTACTGCACATGATCTAAATCAGTTCAAATTAATCCAATATGACCACCAGGCAATTAATAAAACGTAAAATAATTTATTTAAAATGTTGTAAACAATATTAATTAACAAATAAATAACCTTGATTCCTCTTCACTAAAAAAGTTATTTTTCGCGTTTACTTTTTTATTTAGGTTCATGTAAACAATATATGTCCTTCTTGTTAAAAGAAAACTTATTTAAATTGTTATAAACATTGTTAATTAACAAATAGTTCATTTTTGTCCCTCTCCATTAAAAATATTTTTTACGTTTTTTTTATTTATGTTCATTTAAAGAATATGTGTTATTCTTGTTTAAAAAATAACATATTAAAAATGTTATAAACAATATTAATTAACAAATAGATAACTTTGATTCCTCTCCATTCAAAAAAATTTTTTTATGTGTAGTTTTTTATTTATGTTCATTTAAAGAATATAAAAATATAAGTATAAGTACTTATTATAAGTTTACATCCTTTTTAAAATAAGTAATTATACTTACATTCTTATATTTTTCAAATGGACCTAAATAAAAAACTACACGTGAAAAAAAAATTTTATAAAAAGGCTTGATCAAATCTCGGACGCATATTTTTATTGTTAATTTTTAAAATTGGATACTTTTTAAATTTTTAAATTTTGCTCTACTAATATGCATAAAATGTGTGCTCTGAAGTTTGATGTATATTGTGTATTCGGATAAATAACGTGAATTTTTAAAAATATTTTTATTGCATTTAGGATTTTCTTCTTGATAACAAACTTGGAAAAATATCTTAAATGGACTGTTTTGCCCTTTATTTCAAATGTGATAAAACATTAATATCTTTGTTATATATTTTAAAAATGTTTCATTTACACTCTAAATATGAATCAGTGAAATTCTACTTAAGATTAGTGAAATTTTAGTAAGAATCACTGACTTTATTCTGGCGAATTGAATTAGTGGAGTTTTATTAAAAATCGGTTGAAATTTACAAAAATATCAGTGTTTTTTACTGATTGTCCAATCAAAAAATTATTAGAAATTTCTGTCACGCATATTAAAAATTTCAGTTAATTTTTAATTGCCCAATCAGTGAAAAATGAATAAAATTTCAATTCAATGTTTCCTTAACCCTCACAAGCTCGAGCCGGGTCCCTCGGACCTGAAGGAAATTTTTTTTGATCTACTTCCGGTTAGGTAAATATTATTGGAAAATCAACTTCACGTTAGGCTTGGGGACGTAAAAACATACATTTTTCACCAGTATAAACAATTTTTTATTTATTAAATACTTTGGTAAAATTACCTTGTAAGTCGAACATGCGTAAGGGCTCAAGCCGGGTCCGAGGGACCCGGGCTATGAAAACTTATTTTTAAATTTCCATTTTTTATACAATATTGGATTTATTTATGGTATTTTTATCAATAATTGACATAATAAGTGATAACATATGCTTAATACATCAGTAAATTTAATAGAACAAAAATACAAATTAGAAAAATCTTCCTTAATAAGTATGTAGTTCGATTTATTCAAAATGACTCATTAAATTTATTAAACAAATTTTAGTTATAACTTGATTACTTTTTAATATTTAAAATTTTGTATCCAATTATATCATTAAAATTGTACTAAATATGGAAAATATGAAGCACTTTGCTATTAAATTTTATTTTTTATTGCATTAAAACATCCGGGTCCCTCAGACCCACCTTGTGTGCGCATTTCAAAAATCGAACTCGAGCCTGTGAGGGTTGATAGAAAAACAGCTATTTTTTGGCTGGAGTTTGAGAGTGAGGTCGTGATGGGTTGTAAAAATGACATGATGACGGTCGCGAGTGGTTGAAATACGATGATAACGGTCACTATTGGCTGAAATAATTTCAAATTTTTGTGCGCGCGCAGTTTTGAGGTTCTAATTTATTCCACGTGGTCGAGTGCGAGTATTATACATGAATACATGATACATGTTGAATATTACAAAATATAGAAGTAAAGAATAGGTGTTTTTTCCTAAATGTTCTTCATCATTCTTAATTCTTAATAATATGACAGGCACAAAAAAAAATAAAAAAGTCAAAACCCAGAGGTCACACCCCCCTATCCCCATGTTTTTGGGGTCGCTGAAACCGAATAAGACCATGAAAATTTTTTTTCATCGGCCATTTTCCCGCTACCACCCCCTTACACCTGCTCCCGGGGGTTGGAATTTCAGTTTAAAAAAAAGTGGAGTAGGGTGTCTATTCCTATGTTTTTTGGGTCGCTAAAACCTAAAAAGACTATCAAAAACAAATTCTTCCCTCCCTTAATCCCCTACAAGCCCCTTAACACCCGAAAGGTGGGTGGTCGAAATTCGAATTTTCACGAAAAGTCGATTACGGTGTCTAAACCTACGTTTTTTGGGTCGCCGAAACCAAAAAAGACTACCAAAATCAAATCCTTTCCACCCTCAACATCCTACAACCCCCTTTAATTAAAAAATAAGAATAAAGAGGATATAAGTAAGTTTTTAAAAATTGTGTGAAATACTACTTTTTAGTGATAAAAAATATTCTTTGTACGGAAATGCAATTAATAAATAAACATCTTTCCCGTCTAAATCACTAAAACATAATCTATTTTTTCAGCAATTAAACTTATAATAAAGAAATTTAAGTAACTTTCTAGAATCAGTTAAAAAATTCTTGAGTTTGCCTTGTTACATTAAAATATTAAAATTAATAAAATTGCTGAAATACTTTCAAGCACCCAGATTTTATTTTAAAAATATTTATGTTGTTTTTTTTAAAAAGAATATTTAGGTATAAAATTAAACTCTGAGAGTTAATAAACAGGTGTTATAATAATTGGATTATAGTTTCTGCATCTGTAACTTTTAGAATTAAATTTTAATAGTAGGGGAGAGTGGTCCTAAGTTGGCCGCCTAAGCAAATTGGTCGAAAATAGTAACAAAGTGAAATTTAATCACTTCGGCAAGTATATATTAGTGTTCAGAGATCGTTTTGCTATAATTTTGTGGTATTTAGAACGTTATAGAATGACTTTTGTAGTCTTAATACAATAAATCGTGAAAAGCTGCATTTTGGACATTTCAGAAATAGCGGTCCTAAGTTGGCCACCCCCTGGTCCTAAGTTGGCCACCACTTTTTTTCGCTTGAGTATAAGGAAGAAATGCATATTCTTTTCAATTACGCAGAAATTTTACAAATTTGATACATTTAGGAGAATAAAAACGCATTATTTAACTATTTTTGTTTAGAAAATGAAGCAATATTTTATTTCATTTATTTACAGTGGTGGATGGCTGTAGAGACAGGCGTTTTTGTACTTCATTTTTTCTAATGTTTTTTAAACCATCTTTTTTTGTTTTTTGTCTTTGTTTAATTCCTACGTTACACTTTTACGGTCTTTCTCGTGATAAAAAACACAAAAAAGAAATAAAACATAAATAAAAACAAACAAAAACAATAGGTGGCCAACTTAGGACCACTGTAGATTTTTACAAGTTTCAAATTATTACGCTAATAAAAAAAATTTATTTAAAAAATCAACAGAACCTCTTATTACAACATTAAATAAAGGAACTAGCGCACACACTTATTTAGAAATTTTTAATTATTTATCTCTTGTAGCTGCTCTCGAAAAAACAAGAAAAATCAAATTTTTTTGGTCAAAAACAATATTATTGTCCTCACAATGCGTAGAAGAATCTTAGATTATAATTAGGTCCATAAATTATATCATGGTTTACCAATATATCATACCACAAAATTATAGATTCGTCCAGTATACCATCTCTGAGAAATGCAGGGTGGCCAACTTAGGCCCACGGCCAACTTAGGACCAGTCTCCCCTAAATATTCTTTTTTTAAACAAAAACATTAATTTTTTAAAAATAAACTAGATGCTTATTTTAGCACTATCCAAAGATAATTAAATCAAGTAAATATTTCCGAAATTATATTAATTTTACTACTAATGAAATAATAGTAATAAATAATTTATCCCAGAATAATTTAATCCCAACAAAAACATATTTGATATTATATGAACACAATTAGTCTTGTAATATATATTAATAGCATTTCAATATTAAATAGAAGAGAAACCCTAATAAAAATATAATATAGGTACATTGTTGACTTTAAATTCCATGCACAGGGTATATATATATAAAGGTACACTATCGGTCAAAATTTAGTTTAAGGTGAATGAAAAACATTTCAAAACATATAAAGTAAGGAAACTAAAATTTTTTTCCTTTTGTGTTTTAAAAGATGATAACATTTTAAATAGAACAACATCTTTCAGAAGTCGTTTGGCCAATATTTTATTTAAATATTTAAAAAAAATCTTTATTTTCAATGTTTTACAAAAATTGTAATAACTTCTAAAATAATGAACGCTTTTTAATGATCTTAGGCTTATTTTAAAGATGATTTTCTACAGAATAAGAATTATTTATAGGCATTAACGGGTAATTTTTCTCAGAAAATACAAGTCATCAAATTTGGATTAAAAAAATTCAAAAACTTTTAAACAATCTTATTAACAGAAAAATTATTTTTAAAATATGAACATATGTTTTTATTTAATTAAGGTTTAAATTTAGGTTAAATTAAGGTTTTATTTTGTCTTAAACGGCTAGGAGTGGGCGCGCGTTGCGCGCCTTCTTAGTTCTAGTATACATAATAACGATAATAGCAGACAAAACTAGGCCTTCTACGAAAGTGGCGCTTCTACTGGCGTGGAATAACACAGCCCCACAAATAAAGAAAAGTACCCTACGCGAAAGTCCACAGTACCATACCTCTATGTATTTTGATGCGCTGAACACGAATCCGAAGTCAGATTTGCTCCATCACGTCAGGATTTTTTTCTAACCTCAAAAAACATGTCAGATTTTATGTAATTTATGTAAAATACAAAATTTTTTAAAAATTGATTAGATTTGTCTCAAACTTGTTTCTCGGGGTTTTTAAGATCGCTGATTACGAATCTGCAGTCAGTTTTTAAAAATTCAAAATGGTGGATCAAATATGGCTGCCAAATTAAAAAAATTTGTTGGATTTTCACTTTACTTGGTATATAGTGGTTTTCGGGGTCGCTGATTACAAATTTGCAGTCAGATTTTAAAAATTCAATATGGCGGATCCAATATAGAGCTCATTTTTTTGAAAATTGATTTATTTTGCTTTAAAATGGGTACTCAGTGGTTTTTCGGATCACTGATAACAACGGTAATGGACTCGTTTGTCTTCGAAAGACCTGTGCAGTGGTTTTCTTTTGAAGTTTACTCTTCCTGGAACAATATCCCTTTTTAGCATCCAACAATAGTCTGCCGTGATATTTACGTCCCATCTGCTTTGATATCTGCTCTCCATTTCGTTAATATCTTGATGAAACCGTTTCTTCTGTTCCTCGCTGTAGTCTTCTAAATTTTTGGGAAAGTAACTTAGATGTGAATGTAGGAAATGGAGCTTCGAACTCATCAAGCATCCCAATTTTTGAAAGTTTTTAATCATACCATTTACTATTAGTTCCCAATTCTCGCTCTTATTGTTGCCAAGAAAGTTTTTAATAACTCCCTTAAAACTTAGCAATGCAGCTTTCTCCTTTTTACTCATTACTGTGATAAATTTTTTCATCTTTTACTAGTTTGTGAATTTAAGGCCTAACAAAAATTCCTTCCTTAAATTTAGCATCAGATATCTCTGGAAATTTTTGTTCCAGGTACTTGAAACATTTCCCTTCTTTATCTAAAGACTTTACAAACTGTTTCATTACCCCTAGTTTAATATGTAAAGGTGGTGGAATTACCTTTGTAGGTTCAACTAGAGGTTTTTTTATAATATTTTTGGAACCTAGTGTAAAGAATGTTCTTTTGGGCCATTCTTTTTGTACGTAATGGTTTTTTCGATCTCTACTGTCCCACAAACATAAAAAGCAAGGTGTTTTCGTAGAACCTGCTTGTTGGCCCAACATGATACTTATAATTTTAAAATCTCCACAAATTTGCCAATTGTGTTCTTTATAATTGAGTAGATTTAAATCCTTTCATGGTTTAATTGATATTTGATAAATAAATGATCATGGGAAGGTAGATAATTGAATAAGAAATCCAATGTGTTTCGTCAGTAATGCGACGTTTCGTTGGCTAAGGTTTGCCAACCTCATCAGGCTAAATTTATTAAAAAACAGAAAAGGCACTTTAATATTTATAAAGGTTTTTTTAAAAAACACTATTTTTCACAATCAATAATATCCTACCTAATTCATTAAAACATAAAAATACTATTTTAATTCGTCATGAAGAATGAAAATTAAATAAATAAGTAAATAAATTAGAAAACAAAACACGACACATATTCCACACAAGAGATTAAATTTATAATTATGAGTAAGAAAAGAAGACATTCCTCTACAACGTCTCAGTGTCAACTGAAATAAAATTAGACACTGATATAAGAAAATCAAAATGATGAAAACTAAAAGAGTCAATGAACTGATATGTAAACACAGGTGGTCAGCAAGATATGTTATTGTTTTGTCATTATGGACATGAGTCTATACGTCTGAAAAGAGGAAAGAACGTTTTATTTAGAGTGAGAATATCTTCTTTTCTGTTAATAGTGGAATGATTTGTTTTTATATGGATCATTTCAGATATTCGTCGTTTTATAAAATTTTTTTCATTGTCCAAAACCTTCACATTTTCCCAATCAAAATCATGATTAAAATTGACACAATGTCGGTAAACTACAGAGTTGTCACTCACTTTTTTGTGTTCGTTTATGCGAGTTAGTAAGGATCGTTTCGTCTCGCCAATATATGTTGCAGGGCAGGTATTACAATCAAACTTGTATACAACATTTGTTCTATCCCATTTTTTTGTCGAATCTTTACCTAGTTTGATGATAGAACTAGAATTTTTGTTTATAAGAGGAATAGACGTGCAATTAAACTCTTTAAGGATATTTGACAACTTGAAAAAACATTTTTCATTGAAAGGTAAACAAACTTTTGGAATTTTACTATATATATTAGTTTTGATATTATTATTAACATCAGAAAATTTTATTTTATTAACACGAATCTTGATATGTTTTTCAATGAAGTCTAAAGGATAGTTATTGTTTTCTAAAATATTTTTAATTTTTTTCAAGTTGTCAAATTGGAATTTTTTATTGGACAATGAAAATGCCCTATCTACAAGATTATATACAATATTCTTCTTTTGCTGAAGTGGATGATCTGAAAAATAGTTAATGAGTCTATCTGATGAAATCGGTTTTTGATACCAATTTGTAATAATTTTGTTGTTGTCTCTGATAAGCTTTAGATCGAGAAAGTTAATAGAATTTTCCTTTTCTTTTTCAACAGTAAATTGTAATTTTTGATTGTAAGAGTTAAAAGTGTCAATAACCAGATCAACATGTTCTTTTTCTATGGCTAAAATTGTGTCATCCACATACCTAAAATAGAAAAGTGGAACACAATTATGTTTTTCTTTTAACTCTTTTAAACATTCAGTTTCCAGATCATCCATTGCGATTTTTCGGGATATCAAATTGTCCGCATACGTAACAAAATACATCTGCATTGCTGTAACATGTATGTTGTGAGGTTGACACTCCAAAAAGAACTTTTAAAGCGTCTGAAGTTTTTTTATTGTTTTGATTTTTGAAAGCCATGATATTTAGGAAAATGCCCGCACGCTAGAGATCCTGGTCCGATCGCAGGCGAGTCCACCGTCCTATAGGGGTGATAACTCTCATACTTCCCTAGGCCTAAGTATGAGAGCTTTCCAACTTTGACAAGGACATTGTCAACTCGTCGTCGGACACACTACGGTATCATCCTCACACCCTAACGTCCCCCTGCAAGGCAGCGCGCCTTCGCTGGCTTCGTTACTTCGATAGACAGGAAGCAAATCATTCTACACATTTCCTTTCGGGGCAGTTGTCATCGCCTGCTACATCTATCGAAGCATCAGGATTAATATTGTGCCAAAGCACAACGGAAATACAATACTGTATTATGTCCTAGCAGGCCTGCGTCCAAGATAAAAGTATTCTGCAATTGTTGAATTGAACTTCATCCAGAAATTATGCCTAATTCTCTAGAAATGTTCCTAGATGTCGTCTCGATAAATACATTTTAATTTAGGCATTCTGGTTACCTGAATGCCTTGAGTGTTACTAAATGTTAACATTCAATAATACCTGAATGTTACTGCATTTCCTGTTGCATAAAAGTTTACGAACACACGTTTCGAAACTTTTAAATTCACCGACTCCCAAAATGCTTGCATATCAAGTCATATTGGACCAGTTGTTAGAAATTTTTAAAGTCTGACTGCAAATTTGTAATCAGCGACCCCGAAAACCCCTATATACCAAGTAGAGTGAAAACCCAACAAATTTTTTAAATTTGTCCGCCATATTGGATCCGCTATTTTGAATTTTTAAAAACTGACTGCAGATTTGTAATCAGTGATTTTAAAAACTCCCGAGAAACAAGTTTGAGACAAATCTAAACAATTTTTAAAAAATTTTGTATTTTACATAAATTACATAAAATCTGACATATTTTTTGAGGTTAGAAAAAAATCCTGACGTGATGGAGCAAATCTGACTTCGGATTCGTGTTCAGCGCATCAAAATACATAGGGGTATGGTACTGTGGACTTTCGCGCAGGGTACTTTTCTTTTTTTGTGGGGCTGTGTTATTTATATTGGAAATTATTATTTTTGAACTTTCCACTTGGAACTTTTTTAAATCGGACATTTTGTATTTTGTCTCATTTCCTCTGAGTCATTTTATTATATTTTTAATAATAATTTGCTTTTACAATTTAATTATTTATAATTATAATTTGTACCGATGGTATATTACGTTAATGAGACTCCGTGGCTTGCGATCATCGAGGTTAAGCGACATCCAGTGCAGTTAGTACTTGGATGGGTGACCGCGCTTCGATTCACGCTATTGCCCGGTGTTTTCTCACTACTTTCGTAATATATCAAGCGGGAGGTTTGACGTCGAGGTATAATGATGTGCACTGTCGATTATTGTCCAATGCACACTGTTAGAACTCGGCAGTCGATAAACCGGTTGTACTCAGGAGAGGTTTTCTACAGTTTTCCCTCTTCTCTGGCGAGAAAACCCATTGACGGGTGGTCCAGGTGGAATGCGAGTACTCCTAATAAAGTCGGCTGTAGACGCAAATTAGGTAAATATATAGAAAATTTCATACTTAGAATGGTTATGCTTAATCAAAAAGTATTTCTCGGGGACTCTCGTCGAAGTGCGTAAGGCCAATAGGGCAGGAGTATAAACAATAATTATAATTTGTTACCTTAATTGTTAATTATTTATAGTTATTACAATTTGTTATTAACTTGTTTTTACAGTTAGTTATTATTATTTGTTATTACATTTCGCTTATTATTGTTACAATTTATTATTATTTTGTTATTATGATTCTGTTATTATTGTTACAATTTATTATTATTTTGTTATTATAATTCTGTTATTATTGTTACAATTTATAACTATTTTGTTATTACAATTCAGTTATTATTTAATATTATGAATTTTTTATTACAATTATTTATTAATAGTCTTTTTTATTATAATTTGTTATTGATTTAAAATCAAATTGCTAGGATTAACAAAATGTTAATAACAATTATTATTTGTTGTTATTATTATTACTATCATTATTATTAATTATTATTTAATGTATTTTATCAGTTTTAATTGTAGTTCCAATTATTGTTATTTTATTGATTACACATCCTCACAAAAAATAAAAGTGCCAAATGCGGCAGACCACAGTACCCTATCCCCACGTATTTTGGTGTGCTGAGCACGATCCCGGGTCCCAAAATTGTCCATCACGTCAGGATTTTGAGAAAAGTAGGGATAAAGAGACAAAAAGATGTGTTTTTGAGGGTTTTTAACACTTTTTTCTCTTTAACCTGACGTGCCAGAGACTTCTACAAGCTCTTAAATTAAAGCTTGAAATGTGCACTTTAAGACCCATATGCGATAGACAAAAAAAATAAGAATCTTTACCCCCACTTTTTCGTAAATCCTTGGATTTTTTTTTTGCATATGGGTCCCAAAATTGCCAATAATTTAGGATTTTGAGTAAAATTGGGACTTAAATTAAAACTTGAAACGTGAATAATTTTAAGACTCATATGCAAAATACAAAAAATCCAAGGATTTTGGAAAAAGTGGGGGTACAAACCCAAAAATTTTTTTTATATCGGAGTTGTTTCTGATGTAATTTTGTCCAATGAACTTGATCCTGTGTCCTAAAATTGTCCATCACGTCAGGATTTTAAAAAAATGCGGGTAAAGACTCCAAAAAGCGTCAGACCAGATTATAGAGAAAAAAATGTTAAATATCCTCAAAAACACGATTATTAGTCTTTCGCATATGGGTCATAAAGTGCACATTTTAAGTTTTAATTTAAGACCTTGTAGAAGTTTCTGGCACGTCAGGTTAAAAAGAAAAAATGTTGAAAACCTTCAAAAACACGTTTTTGGGTTCTTTACCTCCACTTTTCTCAAAATCCTGACGTGATATAAATTTTGGGACCCGGGATCGTGTTCAGCGCACCAAAATACGTGGGGGTAGGGTACTATGGTCTGCCGCAAGTGGTACTTTTATTTTTTTGTCGGGCTGTGTTATACATATTGTTTACTTTTTCCACCTTTAATATTTTAAAAGATGATTGGATTCGCTTAGAATTTTTTACTCGGGGGTTCTCGGGGTCGCTGATTACGAATCTGACATCAATTTTTTTTATTTCAACCTTATATTCGTAATCAGTGACCCCAAAAACATTTTGTTGTTGGAAATATCAATATATCTTCATAAAGTAGAGGGTTCAAGCTTTAATTTGACTTCTACGACAAGTCTCTAGCACATCGGATTTACCAGGTAGAAATTTTGAAAAGTACAGAAAACGTGATTTTTAAGACTTTTACTCACACTTGTCTCAAAACCCTGACTTACCTGAAACTTGTTACTCGAGGGTCTTCAGGGTCGCTAATTACGAATCTGAAGTCAGATTTCAAAAAGTCGGATCTATATGGCGGTCGAATTTGGTAAAATTCATTCGGTTTACCTTCAACTTGTTGTACTTAATTTTTTTAAGAGTCGCTGATTACGAATTTAAAGTCAGATTTCAAAAGTTCAAAATGGCGGATCCAATATGGCGATCGAATGTGGAAAAAATCATTTAGTTGTTGCCAAATTATAGGTTTTTTATTTTTTACGAAAATTGTTATTATGTGTAAAAAAATTGTCAAAAATAAAAAGATTATTATTTTTCATCGCCGATCGAATACTCTCGAGGTAGTATGTGTACGCGAACCAAGGAGGGAGCGTCGACCAACCAGAACGCTCTACCCCCACTTGTATTATCCCCGCCCGACCGAGCGAGTTAGCTCAGGACCGCTGACTGTCGAGTCACTACTCACCGAGCTACCGACCAGAGCACACCTTGCTCAGAACCTCACGACAGCCCGAAAATTTTCTTTGTTTAATAAAAATAAAAAAAGTTCAGTGTTTTATAAATCATCATTATTTTTTTTGTTCGTGTTTCCTTAATTTAAATTCACGTTTTTTGCTATAATTTCATTCCTTTGATTAAAGATACCGAGTAACATTTAATTTTGGGATTTGTCAAGATACCGCCACGGGTATCTGACAAATCATCGAGTTCCCGTCATTTTTTCTTTTCTTTGAAAATTGATAATATTTTGTCTTTTACTATTCTTTCTTTGTTATTGGGGATTTATCCTATTTTATCTCATTTGCATTCGAAGTCATCGTTCTTCCCGTTTGGTCGAAGGTTCAAGAGGAGTTCAAGCATAAATAAAATTTGTTAAAAGATAAATCCAAATTTCTTTAAGCAAACTACTTTGGTGCTACCCGAAAAATCGATTCACTGCCTCACATCATAGACAATTCCGTCAATGCTCGATAGGTTCTCTAGTCTGACCAGACTTCTAAGAACATTCGCTCTTTGCCTAAGATTGATACGATCGTGAAAAATCACGGAGGATCCAGTCCCTCAGTTCGCTTCAATAGCAACAGAAGAACTCAAGCGATAGTTTTTAGCTAGTGTGAAAATCTCTTGACAACAATAATTGCATCAAGAGATACGAAGTTTAAGCGGAGTGAAGTCGTTCACGCCGAGAACTTCCTCTCGAGACTGAAGCCTTTTTTAGACAAATACCTTATTCTTAGAGCATGCTTACCTTACCTAAACAAGAGAACCATCCTGTCATCGTGACAGGCTGCATTCATTTGGCAACACTTATTATAGATTGGGCTCACCAAAGAGCACTCCATGCAGGCTCAACACTCACACTTGCTCACGTAATTAAGCGTGCTTGGATAATTGGAGGTCCAACGAGGGTTAAACAATTCTTCCACCAGTGTGTAGTATGTGCGAAGACATTAGAAAAGCCTTCGAGTCAACTCATGGCAGATTTACCAGCAGCCCGCATCAACTCATCCAGAGCCTTCAGCAAGGCAGGGGTTGATTACGCTGGGCCATTCCAAACGCTTTGGTCAAAAGCAAATCATTAGAATAAGTAACCAAATTCGGTTTTTAATGCATCTGTTTCTTGAAGGGCTCATTAGCCCTAGAAACATTATTATGCTTAAATAAATTAAAAGGACGGAGCATGCGTACCACCAAATAGTACGTGGTAGTATTTGTCTGTCTGCCAACGAAAAGTATTCACTTAGAGCTCGTGGGAGATCTTACAACAGACAGCTTTCTCGGATCCCTTGTCAGGATGGCTGGTCGTCGCGGACGCCCTCGAGAACTTTGGAGCGACAATGCCACCAACTTCCAAGGTGCCAATGCTGAACTTCGTCGCCTGCTTCACGGATCTGGAATCAACTGGCCTAAAAATTAAAGACTCTCTCGCTCAAGAAGGGACGACTTTGCATTATATACCTCCATCAGCTCCACACTTTGGTGGCCTCTGGGAGGCTGGAGTAAAGTCCATAAAGTCACACCTGCGACGAATCACAGGATCTCGTATTTTGACCTATGACGAGATTACCATGTTACTAGTAGAGATTGAGATGGTACTCAACAGTCGTCCACTTGTCCCGTTCAAGATCAAGATGACCTTGATGCTCTCACTTAAAGCCACTTTTTGATCGGAGAAGCGTTGTCATCGATCCCACATCCTGCCCGCGCAGACGTGAACTTAAATCATTTAACCCATTAAACGCTCGTATACGGTCTGCGTGATCAGTTCTGGTATCGATGGTCCAGATATTATCTAAATACTTCACAACATAGGGCGATATGGACAAGATTACGCTCCAACTTGAAGACTGGTGCCATAGTGATCATTATCGAACCAACGTTGATCGGCCCAAACGGACGCTGACCTATCGGCAGGGTTACTCAGGTTCACCACGGAGCAGATCACCTAGTTAGAGTGGCAATTAAAGAAACACAAACCGTAACTTACTTGAGGCCTATTACGAAGCTAGTTGAGCTACCCGTTGCCAGTACTTCTGACTCTCCAATCTAGGGGGTCATTACGGCGGGTGGCTGAAGCCGACTGTCCTCTCTTTTTTACCTCGGAAATTATTTTGTAATTGCGTTAATAATATTTGATCTTGTTTGTCATTTTACAGTTCCTTTGTTCTCAGTTATTATGTGTTGTTTCGTTCACGGAACGAGGCCGGCGGCAATGTTTGACTTTTCGTCGTCTCCGACATTTCTAGTTACGGCCCTGTCTACTTGACCCCCTCTCCACCTCTACGAAGAAACGAGTGGTCTGTCAGTCAGTTGCGTTAGAACCACAGAGCAAGCGAGTCGCCTCCGACGGCCATCTTTGTTGAATAATGTCTTTTGATATTTATAATAAAACTATGCATTACGAGAGTGTTCGTTTTTTTATTAATACATTAAACTTCGCCAGAAAGCCATATTGTACAAATTCGACAGCCATATTGGATCCTCCATTTTAAATTTTGGAAATTTGACTCCAGATTCGTAATCAGAGACCCTGAGAATTCTCGAGTAACAAAGTTTAATGTAAATAGAATGAATATTTCTAAATTCGACCGCTATATTGAATCCGCATTCAGTGTAACATTCTTTTTGCGAGTGCTATGTTTTATTTTATTTTTAATCAGTTTAGGCGCCATATTTCTTCCGACAAATTGGATTTCTCCAAAAAGGCCAGATTGTTTAACCCCTTCGCTGTGAGGAGAAAAATTTATAAAGTGGGTCCAAAATGTTAAGAAATTTTTTGGTGACCAAAATTTGTGAGATTGGGTACAGTTAGGTTTTGGGGGCCGCTGATGACGAATCTGAAGTCAAATTTTCAAAATTCAAAATGGCGGATCCAAAATGGCGGACGTATTTTTTTGAATTCATCGGATTTGCTTGAAACTTGTTACTCGGGGGTTTTCGAGGTCGCTGATTCCAAATATGAAGTCAGCTTTTTAAAATTCAAAATGGCAGATCCAATATGGCGGACAACATTTTCAAAAATTCATCGGATTCACTTAGAACTTGTTACTTAGGGGTTTTGGGGGCCGCTGATGACGAATCTAAAGTCAGATTTTCAAAATTCAAAATGGCGGACGTATTTTTTGAATTTATCGGATTTGCTTGAAACTTGTTACTCGGGCGTTTTCGAGGTCGCTGATTCTAGATATGAAGTTAGATTTTCGAAATTCAAAATGGCAGATCCAAAATGGCGGACATATTTTTTTGAATTCATCGGATTCGCTTAAAACTTGTTACTCGGGGGTTTTCGAGGTCGCTGATTTGGATCCGCAATTTTTAATGTTTAAAAATGCACTTCAGATTCGTTATCAGCGACCCTGAAAACCCCCGAGTAACAAGTTTCAAGCGAATACGATGAATTCAAAAAAATACGTCCGCCATTTTGAATTTTGAAAATCTGACTTCAGATTCGTCATCAGCGACCTCAAAAACCCCCGAGTAACAAGTTTCAATCGAATCCGAGAAATTAAAAAAATATGTCCGCCATATTGGATCCGCCATTTTTAATTTTTAAAATCTGAGCTTAGATTCGTTATCAGCGACCCTAAAAACCCCCGAGTAACAAGTTTCAAGCGATTACAATGAATTCAAAAAATACGTCCGCCATTTTGGATCCGCCATTTTGAATTTCGAAAATCTAACTTCATATTCCAAATCAGCGACCTCGAAAACCCCCGAGTAACAAGTTTTAGGCAAATCCAATGAATACTAAAAAATATGTCCGCCATTTTGGATCCGCCATATTGAATTTCGAAAATCTAACTTCATATTCGGAATCAGCGACCTCGAAAACCCCCGAGTAACAAGTTTCAAGCGAATTCAATGAATTTAAAAAAATTAGTCCATCATCGAAATTCAAAATGGCGGATCCAAATCCGCCATTTTGAATTTCGAAATTCTAACTTCATATTTGTAACCAGCGACGTCGACAACATTTTGATATAATTGTGTGAGATATTATTTTGATATAATAATGTATGCTGCCTGAGATTTAATATAATAAAAGTATAATTAAAAAAAGTCTACTTTTGAGCAGCCATATTGGATTTTGGTTTTCGAATTTTCAAAATTTGACTTCAGTTTCGAATTTAGCGTCGAAAATACCATAAGTAACGTATGTGTGACGTAAATTTACTTGTTTTTTCTGCCTTTTATCAATTTTTTTGTATGTACGTCTATAGACGTACCTCACACTGGAAGCCCACTTTCAAATGTACGTCTATAGACGTACCCTCACAGTCAAGGGGTTAATAGAGGACATTCACACGATCATTTTAAGACTTTAACTTTTGAGACCGGTAACATAGAATTGTGGCCAGCCTACTGATCCGGTTGACGTGATATGTACCATAACTTAAAATTTGTTTAAATTTATAATTGTTTTAAATAAGTTTCATAATAGGTGTAACAATTAGTTATTTCCACACAATGTGTTTTTTTCGATTTAAATGGAAGCAACTTGTACCTCAAATTTTCTTGCAGGTTTCATTAAATAAAAAAATGAACGTCAATTCGGCACGTTTTTCACGACTAGTCTGAATTGGTACCTTTCTGCACCCAACCGACGATTTTTGGTCTTAAAATTCATAGAATTTCATACTTTTATGTAATCTTCAAAAAAATGTGAGATGCAATTTCCTTCCATTTAAATCGGAAAAAACATACAGTGTCCTAAATGAGTACTCAATTTTCACATAAGGAATGTCTAAAAAAGATTAAAATAAATAAATTGGATGCCTTACCTTCAAAACGTATCGCTTTGGTTGCTAAAAAGTCAAATGAAAGGCCACACTTTAATAGCAGATCGTACAAATGGTACTTCGTTAGTTTGGCAACTTTTACGAGATCGTTATCTTTTATCTGGGTTAACGAGAGATTCGAAGATACCCTTACCCTTTGCTCATTGTGAACTATCAGTGTTCCTTTGTTGTCATTCGTCTGTCCACTTCGGTAAGAAGACTCCATTACGTTTCCATTCGTCAGAAAGTCTGTAACAAAGTCAAACTTTTGCCTAAAAAAGAGTTTTGTATTTCTGAAAGATATTAATATATCTTTTCTGAATTATTGCTTAATTTAAATAATTATCTGAAATAAAAAATTTAATAATTTAATAGTAATTTTTTTAAAATAATTGTAATTATAATATAAGGAAAAGCGTTCGAAGATGGACTTGGATTCCATTTAATTCTCTAGAATATATCTTTACCACGGTGCGCCTTAACTAAAATTAAATAAAAAGGTCTTACTCCTAGAAAATTAGTAGAGTTTCTGAATTTAAAATGTTCACAGATAAGAAAAATCAAAAAACTAAAATAATCTGAGGAAAGATTTTGAAATAAATCCACTTTGAACATTTTTGCGCACGAAGTACGATATTTTGGAAAATATGGCATTGTTTATTTATATGAATAGAAAGGAAAAAATTATATAATAATAATTTTTAAGTGGTAA
This sequence comes from Leptopilina heterotoma, assembly GCF_015476425.1. Classification (NCBI taxonomy): domain Eukaryota; kingdom Metazoa; phylum Arthropoda; class Insecta; order Hymenoptera; family Figitidae; genus Leptopilina; species Leptopilina heterotoma. The sequence continues at coordinate 1,880,348 of NW_025110845.1, forward strand.
TTCTATTAAACTTTAATTATTTTAACATTTTAGTACTAATATAATATAAAATTGTAACATAATTTAATTATAATTACATCAATTTAAACATGTGAAGCATTATATCTACAAACAGCGCTCAAAAGGTGTTTAGGATAATCCGGGTGATTCGCAGCAACCTTATTCATTTTCCAGGAAGACTTTAGGAAATCAAAATGTACGGACTTCATATGAAGATTTTTTATATGGGAGAGAAATAACTAAATTTTTCTATTTTTTAAATAATGTTTATTTTTTATGGCAAAATTAAACATTTGCAAATAATTAATTTTTATAAACCCTCGTTTGGTTGTATTTCAACTTATTTGTTTTCATTTAATTTAAATATTTATTTATATCAAACATGCAATTATTTTTCATAATTAATTATTTTAATTTACTCTCTAAATCTGAATTAGTAGTTTTCTACTAATGAAATAGTGCGAATTCGTTGACCAATTGAATTACTAACTGTTTTTGCTAATTTTTAGTAGTTTTTTAAACTAATTATTAGTAGAAAATTTACTAATTTGAAATAGTAAAAAATACATTATACTAAATGAATTAGTAATTTTCTACTAGCAATTAGTAAAAAACTACTAAAAATTGGAAAAAACAGTTACTTATTTAATTGGTAAACGAATTCGCACTATTTCATTAGTAGAAAACTACAAATTCAGATTTAGAGAGTAATTTAAAATAATTAATTATGAAAAATAATTGCATATTTGATATAAATAAATATTTAAATAAATAAAAACAAATAAGTTGAAATACAACCGAACTAGGGTTTATAGAAATTAATTATTTGAAAATGATTAATTTTGCCATAAAAAATAAACATTATATAAAAAATAAAAAATTTAGTTATTTTTCTCCCATATAAAAAATCACCCGGATTATCCTAAACACCTTTTCAGCGCTGTTTGTAGATACAATGCTTCACATGTTTGAATTGATGTAATTATAATTAAATTATGTTACATTTTTATATTTTATTAGTACTGAAGTGTGAAAATAATAAAAGTTTAATAGAATTACCACTTAAAAATTATGATTATATAATGTTTTCCTTTCTATTTATATAAATAAACAATGTCATATTTTCCAAAATAACGTACTTCGTGCGCAAAAATGTTCAAAGTGGAGTTATTTGAAAATCTCTTTACAGATTATTTTAGTTTTTTGATTTTTCTCATCTATGAACATTGTAAATTCAGAAAATCTACTAATTTTTTAGGTGTAAAACCTTTTTATTTAATTTTAGTTAAGGCGCACCGTGTTACGTAAAGATATGACATGTAATTTGCAATTTACTGTTTCAAAAAGTCTACAGTTTTCCAAAAAAATTTGCTTACGCTCAATATCGCTTCAAACTACTGAGTATTAATACACTACCGTCCACGAGTATCAGGACGATTACAAGATACTCTATAAAAAAATTTACTTTTTTAATCATGTCTCGTAAATAAAAGGAGATACAAAAAAACTTTAATAAGGTTAGAAAGCTGATTAAATTTTGCATAAAATAAACCGTCTTTGAAGTTATTTCGTTAACAATTTTTTAAGTTGTAGAGTGAGAAAAAATACAAAAAATTATCAAATTTTCTCATTTTTGTCTTTTGACTTCAACGTTTACAAAAATCTAGAAAAATTTAGATAAAATTTTTCTAAAAACACAGAATCAAGTTGTCGTAGTTGAATTTAAATGCACCAATCGGTCAAAACACGGCTTAACATTTTTAATTATATATCGAAAACGGATTAATCTTTTTAATTTTCAAAGGCTTATTTTAAAGCTGAAATTCTAATGAAGATTTCTGTGTGTTTGAAAAAATTTTATCTAAATTTTTTTATATTTTTGAAAAAGGTAAAGTCAAGGGACAAAAATGTTAAAATTTGATAATTTTTTTTATTTCTTTCACACTCTACAACTCAAAAAATAGTAAATGAAATGACTCCAAAGACGGCTTATTTTACGCAAAATTTAATCATCTTTCTAAACGCATTTAAGATTTTTTGTATCTCCTGTTATTTACAAGATATGATTGAAAAAGTGATGGCATGTTATTTTATAGAGTCACGTGTAATCGTTCTGATAGTCGTGGACGGTAGTGTATATTATATATTCTGCAATTTGTAATTCAAAATTCGCATTTTTGAGAAATTGTGGAGTAGAAAAGCAACATAAAAAATTTATTTTTTCCAAAACTGATAGATCGATTTTAATTATCTTTGGATATGTTGTAAATATAAAGAAGAGAATTTTACCTTTACTCTAAATCATAGTGTAAAACGGTCCTTAAAATAAATACTGTATTGATAAAGATTTGATGACTAAATTGATAGAATTTAACTAAACTAAGTACCCGGACTTCATCCGGGGTGCTAATCTTTTGTCAATTAAAAATCAAGATCATTACAAGTTTATGACCCACACGGTGGGTCTGAATGATGTTCAACCAAAGATGCTTGCGAATCAAAATTTCTTACTGATTTCTTTTTTAGGATGTTTCCTGATAATTTTTAGCCCAAACAGAAAAAGTTATTTGGGATGTTTTTGAAAAAACTCATTTTTTTGATATTTTGAAAATATCAATCAACTTTTTTTAATAAAATAGATAATATTAAGGTTATTATAGGTTTAAGGCGTACTTGCGTTTGCGAAGGCAAAAAATAGGCCCCACTTTAATGTTTTTTTTCACAGTCATTTTATTTAAAATATTAAAAACGATTTTTGCACCTTAAAGTACATTATAAAAACTACAAAAAGAAAGAATTGTTTCGTTTTTAAACCGTTATTTACGATTCGTAGAGGGCCCCAAAAATGGCGATCTCAAATTTGTAATAGTTTGCGGTGCCCCCTCTAGAGCCGCTCCTTACAGTCTAAAATCAAAAAAACAAAATTTATTCTTTAGTATAGTAGACTAATGTGATGAAATTAAAAAAAAGTAAAAAAAACAAAAATTCGGTACTTTTAAAGTCAATTTTTAAGAAATAATGATTTTGACCTTTTGAATTTTTGACTTTAAAAGTACCGCATTTTTGTTTTTTTTACTTGTTTTTAATTTCATCACATTAGTCGACTATACTAAAGAATAAATTTTGTTTTTTTGATTTTAGACGGTCAGGAGCGGCTCTAGAGGGGGCACAGCAAACTCTTACAAATTTTAGATCGCCTATTTTTGGGGCCCTCTATGAATCGTAAATAACGGTTAAAAAACAAAACAATTTTTTCTTTTTTTAGTTTTTATAATGTACTTTAAGGTGCAAAAATCGCTTTTAATATTTTAAATAAAATTACTGTAAAAAAAACATTAAAGTGGGGCCTATTTTTTGCCTTCGCAAACTCAAGCCCCAATAAAAAACGTGAAACGTCCCGAAGCGTGATTACTTACAACTTTTAGTTTCGGCCAAGAGTTGTTCTTTCACATGCGGGAACAATGTTTGACGGATTCGGGGCGTCTGAGCTCTAGATTCGAAACATCTCCAACGCGACAAGCAGAGTAGCTTATAGTGACGTCTAGCGGGAACTATTACGCCCTGGACTTCTCTCAGTGTGTATAATAAAATTTTATTCTTTTCATCAATATAAGTGAACTTGCCCAGTGAGAAATTGCCAATAGACTTTAATCGGTCCAATATCGGTCCAATATTGGTAGCCCTGCTGGGCGCCGATTGACTCCCAATATTGGACCAATATGGGCTGATGCTTGGGATGTAACGGCATCGCCAATCATCGGTTGTTAATATTGGTCCAATATTGGCCGAATATTGGCAACCAAGAGAAAAAAATTTTTTTAAATAAATTTTTTTTAATTAAATAATAATAATAAAAAATTAATGTTTATAATTTTTGTTTAATATATTTATTTGTTTAATTATTTATTTTTAATAATTCATGTAAATAATAAATAATTTATTATTTATAAATTATAATTATTTAAAAATGCAGCAGCTATTAGAAAATACCATTCTGCAAAAAAATTCTATCATTGAAAAATCAATGATAGGCGAGAGAAATCCGCGTCTTTAAATAGATTCGCAGATGATAGACAAGAGATATCCGCGTCATTAAACGGATTCGCAGATATACTCTGGTCTCGCGACGAATCTCTCGATACTTATATACACTGGAGTTGCCGTGTCAGTTGCGAGAACGGTTACAGCGTCCCTCTTGCGGCAGAGATAAGAATTGTCACGTAAACTGCTAAATCGCTTTACCGACCGCCTTATTATACCCACAGTTTACGTGACAATTTTTATCTCCCCCGAAAGAGGGACGCTGTAACCGTTCTCGCAACTGACACGGCAACTCCAGTGTATATAAGTATCGAGAGATTCGTCGCGAGACCAGAGTATATCTGCGAATCCGTTTAATGACGCGGATATCTCTTGTCTATCATCTGCGAATCTATTTAAAGACGCGGATTTCTCTCGCCTATCATTGATTTTTCAATGATAGAATTTTTTTGCAGAATGCTATTTTCTAATAACTGCTGCATTTTTAAATAATTATAATTTATAAATAATAAATTATTTATTATTTACATGAATTATTAAAAATAAATAATTAAACAAATAAATATATTAAACAAAAATTATAAACATTAATTTTTTATTATTATTATTTAATTAAAAAAAATTTATTTAAAAAAATTTTTTTCTCTTGGTTGCCAATATTCGGCCAATATTGGACCAATATTGACAACCGATGATTGGCGATGCCGTTACATCCCAAGCATCAGCCCATATTGGTCCAATATTGGGAGCCTTTATTGGACCGATGATTGGTCTCTTGGCTCCCAATATTGGACCGATATTGGACCGGTGAGAAATTTCTCACTGGGTGATTTTATAAATCAAGTTAAACTACTACTTGCTATTTCTATAACATAACATTTTTCATATTTTTGGTATTGGTATTACTCAAGTCGAGTCACTACCGAGTCACTACTTGTTATTTCTATAACATAACATTTTTCATATTTTTGTTATTACGAAGTTATAATAATTAATCATTGGCACTCAATATCATAAAGAAGAGAATATCAATAATATTTTTAAAGTCAAATCTTATTACAATCGTCATGTGTGTAATCAGCGATTTTCGTAAAAAATTAATATTGCATTATTAATTTCTTATAATAACTCTTTTTCTTTTTATTTCTATAATATTACATTTTTAATATCTTTGGTATTATGATTTTATATTAATTAACCATTGGCACTCAAAATTATAAATAAATAATTTCGATATTTTTTAAAATAATTTTAAGTGTCAATGATTCATTAGTTTAACTTCGTAATACTAAAGATATTAAAAATGTTATATTATTATATTCATGAGCCTCCGTGGCGCAGTTGGTAGAGCGTTTGATTTCTTATCCACTCCTAGCTGCGTCTTGCGTTCGAGAACTCGTGATTGAAAATATTTATATAAATAGCAAAAGAAATTTTCTTTGACATGTATAAACATTCTAAGTATGTATGACATGCGAGAACAGCGTAGAATATTTTTTTAAATTTAATTTAAGGCGTACTTGCGTTTGCGGAAGCAAAAAATAGGCTCCACTTTAATGTTTTTTTCAGTTATTTTATTTAAAATATTAAAAACGATTTTTGCACCTTAAAGTACATTATAAAAACTACAAATAGAAAAAATTGTTTCGTTTTCTAAAAAGCCGTCCGCCATATTGGATCCGCCATTTTGAATTTTAAAAAACCAACATCAGATTCGTAATCAACGACTCCGAAAACCCCTGAGTAACAAGTTTCAGACAAATTGGACGATTTTTTATTTTAAGCATTCTGGGCACAATTAGCGTTTTTCAGCCGGCAGTTAAGGGGTTAAAGAGGTGTTAAAAACTTCATTTCCATTGGAAAAAGAGGAAAGTAAGTTTTTTGATAACGTTTTCATTTTTTCAATTTTGGATTTCGTTCATGAGGAATAAATTATCTAAAGTTATATGAAAATGCCTAATATGGGATTTTATTTTAATTTCATGGTTCCTTTCCTCATTCCCAAGTGTAATTCTATCATTTGATGGTCATTTTTAATCATTTACCTAAATATTTCATTCATTTTCTACAGTGGCCCAACTCTGGCGACCATGATCAACTCTGACAACATTTTTTTTTAAATTGCTTATAACACTGAATCTTTTGGTCAAATTTTTTTACAATGTTCAGCAAAAACATTGCATTTGAGTTGATCTTTCCAACAATATGCGCGAAATCGCGAAATTCGTTCTACAGGGGAAGTTATGAGGAAAAATCAAAACTATGCCCAACTCTAACAACTCTTCCCTATTAATTTTTATTGAATTCACGAGAATTAAATTCATTAATTTTTGAAAATTAAATTATGAATATTAATTTAACTCTTTAATTAAATAAAAAATTTTCGATAATTGATTTTTGAATTTCTAATAACTTGTAAATTATTTAATACTAAAAAGTTAGTCGCTGATTCAAATAATAATATTTTAACTACATTTACCGTTTTAATTTTAGATTGGTCCTCAAAAGTTTAAAAATGCGCCATGAACTCTACCTCAATTGTGGTGAAGAAACGAGTTTAATTTAATTTATCCCTTACAAAAATGTATGACACGCAAAACACGTCATGCACGCATGGCATTATTTTCGTGACGTTTTTTCGCGACGCCACGAAAATCATGTCATGAAAGTTGTGAGATAAATTTATGTCATGCGTATAACGCCACTGTAAAATTAGTATTTGAAATGTGTAAAGATTATTATTTAAAAAATTAATGATATGCAGATTAACTATATCAGTTTTTAAAACCAGGAACGCAATTTTTATAGTGTTGTTATGAATTTTTTAAAAAACATAGCACCCAAAAATTAAATTTAAAGATAACAAAATTTCTATGTAGTTTTTCACAGAAACTTTATAATAATTTGGATCTGTAAACCAGTGTCTGAACATAATAAAATATTTCATAAAGGATAAATAAATAAGAAAGTGATTACAATCAAAAATAAAGTAATAGCATAGTTTATTGCACTTTAAGAAGCAATTAAAATTACAATTCTTATTTGACGGTGTTCGATGGTTTCTCTGTTCACACACAGTGAAATTGGTAAACAATTATTTTCTAACAAATGTATTTCTGTTTAGAGGCACTTTTTACAAAATCTCCCAATGGACTGTTGTCATAAATGTTTTTAATTAACTGAATTCAAAAGATTTTGTAAATCTATGCAGAAACACGGTAGCAGAATTGGAAATACCACAGCAATGTAATGACAGGCGGAAAGACGTAATTTACAGCTATTTGCCATTAGAGGGCACAATCATGCAGAAAGCGCAAAGGATCATCTGTCAATATGATTCGCATTACATTGCTGTGGTATTTCCAATTCTGCTACCGCGTTTCTGCATGGATTTCCAAAATCTTTTGAATTCAGTTAATTAAAAACATTTGTGACGACAGTCCGTTGGCAGATTTTGTAAAAAGTGAACAGAAATACATTTGTGAGAAAATGATTGTTTACTAATTTCACGTGCCTGTGAACAGATAAACCATTGAACACCGTTAAATAATAATTGTAATTTTAATTACACTTCTTAAAGAGCAATAAACTGTGCTATTTCTTTATGATTGATTTTAATCACTTTCTTATCCATTCATCCTTTATGACATATTTTATTCACTTTAAACAGTGGTTTACAGCTACAATTTATTATAAAGCAGTGGCGGATCCAGAATTTACTCCAGGGGGGGGTCATTTATAGATTCGGCGAGCAACGACCATAATTAGCTGACCTTTTTTTTATGTATGCCCCCTGGATCCGCCACTGTTATAAAGTTTCTGTGAAAAACGACATAGAAACTTTGTTGTCTTTAAATTTAACTTTTGGGTACTATATTTTTTTAAAAATTCATAACAACACTATAAAAATTGTGTTCTTGGTTTTAAAAACTTATAAAGTTAATCTAATTTTTAAAAAAATAATCTTTACACACTTCAAATACCAGAATTGAATATAATTAACGTTGGCTCATACTGGCGTTGCGCCTGTATATTTGGCCATGACCTGGTGTGTGAATAAGGCTTAACAGTAAGAGAGATGAAATAGAAAAAGGCGGTAAATTTAAAAGTAGTAGTAAATTTGAAAGTAGTAGTTGATAAAGTAGAAGAGATTTTCTTTTAATATTAGATATAAAGAAATGAGGAGGGAAACCAGAGGAAAGTTTGCCGAAATATGGGACCGCAGCTCCAGACTACTCAATCCATCAGGAGGGGAAAGTCCTAAGCAAAACTTCTTCTCAGCTTTGATTGAAATCACTGCTTTTCTGGGGCTCCTAAATTGAGTAAAGACAGAGATGAAAAAAGAGACTAGTAATGGAGTCTAGGTTAGATTTTTATATTAGCTATTTTAAGCAATCTAAAAACGTGAGAGACAATTCTAGGAGCAGGGTTAATAAGGAATTGAACACTACTAAATGGGGGAGTACATTTTAGGGGTCTTGAGAGAGATTTTATTAAATCTGGACAGAAGGCATCGAATCTGGGACAGTTCCAGAGAATTTGTTCAAAATCTTCTTCAATGTCAGGGCAATGAAAACAATCGCCCGAACGAATATAATTTTTTCTGGCTAAGCTGGGATTCAGGTTATAATGATTAGCTCTTACTCGGCAAATAGTGGTGATCCATAGTCTTCGAGCGACAAAGTTCGCTAAACATGGTCGTGTATTGGGCTCCTTTGTTTTTGCCTATTTCTAGGAAGTGTGTGTTACAACTATCAACTAATTGTTTGCGGGCAGGATTGGTGGTTGCCTCCTTAGCTGCTATATCCGTTTTTTCATTTCCATCGATTCCTGAATGGCCTGGAATCCATACAATGGTCGACGGACGATTTAGTTTTGATAGGACATGTAATCGGTTTCTTATAGCGAATATTATATAAGATTTGGTTCTGTATGCATTTCCAGAAGCCAAATTGTTCAGCACACTAAGGGAATCCGAAAAAATGACTGTGTTCGAAAGATTATGATTAATGATATGGTCTAAAGTGAATAGAATTGCTAATGCCTCGAGTGAGAAGATGGATGCGTTATCTGAGATTTTGAATTTGTATGTTAAATTTAAGGCCGGATTGTTTCTGATTTAGACCCATCAGTGAAAAATAAAGTGTGTTTAGTAAAGTTAGAGTTGATTAGATCCTTAAATAGATCTGAATGGCTGAGTGAATCCTGTAGTGATTTTCTCCAATTAGGAATAATATTTAGAGTGAATAAATGATCCTTAAAGAGGAATTCGAAATAAGGATCGATATCCTTACTTCTAATAGATTCGCTATAAATGTTTTATTTTTCGTAAGCAATCAGGAGAGGGTAATTAAATTTTACATTAGAATCCATGGTGAGATCTGAAAGTTCCGGAAGTTTTGCCGGCAGGGGATGGGTGGAATTTGAATATACTCTATAGAGATATCTTTTAGCGAGAAAATTGAACCTTATCCTTAAAAAAGGTTCGCAGCATTCCGCCATAATAACATTAATGGGGGTGCTTTGTCTATATCCTATGGCTAATCTTAGTGCTCTATTTCGAAGTTTTTCTAATCGAACAAAATTTTTATGCGATTTAAAGTTTGCGGCGTGAGAGCCGTAATCAATAAGACTTCTTATTAGGGAATCGAAAATACGAAGAAGGAGGTAAGGATCTGCTCCCCACCATGTTCCTCTAAGGACTTTCAGAACATTTAAAATTTTGGAAATTCTGTCGCAATAGTAATTAAAATGTGTGTCTGAGGAAGCTGATTCATGGAAATAGACGCCAAGGTATTTCGCTGAAGGTGTTGGTCGGATGATAGAATCGTTTAGGGATATGAAAATTGTGGGATCATTAGTATTGAGTTTTTGATTGTTGAAGATAACAAGTTGTGTTTTAATCGGGCAAATTTCTAAACCTCTATTTGAAAGAAATGTTGAAATTATGTCGAGACAATTTTGTAGGGAGTTTATAACTTCGTCAACATTTTGGGAGCGAGCAATAATAGACCAGTCATCTGCAAATTCATATATTTTGCAATCTTCGGGAATTATAGTGTTAAGATTTCTAGTATAGATACTAAAATAATTGGGCTCAAGATACTTCCTTGTGGAACACCAACAGAACTAGTTCTTGGTCCAATGATTTCACCATTTACTTTGAAAAACATGCTTTTGCATTTGATTGATTCGTAAATATAACGAGCTATTGTTTCAGGAATGCCAATTGTTCTTAGATCCTCCATTAAAATATTCGGGACTACACTAGGAAAAGCTCCTTTTATATCAAGGAATAACGCACCGATGATGTCTTTTTGAGATAAACCCGACCAGATTTCCGTGGAGATCAGTGCCAGGTTATCCGAGCAGGATATGCCCTTTCTAAAACCAAACTGATAAGGGTTAAGAATTTTGTCGCGTTCAATAAGCCAAAGAAGTGTGTTGTAAATTAATTTTTCAGTAACTTTGAATAGACAAGAGGCTAAGGAAATAGGACGGAATTTACCTGGTGAGGATTTGGGAATGAAGAAAATAAGGAATTTGTTCCAAGAGGGAGGAAAGAGACCGTTAGAAATAATTCTGTTGAGAATTGATAAAAGAGCTAATAAAGCTTCTTCGGAAAGTGTTGTATAGTGTTGAAATCAATTTTATCAAGGCCTGGAGATGACTTCGTTTTACAAGATTTAATGACTATTGATAACTCTGAAAAGGTAAATGGAGCTTCTAGAAAAGGATTATTATCAAAGTTGGTTGGAAAATTATCATGATAAACGGTCGGAGGACAAAGTTCGTCTATTAGGGAGTGCAATTTATCTATTGTTTCTTGGTCAGTTAAACAAGAGGCTGTTTGTGGTTGGGTGAAACGATTTTTAAAAGATCTTACTACAGACCACATTTTAGAAAAAGGGGTATGTCTATCCAGGGGATTACAAAAATCTCGAAAAGATTGGCGTCGTACTTGGTTAAGAGTGCGCTTAACTATAGCTTCTGTTTTTTGTATTTGAGGAAATTTTCGTAGTTTGATTGTCGTTTGTAGTTTTTAAATGCTGTTTTCCTCTCTTTTATAGTATCTTCGCATTCATTATTATGTTGTTGGTGGGTTTGTGTTGGGGACAGAATAAGTTAATTGTAGAATCTACGAGATAAACAAAATGACTATAATCAGAAAGTGAATCGTTAGTGTTTAAAAGGTCTACAGTTGAATCTATAGATGAACGAAGTTCAGTGGCAAAGAGGGACCAGTTCATTGCTCTTAAGTTGTACTTGTGCGAGGAAAAGGATGAAATAGGTATTGTAATACCTAGTGAAATAAAAGTTGGAAAGTGATCACTGCCCAGAGGTTCATCATGAACAGTCCAAGATGAATTTGTATATAGGTTAGGAGATATGAATGTGAGATCCAAGGAAGAACCAAGATTTGGTGGTCGACTAACAAAAGTAGGTGAGCCATTGTTTAAAAGAATAAGATCTGATTCATCCGATTCTTTACAAAAATTTCGCGCATTTGAGCAAACATAATTGCATATTAGATCCGCTATTTTAAATTTTTTAAATCTGTCTTCAGATTCGTAATAAGCGACCCCAAAAACCCCCGAGGAACAGATTTGAAGACAATACGTTGATTTTGTGATATTATCGTCCGCCACATTGGATCCGCCATTTTTATTTTTTTAAATCTGTCTTCAGATTCGTAATTAGCGACCCCAAAAACCCCAGAGTAACAGATTTGAATACAATACGGTGATTTTTTTTTATTTTCGTCCACCATATTGAATCCGCCATTTTGAATTTTTTCAATCTGTCTTCAGATTCGTAATCAGCGACCCCGAAAATCCCTGAGTAACAAATTTTAAGCGATTTTATGAACTTTTGAAATTTGTATCCATCCTGTGTTAAATTTTGAAAAATTGTTTATTTTCAGGCGCCATTTTGAATAAAAAAATACCAAAAATCTTAAAACGCAAATCATATTTTTAAACTAAAACTATCGGGAATACGTTTTTTATACCTTAGATGACTTGAAAAAATCGATTTGACAACTAAAATTGGATCTGAAAAAAAATACTTTCCAAAATCTTGTATTTTTTGCGTATTATTGAAAAAATATGGGTTAAACGTCACTTTTTGAAAATTTTGACCATGCCATTCAAAAGAGCGACCCCAAAAACGTATGGATATGTCCTTGTAGATTTTTTAATAATTTTTTTCTTTTAATATTATGAGCGTTTGGGTGGTAAAGGGTTAATTAAGCGATTTAAACCCATAATAACCTTACTATTATCTATTTTCTTAAAAAAGGTAGATTTATATTTTCAAAATATAGAAACAATGAGATTTTTAAAAACGGTTAAAGCAATGTTTTCATTTTGGGCTCAAAATTATCAGGAGATATCATAAAAAAGAAATCAAAGAAATTTTGATATGCAAGCATCTTTGGGATAAACTTCATTTAGACCCAAAAAAACACTACCCCTTAATATAAACTCAGTATTTTTAATAACATTCTTTTAATAGTCCCATAGAACTAATGCAATGATTGTGTTTAGTTTTTGACAGCGATTTAGTCAACACATTAGCAGGCATATTTTCTGAAGCGATGTGTTCCGAGAGAAAATGTTTGAGATGTATCGCCTCCTTTGCTGCCTTGCTTATTGACATGTACTCCATCAACGTAGGGGAGATGTAAATTAACTTGGATTTAGAGAATAATTTCCTAGATTTTAACCAATCTGAAAAAAGTGAGCGGGTTTACCCCAGTCTCCCCTACTTGAAAGAGCAATCGTACGTTGTTTTCGAGAGTCCCATGTGATAGCACCAGAACCCATGATAAAAGCATATCAGGTAAAAGATCGTCGATCATCTAAGGATCCACCTCAGACTGCATCCACGTATCCAGCTAATGGCATATTTTCTTAATGATAGAATATTCCTATGGTATTTGTTAATACAGTCATTAAATTGTCTCAAAACACTTGCCGCGTGAGCCACATCAAATCTTGTTGCAATTGATAAGTAGAGAAAAGATCCAACGAGTTAAAATAAAAATAAAGATAAAAAATAAAAAATAAAATAAAGATGTTTTTTACCGTCGAAGTTTTTACATTCTTCTCCTTTTACGAGTTTTGTTTCTGTGTCAAGTGTTGTTAAAACTGGATTACTATTTTCTATTCCTAAGCGAAGTAAAATATCTCTTATATAGTTTTTCTCATGTATGAAGATTCCATTTTTGTTTCTGTGAAAGTCCATTCCAAGGCATCGTTTGACTTCACCAATGTCTTTGACTCCAAAAATAGTTTCGAATTTAAATAAAAAAATTTTGTACATTACTGAAATGTCGTGGACGCATACGACAAGCGTTATTTAATCTGTTTCATTTAAATCAAAGTAGACGTGTGGATCAGATTTTGATGGTTCGAATCCTCCCAGCAAATACGTTCTATAAGTATTTCATAACAGTGAGGTCACAGTGTTATGGAACATCTGTTCCTAACTAGTTACAGATTTGTTATACAGCCTGATTGTAACAGAGTTCTAGAACATAGTTAGTAGTTACAGAATATTTCTGTATTATGCTATTGTCACAGTTCTATCACAATGTCATGTAAGAGTTATATAATTATAATGTCACAAATTTTTTGTAACTGTTGTTCCAATCTTGTTCTATAACTCAGTAGGAACATAGTTATGTAACTGTTCTAAACTTCTGTTGCAGTTCAGTTCTGTAATATAATTGTAATTACAATTAAAAACATTTCTGTAACAATGTTACGTGTCAATTCTATAATACCAAAGTCACAAATGATCTACTATAACTGTCGTTTTAACCTAGTTCTAAAAATATGTCGGAACAATGTTAAACTCTTTTAATATTATATGTATACACGGAAAAATGTAAGGTGCACGGAGAAAAATGAATATTTAAGGTAAATATATCTAGATGTTAAAGTTTAATATTTTTATTCTTTAACATAGGGACAGCTATCTAGATATTAAAAGTAAATATCTGGATGTTAAGTGTTAATATCTAGCATGTGATTTGAATATCTAGATATTAAAGTTTAATATTTTATGTTAAGAGTAAATATATTTTTTCCATATCTACTTTTAAACATCCAGTTTTCTCCATGTGCACATGCTATACTTTTCAAAAAATGTATCGAACAATTAACTCCACTTCATATAAAAACAGTAGGAAATAGTAAGTGTGAAGTGAATTGAATAGTAACATTTTTAGACAGGGATAACCGATGCACAAAAAGGTACAGATACTGTCCCAAACATTTTTTCGTGTATATTTTTATAGAGTTAAAAATTTGGTGTAGGGAAGTGGCACTAGTGAAAGAACATTTAAGGAAATGTATACTTTCGATATTTTTTATATTTAATTGACATTCTTGAATTTCCTTTTAAACATATATGCAATGAATAGCAAAATTTCTAAATAATTTGAAGTCTATGATACAAAGTTTGTTAATATAACATAAAATATCAAATTTTGACCGACAGATTAGCTCAGTTGGATATATGCTCAGTTGTTTTATGACCAAGGGTAAGTACCCTTGGTTCGCGCCCATTTGGCTTGGTATTTTTCCGGCACGTGAGATAATCTGAGAGGGAGGTTTGACGTCGAGGTATAATGATGTGCACTGTCGATTATTGTCCGGTACACACCATTAGAACTCGAATGTCGATAAACCGGATGTACTCAGGAGAGGTTTTCTACAGTTTCCCTCTCCACTGGCGAGAAAACCCATTAGACGGGTGATCCAGGCAAATGCGAGTACTCCTGATACCAAGACGTTCTGTAGACGCAAAAATTTAGTATTAAGTAATTTTAAGAATGTTTGTAAGAGAAAAAATTTGTAAAGAGACACTTGTATAGCCAAGTTATGCAGGCTGAAGACAGGTGTATAAACAAATAAAAAAATATCAAATTTTAATCAAATAATTATTGAAAAATCTCCATTTTACTAATGAAAGAATGTTAACCAGTAAAAGAATAGTTGTATTTTCCAGTGAAAGAACAAATCAAATTAATATTATTACAGTGTCTAAAAATAACAAAAATTATATGAAATACGCTACAAATATTCTAAAACAATCTTACAACTTACTATTATTAATATTTTCCTAATTACGCAACCAGAAATACTATTTAATTGCACCTGAAACTTGTAACCTTTTTTCTGTTTATGCTTCATTCATTTGTCATGTTCATAACCCACCAAAACATTAAAAAATTATTTACTAAAATAACTTGCATATTGAATCTATTTTTTTATCATAAAATATATTTTGAAGAAATGAGGAACTAAAAAATATTTTTTTTATAGTGCTAAAAGTTATAATTTGTAAAATATCGTAATAAATAATCAATTTGTTCTTTTACTGGTGTAAATTCTTTCACTGGTGCAACTACCCTAGTTCATATTTTTATTTAAGCATGTAAATAATTTTTAAAAAAATACATATAAAATCATTATTTACAACTAATTCCATTCATGTTTCTTTTATAACTAATATTAGTAGCATTTTTTACTGTATCTTTGAATTTTCGTTAGTTTTATTATTCTTCTGGTAACTATTTATTTAATATTATGTATCAAAGTGAAATGAATGAATGAATTCCCAATGGATCTTGTCTAAACAAGAATCCAAAAAATCCAAACAATTATTATTCCATTTTTGACAGGTCTCGACATTGAGGTTACGTTGACCTTCATATTTAATTCAATTTTAATTTTTTAAATTTTATAAATTCATATCATTGAAAAATGTGATAAGTTTAATCCACACATAATGTTACTCTTGAATTCGTAATTTTTATACCATCCTATTTACACAACTTTTTTTATAATTTTCTGTAGTCCTGATGAGCTGTGTTCACAGTGAAAATGCATTCGATGAAATAAAGAAATAATTACTGAATATTTAACAACTTCTTTAAATCTTTGGACCCAAGGCCACAATATAAACAAATTTATTTGACAAAAATTAAGGTTCTGAAAACATTCTAAGTTAAAAAGATTTAATTAAATTTATTCTAAAATGTGAGGAATACACTCGGGATAAAGCCGTTCACTTAGCTTTGAATTTAAAATTTAGAAAAAAATAATTTCACGTATTATATTTTAACAATAACAAAATTTATGACTGTTAAAACAAAAATTGTAACTACATTTCACTTTTTCTTAATAAAATATAACATTATTAATTCCATAGTTGTAATTCATGAAACCTACATTCATTATTTATTAAACCAATTTGTTGTTTATAGAATTTTTTATAGAACTCATAGTTTATCAATAATAAATCATGCTTAACCCTTTAAGGACGGGACGGACACATTTCTGAGACAACTTTTGACGGTATAATTTTCTCGTCGACCAAGGGTTTTAAAAAATTTAGAATAATTATTCCTTACGTCTTGGATATCGCTCTTTCAAAATCTGCACTCGAAATTTTAAAAAAACCAAAAACCAAAAAGTTACAGACATTTTTTTGGAAAAAAACGTTGTTTTTTGAAATTTTTTTTTCCAAAATGAATTTTTTTCGAAGGCAGTGAGTCCGTAGAAGTTCGTAAAACCTTTAAATATCACGTCCAAAATGTTAAAGCTTTCAGATGGTAAAGTTTATTTGATTTAAATTCAAGACGGCGGATAAAAAATGGCGACCAAAAGTCCATTTTTTTATAATATAAAAACTTCGTGTGCGAAATTTGTAAAAAATGATGAAATTCAGTTGAAACTATTTACTCGGGGGTTTTTAGGGTCGCTGATTACGAATCTGAACTCTGTTTTAAAAAATTCAAAATGGCGGATCTAATATGGCTGACGAATTTTTGAAAAATTGATTGAATTTGATTAATATTTCTTACTCGGGGGTTTTTGGGGTCGCTGATTGCGAATCTGAACTTCGTTTTAAAAAATTCAAAATGGCGGATCCAATATGGTTGACGAATTTTCGAAAAATTGATCGAATTCGATTAATATTTCTTACTCGGGGTTTTTTGGGGTCGCTGATTGCGAATCTGAAGTCCGATTTTTGAAATTCAAAATGTCAGATCAAATATTGAGTCCCCTGTGAGTCCCCAATTACAGAAGCACAAGAAACGAGAAACTCTAATAAAATAATCTATCATAAATGTGAAGTGTAAATTGTGCGTTTATATAAAAAGAGAAATTAATAAACAATTGTTTATTAATTTCTCTTTTTATATAAACGCACAATTTACACTTCAAATTTATGATAGATTATTTTATTAGAGTTTGCACGAACCAGGATGTTTTTGAAATATTGTTAACATTTTCGGATATCTATGAATATTAGAGCTATGCCAAAAATATGAGGCTATGAGCCCAAAACATTTAAACAGTTCCGTTCGAATTATTTTTCACAGCTCAACTATATGTCAGAAACTAGAGATATTCCAGAAAAACAGCACACACATTAATATAATCTTACACTTACATATAAAAACTTGGTTAATTAAAATAGAGACACACTTTACAAGTTCGCTGTGATTTCAAAAAAGTTTATTATATGACAGCGAATTTACTCAAATTTTTACTGATGTTGGTTGTCAGCGAAGTAGTCCGCTGCCATTGCAAACTTCTTAGTTGTGATATCATTTTTTAAAATTGTTTTTCGCACGGACACTAAAAACATGATTTTGTTAAAACTTTTTGGCCCTTAAAGTTTGTGTAAGATATTTTGTTTATGGCGTCATGTAGAAACGTCACCCAAATTACTACATTCGCTGATGCTGTAAATTACGTGTCATATTTTTTCGTAAGGGTCATAAAGATATATAAAAAATCGAGTTTCAAAAATTTTGGTATTACAATACTTCCTCATGAGAAAGTAAAATTATTAAACTTTAAAAATTAATTTTTTTTATTAATTTAGGTGAATTAAATATAAAGATAATCATTAAAAGATTCTCTTTTTACAGGCATGGTGGAATGGTGAAGTTTAAGAAATTGATTTCTATGAAAATTTACTTAACTTCTTCATCAAATACTGATTTTTCGCTTCTTCTAAATGCTGACTTGGATTCATTGACTATAATAACATAAAAGTTGGATATATAGAAAAATTGAAAATAACGGATTCAAGATGTCGGATATAAAATAGTGAATTTTTAAAACATTTGTTCGGATTTCCTTAAAACTTGTTACTTGGGGGTTTTCGGGGTCGCTGATTACGAATATAATGTTATAGTTTATAAAAATTTAAAATGTCGGATCCAATGGGGCGGTTAAAATTTTTTTGAAACGAATGTGTTACGAATAGTAATTTTTGCTTATTTGATTAAATATATAATTGTTTTGGTGGTGGGATGGTTTATTGCGAATAGAAATCTTGTTTATTTAATTTACAATTGTTTGGCCCAGGTAAAAATGATTCGTACGAATTTCGTTTAGAAATCCGGCCAGATTCGTAGAAAATTCCTATCGAATTCGTATGAAATTACTAGTGAAATTCGTGTGGCGTTTTGAAACGTTTTTTCGCACAAATATTCGTGCGAATAGTACCCGGATTTTTTAAATGGATTTAAAAAAAGATTTCTTTCGGACATCCGTATGGAAATTCGCAAGGAAATTCTTTTGACAATTTTTGAAAGAAATTTTTAGTTGACATTCCGTGCGGAATTCCATACGAATTTCTGAGCAGATTTTATAAAAAATTTCTAAAATAAATCCGTTCGTAATTCGCTCGCATTTCGTATGTAAATTCTTTTGACAATTTTTGAAAGAAATTTTTAGTTAACATTTCGTGCGAAATTCCATACGAATTTCCGAGCAGAATTTTATAAACATTTTCCAAAATAAATCCGTTCGTAATTCGATTGAATTTCGTACCAAATTCGTAAGGAAATTTAGCCGAAATTTTTTTAAGAAATTGTCAAAAGAATTTTCGTGTGAATTTCAATACTTGGGGGTGGTGGATTGGCTTTTTTGTTCAATTGTACGGTTCACACAATTAAAAAGCGAAAAATAAAAAAATAGTTTCTGACAATTGCGAAGATAAGGTCTTCTGGGTGGCTGTTATTTCTGACGATTAATAAAAAAGGTTATCAACCGGGCTGTATTACTTTATTTTATCTGACAACTGAAATAATTAATTTAGTTCGGCAGCAATAAAACTCTGAGTCATAGAGAGACTCAATATAGTGGATATTTAATTTCCTTGCTTGTTATTTAAGAAAGAGAAAATGAAAAAATGAAGCTAGATGCTTTTTCTCAATTGCATTGAAAAGCTTATTATATTTCCAATGAAATGCCACTATTTTAAGTTGTATTACATAAATAGGAAGCGAGATATCATGTTATGAAAACAAAAAAATAATTCTATTTTTTTAGATTTCTTACCTCGACTTTGACTCCTGTCAAAATTTAGAAAAGTTGATTTAAAAAATTGTTACTTTCACAGACTACTCCTTGTAATCTAAGCTTTAAATAGAGACCAAGAACAGCAAAAAATATTAACGGGTTCCCGAGATATTACAAAAATATAGTCGGACCGTGCAAAGCAAAATTTTCAATCATAGATTTTTCTAATTCGCCGTTGAGTCAATTGCGTGGCTGTGAAAAAAGTGATAAAAATTAATTTTACCAAGTACATTCCTACTGGAATCCATTTTTTAATTTAATTTATTATATAATGATATTTAAAAACTGGATCCCAGTTAGAATGTACTTGGTAAAATTAATTTTCGACACTTTTTTCACAGTCACGCAATTGACTCAACTGCGAATTAGAGAAATCGATGATTGAAAATATTGCTTCGCACAGGCCGACTATTTTTGTAATATCTCGGGAACCCATTAATATTTTTTGCTGTTCTTGGTCTCTATTTAAAGCTTAGATTACAAGGAGTAGTCTGTGAAAGTAACAATTTTTTTCATCAACTTTTATAAACTTTGCCAGAAGTCAAATTCAGGGTAAGAAATCTAAAAAAAATAGAATTATTTTTTTGTCTTTATAACATGATATCTCGCTTCCTATTTATGTAATACAACTTAAAATGGTGGCATTTTATTGGAAATTTAATAAGCTTTTTAATGCAATTTAAAAAAAGCATCTAGCTTCATTTTTGACGGAGTTATCAATTTTTCTGTGCGGGTGTGTTTTTTAATAGCTCGAAATGTTAGCGTTCGCACAATTTCCGCCGGTAGTGTACAAGTGATTAATAGGTGCTGCGGATTATTTAATATCATTTTTGTATACTTGAATTGTAATTAAATTAAGATAAAAAAGTATAACTGTTGTTGTCCAGCTCTGTACAAAATAGCTTGTACACTACCCGGTGTGTACAAAAATTGCTGTACACTCCGCACTTTGTACAATTTCGGGCTTTGTACGTAACAGATACATCTTAGGGAAGAGAACCTACCACATGGTAGTCATGGCAATCAAAATTTAATTTTCTTTTTGTGTGCCGGTGTTATTATCAATTTCCATAATAAAAATTTAGCACTTACTTAACATTAAAAAAAAATTAAACAATTTTATTCATCTTCATTTATGCAGTAACTAAAATAATTTCATCTCCGAAGCCTTTTTAGCATATCTCCAATAGGATTTCTATAAGAAATCTAAATTTTTATAGTTTTTTTTCGAAGTGTAAGAAATTTTTTTAAAATAGTGTCAGAAAGTACAATGTTTTTCTATGATGATATGCATTTAAAACATTTTTAGAGCTCAGTTTTATTTTTGATAAAAATGTTCAAACTTTGTCTTCAGTTCTAGGTTAAAATTACTTCATGTTGATTACTGATGTATTTTTATACATTATATAAAAATATCCTAAACAAAATTTTAATGCACATTAAAATAAGGTTGAGAATCTGATGTTTAATTTCTCTATAGGAAAGACTGGGGCTAAATGTTAAACTGTCAAAACCGTTAAAATTCATTATCTTTCGAACGGAAATGTTTTTTAAATGTGGATATATTTTTAATGTCAGATAACATAAAATTGCCTTTTTTCATTTTTTGACAGGAGAAAAAACGTTTTGTTTTTCTCTCTACTTTTAAATAATCATAAAATTTTTTTTTCATTTTTTATTTAAAAAAATTTTATAAAAAAATTAATTTTTTTTAAGTTTGGGTATGATAAGATTTTTATTTTTTTCTTTAAAAACATACCTTTATATGCTAAGAAGGTTTTGCAAAAAGTTTCAGAGTGGGCCTGACAAGTTTGATGGGATTAAATAAATAATTAAGCTGCCCGTGCATGTCGCTCGCACGCGGTACACTGAGATATATTTTCAATTTATTATTAAAAATTGTCTAGAGCCTACAAATTTGATCGGATTTTGATGTTCTTAGTCATAAATTAAAAAAGATAAAACTCCTAAGGCAGTAGAGTTAATAATTATCATTGTTATTAACAATTATAAGAACAATAATAATCAAAATTAATAATAATCAAAAGAAACTTGATTATTGTTCATGTAATTGAGGAGTCGGGAAAAAGAACTCGCCGAGCGCTCGACTGCAGACGCTGTTGCTAGTGAAGCGACCCAAAATGTTCAAAAAATTGATATTCGAAATTTTGATTTTTGAAATCTACTTCCTTGTAGAAAACTGAAATGCGCATCTTTTTTCCCTTTGACTTATTTTAACAATTTAATTAAATTTTGAAACATAAATCGTCGTATCTTTGACAAAAATTAATGAAATCACTTAATATTTGGTATGCACTACGAAATAAAAAAATTTGAAAAATCATTAATTTGTTAATAACAATTAATTGTAAATAGTGAGCGGTCGGTAATAGGGTTTTCTTCCCTTTGACGAAAAAAAATCTGTGGGGAGTTTCAAAGTTAAAAAAACTTTCAGTGAGACATTTGTTTATCATAATATAAGGAAGTTTTCTGGAAATTTGAAAACTAATTCATTCACAAGTTTCGAAAATATAAGCGTTTTTCGAAAAAGCGGGTGACGCGCTAAAGCGTCTACACGAGTACACGTGGAGAATGATTCAAAGCATCTTGATGCTGATTCCACACTTACCCAGTCGCTCCGCTTTTCCGTGGCGGTTCGCGTGAGACAGAAAAAGATAGAGATAGTTTCTGTCTTTTTCTATCTCACGCAAAGCGCAACGGAAAAGCGGAGCGCTGGGTAAGTGTGAAATCAGTATGAATGAACGTGGAACGATCAGGGCTGTTTTATTACTTACTGCTTCAATTTAAAACAAAAGTTTAAATATACATACATAATTAATATTATTTTTATTTTACTTTAAAATATAAAATCTTATAAGTACAATAATTTTTAAAAAAGTGAAATATTTGTTCTACAGTTCCATTGTTGTCTTATCCTTGAGCCGTCTTCCAAAAGTAAACATACGATTTTAAGCTTTTATTTTTCGGGACGTTTCTAGGGAAACAATATTATAATAAATAAAAAAATACATATATATAAAACTATTATCGTTTTTTAAATAAAATGTGTGACAAGGTTAGTGTTAATGTTGTCAGAAAAAGGACTCGGAATGAAGATTGTTGGTTAAGGCGTACTTGCGTTTGCGAAGGCAAAAAATAGGCCTCACTTTAATGTTTTTTTCACAGTCGTTTTATTTAAAATATTAAAAACGATTTTTGCACCTTAAAGTACATTATAAAAACTAAAAAAAGAAAAAATTGTTTCGTTTTTTAACCGTCATTTACGATTCGTAGATGGCCCCAAAAATAGCGATCTCAAATTTGTAAGAGTTTGCGGTGCCCCCTCTAGAGCCGCTCCTGACAGTATAAAATCAAAAAAACAAAATTTATTCTTTAGAATACATTAATACCTAGTGGACGTATATGATGAAATTAAAAAAGAGTAAAAAAACGAAAATGCGGTACTTTTAAAATCAATTTTTAAGAAATGATGATTTTGATCTTTTGAATTTTTGACTTTAAAAGTACCGCATTTTCGTATTTTTTACTTTTTTTTAATTTCATCATATACTTTCACTAGGTATTAATGTATCCTAAGAATAAATTTTGTTTTTTTAATTTTAGACAGTCAGGAGAGGCTCTATGCAGGGCACCGCAAACTCTTACAAATTTGAGATCGACAATTATTGGGGCCCTCTACAAATCGTAAATAACTGTTAAAAAACGAAACAATTTTTTCTTTTTTTAGTTTTTACAATGTACTTTAAGGTGCAAAAATCGTTTTTAATATTTTAAATAAAATGACTGTGAAAAAAAACATTAAAGTGGGGCCTATTTTTTGCCTTCGCAAACGCAAGTACGCCTTAAAAACTGTCAATAAAGTAAAATAAAATAAATATGTATTTAAACTGTAACAGATAAAGGGAAACCAATATTTTTTTTAAATTAATCTTTTATAAAATAAAATTGTACTTAAAAATAGGAACTTTTAAAAAATTTCTGATGTGAAAATATTTTTTTCATAAATTACTTGTTTACGTATACTTTAACTTGACTACTACTTAACACTCATCAGAAAATAGTTTAAGTAGGCTAAAAATAGAATTTAACATTTAGCCACAGCGAATCAGAAAGAAAGACATAGTCGTCCGTTGTTCGAATTAATTGACAAGTCTTTACAGTCGGTATTAATAAGATATTGTTCCAAGTCCAAAATAAACAACAAAAATAAATAGGGACTCAACACTTTACCCTGCCTAGGCAGGGAGTCAGTTCAACCTTTTCCGATCATCCATTGACCGACTGTACTATACCTATTAAACAAAAACCGACTCTATACAAAATTAAATTCTACACTGGCCGACTCTAAATAATACAGCGTGTAATAATTCCCAAACACATAGTAACTCAAATGTACCCGTTTCTCTACATACCGAAACTACAAGGGTCCGACTCTACACCGAAGAAAGATTCAACAGTTATCACATAGACCGACAATGAAAAGGTCCAACTCTGCACAAAAGCAAAAGTTAAAAAAATTGTTACATCCATAGACCGACTCAACAAAGGTCTGACTCTGTATCGAACCAATAGTTAAAAAACTGTTACTCCACAGACCGACTCAACAAAGGTCTGACTCTGTATCGAACCAAAACTTAAGAAAATGATACTCCACGGACCGATTCGACAAAAGTCCGACTCTACACCGAACCAAAACTTAAGAAACTGATACTCCACAGTCCGACACGACAAAAGTCCGATTCTACACCGAAACAAAACTTAAGAAACTGATACTCCACAGACCGACACGACAAAGGACCGACTCTACACCGAAACAAAACTTAAGAAAGTGATACTCCACTGACCGACACGACAAAGGACCGACTCTACACCGAAACAAAACTTAAGAAACTGATACTCCACAAAACGACTCAACAAAGATTTGACTCTGTATCGAACCAATAGTTAAGATACTGTTACTCCACAGACCGACTCAACAAAGGTCTGACTCTGTATCGAACCAAAACTTAAGAAAATGATACTCCACGGACCGACTCGACAAAAGTCCGACTCTACACCGAACCAAAACTTAAGAAACTGATACTCCACAGACCGACTCGACAAAGGTCCGACTCTACACCGAACCAAAAGTTAAGAAACTGCTACTCCACAGTCCGACACGACAAAGGACCGACTCTACACTGAATCAAAACTTAAGAAACTGATACTCCACAGACCGACTCAACAAAGGTCCGACTCTGTATCGAACAAAATGTTAAGAAACTGATACTCCACAGACCGACACGACAAGGGACCGACTCTACACCAAAACAAAACTTAGGAAACTGATACTCCACAGACCGACTCGATAAAGGTCCGACTCTGTATCGAACCAATCGTTAAGAAACTGTTACTCCACAGACTGACTCAACAAAGGTCTGACTCTGTATCGAACCAAAACTTAAGAAAATGATACTCCACGGACCGACTCGACAAAGGTCCGACTCTGTATCCAACCAATAGTTAAGAAACTGTTACTTTACAGTCCGACTCGACAAAGGTCCGACTCTACACCGAACCAAAAGTTAAGAAACTGCTACTCCACAGTCCGACACGACAAAGGACCGACTCTACACTGAATCAAAACTTAAGAAACTGATACTCCACAGACCGACTCAACAAAGGTCCGACTCTGTATCGAACAAAATGTTAAGAAACTGATACTCCACAGACCGACACGACAAGGGACCGACTCTACACCAAAACAAAACTTAAGAAACTGATACTCCACAGACCGACTCGATAAAGGTCCGACTCTGTATCGAACCAATCGTTAAGAAACTGTTACTCCACAGACTGACTCAACAAAGGACCGACTCTACACCGAAACATAATTTAAGAAACTGATACTCCACAGAACGACTCAACAAAGATTTGACTCTGTATCGAACCAATAGTTAAGATACTGTTACTCCACAGACCGACTCAACAAAGGTCTGACTCTGTATCGAACCAAAACTTAAGAAAATGATACTCTACGGACCGACTTGACAAAAGTCCGACTCTACACTGAATCAAAACTTAAGAAACTGATACTCCACAGACCGACTCAACAAAGGTCCGACTCTTTATCGAACAAAATGTTAAGAAACTGATACTCCACAGACCGACACGACAAGGGACCGACTCTACACCGAAACAAAACTTAAGAAACTGATACTCCACAGACCGTCTCGATAAAGGTCCGACTCTGTATCGAACCAATAGTTAAGAAACTGTTACTCCACAGACTGACTCAACAAAGGTCTGACTCTGTATCGAACCAAAACTTAAGAAAATGATACTCCACGGACCGACTCGACAAAGGTCCGACTCTGTATCCAACCAATAGTTAAGAAACTGTTACTCCACAGACCGATTCTTCAATGGTCCGACTCTACACCAAACCAAAACTTAAGAAACTGATACTCCACAGACCGACTCAACAATGGTCCGTCTCTACACGGATCCAAAACTTAAGAAACTGTTACTCCACAGACCGTCTTGATAAAGGTCCGACTCTGTATCGAACCAAAAGTTATGAAACTGTTACTCCACAGACCGACTCGGCTTAGGTCCCACTCTACACGGAACCAAAACTTAAGAATCTGTTACTCCACAGACCGATTCTTCGAAGGTCCGACTCTGTATCGAACTAAAAGTTAAAAAACTGATACTTCACAGACCGACTTGACAAAGGTCCGTCTCTACGCCTAATTAAAATTCAAAGAATCTGTTACTCCACAGATCGTTTCTACCAAACGGTCTTTACAATAAATTTTGTTTTATAAATATAATTATGTCTACAATAATTTAATACTTATATTTTTTAAATCGTTTAAAATTTTATTATAATAATTAATTTTTATTGCAACAGGAAATACATGTATTTATAATATAGTATATGTAAAAAAATCTTTTGTAATTCAACGGAATTTTTTTGTAACGAAAATGGATTTCTTGTCAACTCTTCTTTTTTATTTTTATGTCATTCTTTCTTGGTCTTCTTCCGATTGCACTGTATAACACATAAGGATGTTTAATAATTTATGAATATGATTTGTTAGACTATTTTAAAAAAAGGACAATAATAAATTACAATATTTTGTTACTCTCAATGTTGCATGTTATAACACTAAAAATAACTTTTTTAATGACTCAAAGATTAGACAAGGATATTCTTACAGGTTTTTTATCGTTTAACACGAAGACTTCTTGCACCTTGACATTATTTTCTGCAAATGACAAAAACAGGGTTTTTGGAGACATAAAGATTATTTTTCTCATAATTTCGACGTGATAAAATTCTTATTTTACTTTATTGTACAAAAAAATAGGAGTTGTTATGTGATTGGAAGCAACTCAACATCAATTCAAATCACAATGGTATTTTATGGATGGCTATTGCTCTTCCATTAGCACCATTACTCAATTTTGATGATGGACTTTAAATAGTCCAAAAGGAAGCGGATAAAGTAGCATCCACAATACCAGAAATTAATACATTCATGACTATAATGAGAACAAAGTGGAGTCCGTTATCCGATTCAGTTAATTGCTTTTACTGTGAAGAAAGAACAGATCCATTTGAAGGAACTTTTTTAAATATATTGCTTTCGCAATTTCAACAATTGAAAAATCCTACTGTTAAAATATATATGAGTGAGCATTTGAAATTTTATTTTAAAAAATAAAAAGTAACCTATTTTCTCAACTCACCTATAACAACATTGTCTACATAAACAAACATACAATCTGTCTTTGTTACTTCATTAATATTTATTATTTACTTACTTCTTATAATCACTTATTTTTCACAACTTTTTTATTTTTAATATCACTTTTTAGAAAAGTTATTAAATCTTATTAAATCCGAAGATAAACAACTTTTAAAATGTAAGGCACATAAAGTATCAAAGTGGTTTTTAGACAAAGCGTTTATTAAAAACAACCAAGAAAGATTTTTGGTCAAAAGGTAAACATATATATTGAAAATATTATTTCTCACCATTTTTATTAGAAAAAAGTTTTGAGCTGTAATGATTTTTATTTAGATTGACTTTGACAAATTTCTTATTCTCTGTTATTAATTACAACCGACGAGAGGCTTTACAAAATTTATTGTTGCAATTACGTAAGTTAAACATAAGAAAACTTAACAGTTTATCTTTAATTTTAACATTCTCATTTTTAAATTCTTTAGGTTATGCTTATTTTTGAATATTAATTACCTCTTGTATGCAGTTAGCAAACTTAAATGAACACTTAGAATATGATATAAAAATAAGTAGAAAAACAAAGTAACAGAAATAGCAAAGGATATATTTTTGTATCATTTAAGAGTTCATTATAAATTTCAAATCCTTAATTCTAATATACATTTTGACTTTATGTCAAAACATAATAATCTAAAAAAGCATAACTGTTTTATTATAAGAATAATTTCTATAAAAATATAAAATAATTTATGTTTTGTTAACAATGTTACTGTTTGGCACAATATTAGGTTTACGTACACATAAATATTAACTATTTTAAACATTAAATTGTACTTCATTTAGAAAAAGTGTTTGACAGTATTCGTAACACCTTGGATTACAAAACTCAGGAAAATGCATTACAATCCACAAATGAATCAAGCGAAAGTCTTAATCATGAGTTACCAAGTAATTAATTTAAATATATTATTATTACCTGAAATACTCCGCTATAATTTATTTTACTTTAAACTGTAGATATTGATGACCTCTTCGGTTTGAGCAATATCGGTATGTAATTAAATTGAGTTTAAGAGCATAAGGGTATATAAATATGTTCTAAAGGCTACACATATTTTATAATATTCACATTGTACATATCTTTTTAGATTTAACTAAATCACAAATCGAAAATCAAAACGACGATATTGAAGTAGAAGGTAATTAGTTAAAAGTTTTAAAAAAGTAATACCTAGATGGCATATAGTCTTTAAACAATCTTGCAGACAAGATTACTTGCTATCCGAAAAAATCTTTAAAAATCAAATAAATATTCCAAACATTCTTCTATTTACATCTGTATTATTAGATGACAGTGATAATCATGATACCTAAAACCCAGGTGAATTTTAGTAAATAATTAAAGAAAAAATTAATAAATAAGATATTAGTAGGTAGTAAATTAATTTGAAAGTTACACGAACATAATCTTTTAGTAGCAATTAAGACTCTTCAGTTTAATTCATTAAAATTCAGCAAACTTATTTTTTCCGAATAACCCTAAAAGAATACGAATATTTAGGACATACTATAGTTGTCTTTTAAACATGACATTTAAAGACATTATTCAATCTGAAAGAGTTTATTAATCTACTAATAGTCATTTTATTTCTTAATAATATTTTTCTAGATTTAACCGCATCTGATGATGTCTCAAAAAATGTAGATGTCAGCAGAGTAGGTAATAATCCATGGAAAATCTTAAAACAATCATTTAAAAATTGAAAATATTTTAATAATGAAAAGTAAATAATTAAACACATGTATTTAACATTTATTCAGTACCTACACAGAAAAATATTAATGAGAATGCAAAATCAAAACCAAAAACAAGAAAGCGTAAAAACAGTAAGACTACCACGATTAATCGATGCTCGAAAAGAAGAGTAACTACGAGAAAAGTATCTGCACAAAAGGAAACAAAACCTCCACAAAAAAACAAATACTAAAACAAAAAGAAATTTAAAAAAAACAATAATAGTATTAAATATTAAACCAGCAATTATTATTATTATGTAATTTAAATTCCGATTTTATCAATAAAAATAAGTTTCTTAATTACAATAACCGCCATCAGGTTCCTTATTGCATAAAAAACAAAAAAATATTCATTTCAGAAAATAAATTAATAAATATAATACAAAAAATTCTAATTTAAAAATCCTTTTAATTATTCATACAAAAAATCAAATCATCAAACATTATACATAGAGAACTGGAATCACTAAATTTTTTATTGCTATAGATTCGGACCTTTGAAGAGACAGTCTGTGGAGTAACAGCTTCTTAACTTTTGGTTCGATACAGAGTCAAACCTTTGTCGAGTCGGTGTGTGGAGTATCAGTTTCTTAAGTTTTGGATCGATACAGAGTCAAACCTTTGTCGAGTCGGTCTGTGGAGTATCAGTTTCTTAAGTTTTGGTTCGATACAGAGTCGGACCTTTGTTGAGTCGGTCTGTGGAGTATCAGTTTGTTATCTATTGGTTCGATACAGAGTCGGACCTTTGTCGAGTCGGTGTGTGGAGTATCAGTTTCTTAAGTTTTGGTTCAGTGTAGAGTTGGACCATTGTCGAGTCGGTCTGTGGAGTATCAGTTTCTTAAGTTTTGGTTCGATACAGAGTCAAACCTTTGTCGAGTCGGTGTGTGGAGTATCAGTTTCTTAAGTTTTGGTTCGATACAGAGTCAAACCTTTGTCGAGTCAGTCTGTGGAGTATCAGTTTCTGAAGTTTTGGTTCGATACAGAGTCGGACCTTTGTCGAGTCGGTGTGTGGAGTATCAGTTTCTTAAGTTTTGGTTCAGTGTAGAGTTGGACCATTGTCGAGTCGGTCTGTAGAGTATCAGTTTCTTAAGTTTTGGTTCGATACAGAGTCGGACCTTTGTTGAGTCGGTCTGTGGAGTATCAGTTTCTTAAGTTTTGCTTCAGTGTAGAGTCGGACCTTTGTCGAGTCGGTCTGTGAAGTATCAGTTTCCTAAGTTTTGGTTCGGTGTAGAGTCAGACCTCCAGAAAAATCGGTCTGTAGAGTAACAGTTTCTTAACTATTGGTTCGATACAGAGTCGGACCTTTGTTGAGTCGGTCTTTGGAGTATCAGTTTCTTAAGTTTTGTTTCGGCGTAGAGTCGGTCCTTTGTCGTGTCGGTCTGTGGAGTATCAGTTTCTTAAGTTTTGTTTCGGTGTAGAGTCAGACCTTTATCGAGTCGGTCTGTGGAGTATCCGTTTCTTAAGTTTTGTTTCAGTGTAGAGTCAGACCTTTGTCGAGTCGGTCTGTGGAGTATCAGTTTCTTAAGTTTTGTTTCGGGGTGAAGTCGGACCTTTGTCGTGTCGGTCTGTAGAGTATCAGTTTCTTAACTTTTAGTTCGATAAAGAGACGGACCTTTGTTATGTCGGCCTGTGGAGTATCAGTTTCTTAAATTTTGGGTCGGTGTCGAGTCGGACCTTTGTCGAGTCGTTCTGTGGAGTATCAGTTTCTTAACTTTTAGTTTGATACAGAGTCAAACCTTTATCGAGTCGGTCTGTGGAGTATCAGTTTCTTAAATTTTGGTTCGGTGTAGAGTCGGACCTGTAAAGAATCGGTCTGTGGAGTAACAGTTTCTTAACTATTGGTTCGATACAGTGTCGGACTTATGTTGAGTCGGTCTGTGGGATATCAGTTTCTTAAGTTTTGCTTCAGTGTAGAGTCGGACCTTTGTCGAGTCGGTCTGTGGAGTATCAGTTTCTTAAGTTTTGTTTCGGGGTGAAGTCGGACCTTTGTCGTGTCGGTCTGTGGAGTATCAGTTTCTTAACTTTTAGTTCGATAAAGTGACGGACCTTTGTCGTGTCGGTCTATGGAGTATCAGTTTCTTAACTTTTGGTTCGATACAGAGTCAAACCTTTATCGAGTCGGTCTGTGGAGTCTCCGTTTCTTAAGTTTTGTTTCAGTGTAGAGTCGGAACTTTGACGAGTGGATCTGTGGAGAATCAGTCTCTTAACTTTTGGTTCGATACAGAGTCGGATCTTTGTTGAGTCGTTCTGTGGAGTATCCGTTTCTTAAGCTTTGTTTCAGTGTAGAGTCGGTCCTTTGTCGTGTCGGTCTGTGGAGTATCAGTTTCTTAAGTTTTGTTTCGGTGTAGAGTCAGACCTTTGTCGAGTCGGTCTGTGGAGTATCAGTTTATTAACTTTTGATTCGATACAGAGTCAAACCATTATCGAGTCAGTCTGTAGAGTATCAGTTTCTTAAGTTTTGTTTCGGTGTGAAGTCGGTCCTTTGTCGTGTCGGCTTGTTGAGTATCAGTTTCTTAAATTTTGTTTTGGGGTGAAGTCGAACCTTTGTCGTGTCGGTCTGTGGAGTATCAGTTTCTTAACTTTTAGTTCGATAAAGAGACGGACCTTTGTTAAGTCGGCCTGTGGAGTATCAGTTTCTTAAATTTTGGTTCGGTGTCGAGTCGGACCTTTGTCGAGT
This sequence comes from Leptopilina heterotoma, assembly GCF_015476425.1. NCBI lineage: Eukaryota > Metazoa > Arthropoda > Insecta > Hymenoptera > Figitidae > Leptopilina > Leptopilina heterotoma. The sequence goes on from NW_025110845.1 coordinate 1,912,018, forward strand.
CGGTCTGTGGAGTATCAGTTTCTTAAGTTTTGGTTCGGTGTAGAGTCGAACCTTTGTCGAGTCGTTCTGTAGAGTATTAGTTTCTTAACTTTTAGTTTGATACAGAGTCAAACCTTTATCGAGTCGGTCTGTGGAGTATCAGTTTCTTAAATTTTGGTTCAGTGTAGAGTCGGACCTGTAAAGAATCGGTCTGTGGAGTAACAGTTTCTTAACTATTGGTTCGATACAGTGTCGGACTTATGTTGAGTCGGTCTGTGGGATATCAGTTTCTTAAGTTTTGCTTCAGTGTAGAGTCGGACCTTTGTCGAGTCGGTCTGTGGAGTATCAGTTTCTTAAGTTTTGTTTCGGTGTAGAGTCAGACCTTTGTCGAGTCGGTCTGTGGAGTATCAGTTTCTTAACTTTTGGTTCGATACAGAGTCAAACCATTATCGAGTCAGTCTGTGGAGTATCCGTTTCTTAAGTTTTGTTTCAGTGTAGAGTCGGACCTTTGTCGAGTCGGTCTGTGGAGTATCAGTTTCTTAACTTTTGGTTCGATATAGAGTCGGACCTTTGTTGAGTCGGTCTGTGGAGTATCAGTTTCTTAAGTTTTGTTTCGGTGTAGAGACGGTCCTTTGTCGTGTCGGCCTGTTGAGTATCAGTTTCTTAAGCTTTGTTTCGGGGTGAAGTCGGACCTTTGTCGTGTCGGTCTGTGGAGTATCAGTTTCTTAACTTTTAGTTCGATAAAGAGACGGGCCTTTGTCGTGTCGGTCTGTGGAGTATCAGTTTCTTAACTTTTAGTTCGATAAAGTGACGGACCTTTGTTGAGTCGGTCTGTGGGATATCAGTTTCTTAAGTTTTAGTTTGGTGTAGAATCGGACCTTTGTCGAATCGGTCTGTGGAGTATCAGTTTTTTAAGTATTGGTTAGGTGGAGAGTCAGACCTTTGTCGAGTCGGTCTGTGAAGTATCAGTTTCTTAAGTTTTGGTTCGGTGTAGAGTCGAACCTTTGTCGAGTCGGTCTGTGGAATATCAGTTTCTTAAGTTTTAGTTCGGTGTAGAATCGGACCTTTGTAGAATCGGTCTGTGGAGTATCAGTTTTTTAAGTTTTGGTTGGGTGGAGAGTCGGACCTTTGTCGAGTCGGTCTGAGGAGTATCAGTTTCTTAACTTTTAGTTTGATAAAGAGTCGGACCTTGGTTGAGTCGGTCTGTGGAGTATTAGTTCCTTACGTTTTGGTTTGATACAGAGTCGGACCTTTGTTGTGTCGGTCTGTGGAGTATCAGTTTCTTAAGTTTTGGTTCGGTGTAGATTCGGACCTTTAAAGAATCGGTCTGTGGAGTAACAGTTTCTTAACTATTGGTTCGATACAGAGTCGGACCTTGGTTTAGTCGGTCTGTGGAGTATCAGTTTCTTAAGTTTTGTTTCGGTGTAGAGTCGGTCCTTTGTCTTGTCGGTCTGTGGAGTATCAATTTCTTAAGTTTTGGTTCGGTGTAGAGTCGGACCTTTGAAGAATCGGTCTGTGGAGTAACAGTTTCTTAACTATTGGTTCGATACAGAGTCGGAACTTGGTTTAGTCGGTCTGTGGAGTATCAGTTTCTTAAGTTTTGTTTCGGTTTAGAGTCGGTCCTTTGGCGTATCAGTCTGTGGAGTATCAGTTTCTTTTCTTTTGGTTCGACACAGAGTCGGACCTTGGTTTAGTCGGTCTGTGGAGTATCAGTTTCTTAAGTTTTGTTTCGGTGTAGAGTCGGTCCTTTGGCGTGTCAGTCTGTGGAGTATCAGTTTCTTAACTATTGGTTCGATACAGAGTCAGACCTTTGTTTAGTTAGTCAATGGAGTATCAGTTTCTTAAGTTTTGATTTGGTGTAGAGTCGGACCTTTGTTGAGTCGGTCTGTGGAGTCACAGTTTCTTAACAATTGGTTCGATACAGAGTCGGACCTTTGTTGAGTCCGTCTGTGGAGTATTAGTTCCTTACGTTTTGGTTTGATACAGAGTCGGACCTTTGTTGTGTCGGTCTGTGGAGTCACAGTTTCTTAACTATTTGTTCGATACAGAGTCGGACCTTTGTTGAGTCGGTCAATGGAGTATCAGTTTCTTAAGTTTTGATTTAGTGTAGAGTCGGACCTTTGTTGAGTCGGTCTATGGAGTATCAGTTTTTTAAGTTTTGTTTTGGTGTAGAATCGGTCGTTTGTCGTGTCGGTCTGTAGAGTATCAGTTTCTTAAGTTTTGGTTCGGTGTAGATTCGGACCTTTGAAGAATCGGTCTGTGGAGTAACAGTTTCTTAACTATTGGTTCGATACAGAGTCGGACCTTGGTTTAGTCTGTCTGTGGAGTATCAGTTTCTTAAGTTTTGTTTCGGTGTAGAGTCGGTCCTTTGGCGTGTCAGTCTGTGGAGTATCAGTTTCTTATCTTTTGGTTCGATACAGAGTCGGACCTTTGTTTAGTCGGTCTGTTGAGTAACAGTTTCTTAACTATTGGTTTGGTGTAAAGTCGGACCTTTATCGAGACGGTCTGTGGAGTAATAAATTCTCAAGTTTTGGTTTGGTGTAGAGTCGGACCTTTGTTGAGTCTGTCTGTGGACCTTTATATATACTAGGTGTTTGTAATAACTGTTGACTTCTATTCCGGGTTAGAGTCGGACCTTTGTGGAGTGGGTCTATGGATGTAACAATTTTTTTTAACTTTTGCTTTTGTGTAGAGTTGGATCTTTGCATTGTCGGTCTATGTGATAACTGTTGAATCTTTCTGCGGTGTAGAGTCGGACCTTTGTAGATCGGTCTGTTAGTAAACATTTTATTAGTGTTTATTCGTTATAGAGTCGGACTTTTGTAATTTCGGTATGTGGAGAAACGGGTACATTTGTGTTAGTATGTGTGTGGGAACTATTACACGCTATATTATTTAGAGTCGGCCAGTGTAGAATTTAATTTTGTATAGATTCGGTTTTTGTTTAATAGGTTTAGTATAGTCGGTCAATGGATGATCGCAAAACTTTGAACTGACTCCCTTAGTTTTAATACAGGCAGATGCATTGGAGAAAAAACTTTTAATTACATTTATAAATCTGGTACTTAATCCTAATTTATGTAACTTATACCAAAGAAGTTGGTGGTTTATGGATCGAAAGGCACCTTTACAGTCCACGAATATGGCATAAGCGGTAGAATTAGCTTTGCTGGACGTTAAAGGGTTAAATGAAATTGTATAGTAGCATTTAGGATAAAGAGATTGTCTAGGCAACTTCTGCCTCTTCTAAAACCTGACTGAGATTCGGGAATTAAGTTGAGGTAGGAGGTCCAAGCCACAATCCGATTACACAAAGTCTGAGTAAAAATCTTTGCTATATTATTAACTAGTGTAATTGGTGTGTAGCTGTCTGGGTCCTCCATCGAACCTTTTCTTTTATAGATCATGGAAGTTGACATTTTCCCCTTTTCCTTAGGTACTAATTCAGCAGTAAAGTCTTTTTTAAACAAATTTAACATAAAAAGATGCAAGTTTTTGCGGAAGGTGTTTGAAAAAAGAATAGCCAATTCCGTCAACCCCGGGAGCGTTTCCATCCCTACATCGGGCAAGACTCAACAACAATTCGTCATAGGTGATGCACCCATCCAAAATGGGGTTAGAGACTTCTAGAAAATCTCTGCTTAATGCGATAGCGGGAACCATAGCAGGATAGCAGGATTCAAGGTAATTATACCAGGTAGATAATTCAAAACTCATCGGAAGGGAGGGGCGTACCCAGAAAGAATTTATGATATACCAAAACTCAGATTATCGTCTACATACTGATAATCGATTTAACATGAATTTACCATAATCTTTGTTTTTAGTTTTTAAATCATCTCTCAAAGTGCGCCTCGCACGTATCAAGGCACTCTTGGATTCATTAGAAAAGCCCTCTTTTCTGGCAGTCACCAAGGCTCGCCTAGCATCTCTTTTAGCACCAATGCATTCAGAATCATAGCAAGCCTTGCGTTAAACACACGACGAATTATAACATTTCTTCCTCATACCCAAACTATGAGCAACCGATATAATATTGTTCAATAAAATTAAATTCAAGTTGTCTACGTCCTTGTCCAACTCAGCTACTCCCTCGTTCCAAGCCATAGTAGAAGCAAAAATATCGGTCTTATCAAAGTCAAAAAACATTTTATTAGAATTAGGATCAGAAATAGGGTGATGGCTAAAAAGTAGATCATTTCAAAACAAAATAACGGGAAGGTGGTCGGAGAAAGTATAGGTAAGTTGACAATCTTTAATGGTGTTCCGCAGTGATCGCCTTTTAAAAATGTCTGCTCAAATGTATACTTGATTTGAAAATGATTTTTCTCCCAATTCAGGTAGTTATTGCACAATCGGAGGAAATACAAGATATCCTAAATATTTTATCTTTCATTTGCGCGCAAGAAGTAAAATGTTTCTTTAGATTTACAACAACAGGAAGTAAAATAGGAAAAAGTTAAATAAATGCGCGATACATAAAATTACTACCAGAGGGCAGCACCTAATGTGCACATTTAATTTTCTTATTTTACTTTCTGACGTCGTGTATTATATTGGATTTTCAACTTCTTGTGCACAAATTAAAGAACAAATTTTCAGGATAACTAGTATTTTTCCCTATTTTGAAATAATTGTCCATATTGGGAGAAAAATCCTTTTGAAATTATGTTTACCTTCAAGCAGCCATTTTTAAAAGGCGACCACTGTTTAAAACTGCGCAACACCGTTAAGTCACAAACTAAAAACATCGCATTAAGAGAACACCAAACAAAATAGATGATGCTAAAACCTAGTGCTCCCAGAAACGTGCAATCTGCAGGAGAGTCACTTAGAGAACGTCCATTTAGAAGGACCATATTACAGGACTCTATGCAATGATAATTCATAACTCTAGAATTATTTTTACCAAAATTGTCATAAATTTCATAAATAAACAGAAATTTAAATTTGTGTGAAAAAAGAAAATTATTTTATGAAGAGGACTAAAGTTATCTTTTTGTTAATTAACATTGTTTATTACAATTTAAATAAATTGCATTATGCATTAATATGTGTCTGGTGGGCATAGTACACTGATTTTAATTGATTTTAATCATGTGCAATGGAGACATATGATTTTTCCCAAAAATATTCTAATTTGTTAAAATGGAATAACAAAAAATATTAACAATGGAAATTTTAAAATCAGCTTCTAGAAATGTCTTAAGAATTTTATGCCCTTTAATTTAAGACCAAGAACATCAAAATCCGATCAAATTTGTAGGCTCTAGACAATTTTGAATAGTAAATTGTAAAAAAATTTCCAGTGTGCCGCATGCGAGTGACCTGCACGGGCAGCTTAATTGTTTATTTAAACCCATCAAACTTGTCAGGCCTACTCTGAAACTTTTTGCAAAACCTTCTTAGCATTTCAAGGTATGTTTTCAAAGAAAAAAATTTAATATTTATCATACCCAAAGTTAAAAAAAAATAATTTGTTTATAAAATTTTTTTTAATAAAAAATGAAAAAAAAATTTGTATTGATTATTCAAAAGTAGAGAGAAAAACAAAACGTTTTTTCTCTTGTCAAAAAATAAAAAACAATATTTTTTAAGTTATCTGACATTAAAAATATATCTACATTTAAAAAACGAAAGTTTTGAAAAATCATAACTCAAAAATTTTGTCCTACAAAAAAAAAATTAAAAATACGTATCTGTTTTTTTCAATACATTAGAGAAGAAAAATATTTTTGGCCGATTTGAAGAGGTCGACTGAAATCTCACGTGGAATTGCTCATGTATTTTACACGAAAATATCAGAAACTTTTTTATTGAAACAATATTGGTTAATACATGGGTGACTTTATTTAAAAGGGAATATTGCTGTCCCCCGCTCCATAAATTGACTTGTAGGTTGGTTTTTGTCAATGTGAAACTTTTTTTCTGTAGTTAGTGATGAAATAAATTTACCCTTCAAGTTTAATACCAATTGGCAGAATATAATACGAGATAACCCATTAGAAACAGGCACAAGTAAGCCAAAATGTCATTGCTGTCCCTGTCCCCAGGCTACTTCTGTAAGTTTTAAACGTTCATAATGTTCTTAAATGTCTTTTGAAACTTTAAAAAAAATTTCCACTACTTTGTCTAACCTCATAATCTGATAATTTGACATATTTTGATAATTTTTTAAAATTTTTGTACGCAAAAAAAAATTTTAATATTTTAAAACACTTATGTAATTACTGAAATTCAATTTTCAGCAGAATGTCATTACTGTCCCGCATTTTCAGTATTTATAGGGTTTGGGAGAATTTAATTTTTTAATGACTTCAGAACGTAAAATTTATACACATGTGTTTGAATTTGTGTGAATGTGCATATCTAGCAATAATTATACGGCAATAAGTGTTCTTTTGCAGAAAATCGAAACTTTTTCGATTAATAGTATATTAAGCAACAAGGGTATAAAGGCAGCCCAATTCCTAATTCCTAATTGACAGTCACTACACAACACTACGGTTAAAAATTATAATAATAAGGGCAAAATTGATGAGTTGCAACAAGTTACAAAATCATCTGTAGCTTGTACGCATTTCAATGTCCCAAAATGGCTATAGAGGGGTAAAAAGCTTATAAAATAAGGAACATTTTTAAGTATTTTTGAAAAAATTTAAAGGGGAAAAAGAGGGAGGGAAATTGAAAAAAAAAATTTTAATTTTTTTTTATGAAACTACATTTTTTAAATAACACAACCCCACAAAAAAAATTTTTTTGTCCGACGACCTAGAGTGGTCATTTCCTACGTATTTTGGGTCGCTGAATCCGAATCCGGTGTCAGAATTGCGAAGTTGGTTCGTTTTTTTTCTAACCTCAAAAAACTTACTTTTTTGGTACATTTTGTGAGAAGATGAAACAACGTGAGTCTAGTCTTGTCTAGTTTTGAAATTATAACCGTGTATTATAATTTAGAAGTTAAAATTACATACCATAATTAAATAGATTCTTTAAATTGAAAATGGCGGCCCAATATGGCGGACTCAAAATGGCAGATATTTTAAAAATTGGTCCGATTTGCTTGAAATTTAGTACTTGGGGGTTTTTTGGGTCGCTGATTACTAATCTGGTGTAAGTTTTTAAAAATTAAAAATGGCAGATCCAATATGGCGGACAAATAACTTAAATTTTATTAGATTTACCTGCATTCTGGTACTCGGCGAATTTTGGGGTCGCTGATTGTAAATATAATGTCAGATTTTTAAAATTTATAACAGAAGACCTTCTATAGTAGATGGGACTTTTTAAAATTAATAGGATTCGCTTGTAATAAATTTGTTATAAAATCATAACGTAATGTAAGTAATAAGACAATTTATTATAAGAGTTTTCAGTAAAAAATGTATATAATAGATGTAAAAATTCGATTACAACACATGAGTTATTTCTTCTTTTTGTGGTATCTTGCTCTTTTACATTCAAACGATCTTCGCGATGCTTGTCTTTTGGGCTTTCTCTTTTCTGCAGGAATGTCTCGTTTAAGGTTCCAACAAAAATCAGCCATCATGTTAACATCCCACCTTCCTTGATATCTCTGCTCCATTGTTTTGATATCTTGATGGAACCTTTCTCCCTGCTCCTCGCTAAAATCGCCTCAATTATCTGGGAAATAGTTCACATGAGAATCCAAAAAATGCAATTTCAAATTCATCAAGCAACCTTGTTTTTGGTAATTCTCTACCATTTTTTTTAACTTTTTGTTCGTAATCGTGGCTTTTGTGATTACCAACAAAATTGTCTGTTACATCTTTGAAGCTTAACCATGCCGCTTTTTCCTTACTTGTCATTTTACTTTCGAAAATCTTGTCCTTTAGCATTTTGCGTATTTGAGGACCATCAAAAACACCTTCCTTTAATTTAGCTTTACTGACGTTCGGAAATTTCTCTTCCAGATACAAGAAACACGTACCATTTTTATCTAGAGATTTCACCCATTGTTTCATAAAACCTAATTTAAGATGGAGAGGTGGAATTAAGGCGTTTAATGGATCAACTAAAGGTGGATATAGAATATTTTTTGAGCCAGGATTTAAAGATGACCTCGTTGGCCATTCTTTCTTTTTGTAATCATTTTTTCTGTCTGTACTATCCCATTCGCATAAGAAGCATGGGTATTTCGTAAATCCGGACTGTTGACCCAATAATATTGTGATTATTTTAAGATCACCGCAAATTTTCCAATTATGATCAGAATATTTAATTCTTTCTAGAAGTATCTTCATATTTTCGTATGTTTCTTTCATTTTGACTGAGTGTGCAATTGGGATAGAAGCATAAACATTAGTATTGCAGCAATACTGCTTTCAAGCTTGCTTTTGACGAATCTATAAAAAGCCTCCATTCATCGTCTTTGTAACAACCATTTTTAAGTTTGTTCATTAATCCATTAACATCGTGACAGCATACTAATGAGTTTTCTTTATCTTGGGTAAAATATTCTCAAAATTCTGATTCTCGTTCTCGATAGTAAGAGGCTTTAACCGTACTCGCTTGGTCAGTATTGTGTTTTAACCACGATGCCAAATATTCAGCCCCGTCCTTAGCTAAACCTAAATTTCGAACAAGGTCGTTTACTTGTTCTTGCGTTATGCTTTTTGACTTCTTTTGACCATATTCATCTTTACTTGAGTCTGTTTCATTATCACTTTCAAATTCATCCTTACTTTGTTCATCCGATTCTTCATCTCCTTCCATACGATTTTCATCAGAGGGTATCCTTGCATCCAAGTCAGCGTCTTTATCATTTACCACATTCGGTTCAGATTTGTATATCAGTTTTGTTAAACTCGAAACGTTAGCATAGGGAAATGTCGATTTTTTTTATGTTTGTTATTCCCTGCAAATTTGTCATACGAAAGTAACAGTCTTCTCGCTTTTGTGGTTTCTTCCAGATTGAAGACACAGAAATATTAAGATTTTTTTTCTCATTTATAGATCTTCGTAACATTAAATGGCAAGAGCTGCAAACCATTTCAGGGACCCAATCACATCCCTCTTTCTCAATTTCAAAACCAAAGCATTGTTGATAAAGATTTCTAATATTTAGATTTATATTTCTTCGATTTTTTTGTACCTCATATAGACCACACACGTAGCAAAAGACATTTTTGCTTTTATCACAGATATGTCTTGGTAGGTCTCCTGCAGCAGAAGCCAACTTCCGCGAACGAAGTTTCTTTGTAACATTAGATTCTGTGGTAGCCAAGTTGTCCACTACTACAGAACTACGGTTGCATGATGACGACGGCTGCGGACCCGCTTTCCCATCCAGACCAGTCGCCGATACTGGGCTACCGAAACCCTGCATCGTAACGAAGTTAGTACCTTCTGCCATGACGGCATCAGGTATTTAACCCAGTAATTTTGCCAGAACTACTTTCCTGATAAAGAAAGTCCGTACTTGTGATATACAAGTATATCACAAGTACAGACTTTCTTTATCATAGTAAGACAGAAAACAAATCCGTTGCCCACCGTCACCACGTGGAGGTACCCTGGTTACAAAAGGAATGTGATTATGCTAAGACCAATGTATGATTCGTAATCATGACCAGAAAAACTCTTGCGTGTCAAATTTTGAGCTAATCCTATCAATTTCGAAAAGTTCCATCTACCATAGTAGGTCTTCTGTTATAAATTTCGAAAATCTGACTTTATATTTACAATCAGCAACCCCAAAAACCGCCGAGTACCAGAATGCAGGTAAATCTGATAAAATTTAAGTTATTTGTCCGTGATGTGGTTAAATAAACTTGAAACTCAATTGTTTAATAAGAAGTGAAAATATATTTGTAAATTCAATTAGAGTATAGAAAGGCGCCTTTCTATTTCGTAAATATTATTTTGAAGATTATTTAACATTTAGCATTTCTTTAACTTCAATTAAGAGGCACTTTTATTTGATGTTTACTTCGAACAGACTTTCGACAGACTGACGATTTTATTTTGATACAGTGTTAACTCGACTGTCAGTGCCGTGCTAAATTTTCATTTAACGTAATGTAAGAAACAATATTAAATTTTAATTTTAAATATTAATTCAAAAATAATTTAATTTTAACACTCCTCCTTAATTATTTTACTTCTTAATTCAATGAAGGTTTTACGAGTTAAAGGTTTGGTGAAAATATAGGCTAATTGATCCGAACTTTTCACATGTTGAAGTTGAACTGTTTTCCCAATGTGTTCTTGAATGAATTTCCTTGGTATTTCGATGTGTTTTTTTTCCTTTGGTGATTTTCCCTTCCTGCGTATTTTCCAGCATGTGTATGGCAGATCGATTGTCAACACATAGAGTTGTCGGTTGATTGAGATTTAAAATTCCAAGTTCGTGACCAATGCGACGTATCCAGCAAACGTCGTCGATAGATGAAACAGCTGCTCTATATTCAGCCTCAGCCGTTGATGTAGCTACCAAACGTTGTTTTTGAGTGTACCATACAACAGGACCTCCTCGAACTATAAGGACTCCGCTAGTTGAATGTCCTGTGATCATGTCTCCTCCGTAGTCGGAATCTGTGTAGCTGATGATATTGGAATCTCCATTGAAAAATATACCGTAGTTGACAGTCCCTTTTAAATATTGAAAAATACGTTTCACCATCTTCCAGTGACTTGTCATAGGATTACTGCAGAAACGGCTCAAGTAGTTTACTGCAAAGCTGACGTCAGGACGAGAGATTGTGGCTAGATTTAACAAGCTGCCAAGAGCTTCCCGATAAGGTTCAGATTCTTTGAGTGGCTTGTCATTAACGAAGTTTTGTTTGTCGGTGATCATTCCTCGTTCCATTGGAGTTGAAGTAGGATTCAGTGAGTCAAACTTGAATCGTTCTAATATTTTCTCGGTGTACTTGGATTGACTCACAAAAATTCCATCTTTCATGACTTGAATTTTCATTCCTACATAAGACAAAAGAGTTTGAGCAGATGTGTCAAAAGTTGCTTCAAATCTCTCATTCAGAGTTTTTAATATTTTAATCATTTCACTTTCATTTTCTCCGATAAGAAGTCCATCGTCTACAAATAGAGTAATGATCATATTTTTGTCTTTGTTATAATAAACACAAGGATCATCATCTGTGTTGTCAAAATTTAGTGATTTTAGAAAATTCGAAAATTTGCAGTTCCAATTTTTCGGAGCTTGTTTCAGTCCATATATACTTTTGTTGAGGTTGCAGATTCGATGAGTTCCATCAGAAAAGCCTTCAGGTTGAAACATGTAGATTTCTTCTTCCAGGTCTCCATGTAGAAATGCTGTTTTAATATCGAAAGTAATCAATTTCATTTTATTTGAAGCTGCGACGCTCAGGATTAATCGAATGGATACATGACGTGCAACAGGACTGAAGGTTTTACTGTAGTCGATTCCTTCTCTTTGTTCGAAGCCTCTGATCACCACTCTGGCCTTGAGTCTTCCATCTTGTTTTTGACGTAATATCCAGCGACATGTCGAAGGTTGAATTTGATCAGGAGGATCAACTAGATCCCAAGTCTTCATTTTCATCAATGAATTAAATTCTTCTGACATGGCAGCTTGCCAATTTTCATCTTTTAATGCTTTCGAAACAGGTATATCTTCGACTTCTCCAATCATTGCTACATCATTGCTACTCTTCCTTCTAGTTGAATTCCAGTCAAGTACAAGTCGGTCTGGTGGTTTAAGTGTTCGACGATCCCTTAATCTGCGAGGTTCTGGTGGATCAGTGGAGTCTTCTTCTGAGCTTGAAGAATGACTATCATTGAGACTTTCTGAATCGGAATTTTCGGATTCTTCTTCTGAATGTTGGTTTTTATTCTGTGTTAGAGGTAGTTCTATTTCGAGGTTGCTTTCTATTCCAATTTTCTCGTCAAAAATAACGTTATCAGAGCTTACAATTTTACGTTTATTTTTGAGATATATTCTGTAGCTTGAAGAGTCAAGGTCATATCCGACAAATATTCCTTTCGTTGATTTCTTTCCAGACTTGACTCTTTTATGATCCGGAATTAGAGTATAACATTCACATCCAAAACTTTTTAATTTTCTGACATCTATTTTTCTTCCAAACCATGACTCTGCTGGGCTTTTGTCGGGTAGTGAACTGGTTCCAGTCTGATTGATTGTAAATACTGCATAATTCACGGCTTCGGCCCACAGATTTTCGTTTAAAGATTTCGCATGTATAACTGATCGAGCTGATTCCATTATTGTGCGCATTTCCCTTTCAATACGACCATTTTGTTGTGGAGTATAGGCGTTTGATTTAGTGTGAAATATTCCAAGATCCTCCAAAATCCTTTTTGTGTCGGCATTTATAATTTCAGTTCCGTTGTCTGATTTTAAACACTTGACTTTTTTATCTAATTGATTTTCTACCAGTCGTAAAAAATTTTCAAGTTTTTGTACTGTTTCGTCTTTTGTTTTTAGAAAATATACGGTTCGAAAGTGTGAAAAATCATCCTTGAATAAAAGAAAGTATTTTGCTCCTCCTAAAGACTTGATGTTCATTTCACATAGATCAACATAAATGAGATCCGCTGTCTGTGTTGCAACTTTTGGATTTTTGGGATGAGAGTTGTGATGCTGCTTTCCGTAGGTGCATCCAGGACAAATATAGTTATTCCAGTCATCAACATATTTGATGCTGTTTCTTTCTAAAATATTTTTGACGTATTTCACATTTTGGTGAGCTAATCTTTCATGCCATGTTTTGATTGAAACTGTTAGTAAACATGCGTCTTCCTTTTCTCGACGAAACATCATTTTGTACATTTTTGTCCATTTTGTCCATCACGTTTTGCAAGAGCGACAGTTTCTGTATTTTCCATAGTTTTGAATTCAGAGAATTTAGAGTCTGCATTTTGTATGTAACCTTTATCCAACATTTGAGTGACCGAAAATAGATTAAAAGTCATTTTTGGAACATACAAGACATTTTTCAATACAACTTTATAAAAATTCTTGCTGTTAAAGGCTTCTAAGTTTACATCTCCCAATCCAATACCTTCTAATTTAGTTGAATCACCAATTACGACCATCGTCGGCTTTTCAAATTTGTTGAAATTAATCAACCAGTCCTTTCGAGAAGTCATGTGTTGTGTGGCGGCACAGTCTTGGTACCAGACATCCTTGCTGTCTTCTTTTGTATTTATGTGATTCACGTTGGCACTTGATAATCCGATAGTTAAAAGGGCACGTCGATTTGTTTTGGTTGAGTCATTCTCTTCGGGTTTGTTGTTGCTTGTATTTCCTTTGGGGCATTCTTTTGCAAAGTGGCCTTTTTTATTGCAGTTGTTGCACGGATAATTATTTTTGCAATAATCAAGATATTTAGCACACGGTTTATTTTTACAGTACTTTTTAACATGACCTTTCTTTCCGCACTTAAAACATTCGACAGATGAATTGCTTTTAGGTTGTGATTTGAAAGGTTTTTTTGTTTGTTTTGAGAGAAGAGCATTTTGAGTTGTAACTTCACTAAATTTTTCTCCTTCATTCAATCGATCTTCTTCCAACCGTAGACGTTCAAATAGATTGGTCATAGTTTTATCTGCTGCAGTTACGTTGTCCCAGGCAGTACGAAAATGATATAATTTTGGTGGTAAAACTCCTAGAATTCTTGTCATGATCCAGCTCTCTTTTACAGTTTCCCCTTCCGCTTCAAGGTCTTCGGCATATTGTTGAATCATCATACAATTTTCAATGACTGATTTGTTATTATCATATTTAAATCCGAAAAATTGTCTCTGCAAACCTTCTATTGTGTGGTCTGACTTCTTACCGTATATGGTTTCGAGTTTGGTTAGCATTTAATTTGCAGTCGTACATTTTGCAATTTTCTTCGCTATATTGCTGCTGACATTTAGACCTATAAAATTTTGAGCATCAAGATCCTTTTTAAGCCATGTTTTTACTAATGCATCCTCTTCTCCTCCTGCAGGTTTTACTTCCAAACCATTTGATATAATGAAAAGGTCCTTCGATTTTAAAGTTAAATTTAATTTGAACTTCCATGAAATATAATTTGTGTCTCCTTGGGGATCTTCTGACAGAATTTCCATGTGAGATTTGACGGAATCCATGATTTCCTAACACTGTTTACGGCACTGATTATATTTCACAATTTATATTCCTTTAATTTGTCAATTTTCAGTTCGTCTTGTACACTGTTTACAATGATAATATGTTGACCAGATTTGAATTTCACGAATTTTCACTAACACACACAACAACGTGGTTGACTAGTCTTTTATTGTTGATATGTGATGACCTTCATAGTGTTCAATTCTTCTTGCGATGAATTTTAGTTTCCGACTTTAAATAATTTTGAGTTCCAAATTTTAATTAATTTATTTATTGTCTTTCAGCAATCCTGGGCCCATAACCTGATGTGGTTAAATAAACTTGAAACTCAATTGTTTAATAAGAAGTGAAAATATATTTGTAAATTCAATTAGAGTACAGAAAGGCGCCTTTCTATTTCGTAAATATTATTTTGAAGATTATTTAACATTTAGCATTTCTTTAACTTCAATTAAGAGGCACTTTTATTTGATGTTTACTTCGAACATACTTTCGACAGACTGACGATTTTATTTTGATACAGTGTTAACTCGACTGTCAGTGCCGTGCTAAATTTTCATTTAACGTAATGTAAGAAACAATATTAAATTTTAATTTTAAATATTAATTCAAAAATAATTTAATCTTAACAGTCCGCCATATTGGATCTGCCATTTTTAATTTTTTAAAACTTACACCAGATTCGTAATCAGCGACCCAAAAAAACCCCAAGTACTAAATTTCAAGCAAATCGGACCAATTTTTAAAATATCCGCCATTTTGAGTCCGCCATATTGGCCGGCCTTTTGAATTTAAAGAATCTATTTAATTATGGTATGTAATTTTAACTTCTAAATTGTAATACACGGTTATAATTTCAAAACTAGACAAGACTAGACTCACGTTGTTTCATCTTCTCACAAAATGTACCAAAAAAGTAAGTTTTTTGAGGTTAGAAAAAAAACGAACCAACTTCGCAATTCTGACACCGGATTCGGATTCAGCGACCCAAAATACGTAGAAAATGACTACTCTAGGTCGTCGGACAAAAAAAAATTTTTTTGTGGGGCTGTGTAATTAGTAATTTTATTCAAAAGTTTGGAAAATTCTCTACTTAAAACACTTATACAACTTTAAAATCCATTAATATGGGTAAAAGATATTGCTATTTAATAATTATACTGAAAAAAATTGAGCCCCTGATAACATGGCAACCACGCATTACACAGACCTAAAAACCTACTATACATACTTGTTTTTATGTATACTTTTACATACTTTATTTCGAAAAAGAATTTTTTTTAGAGTGGCTTTTATGTTAGAGAATGACTCACATGCGTTTATTACATTTTTTATGAAAATGCAAAGTTAACCCTTTGAGGGGCACATTATTCATGTGGACGGATTTTCTTTATAACTCATGTCTTTATATTTTTGGGGTCGCTGATTACAAATTTGAAGTTAGTCTTTAAAAATTCAAAATGGCGGAACCAATATAGCGGACATTTTTTTTAATTAATCGGATTTGCTTGAAAATGTTTACTCGGGGGTTTTTGGGGTCGCTGATTACGAATCTGATATTAGTTTTGAGTCGATCTGAGCGGGAGGTTTGACGTCGAGGTATAATGATGTGCACCGTCGATTATTGTCCGGTACACATCATTATAACTCGACTGTCGATAAACCGGTTGTACTCAGGAGAGGTTTTCTACAGTTTCCCTCTTCTCTGGCGAGAAAACCCATTGACGGGTGGTCCAGGCGCAATGCGAGTACTCCTAATAAAAGTCGGCTGTAGACGCAAATTAGATTAATATTGTATAGAAAATTTATGTAGAATGATTATGCTTAATCCAAAAAAGTATTTCTCGGGGACTCTTGTCGAAGTGCGTAAGGCCAATAGGGCAGGAGTATAAACAATAAAAAAAATATATAACATGGCGGTCGATTTTGTTTTAAATTAATTGCATTTACTTAAAAATTGTTATTTGGAAATTTTCGAACTCACTGATTTAAAAATTCCTCCGCTAATTATTAACCCACAATCTAAATTTAAAAATAAACTAAACATTGGTAATCAGGAACTACAACAACCTTCGAGGAACAAGTTTCGTAACAATCTAATAAATTTTTACATTTGTCATCTGACATATTGGATCCTTCATTTTAAATATTTAAAAACTAACATCAGATTCGTGACCAGCGATCCCATAAACCCCCGAGTGACAAGTTTTAGGTAAAACCAGACAATTTTTAAAAAAACTTCTGCCATATTAGATCCCCCATTTTGAATTTTGAAAAACTAACATCAGATTCGTAATCAGTGATCCCAAAAACCCCCGAGTAAACATTTTCAAGCGAATCCGACTAATAAAACAAAAAATGTCCGCCATATTGGATCCGCCATTTTGAATTTTTAAAAACTAACATTAGATTCGTAATCAGCGACCACAAAAAACTCCGAGTAAACATTTTCAAGCGAATCCGATTAATTAAAAAAATGTCCGCCATATTGGATCCACCATTTTGAATTTTTAAATACTAACTTCAAATTTGTAATCAGCGACCCCCAAAACCCGCGAGTTAAAATTTTTAAGCGAATCCTATTAATTAAAAAAAATGTCCGTCATATTAGATCCGCCATTTTGAATTTTTAAAAACTGATGTCATATTCGTAATCAGCGACCCCAAAAACCCCCAAGTAACAATTTTTAGTCAATTTTAAAATATTTAAAAAATTCGTAATTTTTATCAATAATTTATGAATTTTTTTAAACAACTAAATTTGACTCATAAATATTAATTTTCGTCAAAGATATTGAGGTTTTTAAAGGTGGGGCGTATACGACCCACCGCCCCTCAAAGGGTTAAATGTCGAAAATTATGTAGGGTTTTAAACGATGTTTGTTACATAGCATCTGCAGTATTTGCTCACATTAAACCATTACTTAACAGACTTAAGGAGATGGGCATAAACAATCTAAACATTTTCAATGATGGCCCGACAGGACAACATAAAAATAAGTTTACCTTTTTTCTCTTATTTAAATTTGCTGAGGAATATGGCTTCAGTACTGTTGTTTGGAATTTCTTGGAAACCAGGCATGGTAAAGGTCCATCAGACGGCATTGGTGCAGCTCTCAAATCCAAAGCCGATAACAAAGTTGCTCATAGAGCCGATATAATAGATGCAAAATCGTTTATTGATGAAGTCGGAGACAAAAATATAGAACTCATCGAAATCGCCATAGAAAACGTCGATGAAGTGGAGAAAATTCTATCAAAGAAATCAAAAGATGCGGTTGGAACTGTCAAGATCCACCAAGTGATTTGGAAATCTAAAATTAAAACTTTATTTTTAAGAAACCGTAGCTGTCTTCATGTAGAAGATTTTTCGCTTTGCTCTCTGTGCAATCATGAAAAACCAAAATATGATCTCTTCAAAAAGCCCTAAATTAAATCTAAGTCATTAGCCAAAGAAAAGTTTAAGCCAATACCATCGGCCAAAGAAAAATCTGAGTCTAAACCTTTAGCCAAAGAAAAGTGTAAATTAAAACCGGCTATCTCGAAAACTAAAAAAGGAAAGAAGGGGACACAGATAAATAGCTGGGTAGCAATTTCGGAAAAGGATTCGAATTAGTATTTTGCAAAAGTACATGGTGTAAAAGACGTCGCTGGAAACGTAGTCGTTAGCATTGACAGTGCTATGATAAGCACGGTGAGTAATCCTAAACATTTTAGTTATGAAAAAGAGCCGAATCACCTCAAAGAAATATTTGAAGACGACATTATTTATACAGTATCAGAATCAACTAAGTTAAAAAAGATCAGTTTGTTTTCAATTATAAATTACGATAAAGTTCTCAAAAGCATGCGTAAAATTTAAATTTATTTTCTCAAAGAAATTTTTTTTTAATTGTTTATGTCTGATATAAGTCATTTTTATATTACAATAATTAATGTTGATTGCAGTAAAAAATATTTTATAATGCTTGTATGTTTTAATATATCATAATTTATATTCAAATTTCATTACTGTCCCACGCTTCATCTGATGATTATTGCCCCCGTGATGGAAAATTTCATTGAAAAAAAGGAAAAGTGTGTTTTGTTACGTCCAGTGGGAGGTTGTTGAAGAGTTTTTACGTAGATTTTAATCTGTACTTTTCTTCTGTTCCACTTGCATACTGTGACGTGGATTCTAAACATCCACGTCGTAAGAATAATTCTACGGGATTCGCCGAAAGCCTATTTCCTTTGTTTTTATTCTTTAAATAAGAATCGCGAATTAAAGAACAAAATATATTTCGTTTAACGATTAATTAAAAATTAATTAGCTAAACTCGGACTCAAAATTAATCTTTTTGTAATAAATTTATTTTGAGTCGTCGTTATAAAAATTCTTTGTATCTGTTGATGGATAGAAGCAACAATAATTCTTATTAAAAATAATTTATATTTTTCCTATGGACTGAGAAGGACCACACTTCTGTAAAAAATATAAATAATGTAGTCAAATTTAAAAATGTAAAGAGAAAACCGCGACAAGAATTCAGTCGATCAAGCAGATTGTTCTATGCGTCGCAGCAAAGCCAATCCTACGTGTCGAGGATGAATGGTCGAACACCAAACCCAAGGAGAGTACTGTTAGCGGTACTGATGCTGCCATCTTCATGCCACAAGGCGTACCATAGTGGGCATGAGCGGGCTTCGGTGCACGAGGCCGGCGCGTCAGGCAGGTTGGCTACAGAAACGCAGAGTATCTGTTTTTTTTTCTCCGAGTTATTATTTTCCGAAAGACCGTTTTTAAGAACTGTTGAGTACCAGGCGATGCTCAATAAGTTAAGAGGTTAGTGACCACCCTCGTTTTTATCTGGCTGGCTTTTCCTGGATCACAAGGTTACCAGGAAACAGGAAAATCGACTGGTTTCTTTGGTTAACTCATCGACGCCAGAGGTGTGGATTCTCCTTCAGTTTTAGATCATTTTCGAAATTAAGAATGTGTTTTGATTGAATAAATATTGTAGTTTAAATTCCGTAGAGTCGCGTCAGTGACTTTTCTCTACCCTCACTCCGGTAAATCCACGATCCTGAGAGATTTCTCAAATAAAAGTTTACGCGGTAAATTGTGAGCTCGGAAAACGAGCTAGACCGGGAGTGCTCATAATTTGAAATACGGCGGCGGGGATCCGGGTAGAATTCTTACCTGGCGCTGGAGAACCTCTCCTAAACGAATCACCGTTGGCCGTATACAAGTTCAAAGCGTGGGACTTGTATATTCAGTTTTCGAAAGGTGCCATCGTCACCATTTTTGTTACGCTTTTCTTGGTGGAATTTTCCAGTCACCTCATGGCAAGAAAACGCGTCACAACAGAGGCGCCCAACAGCAGGTTCGGGTAAGGTTAGAGAAAAGTGACAAGTGTTATCGTTCTAAAATCACGGCAAAGTTACAAATAGAAATCTTACAAAGTCACGGTGGAGAAAAGTGACAGTTTGAAATTTCTCTAAAGTCACGGGATAACATAAAAAATTTTTAAAAGAAAGTAAACAAACTTTTAAGTTTCTAGTGAAACGTAAGAAAAGAAGGTAACAAGGATTTATTTATTGTTTAAAACTTACTTTTTTGTCTATATTGGATTAAGAACAAGAATCCATACTGCTGGTGAGTACTAAAATAATAATTTTCTTTGTTTTTTTTTCGCTCTCTTTGCTTTCTGAATATCGTACACCGACTTCTCAGAGTATTCATATTTATTTTATCTTGCTTGAGAAAATGGAAACAATTTTTGTATAAATTTTGTTTGTAGGATGCTTTGCTAATTTTTTTATTATTGTTTTGCATTTAATATTTTGCTATTTGGTGAATTATTTTTAGAATGGAAAAATAAAAAAGAAAAATACCAGCAGCGTCCCTTACCATCCCTCGCGATAAATAAATAAAACTTAAATTACTAGTAACTTTTCAAAGTGACCAAAACTTTTTTTTGGAATTAAATAATTTTTTGAATTTTGCGCGTTGATTAGTGAATTAGTGGATTCTCTAAATAAATACACAAAAGCTCGGTAGCGGAGAGATAGGAAAAATTAAGAAAAGGAAAGATTTTTCTATTAAACCAGAATAATAGAATTTGTTTATATTTTCTGCAGCCAAGTAAATAGTTTTTTTAAGAAAAGCGAAGATCGAACTCAAGTAAAAGAACTTGATTGATTTCTATTTGAGATTGGTAAAATTTGAAGTAGGTAGTAAAATTACCAAAAAGTGAATAGAAATTTCTCTGAAATTTATTGGACAGTTACCAAAACGAAAAGAACCTTGGAAACGGTTTTGGTAAAAAGAAATAATAAAAAAATAATAGTAAAGGTTATAGTTTGTTTTGGTAAATTACCGAAATGGAAGGGTAATTTAAAATTTTTTGGATTTTCTACCGGTATTTTGCTTTCCGAAAGCCAAAAATACCAAAACACCGGAAATCCTTAACCATAAATAAATTTTCCAAATAACAGAATTTTAGGGAATTTTTGGAAATTTACCCAAATTTTGGAAATTTTAGTCTTTTTTGGTAATCAATTTCCAGAATACTGAAATAGTGAGAGTATACCGATTAATAACGAACTTGGAAATTTTAATCGGTAACCTTTCACACCCAATCGAGGAAAGATTGGAAATTTAAGAAACATTAGGAAATATTCAGTTAGATGTTTATTTCTTAATAAAATAATTGAAACTTTTGATAAGTAAATAAAAGTTTAATTTTACAATTTTTTTTGGGGGGGGGAAATAAAGTCACCAACGGAGAAATTACAGAAGTTTTTAGAAGTTTTTAGTAAGTTCAATATTTTCTGACAACTCAAAAAAAAATTTTTTTTGGTCAATTCAACACAAATTGAACTAACTCAGTGAATTTTTTGGGTATATTAGTGAAAATTTGGGGAAACTTTCAGAAAATTTAAAAAAGTTTTGTATTCTCTTGGCTAGTCGCTATCCCAAGCAATTAAAAATAATTAAATCTGAGTAATAATTATTAAATCGGTTAACAACCGAAATCCAAATAAGAAAAGTTATAAATTTTTTTGAAAAAAAAATTTTTGAAAATTTGGTGAAAATTTTTAGAAAGTTAGAAAAATTTTCGGAATTTCAGATAAATTTTCGGAAAATTGGAATTTTTTTTAGAATATAAAGTAAATTTTCGGAAAATTATAAAGATTTGTACACTTCGAGCGATAATAGTCAGGAAAAAGGGAAAGAAACAGAGACAGGACCACCTGTAACCCAATCACTAGCCCAAGCGACGAACACGGTAGAGTCAAATACCGGAAATGACCCAAATGCCCAAACTACAAACGGGAATAATTTAGTCAATCAACTCGGAAGCCGAGTAAGAGCATTCGAGGAAGTCATGAAGCAACTCCAGCTTCACGGGTGAAGCACGTCAGGCTCTTCTGAAGTACTTGAATCACGACTAGAACGATTAATCAAGAAAATGCAGGGTCGATTAGATGTCCCATGGTATGACAGCGACGAAGCTTTTAGAATACCCGACACAGGGGTGCAAACCTCGGCCCCCACAACACCTGGATCGGCTAGATTTGCTACACTTCTGGAAAGCCCAGTAGTGACCGGAACATAAAACATTTTTACAGACAGTAACTCAGGTAGAATACAGCAACTCTTCAAATCAAAAAATTTTCACACCGATTTTCCTCCACCAAATCCGCAGTACTTAAATGTAAATACAAACCCGCAGGGAAATTTTGTATTTGAATCGCGCTCGGAAAGCACAGATAATCAGGAACTACGCGAATCAATTATAGCGATGCAACAGCAAATCACGGCCTTGACGAACCTGGTTACAGAACGCGTTCTCAGTAATCAAACGGCAACGAATACTTGCCCGACGTGCCATACGACAACGACGGTATCGAGATCACCACCCGTATATAATCAAGGGCACTCGAGTAGACAAACGGACGCATACGGACACCCGTTTCCCAAAATACCCAGAGAATCGTCTATGCCTCCGACAGTCCCAACCGTAAACTTTGAAAATCGGGACACACGATTTAATGGTTTAAGTTGGAGCGGAAACCAGAGACAGTTTCTGCACCCACTACCATCAAACCATCGCGACCAACTAGATTCAAGACAAAACGAACAAGGGTTGATAGAGTACCAACAGACTACAGACCGGTACTATCAAGGACCGTACGGACACCCGACCACAGAGCCCTACCGGCCCAGTCAACAGTATCCCATATACCCGACAAACAGTATATTTCTCAAACCCAAACGGTCAGTGGGAACCGACAAATAGATTTTTCCAAGAAACAATAAATCAGTATAGGAATCCCCGAAACGTCACAAGAATTGTAGAAAGCTGTCAGATAAAATTTAATGGTCAAAAAGGTACCAGTGTGGACAATTTCTTGTGGCGAGTGGAGGAGGGTAGGGCTGCGTCGTTCATGACAGATGAATGGTCAACCAGACCGATCGAAATGACAGCTCAGATGGACCGCATACACGCGAATCTTCGAGCCGATTACCGGAGAGCAATTCGACGACACGAATTTAACGATTTTAACAGTCTCGCCGAATTGACGTCAGAATTCGAACGCGTAATTGAGATTACGGACGACGACCTACCCCCACCCCAGCCTGAAAAATCGTTAATTCCCAAATACGCTTTTCAGGGACCATTACGGACAAACCCGAGACCAAGTAAAGTCGCAGTTATTGATTCGGAAGAAAATAAAACCGAAAAAACGGAACCCGTGGAACCGTCGAAACTAACAGTAGATCCGAATAATGAACAATGGTCAAAAACCATGGACGCGCTAGTACCAGCCCTGATTGGTGCAAAAACTAGTCAGGACCAGCCACAAAAACATAACACCGGTAATCCAAATTGGAATAAGAAAAAGACCACCGGAACAAATGGTAACGCGAACAATAAAGAACAGGGGAATAGCAAAACTTCCTCTAAATCCTCCTCGGAAACCGCGAGCAAAACCGAACCCAAAGAAGTCGTGTGATAGAACTGTCACGAAACAGGCCTCTTCCAAACCGGTTGCGCGAAAATCCGACGCAATAATTATTACAGACGCTGCAGTAAGGAAGGAGTCACGACCAAAACTTGCGAAGGTTGTCCGGGAAACCAAAAAAAGGAGGAGAAGTAAAGGTCGTTTCTCCCTCCTTAACCGAACCACAAACCTCAACATAAATAAATGCGTCACCCGTAGATGTATCCACACCCGTTACAGCGAAAGATACCGATAAAAACGCGAAAGTTACCCCCAAGAAGTCGAAAAACCGGAACGCCAGTAAACCGTATAACGCCGATCAAACTGTCTTGGTCAACGATCGCATAGAGGGAAATAACGGCGCGCACCCGTGGAAAAACATACAAGAAATAATGGCTAATTATTTTAATTATTTTCAGATTCCATACCAAACCAAGAAATTAAAAATGAGCCACTTAGGTTAGAAGTTTAAACACCACCGACAGAAGACAAAGGTTTCAACTTAAGGGTATTCACGACAATCCGAATAGGTAATACCCCCAATGTCCAAGCCCTAATAGACAACGGCGCTTCTCGTACGGTATTGGGAGATATTGGTCTGGCCATCTCCGACAGATATAAAGCGGATTTACAGCCGGCAACCGAGAAAGCGGTCATGACGGCCGACGGAACGGTACGTCCGGTAAAAGCCGTTTGCTACCTCCCAATTGAAGTCGATCGTGTGTCTCGAATGATGAAGGTGTTAATAGTCCCAGGAATGGGTGAACAAGTTTTCCTGGGAGTGGATTTTATTAACACCTTCGGCGTGATACACGATGGCAGTCAACGGAAGTGGTATATGGCCGACTATCCGGACACGGTACATCGGTATACCGAAGAGGGCGTAGAGGCCATCGCGGTTCAAAACAATAACGCCGCAACAGATTTCGAAAAGGTGAGCGGTCTCGTTATAATTACCGAAGAAGAACGCGATGACCTAGAAAGATTCGTTAATGCCCTTCTTAGGTTAGTTCCGGACGATTTACCGGCAACAGATAGAACGGAACACGTTATTGATGTCCAAGACCATCCGGCAATAAAGCAGCGGTACTATAGAGTCTCCCCGAAAGTTTTAGAAGCAATGTTTGCCGAAATACAGAGGATGTTAGCTGAAGGGATAATAGAGCCATCGAAAAGCGGTTGGTCGAACCCTATAGTGATGGTCAAGAAAGCCGACGGTACGTATCGCCTTTGTATAGACTTCCGAAAACTAAATCGGGTAGCGAAAACCGACGCATATCCACTTCCAAAAATGGATATGATTTTGGAAAAACTTCGAGCCGCGAAATACATCACGACACTAGATCTAAAATGGGGGTATCATCAGTATACGCATATTTAGACGATATCGTGATCGTCACGGAAACGCTTCAAGACCATAAAAAATGGTTCAAAATAGTGATCAACCGGCTGCAAGAGGCGAACCTTACGATCAATCCGGAAAAGAGCAAATTCGGAGTAACATCCGCCCGGTACTTAGGATTTATCGTAAATCACGAGGGCTTGCAAGTAGATCCGGAAAAAGTGGAACCGATTACAAAGTACCCCGAACCAAAAACGATTAAACAACTCCGACGTTTTCTCGGAATGGCATCGTGGTACCGACACTTTATCCCGCAGCTATCGACACTAGCCGAACCACTAAACAAATTATTACGCACAAACATCCCGTGGGAATGGGACGAAGCCCAACAAAATGCGTTCGACGAACTAAAAGAATTAATCGCGACTGCGCCCACCCTCACATATCCTGATTTCACGCTGCCGTTCGAGCAGCACATCGACGCAAGCGATTTCACCATTGGTGCAGTTCTTACTCAGCGTCAAAATGGAGAAAACCGGGCATTCGCGTACGCGAGCCGAACGCTCACGGGAGCCGAACGAAAGTACTCTGTTACCGAGAGAGAATGCCTAGCGGTAATTTCGGCGGTGAAGAAATTCCGCCATTACCTCGAGGGGTTTCATTTTACCGTCATCACTGACCACAGCTCACTACGTTGGCTGCATAACTTGCATATCCCAACGGGTCGGCTGGCTCGGTGGGCGCTCGATCTCCTCGAGTACGACTTTGAGGTGGTGCATCAGAAAGGGTCCGAACACCTAGTCCCAGATGCACTCTCAGGAATATACGAAGAGGAGGCAGCGCTGCCAATAGCCGCCTTGACACCGTTTGACGACCCATGGTATTGCCAACGTGTGAGAGAGGTTAATGAAACCCCTAGGAA
Source organism: Leptopilina heterotoma (assembly GCF_015476425.1). Classification (NCBI taxonomy): domain Eukaryota; kingdom Metazoa; phylum Arthropoda; class Insecta; order Hymenoptera; family Figitidae; genus Leptopilina; species Leptopilina heterotoma. The sequence goes on from NW_025110845.1 coordinate 1,937,359, forward strand.
ATTCCATGACTGGAAAGTAACAGCCGGTAGACTCTACCGATACCGCCCAAATCCGTTAATCGACTCGGTAATGGACGATATAGATGCCTGGAAATTAGTGATACCGGCCGAACAAAGGCAAGAAGTGTTTAACGAAATCCATCACGAACCCCAGGCAGGACACCTCGGAATCGTAAAAACGTACCGTCGAGCAACATCACTCTACTATTGGCCAGGAATGTATCGCGACATAAAAAGTTGGGTCAGTACATGCGACATTTGCCAGAAAATCAAACCCGACCAAAGACCCGCCGCAGGCTTAATGGGAAGACGGGTAATCCAAAAACCATGGTCAGTAGTAGCCACCGTCGTCATGGGCCCCTGGCCCAAAAGCGCTTTAGGTTATCAGTACGTAGTAATCTTAGAAGATTTGTATACGCAATGGATAGAAATAGCCCCAATGCGTAAAGCCAACGCGGAATCAATTATTAAATCGTTTGAAGACCTAATTTTAAATCGATGGGGAGCGCCCCAAGTCCTAATCTCCGATAAAGGAACAGAATACGTCAATCAGGCTTTCGACGATTTGATCGAGGCATATGGGATCAAACACTCGTTTACGCCGGTATATCATCCGCAGTCCGATCCAGTAGAACGGGTAAACCGAGTGATCAAAACTATGATTTCCGCATATGTCTCCGAAAAATCTAGATCCTTTAAAAATCTGCCTCTGCATGACGAGTCAAAGTAGCTGGGTATTTATCGAAATGGTTTAAGAAATTTTATTTATTTATATATATATATATATTCTTCTTTCTTATTATTGGGAATCTGGAATGTTTTTTTTGGGTACAAAATAGGAAACACCTCCATGCTATTTGTTTATTTTGCCTAACAGAAGAAGAAGACGACATGAGGAGAAGAGCAATCCAAAGAAGGGAATTAGCGAACAGGATGGAACAGCTCATGGAGGAATACGGAAACCTCGACCTAGGGGAAAGGTCAAATCCAACTCCGAGAAACTCCAATAGAGCAGCGGATCAGTGACCCGAACTGAGATATATACCAGCAGGGAGCCGTGCAGAACCACTACCACGACCAAGGGAACCAACACAGCCAACCCGAAATGCAGCAAGTTCCCAACAGGCTACTCGTTTCCACCAAAACGAGGGCAATACAAGACCAAGAGAGCAAAATCACGAAAGCTGGAGAGACTAGAACAACAAGCCGAAGCAGAGCGTGGTCGTCAAGAAGGGCGCCGTTACCAGACGCGAGAGGAGGAACGGAGAAAGAGGGAGGAGAACTACCAACAAAAATTAGCCGAGGCCGAGATTCTCTAGCAACAAAGATTGGAGCGGGAGCAGCAACTTCGGGATAATCAGGCAAGAGTTCAGGCTGCCGAGGCCAGAGAAGCTGAACGTTTACAGACTCGACAAATGTCTGAGATGGCCTTAGAATCATACCATTCCAATGAAGAACAATTAAGATGGAGAGGCAACCACCTAAGTGTTCTTGTGGAAACCGCCTTACGTAGGATGTGATGCCCCCGCTGCGAAACCAGAGGACACCAGGAGGACAACTGCTTGGAACAATCGGACTAAACGCCAGCAAATAAGGGTAAAGCAGGGTGCTTACCTCGACACCCCTTATAAAGGCTGGAAGATCCACTGATGAGTTCAAGAGTAAAAAATAGAGAGAAACCAAAAAATTAGAGACAACTCCGTACGAATTCATTTTGGTTTATTATCAATCCACTTATTATTTTTTTTTCTTTTCTTAATCCCTACTCAGAATAGACCACAAAGATTTAACCAACTCACGATTTTTTTATTATTTTGTCTTTTGTGGCTAAACTAAAAAACGACAGTATTAAACTACGTTATAAGGAAAAGTTAAACTTAAAATATATTTTTCTATTTTCTAGACTTATATTTCAATCACGTTTCCTTTTTTTATTATTATTTGTCTTTTGTGGCTAAACTGAAAAACGACAGTATTAAACTACGTTATAAGGAAAAGTTAAACTTAAAATATATTCTTTTATTTTCTAGACTTATATTTCAATTACGTTTCCCAGCTCCTAACACTTCTCCTTGTCCTCAAAATTCGAAAACCGAGGATTTCGACACTAAGAAAAGTCCGCTAAAATGACCATGTCTGGAGACAGAAAAAGGTTGACAGGTAAGACGTTGCTTGTAACATAGTTAATAGAGCTTACATTTTTTTATTGTTTTTGTTGTTTGTTTATTTTATTCAAATATTCATATATTGGGAAAGCATCCGCTTCTGTGAGGGGTCGAGAGGGGGAAGAATTAATTTCTCTAGTAGTTAATTCTCATACTTTTCAAAAATTCTACAGTTAGCTGGATAAGAAGGAGCGTTTGGTTGCAAAACCTAGTCCGATAGAGAAATATGTTTCGGTTAAGCCCAGGGGAGTTGTGACGTGGATTCTAAACATCCACGTCGTAAGAATAATTCTACGGGATTCGCCGAAAGCCTATTTACTTTGTTTTTATTCTTTAAATAAGAATCGCGAATTAAAGAACAAAATATATTTCGTTTAAAGATTAATTAAAAATTAATTAGCCAAACTCGTACTCAAAATTAATCTTTTTGTAATAAATTTATTTTCAGTCGTCATTATAAAAATTCTTTGTATCTGTTGATGGATATATGCAACAATAATTCTTATTAAAAATAATTTATATTTTTCCTATGGACTGAGAAGAACCACTCTTCTGTGAAAAATATAAATAATGTAGTCAAATTTAAAAATGTAAAGAGAAAACCGCGACAAGAATCCAGTCGATCAAGGAGATTGTTCTATGCATCGCAGCAAAGCCAATCCTACGTGTCGAGGATGAATGGTCGGACACCAAACCCAAGGAGAGCACTGTTAGCGGTACTGATGCTGACATCTTTATGCCACAGGGCGTACCATAGTGGGCATAAGCGGGCTTCGGTGCACGAGGCCGGCGCGTCAGGAAGGTTGGCTCAGTTTGAGCTTGGCTACAGAAACGCAGAGTATCTGTTTTCTTTTCTCCGGGTTATTATTTTCCGAAAGAATGTTTTTAAGAATTATGGAGTACCAGGCGATGCTCAATAAGTTGAGAAGTTAGTGACCACCCTCGTTTTTATCTGGCTGGCTTTTCCTGGATCACCAGGTTACCAGGAAACAGGAAAATCGACTGGTTTCTTTAGTTAACTTATGGACGCCAGAGATGTGGATTCTCCTTCAGTTTTAGATCATTTTCGAAATTAAGAATGTGTTTTGATTGAATAAATATTGTAGTTTCAATTCCGTAGAGTCGAGTCAGTGCCTTTTCTCTACCCTTACTCCGGTAAATCCACGATCCTGAGAGATTTCTCAAAAAAAAGTTTACGCGGTAAGTTGTAAGCTCGGAAAACAAGCTAGACCGGGAGTGCTCATGATTTGAAATACGGCGGCGGGGATGCTCAATAAGATCCGGGTAGAATTCCTACCTGGCGCTGGAGAAGCTTTCCTAAACGGATCACCGTTGGCCGTATACAAGTTCAAAGCGTGGGACTTGTATATTCAGTTTTCGAAAGGTGCAAGCACATTGAAGGGTTAAATAATTGTCTTGATCAAAGCTGAAATTTTAAGCAAAAAAAAATGAAAAAGATGAATTTTTTTCGAAATTACAAAATGGGGCTATTAGGAACAAGGCGGAAAAAACCATTGGAAAACGTATTTAAAGTTAAAGAAGTTATTTTATATTGCTCGAAAGTACACACAAAATTTAAAACAAATGTAAAAACAAAACAAAAAGAGCGAATGTGTGTTTTAAACGTTGCTGGTATCATCAGTTGAGGTCTATGGTGAAATCACTGGTTGTTTTTTGCGACTTGTCGGCCTCAACACTCTTTTACAATTTCGAACCATCTAAAAACTAAATTAGGTGATAAAAAACAAGAGAAATTACGAAAAACTTACGTTTTGACAACACACTTTAACAATTCGGGAGAAAAAATTGTTTATCTTATATACCAGCCGTTTGTGAATTTTGGTTTTTGTTTCTAAAATCTTACTGTAAATACAAAATATAGATAATATTATACGTCATTATTTTTTCACTAATTGTTTAATTTAATAATATTATTTTTATTTCTCAAATAATTCAAAAATATTTTTATTAATTTAAAAAAATTATTAATGTTATTATATTATTCATTATTTCCTTCGTTTCTAAAAAATAAATCTTGCAAAATATTTTCTTTTTTTTTAAAAGAAAAACTTAACTACTTGACAAAATTTTGACTTCTTCCCTAACCCTAAAGAAAATTCTGATACATTCTAAAAATGATTAGACACTAAAAAAATGTTCTATTACATTTATTTACCAATTTCTGAAATTATAAAAAAAACATCAATAACTTATTTTCTAAATAAATTTTAATCATTATTATTTTCTCACAGGAATAAATTATTTTTAATAATTTTTGAAAAAAGTTCTTTGAGAATTTTTTAAATTCATTTGTTTACAAATCAATTTTACGAAATTTAAATTATTCAGAAAATCTTCAATTAAATACAAATTGAAAAATAAACACTTCAAATAATTTTAGGATAAAATTCAATTAAACTTTTTTAATATAATTAATTATACAGAATTGTTAGTTATAAGTATGAAAAATACAAATTTTTAAAGAATTTGATTTGAAACCATTTTAAAATTTAATTATTTCTTAAAATTCATGCTATAATGCTTTTCATAATCAATTATTATTACCTATGTAAAACTTTAACCCTTTAAAGCCCGAATTATTTCCACAGATTCGATTTCAACCACACTTGGTATATAATGGTTTTTGGGGTCGCTGATTACGAATCTGAAGTCAAAATTGCAAAATTCAAAATGGCGAATCCAATATGGCGGACGAAAAAAATTAAAAATAATGGGATTTATATGAAACTTGTCACTCGGGGGATTTTTGGGTTGCTGATTACGAATATGAAGTCGAAATTGCAAAATTTAAAATGGCGGATCCAATATGCCGGATAAAAAAAATAAAAAATAATGGGATTAATAAGAAACTTGTTACTCGGGGGTTTTGGGGTCGCTGATTGCGAATATGAAGTCAAAATTGCAAAATTTAAAATGGCGGATCCAATATGGCGGACGAGAATTAAAAATTAAATAGGATTTACTTGAATATTGTTATCAGCTGACTATCATTTGTTCTTTTTCATTCAAGTCATGCGCTCCAGGGTTGTCAATTGTTTTTATTGATTGGCCAGCTGATTTTCATTTTTTCTTTTTCGTTCGTGTCAAGCGTTCCAGGTTTCCTTTCACAAATGGATTAAATTTCTTACTTTTATTAAACATAATTCGCCCTATTAGATTCACCACTATGATTCTTAACATTTTAACCCCAGAAACCCCAAAAACCCAAAGCATCAAATTTAATGTCAATCCCATTATTTTTTATTTTTTTGTCCTTCATATTGGATCCGCCATTTTAAATTTTGCAATTTTGACTTCTTATTCGTAATCAGCGACCCCAAAAACCCCAGAGTGACAAGTTTCATATAAATCCCATTTTTTATTTTTTCGTCCGCCATATTGGATCCGCCATTTTGAATTTTGCAATTTTAACTTCATATTCGTAATCAGCGACCCCAAGAACCCCCAAGTGACAAGTTTCATATAAATCCGATTATTTTTTATTTTTTCGTCCGCCATATTGGATCCGCCATTTTGAATTTTGCAATTTTAACTTCATATTCGTAATCAGCGATCCCAAGAACCCCCGAGTGACAAGTTTCATATAAATCCCATTATTTTTTATTTTTTCGTCCGCCATATTGGATCCGCCATTTTTAATTTTGCAATTTTGACTTCATATTCGTAATCAGCGACCCCAAAAACCCCCGAGTAACAAGTTTTAAACGAATCTGATTTATTTTTTTAAATTTTTTCGTCCGTCATAGGAGAAAATGTATCTTGACACTTTTTTTATTTACTATTATTTTATTTATTTATTATTATTTTTTTACTTTTGTTTTTTTTTAATTATCTGCTGGAAGAGTTTTACTAGAGCTAAGAATTGAAAATTTTTAGTAATATGTATTAGTTTCAAAGTTATGATGACTTTAATGCATTTGTGGTACAGCGTATGTACCACTGGGCGTTAAAGGGTTAACTGAAATTCATTTTGAAATAAATTTTTATTAGATAATTCAATAATTTAAATGCAAAAATAAATAATTTATTTAATATTTACAATTTCTTAAAATTGAAGTCTCATAAAGAATTTTATCAAAACATTTTTAAATCATTGATTTCTTTTAACGATTTTTCATAAAATTTTTAAGAACAATTACATTTTTCGATGAATTTGATTAAAATTGTATTAAAAATAATTTAAACTCTGCCATGAGTTTTATTTATGAAAATAATTGAATTCCTAAAAGAAATTTTATTATTTATAAAAATAAATAAATTATTACGAAGAAATTTATAAAAATATTGTAAATAATAGATTTCTTATTAAATTTTTTAAAAATAATTGTCATTTTGACGAGAATATTAAAAAATTCTTGAACATAACTGAATTTCTGCGAAAAATTTTATTAGTTTTGAAAATAATTGCATTTATGCAATCAGTTATAAATTTTCAAAAATTCTATTTATTATTTGGAGGCTTAAAAATGAATTTTGTGCAAAGTTAGCAAAGCATTCAAAATTTTTGCTCACAAATTTTTTTAGTTTTTTTGTTATTTGTAACAGGAATTTGTCGTAAATTACTGAAGTACATTTCAAAATACTTTAACTAATTTATTTTTTCACCCCGAGTCAACAAACTGACTCGGGGTGATCGATAATTTCAACTCTATTATTTAACCACTTGAGCGGCAGGGCGTCAGAATTGGCGTCAGCGTGCAAGTGACAGAAGCGGCAAAAATGCGAAAAAGGCGTCAAAATTTGACTACTATTTTCTCATTCTGTAAGGAGATTTATAATATCACAACAAAGTATTTTTCTTTCTTAAAGTGAAAGAACAGACCTGTAAGCAAAAAAAATGTTTTTTAAAATATTTAAATAAGTTTTCAAGGATCAAAGCTAACAATATTTAATAGTTTGATATTAGTGGCGTTTCAATTTCTACCACAAAAAGTCCAATTTTTCTTCACGAAATCGAAATATTTAAAAAAGCATTTTTTTGTTTAAAGATCTGCTCATTTACTTTAAAAAAGAAAAATACTTTGTTGTGATATTATAAATCTCCTTACAGAATGAGAAAATAGTAGTCAAATTTTGACGCCTTTTACGCATTTTTGCCGCTTCTGTCACTTGCACGCTGACGCCAATTCTGACGCACTGCCGCTCAAGTGGTTAATTAATTCATTTTTTGAAGACACAAGTAAGGCACTTATATAATTTCATGCAAAGTTAGCAAAGCAGTAATAAATTTTGTAAATTTTAATTTTTAACGAAATTTATTTTTCTTTTTTTTATTTTTCATAATTTTTGCACAAAATTTTGTTTTTTTTTAAATATTTGAATTCATTTTTGTGGTTACACATGTGTAATCCCGTTTTTATTGTTTATAGGCATTATTATTAATTATCTATTGATACTAAGAGAAACTACACGCGCGCTTTAGCGCGCGTTTGTTTAGCTGTTACATATACAATAATTTAAAAAGATAACATTTTTGTAATTTTTCATAAATTTTTCGAAGAATTTTTTATTGAAATTTTGTAAAGATAATTTTATTTCTTTTGAGTAATAATAATAATAAATTAAATACTTCATTTGGCGAGCGTGACAGTTGCTACTTATTTATATTACTTAATAAAAAAATTTTAAATACAAAGTTCATAAAATTCAATTATTTCTTTAATTTTTAAATAAAAAATATTCCAAAATAATTCATAAAAAATAATTTTTTCTCGACAGTTTTTCAATAATTAAATTATTTAAGAAAATCAATTTTAAATCTGTAAAGTCTAATTATTGTTAAAAACAGGAAAAGTTTGAAATAAATAAAATCTTTGCAACGTCGAAGAATAACATTCAGAATTTTCTTATGAATTCTTGAAATTGAATATTATTCCAGCACTTTTGACAAAATTCTGTGCCTTTTTTCTGATTTTCATGAATAAATTTAGAAAATTGTGATTTTGTGTAGAATTCTTCTGAATAATGGAATTTTTTAATGTTAATGACATGAAAATAATATTATTTAATTTTGACTAGAAAACTATTAGAAACAAAATAACAAATAAGTAATTAATTGTAATTAAATGTAATTTACTTTTGATAATTAATAAGTCAAAATTACTGTAATAAACATATCTTCCATTATCGTCTCATTGGCAATCACGCTTTTCTATGAACAATAGTCAACCTTAAAATATAACATTCTTAACGGGATAAAAATTTAAGTCTTATTCTCATGTGACATGTAATGTAAAAATTACAATATTGTTATATATGTTAAAAGTGAAATAAGAAACTTCACGCGCGCTTTAGCGCGCGGTATTTGTGCTAGTAATTAATAATCACAATTATTGCATTGAAAAGTGTTGCCAGTTACCGCAGCAACAATTTTTCAAAAGCAGGTAACACAATTTATCGATAAACGGATAAACGGCGCCGATAGCATCAACTCCACCCGAAAACAGAATTTTGTTCCTAATAGCCCCGGTGTTCCTAATAGCCCCAGTTTACGGTATACAAGTTAATTTATCTGAATATTTTGATGATAATATAAAGTTACGGTGTGTTTGTATATTTTACTAAACAAATATATTTTAATTGTCCCCTAATGAGAATAAATGTGAAAAAATGTATTTTTCATCTCCGAAGCTTTTCATATTCGAAGCCTTTTCCTTGAAATGTGCGTGATTTTCTTTTGTTTTTAGTATTTACCTGCATTATTTTAAAAAATTAACCCAAATAACCATTAAATCAGATACTTTAACTAGATTTATATTTTAATCGAACTGAATATATTTGGTATTAAAATATGCAAATCGACGCCCCCCACGATAAAATGTTTATTCAAATCTCCGTGCAATATAATGTTAACTCAAAAATTCGTGCTATATAATTGCTTTTCAAAATTTCATGCAATATGACTGTAAGTCATTTGTTCGTGCAATATAATGTTAACTCAGGTTGCAGACTATAAAATCTCAATTCATCCACCAGAGCAATATGTGACCTGGAATGTTAAAAGGGACCTTAGGACAAAAAAATTTATATTCAGTTTTTTAGTGATTGTTATAGAAAACGATCTGCTCTTTTCAACGCAATAAAGCCCACACCTCTAGCCACGGTGGTCTTCAAGCACTTTTAGGTTTACCTAAAATGAGTCAAAATTGTGCTAACGCAGTTTTATCGGGAATCAGCCCAAGATTCCAAATTTTCATTTCCGAAAATCGTAGCTGATTCTTTTTTTGAAAAAAACCAAAAAAACATATATATATAAGGGCAATTCCACGTGAGATTTTAGTCGACGTCTTGCCAAAAATATTTTTTTTCTATTCTGTATCGAAAAAAACAGATACGTATTTTTTTATTTTTGTTTAATTGTCCAAATTTTCGAGTTATGAATTTTCGAAATTTTGGACTTGTAATTGTAGACCTATATTTAGTAGCTTATAAGTCCGAAATTATTCAGTTTAGAAAAAAGTTGTCAAAGAATGAAACTTTTAGTTTTCTTTCGACTTTTAAGAAATGTAAAAAAAAAAATTTTTTGTTAATTTTTTTAAATTTTTTATTAAAAATTTTTTTTTTTATAAACAAATTAATTTTTTTTAACTTTAGCCCGGATTTTTTTTATTTTTTTAAAATTTATTTATTCCTTATAATATATAGAAGATTTTTCAAAAAATCCCGAGGTGGGACTGATGTGTTGAATGAGTTTTAAAACATTTTCAAAAATCACTTGCAAGCATCACAGTGGGATTTTTTTACAATTAACTTTTTAAAACTGTCTACAGTGTATAATTTTAATCTATTTGAGAGTTCTTTTTTTAAATTAAAGGATCTACGCTGTATAGACAATTTTAGAAGTTAATTGTAAAAAAAAATCCCACTGTGATGATTGCAAGTAATTTTTGAAAATGTTTTAAAACTCATTCAACACATCAGTCCCACCTCGGGATTTTTTGGAAAATCTTCTCTATATTATAAGGAATAAATAAATTTTAAAAAAATAAAAAAAAATCCGGGCTAAAGTTAAAAAAAATTAATTTGTTTATAAAAAAAAAAATTTTTTTAAATAAAAAAAAATTTTTTTAAATAAAAAATGAAAAAAAAATATTTTTTTTTATAAAAAATGTTAAAAAAATTTTTTGTTTACATTTCTTAAAAGTCGAAAGAAAACTAAAACTTTCATTCTCTGACAAATTTTTCCTAAACTCAATATTTTCGGACTTATAAGCTACTAAATATAGGTCTACAATTACAAGTCCAAAATTTCGAAAATTCATAACTCGAGAATTTGGACAATTAAACAAAAATAAAAAAATACATATCTGTTTTTTTTCAATACAGAATAGAAAAAAAATATTTTTGGCCGATTTTAAGAGGTCGACTAAAATCTCACGTGGAATTGCCCATATATATATATGTTTTTTTGGTTTTTTTCGAAAAAAGAATCAGCTACGATTTTCGGAAATGAAAATTTGGAATCTTGCGCCGATTCCAGATAAAACTGCGTTAGCACAATTTTGACTCATTTTAGGTAAACCTAAAAGTGCTCGGGGGTTTTTGGAGTCACTGATTACGAATCTGACATCAGATTTTCAAAATTTAAAATGGCCGATCCAATATGGAGGACAAAAATTTTAAAATTATTTAAATTTGCCTGAAATTTATTTCTTAGGGGTTTTTGGGGTCGCTGATTTAAAATGGTTTTATAACGAAGCGAACAGTAGAAAAACTAACCTTATTATATCATAATAAAAAAGAATAACGATAGTGATCGTCAATTTTTTGTCAAATTGATTGCAGGAAATAACAAAAGAATAACGATAGTGATCGTCAATTTTTCGTCAAATTGACGATCACTGGAATTAATTTTAACAAATTTTTATTTGAAGGGGTTTCGTTAATTCTTTTGACAATTTAATATTGATAAAAATTGAAAATTATTAAAAATTTCAGTAAAAAGTTACAAATAAATCGGATCAATTTTTAAATTTTTGTTGGCCATATTGGATCCGCCATTTTGAATTTTGAAAATCTGATGCTAGATTCGTAATCAGCGACCCCAAAAATCTCCTAGCAACATGTACCGAGTAAATCTGATAAGTTTGCAAACTGTTTCAAGCGAATCTATTTGCTTCTTACATTTTTTTTGGCGCCATATTGGATCCGCCATTTTGAATTTTGTAATTCTGATAGCAGATTCGTAATCAGCGACCCCAAAAACCCCCGAGTAACGAATTTCAAGCCATTTTAATATGCAGAAGTATGAATATCGGTTTGTTAACTTTAAGGCGTACTTGCGTTTGCGAAATCAAAAAATAGGCCCCACTTTAATTTTTTTACAGTCATTTTATTTAAAATATTAAAAACGATTTTTGCACCTTAAAGTACATTATAAAAACTACAAACAGAAAAAATTGTTTCGTTTTTAACCGTTATTTACGATTCGTAGAGGGCCCCAAAAATTGTCGATCTCAAATTTGTAAGAGTTTGTGGTGCCCGCATAGAGCCTCTCCTGACTGTCCAAAATTAAAAAAACAAAATTTATTCTTTAGTATACATTAATACCTAGTGGACGTATATGATGAAATTAAAAAAAAGTAAAAGAACGAAAATGCGGTAATAAAAGCTAAAAAACGAAACAATTTTTTTTTTAGTTTTTATAATGTACTTTAAGATGCAAAAATCGTTTTAATATTTTAAATAAAATGACTGTGAAAAAAACATTAAAGTGGGGCCTATTTTTTTCCTTTGCAAACGCAAGTACGCCTTAAGAACGTTTTTCTCGAAAACTTGATTTTGGACGTAAGGTCCCTTTTAACATTCCAGGTCACATATAATGATTGTTAAAAAAATAATTGTTTAATATAATTTTTAATTCTAGCGTTTGTACAGTTATTTATTTATATATTTCTTAAAATAAAAAATAATTTGCAATTCTTAGTGACAGTTCAATATAAGCACATTTGAAACATTATAAATTACTTTAAAAGGAACCGATGGTATAGCTCGGTTGGCGGAACTCGTGGCTTGCGATCACAGAGGTTAAGCACCATTTGAGTGCGGTTAGTGCTTAGATGGGTGACTCTTTGTGAATATCGCTACAGTCTCGGTTTTTTCGCTGATCGAGATATATCAAACGGGAGATACATAACATAGCCTGAGGCTATGTTTGTGCATTTGAGATGGCTATCCAAATGTACATTCATGACTCGACGTCAATAAACCGGTTGTACTCGGGAAGTAGGTTTTCTGCAGTTTTTCTCTCCCCTGGCCAAATGTCCAGGGGAATGCGAGTACTCCTAACCTAAGTCGGCTGCAGCCGCAAAAGTAGGGACCCCAAAGTCTGCATAGTTATGAATTATATTGAAGTTTAAATCATTTTTCTAATCAAAATTTTAATAAAGTTATTACTCAAAATTTTGTAAATTACGTAAATTGTTTATAGCACAGTATAAATAATAATGATAATAAATTAAAAATAGTAGAACTAGTTAAATAAACTAAACTAAAAACTTATTTTTCATTTATTTATATTAATTTATCCTCAACATTTAATTGGAATATCTTATATTTTATTTCTAAGAATATTTAAAATAAAAAACACTTACTTCATTAATAACAATTATTAATAGTATATTAAGCAACAAGGGTATAAAGGCAGCCATTTGATTACAGAGATTCTTGTGGCGGAAGGTCTAGGGCGCCCCGAGACCGGAACGAGTGTCACAAAAATTATCGTAAACAAATTGGAATGCCTTTATTCCCATGTTACTTACGATATTTTTTATTCCTAATGCACAAAAGTGGCGATTTCAGATAGCAGACGCCAGGGAATAAAATTCAGTCACTTGTTCGACTTATATGAAAATGGCAGCCGTTTTCTCCCATGGGCAAAAATAACGCATGGGATCAGCTGTTACTTTTGCACATGGGAGAAGATGGACGCCATTTTCATATGGTCAAACAAATGAGTGACTTTACTCCCTGTCGTCAGCTATCTAAAAGCGCCATTTTTGTGCATGTGGGATAAAAATATTTTTTAATTTTCAATAATTTTGTATTTGAAAATTTATGATTCGTCCAAATTATTGAAAAAATTGATAATGATTTTCTTGATTTTCTTTATATATGTAATATTGCTACCATTTTTTTACATAAAACGTTTGTAAGGAATCATAATTTTTTTTCGTTTTATGAAACGAATTTAAAAACTTAGAACTACAAAATTATATTAATTATAAATTCAGTCCTCATCATCACTAATATTTTGATCGTTGCGGTTGAAAGTGTGTGAAGAAAATGAATTGAAATACTCATGGTACTCGCGTGAAATGATATTTAATATAATGAAGCAAACAACTCGCTACTTCTGTCTTCGGTGTTGTTAAAACCTTATGAAAATCAAAGAAAATCATACTAGCCGTTTTTTCGTTTTTAACCATAGTTTTCTGTTCTTCTTTTACTTTTCTCGAAATTTCTTTATTTGCGATATGATTTTTATAAATTTCTTCCAATTTATCTTTATTATAAACCATATGGTTTTTTTTATTTATAACCATATTATTTATCTTTATTTTAACGTTTTACTTTTTTAAAAATTAACCTTCAATTACAATACAAAACTAATGCCTCACTAATGAAATGGAGCTTAAAAGTGGTTAATTTCCCAATTTCATTTTCTAAATTCTGTAGAACGACTGACATAATTTAAAAATATTATTTAAACCCAAAAGAACACCACTTTGTCATTAGTTAGAAAAATTTCTTTATTTATCAGTAATTGTAATAAAAGAAAAAAATCGAAAATTCATTGCTTCGGTTTTGAGAAAAATCACTTTTTAGACGAAATTCCAATTTATTTAATATTTCTGCTTAATTAATGTTATTTTTTATTATATATTTAAAATATTCAAGAAAAAACAAATAATTTTCATATATTATATTATTTTTTATCTTTTGGTATAATAGAGAAAAATTCGTTTCAAAAGTCCTCTGCTTCTGAAGACGTTAAATTTAAAAAAATCATAACTTCCGTAATTTTTATCAAATAAAGAAATAAAAAAACAGGTATTTACTTATTTTTCGTATAGAATTTGAGAAAAATTGTTATAACCAAAAAAAAATTTTGAGTAAAAGTTTCACGGAGAATACCCCATAAAATTAAAAAAAAATAAATTGAAAAATTGAAGTTCAAAAGTATCAGTTTCAGAAAAACCAACTATATAAAGTATACATTTTATCAAAATTTATAAAATTAATCGCTATTTCTATTTTTAACAAAAAATTCAAATTTTGTATTTTGTGAAGTTTTACTTTAACACTTTAAAATAATTATTCTATAATAATAAATGACGGAATTAGTAGGGGAGGATGGGGCAAGGATAGTTAGGTAATACCTTTTCGGATCTAGCGGCCAAACTTGAATATGTATCTGCAAACGAAAAGTATTTTTTGAAACCCTGGTTATTTGGCCATAATTTTGCTATACATTATTTTACTGTAGACTCAAATCCCTACGAAATACGAATGAAAAAGTAAACAAAAATTTTTAACTATCCTTGCCCCAGCACCGGGGCAAGGGCACCGGGCAATTTTCACTGTAAAAAATTTAGGGAGTTAACGGACTCAGGAGTTGGGAGTGAAATTTTTCGAGTTAAAAATCAACTCCAAAAGAGAGTTAATTTCTAACTCCCTTCATTCAACACCCGCGCACTGAGAAAATGTTTTGTTTAAATTTTTGTCAAAATTGGTTAAAATGGCTACACATGGGCATTCTGAAAATGTTTAATATTTTCTTATGTGGTTATTGAAATACATTTTTAAAAGAGTGTTCAATAAGTAATGTAAAGGTCATTAGATCAATGATCATAAATTGATTTACTTTTTGTAACACTTTATGCTGTACTTGGTTACATAGTTGCCTGCGTGTGTCACAGTTTGCCCAAAAGTTGGGTAAAATGAAGGTCCTGACCTCTTGACAGTATAGTTACCTAGTGGAACCATCAGTTTACCTAACTTTTGGGCGAACTGTGACACACGCAGGCAACTATATAACCAAGTACAGCATAAAGTGTTACAGAAAGTAAATCAATTTATGATAAATGATCTAATTATCTTTACATTACTTATTGAACACTCTTTCAAAAATGTATTTCAATAACCACATAAGAAAATATTAAACAATAGCAGTCGTACCCGTCTTTGACGTGTTTTAGTTTCTACTAATATATTTGAACAGGTGTCTACCAATTGGGTATTTAATTTGACTAAAAAAACTAATAATTAGTTACCATTAACTATTTCATTAGAAAAATATTACCATTTGAATCAGTAAATGACTTTTTCTATCAAATACTATTTTTAACTAATTCAGATTTATAGAACAGTATTTGTCAATTGTAGTTCTTTATGCGTTTCTAGTATTTCAATTAATGCATTAATAATTAATACTAATTTTCCACCAGCTTTTGGAGTTATGTAGAGTCTAATTCGAACTAATTGTATCGCAAGTAGGCCCCACGTTACGACTGCTAAAATCTAAAATAAGACCTATATTGTAAGCTGAAAGTTGGTCTTAAATTTTGACAAATAAAAATATTACATCAATAATAATTAAAGCAAAAAACAATTTTTTTAAAACGAATTAATATAATAAAACTTTTTTTAATTAGATAAGAAAATTCCCGATTTTTTGTCGGGTTTCCTTCGCGGTTAATAGACACTCTGTTAAATGTATTAGTAGAAACTATAACACGTTTTTGATTCCCACATGGGAAATCTACATGGGATCCACTTTTATAAAGGAAAGTATATGGATTCCCATGTAAAACTGTATGGTATAATTTTTCCATATCCCTCTTGAAAATTTCCACATGGGATTTTACATTTTATCCGTTTTTGCGTAATGCCCGGATAGAATTTTAGAAAGGAACAACATACCCCAAACATTTCTAAAATTCAAGAAGAACAATTTTAATTCATAAATAGGAATTTTTTATTTATTTTCAAAGTGATTTCTAAAACATTTCTAGAATTCAAAAATAAGAAAATTTTGATTCATAAATCCCAATTTGCCCTAATGGCGTCTTAAGGACTTTCTATGTCCCAGTGCCCGCTGAAGTTAAATTTCAGTATTATTGATACTTTTCTGTATATCCTTTATATTGAACATACATATATATTTTATTTTCTACGTTAAATATGACAATACACACTATGAAATTTTCAAACTTAAAACATGAAAATATCAATATAGAAATTGTTTGCAAACTCACGTTCATTGATTTTAGAAAATTTGTAATCGACATCAAATTTATGACTCTAAACTTTTTAATAAAATAAGTGTAGTGAATGTAATTTAAAATTTAAAAACATCAACCAATATGACTACCAACTTAATAAAAATTAAACAGTATTTAACAAAAAAATTAATTAAAAATGTTGTCGAAAATCAAAAATATGATTCTGGCTTAAAAATTCGGATATATTATTTATATTTCATTTTTATAGTGAAAATTAGTTGTATTTATATTAAAAAGTAGCTACAGAAAGTGTCACATGAATTTGACAAAAAATTTAAAAAATTACATTTTTCTGATTATTTGAATTTTGTGAAAAAAGCTATAACTTTCGTTCAGCTTATTATTTTTCAATCGGATATGGCTATAAATTTAAGTTAGACTAAGACCAAAGAGACTGTAAAGTTTCGTTTTAATCGGTCAAGTAGTCTTTGTGTTTATCCCGGACAAAATATTGCGGACATACATACATAATTTTTTTATTGTCATTTTTGGAATTCTTACTACTCGAATAGAAAAACTAAACATGAATTTTCAAATTCTATGCAATGTACAGACAAAAGTCTGATCTTATTTATAAAGATTTTCAAAATGCCCATGTGTAGCCATTTTAACCAACTTTGACAAAATATTTTCTCAGTGCGCGAGTTATTTTTTCCTTGGGGAGTTAGCATTTGGGTGTGAAGTTTTAACTCTCTTTATTTAACTCCCCTGGCATTAACTCCCCAATAGGTGCGACTTTTATAGAATCCCCTGGGGAGTTAAAATTTAACTCCCTTTTTTTACAGTGTAGTTAAAGAATCCGAATGTTATATTTTTCCTAATTTTTTGTGAAACGACGTGAATTTAATTGAAAATAAATACAATATTCGTTTTCAGTAGGAAATTCCACTCCGGAAAACACTTACGTAAATAAATATTCGTAAGCACTAATAAAGAAAACAATATGATAAAATGTGACAAAGATTCCGTTGACATTTTTCAAAAACAGGTGTTTTTTAAAAATAAACTCCTAACTTCGCAAATAGTGGCAGATTGACTTCCAATTTTTAGTATCATCTTTTGGTGTTAAGACGCGAAAATATCATGAATGACGCGCTGATTTGAACAAGCTGTTTAAGCAATACAGTCACAAACTGTCCCTGCCCCATCCTCCCCTATATACTATATTGAGGAAGCTAAATGGTCATGAAATGAAAAACTTTTTAACATAATACCCGTTATTTAAAAACTATTTTCATGGTCGACAACTTTCAATATCAACTTTTCCCCCTAAAATCTGACCGGTAGCAACGGTTATTGAAAAACCACGTTTTTCAAACTTTGACTATTGTTTATAACATGTTCCGCAAACGGAAATCAAGAACAAACTGCGGGGTTCTTATATGGGGCCCCCAGACTACGAGAAACCACTGAGACTTTGTGGTTCGCATTTTCTTGACCCAACGACTGGCCTATAACACCAAAATGGATTATTTCAGTTTACCGTGATTCTAATTGGAAAAGAGTAGAATTAGAGAAATAAATTATAATAAACAAAAAACTCCATTTTTCTCACAGATAAACTCATTTCTCCACTGGTGCCTACACGGAGAAAAATTTATTCATAATTATTACAATAGTCTATATTACTGTTCGGATATGTGACCACTTTTTGTGATGATTACTATAGCTGTTGTAAGGAGTACAAACATGAAGGTATCCCTTACAACAGCTATAGTAATCGTTCCTACTCAATTCTTAACACATTACATAGTCTTCGTAACCATTCCAAAAAGTGGTCACATATCCGAGCTGTAATGTAGACTATTGTAATCATTAAAAAGGATTTTTCTCCATGTTGCTTATAATATTGCAATTCCACTGCAGGCGTTGGACAAAATGTATTCGCCCATTCATTTTTTTGAATTCACTACAATTCTTTGCTTCTTATCAAATAGAAAAAGGAAAACTATAAACACGATCTCTACTTATGAACAATCTCAAGGGTAAACACCTTTTACAAAAAGAATCGGTAATTACCCCTTGCGGATTCACTGGTAGTGTCGTACAAGATAAAAGTGCTGTTACCATTGTTGTAGTTTAAACTATTGGTGCTCAACAAATTCTTCGTTGGGCTGTAGATTCTCGTTGGCGATACTGGTTTTATTGTTTCCTTCATTTTGTACGGCTTGGTCCCAATCTGTGGTATCTCAGCACCTTCGATAAGTAAAAACTGAAAAATATATTTCTTATTTCTATTTACTTCTAAACACAAAAAAATATTAGTTCTAATAATATTGGCAAACAATGAAACTTCATAAGAAAAATTTTTATTTTAATTATGTTATTGAAATTATGAAATTCACAATTTGATAATAGGAAATTGTTTCAGTTATTCTTTATATCCACACTGTAATTTCAAGTCTCCCTCGACTTCGCCATGGGCGCAAAATTGTGTCCCCTCGGTCTCTTAAGGCGGTGTCAAAGTGGATTGGATTTTTGCATTGAGCTTCAATGGGAAAATCGCATCGACTTTGACATCGCCTTAAGGGGATGTCAAAGTCGATGCGATTTTCCCATTGAAGCTCAATGCAAAAATCCAATCGACTTTGACATCCCCTTAAGGGGATCCCACATATCGACAATGCAGATCAAAAATGGTTAAAAATCTGCAACGACCGTTTCTTGAAAAATATAAGATATTATGACCTATAAATTTGGGAAAGTCATTTTTTATCATAAATACATAGGATGAGTATTTTATTTGTTGTATTTATTAAAAAAAAATATATTGTTAGAAAATTAAATATGGGCAGTTTCCAAGAGCCCAAACTGCACCGACCTTTTCTTGAAAACAACAAAACAAAATAATTTTTCCATTTGGCTAACTTAATTTTAATAAAAAATACACATAATAAGATTCATTTCATATTTGAAAACAACAATAAAAAACTTTAATTTATGTAAACTGTTTTGTATATAAATTTGCAACAAGAACACATGTGACAGATGTTTAGTAGTTTATAGAACCAAGAGATGGCGCCAAAGGTTCAAAAAGTGACAAATTTTGATCATTTTTAACTTTAAATTAACAACAATAAAATATAATGTCTTCTTTTCGAGTGGAAATTCATTAGTGATGAAAGATACACAATGTGAGACATTTATTTTGTTCAAATTGTTAAAGAAAAATTAATGTTAGTAAATTAAATATCATGTGTCACCGAACAACTGTCACATAGGGTAACTGCACCAATTGCCGAGGGTGCTCCAATTGTCGAGGATAATAATTTTCTTTTTTAGATAAATAGTATAATATATAATATTTAAGAACAAAAAAAATTTCTAAATAATCTTTGGATTTTCAACTGTATATTTATATATACAAATTTCGTAGCGATTCTAATAAAATAATTATTTAATTAATAATATAATTCACTGCTGTGAAATTTACACGAATCTCCATTTTCTTAATACTTCAGGTTGATTAAAACAGATTTTTAGAAATGCAAATTAAACGTATTTATAATGACTTTTTGTGTACAAAATTATTATTATAATTTTGTACACGAACTAAATTAATTTTGTATGCATGTTTTTTTGTTAAAAAAAATATTTCATATTTTTTAAAAGCAAATCATCGGTATTTGGTTCCTTTTTTTGACAGTTCCATTTTTCGAGGTAATGACTCGAAAATTGGTGTAGTCACTTTTTTCGCTGATGCACCATTTATCCATGGTTAAGTGTTTATTTACTAAACGTCAAACATAAATGCCAAACATTTATAGGTACAGAGAAAAAGAAAAAAAATGCTCCAAAAATTTACAACCAACAGAAAATAATCAACCAAAAAAACGAGGAAGACCGAAAAAAAATTAATAAAAAAATGCATTATTTAAAACTAAAAAATTTTGTACTATAGTTTAATTATAATTAACCATTATATTTACAGTTCGTAATAAAAGTTTATTTTATTCGTTTACAAATTTAATGTGACTTAAATTAATTTATTTTTTCAATTAATGTCTGATTAACAAAATTGATTAAATTTAATTAACTTATATTTATAAAAGTTTAAAAAACAGTTAAATAATTTTCTGTCCTGTATCATCTACTATAAAAATGTTTTATATCGATATTATAAATTATTCAATTATAGTTAAATAAATATATTTGTTTTCTGGTAATGTTCTATAATATTTTTATCGAAAAAATAAATATCTACTCGATTTTCTAATATCTGTACAGGTTAATTGTTAGGTTATATTGGGTTATATGTTTAAAAATGTCATACCCTCGACAATTAAAACAGACCCTCGAGAAATTAGCACAAGACCATCGACAAATGGTGCTTTTGCTCGATTGACTTTTAAATATATTTTTTGCTTAACAATTTAGTTTATATTAAAAAAATAAATATGAATATTAAACATTATTAGATTTTTCGTCCAAATATACAAAAATCAAATTTTAAAGTGCATTTACTTCCGAGAAAAAAAATGTCAAAGTCACATGTTGCCTAAAACCCTCGACAATTGGTACAGTTACCCTATACACTTTACAAAAAATAAAGTTTTTATTTATTTCTGCATGGCAAATGAGTCTCATCCTTCGTATTTTCCTACAAAATTAAATTTCCCAAATGGAAAAATTATTTTGTTTCGTTGTTTTCGAGAAATGGTCGTTGCAGTTTGAGCTAGTAGTCAAAGATTTGTTACAGGGGAACTGCCCATATTTAACTTTCTAACAATAATTTTTTTCAAATAATTACAACAAATAAAATACTCATCCTGTGTATTTATGATAAAAAATGAGTTTTCCAAAATAGGTAATAATATCTTATATTTTCCAAGAAACGGTCGTTGCAAATTTTTAACCATTTTAGATCTGCAATGTCGATAAGTGGGATCCCCTTACTACACTTTAGAATTTAAAAAAAATGTTATTTTTTTATTGTATTTTTTAACTCCTCATGACTTCAGAAAACACCTCCTAAAGTATTTATAACCAATTGTAAAAAATAAAAGAGAATTTTTCGAAAAATATTCAATTAATGTAAAAAGTTATTGACAAATTAAGTTAGTCTTTAAGGGGATGATGGGGTCCAGCCTTTTGTTACGACCAGTAGAAACATTGGTGCTAATGTATGTAACAGTGTCTGACATAAAAAAGTGGTGGGGTTTCAATTTTCAAAAGAATTTTAGGTAATTTATGGATGGCCTCTAACGATACATATAAGGTTTAAACGCGTTTTTCTCAAAATAACGTTTTCTCAAATTGCGGACAGTTTATCTCTGAATCTACTAAACCGATTTTAATAAATAATAACTCGTTTTGTTTGTTAGCATGTCCTGTGTGATAATTCACCAGAAAATGGTCAAAAAATTTAAAAAAGACATTTTTGCAGACTAGAAAAATACTGAAAAACATAGTGTATTTTGACAAAAATTATTGAAACATCTGCTATTTATTTATTTTAGTCCATTTTTCATTAATGGTGGTGGATTTCTATGCGTCCTTCCTTTTTAAAAAGCAACTTGGATTTTTTGTTTCCGATTTGTCAATCTTGAGATAAACTGTTCGCAATTGGACAACTAACTTTTTGGAGTTTCGATCTGAATGCTGTCTGCAGATTATCATATTAAATAAAAATTAAAAAAACATTATTTTTATTCTCCAAATATGTACTAATATAGGCAAAAAAGTTTTTTAAATATTTATAATAAAAGACCTAAAAAAAAATGTACATATTCCATTAAGCTTTGTTTTAAATAAACATAGTACACTTTAAACTGAAAAAACTTATCTCATAATATGTGCACTTTCCCCCATTAATGCCCATGGGCGTACTAATAAATACTGTCGCGAACCAACTATTGGAATTAGGACATTAGGTCGAAAACGTGAAGAATCACATTTAAAATATTTTTTTAGTTTGAACAATTTTTTTGTTTTTATTTATATTTTTAAAGACAACAAAATCTTTTTCTTGTAGTACAATAAACAGAACTGTTATTGGTTTTAATTAATTATATGGGTCTAGAATAAAGAAACAAAAATTATTAACATTTTCTTCTCCCTAAAACTACCCTTATTTCAAAAAACAACACCTAGGAGTATAAATAGCAGTGCTTATTGAAGAAACATTTTTATTTCATTTAAGGAAGAGTAGGCTATTAAACCGGGTTTTTTATAAAGTCCTAGAACTAATTAAATTTTAAAAATTTTGATTAGTTTTTTGTATCAAAATAAAACTGAAATTTTTTTATTTTATGAATGTTTTGAAAAAAGACACAATTTTCGTTTTAGCTTGGCTAAGAATTTAAGTTAGGCTCACACCTAAAAGTAAGTCATATTTGGCTTTTTTATTTACATATTTACTTGTAAATTTTAATGTTAACCCTCACGGGCTCGAGCTCGTTTTTTCGACTGCCACTGCGCGCACAAGGTGGGTCCGAGGGACGGTATTAAAATTTTTAACGGCTGCCATATTGAATCCGCCATTTTGAATTTTTTAATTCATATTTGTAATCAGCGACCCCAAAAACCCCCGAGTACCAATTTTAAAGAAAATCTGATCGATTTTCTGTTTATTAACTTTTGAGAATCGAATTTTCCAAAATACGTATAACACACTGTATTTTTCGCATTATGTCACTTTTGGAAATATGTATTTAGAATACGTTTACACTTATTACAGCAGGTGATGTTAAGACACCACAAAATAATGCAATATTGCATAAAAATTGCTAACTTTTTAGTTTTTATGTTTATTCATAACCTTCATAAGCTTGATCTTTTACGTATGTTCGACTTAAAAGGTAATTTTCCAGAGTATTTTATAAATAAAAAATTGTTTACAAAGGTGAAAAATATATGTTTTTACGTTCCAAAGCCTAATGTGAAGTTGATTGTCTAATAATACTTTCTTAACCGGAAATAGATAACAAAAACTTTCCTCCAGGTCCGAGGGACCCCATCTCGAGACTGTGAGGGTTAAATATTCTTTTTTTAAAACAAAAACATTAATTTTTTAAAAATAAACTGAATGCTTATTTCAGCTTTATCCAAAGAACATTAAAACATGTAAAGTATTTCCGAAATTATATTAATTTTATTAAAACAAGGCAAACTCGAGAATTTTTTTAATGATTTTAGAAAGTTAATTAAATTTGTTTTTAAGTTTAATTTTTAAAAAATTATATTGTGTTTTAGTGGCTTAGACGGGAAAAATGTTAATTAATACATTTTGCAAAATGACAAAATTATTTATAGCACTAAGAAGTAGCATTTACACAATTTTTGCAGATAGTGTACAATTAATTAAAATTGATTGAATAAATAGTAATAAATCATTTATCAGAGAATAATTTAATCCCAACAAAAACATTTTTGATGTTTTAATATAAATAGGTCAAAATAAGTGAAACCGGCCACTTGAAAAACTTTTTTCTTTAATTTTCAAGTTGTCTATAGCTTTTGGTAGATATATGAGTACACTTTTTCCCCCTACAAAGCTTATTTGACTTATTTTTTTATCTATATGTCAAAAAGTGGTTCCCATGTGGGCTCCTACATTATGTCACAATCCATGTTTAATTTAACTTTTTTTTTTGACTTACGGGTTTAAAAAGGGGTCTTAATGTGGGCCATTACATTACGTCAAAATTTGACCTGTGTTTTACCTGCAGTTCTAAAAACGGTTGAGTCAGAGCTTGCCCCCCAAATAGGGGCGTCAAATGGGATGTCAAAGTCTATGTCAAACGACAAATTTTTTACTTGCAGGCCGTTATATATTACTACAAAATTGATGACAAAGATGGTAAAATGCGATCTTATGATTTTGACCAATCTGAAATTTTAAATTATCATATAAAATAAAAATTATTAGAAATCTTTTTAAATTTTGTTTTTATCTAAATTCTTTAGAAGTCAAGTATACTTACATGTTTGAAAGTTAATTAAAAAATTATTTTAAAATTCAAAAAATGGGTTAGTTTATTCGATCAAGTACATTTATTTATTTCTAAATTTATTATTAATAATAATATTAATAAAAAATTATTAATAATAATTTTATTATTAATAAATTTTTTATTTTTTTAAAACTTTTAAAACTATTTTTTTAACTTTATTATTAATAAATATTTTTTAGTTTAAGTGAGATGCTAAATTGGTTTGTAATAAACTTTAACCAATGTCAAGGTAGGCTCATCGTCAGAAACAAGTTACATTTGACCTAAATATGGAGGGTATAGTGGTTGATTTGACGAATCGTCTTGCATTGGTTGAGGAAAGTATTGACAAGATTGAGGCGGAATGTTTAATGTTGGACAATCCAACAGTCAAGATTAATGCCTGTATTAATAAAATAGTGGATCGGTCAGAAAGAAAGTGTAACTTAGTTTTATTTAATCTTCCTGAAAATAAAACACCTAACACAGACTCTAACACCTTGAAAGCAGTTGTCAGCAACAAATTTAAAAAGTTTACTAAATCAGCTGATCTTGATGGAATTCGAACATTCAGAATTGGTGCTAGTACGCAGGTATCTCAAAAGCCACGCCTGGTGAAAATCGTATGTGCGACGGAGGAGAGGGCACAGGCGATTTTGCGATCGTTCGTGGCTGCTAAAAGAGACTTTGTAAATTCATCGAACTTGGAGAATCTATGGTTGTCGAATGACAAAACGAAGATGCAGAGGGACGAGATTAGGAGAGTGAAGGAGCAGTTAGCCGTGCATCGACGAGAGGGAGAAGCAAACATTTCTTTGGTTTTTCGTCGTGGAGTCCCCACAATTATTAAAATCCCTCCCCGTAAACGTACTTCTACTTTCACACTTCAGATAGGCGGGTAAACTGTTGGCCAATCCAACTGCAGTACCTGGTTTTGGATTAATTCTTCTGTCATCATTCTCATCAGTGTTTAAATGTATTCAGCAAACTATTTGTGTATGGTTTTTATGAGTTAAACTCCTTTAGAGTATTGTAATTTATTTCTCAAAATGACATTTTGTTAAGCAAAAAATGTGTATAATTCCCTTCCTCATTTTGTATGTTTCTCTTTAAATTTCTATATATTCTTACAGTTTCTAGACCGTTCTAAACATCTTATTTCATTCAGAATTTTTAATTTTATTTTTTATATAACTTTTACTAAATGCTTAAAATTAATTCGGATAGAGATACAAATTTGTCATTTATTAATATTATTTTTATATTCTTCTATTAAACTGTAAGATTCACTGCAATAACTAACTTTCAAGGGCAGTTTTGACCTAAGCGTTAAAAATTGACAAACAAATTCCCTCTGCCCTTAAAATTTAGGTTAAATTTAACTAATTTAATTAGTTTTAACCTACAGGTCAAAAATTGACAAACAATTTCCTCTGCCCTCAAAATTTAAGACAATTTTAAGGGCAGGTTTAATCCAGAGGTCAAAAATTGACAAACTCTCTGCTCTCAAAATATAGGTCAATTTTAAGGGCAGTTTTAAAACTGATGAACGGAAAAAATAAACGATAAACGGAAAAAATTGATGAACAATTCCCAATGCCCTCAAAATTTATATCAAATTTAACATATTTTTTATCCTTAACGTCAAAAATGCAAATTAATTAGGATCCTACAAGAGGTCGTTCAATCAATAAAAAATGTTATATAAACTGACATCTATTTTTAAAAATTCTATTAAAATTAATTTTTTGTTCACAAAATGTAGGTTAATTTTAATAGCAGTTTTTTCCTACAAGTAAAAATTTGACGATAAATATCCCTCTGATCTGATATTCTCTCAAAATGTAGGTCAATTTTAAGGGCAGTTTTGACCTACACGTTAAAAATTGACAAGAAAATTCCCTCTGACCTACTGTTCCCTCAAAATTTAGGTCAATTTTAAGGCCAGTTTTGACCTACGGTTAAAAATTAGGCCCACAAGAAGCGTCTTTTACATTACGTCGAAAGCTTTAGGTAATTTGACATTTTCTTTTACCTACATGTCATAAACGGCCTAATAATGGCCCTTACATTATGTCAAAATTTATGTCAGATTTGACCTATTTTTAAGGTATTACTACACTTTAGAAGGCTCTTAAAAGACCAGATTTAAAATTTTTTTTTCTTAGGTCTTTTATTATAAATATTTAAAAAACTTTTTTGCCTATATTAGTACAAATTTGGAGAATAAAAATAATGTTTTTTTAATTTTTATTTAATATGATAATCTGCAGACAGCATTCAGATCGAAACTCCAAAAAGTTAGTTGTCCAATTGCGAACAGTTTATCTCAAGATTGACAAATCGGAAACAAAAAATCCAAGTTGCTTTTTAAAAAGGAAGGACGCATAGAAATCCACCACCATTAATGAAAAATGGACTAAAATAAATAAATAGCAGATGTTTCAATAATTTTTGTCAAAATACACTATGTTTTTCAGTATTTTTCTAGTCTGCAAAAATGTCTTTTTTAAATTTTTTGACCATTTTCTGGTGAATTATCACACAGGACATGCTAACAAACAAAACGAGTTAATATTTATTAAAATCGGTTTAGTAGGTTCAGAGATAAACTATCCGCAATTTGAGAAAACGTTATTTTGAGAAAAACGCGTTTAAACCTTATATGTATCGTTAGAGGCCATCCATAAATTACCTAAAATTCTTTTGCAAATTGAAACTCCTCCATTTTTTTTATGTCAGACACTGTTACACACATTAGCACCAATATTTCTACTGGTCGTAACAAAAAGCTGGACCCCACCATCCCTTTAAAGACTTACTTAATTTGTCAATGACTTTTTACATTAATTGAATATTTTTTGAAAAATTTACTTTTATTTTTTACAATTGGTTATAAATACTTTAGGAGGTGTTTTTTGAAGTCATAAGGAGTTAAAAAATACAATAAAAAAATAACATTTTTTTAAAATTCTAAAGTGTAGTAGTACCTTAAAGCTGCAGGTAAGAAGGGTTCCAATAATGCCTTTGGCCACTGAAGTGATAGAGAGTTTGTAGATAATTTGTTTCGTTTACTGTCAACAATTCAAATTCATTTATGGCATCCTAGAAGAGTAGTCTATGTTTGATTTCACGATTCATTATGGTCTAAATTTCATAAGGCAGGAGTTAGTACCAAGTTTATAAATATGATTAAAGACTTTTATAAGGAGGCAGTAGCTAGTATTAAGACAATGGAAGAAGCAACAAATTGTGTTTGTTATTTATTTTCGATTTTGATTTGATCTAGAGAAATTTTTAAGGGTAAAGGATTGAAGAGGTCTCTCTATAACTAGTGTCGTTAAAATCTTGGTCCTTGCTTATGTACTGACTGTCTGAAACTCCGATAAAATTGGGAGGACAAATCAAGGCCTTACGGAAATATTATAAAAAATATTGTGTGGATGTTAATGTCGCAAAAACAAAAATTGTTATATTTAGAAATGGAGGAAACTTAAGTGTAAAACATTTTTTTTATATGTTCTACAAATTTTTCGAAGGGATTGAAAAAATTTCTAGGATGAGCGATTCTCGGTTTCCAAGACAGTGCCTGATAATATTGTTAACTCTGGCTCGCTCCGGATCTTCGGATAAGGGGCGTAAGTGGTTTAGTCAACTGGTTTGTTTCTTGAAAATGAGCTACAGCATAAATAGTATCATGTATCACTATATCAAGTGAAAAATTTGATAATGTTACTCCTGTTATTCCCCCCAAAGCAAACAAGATATTAAACCCAATAACTCACATCATTATTACCCTAAAATATACTTTAACTCCTATTATAGCTGCTAATCAACTATATACCTTAATTCCCGTTGGAACAGCAATAATTATAGTTACTAAAGTATAATAAGCGCGTGTATCAACATCTATACCTACAGTAAATAACCTTCTCTAACGGTTACAGCTTTATAGGATACGCTATAAAATTTTGCTAAAATTTTCTTAAAAATGCTAGAAAAACTTAATGACTAAATGCAGAGAATTTTTAACTTCGGTTTGTGTAATCGTTCTTGTTGGAACTTACAGGAAATAGTGGGACACAGGTAATTCATTTACCTGGTTTTCCTTTCCACACAATTTTCCTTTAAGATTCATTTCTAACATTGATGTTTATAATTATCGTTGTAATTCCAACAGTTCTGTTTATTTTATATTTCTATTATGTAAATTTTATTTTAGTATGGGTAATTTGTAACCCAATAATGTTATATTTCTATTATGTAGATTTTATTTTAGTATGGTTAATTTGTAACCCAATAAAGATTTATTTATCTATCTAAATAGATTGTACCAAAGGGTCTTACTCCTGATGATCTTTGACATAAAATAATGATTTTGCACAATATCCTGTGTTTAAAATAGGTTTAGATTTTGATTGCTCGTATATTAATGAATTAGTAATTAATTTATTGAAGTAAAGCAGAATAATTTTAGAAAAAGTTGAAATATAAAATAAAGTAAATATCTGATAAAGGATGATTAGTAAAAAATTCAATTTATTATAAACTGAACGCACCTCAACAGTCAGTATTCCACTTATTTCGTCCTCTTCGTAAGGTTTTCCTTGAAGAGGAATAATTTGCCTTTGACTAGGATTCACCAACAATTCTTCTACTCCTACAATTCCCAAACCTAAAAATCTGTTCGACTTATTTACGTGATCAAATAATTCCAATAGTACTTCAGTCGTATTTGGATTGACGTCGCTAAAAATGTTAAGTAATTTATGTTTTACAAATAATTAAACAATGATAATTAATTTCATTTAATTGTTCATTTAATTAAAACCATTTTTTGTAATTAAGTGTTTAATAAAAATGCCTAAACAATCATTTTCTTTTAAATTTTATATATTTCTCCTAATAGATTCGAAATTTCAAAGTTCTTTTAAAATTTCTTTTCAAGGGAATAAACTTATTCATAATTTCTATGTACATACGAAATTCTTAAAAAGGTTTCAGATATGAAATCATTTTAAATATGTTAACAGTTTAAAATCTATAAATAAGGAATATTGCATTAAATATAACTATATGTGTTTATTTACTCTCCCTGCAATAGGCAGGGTTCGAGACTCCAAAGTACATACACAAGTCAACTTATTCTATAAATGGGTGATTCTCCGCGTAGCGCACAATTTAATGTCCCTCATGTTTTTTAATAAATCAGTTTCATATAATTCTAATAAATTCAACGTGGATAACTTATTTCCATGATAACAAATAAAAGTCTATAGTCGTTTTCATTTAAAAGTTTATGATTTTAGGGGAGACTGGGGTAAACCCGCTCACTAGCGATTTAACGCTATGAACTCAACTTAAGATGGAGATATTGGTACGGTGAATAATACTTAACATTCAACTTATATTAACGAACTTTCGTTTAGTTTTGTCACGTCCCACCTTTGTGGTAGTAACCTTTATTTTTGTAAGAAAAGTTAATTGATTCGAAAACTCTCAAATAAACACAAGTGTACCCTGTAAAATGGTGGGAAATTCAAATGTTACTTTAAATGAAATAACAACTTAAGTTTGTTCAAAGTAGATGCTTTAATGATAAAGTTAGTTCGTCGAGGTTTACAAGGAGTAATTGATTACGTCTCAATTTACTCAAAGAGTGCTCGGAAGTATCTGGTTTGTAGTTGAGGTCCTCTGGTCCCATGAGGTCCTTAGCTCCTTCGAGTAGAGGGGATGAACTATCCCCTCCTACGAGTATCCATGTGACTAGTTCGAGTCCTTGCGAAAACTACAATGGTTTAATTCATTCATACTTATACAAAATAATTTGTATCCGATATCAACAAAATATCAATAATAATAATATCCTAAATAGTACAAATTAACATTTGTAAAATTATGATTAATCAAATTACATTAGTAATTTGATTCAACGTTGACGAAATTACATTAGTTGTGATGCACACATTTGTCAAATTTATAGATATTGAATCAAGTTTACTGGAGGTATCATTTAATAAACAGTTGTACTTGTGGTTACATACTAATTGACAAACATTCAATTAATCTAAAAATGAAATTATATTTAAGTATAAAAACGCAACTTTCTCTTGAAAGTTTTTAGCATTACTCATGGGTTTTTCCCAAAGGAGGTATACATCCCTTTTTTATTGCAGAGGCTCGGTTGGGACCTAAATCCGATGGTCGTTATTTTATGATTACCACATGCTAGGTTTTGCCAGTTTTTTGGAAGTAAAAGTTTTTCTTTAAGAAGACAATTTAGATATTTGTTAATCCTTTTATTATATTATTTTTTGTAGACTGCGTGACATTTTCTGTTTTTCCGAGATTATAACCTAATTGTATTTTTCGAAGTCATAAACTTTTATTTTTGAGTGTAGCAATAATTTCTATCGAAAAGTAGATACATTTATTTCAGACACAAATTCATCTGAGTTATTTTATAAAAGAAAATACTTGTTTAAGTAAAGATGAATTAATTTGAATGTGATATGTATTTTACCGCGCTATAGCATCTAGTGAGTTTCTGGTAATGTAGATTTTACTCTAGCAGACTAGCGGAATACATGTGAATTTAGGCCTGCCGTCACACCTCCCCTTTTACACAAAGAAAAGGTGTTGAAAGAGAAACATCATTTTCTTTACAAAATAACAATAACAGTTTATTTACCTTTAATATTATTTAATCAAGTAGTATCCCTGTTTTATTTACATGTATAATATACACTTGATAATAATGTGTAAAGTGACAATTCAAATTCAGAGGTTATGATTTTACATTATTTTGACAACACGCGATATGTAAAAGGAAAAGAAAATCCAGAACTCGAAGATAATCGTTATTTTTAGATAAGTATATAAATTATCTTTTATTTATATTGCAAGCATATAGTAAGAGAAAATTTTCTTTGTGTTAATATTTATTTTCTAGGTTCGAGTCGAGACTGAAGAGTACATGTAACTTATACATTTATCAGTATGTATGGTTTTTCATTTGTTTATTATTGTTTGATTTATTTTACTCTCGTGATAATTGATTTTAACCTTTACGTTATAATTAATGCATTACATATTGAAATTAATTAAATTTTTATAAAATTATTTTATACGACCAAATTTTTTCCGAATTTAATTAAAACTTATAACGTTATTTAAACATAAAATGTTTAAAATAACTTTTTTTTTTTTTTTTTTTGTATACTATTATGACAGTAATGAAGTATTTTTTGTTAATTTACATTACGTTATTGTGCTAATCTTAATTGGTCTAAATGAACAATTTTGTTTTTACCTGTTTGTTCGTTAAAAATTCTGGCATTCAGGGAACCTAACATTTCGTCAATTTTATAAGGTCCTTCGAAGAAAGAATCGAATTTTTTATCGTTCCGAACATTTATTTTTACATTAACAATATCTCCTTTTTTAAATTGAACACCGCTTGTTCTACGATCGTAATAATTTTTGGACCTTTTTTTAGCTTCTTCGATTCTGTCTCTTGCAAGAGCTTGCGTGTTATCAAGCTTGTGAAACATATCTTTGAGATACTGGACATACGTTGGATCGGGAGATGATGTGGCGAAGCTGGATGGAATTGTAGCTTCTCTACCGAAAACCAATGTATATGGTGCAAAACCGGTTGATTCATGGATTTGTGTATTGTAGGAAAAAATGGCAAACCGAAGCCATTCATCCCAATTTTGTGCATCTCCAAATTGTCGAAGATATTCAACAAGTGTTTGATGGCTACGTTCGAGTGATCCAAGAGATTGCGGATGATATGCAGTGGATTGGATTTTTTCTATTCCGAAAATTTTGCAAAATGTGAGAAGGACTTTACTTGTAAAGTTTCTGCCTTGATCGGTATGTATGACCATGGGACAACCGTATCTGGCGATAAATTGTTCTGCTAAGGCATGAGCAATAGTTACAGAATCGATAGTTTTCAAAGCTATCGCATCTGAATATTTAGAAAAATTGCATTGAATAGTCAGAATATAACGATTTCCGCGGGGGGTCACGGGCAATGGCCCGACGATGTCGATTTGAATTTTTTCAAAGGGTTGTTTTGGCGTATCCGTTATTCGCATGGGTTGTCTCAAACTCGTGCGAATAATTTTATTACGCTGGCAGTTTGTACATTTTTTTATGAATTTTTGTATTTCAACTTTCATACCTGACCAAAAATAAATTGACCGAATACGCCAATACGTTTTCGAGACACCTTTGTGACCTCCTGTTGTTGATTCATGAAATTCTTTTATAATTTTTTCTCTTTCATTAGTTTGAGGGGTAACTATTTCTCCTGAGCAAATCATTATTTTTATATCAGTGTTAGAAAAATGTTGAAGAATTAATTTTTCAACTGATATCCACGAGATTTCATTTAAATTGTTCCCATTACGAGAGATTCGTACTGTATCGACATTCAAAGAATTCATAGCATTTTTAAGTGCTAAAATTGATTTTGAAATTGTGTTTAAGTGAGCTTTGTCAGTCGACTTGTTTTTTACTATCACATGGAAAATATATCGATTGTTTTGAGCAAATACAATTACTTCACCAACATTTAAATTTTCGTTTTTCAAAGTTTCAGATTGCAATATTTTACTTTCAATTAATTCGCGACTCGTTGGCGAATCCAATTTACCATCGCTTGCCAAAAAATGAACCACATGGCTCTTACCCATTGACAACTTGTCCTTACTATACGAAATGCAAGCATTGGTCACAACCATCAACGGTCTTGACTTATGTAAAATCATTGCTAATTC
Organism: Leptopilina heterotoma; assembly: GCF_015476425.1. Lineage (NCBI taxonomy): Eukaryota > Metazoa > Arthropoda > Insecta > Hymenoptera > Figitidae > Leptopilina > Leptopilina heterotoma. The sequence goes on from NW_025110845.1 coordinate 1,970,556, forward strand.
CTTTTCTCGACTTTCACATGAATTGAAACAGGTTCCACTACTTTGATCAGGAGTAGCTTCGCCATTCACTTTGCTAATGTACAAAACTTGAACATTATCATTTTCACGTGCACGGTGATCTTTTTCATTGATACTGACACTGTGAATTTTGCTTTCACCATTGCTGGATTCAGCCATTTTAATCTCGACGATATCGCCAGATTCTAAAACAACTGAGGCAAGTTGATTTCCACGCCGAGGTGTGGAAGCATCTTGCCTCCTAAAGCATGTCTGTCCCCACAATTGATACCACCAATTTTCATTCGAGGTATCAACTGGTTCCTGGACGTTCATCTTTCCAGCAACTTCTACAGGTTTTACACCACGCTCAGCTACCTCATGAAGGTTTACGCTAACACAACCCGGACTCCGAGAGTCCTTCACAGTGTCCCGGGGATCCCCACAATCAACAACAACATTACAAACGGCCACTTCCGGAAGGTTTGCGCCACCCAAAACATGATCACCATTGTGCAACACATTTTCATTCAAAGTGATTTCAGATTTCATGAAAAAGCACGATTCAACTAATTTTTCTTCCATGATTGAAAATTCATTTAAATTATAATTTTCCACAATATTAATCATATTTACATTTTTACTTGCAACATCATACGGATTTCTAGAAAGAGCGTCCGCGTTTGCATTAATTTTACCAGGTTTGTATTGTATGTCGTAATCGTATTCGCTCAATTTTATTCTCCATCTTGCCAAACGTGAAATGGGATCTTTGAGGTTATGCAACCATACGAGAGGACGATGGTCCGTAACAAGTGTAAACTTTCTACCATATAAATACGGTCGAAATGCTTTAACACAGAAAACTATTGCCAATAACTCTTTCTCTATAGTAGAGTAATTAATTTCCGCTTTTTGCAGAGTTCTGGACGCATATGCAATGGGCAGATCTTGACCTATAGGACCTTGACTGAGTACTCCGCCCAGAGCATATTGTGAAGCATCGGTGGTGAGAACAAAAGGTTTCGAGAAGTCTGGATATTGCAAAATAGGCTGAGACGATATTTTGTCGCGAAGAACTTCGAAAGCTTCTTTATGCGAATCGTCCCAGTGAAAATCTACATCATTTTTCAGAAGGTGAGTGAGTGGTTTAGCAATTTTTGCGAATTCTGAGATAAACCTACGGTAATATCCAACAAGTCCCAAAAACTGTTTAACATTTTTTTTGTTTTTAGGAATTGGGAATTCTTTGACAGCAACAATTTTTTGCGGATCAGGTTTCACGCCATTTTCTGAAATTACGTGACCGAGATAAGCAATCTCGCGACGTAGAAAATAGCATTTATCTGGCTGAAGAGCGAGGCCAGCTGTTTTTAATCTACCAAGCAATGATTTTAATTTTCGAGTATGCTCTTCAATGGAATTTGCGTATATGATGACGTCATCCATATACACAAAAAGTTCAGTACCTTGCAATCCAGAGAGTACTTGATCCATTAGTCTTTGAAAGGTGTTGGGAGCTGTTTTCAAGCCAAAAGGCATACGAGTAAACTCGTAATGTCCAAATGGACCGGAAAAAGCAGTTTTCGGTATTGATTCTGCATCTAATGGAATTTGATAAAAACCTTTAGCGAGGTCAAAGATTGAGAAGTATTTTGCACCTCCCAATTGATCGATAATATCCGTGATATTTTTGTTCTCGCTGGTAATTTAATATGGGAATTTGATATCAAAGGAATATCATCCTTCCCCAAGTGAAGACAGTCATCGATAAAATTTAGAACTCCGCCTTGTTGGCGTAAAAAGGGTGTGCCTAAAATACCTTCCTGTTGAATTGGAAAATCCTTATCGACAATTTGAAAAGCTGTTTCGTGTCCTTTAATTAATAATTTAATTTCGCCCAGAGTCGATATCATGTCATTTCCAATTCCAACTAAATTAAATACACGATTTTTATTTAATTCTACCGAAGGGTTTAGAACGTTTACCTTTATAATATTTACGCTGGCCCCCGTATCTATCATAAATTTTAATTTCCCGTCAATAAAAAATTTACTCTCTATTTCTATTGTTGGGGCTGGTTGTTCTTCGTCCCGGGAGCAGAGGAGGATTCGCTTATGGGGAAAATTTTTCGACTTTTGGACGACGTTTCCCCGCTCTGATCGTCCGATGTCTCGTTTTTTTGTTTCGTTTTATTTGATTTTAAATTCGCGACGTGATTTCTCTCTTTATCGTGTTTCTTTTTTAAAAAACAATTTACTGATTTATGACCATCCCTTTGACAATAATAACACATTAGTTTTTCTGAATCTTCATTTTGTTCTGATTTTCCTGAATTTTTACAATCGCGCTTATAGTGTCCGTATTTTTTACATGAATGACATTGAACATTATTACTTTTATGACGTTTAGAATCTGTAGATTTTGCCTGCAAATGTGCTACTCTTTTTTGTGGAACGGATTTATTTTTACAATTAGAATTATTATCGTTCGTTTCATTTTTATTACATTCATTAAAATCGCTATTTGCTCTTTTCCAACTCTGAAGAGTGACGTCGAGTTGAGTAGCCTGAGATATAGCTTCATCCAAGTCAGAAAGTGGTTTTCCGTTTAACTGTAAAAATATTTCTTTGTCTAAACCGCGAATGAAATTACCGATAGCAGTATCTTTATAAGCTTCACAACGACCTATGCCTTTCTCGTTAGGCATAGTTTCTAGAGTTTTAGAAATTATTTTATTTAAAATTTGATGAACACGCCCACCATATTCGGGGACGGATTCACCCGCGTTTCTTTTAATATTACCGAGTTTTTGACATAATTCACCCACGTCTTCGTGACTAGAGTATATCTGCTCCATAGTTTTTAAAATTTCCTCTAAACTCATTCCAATTCTGTCTTGGATGTACTTCCGGGCTTCTCCTACGATTTTTGTCCTAATTAACATTGTCAAACATGGCAAATCTTGCGGGTTTACCATCATAACGGCCGCCTTGCAATGGTCTATAAACATTTTCACAGACAGATTACTGCCATCGAAAGAAGGAATAATGTTTTCGACTACTTTGGGTATTGTAGTCGGATTCATCGTCCCCGCAATCGATGCGAGAGATCCTGTAGATTGCAAGGAAGTCGATATGTTGGCATTAATATTATTAGTTATTCCGAAAATGGGGTTAACATTATCAGATCTTGTTGAGTGTGAAGCACTCCAGTCACTCCCGCTTCCTTGTAATTGAACAATTGTATTTTGATTTTGTGGAATTTCTTCCATTTCTACATTTCTACGTTGCAAAATTCTATGATCCCGGTCTTGTTTTCTTGAATTATTTTTATTTCTAACAGAGGTACTTTTTGCTCTAGATCTCGTAACTCGCGGCATGATGAAATTTTTAAGAAGAAAAATTATTTTATAATAAATTCTTGATTTTTATTTTTACAATAAATATATTAATTAAACGTTATACAACCAACTTTTTTTTTTTTTTTTTTTTTTTTTTTTTTTTTTTTTTTTTTTAAAACCTTCCGAATTCTATTTTAGTAAATAGTTGCGAGATCATTTGTATATATTAATTTGAACGGTTTGACAGAACGAAATATCGAAAATAACGAAATACAAATAATAATAAAAATATTAATTTTTCCTTTTGACTTACAGTTGTAGATATGTTTTTTGGTGTATTATACTAAAATAAAATGCACTACCAATACATATACACACACAGTTCAAGGCTCGCTAGTCACAGGAAGTTTTGTTGAAATATTGTTGAGTAGAACTGCATTCCAATCAGCATCCTGATCCTTGTTATAGCGAAAAGAAGAGGTCCTTCAATATAATCAGCGTATGATTCCGTACAGGAAATATATTTTGCCGACGGTTAAGAGGGATTACTACGTGGTCCTGCACTAACCGTTTTCAATCTTTGGTACAATTGGCAATACCACTTTGCTCCCAGAGTAAAAAAACCACGTCAAAAACTCTTGGAAGAAGATCGAGGCTTAACACAATTTATACACATCACAAGTTTTTTAAAATGTCCGTAAAATATTGATCAAAGTTTCTTTTAAGAGGGCACACACAAAAACAGTTTATATTTTATTTTGAATGAATGTGACTTCACTTTACAAGTTATTAACTGTTCAAACTTCAAAGTTGAAAGTTGTATCAAAGAATGTCACAATAAAATTTTGAATTTTCCGCACTATTTGAACTTCGGTACTGCACTAGTCAAATTGTTCACGTAAGCTACCGACCGTTCATTTAAACAATTGTTTATTTATCACTTTACAGGTTTGAGAGACACCGCTGTCACCAAAAATTGTCACGTCCCACCTTTGTGGTAGTAACCTTTATTTTTGTAAGAAAAGTTAATTGATTCGAAAACTCTCAAATAAACACAAGTGTACCCTGTAAAATGGTGGGAAATTCAAATGTTACTTTAAATGAAATAACAACTTAAGTTTGTTCAAGGTAGATGCTTTAATGATAAAGTTAGTTCGTCGAGGTTTACAAGGAGTAATTGATTACGTCTCAATTTACTCAAAGAGTGCTCGGAAGTATCTGGTTTGTAGTTGAGGTCCTCTGGTCCCATGAGGTCCTTAGCTCCTTCGAGTAGAGGGGATGAACTATCCCCTCCTACGAGTATCCATGTGACTAGTTCGAGTCCTTGCGAAAACTACAATGGTTTAATTCATTCATACTTATACAAAATAATTTGTATCCGATATCAACAAAATATCAATAATAATAATATCCTAAATAGTACAAATTAACATTTGTAAAATTATGATTAATCAAATTACATTAGTAATTTGATTCAACGTTGACGAAATTACATTAGTTGTGATGCACACATTTGTCAAATTTATAGATATTGAATCAAGTTTACTGGAGGTATCATTTAATAAACAGTTGTACTTGTGGTTACATACTAATTGACAAACATTCAATTAATCTAAAAATGAAATTATATTTAAGTATAAAAACGCAACTTTCTCTTGAAAGTTTTTAGCATTACTCATGGGTTTTTCCCAAAGGAGGTATACATCCCTTTTTTATTGCAGAGGCTCGGTTGGGACCTAAATCCGATGGTCGTTATTTTATGATTACCACATGCTAGGTTTTGCCAGTTTTTTGGAAGTAAAAGTTTTTCTTTAAGAAGACAATTTAGATATTTGTTAATCCTTTTATTATATTATTTTTTGTAGACTGCGTGACATTTTCTGTTTTTCCGAGATTATAACCTAATTGTATTTTTCGAAGTCATAAACTTTTATTTTTGAGTGTAGCAATTATTTCTATCGAAAAGTAGATACATTTATTTCAGACACAAATTCATCTAAATTATTTTATAAAAGAAAATACTTGTTTAAGTAAAGATGAATTAATTTGAATGTGATATGTATTTTACCGCGCTATAGCATCTAGTGAGTTTCTGGTAATGTAGATTTTACTCTAGCAGACTAGCGGAATACATGTGAATTTAGGCCTGCCGTCACATTCATGAATTCAACATAGATTCAGAGACGGTCAAATGTTTTTAGAGGTGTCAGAAAAAAACGTTTTTTGGATTTGTAAGTTTTTCGATCATCATTTTTGAGTCTTAATTTATTTGGCAAATTTTTGTTGTTGCTATTGGATATCCTTCTTTGAAGTACATATATAGTTTTGTCTTATTTCAAAAAGATTTAATTAAATTTATTCTGAAATGTGAGGAATACACTCGGGGTAAAGCCGCTCACTTAGTTTTAAATTTTTAATTTAGAATAAAATAATTTCACGTATTATATTTTAACAATAACACAATTTATGACTTGTTAAAATAAAAATTGTAACTACATTTCATTTTCTCTTAATAAAATATAACATTATTTAAATCCATAGTTGTAATTCATGAAACCTGTATTCATTATTTATTAAACCAATTTGTTGTTTATAGAATTGTTTATAGAACTCATAGTTTATCAATAATAAATCATACTAAAGACGGGAATAAGACGAATTTTAATATTTAAAAAATAAAACTGTTTCATCTTGAAAAGATAAAGTGATCGGGTTTACCCTGGAAAATTGTAATTTCCAAATTTGGTATATGTGTATTAAAAAGTTTCTCAAAGTAAATCTAAATAAGATAAATCAAAAAATCTTTTTTATTTTTTAGTAGAAATTATAAGCTTTCAAATGATATAAATTAACTTGGATTTAGAGAATAATTTCCTAGATTTTTACCGATCTGAAAAAAGTAAGCGGGTTTACCCCAGTCTCCCCTTCTTAAAAATTTTGTTTTAAGGTGCCAAAACGTTATGGTCCAATTAGTCCCCACTATGTTATTTTTTTAGTAAAATATAATAATAAATATAATGAATATTGACATTTTCTTATTGTCTAAGTTAGTAGAATTGAAAAAAGAAAACACATGTGGAAAAAAATTTATTTTTAAATATTTTTGTAGATATTTCGTGTTCCCCGTTTTCGCGTCATGGTCTAATCACTTTGTTAAATTGAATAATTTACATAAAGAATCAAATCGAAAAATTACTTAACATTAATAAAAAGCATTAATAAACTCTCCTAAGTAAATTACTAAAAAAGAAATTAATTAAAAAAATTTTTTTTTCTGTTTTATATGTGTTATAAGCATAAAAGTTGCATAGGGAATCACAGAATCGTCATAGTCCAATCATCGCATATTTGCAATAAAATGAATAATTATTTATATTTTACCTCAAAACAAGTTTATTAGTATAAAGTAAGTCAAAACAAAAGACGTGGGAAAACAATTTTGGAAATCGATAATAATTTGTTTAAAAAATTAGTTTTTCTTGTGCGTCATGGTCTAATCACTTTTTCATAGTAAGGCTTTTCTGTATTTAACTATGTCACTAAAGCACTCATAAGTGTAACGAAGATTTTTATTTCAGGTAAATAATGAGTAATAAAATTAATTTCTATAAATTACAGCATAAATTTCTATAAATTACCGAATAAATTTCCATACATTTCCACATATTTCCAAAATTTTTTTTCTTAATTACTTATTTTGCAACAATTTACTGTTCGTTGCCGCACAACTTTCTATAAATTTCCATAAATTACTATTAAATTTAGTGATTTTTAATCATAATAGTGTAATTTTTAATAATAATTTAAACTTTACATATTTTTATGAATTATCGCGAAAATTTCCATAAATTTCCATAAATAATAATAATTTTTAAATGAGATTTACGCTATAATATTGTTCAACCTGTTAGAATTTGATAATATATACACATGTGTAGTTAAAAGTAGTCCCCAAAACGACAAGGAGACAAACCTGTATAAAGGCGCGATAACAAAATTCAAGAGAAAAGATCGCACATGTAGTTAGTAATGATACGATGCTCGCGCTAAAACGAAGTAAAAGATTATAGTTTCTGTTTGTATTTCTTCATAATAAATAGCTTTGTGATTTTGTATTTAATATCTGTTCCGATTTATTTAAACCTCGCCAAGTTCCAAACTTTATGGCGACCGTGACAGGACTTGGAGGATTAAGTGTTTAAGTGGTGATAAATTTAAGTGTTTGTGAAAAGTTCAGTGACAATATGGACGCCGTCAAAAGGCAAAGAAAATCTTTGCGAACCGCGTTTACCAGAGCATACAATGCTTTTGATACGAAAGTGATATCGGGTTCCGGAGATGAGAAAATAGTTGCCTTCCAATTATTAGAATCAAGAATGACGGAGTTAAATGAAGTCCACGCTCATTACCTTAAATTATTTTTTGCATCAGACGCCACAGAGGAACAGATAGAAAGAGAAATGGAGTCGGACGATGAATATCGAACGACATATTTAAAAGCAAAGTTATCAGTTAAAGGAGTAGGAGAAATACACACAGTCCGAGCATCAAGTATAATGGATCAACACGTTTCAACTATGAGGAAGACGCTAAAACTTCCTCCCATTGAACTACCATAATTCAAAGGAAATATTAAAGATTGGTTATCGTTTTGGAGCGTGTTTAAAAAAATCCATGAAGACCAGACAATGATTCATAATCAGCGACCTCAAAAACCCCTAAGAAACAAGTTTCAAGCGAATTTTGTAAATTTAAATCATTTTTGTCCGCCATATTGGATCCGCCATTTTGAATTTTGAAAATCCGATTATATATTCGTCATGAGCGACCTCAAAAACATATAAACACTAAGTTCTATTTCATTTCATAGCCATGGTAAATATCGGTGCACCATAAAAAGAATTGATAAATTTTTTTTCCCAAATTAGCGCCATTTTGTAGCCGCTATTTTGTTTTTTATTTCCGCTATTGCATATTTTGAAAGTTTAATAAGTTTTTGCTCAATTCTGACACTTATATTCGTGTGAAAAAAATGTTTTCAGTAAGAAATAATTATTTAAAAAAAATTTTTTTTATTTTTTTTGCAATTTGATGCACAAAAGTTGCCATATTTAATTTTCTTTTCAATAAATTTAAAATCTGAGCACAGAATCTTGTAGAGCGACCCTGAAAACATAAAAAAACACTTTAGTTACTTGCAGGGAGAATTTTCAGTATATGAAATTAAATCTTTAATTAAACACAAATTTTTAGAGGTTTCAGGTGTTAATGGGTTTACGCAAAATTTTTTTTGACGGAACCTGTCCAAACAGTGAATTTGTTAATTACTGTACTTGTTTACAACAAAAATTATAAACAATTTTTTCGGCCCGCTATGGATTTTTCTTTTTGGAGCCTTTATCTTCAAAAAAATATATTAATAATAACCATAACAATAAAATATATTTTTTTTAATTTCATAAACCAAATCATGCGCTACGCGGACGGAGAATCACCCAAATACAAAATTTCTTAAACTATAACGCCGTTCATAACCCACATTAACAAAACTCAACCTAAACTCAACTTAACCTATACGCATATCACTCATCCTCTTAAAATTCGCTAGTGCCAGGGCTTCCCTAGCGGACTGGTTCCCGTGAGAATTCTGTGAACTCACGGAATTTTCGCGGACTTTCACGGCTTTGTTAATAAAACTATAGAAAACAATAAATATTGTAAATTTGAACATAAAACATTGAAAAGGAGGTTAATAGGAACATTTGTATACATTAAAATTAATAGATTAGTTTGTTTTTAATGTCAAAATAATTAAATAAAAAGTTGTCAGTCAAGATTTGATTAAATATCGTTTGAAAACTTATTTTAAAAAAAGTGTAAAATTAATGTGCTTACTTGTTAAAGACTATACACTTATACAATAATAATATATAGTTGCTGTTTATGAAATAAAATTACCAATAAGCACTTTTTTTGTAAGAATAATGAAAAAATGTGAGTGGTGTCATAAACGAAATAATAATCAATAAAGAAGTGTAAGTGTGTTAGTGTCTTACAGTAGAATTATCGGCAACAGAATATTTTACTTCCAACTACACAACGAGATGGCGCCTTACTATTTTTCTTTGACTGTGAATAATTGTGTTTATAAAAACTTGAAAATATACAGAGGAAGAGAAACTACCTGCAATTTGTCAGAATCCGGACAATATGCAGTTGTTTTTTTAATAATTAAAGTATTAAATGTGTACTGTTAATCTGTCAGTTTGATTGTGTTCATATATAGCACACAACAAAATGTGTTTAAAAATTAATATGTGCTGAATAAATGACTTGTCAAAGATTTTATTTTTTTAATTTGTTTACTTAATTATTGCTTAAATAATATTATAAAGTGTTTTAATTTTCCATTGCATTTATTATGATGTGCGATTTTACCGACGACACGAGAATCCACTTAAGGGTGAATTCACACCTCTGTAGTAAGATAAAAAAGTTACTAAAAGAAAATGCATTTGCAAAGCGAATATTTTAAAGTGTATAGTTTTTTAAGACTTAAAAAATAGTATATTTATGAGAAAAGGGAAATTTATTATTAAGTGCGTTTTTCTCAAAGAATTGTTATATAAAATACATATTTTGTGATCGGTAACAAAAGTATGTAAACATTGAACTTTATTGTGAGTTGATTGCACTTTGGTAATTGCTAAACAACTTGTAAGTAATAAATTTTTATATTTGCAAGTAATAAACAATATTGAATCTAACATTTATGTATTTTTTGGATCTAATGATATTTTTTGAATAAATATACCTATAAATATTCTATTAGTGTATCCATACATTAAATTTTATTCGTAACCTGAGATGTGAATATAACCTATTATATATAATTGAAAATTGACATTTTTTGAAATATAAAGCATTTTTAAACGTTTTATATTTATACTCCAAGCATAATTTGTGTTTAATGTTGTCCAAAAATCTTAAAGGTACTTGCACAACTGAGCTACTGTATACGCATGCAGACAAAGTTCAATGAGAATAAGGGAGCATTCAGACCTCTGCAGCAGGGCCGTAACGACGTAGGTGCAGGCGGTGCGGTGCACCGGGCCCCCAGCTGCCAGGAGCCCCCGATGCCAAATAAAGTCTTTATAGAATCGACATGAAAAATTGATTTTTTAGTTTTACAATTTTGCTAAAAATAAAATAAAGAATCCAATCAACTTTTGTCAATGTAAAAGCGCAAACACAACTCTACTGCCTGTCTTTCTGCGGGCAGCTAGCACAAGGGACGCGCATAAGAGTAAGCGAGATAAAAAATTCAAATTTTTCTCATCGCTCTCTCATGTGTGCACTTTGTCCCATCCACTTGCAAGCAGGCAACGAGCTGTGTTTTCGCCTTAATACAATTCCAGTCATATTTTGCGTAAGCGCAAACATATATGCTTTGGTATCCACTCATATTACACTGAGAAAAGTGGATATTAAAAATCTTAATATACTAGATATTAAGAAAAGATGCTACTGCATATCATCTACACTACCGTCTAAAAGTATCAGGATGGCATGTTTTTTCATAGAGTCGAATATAATCGTCTTGATACTTTTGGACGGTAGTGTAGATGTTATGGTTTAATATCTCAGATATTCCAATATCTGAGATATTAAATTTGAACATATAAGATGTTTACATATTTGACTGTCACAGATGTTGACCATTAATATCTAGATAATAAAGCTTAATATCCATTTTTCTCTGTGTCATTTTACAAAATTTATTGACGATTTTGCCGCTATGAAATCAAGGAAAAAATCGTTTTAGATGTAGTAACGCAAGATTCAAAGAACTTTTTCTACACTGGCGATGTTTCTGTGATTCCAGATAATTTGTGATAAATAATTCAATAATTATATTCAACATTAAATAATTTAAGAAAATATATGTAATATTAAAAATGTATCTTATAAAGTATATAAAAAATTGAAGTAATGATATTTTTTTCCGTTAACCTTCACCTTAAGAGGGCCCCCTGGTTTTTTTGCACTGGGGCCTCCAAGACCGTCGGCACGGCCCTGCTCTGCAGGCTGTCGGCCTGCACAGCCAGAAGAAATAAGAGTAAAGAATAAGGTGTAATAAATTTGAATTTCCTGACTCTCTTACTCTTGTACGTTACCATGGCAACCTGCAGACAGACATACAGGCTGCAGAGGTCTCAGCATCTCAGCTGCCAGCGCAGATAGCAGCGAGCTGAGCAAGTACCTTTATATATATAGATTCAATATTATTTATTATTTGCAAATATAAAAATTTAATACTTGTAAATTCCACAACTGCCAAAATACATTCATTTCACAATAAAATTCAATATTTATTTATTTTATCACCAATCACAAAACATATGTTTTATAAAACGATTCGTTTAGAAAATCCCAAGTAAAAAGTAATTTCCCATTTTATCATATATATACTATTTTTTAATTTTTAAAAAATTATACATTTTAAATGTTCTGCTTTGAAAATGGGTGTAAATGCACCATAAGGGTGCATTTATACGACTGTCGATGGAGAAAAAAATATTTACAACAATTGCTTTAATTCGTTGTAAAGGCCAACGCAGAATATAATCGACTTTAAGAAAGAAAAGATTGCTTTGATCTACTGATAGTTTTTTTTACTTCTTAATTATAATAAAAAACAAATAGCATTTAAATAATGTATTCTTACTAATTTTTTAAAAATAGAATTCAATTGAAATACGTCTAAAGTAAAATATTTCTTAATTCAAATTAAAGAAATTCCCATCATTTGTAATTTTTTCCATGAATTTCATTTCCAATTTTTTAAAGAAATAAGTTGTTTGAAATTAGTTATTAAAATTATTTGAAAAACCTTTTAATTTTAATTATTGTTTAGAATAATAAATGTCTACTTGTTTTTCTCTAATGCGATTATTGAAAATCCCACAATTTTTTTTAACCGAACTTTAAGTCGGTGAACTTTGTTTAGTAATGGTAATTGGATCGAGTTCAACGTCTTAAACTTTGGTTAAAACAGTTGTGGAACTAGACCTAAATTCGGTAAATTTTATTTAATAATAAAGGCAGTTGTATATAACTTGCACACTTGTGATAAATTATTATAATAAAAAGTAAAAATGTTATGAGAAACATGTTCAAATAAAATTACAGTGAACACCTTTTCTGCAAACATCGGCTGAATCACAATTATAATTTTATTTATTTATAATTATATAATATAGGGTCATTTTGGGTAAATGTAAACAAGGGGTAAATGTAAACAGTAGATGTTTCAGGTAAATTTAGAAACTTAAAAATAAGTACGACGTCAATATTTTTACCTCAGCTCACCTACAAGATGTTCTGAGTATTGCCAATATTTTATTTTGACAATTGGCAATGCCATAGTGTAAGTTATTTTTAAATGCAAAAAAGATTGAAAATCAAAGTTTTACTGTTTCAGTATTTTGTCTCGCATTTGCATAAAAATAAATTTAAAAATCAACCAAAAATATGTAATTATTCCTTATTAATGCACTAACAAAAATTGACTTTGATTTTTGATTTTCGTCAATTTAGTAAATAAATAATTAAGTGTTTACATTTACCCCGAGAATTCAAAAACTCGGGGTAAATGTAAACAGAACTTCAACTACATTTTAAAAGAAAATAATTGAATAAATTTGCTTCTATTTCACAATTTCATTAATTTGTCAATGTAAAATTACATAGAAAAGAAAATTAGGTCCTCTTTAAAAAAAATTTGAAAAAAAAATTTTTTTTTTGAAAATTTAATCAATTTTTAAAAATATTTTTAGGTTCATCCGCCATTTTGAAAATTTGAAATTTGACTTCAAATTCGTATTCAGCGACCCAGGTGCGAATTTAGGTTGGCCGCCAGAGTTTGAAGGTTGGCCTAACTTTGGCAAGCGAAGTTTTGGTTGCCAGAGTTTGCCCAACTTTGGCAAGTACTAGTGCCCACAGTTGGCCCGACTTTGCAAGCCAACCAGTAAATGCAGAGTTTAACCAACCGTCGGGCCAACTTTGGCGACAAAGGTTGGCACAACTCATCAAAACGTAGTTTAAAAGACTTTCAGTTTCGGTTGGCCGAATTCTGTGCAACGGTTGGCCCAACGGTTGGCCCAACGGTTGGCAAAACTCTAGAAACGCAGTTTCATTGACTTAAACTTTCTTGGTCGGCCGAACTCTGGGCCACGGTTGGCCCGACGGTTGGCAAAACTATGTCAAATGCAGTTTAAATGACTGAAACTTTCTTGGTTGGCCGAACTCTGGGCCACGGTTGGCCCGACGGTGGGCAAAACTTTGTGAAACGCAGTTTAATTGACTTGATTTTTCTTGGTTGGCCGAACTCTGGGCCACGGTTGGCCCAACGGTTGTCAAAACTTTGTCAAATGCAGTTTAAATGACTTAAACTTTCTTGGTCGGCCGATCTCTGGGCCACGGTTGGCCCAACGGTTGGCAAAACTTTGTCGAATGCAGTTTAAATGACTTAAACTTTCTTGGTTGGCCGAACTCTAGGCCACGGTTGGCCCGACTGTTGCAGCTTTAATATACATTTTGCGTTATGCACTCCCATGTGAGCGTAGCGTAGTGGTCAGTGTATAAGTCTTCGGTGCGTTAGGTTAGGGGTTCGATCCCAGCGAGCGTTAGATATTTTCGAAAATGTATGTATGAGATTGTGTTTAATAATAATAATAGGTAAAGGTTATATCTGATGTTCCCGCTAATAATAACCTGTTAATTGTTTTAATAATTTAGTTTTTTAATAATTTTTTACCTTTGGCTGTTGAAGTTGGCCAAACTTTGAAAATTGTCGTTGGCCCAACTTACGCATCTAAAGTTGTGCAAACTTTGGCGTCAGTCTTTGGACCAACCATTGAAATGTATAGTTGGCACAACATATGCATTGTAAGTTGGGCCAACTTCCTTATGAGTTTTTGGGCCAACCATCGTTGCCATTAGACGGCGAACCGTTATCATGTGTATGGTTGGGCCAACCTCTGGCACGAAAAGTTGGACCGACTTTGTAAAAGTTGGACCAACTATGGGCCGACCAAAAAATCGCACCTGGGGACCTCAAAATCCCCCGAGTAGCCAGATTCAAACAAATTTGATCAAATTTTAACAATATTTTATGTTTGACCGCCATATTGGATCCACCATTTTGAAATTTAAAAATTCGATTTTAGATTCTTATTCATAAAAATAAAAAAAAACTTCTTTTCATCAAGTTGAATGAAAATTTATTAAAATTTGTTCAAGTTATTCAAGTTTTTACATTACTAATTTTGTAATGGTTGATTGTTTATTTTATATGATACATTATCAGTCAACTGGTTGATTTACTATACATCTACGAAGAATTTTTTTAGTTTTTCCATCCCTTAAAACAGTAGTATACTTGAAATAACTTGTTTCTTAAACCTCGCTTAACTACAGTGGTGTTTACATTTACCCCGAATTTTAGGAAATTTTCAAAATCTCGGGGTAAATGTAAACAGTCAGTTTTAGGCGATTCAGGTGCATAAATATTTTTTTGTACCTCATAAAATTTTTTTAGGGAAGTAAAGTAACAAGTTCATGCAAAAGAAATCCGTTTGTTTTACCTTTTAACAAAAAAAACTAATGTTTTTGGTCAAAAATAGATATTCCGTTTACATTTACCCCAATTGACCCTAAACAGTCTGTTGCGCAATTTCAGACAGTGGTCGCTTTTTAAAAATTGCTGCTTGAACGTAAACGTAATTTCAAAAAATTTTTCTCCTAATTTGGACAGTTATTGCAAATTCTGGAAAAACAGCAGATATTCTGAATTCTAGTTCTTTTGTTTGTGCACAAGAAATTACAAATGCAATATAATACACGAAGTCAGGAAGTAAAAGTAGAAAATGTTATGTGCCCATTAGTTCCTATCGTTGTATATGTAAATAAATCTTTTACTTTTTGTGCGCAAATAAAAGATAACATATTCAGGATATCTGGTATTTTCTCTCTTTATTTTTGCAATAACTGTCCGAATTGGATGAAAAATCATTTTGAAATCAATTATACGTTGAAGCAGCCATTTTTGAAAGACGATCACTGCATAACACCGAAAAGCCTAAGCACAAATGAGTTGGGTTTTGGGAGACGGTTTCGGGATATGTAAGATTTACATACATTTTGAGGTTAGGAAGCCCATATCCCGAAGTAGGCCCGAAGTCGTCTCCCGCACCCGACTCAGTTGTGCTTAGGGCTGAAAGCAGAAAATCATGAATGCAAAAGAGATAGGCAGATATTGTTGTTCTTTTCACTCTCTTTTGCTTTCGGTCCACGTATTCTACTCACATGGGATCAGGGATGGGTGCGTATAATACGTGGTTTACATGTATAAATTACATGTATAAATTACTACGTATATTACGTCCTAGGTTTTCTACATTATGTATATTACATGTGATGACGTAACACGGTAAGTGAAAGGTGGTATTTTGAAATTTCTTAGGGTGCAGTCCCATGATGAGCAGAAAACAGAATGCAAAGCAGAATTTCGTAAGTGCAAGAGAGATAGTCAGATATCACTATCCTTTCCACTCTCACGAAATTCTGCTTTGTATTGTGTTTTCTGCTCAACATGGGACCGTACCCTTAGTTTTTAAATTAACAAAATTTTTATCGTTTTGTTAATAGCAGCCCGGTGACACTCCTTTACATTTCCATATAATTCTGTAGCAACATGCTGACTGGTGCCACTGCAACGCTGATTAACTTTATTGCCAATATTTTGGCAGGAATTTAAAAAAAATAAGATTATTTTTATTGTTTATAAATATTTATTAATATTTATTAATTATTTAACAATATTTTGCAAAATTAATAATAATTAATATAAAATAATTAATAAATATTAAAAATAATATTATTTTTTTTAAATTCCCTGGTTAATAGTAAAATAAAATGTTTATTAATTAAAATCTTTACATATTTAATTTCTTTTATTTAGAAATTTAATCATAGCCGTCACAGTAATATGTGTATATATAAGCATACAATATAACCTATATTCACTAGTCTCATAGTACGTGTAACATGTGCAAAATATAGTAAAGAGGGTAAATATTAGAGTAGAGCGAAGAAACAATTTTTTCGAATTTACAAACGTAATAGTGCTGAAAACTTGCTATGAGTAAAGACAAATAAAACGCAAAAAAAAATTTTGAAATCGATAAATATCTTCCATTCGCGCAATGAGGTCAAAGTTTTAAAAATTTAAAAAACTAAAAATACTTACTTTCTGCAAAAATATTATTTGTTTACGTAAATTTTTATGGCTTTTTATGCCTTATTGTAAATGCAGCACTTCGCCCGTTTCATAAAAACTAAAAACGACTCAGAACTCACCACGAGAAGGTGGATGCACATAGAGTTCCACCACTGCCCTACCCCACCAACCATGTTATATAAGAGTAGATATTTAAGGCGTAAATGCAAACTCTGATTTTGTATGAAACTTTGGCATAGTTTTCCTCGATTTTAAAGTAGATCTAATAAATCCATCTCTATTTTCAAATCCCACTACTTTTTCTGCTGACGCTGTTACTAGTTTTACACAGCGTTCCACAGCTTGCGTATGACAGGGAAAGATTGAAACGTCCCATTGCGGAATCTCTTCTGTTCCAATTAGCTGAGAAATTTCCTCGTTTGAAACGTTTCTTAAGAGTGGTGGTGAAAAGTATTTTTCATTTTTCTAATCAATTAAGTCACTGTAATCAGAGGCGTCAAAGTTTAACTTTGGAACAATGAAGTTGCGTATTCCAGACTTCTTTTTATCCTGTGTTTTGCTAGTCCGAGCCTCTAAAATGCGTCTGAAAGCAAGCTCTCTAATTTGCTTTCTTTCGTCCAGACACATGGACAACAGCAGGTTTTCCGAATGCGCGAAGTAAGCATTATCTTGTATTACAGGATGAACAACTTCCTGCAACGTCTGCGTTAAGAGTTTTGATGCCTGTATCATCAGAAAAAGACTTTTAGGTCCATCTACTATTGAGCTATGTTTCTTTATAGAAAACCATACTTGAACATAGCAAGTAAGAATAAATTCAACTATTTGAATTAAAGCAGCAGACGGTTTTCGAGTTGATATATACAATCTGAGTATAGTGAAAACTAAGTATATTGTTTGCTGTTGTTAGCCAACGGGAGTGACAGATTGAACCTGGATCTGCCTTAGCAAGATCAAGAGGACATTTCCCTATTTGAATAGCTTGAGAGATGCGGAAAAGATACTTTTGATCTTTGCTAAGATCATCAGTGTCTACATTTGGCAGGAAGCCATTAATTTTTTTAAATTTGACTGCAGGTAACGCATTACAATTTTTGAGAGCCTTCACAGGGAAAACTGGGTGTTGTTTTAACACCGAATTTGGTGTTAAAATAACACGCAACAAATTTTACCCTCGTAGGCGGCGCCACGTTCTATGTCGTTTAACATTGGCTAATTTCACACGCAACAAAAATCACACCATGTTTTATCTGTGTTTCCAATTGGACCAGAAAACGAATTTGGTCCAGATGTAGAACCATCTAGATATTCAAAAACGTGTCTAAATGGAAGTTCGTTAAGGTGTAACATGCAGACAACCCATTGCACTTCTCGTTGAAAATAAGTTTCTATATGATGAATAACACCGTTTTTCCAGTCGGTATTTGTGTTTGTTCCATCACATCCCACGACACCTAACTCTTGGAGGGAAAGAGAACATCGATTGACAAGATCGGATATAATTGCTTCCTTTATATGTTTTGCACTTCCAGATTCTGGAACAACATGACTAAGGTATCGAGACCCAGGTTCTTCAATTAAAGACACGTGTTCTTCTATAATGGTACGTCTAAAACGCTTTGAGTCTACTTTCTCGATGTGCAATGTCTTATCTTTGCGACCATCAAAAAACAAGCCTCGTATAGAATCGTCTATTTGTTTTTCCTGCTGTAAACTTGTCCTATTTTTCTGTTTTTCTCTTCTGAGTTTGCTTCGGTCTATTACGAGAGCTTTGTCTGATTCGGTTATAACTCCGACATCAGCAAGCGTACTAGATATAATTGCCGCGGCTGCTCTATCAGAGACACCATATCGGTCACATACCAAAGCTGTATTTTTTTAATTAAACGACTTAACACGAGATAATGTTAAATCCTGAAAATAATCTGTGATTCTTTTCGAAGGTTCAAATGTTGCCTCTTCTGCAGAAGGACTCTGACAATAACTTGGATTAGATGACGGTTTTTCTTTATCTGTATCATCACAAAATGAAACTACAGCAGAAGAACTTACTTGCTCCGGACATAAGCGAATGGATTCGTTTTTTTTCTTTTAAGTCGCTTGGTAAGTATCTTAGATGATTTGTGATCAACGCTTGAAATTTTTCCCTCTCGGTTGGTTCTTTGATCATACATAAACTTCAATTCAATGGCGGGAATTTTTCTTGACTTTTCGCATGTACATGTTACAGTTACGGGATTTGGACAGATTCAAAGAGCGAGAGACCTATCACAAGTGCAGTTTAGTGTCAAAGTGCACTTGCAGGATGCCACGTCAAATAATTGCGTCAATGAACTTGTAAATTCAGCAAGCTTTGTTTGAAATGTTGAACCCATATTTTTGCTGTCTCTTTCGAATGACTTTTTGATATTGATGTACTTACTGTGATATTCCTGAATCTTTTTGATAATTCTTGTCTTTGATACTACTGGAATAGAAGCTTTATTATAAACTTCTACGATTTTCTCTGATACAATGTTAGCTACATCAGAAAAACATACATTAATCCTATTGACTTTCGACCAAAGATTAAATCTTTCCTCATTGCAGCATCGTAGAACATTACCATTAGTAGGAAGTACAGAGTTTGGCAAATCCTTAGGATTGCCAATTAGTGAACATTCAAATGAATGTCTTGTTATAGGTTTTCGTTTCTGGGTAGTAACTTCCATTGAAATAGAAAAATTAAAGACCCTAAACGTAAGGTACCGGAATAGTTGTAGATATGTTATTATTTTTAAGTAAAGTTTGCGATGTATTGGTAAGTAGTGAATCACTAATAAAATACAATGAAAAAAAAATTATTTTTAAGTAAGAGAAAAATTCAAGTGCAAATGCAATGACAAAACCTTAATTAAGTGTACTATTACGTTGCATTCACTATAATAAAACATATTTCGCTCTTCATTTCCAACTTTACATGGAAAAATTTGAATCTCTTAATTTTTCTGAAATTTTAAAACTTTGACTTCATTGCGCGAATGGAAGATATTCATCGATTTCAAAAACAATTTTTGCATTTTATTTGTCTGTACTGACAGCAAGTTTTCCGCACTATTACGTTTGTAAATTCGAAAAAAGTGTTTTTTCGCTCCACTCTAGTAAATATGTCAAAATAAGTCTGCCATCATAATTATTTATTTTACCTAGTTTTATACAGTTTTATACGTATAATACGTCGAAAATGTATTATACGTATAAAACCTCGAGTGTCGCGTCAAAACCCATCCCATGATATTTTACCCCCCCCCCTACTTAAGAAATACATTGTATAACATTTTTTATGTAAAATACGAAGTACTTTACTATAAAAAACCACGTAATTTACATGAGGTATTTAACGCCTAACCCTACTGCCAAGTTTCAACGTTAAAATTGGCATTGGAGAATAGCCTTAAGTCACTTTGCAGAGTTGGAATGCAGTGTAGACTGAGCATTAGGCGTTGTAGTGGGGCTTCACTATATAGTCAATTTGCATCAGCCTAATGTTCTAAACGTATCCACCAGTATCTATTGTTCTAAAAGTATCCATACGATTTTAATTACCACCAGAAATTCATTAAAAGGAGAAAAATTAACGTTTCTCTTATAAGGTAAAAAGTAAGAATTTTTTATGAAAGGTAAAACTAAAGGTTTTAGTGTATATGTTTAAATATTTTTCCTACTTTTCGGTTAATAAAGCTCTTAGATATTCTTCGTGGATTTCTCGCCTTTATAACTTAACAAATTTCTGTTTAATAATTTTATGTTTCTTTATTAGAGGTGCATAAAGTTTTAAAATTCGATTCTCTCGATCAGAAGTATTGTGAGCTTGATTTGAATGGAATTTCTAATCAGTTCGATTTTTTGAGTATATGTTTTCTTCTGGCAGAGTGTCTGTCGATCAGGAAACGTCAGATAATTTCGTTCAAAATCAGGGAAATTTTCACAAATTTATGCAAAAATTTTTTATTTAGCAAGACTGAAATGATTTTGATTACCAGTTGTAACTCTTATTAGAAATTTATTTATTGTTAAATGTCATTAACCCTATTTTTGTCCCAAGAAAGTAGAAATGAGCTTAGAAAAAGTTAGGGAAAATGTAAAAAATATTTGAGAGAATTCAAGAAATTTTTTTCTCAATCTCTTCAAAATTCAATTATTTTCAAAAATTTTCCTCAATTCAATGATTTTTAATAGGTGTTTACTATTATAATAAAATTTTCCAAAAGAATTGAATTATTTAAAACAAAAATTTAATAAAATTCTACACAAACTTTTAATTATTTTCAAAAAATAATAAAAATTTCGCAAGAATTTCATCATTCACAAATTTCTTTTATAAGTTTCTTCGCAATCATTCAATTATTTTCATAAATAATAATTTTTACGGAGATTTAACTATTTTCGTAAATAATAAAATTCTTTTTAGGAATTAAATTATTTTCATAAATAATAAAACTCATTGCAGAATTTCAATTATTTTTATTACAATTTTAATCGAATTCCTCAAAAAAATTCTTAAAAATTTTATTAAAATTCGTCAAAATAATTCAGTATTCTTTAATTTTTTTTTTTTTAAATTCTTTATAAGAATTTAATTTTAAGAAATATGCAATTATTCAATACATTATTATTTTTATATATTTAAATAATTGAATTCTAGTAGAATTATCTCATAAACATTGATTTAAAAATGGATTTCAGTCATAATTTTAGATTATAATTGAATATTAAAATCATTAGTAAATTTTTAGAAATAATGGAATTTTGAAAAGGTTTCAGATTAAAATCTTTGAACATTTAAATTTTTCATATTTTTAACTAAAAATTCTGTGTAATTAATTTTTTGTTAAAAAACTTTAATTGCGGATTTTTTTTGAAATTATTTAAAGTTTTTATTTTTTAATATATATTTAATTAAAGAATTTATGAATAATTAAAATTTTGTAAAATTAAATTGTAAATAAATGAATTTGAAAATTCTTAAAAACCTTTTTAAAAAATTATTAAAAATAATGGGTTTATAGAAGATGTTTAGTTAAAAACACGGAAAAAATTAAATTCTGTAAAAGTTACAAATTATTTTCAAGAGAAATAACCTTCTTCGCAAAATTAAATATTGTTCAAAAATAATAAAATTTTTCTTAGGGATTCAATTAATTTTACAAATAATAAAACTTTACTCAAAATTTCAATTATTTTTAATACAATTTTAATCAAATTTCTTGAAAAATGTAATTATTCTTAAAAATTTTATTAAAATTCGTTAATAAAATTCAATTATTTGAAAATTTGTGGATAACGACTCTTCATGGGCATTGAATTTTAAAAAGCATTCAATTATTCAATAAATTATTGTTTTTTGTATTTAAATAATTGAATTCTAGTAGAATTTTCTAATAAAAATTGATTTAAAAATGAATTTCAGTTAAAATTTTAAATAATAATTGAATATTAAAAGCAATATTGCGAAAATTTTTAAAAGTAATTTACTTTTGAAATTAATTTTTTTTAAAAAGTAGAATTGAATTTTTTAAATATTATTTGATGTTTTTATTTTTTAATATTTATTTAATTGAGGAATTTACGAATACATTGAATTTTCGTAAAATTGAATATTTTTAAGAAATGGATTTAAAAATTGTCGAAGAACTTTTTTGAAAATTATTCAAAATAATTGATTAAAAGTAGAATTTTAGTTAAAAATTCTTATAAATATTAATTTAATTATAAATGATTTTACTCTCGGTAATTTTTGTATTTTTATAAAACATCAAGATATCGATCACTCCGTGTCTAAGACTCGGACCCAGTAAAAAAAAAAGTATTCAGAATAGAGAAAAAGTATTGGTGGAGACGTTCGGTGAATGCGTTTTCGCGACAAAACCGTATTGGTGGGTCACGGTGAATACATTTCGCTTACCGTGAATACTTCTTTTAAAAACTTTCGATTTAAAGATTCCTAAGCAAAGTTGAGAATATTTATAAAGAGCGTAAGTGACCTGAAGTATAAAAATGACTATTGCGAGAAGGAAATAAGAAATTTAAAAAAAAAACGAAAAATTAAATGTGACAAACAGATTGTCAAATGTTGATCAATTACCATATGCTTTTCTGTGCCTACAACGTATGATGATTAAAAGGAACTTTGACGTTACCGGCGGAACTTACTGTTTCACATACATTTACTTGGATTTCTCAAGTTTCTGTCGGTATCGTCAATGTTCCTTTTCATCATCATACGCTGTAGGTTTGTCACATTTAATTTTTCGCTTTTTCTCAAAATTTCTTATTTCCTTCTCGCAATCGTCATTTTTATACTTCAGATCACTTACGCTCTTTATAAATATTCTCAACTTTGCTTAGGAATCTTTAAATCGAGAGTTTAAAAAAAAAGTATTCACGGTAAGCGAAATGTATTCACCGTGACCCACCAATACGGTTTTGTCGCGAAAACGCATTCACCGAACGTCTCCACCAATACTTTTTCTCTATTCTGAATACTTTTTTTTTTACTGGGGAGTTATCGATATCTTCATGTTTTGTAGGATTTGTAGGATTAGTTATATTTTTGTCAGTAATTCGTCCGTAAATAGTCCGTAAATTTTCATTTTTGGTCCGTAAAGTCCGTATTTTTAAATACTTTCACTGGTTCGAGTCCTGGTGAATTTTCAACAGAACCTTTTTTATTTTAAATTTGTTTACTTATACAGAAAAGTTTTTAGCGGTACTCTTTTTTAAAAAGTAAATATTATTTTAGAGTCTGACTTTTAATACTCGGTTTTATAAATTGGTAAGTATAAATTGTCAAAATTATATTGTATAGATGGAAACTGAAGGTTCTCAAGATTCAAAGAGACAAAAGCGGATTAAAAAGCTCCCCTTGCGGTTTGAATCATATGAGGTGAAAACTGTGACAATTCGAGATGAAATGATTGAAGCTGTGTCATGTAATGTAAGTTTCTATCCAATATTCTATATTAAAAACAAATATATTATACAAATATTGTCATTCAATTTTTACGTGCTTAAAAGAATAGTATATTGTGCATCTGGGGAGGAAAATAGATTTCTACGAGTGTAGATTTTGCAGTTCGAGGCGTAGCGAGTGCTGCGAGCGAAGACGAAAACTGTAAACACACTCGTGGAAATCATTTTCCTCCCGTGGTGCACATACTATTTTTTCTAACACACGTAATCGGAAAGTACAACCAGTCATAAAAAATTTTAACGACAATAGTGTTTCCAACCGAAAGTGTATTATAATAAAAGTATAATTTTTTAAAATGATTAATTTTTAAAAATTAACAATTTTAACAATAACAATAAACAACAATTTAACAATTTAAACAAATTAAAAAACAAATAAAAACAACAATTCTAACAATTTAACAATGAAAACAATTTTAAACAAAAAAAAACAATTTTATAATTTAACAATTTTCAATAAAACATATATTTAGTCGTAAGTAAAGATACATTTTATCTTTACATTGTTATTAAAATATAATTTCATTTGATTTTGGACGACAGGGAGGTAAAGTAGCGCAGATCCTTCTATTTATGTGTTCCTCTCGACAACCCAGAACGGGCGTTATGTAGATGAAAAGGAACAAAGTTAATAGTGACCAAAGGCCCAAAAAGTGACTAATATATTATATCTTTTATTACAATAATGAGTAATAATACGAAGTACAAAATGAGTTAAGAATTCTATATTTAATTTTTGTTTAGAGTTTCTCGACAGTTGACAAAAGTAAAGAGAAAGTTGAAGATTTAAGAATTTTAGAAGAACAGTCCGAAATGGAGAAAACTAAAGCAGCAAAAGCATTTAATGTAAGTTTTTATTCAGAGCTGGGTAAAATGGTTCTTTATTTCTATTTAAAATACAAAATGCCAAATAGATTCATAAAACCTATTTAAAATGTAAAATGGAAAATAGTTGTCTGTTTCTTATTTAAAATGCAAAATATGTATTTGAAATAGGTTAATATAAAATGCAAAATGGTTTTTAAAAAATTTTTATTATAAGATCTAGAGTATCCTGACAGTTCGAAAATTTTTTAATTTTAATATGCTTGTTTGCTTTTAAAAGCAATTCCCACATAGCACAACATTTTTCAGTAAGTTTGCAGCAAGTTCGCGGTGCAAAGTTCGGAGGTTTGCATGGAAAGTTTGCAGCAAAGTTTATGGACGTATAAAAATGTCTGCCCGATTTAAAGTTTGCAATGCAAACTTGCTACAAGTTTTCACGGAAAACTTACAAATAATTTTATAGCAAACTTGAGAATAATTTGCCGCAAACTTTCTAAAAAATCTCAACGTTAACGTATCTCAACTGTCATAGAAAACTAATGCGCAGATATTTAAGTTTAACTTTGCCATGCAAATTTTCAGCAAGTTTGCATTGCAAACTTTAAATCGGGCAGACATTTTTATACATCCATAAACTTTGCTGCAAACTTGACATGCAAACTTCCGAACTTTGCACCGCAAACTTGCTGCAAACTTTCTGAAAAATGTTGTGCTATATGGGTTGCTTTTCAAAAATGTCGTCTCCCATGGACCTTTTTTTGAACGTAAAATCATTCCAGCGTGGCTGAAAAGTCGTTTGACAGGAGCCGATGATGGAAGGATTGTATTGTACTTACAAAAAAGATCTTTGATTTTTGATAACGCATTAAGGGTCTGTCCAGTCCCACGGCGGCGTGAAAAAGGAAAATGAAAAGCGTTTAGCCAATAAAAACATTCGATTCAAAGGAAATAAGAAGATTTCCATTGTAGCATAAGTTCCTATTATCTAACGCTTTCCGCTTTCACGCTGCCTTGGGGGTGGACCTTTAATTGAAAGGTTTTAATTCAGCAGTGAAAATTTGCATTACTATTGAATAGTACTGAAAATAGAAATGGAATTTTAAATGGAAAATAGGTTGTAAATCTATTTAAAATAGAAAATGCAAAATGGTTGTTTCATTTCTATTTGAAATATAAAATAGAAAATGCCATTTTTCATTTCAAATAGGTATTTCAAATAGATTCATTTCAAATATTTACCCAGCTCTGTTTTTATTTTATTCTTTTTCATTATACACGGATGAAATAAGTATTTCCTTAAATTTTGGTTTACAGAAAAAAGTCAAGAATGCGAAAAAAAATTGTACTCTAAGAATGGATATTAAACTTTTAGAAACATATGCAAATTATGTAAGTGTAAAAGGTAGAAATATGGAATATAAAGAGGAAATAAACACAGTTTATTGGTATTTTTTCTGCAAATTTTTAAATGAATTATCTTAATTTTTATTTAAACTAGCTGTCATACCCGTCTTCGACGGGTTTTAGTTTCTAATAATGCATTTAAAAATATGTCTACTAATCTTGAAAACCGGGAATTTAATTTGACCGAGAAAAAAATAATATTAGTTACCATTTATTATTTCAGTAAAAAAATATTTATTTATTTATACACTTGTCTTTTTGCCTTCATACTAGCGTTTATAAGTGTTCCCGTGGAAATTTTCTTACATACTATAACTAAAATAGTACAATGTAATTCAAAGAAATTGTATCGCAAGTATATCCTATTACGACTGCTAAAATCTTCTTTATAAATAAGATCAGACTTTTGTCTGTACATTGCATAGAATTTGAAAATTCATGTTTAGTTTTTCTATTCGAGTAGTAAAAATTCCAAAAATGACAATAAAAAAAATTATGTATGTATGTCCGCAATATTTTTTCCGGGATAAACACGCAAAGACTACTTTACCGAATAAAAGGAAACTTTACAGACTCTTAGGTATTAGTCTAACTTAAAATCCTAGTCATATCCGATTGAAAAATATTGAGCTAAACAAAAGTTGCATCTTTTTTTACAAAATTCAAAAAATGCAAATTTTTTAATTTTTTGTCAAATTGATGTAACACTTTTTGTAGCTACTTTTTAATATAACTACAAATAATTTTCACTATAAAAATAAAATATAAATAATAAACCCGAATTTTTAAGCCAAAATCATATTTTTGATTTTCGACAAAATTTTTAATTAATTTTTTTTGCTGAATATTGTTTAATTTTTTATAAGTTGGTAGTAATATCGGTTGATGTTTTTTAATTTTAAATTACATTTTTTGTATTAACAAGTTTAGAGGTCATGAATTTGATGTCTATTACAAATTTTCTAAAATCAGTGATCCGTGAGTTTGCAAACAATTTCTATATTGATATTTTAAGGTTTTAAATTTCAAAATTCCATAGTATGTATTGTCATTTTTAACGTAGAAAATAAAATATATACGTTCAATATAAAGGGTACAGTAAAAGTATCAATAAAACTAAAATTTGACATCAGCGGGCACTGGGACACAGAAAGCGTCCTTAACCATTAAGGCAAATTGGGATTTATAAATCAAAATATTCTTATTTTTTAATTCTAGAAATGTTTTAGAAATGACTTTGAAAGTAAATAACAAATTCCTATTTATGAATTAAAATTTTTCTTCTTGAATTTTAGAAATGATTGCGGGGTATGTTGTTGCTTTCCAAAATTCTTTTCAATAGGGATATGGAAAAATTATACCTACTTGAAAAATAAAAATAGATTTTACGTAGGATTTTTTCTTAAAGAAATATAGGCTTTTTTGGATTATTTAAAATAAAAAAAAATAATTGATTAATTAATTTTTTTCTTATTTTTATTTATTTACTTTTTTTATTTTTTATTTATCACTTAAAATCGTGTCGCAATTTCTCATTCGGTTTTACATGGGAATCCGTATGGTTTCCTTTATGAAAGTGGATCTCATACTACAAATTGACGAATACTGTTCTGTAAATCTGAATTAGTTAAAAATAGTATTTGATAGGAAAAGTCATTTACTTATTCAAATAGTAATATTTTCCTAATGAAATGGTTAATGGTAACTAATTATTAGTTTTTCCCATTCAAATTAAATTACCGATTAGTAGAAACATCTTCAAATATATTAATAAAAACTAAAACCCGTTGAAGACGGGTACGACAGTTAGTTTAAAATAAGACCTATATTTTAAGCTAAAAGTAAGGCTTAAATTTTGACTCTGGTCTGTTTTCACAAATACTACTATTACTATTATTAATTAAATTAAAATGCAATTTTTTAAAAGCGAATTAATATAATAAAACATTTTTTAATTTGATAAGAAAATTACCGGTTTGGCATATTCTCGGCTTATTCCCATTTTTTCCCGGTCTCATTAAATTTCCGGATACTTTCCGTTTTTCCTGGTTGGTATAGACAACCTGTTGAATGTAAGAGTAGAAACAACAATCCGTAGAATACAGACGTGCAAAAGCTGTAATATAATCTATATTTATATGAAAATACAAAAGAGTATTTTTATAAAATAAGTAAATTTTTTAGCCGTTTGTAGATTTATTTATAGTTAAAATAAAATAAATTTAAATTTGATGAGAAAAGATAAACCAGGAAAAATTTGGACAAAGCCGAAAATTTTGCTAAACAAAAATAGACACCATGTTTAACTTTTGTCTTTACATTGCTCAAAACATCTCTAAAAGTTAAATCTAGAATTGAAATATCACATATGGCTGACATCAGCTGTTTTACCGGGGGACAAACAATGCATTGAATTCAATGGGACTAATCAGTTTTTTAACCATAACTTTTTAAAAATTCATTTTTGAACCACAGTGTAATGGAAAATTATTCTTTATTTATCGAAATCTATTTTTTAAAACAATAAAACCAAAAAAATTAAATTTTATTGTTTTAGAAAATAGATTTCGATAAATAAAGAATAATTTTCCATTACACTGTGGTTCAAAAATAAATTTTTAAAAAGTTATGGTTAAAAAACTGATTTGTCCCATTGACTTCAATGCATTGTTTGTCCTCCGGTAAATCAGCTGATGCCAGCCATATTGGATTTCCCCCAACCCAACTTAAACTACCTAATTACAGATGACTTACAATTCTTGACATTTTGCAATATCATTTTAATTATGAAATATCCCCATTTACAATTTTTATGAACATATTGCAATAAAAAAATATTGTATTAAATGGATAAACAAATAATTTTGAATTGCATTATTTTGAAGTAAAAATTAGTGTCAAAATTCAAATTTTTGACATTTAAAATATTTTTACACTTACACCTTCGTTATATTATACAGAACACTGAAAAAAATGATATTGTCGATTTTTTCATACTCGTATGGTTAGGAAGTATAGCTGAAACAGCAATACTGTATTTCTTTTTTTCAAATATAGTATTGGTGTTCTTCACATACATATGGGAGTATAGTCGAGGTTGGACCACTGTCTATAGGTAGGCCATTCGCGTTTTTTTTGTCAAGTTCACTAGCGCCACCTATGCGCATGCTTGTCGAAGCTTGTCTTAGTAAAACCTAACTTTTGGTTCAATTACATTTTCGAAGAATCAAAAATTGTGTTTTCTGTGCATAGGTACAAAAAAAGCTCAAAAAAAGTTTTGTGCATCATGTGAAAAATCATTAATAAAAGATAAAAAAAATTGAATCGTCAAGGAAAGCATGCAGAAATTTTGTGGGACTCATTGCTGAAAGAAAATCAAAGTGAAAAATCGAATTCTGAAACGTATTTCTTTTTGGTTACTACAATTCGGTAATATTACTTTCTGTCAAGGTCGGCCACTTTGTGTTAAAAATGCGCAAAGATGAGGACGAGCTACTTCATTTACAAAAACTGCAATTCTGTATAACTCATAATATAATTGATCATCTTATTACACGGAGAAAAATTTATTCATAATGATTTCAATAGTCTATATTACTGTTTGGATATGTGACCACTTTTTGTGATGATTACTACAGCTGTTGTAAGGAGTACAAACATGAAGGTATCCCTTACAACAGCTATAGTAATCGTTCCTACTCAATTCTTAACACATTACATAGTCTTCGCAATCATTCCAAAAAGTGTTCACATATCCGAGCTGTAATGTAGACTATTGTAATCATTAAAAAGAGTTTTTCTCCGTGTAATATTTTTATTTAATTTTATTAATATTTCAGTGCAAAATTGTTTTTTATTTATATTTATTTATTTTTTTATATTGTTTATTTTTATTATTTTGTTATTTCATTAAGTTACAAACTGTAAACAATAAAGAATCAATTTTCCGTTACTCCAAACATGTTATTTTATTTTTTAACGATTAATGCCCTTTGAATTTTAAACATGGACGACCTTGACTGAAAGGACCAACCTCCCTACTAAAAAAATAATGAGGAATCATGACAAAACATCAGAATTCTGATTATTCGTCAGATTTTCTGATGCTTTTTCGTGACACTGATGATTTGTCATTTTTCTAATTATTTCTGACAGGATTTTTAGTATGGATTTAAAGTTTTGTAAGAACTCTATCAGCTTCTCACTTCACTTCACAAACCAGGCTGACCATACTTGAAGCGTATCTTTTAATTTCTTCAAAATGAAGTTTCTTGGAATAAAATTTAGATATTTGAAATCATGAAATATCACAGATTTTGAATTTTTAAATTATAAACTTCAATTAGTTAAATTAAACAAATTTCAAGTCATAAAATTTTTGTTTAAAAAATCATAAACCTTCAGAACAATGCCTTTTTTTGCCCACTCGACTCAACTCAGTCACAATGACCAATTTGATACGCACCTTTCTTTAACAATAGATTTTCCGAATCTTTTGTAATGATTTTAAAAGAAGAATTTTATAACTTTAAAATTCTGCATTTTAACTAATTCAACTTTGTAACATAAAAATTTAGATTCTATGGTATTTTACGATTCCAAATATCTAAAATTTATTTTAAAAAACATTTGTTAAAATAAATTATAAGGTTTTGGTGATAATTAAAAAAAAAGATTTTTAAAATAAATTTTAGATATTTGAAATAGTGAAAAACCATAGATTCTAAATTTTTATGTTACAAAGTTGCATTACTTAAAATGCAGAAGTTTTAAGTTATAAAATTCTTGTTTTAAAATCATCACAATAGACTCGAAAATCTATTGTTAAAGAAAGGTGCGTAGCGAATTGGTCATTGTGACTGAGTTGAGTCGAGCGACCAAAAAAGGCATTGTTCTGAAGGTTTATGATTTTTTAAACAAAAATTTTATTACTTGAAACTTGATCAATTTAACTGATGGAAGTTTATAATTTAAAAATTTAGAATCTGTGATATTTCATGTTTCCAAATATCTAAAATTTATTCTCAAAACCTTTATTTTGAAGAAATTATAAGCTATCTCGTGAACTATAACTGATATGTAAAAACTGATATCATGTTTGAATTTTAAGCCAAGAGAGTATAAGGTATACGTAAAACAGTCTTCAAAATAATCTGAGTTTATAAACATTAAATATAATGTTGAAATAAACAAAAATGATTTTAAACTTTAAAAAATGTATAATGGTTTTTCGATTTTATACCTAAGTTATAAAAGGTGTGACGACCTTTTTACATAAAGGAACATGAATACATCCCCAAAAAAGATTTTTGCTATGCTATAAAAAAATTCGGTGGCTGTCATAAAAGTTTTCATGATTCTTGGCAGTATTTTGAAGGGTTCTATGTTTTTTTCATATTTTTGAGCTGCAATTGTAAGAAAAACTGCTCAAAAACACCAGAAATTCTGATTATTTTTCTGATGTTTTGTCATTATTTTTTTAGTAGGGCTGGACTAAAAATTTTTTTTTAAATTTTTATAACTTTTTCATTTTAAAACCAATCAATTTACTTTGTACAGAAAAGATGTTCCTATTAAACAGAACTTTCCAACCATATACTTCAATTGTCGAAATTCATTTTTAAAAAAAGTTATAAACAAAAGTCAAAAAGTGGGCCGACCTCGACTATGTTCCCATATTACTGTCTGACTGAAACAGCAATACTGTATGGCTGTTTTATATCCACCAATATAATATGAGAGAATTGCCCATATTTATGGCAATACCATTAATATGTTTTTTCAGTGTACATTAAACTTTTTATGGACTTCTTTACATTTCTTGATGTTCAAAACAACTGTTTATATTAAAATTTTCAAGTTTTAAGCAATGTACAGACAGAAGTGCGATTTTATTTATAAGGATTAATTTTGATAACTTTAGTCTTTCACATCCTTATATAATTTTTATAAATGTATATTAAATTATTTGATTTCAATTATTTTATTATTTTGAAAAATGCAGATGAACCCAAAGGAAAAGTTAAAAGTTGCTGAAAGACCTACGAAAAGAATGACTGTGCAATTAGTTGGAACACAAGTAAATTAAAGCAAATTAATTTTGAAACTTATAATATTTGCAATAGCAAAACCTATAATCTAAATGCAGTGTAATTTAATATTTAAACTACAGAAGTACAGAGTTGGATATTATAAGCAAACTTTATTTTGATTTTTTATCGGAAAATGCTAATTTATTATTTTTTATTTTGTATATTATTTTTATCATAAATTTTCAAAAAAAAATTTTTTTAATTTTGAATTCTTTCTGGAATGTACTAATAATTCTTGACCCTAGGTTATTTTGTTATTATTTATAACGGCAAAGAAATAAAAATTATATTTAAACTTTTTTTTAGACCACAGACTTTGTACAGCTTAATGAGAAATGTAACACCGAGAGTTGTACAATTCAAACGGAAGAAAATTGTCGTTTGAAAAAAGAAATTCTGCAAAAAGATGCCGAAATAGCAGTCTTAAAGCAGTTTGTTGAGTTCCTTTCCAGCACAATCACAAAACATGCTGTGTTTACTCTGGAGGAAATTAGAGACTGCTTGCACAATGAGTTAGATGCTTTTGGAAAAAATCTCAACTCCGAACTGGTACCGCAGCATCCACTTGATGAAGCGGCTGCTCGAAAAATATTAGGCGATGCAAATAAAAGGGTATACATTTTTATATTATACCAAGCAATTAAGATATCATAAGTTGTATTAAACATGTATTTTAAGTGCCCATATTCTTTACAAGATATTCTAATTATAAAACATTAAATCGACCAATGTCCACCTTGGGGCCCGTTCTTGAATTTTACAAATTCTCTTCGCACTAGGCATATAACTTTCTTTTTTTTTTATCAAAAAGTAGAATTTTTGTTCGTGTAACCGTTCATTGATGAAATATCAATCTTTTTTAAACACTTTGCCTTGGAAGATTAATATTTCAGTGCCATATATTTATCTTAACTATTTCTTATTATTAGACAAATTTTATACCTGAAGTGTTAAAATTATACTTTGGAAGAGTTTTCTGAAAATGAGTTGTTTATAATGATAAATCTTAAATGATGGCGTGTTCAGATACACATAGTTAGTGTATATGTTAATCTCATAAAAATGATAAGCAAAAGAGTGTGAGATAAATTTTCATATTATTGTTAAAACAAGTTTGATCAATATTATCCACCATCTTCTTATTTTATTACATATTTTATATTTCGGAAAAATATCAGTGTTAGAAATATTGCTCCAAATATTGTTAGGAAAAAATTGCTTGAGTCAAAAATAAAAAGAAAATTTACGCAATATTGCTTTAAGATAAGCTGACACTAAATATTACGTTTTTCAAACTTAAATTTCCAGTCGACACGAAACTAAATTAATTTCATTGATAGTTAATTTTAAATTTAATGTTGTTTTATCATCCGTTCCTAATTATATTGTGTTTAATATTTTTTCATATTTAGTTTTAATGTTTGCCAGGTCATTCATGCGGGAGTTGAATTATTTAATGGTTTTTTTGAGAAAGCAAAAGCAGCTCAAACACTTCCAACAAGAATGGCATTTTTTGTACAGAGTTATTGGCTTCCGGATCAAATTCTCCTAGTCGCAGCAAGTAGACCACCAGACAATGTGTCTATGAAAAATTTTATTAAGATTTCAGATGAAAACGTTTCACACTTTATCAGTTAGTGTGTAATATTAAAAATCAATTTTATTAAGTTTTTCATACAAGACACAATTGATTAATTAGCTTTTGCTTTTCAGAGGTCTTAAAAAGTATTCAAGAGATTGAAAATGGCAAATTAAAAATTACCACTATCACTGAAGATGACTTGACGTATTCTAAAGTAAAACAATATATCATAGACGCAGTAGCTTATGTACGGAAGTCGTTGAAGAAAAAATCCAATTAATCAATTTAATTTATTAAACCTTTTAATTTTTTTAATATAATATATATTAATTTTTCATAACATTAAAAATTTCGCATGTAATAAAATACGTTTTAAAAACTATAAAATGAACAATTTTTTAAATATTTTTTACATGGGAAAAGAAAATCAGTTAAGGGTGTTCGATCAAGAAAGGTATTTAAAAATGGCAATCAGAATTTATACTTTTTTTATACGAATGTTTATCGCAATTGACACATTGATAGTAATTTGAAAAGAATCAGCCGGAATTTTGGAAATTTTTGCTTTAATTTGAGTCTAAGAAATTAAAGATTTTTTAACATATATGCAACAATAGGAAGTAAACTAAGAGATTTCTATGTACCCGGTGGGTGTTGCCCTCTGAAGATATTTTTTAATAGCACTAATTTGTTTGTATTTCGCTTGTGTAGTTCATTCTATTTATGTATAAATATTCAATTTATTGGAAAAAAATTAAATTACAACCATTCAAGATTCCGGCTGATTTTTTAAAAATTGCGATAAATGTCTAAATTGAAGGGCTACATAAAATAAGGGGACGAACGCGAGGCTTGGAAGGGATAGTACCAGTCGGGTAGCAGTGACAAGCCTTGAGCCGCTCGCTGCTACCTGACTGATATTATCCCTTTCAACCACGCGTTCGTCCCCTTATTTTATGTAGCCCTTCAATTGTTATAATAATCCATTTCAGATGAAGCATAAGTTCTGACAGCCATTTTTAAAAGTTTTTCTTGTTCGAACACCCTTAAGTTTAAAGAATATAGATGAAAATTTCTTTTTATACGTTGCCTGAATACCATTATATAGGAACTGGTACAATAATATAGTAGAGGAAAATCACGACAGGCGCCAGGTATTTCGGAAGTCTGTGACGAGCGACTACTAAATAACGGAAGTGTAAATAATACTCGAGTAATATCGTTAAAAGTTTATTTATCATTAATAAATACATCTGCCTGACGAAATCCTGCAAGAAAAAGAAAATATTAAATTTTCCTACCACAACTACTGTGTTCCTGGCAAATACTCTCTAAGTTCCTGGTCGACGAAGGACATTTTCCACCTGCAGAAATTGTGTTGTGTTTGTGCGGGAGTGAATCCTGATTTAGGATATTAAAAGTCATTTCCGAAGTGAATTCTAAGTGTTGTTTCAGTGTCTTTTCAAATTTGCAAAAGCGAATTTAGTATGCTATAAAGGTTTGATTAATATTAATAATTATTATAATCATACACTGTAACAGAAAGCCGATTTTCCATTGTTTCTATTTTCAAGTGAATTTCCATTGTTTTTATTTTCGAGTAAAAATGAGCAATAATTAAATTAAAAATGAAACACAAAGGAATTTGAATAATAATAAAAATTATTATAACGATAATAATTAAATATTTGCATTACACTTTTTAAAATCATGTAAATTATTTTTATCGTTTTTACCTTATAAAAATTTTTGCTAATATTTAATAAAATTTAAATAGTTTAAAATTAATAAATTAAGTAAATTTTAACTCAATTTAAACATAATTTAAAATGGAAATCCGTGCTGATACAAACCACGAATGTGAAACTCTTTTTGAGGAGAGTAATGTTGACATGCATGAGGAATATTTGAATGAAATAAAATATGATAGGGAATCTTTGTTAACAATTGACGATATATTAGGACTCACGAAATGTTCCAAAGAATTAGGTCCCCAAGTCTTTCTCAGTCACAGGGTTTGCTTTCCCGAGTCAGCAGCAATAACATTGTCCAAATAGCTTAATTAATCCGAAAATTAGATAAAACAAAACAATTATTAATTAAATGCTTTACTTGCAATGAAAAAGTTCATATTTTTAAAAATCGTCCTCAATGACCACGACGAACACCACTTATTACGATAACAACAGTGAAAGCAAAAATAATAAAACTACTAATAAAAATTACATTTGTGCTTTCTGTACAAAAGAGGTAATTGTACTTCAAATTGCTATTTAAAAAGAATTGACGAGTTACAGAAAATAATCTGTTGATTAACAAACTAAATAGTTTCTTAACCTCACAATTTTATTAGTTTTATTTTATTGATTTTTTTGCAAAAAATGAAAATTCTAACTTGAGAATTTTCTATTAGTGTGCTTATTAAGAGTGTATTAAGACACTGTTATTTAATAAGAAGGAGATGAAAACATTAATACCAATGTTTTTTTATGTGGTAAAGGTATAAGTGTTAGCAAGTACTGGTTCTTATGGTATGAATGATAAGGCCGATATTTTTTTTAGTCCAACTATATCCTTTATACATGAGGTGACATAGCCACCTATGTTCTCCATAATACCTATTCCAAAACACCTATAAAAAAAGAGAAAAAGAACTAGTATTGTTGACACTGATTGCCTTCATAATCGAATATTATATAAATAAATAAATTTTCAATGAATTTCATTTAATTGCAATTAAGGAGTCGCTTTATAGTGTTTTCCTCACCACTAATTTGGGGGGTTTATGTGGAGAGGGTATCTTGAAGGGAGACGGCTCGAAACGAAGCATCAACCCTACATATATGGCTTTCCTGTCTTGGATAACGTGTCCAAGCCTGGTTCAATCGAGTTGCCATCTCAAACTTATTTTCATCGTGATCCAATAGACGAAGATTCATTTCAAGCGTGGGATCACGATGATTCGGAAGTTTGCCAGAAGACTCATATTGGTTCTATTAGTAATGATGTAGTGGACAAATATTTGTCTGAAAACTCATATTAATTTTATTAATAATGATCCAATAGAGGAAGATTAATTTCAAGCGTGGGGTCATAAGTGTTCTACAAACTACCAAAAAATTTTTTGATATCAATCCAGGTAATCGTGATCCATTAGACAAAGATTAATTTCAAGCGTGGGATCACGAGGATTGCAATTTTAAGAGGTGACGCTGAAGGCAGATCTTCCCTTCCTGCTTCAGGTCACCATGAGAGTGGTCTGGATGCACAAAGATATTGGACTCAGCAATTATTTGGATGATTTGAGTGATAATAAAACTGAAAAAGAAAGTAAATTGAAATATTATAATCTCGAGTTGGAAAAATTCATGTGCAAATTGAAATGTTAATTTAAATAGAATAACTCGATTCATATTTCACTTTGCAAGAGCTTTTCTGTAAAAAATTAAAAACAAAAACATGACTATAAAGTGTGCGATCATTAAAGAATATAATTTTAAATAATTATATTCCTGAAAAAAAATATATTTTCTCTTTCTGTTTATATAAAATTTTCAAAAATTATATTTTTTTTGACAAACAATAACTTTGTATTACGGACGATTGAAGACAAAAATTTTAAGACTAAAACTACTTAAAAATCAATGTAAAAAAATAACGTAAACTTTCACAACTTACTATATAACACTCTGATGACTACACTGTGAGATAAATACTTGCTTATTGGAGAAATAAATTTATATTTCTTTTTCTAGATAAATCAAATTTCACAGCCACATTTATTGTAACAAATAACCTTTTTTATTGTTGCATAATCTACAAACATAGAAACGCGATGTTTTGTTTCTTTTCTGGGGGAGAGTGTGTGTCGAGCAACTCGAACTTGCTCGTATCCATAATAATAATGCAAAACATTTACAGTTATTTATTACCATTCAAATTATTATTAACAAATTATAAATGTCTCTAGAATTAAAAACTATGTAAACAAATATTTAAATATTATATATATATTATTATTATTATATATATATATATTATTATTATATATATTTAATATTTTTTTAACATATAATACATAGATATATGTGTTGTACTTTATAAAACAAAAACCAGTTGGTCCATAATAAAAACAAAAGTTTTAAATTAATATACACTATACGTTGTACATAACATATCTATTGTATAATCAATGATTGTATATTAATAACAGAATAAAAATTAATAAATAAATCCTTAAATAAAAAAAAATAAATAAAATTAAAAAAAAGTGAATTAATAATAAAAATAATAATAATAATAATAATAATAATAATAATAATAATAATAAAAAATAAATAAAACAAAATATATATATATATATATAAATATTACTCAAGATACTCTCATAGTAATGAGAATTTTATAAGGGGGAAGGTGTGACGAACGACTACTATCTCGCTCGAATCACACTTCGAGATTAATCGAATCACGATTGTATGTCGCGGTGAAATCAAAATTATTAAAATAATATATTTGAATTCATATTTCAATAAATATAAACCTGAGACTGAGAATGGCTAAAGAATAGTATAATAAAGTACCTAAACATATTTTCATGCTTTAGCGGATGTTATTTCAAACATTCTAAAGAATGAGTAATTCTACTTTAAGAAACTCAAAATATTTCTGAAACATCATAAAGATAATCTGGATTAAGAAACACATGTTTTTAATAAAATCTAAACTCTTCGATTCCTTCCAAAATTATCTGTTTTTCTAACATTATGTACAATTGTAAAATATACCCAAAAGTATACTCCTTTAGAAAGTCATAAAATCAGAACAGCTTAGTTTTATAGACCAGATCCTCTATTCAGGTAATAACTACCGAAATTGTACATCTAAAAACTTTCGATTCTTTTACCTTAAAAATTGTCACGTATTGGAAAAACTCAATTTTACATTACTTTTAGAAATGATAATCATTCTAATAATTTTATAAATAATCTCAATTTATGTATTTCACTATTTATATTAATCTAACATTTAATCAATTATTATAATTATTAATGAGGTGACATTTGTAAATAAAATACTTTCAAGATTTATAGTTTAACAATTAATTTGTTATAACTATCATGACTATCAGCGCTGTATTATTTTATACAATATTTACTATAATTGTGAACGTATGTGTGTGTGTGTTGTATATAAGAGTAAATATGCTTATTATAGATATATATTTACTAGTTTATTATTTGTATATAAATTAAATTATTGAAAGAGTTATAGTATGATAAAGATAACGAATAATATTATTATGACGAATGTGTCTGTATCCACACCAATAAGTATGACGTATGAGACTGTATTTGTGTTAGTGAAGTGCATAAAAGTGTATAGTAAAGTGGGGGATGCGCGTCACTTGGAACATGCGCACTTCCCTCAACATGGACTAATAGCTGAGATACTACAAGACTAGAAGTTAGATCTAAGTTGACGGTTGACTGACAAGGTTGCTTCGTTTGTTTCCTTAGTCATTTTGTATCTTTGAACCTTTTATTTAATAAATTAATTGGGTTTACTCTCAAGAGGACTGGTTTCCATTAATAATTAATATTATTAATTGTTAATTGATCCATTTTACTTGTGAGGTTTTCCCTCCGTTTTAACTGAATATTATTGTTAGATTATTTGTAATTCCCGGTTCCTCTTAAGGATTCAGCCAAAGTATGAACTTAACGAATTAAACAAGAGCACGCAGAGTTTGCGCATAAAACTCATATGTGCTCGTAACAAGTCGGCTTTCAAACGTCACTCAATTTTTAAAACATCAATTTAGCATTTCACGAACACATTTCTGAGACTCTAAATTTAGAGAAAACGCAAAAATTTTTTTTTAAAAATTACAATTGTGGCTGTCTCTTTAATCGCAAGGAGCATCAAAATTAATTATTAATTAATTGCACATATATAATCATCAATATAAGAAAAGCAATCTAACATGTAAACTATTTCTTTTCTTTGTAAAATTACCACTGAATAATACAGAGTTTATTCTTCCTAACCCTTAAAAGTCTAACATATTTTCATCTATTCAATTTTCACCACACTCATAGGTATATAAGGGTTTTCGGTATCTCTAATTACGAATCTGAATGGCAAAATTCGAAATAAAAGACGAAAATAATTAAAAATCAATAAAAGTTATTTAAAACATATTACTTAGAGGTATTCAGGGTCTCTGATAACCAATCTGTAGTTGAAATTGCAAAATTCAAAATGGCGGATGCAATATGGCAGACGAAAAAAATTTAATATCAATAGGATTTGCTTAAAATATTAGAGGCTTTCAGGATCGCTGATTACGAATTTAAAGTCGACATTAGAAAATTAAAAACTATCTTCACACTTAGTATTTAATGATTTTTAAGGTCCTGATTATGAAACTCGAGTCAAAATTTTTAATCTTCAAATTAAGAGATTTCATATTTCAAACAAAGTTTTTAAAATATGTTAGGTTAAAAAGTTCCTTTCTCATAGTTCTGATTTAAATTTTTTCTGTATATTTTAGAGGTTCTAGTAGGGTTATGTACTTTTATTAATATTGCGACTGATTAGAACCCTGGTTAAAAAACCGGACAGATTTCGGACTAATCCGAAATTTGTCCGAAACATTATACGGTTTGTGAACAACTAGTGAATCCGGAGTTGGTGCGATGAAGTCCGAAATTAATATCAGTTAATTTTAACTAGTGAATCCGGAATTAGTCCGAAGCAATCAAAAATTAGTCCGGACAATTTAGTGAATGTTAATAAAAAAATAATTATACAAGTTACACATATTAATTATTATTACTTTATGGTACATTCAATATATTTTTCGATTTACCTATCGCAATTTTATTCACATTAACTTAAAATTTTTAACGCTTGGGGATTCGAACCTACACCTATCTAGCATTATAACGCACCGAAATCGAATACACTAACTACTATACCACGCTCGCATGGGAGTTCAAATTCATAATAGAATTTATAAAGTGCCACGAAAAGAAATGACAAGAAACTAACACATAATTAGTATCAATTTTAATATTGAAACAAGATAATTAATAATACTAGTAAATTTGTAAAAACAAATTATGACTGCAGAATTAAATATTTTATTTACCAAAAGTAAATACCCTGAATAAAAAGTAGGACCGATTTCGGACTAATCCGGAATTTGTCCGCAACAGTACGGTTTATTGTGGAGTTTTTTCACCATGAATTAAGTTTGATATCAATACCATTTTTTATCACTATTGAATTTGTAATTAGTCCGGTTTAGTCTGCAGTTAGTCATTCAACTTGTAAATGCAGAAGTAATCCGGTTGGTTTAAGGAAGTTGTTTACAGGTATGCAGACCTTCTGAAAAAATATTGAATTGACAATAAAGAATTTTTAAATATTATTGTTATTTGTATCTTCTGGAAGAACAAATATGAATTTTCAAGAAAAAAATTTGAAACTTACAAAAATTGTTTACTTAGTCATTTTGCATATGATCAAAGTTTTCTTCATATTAAAAGGTTAAACTTTTTCAAAACTGATTCGATTTAAGTCACTGATGGCTTATTTTCTTCAGAAAATGATTCTCTATAACTTGACCGCTCAGATTTATAAACAAATAGACCGTTTTGAAAATATGCTTATTTGTTTAAAAAAGTGATTTAATTGAAAAATTTTTTTAAACAAATAAGCATATTTTCAAAACGGTCTATTTGTTTATAAATCTGAGCGTTCAAGTTATAGAAATTCATTTTCTGAAGAAAATAAGCCATCATTGACTTAAATCGAATCAGTTTTGAAAAAGTTTAACCTTTTAATATGAAGAAAACTTTGATCATATGCAAAATGACTAAATAAACAATTTTTGTAAGTTTCAAATTTTTTTCTTCAAAATTGATATTTGTTCTTCCAAAAGATATGAATAACAATAATATTAAAAAATTCTTTAATGTCAATTCAATATTTTTCCTGAAGGTCTGCATACCTGTAAACAACCTCCTTAACCAGTGAATCCGCAGCTAATCCGAAACAGTCTGCTTATGGACATGTTTTTGTTTCTAAAATCATTCCGAATTAAGTCTTTGAATTGGATTGTATTGAACTGTCTGTGGATTGTATATATGTGACGCTCCACGAGAAAAGGGACCTTATTTACTCTTGTCATAAGGTCCCTTTTCTCGTGGAGCGTCACATATTTACAAATTCTTATAATAATAAGACTTATTTTCGGACTGGGGTGTTTTGATCGGATATTATTCGGATTGACGCTGACTATTACCGGATTCTTTGCATACAGATTTTGGATTGTTCCATACTTGTTTTGGATTAAATCTTTTAACTGGATTAAATTCGGATTATTGCGGACTGATTTCGTATTCTTTACATAGTGATTTTGGATTATTTCGTATTTATTTTACATGAGTCTTTTGACGGACATAATTTCGGGTTGTTGCGTAATAAGTACGGAATTAATTCAGACATTTAAGATTATTCCAGACTGATTTAGGATTCACAATTGAACTCGGACTGATGTTAGATTAACGCGGATCATTTTCGTACAATTATCGGACTAATCTACACTAATATGCCCGTATTTAATTCGGATTAGTCCGAAATTTTTACCAAGGATATAATATGATTCGGGTGACCGTCTATTACTGGATTCTTAGCATACATATTTCGGATTGTTTCGTATTTGTTTCGGAATATGATTTTACCACACTAATTCCAAATTGAAGCGGACTAGTGTCGGATTCTTTGTGTAAAGATTTCAGATTATTTCGTATTTGTTTCGGATTATACATTTTAGTTGGATTAAATATGGATTGTTGCAGACAATTTTCGGATTGTTTCGTACTTCTTTCGGAATTGGATTTTGCCACACTTAATTTCAAATTGTTGCGGACTAATAATGGATTTCTTGCTTACAGAGTTCGGATTGCTCCGGAAATTTTGCGGATTAAGTTTTTTTAACTAGATTAAACTCGGATTGTTGCGGACTGATTCCGTATTCTTTACATATTGATATTGGATAATTCTGTACTTATTTTAGAAGAATTCTTCACCGGTTATAAATTTGGATTGTTGCGGACTAATTACGGACTGAATTCGTAGACATTCAGGATTACTCCGGAGTGTTTTAGGATTCATGTTTTCGTTCGGATTGATATCAGACTAGCGCGGATCATTTTCGAACCTTTTTCGTACAATTTTCGGACTAATCCGTACTAATCTGTCCGTATTTAATCTAGAATTAGTCCGAAATTTTTACCAGGGAATTGTACGATTTTATCGTCGCAGGTAAATTTTACTTTCTTTTCAGTCTTCTAATGTATCTATACTATTTATACGCTATTTTAGACCTTGTTTTAACCCACCCCCCATCATCACAAATCGTCACAAGCTACAATTACTCCCCTAAGTGTGACGTCATATATCTCATAAGTCCGCCCCTTTTTTCCATTTTACTTTATGAGGATTTACATTATTTATTATTATTTATTTAATAAATATAATTATTTAGTACATTAATTTAAATACTTACATTTGGTGAAAGTATAATATTTAATTAAATTTAAACAATTTTATAAACATTTTCATTATTTATTAAAGCAAAATAACCATAGAAACGTAGGTAATCATATATTAGACAAGGTGGCCACATGTTAGTAACGTCAGAGAAATGTCAGGAAAAAAATTGTTTATCATCGAAATTAAGAAAATTGAGACTTCCTTAGACTTTTCTTACGATCATTGAAACAAAATACAATTTTTAGTAAAAAAAAGTTCAACTTATTTTGATTTTTATATTGTTAATGAAAAATCTTTAGTTGCAAATTTAAAAATGAAAATTAAGGAAAATTATGAAAATAAGCTTCTAATCTTTTAAAATTCAATACCTTTAATGTTTTTAATTATATATTTCCGAAAATTTAAAAAGAATAACATTTTAGAATTATTTTTAATATTTTAGAGAAAAAAATCATATTCAAAATTTTCAATTAAAATTCATCAAAAAATTAATTAGTTAATTAAACTATATTAAAAGTTATTATTATTGTTTATTTAAATTATACAAAAATTCTTTGAGAAAAATTAATTATTTTTAAAATATTTTACCAAATTTCAATTGTTTGGAAATTTTTCAATAAAATATTGTTAAAAAAAGTTATAAGGATTTTTTATTATACTTTTTTAAAAATATTATACCTACATTAAAAACTTAAAAAAATATGAACAGTTAAAATTATCGTACAAAATTGAATTTTATGTATTTAAAGAATTGAATTCTAGAAGAAATTTTAGAAACTTGTTTAAAATAATTAAAGATGAAGTTTAGTTGAAAATTATGA
The DNA here is from genome assembly GCF_015476425.1 of Leptopilina heterotoma. Lineage (NCBI taxonomy): Eukaryota > Metazoa > Arthropoda > Insecta > Hymenoptera > Figitidae > Leptopilina > Leptopilina heterotoma. The sequence continues at coordinate 2,014,501 of NW_025110845.1, forward strand.
AAAATAATTGAATCCAGGAAAGAATATAATTGTAAAATTAGAAATTATTAAAATTCACAAATTTTACTAATTTTCCGTAAACTTTAATATTTTCAATGAACGTCAGAATTTTATGTGTGGTTATACTTTCCGGAGGCTCTCATTATCTCCGACTAAGTCCCTCCCCCCTGCATTACAAAACATTACAAATCATTTACTCCCCCCAACCCCAATCGTTTGACGTAGTTTGTAAAGGACCCCTTTCATCTAGATTGAAAGAAAAAATGCTTTCAATAGCAATTTCGACTTCAGATTCAAATTTAGCGACCCAAAAAAACCCAAAAAAGTAAAAAGTTTTAAGAAAATCCTATTGATTTTTAATTTTTTTTCGTCCTCCATACTGCATCCGCCTTTTTGAATTTAGAAATTTTGACTTGAAATTCGTAATCAGAGACCCAAAATCTCTTCGAATAACAAGTTTCAAACAAATTTAATATATTTTCCAAATTTTTTAGTTCGTTGAAAATAAAAGGCATGTCCGCAGATTTTCTGCATATTATGTCACTTAAGAAGCTGCATCCTTTAATTAAAATTATTGTGTAAAAGTTAAATAATTTATTTCTATATGAATCCTTTGTACAAGATTTTAAAACCTACCAAAATGTTAACCTTTATGAGACTGAGGAAAAAAACACCTTCTATGGACGGACGAGGTACCCGGGTACCTATGTTTAATTTGACGATTTCTTATGGATATTATTATTAATTATAGCAACTGAATTACATATTTTATAAACAAATTATGTGTAGTACTATAAAAAATTGTTTTTTGAAATTTTTCATAATTTTTTAATAGAAATTTCAACATCTATTAGCCTGAAATGTACAGAGGTACCCGGGTACCTTGTCCGCCTTTTATGGGTGAAGAAATTTTGTTTATTTTTTCCAAATAAATAAATAAGTTACATTATAAATAATATCAAAACACTTTGTATGGATAGATGTTAGATGCCAAAAAACCTTAGGTTGATACGATTTTCGAAATTATGAATAAAACCAATATGAAAGTGCAGAAGGTACCCGGGTACCTCGTCCGCCTTTTATGAGTGAAGAAACTTTGTTTAATATTTCAGAATAAATAAATAAACAAAGTACATTATAAATAATGTAAAAACACTTTATATGGATAAATTTGAGATGTCAAAAAACCCTGGGTCGCTACGATTTTAAAAAATATGAAAAAAATCAATTTTAAAATGCAAAAGGTACCCGGGTACCTCGTCAGTCCCATAAAGGTTAAATTAGCTTAAAAATGTAAACAAATGACTCGACATTTCAAAATTTTTTAATTACATTTGATTGTTATAAAGTATGGAATAAAATATTGTAATGAAGAATAGTGTATAAAAACACGAATTTGACATGAACTCGAATTTCGAACTGTACAGACTCCATGCTAATTCTTATTGTTTACAATTTTAAATACAGTGGAACCTCGATTATCCGAACTAACCTAGGCGAGGACGGGTTAGGATAATCGAAAGTTCGGATAATAGAGATTTTAATTTTTTTATAATTAAACCTATAAAAATTAGACAGTTGAATTATATATATTTATTTTAATACATTTTTTTAAATATACATAAGTATATGTACGTAGATATATATTATATTAATTCATAATAATATATTGATAAAACAGAGAATTCAGAATTTTTAATGATTTTTTTGGGACAAATTTCGATATTTTCCTTTGAAAGATTCAAGAGGCCAAAAAAAATTCAGATAACAGAAGTTCGGATAAAATGATTTTCGGTTCGGATAATGAAACTTCTACTGTAGTGTGTCCGATTTATTACGCAGTTATTTTTTTATTAAATAATACATCTAAAGTAACCAAAGTTCAACTTTATTAGGGATTTTTCTACAAGGGCCATTTTTAACAGCATATTGCAATAGAAAATCTATTTAATAATCGGTTTGACAAGACTACAAAAACGGTTCATCATTGGTCCAGTAATATCTATCGAGAATTGGCAATAGTTACTGGCCCATTTCTAGTGTTCAAAACGTCCCATTGCTGGTCCAATATAGTGCCAATTGTCAGATATTCTAATTTTCAAAGGGTCCGAGTCTTGTCCCCATAATGACACGTTCACAGCAAAGTTGTTAAAATTTTAATGGCAAAATATAATTGCTAGTGATAGGATGTAGCTTGGCCCTATAATGGTACATTATCGGCCAGTAGTGTAGCTTCTAAGAACCTTTTTGCTTTCTCGACTTCATGTCAGTGTAGTAGAATGGTGAAAGAGTTAGGCTTTGGTGCATCAAGTATAGATATCGATCTCCTCTAGTGTTAAAAATTATTCAAATGTTTGTAGAATTGAGTTTAATTTAAGGAGCTCTCTAGATCAATAATTGTAGAAGTTAAAGGTGAAACAGGATCACTGTTTGAGACTTTTTCGGAAATAATATATTTCTCTCTTTTTACCTCGAAACCATGAACTTGAATCGGAAAAGAATAAAAATTTTTAAACAGTTATGCAAAATTTTTAATTACTTTTAAATTTATAAGTCAGTGAAAAAGAAAAATTAGGTAAAAATCAGGAAATTTTGAAAATTAAATTTTGCAGCCACCCTGAATATTATTGAGTTTTAGATAGGTTTTTGTAAGGTCTCTAAATGTAGAATTGTTAAACAGAGTTTCTATTGTATTAATTCATTCTATAATGTATAGTGAGCTCATTTACACAAAAAAGTATTTTAAAACTTAATTGGTGATTGGTATTAGAGCTTTTTTGCACATCTCTACTGTTTGAAAATTATAAACGTCAAATCAAATACTCACTCTTTAAAATAATTTTTAAAATTTTGCTTTAAATGTACTATCGCCGCAAATTATGTAAATACCTGTTTTTGGTTCCTGAAAAATATAATTTATTTTCTAAAATAAATTTTTTTTATCTAAAATGTCATTCAATTTTTTTATATGTGACCGCATCCAAGAAAACGGTGTTTATGGACAAAAAATTGATTTCTGGATTTTGACGATTTCTTATTCTTTAACTAAAAAATATAATGCTTTTGGTTTTGGAAAATAAAAATTATTGGTCGTAAACACAGTTTTCTCAGACGCCGTCACATATAATTTATATATCTTGTCATAACTATTACGGTAACTTTTTATAATACTAATATGAAGCGTTGGGTGCAAGAAGGGTGTATAACAAAAAACGACTAACGGAGATATTTCAAATTAAAGTTACAAAATTATGTGGCATTCGCGCAGATTTTTATTCCTAGTATCGTCAAGAAGTCTCCCAGTAAGAAGAGAGGAATTAATAAGAATTCGAAATTTTTAATTCTTTACATTTCCGTTTCTGACCAATTCTTTTCGTTTCCATTTGGAGAAGTCGAAAAGAAGGTAAGTTTAATTCTTTTGAATACCGTTTTAATATTTTAAGCGAAAAAAAATTTGTCAGTCCGAACCCACAAGTTTTATCGTCGGAGACAATCAGCTTGTCCGCTCATCTGTTTAATCTGTACTTTTAAGTTTCAACAAATCTTTGCCTAAAAACGGAACACATATGAATTGGACAGAAACGGAATTCAGAAAAATTGATAATTTAACCTTTTCTGTAAAAAGTTAAAAATTTTTAATTCTAACGCCCTTTTTGCACCCAACACTTCTTATTCTTTGTGTAACCTTAAAGTTCAGTCCCATGTCGAGCAGAAAACGAAAGGATTGCAGAATTTCATGATTGCAAAATATATACATAGTTAGATATCACTATCCTTTCCACTCTCATGAAATTCTGCTTTGCTTTGCGTTTTCTGCTCAATATGAGACTGCGCCCTATTTTAATTTTGATATAAATTTTTCAGAAGTAATACATTAACAATGAACTCATCTGATGAAGATGAATTCAATTTGGAAGAAAGAAATGTGTCATTCGAAGAAGAAAATGAAGTGCAAAATGTTGGTCAGGAAGAAGATATTCGTATTCCACCCCCAATAGAAGAATTTTCAGAAACAGACGAAGAATCATCGGACGAGGAGATTGTGATAGACGAAAATATTGATCATAACCAGATGGAGGTGCAAATGCAAGTTGTGAATGAATCAATGCCAGATTCAGACGATGAAGAAGATGTTGACATTAACCCGCTTGCCGACGTAGAGAGATCACTTTTTCAAGGTTTACAGAATAATTTGAGAATGCGTTGTAATCTTCAAAATAATATCGAAGTAGATACAATAGATTTGCTTATGAAAGCTATATCGAGAAATGTTGTACACAGACAAACTTATGACAGTCTGATTGACGAATTAAGATCTATATCTCAAGACTATATGGAATCTGGTATTCCAACTTCAAAAAAGCAATTGTGGCGAACACTGAACCGTGATAAATCGAATTTGATTTTTACAGTATACTGTATCTTATGTAAAGAGAAAGTCGGTAAAGGGAAAAAACCTACGACAGTTTGCACTTGTGGTTCCTGCGGGCCCGACTTAAAGAATGCGAATTTAGGAACATTTATATTGATAAAAAGAATTCCTCAGTTACAAGACATTCTAAAGTTACCAAATATCTGTAGATCCTTACGATACAGGGATGAGCGAAGAAAGATCGAAGATAATAACATTGAGGTTATTTTTGACGGCGAGATGTATAAAAGATTGCTTGAAGAGGGAGAGTTTTTGTCAAATAAAGATAATCTATCTCTGACGATATGGGTAGATGGAGTTTCTTTAGCGAAATCTTCTAATGCATTAGCGTGTCCGATTTTGCTGCATATTAATGAGCTGCCACCTCATGCTCGAAGTAGGCATGCAGTTTTAGCAGGAGTTTATGTTGGTAATCGTAAACCAGATGTTAGCACTCTTCTGCATCCAATTGCTCAACAATTGACATATTTACATGATCAAGGTCTTACATGGGAAAATAATGAAGGACGTCAAATATTAACCAAGTTTATTACGTTAATATTTACTGCAGATTCTATTGTAACATCTGAAGTATTAAGATTAAAGTCATGTACTAGATATGATAGTTGTCCTTATTGCCTGATATCGGATAGTCGTGTTGAAGGGCGAGTAGTCTTTCCATACGGAAATTATACTTTACGTACTCATGCGCAACTCTTGCAAAATATGTGGGATGCAACATTAGGAAGAAAGCAAAATGGAGTTTTAGGTTTCAGTGCTTTAGCAACAATACCAGAATTTGATTTGGTTAATGGCACCGTACACGACGATTGTCATGGCCATTTTGAAGGACTCATAAAACAGATAACAAAACACCATATGGAAGATGCCGGAAAAGACTGGTATGTAGGGTCTCCAGCAAACATTGTCAAAATAAATCAATCAATAATTCGATTTTTTTCGTATGAAAATGAACAAAACTTCGTAGCAGGAATTTTTGGAAAAGTTCTGGAAACTGTAGGTCACCTCTATGGAACGAGATACATTTGTGAAGTGCAAGAGAAAAATGAAGTTTCTTTTATCTCGTTCAATGATGGCATTGTTCCGGGAATACATTTTTATATAGAGAAAAAGAACATCGCTATTCTGGTTTCAAATCGTTCAAGTGTAGATTAAACATTATTTTACTCAGGCTTATTATAATCACTTTATCTACCTGTACAGGAGCATAATAAGTTCCGCATTATAAATCAGCGGTCAATTAAGTGCATATTATTGCCCTAGGGCAATAAAGTGTATTTTATTAATATAGTGTATTTATTACCCTAGGACAATAAAGTGAACTTTATTGACCGCGCTCACAGGTCAATAAAGTACTCGTTATTTGATCTTCTTAACCCATTAACGCCCACCAGGACGCAAAATGTACCATGATTTCACGACTCTTATTTTGTATGAAATAATTAGTTAAAAATTTTAGGAAATACCATTTCCGGCGCAAAATTTATCGCTCTTTCGGAATATGAAGCTAAAATTTGTCTATAATTATCTTAAAAAAATTTATAACAATTTTATTGCAAAAAAACACACTTAGTTACGAAAAAAAATTTTTTCAATTATTATTTTGACATGGAAAATTAAAGAATATAGTCTCCAAAGCACAAAATATCGCGTCCTCGAACTCTCAGCTATTAAAATCTATAATTACTTTTTTTTTAATTCAAGATGGCGGATATGAAAATGTCCATTTTTCCAAAATGCAAAAGGCCGAAAAAAAATTTCGGGTAATGTTTTTCAAGAGTTATTAGATTTGCTTGAAAATGGTTACTCGGGGGTTTTTGGGGTCGCTAATAACGAATCTGATGTTACTTTTTTAAAATTCAAAATGGCGGATCCAATGTGGCGGACATATTTTTTAAAAAGTGATTGGATTTGCTTGAAAATAGTTACTCGGAGATTTTTGGGGTCGCTGATTACGAATCAGATATCACTTTTTTAAAATTCAAAATGGCAAATCCAATATGGCGGACAATTTTTTTAAAAGTTATTAAATTTGCTTGAAAATGGTTATTCGGGGGTTTTTGGGGATGCTGATTACGAATCTGATGTCACTTCTTTATAATTCAAAATGGCGGATCCAATATGGCGGTAATTTTTTTTAAAAGTGATTGGATTTGATTTAAATTGACCATTTGGAGTTTTTTGGGGATGCTGATTACGAATCTGATGTCACTTCTTTAAATTTCAAAATGGCGGATCCAATATGGCGGTAATTTTTTTTAAAAGTGATTGGATTTGATTTAAATTGACCATTTGGAGTTTTTTGGGGATGCTGATTACGAATCTGATGTCACTTCTTTAAAATTCAAAATGGCGGATCCAATATGGCTAACAATTTTTTTTAAAGTAATTGTATTTGCTTGAAAATGGTCATTCGGGGGTTTTTGAGGATGCTGATTACGAATCTAACATCAGAGCAATATTGTTTATCCTCCACGTCCGTTAACCGTCAAAAAAATTTTATTGACTTTGCCCAGCTCTTACCACAAGGAGGTCGACATGAAAAAAGCCACTTTTATATATTTTATTTAAAAAAAATTTTTGTTTTAAATTTTTTTTTTATTTTGCCTTGAAAAAGATTGCCACTATCATGCAAAGTGCAGCAAAAGGACACAAAAATGTCATAATTATATAAGTGTCATAATTATCGTTGATTCAGATTTAGAGAGCAGAATAAAAATTTTATATTATTTATTTAAAAAAATATTAAAATATCCAAAAAAATGTTTAAATAAAAAAAAACAAAAAATTTTTTTTAAATAAAATAAAAAAGTAGCTTTTTTGCACGTCGACCTCCTTGTAGTAAGAGCTGGGCAACGTCAATAAAATTTTGTTGACGGCTAACGGACGTGGAGGATAAACATAATATTGTTCTGAAGTCAGAATCGTAATTAGCATCATAGAGTTATTAGAATAGAGTGCGCAAGCGACCAAAATGTTTCTTAGGCGCATAGACGGAGACAGCCATACGAAAAGAAGACCCCTTTCCTTTCTTTCTCTAATAACGCATGCGCGATAGTCAAACAGCTGATGCATCGAAACAACTGTTGCTTGCTTGCAATTATATTTTTCTTTTATTTACATGACAAATAAATAATTTAAAATAAATTTAAAATTAAAATAAAACATTTATAATATTTAAAACAATTTTTCATGCGATCTTTTAGACAAAAACCTAACCAAAAACTTTCATTCTTGCACATGCGCCAATAAACAAGGTAAGAAAAGGGGTCTACTTTCATGCTTTTGTCTCTTTCTATGCGCCTAAGAATGCCTCTCACGGTAAAAGGTATAACTCGCGCACTCAATTCTAATAACTCTATGATTAGCATCCTCAGAAACCGCCAAATGACCATTTTGAAGCAAATACAATTACTTTTTAAAAAATTGTTCGACATATTGGATCCACCATATTGAATTTTAAAGAATTGACATCAGATTCGTAATCAGCGACCCCAAAAACCCCCGAGTAACTATTTTCAAGCAAGTCCAATCACTTTTTAAAAAATATGTTCGCCATATTAGATTTGCCATTTTGAATTTTAAAAAAGTAACATCAGATTCGTAATCAGCGACCCTAAAAACCCCGAGTAACTATTTGCAAGCAAATCCAATTACTTTTTAAAAAATATGTCAGCCATATTTGATTTACCATTTTGAATTTTAAAAAAGAGATATCAGATTCGTAATCAGCGACCCCAAAAATCTCCGAGTAACTATTTTCAAGCAAATCCAGTCACTTTTTAAAAAATATGTCCGCCATATTGGATGCGCCATTTTGAATTTTAAAAAAGTAACATCAGATTCGTAATCAGCGACCCCAAAAACCTTCGAGTAACAATTTTCAAGCAAATCTAATAACTTTTGAAAAACATTACCCGAAATTTTTTTTCGGCCTTTTGCATTTTGGAAAAATGGCCATTTTCGTATCCACCATCTTGAATTTAAAAAAAAGTAATTATAGATTTTTATAGCTGAGAGTCCGAGGACGTAATATTTTGTGCTTTAGAGACCATATTCTATAGTTTTCCATGTCAAAATAATAATTGAAAAATTTTTTTTTCGTAAAAAAGTGTGTTTTTTTGCAATAAAATTGTTATAAATTTTTTTGAGATTATTATAAACAAATTTTAGCTTCATATTCCGAAAGAGCGATAAATTTTACGTCGGAAATGGTATTTCCTAAAATTTTTAACTAATTATTTCATACAAAATAAGAGTCGTGAAATCATGGTATATTTTGCGTCCTGGTGGGCGTTAATGGGTTAATATTATTAAATCTTTCTTTTGATTGCTGGATACTTTTGCTTATTTTGCTTTTGACAGATAAAAGTACTTTTTAATTTTGCTTTTAAGCCGGATTTGATATTCTTGTACATCTTGCATTTGCCACCTGGACATACAAACTTTTAAATCTTTAATACTGAATATTTTTGTAAATTTTACCTTTGCAAATTGAACATACTTTAACGACTGAATAATTTTTGCACCTTGCTTTCGTTGGATAAGTATTCTTTAGGCAATTCATTTATTAATGAAGTATTACGTTATGTTATGTTATGTTATACAAGTTGTTCATTTCATGATCATTAAGCTTCCTCAATATAATATATACCAATTGTTTAATTTTTTATTTTAAAATAATTATTTTAAAGTGTTAAGATAAAATGTCAAAAAATACAAAATTTCAATTTTTTGTGAAAATTTAAAATATTTATTAATTCTATAAATTTTGATAAAATATATACTTTATATACATAAATCGATTCGTTTTTATGTCAGGAATGCAATTTTGACAAGAATTAATAAAAATTTTAATATAGAAAAAAGTTACTTTAAAAAATCCAAAAATTATTTTTTCAAAAATTAAAAAATTGTTGAAAAAATTTTTTTTTTTAAATATTTTTGAAAATCCTTTTGTCTGATTTTTGGTATTCGTGACCGTAATACACCTACAAAATTTTATCAAAATCCGTCAAGACGTGTAAGAGAAAATTTGTCCACAAGAATCGGTGACATACACACACACACACATACACACACACACATACACACATACATCCGGACATTTGTTCCTCTCGACGAATTATATATACTACACTTGAAAATTTGTAAAAATAATTGGTTCTAAAAAATTCGGAAATCGACATCACTATAAGGCTTCCTTTATGAGGAAGCAATATATATATATATATTACACTAATGCCCATAAGTATGTTTCCTTGTAAATTAAAAATTATAATTATGAATATTATAAATTATACACATGTTTTACTTGATTTAAGCTAAACTAAAGAATTATTAATCGACCATAAACGTATAAGTTTTTTTACATTTTTGATATTGGCATTAAATATTTTTTGTGAGAATGTCAATTACAAAGAATTATTTTGAATTGTTTTAAAAAATAAATATAAAAAAATTAAACGACAATTCATAATAAAAATTTTTTCTATTAAATTCTAAATTTTGTATTAATTTAATTTTCTTGAATAAAATTTGAATTAAAATTTCCGATTTTAAATTTACAGCTTCAACTATCCAGCGCCAGCGGCTCAATAAACAACCTGAAAAATTACAAGATATTAGATTTAATTTAAACACGGAAAGAAAAAGTCCGTCAACCATTAATGGATTAGTATATTACTTTGAGACGGGACTCTTTTTCCGTTGATGGTTACTTAACTTTACTTAACGATTGAAAACCAGTCATGGATTGATTAGAAGGCCAGAATGTGACAAATTGTTTTAGATTTAATGCTGAATTGTTATCAATAGCTGTTTGAATGTTTACGAATCATTAGTGAAAGTTTGTGAAACGTTAGTTGACTCGTATTCTAAATCGGCGCTCTTCACTAGCGCATTGTTGCGCAGTGTACCGATGCGCATTTCTTCCGGTTTCTCTATAGTCCATGTGTTTTTGCTGTCTGCTATACATATCCCTATATACTATTATGTGTAATGTGAATATTTAACTTAACTAATAATTTGCAGTTGAATTGCGTCTAGAAATTGACCTCGATAAAAATATATTTTCTTTTATATTTCTCGCTAATTGAAAAGTAGTTATTAGTGCAAAATCATTTCTCACAAGTTGTGAAAAATTTTGTTATTTGGTATATAAGAACAGTTCGCTTCTAAACTTAAAGTGTTATAAGTGTGCGTTTTTACGTGTAGTTATTATAAGTGCGAAAATGTGTTGGTCTAAAGCGTCTAAGAGTGTAAATAAAATATCGGAACTGTGCAACGAAAAAAATGTGTTCATTCTGTACCAAATAGTATCTAAAATTAGGAATAATTCTGAAAGAAGTTGAATTTTTGAATGCTTTTGATAGTCATAGAAAATTTAATAGACAGTTTTCTAAATTTTAGTGAACGAGTTTTATATATTGATGACAGTTTTCTAAATTTTAGCAAGCAACTCGTCACTGATTGTGACTCAAAGTATGTTATGCATTCAATGATATCGTGTCCCGTCTCAAAGTAATATACTAGTCTATTAATGATTGACGGACTTTTTCTTTCCGTGAAGTGATTGTATTCTGGCAACACTGCTATATATGGCAACCCTTTTTTTATTTAATTGCTAAATACCTAACAGAGATAAATCACCAAACGTCGGAAATTGAACACACGACCTAAACATTCCGGGTAAGAAGTGGTTTTTTGCACGGTTGTTTGAAAGAAATTAAAATATGTAGTATAAATAACGCTCAATTCTGAACTATTTTAAAGACAAATTAATGTCATTTTTGAAATTCCATGTTTTAATTCCTTCAGAGATAATTCTTCTTCACACATTTATATAGGGGAGACTGTGGTAAACCCGCTCACTTTATTTCAGATCGGTAAAAATCTAGGAAATTATTCTCTAAATCCAAGTTAATTTATATCATTTGAAAGCTTATGATTCCTACTAAAAAATAAAAAAGAGTTTTTGATTTATCTTTTTTAGTTTTACTTAGAGAAACTTTTTAATACACATATACCAAATTTTGAAATTACAATTTTCCAAGGTAAACCCGCTCACTTTATCTTTTCAAGACGGAACAGTTTTATTTTTTAAATATTAAAATTCGTCTTATTCCCGTCTTAAGTGTGATTTATTATTGATAAAGTATGAGTTCTATAAACAACAAATTGATTTAATAAATAATGAATATAGGTGACGCGATCTGAAGAAAGGGACCTTAGATGCAAAAAATTATAGGTTATGTTTGCAATTTTCTAAATGAAAATACAATAAAAGGATGAACTGTCAATATAAATCATTGATGTTTAAGTCTTCATTAAAACTAAAATATTTAATAAACACTGATTTTAATTCGAAATAAGTAAAAAGAAACTTTCAAACAAGAAAAAAGTAACTCTAACCCAACCTTAAAATGATTTGCTTCTAAGGTCCCTTTCTTCAGATCGCGTCACATAGGTTTCATGAATTACAACTATGGATTTAAATAATGTTATATTTTATTAAGAGAAAATGAAATTGTGATGTATAGGGAATTGTCACTAGTTGTTACCAGAGACCGTTTGTGTGTGCGCCTTTACAGTCATGTATATCTCATTCCTTGGTTATCTTCCAAGCTGACTAGTTGTCTACTCTGTATCTATAATTTATATATTAATAAACTGTTATAAATATATTACAATTGGTGACGAGGATAATTGGTGTGATAGGAAGTGGTCATAGAAAGTGAATTTCGTTTTTTCATGGCAAAGGGCAATGAAAAACGAAAATTTTAAGTGATAATTCAACGTGCTGGGCACTGGGCCACGTGTTGAACAGTAAATCCATGGCATTCATAAAGTATGAATGAGGAACAATTGAAAGCCGAATTTGAAATATTAGAGAGTGACAGGAAAAAGCTAGAGGCTTGGAAGTATAAATTAGAATCAGCCAAACAAGAATTGATTCTTCAACGCGATCAAATCAATCGTGAGGGACAGTTGCTTAACGAAAATCGACTTGTGTTTGAAAACGAAAAAAGCAAAATGGCGTCAACTATTGGCAGCATAAATGAGTTTTCAAGAAACGAAAATTGGACCACGTGGCACGAGCGTTGGGAGCAGTACTTTCTGGCTAATAACGTGAGGGAGGACAGAAAAGCAGCTCTTTTTCTAACTCTTATTGGCAGTGAGGGATACTCTATCCTTAGAAGTTTGTGTTCACCAAATCTACCTAGCACTAAAACGTACGCTGAATTAGCGGACGTTATGAAGAAACACATGGAACCGGAGCCTAACGTCATGTTGGAGCGGTTCAAGTTTAAACAGTGTAAGCAGGGTGAATGTGAGGATATCAAGTCCTATGTCGAGAATTTAAAAAAGGTGTCAATCCATTGCAATTATGGAGCTAGTCAAAGTGAAGTCTTGCGGGATCAGTTCGTGTGGGGTCTGTTCACAGAATCGTCACAAAAAAGGTTACTTCGAGAAAAGGAATTAACATTTGATAAAGCAATCGAACTGGCAACTATGTTCGAAATTGCCAACCGTGGAACTACAGGTTCCAAATTGGATACAAGAGGTGATCCAGAGAAGGTCAACTACGTCAACAACAACAACTACAAGAGGTCTACAAATGGTAATAGAAATAAATCGTCGAAAGCGAATGTAAGTAATCTTAAGTGTTATTGTTGTGGAAAGTCAAATCATTTTGCATCTGAATGTCGTTTTAAATCGTTGTCTTGTAATGTCTGTAAGAAGCAGGGTCATTTAGAAGCGGTTTGTAAAAATAAAAGTGACGCGGTTAAAGATTCTAAAAGGAATAATAAAAGTAACGAAAAAGAAAAAGTTAAATTTAAATCGAAACAAAATTATCTTGTTGATTGTGATTTGTCAGGAGATTTCGATAATTTATTTGCAATTAATGAAAAAATTAATGAATCGGTTAATTTTGTTAAACCGTATGAGATTTTATTGAAGGTTGACAATTTAGAATTCAAATTTGAAATCGACACAGGGTCACCAGTCACCGCTTTTTCTAGAGAATTTTTTGCAAGTTCGGGTTTAAAGTGCAAATTAAAGAAAACTAATCGAAAGTTTCAAAGTTACGCTGGAGATCCGATAATTCCAGTCGGGAAAATTGATGTTGAGGTTGATTTTAATAATAATTGTAAAACTTTGGAATTGTTTATTTTACCTGGAGGAGGTTTGCCAATTATTGGACGTGATTGGATTTCTATTTTTAACATTTTACAAAATATTGAAAGTAAAAAACTTAACAAAATTGAGTTTCATGAAAGGTCGAATTTAGAAAAAATTTTAGAACAATTTGACGATGTTTTTTCAAAGGGGATTGGTTTATTTAATAAGGGAAAATTCGATCTTGATTTAGTTGAAAATGCTAAACCGGTATTTTGCAGACCTCGCCCAGCTCCGTATGCACTTAAAGGAAAAATTGATAAAGAATTGGATAGACTCGAAACAGCTGATGTAATTTATCCAGTTAAGAGCTGTGATTGGGCAACACCGATTGTTCCAATCCTTAAAAAAAATGGTGATTTAAGAATCTGTGGAGATTATAAAGTTACTCTAAATCCGAATTTAAAAATTGATCGACATCCTGTTCCTAGAATTCAAGATTTATTTGTTACGTTAAAACCGAGCGTTATTTTTAGTAAATTAGACATGTCAAATGCTTATCAACAACTAGAATTGAACGAAGAATTGCAAAAATTGACTACTATTAGTACCCACAGGGGGTTATTTGCATATAAACGATTAACATTTGGTATCGCGTCGGCACCGGGTATTTTTCAAAGAGAGATGGAAAAATTGTTCGCGAATATTGAGGGAGTATTAGTGTTTTTCGATGACATTCTTATCACGGGGTCATCTTTTGAGGAACACGACGAAAGATTAAAAAGGGTCTTACAAATATTTAAGAACCACGGATTAAAACTCGAGATTTCGAAATGTGAATTACTTAAAGAAAAAATAGTTTTTCTTGGTTACGAATTGTCGGCTGAGGGTATTAAAGTAGCGGAAAGTAAAGTTGATGCTATAAAAAAATACCGAGGCCCACGAAAGTTAAAGAATTACAGGTCTTTTTAGGATCAGTTAATTATCACGCGAAATTTGTTCGCGGATTTTCGGAAACATTAAGCCCGTTGTATAAATTATTGAAAAAAGGAGTTGAATGGAATTGGTCTAACGAGTGTGAAAATGCTTTTCAATCGATTAAAGAGAAGTTAATGTCGAGTGAGGTTCTCATGCAATACGATCCTGATTTACCTTTGAAAATTACGACTGATGCGTCACCACATGGGGTGGGAGCAGTCTTGTCACATGTAGTAAAGGGAAGGGACAGACCTATTGCGTTCGCCTCATCCACGTTAAACAAGGCTGAGTCCGGATATTCTCAGTTAGATCGCGAAGCATTATCTTTGGTGTTCGGGGTTAAAACCTTTCATCAATTTGTTTATGGTAGATCATTCATTCTTGAGACTGATCATAAACCTTTAATTTATATTTTTGGTGATAAAAAAGGAATTCCACAAATGGCGGCATCGCGCGTTCAGCGTTGGGCAGTATTTTTGTCGGGATATAATTATAAAATTAAATATATTGAAGGGAAGAATAATAATGCCGATTGCTTGTCCCGCTTTCCAGTTAAAAACGATAAAAAAGAAATTGATTGTGAAACTAATGAATATTCATATTTAAATTTTGTAACGAATGATATTGAAGTTATCTCAATTGATGTTTTACGTAATGAAATCGATAATGACTGTGAATTAAAGACAGTTAAACGTTTTATTCTGGAGGGATGGCCAAGCAAAGTTTCGGATGATTTAAAAAAATATGCGAGCAAAAATCGAGAATTAACTATTGAAAATGGTTGTGTAATGTGGGGTCATAGAATTGCAATTCCGAGTACGTTGAGAAAAGAGTTACTTGCAGAATTGCATAGTGCTCACATGGGGGTAGTTAAAATGAAAACATTAGCGAGATCTTATATTTGGTGGCCGAATATTGATAAAGATATCGAGTTAATTGGTAAATCGTGCGAATCGTGTTTAAAAAATGCAGATAACCCACCTAAAGCAAATTTGCATTCTTGGGATTGGCCTAATGGACCAAATCACAGAATTCACGCTGATTTTTTGGGTCCAGTTTCGGGCGAAATGTTTTTAATTATTGTTGACGCTTATTCGAAATGGGTTGACGTAAAGTTAATGAAAAATATAACAGCTGAAAATACAATTAGAGCTTTTAAAGAATATTTTTGTACGTGGGGTTTACCGTTCAAACTAGTAACTGATAATGGTCCAACGTTCACTTCATTTGCTTTTCGAGATTTTGTTGTAAAAAATGGTATTCGACATATTAAAACTCCGCCGTATCATCCAGCTTCTAATGGAGCTGCTGAGAATGCTGTAAGAACTTTTAAAAGTAAATTTGAATTGCTCAGATTAGAAACGGATAGCCAAGATGCATTAGTTAAATATCTTTTTTATTGGCGTTTAACTCCACATTGTTCAACGGGAGTTAGTCCAGCCGAACTTCAATGTAATCGTAAATTTAGAAATAGATTTGATTTGTTAAAAATTGAGGTTAAAGAAAAGGTTATTCGTAGTCAAGAATCACAAAAGAAATTTTTTCACGGTAATAGAGCAATTCATTTTAAAAATAACGAAGTTGTGATGGCGAGAGATTATATGGCGGAAAATTGGCAAAAATCGGGAATTGAGAAACAATTAGGACCGGTTACTTATCAAGTAAGAACAGAAAACAATAAACTTTGGAAACGTCATGTCGACCAGCTCCGACCATGCAATCTTTCGCTTGATCGAAAAGGGAGAGAGACAGAATCTGTCGGTGGGGAGAGAGTTGTTGATATGAATGCTGGAGTGTTGAATGAAAGTTCAATTGATAATAAAGTATTTTCGGAAAATGATTCGCCTAGTGAAAATGTAAATATTGAAAATTTAGAAGATGGTATAAATCATGATTTAAATAAAAAAATAATCAATGATAAATCTGATGTTTGTGTTACTTTGAGGCGATCTACGAGAATAAGAAAACCGAGAGATGTTCTCAATTTGTGATATTGTTTTTGAATTATGTGTGGAGGAGTGTGATGTATAGGGAATTGTCACTAGTTGTTACCAGAGACCGTTTGTGTGTGCGCCTTTACAGTCATGTATATCTCATTCCTTGGTTATCTTCCAAGCTGACTAGTTGTCTACTCTGTATCTATAATTTATATATTAATAAACTGTTATAAATATATTACAGAAATGTAGTTACAATTTTGGTTTTAACAAGTCATAAATAGTGTTATTGTTAAAATATAATACGTGAAATTATTTTACTCTAAATTTTAAATTAAAAACTAAGTGAGCGGCTTTACCCTGACTTCACGCGAGCGACTTTACCTCAAGTGTATTCCTCACATTTCAGAATAAATTTAATTAAATCTTTTTGAAATAAGATAAAACTATACATGTACTTCGAAGAAGGACATCCAATAGCAACAAAAAAAAATTTCCAAATAAATTTAGACTCAAAAATAATGATCGAAAAACTTAAAAATCCAAAAAACTTTTTTTTCTGATACCCCTAAAAACATTTGATCGCCTCTGATTCTATGTTGAATTCATGAAACTAAACGAAAGTTGGTTAATATAAGTTGAATGTTAAGTACTATTCACAGTATTAATATCTCCATCTTAAGTTGAGTTCATCGCGTTAAATCGCTAGTGAGCGGGTTTACCCTGTGAGCGGGTTTACCCCAGTCTCCCCTACTGCATAATTTTGTACGCATTTTAATTCTGGTAGGGTAAGTAGAATTGAAAACAATTCAGGGTTGCCACGCTTTTGTTCATTTCAAATTCCCTGACTTTTCCAGGTTTTTCAGAGGTTATAAGGAGGTTCTATAGCTTAACGCAGCTAATCAAAACAGTGAGAAATATTTAATGTTTTGACTCACTTGGTAACGTCAAACGTTTGGCAACGCCGAATTATTTCTAACCTGTGATAAAAATTATCATTTAAATTTCGCGCTCAAATTTAATGTGCATAGTGCATGCAACGTTGCCAAACGTTATAAGTATTATTTATATTTTCTAATAAAACGTAAATTTTGTTTACAAATTGATTTATTGTAAATTTCACAGGTACCTATTGACAATTGTTTTATCAGATATGTAATTATTGCATATCGGTTTAGTATTTAAAAAATTTAGATCAATATCTGTTCATTTACTACTTTGCAGTTTGTAAATATATATAACAAACTACTCAATTCCCATAAGACTAAATGTTAAATGTTGAAAATCAAAAATGTTTATAACTTTTTTCATAGGTACCTAGAGGTCACAAAAATTTAACTACGCCTTTATATTAACTTTATCTAGTTGCTCATCAAGTTTTATCAAAATCTGTTCATTAAATCAATTATCGATAGAACTTCCTAAAAGAACGTAATTTTTCCAGATTTTTAAAACTACGTTTATATTTTATATAAATGTTCAAAGAACGTATTTGTAAAAAATTAGTGAAGTTTACTTCTCTCATAGATTCCGAAAATAATAAAAATTACCAGAAATGCGCAGAAGTGTCTCAATCTGGGTTGCCACAAAAATTTAATTTTGTTTTTCCCAGACTTTCCCTTGGTTCCAGTGTTGGGAAGTGACGCGTCACTCGAGGTTTTTGACGTAAAATACTTGGTTTTTTATATAGGTAAAATACGTATTTTACCCCCCTCCCCCAAATAATACATTGTGTATAAAACTTTTGAAGTAAAATACAAGGTATTTTACTGTGAAAGTCCATGTAATTTACCTGAGGTATTTTACGCGCTCAACCCTGCTTGATTCTCAGACAAAATTCTTATGGAGCGTTTACACCTTCTGTAAAAATTGTCCAGAAAGGAAAATTTGCATTGGAGTAAGAGATTCAGATACACAGTCTGTCTCTCTTACTCCAATGAAAAATTTTCCGTTCGGGAAATTTTTACCGAAGGTGTAAATGCTCCCTTACTCTTTCACTCACTCTAAGGGTGGAGTCCCATGACAGCGTTTTGCGTTGCGTCGTAATGGGAGAGAAAAAGACGCAAATATACGTTTGCTGCATTCTCTCTTATTACAACGCAACGCAAAACGCTGACATGGGACTGCGGACTAAAAAATATCAGTATAAAAATTATTACAAAGAAAAATTATTTTATATATTATAAGATTATTGTTTCTGTAACTTCTTAAAAAATATTTTCATCGTTTCAATTAAATTAATTTATAAAATTTTTAACTGAAATTCTTCTTTAAATCAATTATTTATAATAATTTTTAAAAAATTTATTTCTATAAAAATTGTCCAGAAAGGAAAATTTGCATTGGAGTAAGAGAGTCAGATACACAGTCTGTCTCTCTTACTCCAATAAAAAATTTTCCGTTCTGGAAATTTTTACCGAAGGTGTAAGGCTGGAGTCCCATGGTAGCGTTTTGCGTTGCGTTTTGTAACTAGGCCATGAGTGCAAATATAGCAAACATATATCTCCATCTCTCTCACACTCATTGCCTAGTTACAAAACGCAACGCAAAACGCTGCCATGGGACTTCAGCCTCAATGCTCCCTCAGACTTTGCGTGACATAGTTTATGAGCGGTCCTTCTCAAGTCTAATCACACTAAGGGTGTATTTATACGACTGTCGATAAAAAAAAATTTATCGAAAAAAGTCAAAATCGCTTTCACACCAAGGTGTAAAAGTGTTTCTGCAATAGCTTTAAAATGCATTTTTTTTATCCGGTTCAGAGTAATTGCACATCCTGCATATAAATTTACAATAATTTGCTTTGTATTTGATGATTTTAAGTGAATTTATAAGTAGAATGTGCAGTTACTTTAAATTAGAAAAAACAAATGCATTTTAAAACTATTGCAACTTGGTGTGAAAGCGATTTTGACTTTTTTCGGTAAATTTTTTTCTACCGACAGTCGTATAAATGGACCCTAAGGGTACAGTCCCATGTTGAGCAGAAAACACAATGCAAAGCAGAATTTCGTGAGAGTGGAAAGGATAGTGATATCTGACTATCTCTCTTGCACTCACGAAATTCTGCTTTGCATTCTGTTTTCTGCTCAGCATGGGACTGCACCCTAAGGCCAACGCAAAATGAATATGGATACGGGAACAGTTCGTAAATGAATCAGAGTACCCAACTGAAAATCCCTGTATAAGATCTTGCACAAGAAAATGCACACGTTCAGCAGCTGAACTTGTACAAGAAAATGTACAAGTACTTGTACTAATGAACACGTTCATGTTCTTGTACAAGTAAATTTATAAATAAAATTTTTTTTTAGAAAATTGGAATAAGTAAATTTATAAATAATTTTTTTTTAAATTGGCATTTTAATAAATTATAATCGTTAAGACTCCTCACTTTAGGTAAGCTAAAACTATTGCGCAGCTCTAAAGGCTTATAAAAACTACTGCGCAGCCTTTAATGTTTATAATTTTTACAACTTAAAAATAATGTGTAAAGTAAATGTACAAGAACATGAACGTGTTCATATGTACAAGTACTTGTACATGAACCCGTACAAGATCATATACATTTTCTTGTACTAGTTTCTTTTCTTGTACAAGTTCCAATACAAGAACTTGTTTCAAATCCGTATACAAGAAATTATACATTTTCTTGTACAAGTTCAGCTGCTGAACGTGTGCATTTTCTTGTACAAGATCTTATACAGGGATTTTCAGTAGGGTATAATCTGCAATCAAAATCAGAGTAAATTCTGGTTTATTGTAACAAATTTCTAGGAAATTTGAAAAAAAATTCCAAAATGTAGGTTAAGTTTTAGGTGTTTCCGACATTCGCACTCTGAATGCTCTGAAAATACGAAACGTGGTTGGTTAGGTTAGGGGAATAGGGAATTTTGATTGGCTAAAACTCTAAATTGCCAATTTTCATGCTCGGTCACATTAAGGCCAACGCAGAATAGAATCTTTAACTGGAACCGCAATCGTAATCGTAAGCGTAAGAATGAGTTAGAAAAGGATAAACAATATACCTATCATTGTTTAACTCATTCTTACGCTTACGATTGCGGTTCCGGTTAAAGATTATATTCTGCGTTGGCCTTTACAACGAATTAAGTTGAGTCTCCAATGTGAGAGAAGGTGCGCATCGATGTTCATAGCTATAGATATACCACATTATACTTTAGTATACCTATAGCTATGAACATCGCTGCGCACCTTGTCTTATTGGAGACTCAACTTTAAAGCAATTGTTGTAAATGTCTTTTTCTCCAACGACAGTCGTATAAATGCACCCTTATGGTGCATTTACACCCATTTTCAAAGTAGAAAATTTAAAATGTATAATTTTTTAAAAATTAAAAAATAGTAAATATATGATAAAATGGGAAATTACTTTTTACTTGGGATTTTCTAAACGAATCGTTTTATAAAACATATCTTTTGTGATTGGTGATAAAATAAATAAATATTGAATTTTATTGTGAAATGAATGTATTTTAGCAGTTGTGGAATTTACAAGTATTAAATTTTTATATTTGCAAATAATAAATAATATTGAATCTATATATATAAAGGTACTTGCTCAGCTCGCTGCTATCTGCGCTGGCAGCTGAGATGCTACGAGAGTAAGGGCGTAAGAAAATTTAAATTAATGCTTTTTCACTCTCATGAAGCGTTCAGACCTCTGCAGCCTGTATGTCTGTCTGCAGGTTGCCATGGTAACGTACAAGAGTAAGAGAGTCAGGAAATTCAAATTAATTACACCTTATTCTTTACTCTTATTTCTTCTGGCTGTGCAGGCCGACAGCCTGCAGAGCAGGGCCGTGCCGACGGTCTTGGGGGCCCCAGTGCAAAAAAACCAGGGGGCCCTCTTAAGGTGAAGGTTAACGGAAAAAAATATCATTACTTCAATTTTTTATATACTTTATAAGATACATTTTTAATATTACATATATTTTCTTAAATTATTTAATGTTGAATATAATTATTGAATTATTTATCACAAATTATCTGGAATCACAGAAACATCGCCAGTGTAGAAAAAGTTCTTTGAATCTTGCGTTACTACATCTAAAACGATTTTTTCCTTGATTTCATAGCGGCAAAATCGTCAATAAATTTTGTAAAATGACACAGAGAAAAATGGATATTAAGCTTTATTATCTAGATATTAATGGTCAACATCTGTGACAGTCAAATATGTAAACATCTTATATGTTCAAATTTAATATCTCAGATATTGGAATATCTGAGATATTAAACCATAACATCTACACTACTGTCCAAAAGTATCAAGACGATTATATTCGACTCTATGAAAAAACATGCCATCCTGATACTTTTAGACGGTAGTGTAGATGATATGCAGTAGCATCTTTTCTTAATATCTAGTATATTAAGATTTTTAATATCCACTTTTCTCAGTGTAATATGAGTGGATACCAAAGCATATATGTTTGCGCTTACGCAAAATATGACTGGAATTGTATTAAGGCGAAAACACAGCTCGTTGCCTGCTTGCAAGTGGATGGGACAAAGTGCACACATGAGAGAGCGATGAGAAAAATTTGAATTTTTTATCTCGCTTACTCTTATGCGCGTCCCTTGTGCTAGCTGCCCGCAGAAAGACAGGCAGTAGAGTTGTGTTTGCGCTTTTACATTGACAAAAGTTGCTTGGATTCTTTATTTTATTTTTAGCAAAATTGTAAAACTAAAAAATCAATTTTTCATGTCGATTCTATAAAGACTTTATTTGGCATCGGGGGCCCCTGGCAGCTGGGGGCCCGGTGCACCGCACCGCCTGCACCTACGTCGTTACGGCCCTGCTGCAGAGGTCTGAATGCTCCCTTATTCTCATTGAACTTTGTCTGCATGCGTATACAGTAGCTCAGTTGTGCAAGTACCTTTAAGATTTTTGGACAACATTAAACACAAATTATGCTTGGAGTATAAATATAAAACGTTTAAAAATGCTTTATATTTCAAAAAATGTCAATTTTCAATTATATATAATAGGTTATATTCACATCTCAGGTTACGAATAAAATTTAATGTATGGATACACTAATAGAATATTTATAGGTATATTTATCCAAAAAATATCATTAGATCCAAAAAATACATAAATGTTAGATTCAATATTGTTTATTACTTGCAAATATAAAAATTTATTACTTACAAGTTGTTCAGCAATTACCAAAGTGCAATCAACTCACAATAAAGTTCAATGTTTACATACTTTTGTTACCGATCACAAAATATGTATTTTATATAACAATTCTTTGAGAAAAACGCACTTAATAATAAATTTCCCTTTTCTCATAAATATACTATTTTTTAAGTCTTAAAAAACTATACACTTTAAAATACTCGCTTTGCAAATGCATTTTCTTTTAGTAACTTTTTTATCTTACTACAGAGGTGTGAATTCACCCTTAAGTGGATTCTCGTGTCGTCGGTACAATCGCACATCATAATAAATGCAATGGAAAATTAAAACACTTTATAATATTATTTAAGCAATAATTAAGTAAACAAATTAAAAAAGTAAAATCTTTGACAAGTCATTTATTCAGCACATATTAATTTTTAAACACATTTTGTTGTGTGCTATATATGAACACAATCAAACTGACAGATTAACAGTACACATTTAATACTTTAATTATTAAATAAACAACTGCATATTGTCCGGATTCTGACAAATTGCAGGTAGTTTCTCTTCCTCTGTACATTTTCAAGTTTTTATAAACACAATTATTCACAGTCAAAGAAAAATAGTAAGGCGCCATCTCGTTGTGTAGTTGGAAGTAAAATATTCTGTTGTCGATAATTCTACTGTAAGACACTAACACACTTACACTTCTTTATTGATTATTGTTTCGTTTATGACACCACTCATATTTTTTCATTATTATTACAAAAAAAGTGCTTATTGGTAATTTTATTTCATAAACAGCAACTATATATTATTATTGTATAAGTGTATACTCTTTAACAAGTAAGCACATTAATTTTACACTTTTTTAAAATAAGTTTTCAAACGATATTCAATCAAATCTTGACTGACAACTTTTTATTTAATTATTTTTACATTAAAAACAAACTAATCTGTTAATTTTAATGTATACAAATGTTCCTATGAACCTCCTTTTCAATGTTTTATGTTCAAATCTACAATATTTATTGTTTTCTATAGTTTTATTAACAAAACCGTGAAAGTCCGCGAAAATTCCGTTAGTTCACAGAATTCTTACGGGAACCAATCCGTTAGGGTTCCGTTTCCAGTTCCCTTTGTCCATACTGACTGACTCCCTATTAACGTCCCTACCCATTCTTACTTCACTTCCATTCCTTCTATTGATCCATGCCTTCTCTCCCAGCAACCATCTTATTCTCCTCTCCCTTCACGTTCTGTCCTCATCTATTGTCTCAGCACATCCTTTCAACTTTCCTTTTAACCACTTCACTGGCGGGGCGTTCCAAATGGCGTTCCACGCGCCGAGGCCCAGACTGGCAAAAACACCGAAATGGCGTTCCTAATAAAACTTTATTTTTAAAGAGTGTACACTACTTTTAACTTATACAAAGCAATATTTCTATAGTTTAGACATCAGGGAACAAGATTATCACAATGAAAATTTCAGTTTTTGGGATTTTCAATGTTTTTTCAAACGTTGAAATAGTCAATTTTTACCACTTTTCACCAAATGGCGTTCCACTTTTTTTCAATTTTTACACAGTAAAACTCATATTTTTTATTTAAAAAATATATTTACATACAAAACATTATAATATAATAATGTAATAAGTAAAAAATAAATATAAATAATTAATAAATAAAATTTAATAATTATTAATAATAACAAAAGTGGAACGCCATTTGTTAAAAAGTGTTAAAAATCGACTATTTCAACGTTCGAAGAAACATTAAAAATCTCAAAAACTGAAATTCTCATTGTGATAATCTTGTTCCCTGATGTCTAAACTATAGAAATATTGCTTTGTAGTAGTAAAAAGTAGTGTACACTCTTTAAAAATAAAGTTTTATTAGGAACGCCATTTCGGTGTTTTTGCCAGTCTGGGTCTCGGCGCGTGGAACGCCATTTGGAACGCCCCGCCAGTGAAGTGGTTAACCTCATAACCTTCTCTTTCTCCTCCTAACTTCCTAGTTCTACTAATCACATCCTCGGAATCCCATTCGCATCCATACTCATCGCTTTCGTCTGCCTAATATTAATTTTGATTACCGTACATTTTACCGAACGTCTTTTTTACCGAAATTTTTTTTTCCGAACGCCGTTTTACCTAATGCACTTTTACCGAATCCAATTTACCAAATGGATTATTACCGAATCTAATGTACCGAATGTCATTTTCTTCGAAAGTTTGTTTCCCTAGCGACCGTCAAAATTGTTATTCGTAAGGTATAAATTTTTCGTCAGTTTACCTTCATCATTTATTTCAAAATTATTAGTGTTTTCGTTAGTAAAATTATTAGTGTTTTTGTTAGTGTTCTTTGGTTAGTGTTATTTCTAAATTATTTGTTTATGAAAAATGGCAAAAATTGTGGGGAATAAACTTCTTTGTGACTAATTGAAGTCTAAAAGGAACAAGCTGACGAGATCATAATATCAGAGCTTAGTTTGGGCCGTAAAGTAAAAGCAGCACCGAAGAAACACTGGCTGGAATTGCGAAATAGAATAAAGTCGATTGTTGCCGAATATGCCGACTACAAAAATTATGGTCGCGACCTTCAGATTTTACGCGCTATTGCGCATAACATTGTTATTTGAAATTATATTTTTTTTGCTCATTTTCTATTCATTTTGATTTTTTATTATTTATTTGTAGAATTTTCATGTACGTTTTATAAATTTTAACTTTTATAATTAAATGTGTTCATTTATTACATTTTTTTTCTTCGGGATCTTGTCAATTCAGTAAAAAGGCATTCGGTACAATAATTTTCGGGAAAAAGAGCTTGTGGTAAAATAGTCATTAGGTAAATTTTTCATTCGGTAAAGTGGATTCGGTAAAATCAATTTTTGATTTGTAAAAAACCAAAATGTTGTCATTTTTTATACATCAACACTGCCCTAGAATGGAAAAACTGCGGTAAGTGACATTTTTATCAAAAATGAGTTTTTGGTATCAATGGAATCGTAATGAAAATTCGCATTTAATAAACATTGTAAAAATTAAAAATTTGATAAATTTTTAATAAAAAATTAATGTTTTAGTTTGTAGAATTAGTGAAAATGACGAATTACAGTGGAATAAATTAGGTAAGCGACTTTGCGCTTGCTAAATATTGAAACTTCTGTGAAATACGTCACAAGATATCGAATAGAAAAGTGAACAAAGTGCTTTGCGTACTTTCCGTTTGAAAAAAGTTGTCGAGATCTGAGCTCCGTACAAATGATGAGTTCGCATGTGCTTATACGGAGTTCTTTCATTTGTAAACAGATGGAGTTGAACTAAGAAATACAGTGCGCAAACAGTAAATACCACGTACATATTAAAGTGTGCTATGCGTAGTTTTTTCGCTGTACCGTGAGCCGGTGCTCGAGACTTTTACAGCGCAAGGTACTTTCCTAACTTTTAAAATGGGAATTCGCTTATTAAAAAACTCGCATGTCCATTTTTTATTATAGATTGTTTAAATAATATTGACATTGTTCATAATATAACGTTATATAAAAGTTATTTTGATAAACAGTTTTTTTAAATATCTCGTTTCAACTCAAACTGCACATGCCGCAGTTTTTCTATTGTAGGGCAGATCAGCTATCAACACACGTTAGTTTTTTTCGATATTTTGTTTTTTTGTAAAATGGTGCGTGATTGGCCAAAAAAGTGGCAATATAAAAAAACACAAAATTGTTGATAAAAATAAAAGTAAGTAATATAAAAAAATCATACGTGTGTCGATAGCTGTTGATGTATAGAAAATGACATTTTTGTTTTTTTCCAGATCAAAAATTAAGGACGTTAGTTGTCTGGTCATGAAATCCTGAAACGAAACGCTTTCCAATGAAATGCTGCACAGCTACCATATTTTAATAAAATTTAAAAAATATATTTATTTTGCACATCAATACTCATGCAATACTCATGAAATGGTCAATCAAAAATCTTTTATTACGTACTTTACAGATTTTTGATTGACCATTTCATGTAGAAAATCATAAATATATTTAAAAATATGGTGCAAACATTCTCCTATCTACAAAAACAAACTTTTTGATAAAATATAATTTTTTTCCTCATATTTGTTGATAAATCTATCATAAAAAATATCTTAAATGTCAGGTGCAAATTTCATCTTGACTTTTGTTATTACTTATAGTTGAATTCAACTATCCGAAAAGTTAAAGTCAACTATTTGAAAAGTTGAATTCAACTATTTGAAAAGTTGAAGTCAACTATTTAAAAAGTTGAATTCAACTATTTGGATAGTTGAAGTCATCTATTTGAATAGTTGCAGGCACCTATTTAAATAGTTGAAGTTAACTTTTTGAAAAGTTAAAGTTTTTTTGACTGGCATCATTGTGTCCTTATAATTCAAAGATTGTATTTTTACTATACTGTTTGTATTAAGAAAACAATGATACGAGTCAAATTGAAGTTAACTTTTTGAATAGTTAAAGTTAACTATTGGAAAAGTTAAAGTTAACTTTTTTGAAAAGTTGAAGTTAACTATTGGAAAAGTTAACCATCTACTAAATCTATTAAATCCTTACAATGTCAATGAAACCATGTTATCAATTCACTGAGTTAGAATGCTAAAGTGTTAGGGCTGTAATCGTTTTTTAATTAACTTAGTATAAGCATGATAACCTCAAAATGTACACTGAGAGACCTTTGGAACTGTAGCGGAACAACATATGTGACAGCGGCTCCACTACAGTTTTGGTGCGCTGCCGTACAATTTTGGGTGTGTGACTGTCTGTGTGACTGTCTGCTGCTGACCCAAAGCTTTCTGAGTGTAGTATATATTTTACATTAATTCATATTTTTAAATATTTAAAAGAAATTCAATTTTTTCAGTTTAAATTTATTAACTTGTAATTTAAATTTCATATGTATCCTCACGAGGTAAAGGGAACCTTACGTCCAAAAAAAATTAAGTCTTAGTTATTAATACAATTCTATATAGTTTTTCAGTTGTTTTTTCATAAACAAAAGTCAAAAATTGTTTTTTTATCCCACATGCACAAAAACGGCGCTTTCTGATAGCAGCCGACAGGGAGGAAAGTCATTCATTTCTTCGACCGTATGAAAATGGCGGCCGTGTTCTCCCAAGGGCAAGAAAATTAGCTGTTCACATGCATTTTTCTTGCCCAAGGGAGAAATCGGCCGCCATTTTCATACAAATCGAACAAGTGAATGACTTTTACTCCCTGTCGTCTGCTATCTGAAATCGCCGCTTTTGTGCATTAGGAAGTTTTTTACATGCAGATAGAAGGCACTTCAAAAAATCAGTCCCTCTGTATTTTCGTCTACTACCTTACATGTCATTCACATACTTTTGTTTTGACTTTAACAGAGCTAAAATAGACAAATATATCTTGAGCAATGCGTAGTCTTTGCAGAACTCCATAATATTAAAACAATGTAAACCAAAGTATCGTCGATGTAGATGTTATGTATTGCTTAAGCAAAAGTTATTAATTGGGGACTCAACTTTACACTTTCTGTATAACTCACTTTTTGAATGCATGGTCCCATCCACCGCGTCAGGATACATGCACGGAAAAAAATTTCTTGTGAAAAATACAAGGTCTTTTGTAGAATATACGAATAGGTTAAGTTGTGCTTTATACAGGCGAATTGACACTGAAAGAAATGATTCGTGACTACTGTGATAATTCTGGCTAATACAACCATATTGCCATTCCATTTTGTTTGTTTCGTCTGTTTTGTCTGCGCACAACGCTTTTAACAGACGCACCTAACATCCTGTTTCACACACGAAAGCTTGGGTTTTTAATACTGACACTCAGTATGGTTGAATCAGACAGAAAACTGAATAGGCAAAACTAATATAAAAATTGTAGTAATACAAAGAGACAAATCACAGAGTTACATTTAAATATGATTGATACTGTCATTCATAAATTTTTGAAACAGAATTATAATATAATAAATGTTTCCTCTGAATAACTTTTTCAGCCAAAGTAGTACTTATGTTTTTCAAAATTGTGTTTATTGTTATTATGATGCGTTTCGCTAAAATAAAAGAACCTTATTTTCAAGTTACTAAGAATTTCCTAACCAAACTTTTATTGTTGATAATGTCAAAGCACTTCTTTCAGTGTAGTGTTTCCAACAAGCTGGTTTGGGTGTAGCACAAATCAATCTGTAATTGGGATCTGAAATCACGTGAAACTGACCCACCCCTTAGCCTTTTTGTGGCAACCATCTTGGATTTTATCTTTTTCTTGAACGTATATCAGAAAGAGACGAAACGAAAGATGGCTACCACAACAAGGCTCTCACTAGATGGCGTATCGTAGTATTTCAGATCCCAATAGCACCAAGAAATCCTACAGTTCGTCTGTTGCAGTTTGTGACACACACACACACACAGTTTGGTTTGTGTATTCCCCAAACTCAGCCGTTTGTGGATACTACAACCGTGGCTCATAGATGGCGTAGGAAATCCTGTAAATTTCACAAGAATTTTTTTCCGTGTATATATGTTGTTTACAAGGAATTCTCTCTGCTCCTTCACACTGAGAAAACTGGATAGCAAAATTTATAGGGTTAAGTTTTAAGTGTTAGCCTGATTCTCTAGATAGTTAACTTTTTCCTCTGAGATAGTCAACTTAATCATTAAAGTATCTATTTATCCCTCCGAGATGGTTACAAAACATTTAACCTCAAATATAGTCTGTTTGTTCCTCCAGATAGTTTGTTGAATACTCCATTTTTCTCTGTGCATTATTGAAAAAGTTAAGATTAACTTTTAGGAAGTTAAAGTTAACTACTGGAAAAGTTATATTTAACTTTTATAAAAGTTAAAGCTAACATTTGGAAAAGTTAAAGCTAACATTTGAAGAAGTTAAACATCTATCAAATCTAGTAAAGCTTCACAATGTGGCTGAAATCATGTGATTAATTCACTGAGTCAGAATGCCAGACTGCTAGTGCAGAAGCTTATGACTGTAACCGTTTTTAATGAATTTTGTATAAGCATGAACTGTAGATGCAAAAGTGTCATTAGTCAATTTCTTTCCAACAACTCAAGTAGAAGATTTTAGATGGTAACTGTCACATTAGTAGACAGAGTATTAAAGTTAACATTTGGAAAAGTTGAATTTACTTTGTAGAAAATTCAAGTCAACTTTAAGAAACGTTATATATATATAACATTTTTACATTAATATTTTTAAACTTAATAAGATGTATTCTTGTGACAGTGGAAGTCTTCATGCAAATATTCACTGATCTTTACGTGAATAATGACGTTGCCTGAAGAATCAACTTCATATTGCCTTGTTATACATGACCGTGTAGTATAGTACGAACCAATCATTGGGATTATTAATAAGTTATAAGAAGTGGAGAGGGAAACAAAGTGGTGGGAGGATGAAGTGGAAAGGTATGTAAGACATATTTCTGAAGCGGATACTCATTTCTATTCTAAAATGGAGTTCATAGTAGACGTTCAAGGTTTTAAAAAACCCTGCAATGAGTTTATTTTCAAAGAGTTGGCTATAGTTCCTCTGGAGGCAGATGCTCAACCAAGAGTTTACCTCTTTGAACCACCTTGTGCTTGGAATTCTCTACCTGGACGTTATAAAAGTGAAAACCTGTGGTTAACAAATAACTATCATTCAATCCCTTGGATGGTTGGAGATGTGTGTTATGATGAAGTGCGAACAATTTTACAATATGCATTACGAGGAGCAAAAACTATCTATGTTAACGGTTGTGAAAAAAACAATGGTTAGAAAAGTATATAATGAATGTATACAATTTAGAAGAAATTGACTGTCCAGCGTTAAAGAATATTAAAACTGAATTTTTATCACCTACATGTACTCATCATATTACACAAACTGAAAATTGTGCAGTAAACAATATATTTAAGCTTCGAAATTGGTTTTTAAATGTAACGAGTGAACTGAGAAACTTCTCAAATGGTATCGACGAAGTGGATGATGATGATGTGAATACTAATTTAAAATCATTTTATGAAAATTATGAAACATTATTGTAATAAGTTTAATTTTCTACATACATATGAATAAATGAATTTTATAATTTTAAAAAATGTTGTCTTTCTTTCTTTCTTGATATACCTACTCCTTTAATATTATATACTTGAAACATTTTTTTTCCTTTAACTTTAATGAAAATTTACTTATATAATTTTATATAAAATACAATTAATTAAAAATTATTTAAAATATGAAGGTAGAATAATAAAACAATCCATTTAAAAGTAATTTTTTTTTATTATTTAAAACCTTTAAATTATATTTACATAATTTTTTACAATATAACCTTTGAATATATATTTTATTCAAATTCAATAACATTAAATTTACCACCAATATTCTTTAATCGCAACTTGTCCAATTGCACGGCTTCTTCCATCATTGTGAAGGAGGTAGGGTCATCTTCAAATAGTTTTGAAAACCTTGCCGGTAGAAAAGTGGTAAATGTAGCATCCAGGTCTACTACAATCCTAGAACCATATTTCGTCTGCACCTTGTTTATTTTAGTTACGTTGTATAACTCATTCACAGTCAATTCAGAAAGCGGCTTCGTTGGTAGAAATCTCTCCATGCGACCAGTGGCGTTGACTTTTTGGAAGTCCATTGTTTTAATATCTGTAAGCAAAGAAAAAAAGATGGACTTTTTAATATTAAATTTAAAAAACTAATTTGGAATACAAAATGTTTTTATTAAAGAAATGAAATTTACCTATCAAATGAGAAGATGATGCTGTAGTTGTTGAAGCTGCTAGTACTGCTAATGCTGCTGTAGATGCTGAAGCTGCTGGTACTGCTGATACTGCTAATACTGTTGCTGCTACTGCTGGAAATTTTAATAGAAGTGTCGAATCGTTGCTTCCAACCTACCTTATATCCCTTAAACCCCTACTCTTCTTCTTCAACTCCCACTTTAACGACTGCGCACGCAACTACCTCAAATGAAGAGTCATTTAGAAGACGTGTTCAAACTCGCATAAAATGACGTCACTAAAAGGGTTTTTAAGGAATGCCTTTGTTCTCATCTACAGTCAGGTTAAAACCTGCCTGAAGGTTTTTTAGACAATGTCTTTATTCTATTCAAGATGCAGGTTGAAACATGCTTTAAAATTTTCAAACAATACTATTGTTATCTTGAAAAGAGGCAAGTTGAAACTTGCTTACATATTTTTGGACAATACATTTTTATCCCTATGGTGTTATAGTATTAGTGAAGCAAGCTGTGAGAGTCAGACAGACAGGTCTGACGCATGGAACTTTCACTCACTCAACGCGGTAACCGTACGCGCACTATTGCTGCGCACTGGGCCTTACCACACCACCCACCACCACCCACTCCCACTACCCACAACGCCTGCGCGGTATCTCGCGAACGCTTAGTCCCTCGCGCTTCTCTATATGATTTTTGAAATTTCTGGTTTATACTAAGTGGGTGGTGGTGAGTGGTAGTATTGGAAATATGTATATAATAGAAAAAAAAGTGGGTGGGAGGGAGGGGGGTGGTTAACTAAGAGCAATAGAAGAGGGTGGGTGGTATTTGCATATTCTATATCCAACGCTAATATATAATAATTAATAAAATAAATTAATTATTATTATTATTATTATTATTATTATTATTATTTTTATTAATTATTAAATATATAATAAGTAACTTTACCACATATTTAAATATATGCAAATTAAAAGGGTTAACTAATTTGAATATATGCAAATCAAGTACCCCACTAACGTCAATTAAAAGGGTTAACTAATTTAAATATATGCAAATGATGTACCCCACCAACGGCCGGTAAATTACCCACATATACCCCACTAACGGTCGGTAACTTATCCTCGCGGTCGGTAAGTAAGAATCTACATTACCGATTTTATCCAGAACCGGCCTAGCTATACTACTTTTTTAAAATTTTTAAAAAGTATTTGGTTGAGTTATTTAAAATTATGTTTCCAACAATATTTTTTATAGATATTTTTCATAAGTAATCATTTGTTTATAACATTAATAAGTTATATGTTATGAAATAAATTAAATTAACTTAAATTGTTTATAACATTAATAAATGATAAGTTATATAATAAATTTATAAAAAATATTATTTGTAACATAATTTTAAAACGAATAAAAAAAACTATGTCATTTCGAATATAAACAAATGAACAGTTCATTTGTTAATTTAATTTGTTTGTAGCAATATTGAATAATATTTTTTGAACAATATTTATGTACAAGATGTTTATCAGTTGTCGAAGAAGTGATATATTTGTTCTACTATAAACAAGCGACCTATTAAAGTCATCATTAATTTGTTATTTGCATTAAAATAATAATAATAAAAATTCAAAATTCAAAAAAGTGCTTCCTTAAGTTTCTTACAAATTTATTTCTGGGTGTTTAAAAAAAATTTGCGAGATTTCGACAAAATCTGTGAGCTGTACACTTTTTTGAACAGTAAATTGCAGATTCACACCACTGTGCCGTATGGCTAAATCTGATGGTAGATTCGGATTCAGCGCATCAAAATACATAGAAATATGTGTGTCTTGCACCCAGATCCGGGTACTTTTTTGTGGGGCTGTTTTATGTTTACAAATATTCAAGTGAAACTGAAAAACACTTTAAAACGCTATTCGAACATGATTTACAAACAATATTTTCGACCGATATGAGTAACCGATATTTGTAACTGTTCTGGAACTGTTACAAGTAGCTTTGTCACCATATTTCAGATCTTTTACTTAACTGTGACATCCCCCTGACTACGACATTTTGCGTACCCAGTGAGTCACCGGTTACAGAACATGTTCTTCAATTATTTGTCACAGTTCTGTGATTATAATTTTATAATGTTATATTAAATGAGTAATTCTTTATATTGGAAAAATCAGAGAAAACATAAAAGAAGTAATATACTCACAATAGGAAGGCCTCATCCCAAAGAGGATTAATCGTATCCTTTTTTATAGAAGTTTGGTTTTTTTGTGGTGGATCATCCAATTCAACAACACAATAAGGTTCTTTACAGCCTTGATTACCTCCTAAATCAGTTGCTTTAACAATTTTAACAAGTAATCTCTTATCACCGACTAAATACTGCTGCATTGTTGAGGAAGAGGAATGAAGATCAGAATACCGTTGAGGCATCAGTTTATTTGACATGTGCTGTAAAATAATAATTGTATTTTTTAAAATGTTTTCAAAACAGAATATATGTCAAAAATATTGTGTGTAAATCATTCCTTAATAGTGTTTCATTTCGTGTTTGCTCAATATTAATGGAATGTTTACAAACATAATTAGGTATATTCAATTTGTGTATTTTGGTTTTGGTCGCTGATTATAAATACGGTGTTAGTTTTTAATAAATTAATTTTTCCGATTTTTAGAAGACGTATAAAAGGTAAAAAAAACATTCTTTTACTTTTTCGTGGCAAAAAAAGTGTGTTAGTTTTTAAAAATTCAATATGGCGGATCCAATGTGGCACAAACTTTTTCCAAAATTCATCGAATTTGATTTAAACTTATTAATCGGAGGTTGTTAAGGTCATTGATTATGAATATGGTGTTGGTTTTTCTAAAACCCGGGGTTTGTTAACGTCGCTGACTACAAATATGAGGTTAATTTTTCAAAATTCAATGTGATACATTTTTAAAAATTCATCCAATTTGCTTGTAATTTGTCACTTGAGGTGACACCATTCATTCAATCTAATCTCAATCTAATTCGATGAGTTTTTAAAAAAACGGATTGCCATAGTGCATCCGTCACATTGAATTTTTCAAAAACCAACACCGGATTCGTAATCAGGGACCGGACCCCAGAAACCCCCGGGTAATAAATTTTAAGAAAATTCGATAAATTTTTGAAAAATGTGTGCCATATTGGTTCTGCCACATTGCATTTTTTTAAAAACCAACACGGGATTCGTATTCAGCGACCCCAAAAACCCCCGAGTAATAAATTTAATGAAAATTCGATGAATTTTTTATTAAAAAAGCGCCATATTGGATTTCTGAAAAACTAATGCCGGATTTGTACTTAGCGCCCCTAAAAATCCCCGAGTAAAGAATTTCATCAAAATTTATTACAGCCTATGCTGACATTGGCATTAATAATAATTTCTTGTAACTTGAATTATTTATTAACATTATTTATTTATAACCTTCAAATTTTTACCAGTTCAATTTTTTGACAGTTTAGGAAGTACTGTAGGTGTATTTTAAAGTAGTCTTTTGCCTGTGGCATTCAATTTTAACAACTGGAGATAATTTTCCCTTAAAATTGACACTTTTTTTAAGCTTTGCAATAAAAAAAATCATAAACAAATATAAATTTGAAAATCGAACTCGAGAAGTCTCTTCCAAATATTATAGTGTCATTAGAAAAAATTAGGAATATCGGCCCAAGTAAAAAAAACCGGCAGACATTCCGCAGACTTTAAGCAGACTCCTGTCTGCAGACAGTATGCTGAAAGTCGGCAGATACTTTGTTGTAAATCTGGTCGTTTAAAAGACTAGACAACAATTATTTATTGAAAACTAATAGATTTATGATTATCCTGTTCAGAAAAATTAACAACTTGAGAAGTTGATGTTAAATCGATATCTTGAAACACACCCTTACAACAAAAGGATATCCTGAGGATATTTTTAGAATGTCCTAAATAAATTTAGGATATTACAAAAAATACACAGGGTCTCTTAGGATATCCACATGACATCCTAGTATATCCAAATGTTATTTGTAGGATATTTTTAGGATCTCACTAGTCCGACGTTAATGTGAAAAATATCAACATTTTTTTACTTATATTTTGAATATATTATCTATATTCAGTGACATTTTTATTAACCTTCCTGTGTACCGTGACGAGTATACTTGTCCAAACTAATTGTAAGTTATTACCAAATGCGCGAGGACGAGTATACTCGTCCAAATATTTTTTCTCATAACTTTTAAACAAATTAACTTTAACACATGAGACAAAGTGCAGCTTACAGTGCAAGGTTTATAGTTCATGATACATACATAATAAAGTTTCCAATTAAAGTATTTTTTAATAAACAAAGTATTAAATATTTGTTATAAACAGTAGAGGATACACTCGATTCTCGTTATAACGACGATCTCGGGACTTCAAAATCTCGATATTACGACGGAAGGAGACGATCCTACTTCACGTTCTATTCAAACGCATGAATTTATCCGTAATTAACCCATTAAGGACCAGACGGACGAAAAATTTCAATTGAACTTGAGGACCTCGTTTTTTATTAAAATGCATATAAAAAAATTGGCACATACCATTTTTAATGTAAAATTTACTCATCTTTCAGATTCTGCTGTTAAAATTTGTTTATACCAAATTGTTAAAAAGTTATAAACAATTTTTTCCAAAAAAACACGATTCTTCGAGAGAGAAATTTTATTTCAGACGTATTTTCAACAGGAAAAAGTAGGTAGATACTCTCAAAAACTAAAAATATCGCGTCCATGGACCCTTAGCTACAAAACCCTAAAGCGATCATTTTTTTCAAAATGGCGGACGCTAATATGGCGGCTAAAACTAAAAAAATGGCTCACATATGATACATAGTACTCTCACTTTTTCAAGTTACTGAAATCGCCTGAAAGACTTTACCCGAGGGTTCTTGGGGTCGCAGATTACAAATATGATGTCATTTTTCAAAAATTCAAATGGCGGATCCAATATGGCGGACAAGTTATGTAAAAATTAATTGCATTCACCTGAAACTCTTTACTCATGAGTTCTTGGGGTCGCTGATTACGAAAATGATGTCAGTTTTCAAAAATTCAAAATGGCGGATTTAATATGGCGGACTAGTTTTGTAAAAATTAATTAGATTCACCTGAAACTCTCTACTCGGGGGTTTTTGAGGTTGCTGATTACGAATATGATGTCAGTTTTCAAAAATACAAAATGGCGTATCCAATATGGCGGACGAGTTTTGTAAAAATTAATTAGATTCACCTTAAACTCTCTACTCGGGGGTTCTTGAGGTCGCTGATTACGAATATGATGTCAGTTTTCAAAAATTCAAAATGGCGGATCAGTTTTGTAAAAAAAATTTGGATTCACCTGAAACTTTCTACTCGGGGATTTTTTGGAGGCGCTGATTACGAATATGATGTCAGTTTTTAAAAATTTAACCATTAAAGCGCACCCTGGGTGTGCGACACTCATATTCTAGCTTTTTACTCTAATATCTCGTTTAAATTCGTAAAAATTGAAAATGTATCGCTATTGGACGGTACATTTTGTACATAACTTTATGTTCCGTGAGTTACATTATTCTCTCAAGTGTCTTTGTGTATTTGACAACTTTATGAAGTTGACGGCGAAAAATTCCTATGTGGCTGACGCCCAGTTATCGGTTTAAGGTAATTTTAGTAGTTTAAGAAATTTTTTTGTAGATATTAAGATTAAATAAATTATTGTGAAACCTATTTTTCTTTAAAATAGATGTACTGAGCTACAATAAATAATTTTTATAAAAGATAATATCCTATTTTAGCTTAGAGAACACACAGTAAAGTCCCCGGGTGTCGCACACCCAGTGTGCGGTTTAAGGATGGATTCTTACACTGAGTGAAAAAACAAGGCTTTTCCCCGTGCCTTGAATTCATGCCTTTTTTAGGTAGTAATTTATAACTTTTTAACAATTTGGTATAAACAAATTTTAACAGTAGAATCTGAAAGAGGAGTAAATTTTACATTAAAAAATGTATGTGCAAATTTTTTATATGCATTTTAATAAAAAACGAGGTCCTCAAAGTCAATTGGAATTTTTCGTCCGTCTCGTTCTTAATGGGTTAACAATAGAAAACGTCAAATACGTGTAAAAGTTTTCGTAAAGTATGTTTATTTATATTAAAAGTTTCTGAATTATGAAATCAGTTTAAAGAAAAAGTAAGTATTTTTAAAAATAATCGGATCACTAGATTCTTTAGGTTAAATAAAGTTAAGGGTTGATTAACTTTGTCATTTTTTTAGAGTTAACCAAAATTTTGGTTACATTAAATTCTTAAATTCGTTCGTGTTTTTTTTGTCGTTGTATCGAGAGTTTTAATGTTCGTTATAACGAGAGAACGTTGTAACGAGATTCGTTATAACAAGAGTCGAGTGTAGGTCACAAAATAAAAGTTGCAAATACATACTTCTCTTAAAAATATTGTTTGATTTTAATGAAACTTGGTATCTCAAGGGTTTTTGGGGTTGCTGATTAAGAATCTGAAGCCAGATTAAAAAAATCCAAAATGGCGGATCCAATATGGGGGATAAGTTTTTCAAAAATTCATCCAAATTTCTTGAAAATTTATAATCGGGGGTTTTTGAGGTCGCTAATTACGAATCTAAGGTCAGATTTAAAAACTTCAAAATGGCGGATCCAATATGGCGGATGAATTTTAAAAAATTGTTTGATTTTAATTAAACTTGGTAGGGTAAGTGTGGGTATTTCTGCGAATTTTTAGTGTAGGTTAACTTTGCAAAGCTCGTCTAAGTTTACGAAAAAATGAAATGCAGTTTTTTCATTTACAAATTAAAGTTTAATCATTATATTTTCCAAACAATTAAACTCAATCAAATTTCGTTACTTATTTGTATTTAAAAAAGTAAATTAAAAACTAATTGTCAACACATGTATTATTGTTGACTCGCGAGTAATATTGTGTGACATTTATGAAGGAAACACCAATTATTGTGCGAGCATTATTGCAGAAAATCAGATGTCGCATAGCGCGCTGGTTGTCAAAAAAGAGGTTATGTTTAGTATGCGTTGCGCAGTAAACGTATTTAAAAATCGCAATAATACTAACATGCGGCAGTAAAAATTCTGCTACTAATATAGTTTTAAGTATTATTAATTAAAAATCAATAATAGATGGGTAAATTAATATATTTTTCAAATAATAAAGTGTACTTCTTTCATAAGTAACACTGAAACATGTATACTATAGTGAATATTGGAAATATCAACGGTTTTTAATATGCATTCATGACTGACATATTTGATAATTTCACAGAATTCTGTCATAATATATTTTAAATTTAAATAAAGAAATTAATAATTGTCGGAATGTACATTTTTATGAGCTATTCTATCAAGTAAGATTCAAAATAAATTTTGTAATTATTTTGAAAAAATTAGGCGTATATTTCAAAATGAAAATAATAATTTTTTAAAAATCGCAATAATTGTGTCACTCGCAGGAATACCCACACTTACCTTATCTAGAGGTTTTCGTGGTCGCTGATTACAAATCTGAGGTCAGATTTTCAAAATTCAAAGTGGTAATATAAGGATATTTTATAAATTTAACAATTCTTTAATTATTTAAACAAAAAATTGTTGTTATGTTCTAACTTTTTACAAAAAATATCTAGGAACTTGCAGCTTTTTTCTAATTTTGCAATTAACTAAGCTGAGTAATATTACATGAAGATTTTTCATAAATTTAACGATTCTTTAATTGTTTAAACAAATAATGTTGTTATTTACTAACTTTTTACAAAAAACATCTAGAAGCATGCAATCTTTTCTAATTTTGCAATTAAATAAGCTGAATAATATACCTCCAATTTTGCAATTAACAAACATGAATCTTACAATAATACTGATCTTGTTAACTTTTAAAATTTGGAAAAAGCATGTTTCTAAGTCTTTTGTGCAAGGAGTTAACCAACATTTATAATTATTTGTTTAAATATGTGTTAAATTTTTATATTCATAAAACATTATTATGTAGTACTACTCAACTTTTAATAAAATCAAACAAATTTTTTAAAATTCGTCTGCCATATTAGATCCGCCATTT
This sequence comes from Leptopilina heterotoma, assembly GCF_015476425.1. NCBI lineage: Eukaryota > Metazoa > Arthropoda > Insecta > Hymenoptera > Figitidae > Leptopilina > Leptopilina heterotoma. The sequence continues at coordinate 2,054,039 of NW_025110845.1, forward strand.
TGAATTTTTTTAATTTGACCTTAGATTCGTAATCAGCGACCTCAAAAACCCCCGATTATAAATTTTCAAGAAATTCGTATGCATTTTTTAAAAATTCATCCGCCATTTTGAATTTTTTAAATCTGACCTCAGATTCGTAATCAGCTACCCCAGAAACCCCTGGGTACCAAATTGTAGAAAAATCCAACAGTGTGAAAAATTTGTGCATTTGGAAACAATTTTATGGGTGAAAATAGGTACGCAGGAGGATTAACTTATTCAATTTATAATAGTGTCTTCATTTCTGGAGTGCTATGAGGGCATAGACAATAAAAATAGTCAACCTGATGTCCGGATATTTTCTGGACGTCTGCCTCAACAAGTTTTTGTTAAATTGACATTTTGAAACATGCAGATAATAAAAATAGTAAACCTGATGTCCAGATTTTTGCTGGACTTCTTCCTCCAGAAAATTATTCTTAAATTAACATTTAGAAACATGCAGACGTTAAAAATAGCTAACCTGATATCTAGCTGTTTTCTGAACATATTCCTCAAATTCATCGTCAGCGTATTCCAAAATGTCGATTTTACAAAAAACCACTTGAAGAAATTGTATAAATAACACCTAGATATCTGGTTGTACAGACTGTTATAATCAGGGTGTTTCAAAATGTCAGTTTATTAAAAAGCTTCTAAAAAAAGTTGTTCAAAACGACCTAAATGTCAGGTTGATTCTTTTTTATAGTATGGATGTCTCCGAGTCAAATTCATCAATTCATTATAAAAATTATACTACTTGCAAATTTGTTACATAAATGTCATTTAAAATAAAATATTTGTCACAATATAAATATTAAATATAATATAATATAATATAATATAATATAATATAATATAATATATAATATAATATAATATAATATAATATAATATAATATAATATAATATAATATAATATAATATAATATAATATAATATAATATAATATAATATAATATAATATAATATAATATAATATAATATAATATAATATAATATAATATAATATAATATAATATAATATAATAAATTCAAGGTGGACTACACTTAATATAATTAAGTGGATGAACACTTGGTAAATCGTGTCGTGCCTTGAATAACGCTTTCGAGATTCTACACTATATTCCATGCGTGCCTTTAAAACGTGCCTTGGCACGGCACGAAAACAAATTCTGCTCAAATAAAAGATTTTTTTTAGAGAAACATGTGACAAACGACAACCAAAACCTTATGATTTGTTTTTGTTTGGTCACTTGCTCATATTTAATGATGTAAAAATAGGGAGCAATGTGCGCAATATATTGCGCATGCTCGCGTAGCTTAAAGTTTGTCATTTTAGAGTATAGTTCTTCTGCAGAAAAGGGTTGCATTTCTGATAGACTTCACATAGTCTGAACTTAACAGTCAACGTAAAATAGCGTAATATTTTTGCAGACCACCCTCCCTTTCCCATAATAGCGTTAAGTATTTTTTTTAAACCACCCCTAACAATTAGAACTGTGCAAAATTCGTCAACAATCAAGAAACTTGGATACATATTCATTCTAAAACAATGTTATGCCTCAAATACAGATTTTTGTTTTTTTACTGTGATACATTTACAATACACATACATATTTTACTTTTTAATACACTGAAAAACTTTTTGTTTCAAAAATTAATAGAATTCATTTTAAACTTTAATATGATGCATTTGAAACAGGGGAAAACGAAGTTTTTATGTTATTTAATCGTACGAACGTATCAGTTTTAACAAAGTAATACAAAAAATTAGTATGGTCCGTGCCAATCTTTAGTATAAACCATATTAATAGTTAATACGTTAATACGATTAAATAACATAAAAACATCGTTTTCCCCTGTTTGACATGATCATGTTAAATTTTGAAACACAAAGTCTTTTTGTGTATGTTACAGTATCGGTGAAAATTAAGAGACCACACACATTTAGGGGAAAGAAAAACATGTTTAAACATAAAATTTATGAAAACTAAAATTCTTTTTGGTATATGTTTTAAACGATGATACATTTTTGAAAAGAATAAGACCTTACAGAAGTCATTTAGCCAGTATTTTATTTAGATATTTTTAAAAAATCGCGATTTTCAATGATTTACAAAAATTTTAATAACTTCTAAAATAACGAACGCTTTTTAATGATCTTAAGCTTATTTTAAAGTCATTTCCTACAGAATAAGAATTACCTTCAGGCATTAACGTGTAATTTTTTTCTTAGAAAATGCAGGTCGTCAAACTTGGACCAAAAAAATTCAAAAAATTTGAAACAATCTTATTAATAGAAAAATAATTTTTAAAATTTAAACATATTTTTTTATGAAATTCTCTTGAAAAGTCTATCCCATATTATGTTTCATACATTTTCTAGAATAGATTTTAGTACAAAAAAATTATTTCAAATTTCTTACATTTTTTTGTCTAACTTTGACGACCTGCATTTTCTAAGAATAGAAAAAAATTACACGTTAATGCCTATAAGTAATTTTCATACTGTACAAGATGATCTTTAAAATATGCCTAAGATCATTAAAAGGCATTCATTATTTTAGAAGTTATTCCAATTTTTATAAAACATTGAAAATTACGATTTTTTAAAAATATCTAAATCAATTATTGGCCAAATGACTTCTGAAAGATCTTGTTTTTTTTTTTAATTTTATCATCTTTCAAAAAATCAAAAGAAAAAAATTTTAGTTTCCATAAATTTATGTTTTAATAGTATATTGTGCAACAAGTACAGAAAGAAGCTGTTTTCCGACGAGTGCAAAGTTTGCTGTCCCGAGCGGAGCGAGGGCAGCAATTTGCACGAAGTCGGAAAATCTTCTTTCGTACGTGTTGCACACAGTACTTTGTGCAACACCTTTTGGTTTTGATAAAAAAAAAGCTGTTTGGAAACGCTAGTTGACGCCAACATACGTACTGTTTAGCAGGGTTTGGAACGTATGTTACCGCATGTAATATAGTGGTTTTCTACGCGTATATTACTGTAAAAAACAGGTATTCTACAAATAGAAAACAAATACCTATGTATATCACCAAAAAACCCAAAAGTTTAAGAACTTTGCCGCACAAGTGCAGCAAAGTAAGCACTTTGCCGCACTAGTGCAGCAAAATAAGCACTTTGACGCACTAGTGCAGCAAAGTACTGTTTTGCGCCTACTTTACAGGCATGCTCTCTAAATTTGAATCAGCGAAAAGTCGCTGATTCACCAGCCCAGAGTATGCAGCTGATGAAATAGCGTATATACACTGATAAAACAGCGTATATGCACTGATTTTCCAGCGTATATACGCTGTTTCATCAGCTGCATACTCTAGGCTGGTGAATCAGCGACTTTTCGCTGATTCAAATTTAGAGAGTGCAAAGTATTACTTTCCTTACAGGTGTTGCACAAAATGTTTTTCATTCACCTGAAAATGCGTAGTCTCTCAATTTTGACCGTTAGTGTACCTAAGTAACATTTAGATTGTAGGATTGTAAACTGTACGAAAGGGTTTGTCCTGTTAACATTCTAATAAATAAATATACACATAGGGTGACTGGTTGATCAATTAAGCGCCTTAACCCTCCGTCCAATGCATGGTGAGAAGTTTCTTCACAGTTTCTTTTTCTATTTATAACTCTTAAAGTACATAAACTTTTAATTCCATATTGCCAATAACTTTTACAGCACTCTTCTTCTATTTATTAAAACAATTTTTATGTTTTTTATATCTTTATTTTCTTGTTATTGAATTTTAAAGCAGCAAATGTAGGGAATTTTTCTACGCAAAGTGAGGAAACTTCTCACTGCGCGTATACTCGATGTCATTTGTTATTAATTTTTTATTTAAATAATTAACGGAAAATGAAAGTTAAGTTTACTGCCAAAAGGTGTTTTAGAAATTCTAATGAACATTCCAAAAAAATTTAGCATTTTATAATAATTTTGGACAAATTTATGATGGTAAGCAGATTGTTCACCTGCGACCAACCGCGTTACAAAAAAAGATGGGATGAATGGAGGGTTAAGTTTCTTATTCTGACTTTGGAGTTTTACTGATTGTTTTTAGACAAATATCAAGGTTATTCTTCATAGCAGTATGAATAAGAAGGCTCCAATAGACACTTACTTTAAGGATTGACTTAATTATGACACCTGCGTTTACTTCCACACACCATCAAAGATAATTTGTCAATGATCCTAATGTGGATCACTGTTTTCACCAGTCGTGGATCACTTCTGCTCCAGTGGTGGATCACTTGCAAATCTTAACTAAAAACATTATATTTCAGATTTTATTTTATTTTCAAAAACTGTAATCAGATTGGTAATCAGCGACTCCAAAAACCCGAATGTAGTCTTTTTCAACAGCATAGATTGTCTTTTTAAAAATTTTGGTCCGTCATATTGGATTCGCCATTTTGTATTTTGAAAAACTGACCTCGGATTTGTAATCAGCTCTCCCCGAAAACCCCCAAGTAGTCATTTTCGTAACCTAAGCTCGACTTTTTGAATTTCCGTCAATCGTATTGGATCCGACATTTTATATTTTTATTAAATAACTTTGGATTTATAGCATAGCCCCACAAAAAAGAAAAAGTACCTTGCAAGAAAGAACACAGTACCATACCACCATGTATTTTGATGCGCTGAACACGATTCCGAAAACAGATTTGTCCCATCACGTCAGGATTGATTTATAACCTCAAAAAACGTGTCAGATCTTATACAATTTATATAACACTAGCGCCTCGTCGATCGCTTCGCGGTCAACTTCGTTGATTTCGCATGTCCATTCAACATGTCCCTGTTATTTAAAATGTTTTTATTATTTTATATAATTTATTCAAAAATACTTCAATTATTATTTAATTCCTAAAGATAAATTAATTAAAATTCAATCAAAATTGAAACTTCATTTATATTTATGATATTAAAAAAAGCGATTGTAGCTCCATCTCTTAAGTATATGTGAGTTTTTAAGGTACTGCATTTCATTTAAAAATGTGAGTCCGCCCTTCTATTTACTTTTTACGTTGTCAATGGTCATTTCCTATTTCGATGTTTTTCGATATATTCGACCTTTTCTCACATTGTTTTTTTTTAAAAAGGAAAAAGTATACAATTGAGGCCTTGGATCCAATAACTCGCCCGACGCTCGGAGGAACGCGCAACTGCCAGTCAGTGAGCAGTGAGCGCCTCTGGGCCACTCACTGCTACCCGACTGGTATTAGCGCGTGCCTTCGAGCGTCGGGCGAGTTATTGGATCCAAGGCCTCAATTATTTTTAAATGATTAGATTCGTTTCAAACTTGTTTCTCGGGGGTTTAGAAGGTCGCTGATTACGAATCTTCAATCAGATTTTCAAAATCCAATATGGCGGATTCAATATAGCAGTCATTTTTTCGAAAATTGATTTATTTTGCTTTAAAATGGGTACTCAGTGGTTTTTCGGGTCGCTGATAAGAAATCTTAAGTCAGGCTTTGAAAAATCATCCGTTTAAAAATATTGTAATTTTTAATTATGTCTGTGTATGCTGTATGGTAACGCTCTCATTTGTCTTCAAAGGACCTGTGTAGTGGTATTCTTTTTAAGTTTACTCATCCTGGAATTATAAGTATCATGTTGGGACAACAAGCAGATTTTACGAAAACACCTTGTTTTTTATGTTTGTGGGACAGTAGAGACATCAGGTTCCAAAAATATCATAAAAAATCATTTAGTTGAACCCATAATGGTAATTCCACCACTTTTATATATTAAACTAGGGGTACTGAAATAGGTTGTAAATTCAATAGATAATGAAGGGAAATGTTTCAAGTACCTGGTATTTTGAGGTTATAAATAAATCCTGACGTGATGGAGCAAATCTGACTTCGGATTTGTGTTCAGCGCATGTAAAATACATAGGGGTATGGGCACTTTTTTTTGTTGCGGGTCTGTAACACCGTCACACAAAAAAAATATAATTTTTTGTGCGAAGAGTGCCAAATGGTAGGTTCTCTCCCTTAGGATGTATCTAAAGATAAAAACGTAGTCAGACCTAATGTTTGATGCTGGTATTTTTTTACACGCCTGGTAAGGTTGTGAAGTCTGTGTCTCTTTTTTTCTATTTTTATAACCCCGTTAACACCCAAGCAACGATTTTCAAGGAAATCCGAATTTTTTAACCTTTAAACTGCTATATGCCGGTCTGACAGAGCGCTACAAAAATTTTCTTTGCTTTGTAACTTTTTTTCAAAGTATAATAACAACTTGAGCTTTTCAGTAGCTTCATATTTTATAAAAGTGTGTTAGGTAACAACATGTTCAAAAATTTTTTTCCGTTAAATTTTGTATTGTAACATGTAAAAATAAAAAAAATTGAATCAAGATAATATAGAAATGACTTTTTTATGTTAAAAAGTAAAAAATATTTTTAAAAAATACCAGCACCAAGCTTTAGGTCCGACTACGTTTTTCTTTATAGATACATCCTAAGGAAGAGAACCAATCATATGTCACTCTTCGCACTCGAAATTTATTTTTTTGTGTGTCTGTGTAATCATGTCCTTATTTCATGTTCTTATTCATGTCTTTATTTTCATGTCCTAAGCTCAACATTTTGAATTTTCGTCCGACATATTGCCCTTAACTATGCACCGATCCACCACTGGATAACGACACTTTTGGTTATAGTCGTGGAAAAATATAATGGAAAAAAAGTCGTGTGTCCACATTAAAATGGACACACGTATCTTGTACATGTGAACATTGTTCTTTGATCTCTATAGGGATGTAACGAAACTCATCCTATGTAGTGATGAATTGGAACGAGATCAAGCGAAGAATCGTCAAGTACAAAAATTATTATTTTTAAACATGATTCATTATAATACCTGGGAAAATTGTTTTTGTTTTAATTGTTTTAAGAAGGCTAATTTATCAGTTGCAAAAATCAATAAACAAGTTGTGAATCCAGATGTTTATTGCAAATTTAGAGAGAATAGGGGACTTCCAAGTAACTCACAAAAAATAGACGTATTTTGAGGAATTATTTTTGGCTCAATGGAATGGACAATTAAAAAACTGTAAAGTACGTTTTATTCCATGAGTATTGTTTTGTTATACAAAATACTTTTTTTTAAATTTCATTACAAAATGGCTGCTGTGCAGCATTTTATTGGAAGGCGTTTGTTTTTTTATGGTTCCATGGCCGAACAAATAACGTCCTCAATTTTTTATTTCGAAAAAAAACAAAAATGTTGTAATTTTCTATACATCAACAGCTATCGACAAATGTAGAATTTTCTCGATATTTTGATTTTTCGCAAAATGGTGCGTGATTGGACAAAAAAGTGACAATTTTCAAAAAAAAGTCACAAAATTGTTGATAAAAATAAAAGTAAGTAATATAAAAAAAATCCTACGTGTGTCGATAGCTGTTGATGTATAGAAAATGACAATATTTTCTTTTTTTTCCAGATTAAAAATTAAGTACGTTAGTTGTCCGGCCATGGAATCCTGAAACAAGACGCTTTGCAATGAAATGCTGCACAGCCATTTTTTTAAATAAAATTAAAAAAATATATTTATTCTGCACATCAATAAAATGTGAAATAAATAATAATAAATGTAATAAAACGTACTTTACAGATTTTTTATTTTCATTGAGAAAAAATGATTTTTTTTTGAAAAAGTTAAAGTCAAGAAACCAAAATGAGACAATTTGATAATTTTTTTGTTTTCTTTCTCACTCTACAACTCAAAAAATAGTTAACGAAATGACTTCAAATATGGCTTATTTTACGCAAAATTTAAAAAAGCTTTCTAACCGTTTTTAAGTTTTTTTGTATCTCCTTTTATTGTCGAGATATGTTTAAAAAAGTAACGGCTTGTTTTTTCATATAATGGCGTGTAATCCTCCTGATACTCGTGGACTGTAGTATACACTTTAACCTTTAATGTTGTTCCATAAACGTATTGAAGATAACATTTCTTTTGACCATGTAAGTCAATTTAAGTGAAAATTAGCTGTCTTACCCGTACGTCTTCGACGGGTTTTAGCTTCTACTAATACATTTAACAGGGTGTCTACCAACTGGGAAATAGCCGGATATTTAATTTGACTGGTAAAAACATTAGTTTTGAATCAGTGACTAACTTATGACTGTCAAATTAGTTATTTTTAACTAATTCAAATTCAGGGAACAGTATTTGTCAATTTGTAATACTTTATGCCTTTGTATAATACTTCAATTAAAGTATAAAAAAATTTGTTGACTTTTTCAAAAATTGTCAGCCATATTGTATTTATTTTGAAAATTAACACCAGGTCTGTAATCAGCGACCTAAACCATATTGGATTCACCATTTTGAATTTTGAAGATCAGACTGAAAATAAGTAATTGCCGATAAAGTGTGATGAATTTATTAATATTCTTAAATTAAGTAGTGCTAGATCTTACTTAAAGTGTTAGGAATAAAATAACTACAAATACATAATATCAAGTATTTCTTTCAGTCTGAATTGTGAAATCCAAAATGTCCAATCCAATATGGCGGCCTATTATATGAAAATCTCAACAAATTTGCTGGAGTGTTTTTGGTGTAGATTATTACGAATCTGGTGTTAATTTTTTATATCAAATACAAGTGTTTCAGAGTGGTTGAATGAGTAAGGGCTTGTTTTTAATGGAGTGTAAACCATTATTGCAATTTTTTAAATGTTAAATAAACATTCTTATACAATTTTGAAGTGTCTAGATGTCAGAATTGTCGTTTTTATGTAAACAAATAAAGTAAAGATTTAGGGGTCCTTTGTAATTTAGAGGTTGTTTTTAAAGGGTTATGTTATAAATTTTTAAGCAATAAAATAATGTTTATAATCATTTTGAAGTTAGCAAAATCTTTAAATATTTTATAACTCTTTTGAACAAAATTTAAGGGTGGTTTTATAGGTGAGAGATGGTTTATAAGGGGTTGATCATTGTCACTATTAACATAATGCGTAAGAATATTTTTTATGTATATTAAAATGAAATAAAAATGTTTTCTAATAAGTAGGGGAGACCGAGGTGAGTTGTAACAGAGGTGAGTTGTAACAAAACCGATTTCTCGAAGGCTATGATGACCTTTTAAAAATTTTGAAAAGTGTGAATTTCTTACATTTTTGATTCACTATTTGATGAAAATTTGCTTGACCACCTGAGAAAAGTTTTTGAGATGTATTTAATTTTCAATATGTGTGCAAAGAAATTGCTAAAAGTAAGTTTTCGGTCGAAATTTTGATACTTTATTATTCGATACATCATATTATATTTTTTTTTCTAAAATTTACCTTAATAACTGTTGGATATCCTAATTTTATGAAATGGTTTTGTTTTTTGTGTCAGTCTCGAAATTTAAAATAAAAAATAATTATTTGAACCGATGCACAGTTTTTCGCACCTAGGCGAGTTGTAACAGGCTGTTTCAACTCACCTAGGTTTACACAAATTTGTGCTTGATCGAATAGAGACTGTTGGGATTTTTGCTAAAGTATATTGTTTTATAAGTTTTTTTGTTATTATTGAGTTTGTTGCTCATTTTTAATTTAGTTTTCGGTTTTAATTTGATTAATATTGATCTCATAAATTTTCCTTACTCTAATTACTCCTTAATTATTTAAAAATTCTCAGACAAAATTTTATTATTCTTAAATTTCTATAAAATATATTATATAATATTATTTTTAGCGTTTATAAAGATCAAATTGTTATTATAGATCGTAATTAAATACCAAAGATTGGTTTAAAATATCTAATTAGTGTTAAAGAAAACGAAATATGTGATAACCTAATTCCAAAAATAAATTAAGGTATTAAAACAAGTGTTTTATTCGTTTCTATTAGTAAGATGTCTTTACTAACTAAACTAAGCATTAAAAATGAATTTTTTTCGTTAAAATCACAAAATTTGCAACTGTTACAACTTTCTACAATTTTAATTTTTAATTCACATACTACACAAGACTACCTATCCAAAAATACAAAGCTCATAAAAATAGGACAATTTTTGTCTGAATTATACTGGATAATGTAAAAATCGTTTCAACTCACCTCGGTCTCCCCTACTGCTATTTATACTACTAGGGGTTGTTTTTTTAAATGAGGGTAGTTTTAGGGGGTAGAAAGTGTTAATAAATTTTGTTTCTTTATTCTAGACTCTTAATTAATTAAAACCAATATAAGTTTCGTTTATTAAACTAAAAGAAAAAAATTTTTTTACAGTCTTTAAAATTATAAATAAACAAAAAAAATGGTTTAAACAAATTGAAAAATAGTACATTGGGATACGAGTTTGGAAAGATGAACATTTCCGAGTGGGATAGTTTCAGCACGAGCCGTAGTCGAGTGAGGTGCCTCACTCGACTGAAACATTCAAGTAGAATACTTAAGTATTGAGAGGAAAAATTGAGAGGATATTAAAAAAGGATTTTTCTTCTAATTATGAGATTATTTTTATTTTGGTTTATAGGAGAGATTGGGGAATTTTGGGCCACCTCAATTATTTAATAATATTTATAAGTTTGATCATCCGATTTTTTTTTATTTTCGTTTGTTCGTCCAAAGTAAATTTTTCATTAGCATTTCATTACTTTACAACGCTTTACAATTACGTATAAACCGTAAACAAAAATCACCTGAAAAATTGAATTCAAATATTTATTTTGGGCCTTCATATTTTTATTGTTTTTACAAGGATTATCAAGAATAAATTATGGAAAATATTTTTTTAATTATTGTGTGGCATTGGTACTTTGACTCCAAAAAGAAATTTTGCATCAAACTAATAAATAAATAATACAAAGCTTTTTGTAAAATGAAGCATTTGGGGAATTATGGGCCACTTTTTTAGAAAGTATTTATTGCTTGTATTTGGCGATTTAATTGCACAATGCAGGTACATATTATAAAAATCACTCATAGCCATAGTAATTTAACAAAAATAATTCGATTCATTGCGATTCATGCGATAAACCTGTTGACTTAGAAATTTGTAATTAATGGAGACTATTTTACTTGTCCAAACTGTGATTCCGATTAATTTAATTTTCTTAATTTTTCTTTTCTAGTTTTAAACTAATATTTAAACATTTATAACATTTTTAATATTTCTAACCATTTCATAAATATATTTAATCGTTATTTTTGATTTTGAACTCAATTTAGGCAGTGGCCCACAATTCGCCAACATTTTAAATATCATAAAATTGGACTCTTTGGTAAAGCTGAAATTTCTTTAAGGTAAGTAATAATTTTGGTAAACTGACTATGATATATGTTAGTTTATACCTCCAAATGACACGAAAAATTTAAAAATTAAAAAAAAAAATTTTTTGTGTAAGATATTGAGCTAAAAAAAGTGGAGCCCACAATTCCCTAATCTCCCTTACACCTGCCTGCAGCCTTAAATGCTTGGCTATACAAATGTTTTAACACATCGTAATTTTCTTTTACAAATTTCTCTATCAAACTTAATACTAAATTTTTCGTCTATAGAACGACTTGAAATTAGGAGTAGGTGAGGATGGGGCAAGGATAGTTGACTTGTTTAAAAAGCGCGTCATTCATGATATGTTCGCGTCTTAACACCAAAAGATGATAGTAAAAATTGGAAGTCAATCTGACACCATTTGCGAAGTTAGGAGTTTATTTTTGTAAAAAGTCTGTTTTGCTAAAATGTCAATGTAGTGTATATCATATTGTTTTCTATATTAGTGCTTCCGAATATTTATTTACATACGTGTTTTCCAGAGTGGAATTTCCTTCTGAACACGAATATTGTATTTATTTTCAAGTTAATTTACGTTGTTCCTTAAAATTTAGAAAATACTGAAATTTGGGCTCACGGGGCAAGGATAGTTAGAGCTATTACGGCTCGATAAAATCCTGCTAATGCGACTGCAAATTATAAAAAAATATTTAATTATTCGGGTTAGGTTAATATAAATAATGGTGCGTAATTATATACGGAAAACGAAATTTATTGACCAAGAAATTGGTGGTCGTCTGAAGAAAATTAGTTAAACGTCAGATTCTAGTTCAGACGAATTTTAATGCAATAGTTGATATTTAGAAAATGTATCTCGTAGGGATTGCAGGTCTACAGCAAAATAATGTATAGCAAAATTGTAGTCAAATAACCAGGCTTTCCAAACATACTACTCGTTTGCAGATACATATGAGATATTTTACGTGAAATGTCCTAAGTTGAAATTTCAACTTCTTGAAAAAAATTAATACTCGGGGAATTTGTTGTTCTATCAAGTAGAAATGTGACCAAAAAAACATTTTTGACTTTTTCCAAAATTTGGAGGGGGTAGAGGAGGGGTCAATGTTACCAATTTTGCTAACACCGGCTACTTTTTAAATTTTTTCTGAACATACTTGTAATGGGAAAAATTTTGTAGAATATATTTCTGAAAGGTTTTTTCGTTCTCTTTCCAATGGTGAATTTTATTTTTTAATATTTGAAAAATTGACCCTAATTTTTGATAATTAATATTAAATTTTTAATTTATTCTTTGAAATGTAATAACTCAAAAACAAAAAAGGGCATTCTGAAAATTTACATGCCGATAGAAAAAAATCTTAGCTTACGTTTGCAATAATTTATTTTCAAATAAAACGGACCGACTTTTGGGAAATTAAAAATTTAATATTAATTATCAAAAATTAGGGTCAATTTTTAAAATATTAAAAAATAAAATTCACCATTGGAAAGAGGACAAAAAAACCTTTCAGAAACAAATTCTACAAAATTTTTCCCATTACAAGTATGTTCAGAAAGAATTTAAAAAGTAGACGGTGTTAGCAAAATTGGTAAAATTGACTCCCTTCTACCCCCTTCAAATTTTTGAAAAAGTCAAAAATGTTTTTTGGGTCACATTTCTACTTGATAGAACAACAAATTCCTCAAGTTTCAATTTTTTCAAGAAGTTGAAATTTCAACTTAGGTCTTTTCACGTAAAATGCCTCATATTCAGGTTTGGCCGCTAGATCCGAAAACGTCTTACCTAACTATTCTTGCCCCATCTTCCCCTACTCGCATTTGCCTAGACCACCCGTCTAATATGTTTTCTCGCCCGAGGAGAGGGAAACTGTAGAAAACCTCTCCTGAGTACAACCGGATTATCGACAGCCGAGTGTGAAAATAAATTACATTTATTAGGAACACTTAAATGAAAAATGATATGTACATATCATTTCTGTCAACAGTTTGGCAGGCGTGCCCACAACCGAACCTGTTTCCCTAATTAATAATTAACTGAAATGTGTAAAAATTTTATAGAGATTTTGTACCAATGTTATTTTTTTATTCCCTTATGAAAACGTTGTAAATTAGGAAAAAAATAATTTACGCATAGGCAAAAGAAGTGGGCCAGGAACTTCGTTTGCTTGATTTTAAATCTGAAGTGTTTTCAAAACTTCAAAATGGCGGATCCAATTTGGCGGACAATAAAATTTAAAATTGATTCGATTGACCTGAAATTTGATATTCAGGGGTTTTGGTGTCGCTGATTGCGAATTTGAAGTCTGTTTTCAAAAATTCAAAATGGCGGATGAAATATGGCGGACATCAAAATAAAAAATTGATTCGATTAGCATGAAACTTGATATTTAGGGGTTTTTTGTGTCGCTAATTACAAATTTAAAGTCTGTTCTCAAAAATTCAAAATGTCGAATTCAATATGGCGACCTAATGTTGCGGATAATTTTATAATTGATGCATTTCAACGGAAATTTATTTCTCGGGGGTTTTCGAGGTCGCTGATTGCGAATCTAATATCAGATTAAAAGAATTCAAAATGGAAAATTAAAATATCGACTACAAAAATTAAAAAAAAAATTAAATTCGTTTGAAACTCATTCGTTATCGAAGTCAGCGACCTCAGGATCCCCAAAAAAACGAATTTTGATCGAAACGCATAAATTTTGAAATTATTTGCCGTATTGGATCCTCCACACTGAGAAAAAAATGATATTGAATCTATAGCACGCATATTCACATACGTTTAAAAGCAGATGTCATTATCTTGATGCGATATGTAGTTCATTTTATAGCTTCGCTATTAAATCACAGAAGTCATTTTTTAATTTAAAAGCAGTGCTATAAAATTGACTATATGTCACATCAAGTTAATGACATCTGCTTTTGAACGTATGTGAACATGCGTGTTATAGACTCATTAGCACTTTTTTCAGTGCATTTTGAATTTTGAAAGACAAACATCAAATTCGTATTCAGCGACCCCGAAACCCCCCGAGTAACGAGTTTCAAGCAAATCTGAATTTTTTTAAAATTTTTGTAGTCGCCATTTTGGGTCCGCCATTTTGAATTGGGTCAGAATTTCTCAAACGGATCACCTAAGACTAAAAAATTTTCTTTTTGAACCAAAACAGTTTTTTTGACGCTTAATATGGCCAAGAAGAATCCCTGAAAATATTAAGCCAAAAAAAATTTTTTTTGTAAAAGTTATTAACAATTGAATTTTTTAGTACTGCTAAATTAACAAATTTTTTTCTCGAGTTCCAGTTGACGGATTTTAAAATTAAAATATGGGTTTTTTTGTCTTGAATTGCACTATTTGAATATTTTTAAATTTTTTTATTTTTTATAACTTTTTATATAATTTGTTTGTAAAATGTTAATAAACAAATATGTTCTTCACGTCCTAACAAAAAAATTAAAATTGTATTCTATTCCTTAAATGTCTCCGAGTGTAAAACCGTTTTGAAAAAAATGATCCTCAATTAAAAAAAAGTTATTAATTAAAAACTGCAGCTGTGTAGAGCTTAACATGACGTTAAACTCGCCCCGCGTACATTGGCATTTTTTACAATTTACTGTTCAAAATTGTCTGTAACCTACAAATTTTATCGGATTTTCATGGGCTTGGTCTTAAATTAAATGGGATAAAATTTCTAAGAGATTCCACTAAACCAATTTTTGAATTTTAAATTTTTTATATTTTTTTGTTACTCAAACTTAACAATTTACAATATTTTTAGAAAAAATCATGTTTATTTTTTTATTTTTTCATTGCAGATGATTGGAATCAATTTAAATTAGTCCAGCATGACCACCAGACAAATAATAATGTAAAATACAATTTATTTAAATTGTTGTAAACAATGTTAATTAACAAATAGATAACTTTGGATCTTTTTTATAAAAAAATTTTTTTTTGCAGTCGAATTTATGTTTATTTAAGTAACCTATGTCGATTTTAGTAAAAAATGATTTTAAATTTAAATATTATTATTGACAATTATTATGAACTATAATCAAGTTTGTTTAACATTATAAACGTCCGAGCATGTTTTTTGGCAAATGCATTGAATTAGTTGATTTTGAACGATTTTTGTCTGAAAATGCTCGGCCGTTTATAATAATATCTCGCTAACCGATTAAGATTTTTGAACTCTTTTGGTCTTAAATTTAAGATGAGACTTAAATGATTACACTTATGTAAGTTTCAAATTTGTTCTACAATTTTTAAGAAATGTGCAGGGGTTGAAAAAATTTCCAAAAAAATGTTATTTTTAAATTTTTTGGCAAATTTGTCGATTGCTGCAATCTTAGTATAAATTATTAAATTTTTCAGTTATGTATAATGATGATGTATAATGATTAATCGTAGAATTTAACAATCTTTTGAATAACATATTTATTAATTTTCTGACATTTGTATTTACAAAAAAATCGTGATTTAAAGAATAATATTTTTTTGGGCCGTGCGTGTGCAGCCGTACCGATAATTTCCGACTGTAGTGTAAATTGTTGCAAACAATTTTAATTAACAAATAGATAATTTTTAATTAAATAATTACCATTGTTATTAACAATCATATGAACAATAATATAGTTATCAATAATCAAGTAGAGCTTTACATGACTTTAAACTCGTTAAAGTAGGAAAAATAATTTTTCTTTTTGCAGAAATAAGCCATTTATTTGTTTAAAAAGTAAATAATTTGTTTACAGCAAATGTAATTGTTTGTGCTAATAAATTTTTAAAGTTTTTAAAAGAATGTACATATTATATAAACATTTCATGTTTAAAAAATGCCTAAAATGTTTACAAATGTTAAAGAAACTTGATTATAGTTCATAATAATTGTCAATAACAATTATAATTTTTAAATTTAAAATTATTTTTTACTAAAATCGACATAGATTACTTAAATAAACATAAATTTGTCTGCAAAAAAAATTTTTTTTTATAAAAAAAATCCAAAGTTATCTATTTGTTAATTAACATTGTTTGTAACAATTTAAATAAATTGTATTATACATTATTATTTATCTGGTGGTCATGCTGGACTAATTTAAATTCATTCCAATCATCTGCGATGAAAAAATAAAAATGATTTTTTCTAAAAATATTCACGGAGAGAGATTTTGTATTAATATTTGTTAAAATTGGCAATAGAATTTAATATATTCTTTTTCAATTTAGGGAAATCGTGTTTTATATTAAAAATTAATATTGTGCATATTAGTAGGCAGCCCTTAATATATTTTACGAAAATTAATTAAATTGTAATACAATTTAATAAATGAATTATAATTTTTAAAAATGACTGTTATAAAATCGCAGTCCGTGAAAGTATCGAAAAAAGCATATTTCAATCTTTAATATAGTTGTTTGGGTTTCTATGAGTATGCCAGGCGCCCGGCTGTCGATAGACCTGTTGGCCTGGCGCCGGTCTGACCCCGGGGGCCGGCGTGGCAGTTCTTTCTCCACTTCCTTCGCACTTTTCGGGTCTGCTTGAGGGGCTCTGATCTCAGTTTTTCCTCATGCCTCACAAGAGCTGGTCGCCCAAGCGCGCTTAGTGTTGATAATATATCTACCATTTTGTTTCGCTAACGTTTATTGTAGTTCGAGTTTTCTTTCGTTCTAATTTTCTACTTTTCTTTGTAAAGAATCAATATTCTATTTTCTGTTTCTGCTTAACCTTTTTACATGTCCCCCCTATTAAACGACCCCTTGGGTTGCTCGCGACAACATGGCTTAATCTAAGTTTTCCATTGTATTAATAAAAGGTCTTTTTTCTCAAACAATAGTCAATACTAAAAATTATGAGTGAGTCGAAAAGGACAGAAAATAAAAACACTAAGGAGGAGGAGGATAGAATTATCGTTTCGAAAGTATTTCGCACACACACAAATGAGCTAACGCAAGCATCATACTATACAAACACAAACTATATACAATTTTGGAGATCTATGTTAAAACCTATAAACGCATACATATAAACTTAACTTAAATACAAATAAACGCAATAGCGCACGCACGCTGTACATTGGGAGATACAGTTCTCAACTTTTTTTTTTTTTTTTTTTTTTTATTGTTTATACTCCTGCCCTATTGGCCTTACGCACTTCGACAAGAGTCCCCGAGAAATACTTTTTTTGGATTAAGCATAACCATTCTACTTTTAGAAATTTTCTATATATATTAACCTAAATTTGCGTCTACAGCCGACTTTATTAGGAGTACTCGCATTACGCCTGGACCACCCGTCAATGGGTTTTCTCGCCAGAGAAGAGGGAAACTGTAGAAAACCTCTCTGAGTACAACCGGTTTATCGACAGTCGAGTTCTAATGGTGTGTACCGGACAATAATCGACGGTGCACATCATTATACCTCGACGTCAAACCTCCCGCTCAGATTGTCTCACGTGCCGGAAAAATACCAAGCCAAGTGGGCGCGAACCAAGGGTACTTATACCCTTGGTCCTTAAACGACCACCAACGCCAGGCATCTATCCGACTGAGCCAATCTGTCGGTTCAGTTCTCAACTTCCTTATATACTAAACTCGAGAAATTTTCTTAACTTGTGAGAAAGTGATATTTTCTTAATATTTTGTTTTAAAAAGTTCTTAATTTATTTTACATTATAAATACATACTTTTGTATGCTGGGTCAAAATTTTATTCAGAAATGTTTATCATAATTCTGTTTTTAAAATTATTTGTTTCTAAAAACTGATTTCTATTGAAATTATACCCAATTTTTCGTTATATAAAAAAACCCATCATTTAATTTATTGGCATAAGAAAATACAGCATTTCTTAAATAATTTTTTTTAAATACCTTCCAAAGTCCTAATTCATCTTCGTACAATGAGAAAAAAAATTAATATCTAATCTTGAAATAATATTAATCTGAAATCCAAAGAAGTGTAAGTATGTCTTAAATAGACATTATAGTCACAATTACTGTGATAAGTTGTATTTGATTCTGTCAAACTACATATACAGAATACCAGAAAACGCCATAAATTCACATCTCTGATTTTGAGATTTATTAATTTCACAACTTTTCTGATGTGAATTACATTGCGTTTTAAGTTCATCAGTGTCAAAGAATATTTAAACCATTTTAATTAATTAAGTATTAATTTTATATTTTAAATGCAGTTACATTCCCAGTTTTCACTTTCCATATTTTACGAATGTTTTTCGCGTTATCACGTGGAACATATTTTTATTTATTATTATTTTCAGGTTAAACTTTCTTTTGACACTTGAAAACCTAACCTATATTGAAAGTTGTACTAAAACATGTTTTTTTATTAAGAAATAGAAAAAGAATGTTTATATTGTGTGATGTTTAGATAATTAGATTTAAATAAAAAAATGAAATAAAAAATTCATATTGTGTTCAAAAAATGTCCAATTTTTTATGACTGTCAATGGATTTGTTTATAAGTTCATACTAAAAGAAAAATATACATTTTTTGAATAATTCTCACTCTAAATTGTGATAAATTAATTTTGTATTACATCGAGTTATTACAAAAAATACGAATTATATAAATATGCAACTAAAATCTTTAATAGTTTATTCTAATAATATATTAGATTTCAATTTATTGAAATAAGTTGATATTTTAGAACTATATGTTCTATGTCATAAAATTGGAGATTTCTAATATCATTTTTAGGCATAAAAATACGGGGATTCTTAACACTGCTAATAAGCGGATTAGATATAATTCTAAATTTTAATTTTAGAAATATGTTCAAATCGCACATCCGATTTCAGTGATAGTTTATGCCTAAATCTCATATTAAATCTCTAATTTAAAGATTAATTTTTTTCCGTGTAGATATTGAATGCTCTTAAATTCTCATTTAAAAGACAACGGACTATGCCTTTTACTACAATTAAGAAATCTTCATTGTCGATTAAAATTATTGATTGAACAAAATAAAATTGTTCACCCAATTTTGACACATTAAATTAAAATGTTTTGGGATAAACACAACGTGCACATGTTGCCACGAGGTTTGACTCGGATAATTTCGGAACTGCTCGACTGAAATATTCGGCTAATCTCGGACAGCTTTGTAACCGCTCTACGTCATCCTGACGTCAGCCCATAGCCTGTTATGGCCTGCTACTACACTGAAAAAAATTCTGTGTAGCTGCCACATGTGTGGTGATGGCGCTACAGTCTCTTGCCTCGAGTGCTCTGCCCTTCGGTTTTCGGGTGGGTCAACGAATCTCGAGAGCAGGTAGCCTTCCCGAATAGACGGGAGGCTGTCATACCGATATCTCGAGATTGGTGCAACCTCGTATTGAGCACGCCGAGATTTTAGTTCGGTGTATATGCGTGTCAGCTGTGACGCGCTATGCTCTCTCAATTCGGGGTCGCTGATTGGTCAAAAAACCAGTGTTGTAGCCTTCTCTCGCGGTGAGGTAGTGTTCCCTTGAGAGCTAATCTCCTTTCCGAAATCGGGATAGTACTTACCATCTGATCTGTGTGGTAGCGACATTCGTAGGTAAGGTAGCGACACAGAATTTTTTTCAGTGTAGACTGGTCATAATTTTTATTATAGTCGATAATACTATTCATTACTAAATTAACAATTTATGTAATTCTTCGATAGTATTTAGTATAATCATCTGGTAATACTTTTTACTATTGCATACTTTCTTACTTATAATATTAAAATTTATTATTGACTATT
Source organism: Leptopilina heterotoma (assembly GCF_015476425.1). Lineage (NCBI taxonomy): Eukaryota > Metazoa > Arthropoda > Insecta > Hymenoptera > Figitidae > Leptopilina > Leptopilina heterotoma. Next base: position 2,074,073 of record NW_025110845.1, read on the forward strand.
TCAATTTCTATTACTTCAGAATAATACAAAGTAATAATTTGATTATAAACTTTCTTAAAAATGGTAATATTCCTTAATATGAAACGAGTAAATATGCAAATTAGGTAAAGAGAGATATTCTTATTTATATTGCCTTTAGAGAAAGAAACAAAGGTAGCCGTTATCAGAGCCGGCGTTACTGGCGCCGTTACCCAGACGTTACCTTTTGTGTTTCAATTATAAAAGTATATATATATATATATATATATATATATATATATTGACTTTTATCTCTAGTTTTCCTTGCGATGAAGGAAAAGAAGAAAATATTATTACCTGAGTTCTCGGAGATAATCCTTATTTATAAAGGCTTTTGTTCAAGGGTTCGTATTGTTTGTGGCAATCCTTCGTACGGTCTAATACAGGTATAATATATATATATATATTTTGGCCTCAGAATCAATCTACGAGTGCGAAGAGGACACTCACGCTTAGGGCCTACCACGTGAATATAAAAACAAATTTTAATTTAAAAATCATATCGTAGATTATTTTTCTTAGGACACGTTCTATGTGTTTTCAACGAAAATTAAATTAAACAATCTTTATAATATGAATGAATCAAATGGTGCTAAGAGTTTTTTACGAAAATGAATTTTTATTTATAGGTCAAACCATTTTATTTCGCCTAATGTATTTTTGACCTTTATAAAAAATTTCAATACTCAGGGAAAATATTCTTACATGTTCTGGGATGACGAAATGAACAATGATTTGTAAAAAATAATTACATTTCGTATAAAAAAAGATGTTATAAATTGAGAGTACATGAAAAAAGGTTACATTGACAGACATTACAAAATATTTAAAAAAGGAGTAATCACTTTAAGAAATATAAAAAAAGCGATTGATATTTATTTTTAAAGACTGAATTTGTGTTTTGAACTTGATAAAAGTATCAAATAATTTATAATAAACTGTAAAATATGTTATTTAAGTTTCTGTATGAAATGTCAAATATCGATCATATTTAACAATTTTTTTTGGCAAAGTAATTTAATTTTAGTAAATCGGAATTATTTAAATAATAAGTATTTTAAATACACTTTAATATTATTTAAATACTTTTTTGATTATCAACTGAGAAATATAACAAAATTTACCTTAAAAATTAACCATTCTTCATTTTCTCGGGATTTTGAATGTTTGTAACTTCGTTGGAGAAAAACCGATTTATGTCAAATTTTTGGAGCATGTAGATTGAAGCAATATCTTACTACTGCTAAAATTTCGCGATGGGTTTTGCACTAGTCTTCAAAAGAAATTGATTTAAAAAAATTACAAACATTCAAAATCCCGAGAAAATGAAGAATGGTTAATGTAACCTTTTTTCATGTACTCTCAATTTATAACATCTTTTTTTATACGAAATGTAATTATTTTTTACAAATCATTGTTCATTTCGTCTTCCCAGAACACGTAAGAATATTTTCCCTGAGTATTGAAATTTCTTATAAAGGTCAAAAATACATTAGGCGAAATAAAATGGTTTGACCCTTATTTGTTTATAACAAATTGTGTGATTAAAAAAAATTTTTAACCAAATTTTTAACGTCAAAAACTATTATTAGACCCCGTGCCAAGATCCCAATTGTTAATTTTTTTATATCTGCGTTCCTGTTCCCATGGGCATTATTGGGTTAATAAGATTAATTAGACAATAATAGTTGCAATTTAATTGAATGTCAATGGTTAAGTGATATTAAAATAATATCTACTTTACCAAGAACATTTTCTATTTCAGCACTATAAAGAAACCAGAAATATAAAAAGTCCTTAATGTCAGATTTACCGGCGCAGTGTTTGAAGCAAATTGCTATAGTTTGTGCTGTTTCGATGATGACAGTGAAGTGCTATTTTTTACTAAAGTTATTTAGATTCGATCTGGAACCTTTGTGAAGTCTACTTGTTTAAAACTGTGGCGGGAAAAATCCCTCGCCCTATAATTAATCTGAGTCTCAAAATTGAATATTAATTGAAATACCCAAATGTGTGAAGTGTTAGAATTAATAATCAATTATATTTTATCCATTGGTGCCGGAAATTCTGAATTAGCATATTTAACCTCAAGGGACTTGGTCCACGTATTAATTTCAATAAGTCTCATAACCTCAATTTAGAGACTTGTAATTTTATTACAATATTCATAGCCTGATCTACATATCAAAGTTTAACTAATTTCATAATCTGGATTCAACAACATTCCAAAATTATAATACTGCAATCACAAACATCTAAAACAAAAAACCATTCCACAATGTGTCAAATATCACCATAAATTTGATAAGAAATCTGTAGCAAATAATTTGATTTATGCAAGCAAGTATGTACCGTTGATTGCTTATTATTTGTTTTCTAATGCAAATTATGAATTTTACTTTTTATATGTAAGTTTTGCTATGCCGAGGAGTTCTTTTATTATTATTATATTTGTTACTCGAATCTCACAATATGGATAAGAACTCTCATTTATCACCTATTTCTAGTGCTACGGGATCTGAGCAAACATCTTTATCGCCAATCTACTATTCTTCAGCTGATAAGGCAACTTTTCTCAAATAAAAATTTGGCAATTCCACCTCGGGACCTCATGGCTCGCGAGTTTTTTTTTTTGCTTAGGGACTTTTGGGAAATCTGCATACAGATACCTTGGATTCCGCACTCATAAGTTATGTGGGGTTAGTAGAATAAAAGAGAAAATATAAAATAATAAATCTAATAAACTGGCGACCTACTGCCAGCCCCGACCCACTAAAACCCGTAACCCTTCTTTTGAAGCCCTTTACCTACCCTCGGAACTGTGGTAAGACTTTAGTCTTCGAATGCGGCGCTCCAACTCTGTCGCTATTGCAACTTTGTTCTTTTTCTGCGGTTCTCCTGCGTCAATAGTTAAAATTTAAAATAATTTCAATGTCAAAGAATAAAGAAACAAATGTTAAAAAGTGTTAAAAGTTAAAAGACAAAATTGTAAACGGACATAAAAAAAGAAATGAATCAATTAAACTGTAAAATTAAAATTAAATTAAAACTGTTAAATTGTAAAAGGACAAGTTAAATAAAAACACAAAGAAATCAAATTAAAAAATAAATAAACAAATATTTAAAAGTTAGAAAAATAAAAATGTAAAAGGACAGTAAAAAACAAAAAAATAATTTAAATAAATAAAATAAATTATTCGTTCCTTTTAATACTGCTTATTTACTTTTAGATCTTGCGAGAGTCTTTTTCGCCTCCTCAAAGGCCGTCCTGAAGACTCCTTATTCTCTGCTGCCTGCAATATGGGTGGTTGACACCTTATTGCCAAACTTTTCCTTGCACAAAAAGCAGCTTGGGCTCTTTTTACAGTTGGAGAACCTGTGACCGGCTTCACCGCACTTAAAGCACGCAGCCGATCTGTCCTCCTTCTGGCATTTTGCTCCAATATGACCGTATCCCAAGCATCGATGACACCGGACGACCATTACTCTTTTTTTAATTGGGAAACACATAAAAACCAATTTTTACGTGTCCCAATTTCTCTAGCCTGTTTGCCTCTTCTGGGTTGGTGACTACAACTGCGAGCTTCCTCCCTCGGCGGTTGGGTCTTAAGACCGTCACTCTCCTGCTTCCTAGCTTTCCTATCGCTTCGGACAACACTTGTTGCACCTCGGCTTCTTAGATAAGGCAATCCAAATCACGGATCTCGAGTGTAACTCTTCGATCCAACGACTGCACCTTACCCATGCTTCCAACCGCCTTGGTGACCTCAGGGGTGAAAGCGTCCTTGTCTGAGTCTCCTCTGATCTCAATCAGAAGGTCTCCCTTCTTTGTAGCTTTTGCTGCTACTATTCTCGTATGGCAGTCGTCCGGGTTGACCCCTTTGCGAAGTTTACCCAGAACGTCAGCATACGTTAATCCTTGACCGACTCGGACTAGAACATCAGATCTTTTTGACCTCATTCTTTCCAATTAAGGAATCTTTGGATCTGGTACTTCCGTTTCTATTGGATGAGCTTCCTCCTTGTTCCTCTTATCGGTTTGGGTTCGAGTCTCCTCTGGACTGTTACCCTCTTGTTCCGTTTCTGAGCACCTCTTATGACGCTTTTGAGATTACGCCTATAGGAACGCTCTCTATCTTCCTGAAGGTCCTTGCGGTTTTACTCTGCACCGCTGAGAACGCATGCCAAATCAAAGTCCGACTTATCGACCGCGGCATGCTTTACTTTTGCCTCTTTCAGTAGGACTTCGATGGCTCTGAGTCCATCTTTTACCGTCCTATTGACGTTCTTCTGAATGTCACAAGACTTTATCATCTTATTGACCTCCAAATCCATTTTGTCGAGGCAAATCGCCTCTTTCTTTCTGATCCGCAAGCATATCTCACGAGTCTCTTCTATCGCCTCGTTGTCTACTTCTAAGTGGATAGCGCTATGTACGGTCTTTCCGCTACTGCAGCTTGACACACTTAGAAGGCTCAAAACGCTTTATTTTCTCATTCTTTCTCCTTCCACGTTGTTCTGTGGATCTAATCTTTCCACGATCACCCATGGCAGGCCTCAATGATGTTTGTCAGTGGACCCGCTTCTCCCAGCACATCAAAGACATCAATAATGTTCGGCAGTGGACAACCAGCGGCGGAGGGCTCGCGAGTTTTTAAAAGAGACCTTTACTCTACAAGTTGGCCCAACAATACCAAAAACGATTCATCTACGCAAAATGTCCACAAAAGTATGTGTGATCCAGACAATAAGATATCAAACTCTGGTGAGTTATTAACTTCACAAAACAAACAAAAGGAGCAACAAAATCAAGATGTCCTAACAACTGCAACTCTTCCTCAGTAATCTGTTCCCCCTCCTTTATCACATAATCCTTTATCAACAAACAATTGAATGTTTCTGTGGCAAGCAAACCAAATTCCCTTTCAAGGAAATCTAAGATACTTACAATCAATGAATCCACCTTTTATTGTCATTCTTCAATTCGATTCACTTCATGACTCTTCAGTTAACTTAGGACTATTTCCGCCAATGGTCAAAACAGTTTTAAATTCGTTTCCTCGGTTTATTCTGATGCCAATTTGATTCTCGATTTCTTAAGGGACAATAATACAAATTACATTGCTGTACCACCACTATCTCTGTTTTTTAAAAATGGATTCATTAGAAACGTTGATTTAGACCTCAGTTTAAAAGATATTTATGATAAAATGGATGCTCTAACTAAACCTGTCATTTCATCGTTAAAACGCAAAATAAAAGTCGATAAAACATTTTCTGACATTGTAGAATTGACTTTCAATACACCTGCTATTCCAAGAATTATCAAGATATACAGCCATCTTTTTACGGTAACTCCTATGATTTCTTCTCCTAGGAGATGTTTCTACTGTCAAAGATACATACATTCCGCTGATCAATGTCGTTCGGCCCACCCTATATGCGAAATATGCAGTGAACACCACCTTTAGAATCAATGTCCTAATCGTCTTCAAAGACCTAAATGTAACAATTGTGATCAACAACACTTGGCTTCCTCATTTTAATGCCCAAGATACATTTATGAATTTGAATTGACTAAAACTTGTTATATTCAAAATCTTGGATTTCAAAATGCCATTGATTTTCTCGACGCAAGAAGCATTTTACCTCCATCTTCTCCAAGAAACTCTCCACAATATAAATGGGTCAGCACACCTAAATCTCAAATTACTTTCAATGATCAAAATAAAGAAAAACATAAAAATCTAACACAAAATCGAGTTCTTATCACAAATATCATGGAAAATGTCTCTCAAAAACTCCTATTTATGGAGCAAGCTTTACAAGAAACTCAAAATGCAAATGATTCACTTGACTCTTGAATGAATTAATATATAATATATATTATATATTATATATATAATATATATTATATATTATATATATAATATATATTATATATTATATATATAATATATATTATATATTATATATAATATATCTCTTTATATATAAAATATAAATCCCTCACAACAAATTAATTACTTTATCAATTAATTTACAACTAAATTTTACTCTATTTTATCCTTTATCAAAATAAATTTTATTACGTTACAACGCAATTACGTAAATTTAATTCAAATAATGTGATTAATTAATTTTAATATCTGGATCTCTCACAATACATAGCAATCACTATTATAGAGGTGTGTGCATGTGGCTCATTTGCTTCACAGATCTGAAATTTTCAAGAGAGGCAAGATGATGTGGCATGCTGTCGACCCCACAGTTCTCTTGTGATTGCTCCATGCTATTGTTGTCAGTATACAATCTAGAAATGATATTTAACACACTATAAGTCCAACAAACACCTCTCTTTTACATTATAAGCAAACCAACTAAACAAATAAACAATCATTTTAAATTATAATACCAACTAAATTCAAACACATCTTACATTAAAACATTAAAACCATTTAATTTTTTATTTAAATAAATAATTCAATAAGAATTTAATATATGTCCAGAACAAATATAAGGGATTAATAATAGTAATAATCAACACCAAAGATTGATATTTAATATAAAAGATTGTGACCTTGCACAATTTTATGAAAATAATAATTGAATTTTAATAATAAATATTCAAAAATTTGAATTAAAAAAATAATAACAAATATTACTTAATAAATAATAACAATAACAAAGCTAAATTTAAATATATGTTTTGTTTAAATTTCATAAAAGCTAATTTAATTTTATTAAATAATATTATCGTTTTGCCTTCGAAATTCTTGCTTCTCATATTCTTTGAATATTTCAAATTTCGCACGAAATCATTGGAAACGGCGTTCATCGGTCAACCTACAAGCAGAGTTCCCCTCTCGTCGTTGACAATTTTCCCCTTTCTTCGTACAAATCAAGGAGAATTTCCCCATTTCTCTTGAGAAATGACTCCTCGAGACTTGCCGCTCTCGCTATGTTTCCCCCGTTTTCGCTTTCCCCTACCTACCGGAAACTACTAAGTCACCCAACTTAGCTTGAAATAATTTTGAAATTGTTACCTTTTTCTTGTACCTAACCCGAAAATTGTTATAATTAATAATAATACTCTGAATAATATTAACTTTATTATTATTCCGGAATTTTTGTCATTATTCAAGAGTATTATTTATTAACAAATAAGGGAGAATTTTCTCGTCAATTTTTCCTCGTAGTGAAAACCTCTTGTTACTCAGGCCCGAATTAATCGTTGCTAAAGGCCCGCTCTGATATTTGTATTTTTGTATTTTGGTTATTTTGTTTGGATTATTTGGTTATTTTATTTGGTTTTAAATCAGAGCAGCTACAAATTAGGAACTAATTCCCTGAAACAGTTGATGGCGAGAAAGACACGGGTCCGGATACCGAGATTTGGAAGCAGAAAGCTGTTCTTAAAGTGGAAATAGGCCTTGCCATTTTTCCAGCAATTACGCTCCTTGTCCCGGCGTAACAATACAAGATTCGTAAGGGCTACCAGTGGGGAGAAACGAAGAAGGATCAGCAGGGTACGAGCCGGCAATCATCGTTATCATCGCTCTCTTTTGATCCTGCCTTCATTAAAGACAGACGCGTTTTCTTTTTTTTCTCGAAGTCGTGATAGAATTTCCTTTTTGATTATTAAGTTAAATTTCGATTTATTTCTACTCGTCAGTGAAAATTGGATATAGCTGTGTGTCTTCTTGTTTGCTGTAAAACATTGTAAGTTTCTAAATATTAATTGAAAATGTTATATTAAAATGTGAACTATTCAACTTTAGTTCAGCCGGCCTCATGGCTAAACGAGAGACCTTTCTTTTTGTTTGTGGTTTAAATTTATTAGTTTCAAATTTATTGAAATAAATTTATTGGAAAATTGAATAGTATTAATTAATTATTTAATTTTTATTAAATAACAAATTTTACATTATGTCTCTTGTTCAGCCACGTGTTGCCTTTTTGCCACCCTTTCTCCCCTTTATTTTCTAAATTTTTACAATAAATTCTTCCCCGTTACCAAAGTTACCAACCCAACAATAATTTATTTTTATTAAATTAGTGAAAATGACCCTTCTAGCTTTCCCTAGTTACCATATTCGTTACCCTTTTAGGTGCCCCCTTCTTTTTTTGGCTGAACATTTCGTTTCATTTATAATTTTGTGAATATTTATACGTAATATTTGTATTTATTTGTTTGTATTTTATGTTTGTAAAATTGTGATTTGTGTTATATCGTATTAAATCAATTTGCTACCCTTATATGTATGATTTGAATATTTATTTAAAATATATTTTATAATTTATTGCTAATTTGTGAGTATAATTTCTTCGAACCACGACGCTTCCTTTGACCTTTTTGGTCCTAGCTAACCGGCAAAATTCTTTATATTTTATCCGTTTCTCAATCTAAATCCCTTTTGCTCTTGTTTCGAAATTTTGTGAATTCAATTTTGTATTTGAATTTGGATTTTAGTCAATTTTAAGGTTGTTTTAATTAAAATTTGGTTTTTTTAGAAGTGACGATTATCAGAGAATTAATGGTCTTATTTTTCTGTAATCTAGGTACTTAATTTGGTTTATAATTTGACTAAAATTCTTTTAAAATTTGTTTGTTTTAAGTGACGATTGTTTGAGAATCAATGGTCTTGTTTCTCGGGAATCTAGGTACTTGTTTTCGCTATTAATTTTTGAATCCTAAATTTTGGGGAATCAATGGTCTTGTTTCCTTAAAATTATACTTGATTTTGTTAATTCTCTAATTTTCTTTTTATAAGAAAATGTCCCTAGAAAGGACTGGCGCTCAACAAATTATTTGGGTTGAGAAATGTATAAAGTATTCCTCTCTCCTTCCTTCCAATTGTATTGGGTACAAAGACTTTGGCTTAAAATTTAATACTTTCTTTTGTTGTTAATATTTTTTTCTTTTGTGTAATATTTATGAAATTGGATTTAGTTTATTTGTTTGTTTATTAAAAATGGTAATTCTCTTTGTTATTATTATTATTATTATGGTTAATAATGATTTATTGATTTGACTGTTTGTTTTTACAAAATTTATAAACATGATTGGATTGTTTGTTTTAAAAATCTTATAAACATTATCGCTTTGTGAAAAACCCATTACAAGCTATATTTAATATATTTATATATATGTACATATTGTTCAACATATGAAATATAATAATATAGACAAACATAAATAAATATATAAAATATACAAAAATAAAAAAAAAGTAACATGAATAATTCCCTCACAAGGCCTTTATCTCCTGGTTCTCTCAAGATCTGTACATGTAACCCTAGAAGTATATTAAACAAAATAATTGAATAAGAAACACTTATTATGATTCGTAACCCTGACACAATCTGTTTATCTAAAACCTGTCAAACCCCTGAAAACCCTAATTGGGAAATAAAAGGATTCATCACATTTCGTCATGATATACATTATGCTAGGGGGTGGTACACTGATTTTATGCAAAAGAGAACTTGTTTCTGGTAAAATTGACCTTGAAAATTGGTATATGGGTAATTTTGAATTAACATCTGTGGGAATCCAATCTGTCATTGGAAGGATAGTAGTTATCGCCCCCAATAATCGTATTTGTGAGAAATCCAGGAATAGACTATTTACACAACTTACACAATTTCCACATCTAATTATAACAAGCGATTTCAATTCACATTCCCCCCTTTAGGGACATGATAATTATAACAATAATTGGCTTTCTCTTACTGATACATTATCTGATTTTTCCTTGATTGTCATGAATGAAGACACCCCTACATACTATAATATCCACACTGGTTATTTTAGTGTTTTGGATTTAGTTATTGTCTCTGCTTCATTGGTCGGTTATACGAAAACTGTGATTCTTGATGATTCATACTCTACTGACCATTTTCCATTAATTACAAATTTCGATATTAGACCTTCCTTTTCCATATCAAATAGTACTCGTTTTAATACATCAAAAATGAATTGGGAATCATTCCATGAAAAAATAAACAACATATTAACTAATTTACATAATCAAATTGATGCAGAATCTATTTATCATGATACTTCTACTTACCACAGAGGGCATCGAAAAATGCATTGTCGATTCGGGTGCTTTCAAACGAATAAATAAGGGACGTAAGAAAGGGAAAACTAAACCTATTTAGTGGAATGATGAATGTACCATGGCGATTGAAAAAAGATGAAAAAAACCCTTTGAACAATCCCTTTACACCTGACGAATTTCATCTTACCCTCGCCTCTTGTAAAAGAGATACTGCTCTGGGCAATGATTCTATTACCTATCCAATCCTTAAAAAACTACCAATTTCTGGTCGAAAGCTCTTACTAGAAAATTTTAATTATTTTTTTAAAAACTGTGTTTTCCCTGAATCTTGGATAGATAATCTTCTATTATTTATACCAAAACCTGAAGGCTTTAGGGCTTTCATCCCATTTCGCTATCATCCAATATTTTCAAATTATTTGAAAGATTGGTTCACCGCAGGTTGAAGTTTTTAGCTGAAAATTGTGGTTGGTTACCCTTCTTTCAATTCGGATCTAGAAAGACAAGATCATCTACTGATTGCACAGCCGTTGCCTATTCTGATATCCTTTTAAGTTTTGAGAGGGGTGAGTATCTGTTAGCCGTGTCAATTGACATAATGGGTGCGTATAACTGCGTCAGACATGATCAATTTTATGACCTTCTCACGCAATCTCTATTTCACCAAAGATGATTCCAACCCAAGAACAACTTATGTCGGTATTCCACAAGGAGGCGTCCTATCAACATTCCTCTATAACGTATACACAAGTCAAATCATGAACTACATAAATCTCAATACAAAAGCAACAATTTATGTTGATGATATTTTTTATACACTTCACATAAGAACATCGACAATGGTATTCAGGAACTGAACACTTCCATCAATAAAATTTCAATGTAGTTAAGGGGTTACGTACAGTTAGAATTTTCAAAAATTCGATTTTTTTAAAATTGCATTTTCTAAAAATATAACATTTTAAGAGTATTCTCTAAAAATTTGAGACAAATCGGACTATTATAGAACATCCTTGACTATTAAAGATTCTAAATTTCCCTATAAAATTGTTGATTTAATCCTAAATTCCGCTTCAGTAATTATTCCTCCAACTAGGATTGTCTCTATCAGTGACGTCTTTACATGGGGAAAAGAGAATATGTTGTTACAATCAAAAAGACTTTGGCCGTATAAAAATCATTTTATAACCGCTGAAAGAGTTTTGAATAAAATTAAATACGAAACAAAAAGACCATGGTATCGCGGGATGGAATTATCAAAGGGTTACACCAGTTTGGTAACTCGACTTCGTATCAATCACATTTGTAATGTCAAGGTGAGAAATCTCTTAAACATTTAATAAACGATTGCCCATTACTCTCTCCGGCAAGACCTAGATTTTTCGGATATTTGAACGCTATAGATAGAAACTTTTCTACTCCTCTGCATGACCTTGATAAATACATATTTACACCTAACAAAGAATTAGTAACTGAAATACATAAATTTTTCTATCAAGTCCAAAATAACTATATTCAATTATATCTATATTGCAATTAAACAAATTTATAGAATTTATCCAATAAATATAAATTAAATTATACATATCTAATCATTCACAATTATTTTTATAAATAAATACTACATAATGTTTTAAAAAAAATTCACATAAAATATAAATGAATAATTATTCAAATCACAACAATATCATTGTGACACTTCAATACACTATTTTGATCTATCTGTTTTATTTCTTGCACACTTACCCATCCATATTTTATCCAAGTTAAAGTGTTAGACTATATTAAACTCACGGACGAAGAAGAAGTCCTTACCCTTGACGAAAGAGAAAATTTTCCCCTTTCACATGTTGAACGTCCAATCGCTCTCTGGGACTTTTTCATCATCCGTGCGGTTGATATAGTCAAACAGTTTATTTTTTGTGTCCCGTCAAAAATGTTATATTAGTCGTTATTTTAATTTGTTATTTTACTAATTGCTTTTCAATGCTCATAGCTAAAAATTATTTCACTGTAAACACTCACTATTCACTATTTCACTTGACACTCTAATTTTCCATTTTCGTAAAGAAATTGTAAAAATATTAATTTTTATAAGAGAATAGGCTGTTACAAAATTGCGATTTTGGTGTTTGGTTTGTTTACATTTCACAACTTGGAAATGCCCTTAAAAGGAGGTGTTTGAATTTTATTTTTTATCAATCTCCATAAATTGTCTCCATCCCTAAAGAGAAAATAAAGACTTTTGGACAGTGAAAATACGATTTAAACTTTTTCTTATTAATAAACACAATTCTTTGATTCGTTGGGTTCAATGAATTTTAAAAAAGTTTAACATTTAGTCTAAAAAAATCTGACATTAGGGACTTTTTATAGTTTCTGGTTTCTTTATAATGCTAAAATAGAAAAGGTTGTTGGTAAAGTAGATAATATTTTAATATCACTTTACCATTGTGTGACGTCCAAAGCTTAAAAATCAACAGTTATAAAACTTAAAGATAGAATAAAAGGAAATTGTACCTAAGAATATCCTTCCGATACCTTCCAAAAATAAAGGCACCTTTTTCGTAATCTTGCGTAACTATCTAAATCGCTCAGACGCCTATGCACTCTCACATTCAAATAATTCCAGACATTCAGCAAACAGTATGTGTCTATACCCAAAAATTCTAAATTCTTCAAAATTAATTATTTTATAAATTCTACAGTTATTGTTTAAAGTTAAACGTTTACTAACCTTAAACTTAGTTAAAACATAAAGTATGAGAATGAGTGTGATAATTTACAAATAATAAATAAAAATTATTTTTATACAATTACTTTAACAAAACTGATTTTAATTCTGTCAATTCTATGTTAATTATATACAAAAATTATTGTGTATAATTATTTATAAACAATTTTTAAACATTTAAATAATTCGTATTTAATTTCAATTAATTCTTATAGACAATTAAATTATTATTAATTATTTTATACCTATAATACATGCATAAAAAGTCCCACTTCTGGTGCAAGGAAAATGTGCGAGAAATGGCGTTTTATAGCAAACGATCATATAAATACTCCCGTATATTTATTTAGTATATAAACGGGCTTATATTGTTCCTAGTCTCTTTATTTCACAGTTTTCATTTAACAGCCAATCAGAAACGTTGTAGTGACTTGCTAGTTAAAGCGGAAGCACAACTAAAAATGCGCCATCTGTGAGAAAAATGCAAAATAGAATGCATGTCGGTAAAAAAGTCAACACGACATTTTCTGAGAGTTTATAACCTTCTTGATGAGAATGTCTTCTTGAAATGGCATAAATTATTATTCTTTTAAGTTGGTTTTTTGTAACCCCCTGACCATGGAGCTGCCCCTGGACTCTGTCGGGGAGTGACCCCCCGAACCCCCCACGCGACCAGACATTTATGAGAACTTGATAGTATAACAGTGCAATTGTTTGTGTTCTTCATTGTATATCAGTGCAATGCAATGCTATTTTCAATTAATCAAGTTATTTTAAGTTATAAAATAACAATTTACGTACACTACTGTCCACGAGTATCAGGACGATTACACGCTACTCTATGAAAAAACACGCCATCGCTTTTTTAATCATATCTCTAAATAAAAGGAGATACAAAAAAAATTAAATACCGTTAGAAAGCTAATTGAATTTTGAGTCAAATAAGCCGTCTTTGAAGTCATTTCATCAACTATTTTTTGAGTTGTACAGTGAGAAAGAAATAAAAAAGTTATCGTTTTTTCTCGTTTTTGTCTCTTGACTTCAACTTTTTTAAAAATCTAGAAAAATTTAGATAAAATTTTTTTAAAAACACAGAAATCTTCGTTAGAATTTCAGCTTTAAAATAAACCTTCAAAAATTAAAAAATGTTAATCCGTCTTCGATTTATCATTAAAAGTGTGAATGAATGAAGACGAATTAACCTTTTTTAATTTTTGAAGACTTATTTTAAAGATGAAATTCTAACGAAGATTTCTGTGTTTTTAAAAAGCATTTGTCGAAATGTTTCTAGATTTTTGAAAAAGTTAAAGTCAAGAGACCAAAACGAGAAAATTTAATAATTTTTTTTATTGAGTGATAAGCGTTAAATCCTTCCATAGTTCCATGATCATTTATTTTACTACTAACAATTTTTTTTATTTCATTTCCACTCTACAAGGGACCATCCACATATTACGTAACACTTTAAGGGGGAGGGGGGGTCAAAAAATTTGTGACACCCTGCAGAGAAAATGGCGCTAATGTATGTAATAGAGTGTGACATGGGGAAGGGGGGGTCAAAAATGGCCAAGAATAGTGTGACGTAATATGTGGATGGCCTCTAACTCAAAAAATAGTTAACAAAATGACATCAAAGACGGCTTATTTGACTCCAAATTTAATCAGCTTACTAACCGTATTTAAATTTTTTTTGTATTGATGTCATGTTTTTTCATTAAGTCGCGTGTAATTTTCCTGATACTCGTGGACGGTAGTGTATATAAAATTTTTTATATGATAAATTTGTCATTATTAATCATATTTTATTGTTTAAAAATTATTGTTAATAATTTTCATTAACCCTTTAACCCCCAAATGTGCTCATTTTTATCTTCGGTTTTCAAGCTCATAATATTAAAAGGAAAAATGATTAAAAATTCTACAAGGACATATCCATAGGGGAGTGTAAGGTATGGTGGCGGACTTGTCAAATCTGGCATATAACGTCACATCTGAAGCCCCTTATCACTATGGTCGATGTCTTTTATCGTGATGACATTTTATATGCAGTAGTTAATGATCAAACGCGTGCTTTGTACTTTAAGTGATTTTGAATAAAAAAGTAGTGAAAAAAAGAAAAAAAGTTTTATTGGATATGTGTGTTAACAGTGCCAGAGTGAAGATTTTTTGAAAATTGAGTCTGGTAAATGTATGGAACGTATTGTTTAGACATTGGACAACAGTTTTTTGTATTTCAAATTTTTCTCAATTCGCGCTGTATATGAAAGTAACACCATCATATTTTCATCAATAGCTTACTGTAAGGTGTGATGGCGCAATTTTTGTAACGTACAGTGGCGGATCATTTTTTGCACGAGTTTCAATTGTCTTTGCATTTTTTGTGTACTAATGCCTCATGTGCTCCAACGCAACAATTCTCGAATATGTGACACTTGCGGTCTTCTCTTATTCTAGTTGCGTTAAAACAGCCACCAGCTACTTCACATGTCCAAATTGTAACCATAACTGAAATGAAACTTTTTTTTCTATAATGTAAAATCATCAGTTTTTTCTCTTTCTGTTATTTTTCATCATTTTTAGTAGTTTTAATAAATAATTTTAACATCTACATAATATTTTAGTTAAATACACCATAGGCGCCACCATACCTTACAACTTTCAAAAATAAAAAAAATCAGTTTTTTGCGCCAAGAGCTGTAAAATTTCACTGAATTTAAATTTTAACAGCCGCTTCTGACATAAATATGCTTAATAGATGTCAGCAACTGCCTGCTTTTAAAATTTTGAAAAATATTGTTTTTTGAGAGAGGGAGACGCAAAAAAGAAAGTGTCCGCCACCATACCTTACACTCCCCTACGTTTTTAGGGTCGCTCTTTCAAATAGCATGTTTAAAATTTCCAAAAAGTGACGATTAAACCTTATTTTTTTAAAAATACTCAAAAAATACAAGATTTTGGAAAGTAATTTTTTTTTCATCTTCAATTTTAGTTGTCATATCGATTTTTCTAAATCATCTAAGGTATAAAAAACGTATTCCCGATAGTTTAAGTTTGAAAATATGTTTTGCGTATTAAAATTTTTAGTATTTTTTGATTTAAAATGGCGCATAAAAATAAACAATTTTCCAAAATTTAACACAGGATAAATACAATTTTCAAAAGTTCATGAAATCGATTGAAATTTGTTACTCGGGGGTTTTCGGGGTCGCTGATTACGAATCTAAAGTCAAATTTAAAAAATTCAAAATAGCGTATCTAATATGGCGGACAACAATATTAAAAATTCATCGTATTGGCTTCAAATTTTTTACTCGGGGGTTTTCGGTATTGCTGATTACGAATCTGAAGTCTGATTTTAAAAATTCAAAATGTCAGATCACTTAGGTACCAATTTGTCGAAAACCACTTAACGGATATAGTTTTTTTTAAACTACTTGTACATTAATGGACTGTAATCTGGTCTTTCGGTTTTACAAATAAATTACTTTATTTAAAGTTGTTTGCTTATTCAACAAAAAATCAAGAAAACGGGTAATTATTTTTTCGAAATGTCACAGAAAATTTAAAAATAAATATTTGTCTTTATCGAACGATCAGATTTTAGTCCTTTGTATATAAAATCATCAGAACAAAGTGTGATAAAAAAATTATTTGGAGTTGAGAAAATGGTACTTAAAAATAGGCTTTTTTCAATGGAATTTTACATTAATTTTTTTATGCCCCCTTAACAAGGAAAGGAATTAAAATCATGATGAATTAAAATCTGCCTTAGAAAAAATATTATCGGACTTACACTCAGATTCAGCATCGCCATCATGCAAGTAAGATTCGCCAGAATTATTAGCGGATAAAATTATGTTAGCATTGATATATTTTGTCGTGTACCATTTAAATTTTTTAAAATCTAACTTCAGATTCGTGATCAGCGACTCCGAAAGCCCCCGATAAACACATTTGAAGCAAATATATTAAGTTTTAATGTTGTCGTCCGGCATATTAGATCCACTATTTTGAATTTTTAAAATATGACTTTAGATTCGTAATCAGCGACCCCGAAAACCTCCGAGTAACAAATTTGAAGCCAATACGATGAGTTTTTAATATTGTCGTCCGCCATAATGGATCCGCCGTTTTGAATTTTTTAAATTTGACTTTAGATTTGTAATCAGCGACTCCGAAAACCCCCGAGTAACAAATTTCAATCGATTTCATGAACTTTTAAAAATTGTATACATCCTGTGTTAAATTTTGGAAAATTGTTTATTTTCAGGCGCCATTTGAATCAAATAATACAAAAAATCTTAAAACGCAAAACATATTTTCAAACTTAAACTATCGGGAATACGTTTTTTATACCTTAGATGATTTAGAAAAATCGATATGACAACTAAAATTGAAGATGAAAAGAAAAATTACTTTCCAAAATTTTGTATTTTTTGAGTATTTTTGAAAAAATTAGAGTTAATCGTCACTTTTTGGAAATTTTGACCATGCCATTCGAAAGAGCGACCCTAAAAACGTATGGATATGTCCTTGTAGAATTTTTAATAATTTTTTCCTTTTAATATTATGAGCTTAAAACCGAAGTTAAAAATTAGCACATTTGGGCTTTAAAGGGTTAATCTGAATATTGTAAATTAATTTTCAACACAAAATTATGTAAAATTTACAGAAACTTGTTGAAAAAGTGAATTTTGGCTTCATCTTTTGGAAACGGCAATAATTCTAAAACTCTTTTTACTCAATAACATCCCTATCTTAAATGCGCCGACGCAATTTCTTTTTTTGCAAGACTGGGCCTGGAGGGCCCAATAAAATCCTTTGACTAATGTGTTTTCCGACATTTTCTTTTTTACGGATTCAATTACTACAATTTTCCAACCTCCTTTTCCTCCATCTTGAGACAATTGATCCCAAAAACCAACCCTAACTCAAAAAATAGGAAGGGACATGAATATAAAAATATGAACTTTGTAGAAAAACCTCAGTTCTAATTCTTTTAAAATAATAAAAACAATCATTCTGAAGTTCAAGATCAATTCTTAAAATAAATCAGTTGTGGTTTTGAGTTTAAATTGTATTAAAAATAATTCAAATAGTTTCAATTAAAAAATCCAAAAGAAGGAAGCCAAGGCACGGTGGGCTTGAACCAACTTTAAATAAAAAGTCTTTCGAAATGCGATTTTTTGTGGATTCCAACACTGGAGACCTCCCTGAGTATTTTGCAATAAAAATTAAAATAATCCATCGGGCCGTTTTTGAAAAAAGTAATTTTTAGTATTTCTATCGTGAACTTTGTATACAAGCACTTTAAAAAAGGTACAAAATCAAATTTAATTTCAATTTCATGAGTGTAAAATAGTATTTTGGATCGCATAATCTGAATTTGATGTTGGATTTAAGAATTTTAAAATGGCGAATCCAATATGGCGACGAAAAAGTTTAAAAAATGTTTAGATCTACTTGAACCTCAATACTTAAGGGGTTTCGGGGTTGATAAATCTGAATTCAATGTTAGGTTTTGAAAATTAGAAATGGCGGATCTAATATGGCGACCAAAAATTTTAAAAATTGTTTAGATTTGCTTGATACTCATTACTCGGAGCTTTTGGTATCGCCGAATATGAATCCGAATTCCGTATTTGAAAGAATTACTTTTATTAAAAAAGGAAATAGACAAATAAGATTATATCAATAATGGCATCACTTACAATTAAAATTAACACTTATTTACACATTATAGCACTGTAATAATTAATCAATTAAAACTGCTTTGATTAATCTTTGGACGGGAAAGCGGGGTTCATTAGACCCCGCAAGTATCTATTTTTAAAAAGGAAATAGACAAATAAGATTATATAAATAATGACATCACTTACAATTAAAATTAACACTTATTTACACATTATAGCACTGTAATAATTAATCAATTAAAACTGCTTTGATTAATCTTTGGACGGGAAAGCGGGGTTCATTAGACCCCGCAAGTATCTATTTTTCAAATTTCTCCAAATCCGTATGAAAAAATGAATTCATCCTAGAAATTCTCTTAAATAGACTAAAAGTACCACCGAATAATCTGAATATTTTTACAGTTTTCATATTCCAACTGTAAATTATGTCACGTGGGTAGTAAAACATTTTACCAGCACAAACTGGCAATCGGGGTCCAGAGGACCCTGCAATGTCATAATAATAAAAATTGTACTAATTGTGCTATATACAAATAACAAAATAGTATTTTTCTTTCAAGAAATTTGCGCCTACACAAATTAATCCTGCCTTGCACTCAGAACGGTGTGTGTATTTCCCGGCAAATCTAACAGTTAGTTAAATTTAAAATCTTAATCATTATTTTTATATTTTAAATTTAATGCATTAAAATTTATAATATAATAAAAAGAAAACAAAATATATACAAAGATCTACGTTTTTCTAAGCGTTTTTAAAGCGGGGTCCAATGGACGCTTACGTAATTTTTTTAGCTTGCCCGCCCAAGGGTTAAAAAATATTTCAACAATGGAGACCATTAAATCCACATACCATTTTAAAAATTTTGTTTACCATATTGGATCCACCATTTCTAATTTCCAAAAATTGACATTGCATTCAGATTAAGCGACCCCAAAAACCCCCAAGAATTGAGTTTCAAGTATATCTAAACAATTTTTAAACTTTTTAGTCGCCATATTGGATCCGCCATTTTTAATTTTCATAACCTAACATTGAATTCAGGTTTAATGACCACGAAAACCCTCAGTATTGAGGTTCAAGTAGATCTAAAACAATTTTGAAATTCATAAATCCAAAATCAAATTCAGATTATGCGATCCAAAATACTATTGTACACTCATGAAATTAATATTAAATTTGATTTTGTACCTTTTTTTAAAGTGCTGGTATACAGAGTTCAGGATGGAAATACTAAAATCTACTTTTTTCAAAAACGGCCTGATGGATTATTTTAATTCTTATTGCAAAATTCTCTCTCTCTCTCTTACTCACTCTCACAAAATAGGTGCTTTTAGATAGCAGCCGACAGGAACTAAAAGCCATTCATTTGTTCACTTGAATGAAAATGTCGACTTTTTTCCCATGGGCAAAAAAACAGCTAGTCCCATGCGTTATTTGTGCTCATGGGAAAAAAGGCCGCCATTTTCATACAAGTCGAACAAGTGAATGACTTTTACTTCCTGTCGTCTGCTATCTGAAGTCGCCAGTTTTGTACCTTTGGAATAAAAAAAAATCGTATTGTTGCTTAATATACTATTTATTCCTTAAAAAAAGAATTGTAGTTGGTTGACGACTATTTAGTTAGTAGACGCAAGTCTAGATTAAAAAATAATTACTTAAAAGAATATTGTTATATAATATTCTTAAAGATTTATACGTAAGTTGCCTTTCTAAAGTAACAATTGACATTTAATTAAATTACAACTATTATTGTCTAATCAGTCTTATTAATAGACGTAATTAATATTTTTACATTCCTTTACCCATGCGTAAATTATTTTTCTCCTTATTTACAACTTTTCCATAAGGAAATAAAAAAATAACAGTGCTATAAAATCTCTATAAAATCTTTGCACATTTTAGTTTATTATTATTATTTAAAGCTTTATTTGTAACAATCTATGCATTATTTCATTCTTCAATGTTCCTTTATAATTTCCAACCGTTTTTTCTATCAAATTTTATTTAATAACAGATTTATTTGACATTTACCAAATGTCTAACAAATACGTGTGTAGATACCCACGTAGGTAAACATTTGCCAAATCGAATCGGTAAACATGATTTAAGTAATTTTAAGTGAAATTTAAGTGAATATACAATTTTTGAGGGAAAATTAAATTATAGATAAAGTGGAAAGTGAAAAAATAGATTTTAAGTGAAAGTATAATGAAAATTTTTTATTTTAATTTAAATCTTTTTTTAAATAATATTGTTAAACAATTTTTATCCTGAACATTCATTGCAACTATCAAAATAAGAGTGATATGTAATGAAACAAGTTTTTTTTCAATATTTGTGACTAAAAAAACAATTTGTTTTGTGATGAGAAAATGCGTCCGCTATTGTCGGCTTAAATAAAAGGTCATACGCGATATTTTGTCAGACCAAATTTTGTCCGATGCGATTTTAAATCGAAAATATAGTTTTAATGAAACAAAAATTTAAAAAATTTGGTGTTTTTTTTGTATAAACAATCATAACTTTCAATCCTCAAGTCAAAAGTTCAATTTTCTTGCAGATGCTGAATAAGGACGAAAAATACATAAAAAACACGATGTGCAAATTTATTTTAGCCCAACATCTTTGAAAATGGTAAGTGCAAATGTTAAGAGAAAAAAACGGTCTTTTGGGACTAAATGAGTTGAGAAGAAGAGGAAGAAAAAAGATTCAACAGGTCAAACTACATAAATTTCTTCTATACTTTAAAAAGTCCCAATAGCCTAGGTTCCCGTGTAGAAATTTCCCCATTTGTCCCTATCTCTAGTAGGGACCTCGCTAGATTCTGACTAGAATCTCTAGTCTAGAAAAACTAGTCGGGCTTCAATCAAATTCTAGTTAGATAATTCAGACTGGGAAAAACTCACTAGGACCTTATCGATTTCAAACTAGACAAACTAGTGTACAAGTATGACATACATAAATTATCTTTCTATAGATATAAATAATTCAGATTAATAGATAGAAAAACTTACTAGCATTATTTATTAAAAAATTTTGCATATTATTTAATTATTTAATTTTTTAACATTTTTTAAACAAAATTTTAAATATTGTAGAATATTTTTACAAAAAATTCCAATAAAGCAATTTTATTAAATAAAAATCTTTTATTTAATATGTAAATTAAAAGAATAAAACATAAATAAATATTAATTATGTGGGTATAACTAATTTTTATTACCTAAATATTGTAATATTATTCGTAAAAATAATTTTTTTTTAAAAAGATATGTATGTGCAATTATACTTTAAAATGTTTTTCACAATTAATGCAAGTATTTAATAATAATTAAAAAGATGCTATAATATTATAATTACAATAATAAATTGAATAATATAATTATAATAATTATAGTAAATATAAAAAGCACTGCAATTAGTAATGTTTAATTTTTCAATAATGTCATAATTAATTACTATTAACTATCATTAGGAATGCAGAGTTAAATAAGAGTGATGAATAATAACTCCCTAAAATTCAAAATATTATGAATTAATTATATCTATAACGTTATTGAAAAATTAAACATAACTAATTTATTACATTACTTTTTATATTTTTATATTTACTATAATTGTTTTAATAAATAATAATAATAATAAATAATATAATAATAAATAATATATTACAATATTTAGTTAATAAAAATTAATTATATCCACATAATTAATATTTATTTATGGTTTATTCTTTTTTAATTTACTTAATAAATAAAAGATTTTGTTTAAATAATTAAAAAATTAAGTAATCAAATAATATGCAAACTTTTTTAATAAATAATGCTTGTAAGAATCATCTAACTAGAATTAGATTGGAACCCGACTAGTTTTTCTCGACTAGAGATTCTAGTCAGAATCTAGCGAGAGCCCTACTAGAGATAGGGACAAATGGCGGAATTTCCAAACGGGATGTACTTTAAGCGGAAGTCCATCCAACCTATCATGGCCGAGAGGTATGTGTATCCGTCTGGTGTCCCCAAGGTCCAAGGTTGGAACCCTCATAGGCACGAGATTTTTCGTGTGCAACAATCATTAATAATGTTAATATGAATGGAGAATTCAATTATAAATAAGTTAAGTTGAAAAATAATAATTTTTAAAACCGGTAGAAGTGAACTAGAACTTCTAGTCGGGGCCCTATCAACTAGAGCGTGACAAAATCGACTAGAACCCCACCAGTTTCTCTAGTTGGAGCCCTTTTTCAAATGGGGTAAACTGGTGAGGTCCCCACTAGAACCCGACCACCATTTCTACACGGGTTTAAATGATCATTCAGAAGTTTTAGTGTGAATGAAAATAAATTTGACATTTTTAATTTTTAAATGCTGATTACAGGCTCGCATTTACCGATCCCAAATACATCAGAGTGAGTATTTTTAGAAGAATTAGTTAGCAATGTATTTGGATTCAGCGACCTCAAAATACCAAGAGTAAGATTTTCCAACAGGATTTGTTGAATATACCTAACAATTTTTAAGTTCATATTTTGAAGCTGCCATTTTGAGATTTTTAATGTTTTACGGATTTTATAGCAAATCTACCAAAAACTGTCTTTCTTCTACGTAAAATACACGGGAGATTTCAGGGGTAGGGCGGCACCAGTAAATATTAATTAACTATAAATTTTTGTAAATTACTGAAGGTAAAGTCTTAAATTATGCTTTGTGCTTTACAAATTTTCTTTTGAGAAATTATTTTTTTATCCCACATGCACAAAAATGGCGCTTTTAGATAGCTGACTACAGGGAGTAAAGTCACTCATTTGTTCGACCATATGAAAATGGCGACCTTTTTTTCCCATGGGCAAAAAAAACAGCTAGTCCCATGCGTTATTTGTGCTCATGGGAAAAAAGGCCGCCATTTTCATACAAGTCGAACAAGTGAATGACTTTTACTCCCTGTCGTCTGCTATCTGAAATCGCCACTTTTGTGCCTTTGGAATAAAAAATATCGTAAGTAACACGGGACTTAAAGGCTGCCAATTTATTTACGATGATTTTTGTGCCACTCGTTCCGGTCTCGGGCCACCCTCGACGTGCCGCCACAAAAATCACCGTAAACAAATGGCTGCCTTTATACCTTTGTTGCTTAATATACTTTTAAAACAAACAAGTTTTATACTTTAAAAATGTCAAACCAGTGCACTTGTTATTTGTAATGTTTGTTTAGAACAAATTTAATTAATTTTTGTGAATAATTTTTCTGGAAAATCTTTCTGCATGTTAACTTTATTGATTTCAAGACTTTTAAATTATTTTTAACTATTTTATAAAATTTTAAAAATACATCTTTTTTTAATTTATCATTTAAACCAATACTTTTTTTCTATAAAATCAAGCATTTAGAAATATGGGTTTCTTGAATGTGTGTCTAATAAAGAGGAATGATTACAATTTCAAATTATATCACTGAATTGTCTATTACAGATACTTGAATAATTTTTTTTATATTGTTTATACTCCTGCCCTATTGGCCTTACGCACTTCGACAAGAGTCCCCGAGAAATACTTTTTGGATTAAGCATAACCATTCTACTTAGAAATTTTTCTATATATTAACCTAATTTGCGTCTACAGCCGACTTTATTAGGAGTACTCGCATTCCGCCTGGACCACCCGTCAATGGGTTTTCTCGCCAGAGAAGAGGGAAACTGTAGAAAACCTCTCCTGAGTACAACCGGTTTATCGACAGTCGAGTTCTAATGGTGTGTACCGGACAATAATCGACGGTGCACATCATTATACCTCAACGTCAAACCTCCCGCTCAGATTATGCTTGAATAATTAAAATGTTACAAAATTTGTTTTAAAATATAAATATCTTCACAATAATGTTTATAAAAATACGTCAATAACGTTTGATTGCATATTGAGTACTGATGATCGTCAATTAGAAATTATAATTAGTTCTTAATTTTACAAATTTGTGTACAGTACGTGCTACGTTATTCAACTTGTTGTTATTTTAAGAACTTTGATAATAATAATTAGTACAAGTATTTTAACTCAGTTATGGATCTTTTGAATTACTCAGCTGTTAAAAAATACTAAAATCTATTAATATTTTATTGCGTTAAGCTTACCATACTATCATATTGTCCATGTAATGAATATCCAGTTTGATCATGTTCTCTTGAAAGTCGAGGACATGATGAATACTGAGATAAATTAAGATGAACATTTGTCCCTCTTAATGCTGCAACCACAATATCAGTAAGTACGTCTTGCAAATGACTTTCTTTTACATCTTTTTTTATCGTTCCGACTGCAGCAAGTGATACTTTGATCTGTGGAAGAATAATAATCGATTAGTAATTTTTTCTAATTACAATAACTTTATAATATTAAGTTTTAATTTTATTTATTTAATTAATTATAACTGATTTTTTCTGACTATTATTTGAAGTAGAGGCATTTCACGTCAGAAGTATCACGATTTGCAAAGGGTCTGCCGATTTTTGCAAAACTTTGTGGGATTATAGTTCTATATAAAAGACTTCTTTCCCCCAAATTTTTTCAACAAAAATTTAAAATTGTTGAAGATATGATACGCCATTTTGAATTTTAATATTAATTTTATAAAATTTTGAATTTTTCGAAATATTGTTTATGGATTTTTATAAAACTTACACATTTTTTAGGTAAAAGTATGTACTTTAAAATGCAAATAAAGTTAATAAAAAAAATTAATTTTTAATTAAAAAAATTAAAAAACATTTTTGTTAAACATTTTTTTGTTTATTTACTCCTTTCTGAGAAAAACGTTATTAACATATTTGGATTCCTTGTGAATTCACCTTTAATTTCATAAAAAAAATTGATAGAGACTCAACTGGTTCCAGAGATATTGAATTTTTTGTAAAAAAGCGTCGCCGCGCCATAGCACCAAACTGCACAAGTCGCGTAGTACGTTACCGCAGTCGTGCATTGCTGCTGTAACTATGACTATTTTTTACAAAAAATTCAATATCTCCGGAACCACTTGAGTCTTCATCAATTTTTTTTTATGAAATTAAAGGTGAATTCACAAGGAATCCAAATATGTTAATAACATTTTTCTCAGAGAGGAGTAAATAAACAAAAAATTGTTTAAAAAATTTTTTTTTTTATTTTTTTATTTAAAAATTAATTTTTTTTATTAACTTTATTTGCATTCTAAAGTACATACTTTTACCTGAAAAATGTGTAAATTTCATAAAAATCCATAAACAATATTTCGAGATATTTAAAATTTTATAAAATTAATATTAAAGGGTCAGTCCATTATATTTCATCTAAAGTCGCTGCGGCCAATTTTTAAAAAAATCTCATAATTTGTAAAAATGATGTTTAATATCCATAGAATTCATTTTTAAGAATTATTTTATAAAATTTTTTGAATTTAACTTAGAATTTTAATTTTTAAGTTGAGTTGGACAGAAAAAAGGTTAGATTGACAGTTATGAAAATTTAATAAAAAAGCATGGAAATAATTTAGATAATACAAATTTCTTGATTAATATTTGTTAAAAATGGGCTTATTTACTTGAATAAATAGATTATTATGTAAACATACCCAAAATAATAGATAAAAATTGATTTTAAAATTTACCTATGAAATGTCAAAAGTCACTGCATTTTAATTACATTTTTCTAAAAAGTTTATAAATATTAAACAAATTTATTACTACATAATGTAAAGTACTTTCAATGTACTTTCATATCATGTGCTAACTTTTTAATTTTATAATAAAGAAATATGAAAATTTTTACCTTTAATATTGTGTGTTTCATGATTTTTAGTGATTTTAATCACTTATTTCTTCTCAGGTGCAAGACTAAAAAATCCAATTTTTGTCTTAATATTTAAGTTTGAACTTCTTTTCTATTCTATTAAATTTTGGTGATGGAGAACGAGCTACTTTTCATTTTAAATTTAGTTTAAAAAATCTGCTGAAAAAACGAATTTGTTGGTTAAAATGCAAGTAGATTTTTGCAAGACTACTGTGATAGCCAACTTCAGTTTTATAAAATTACCTGCAATTTAACCAACAAACTCGCTTTTGGAAGCAGATTTTTTAAACATGAATAAAACTGAAAAGTAGCTCGTTCTCCATCACCAAAATTTAATAGAATGGAAAAGAAGGTCAAACTTAAATATTAAGACAAAAATGGGATTTTTTGGTCTTGCACCTGAGAAGAAATAAGTAATTAAAATCACTAAAAATCATGAAACACACAATATTAAAGGTAAAAATTTTCATATTTCTTTATTATAAAATTAAAAAGTTAGCACATAATATGAAAGTACATTGAAAGTACTTTACATTATGTAGTAATAAATTTGTTTAATATTTATAAACTTTTTAGAAAAATGTAATTAAAATGCAGTGACTTTTGACATTTCATAGGTAAATTTTAATATCAATTTTTATCTATTATTTTGGCTATGTTTACATAATAATCTATTTATACAAGTAAATTAGCCCATTTTTAACAAATATCAATCAAGAAATTTGTATTATCTAAATTATTTCCATGCTTTTTTATTAAATTTTCATAACTGTCAATCTAACCTTTTTTCTGTCCAACTCAACTTAAAAATTAAAATTCTAAGTTAAATTCAAAAAATTTTATAAAATAATTCTCAAAAATGGATTCTATGGATATTAAACATAATTTTGACAAATTATGAGATTTTTTAAAAATAGGCCGCAACGGCTTCAGGTGAAATATAATGGACTGACCCTAAAATTCAAAATGGCGCATCTTCAACAATTTTGAATTTTTTTGAAAAAATTTGGAGGAAAGAAGTTTCTTATATAGGACTATAATCCCACGAAGTTTTGCGAAAATCGGCAGACCGTTTGCAAATCGTGATATTTCTGACGTGAAATGCCTCAGTAATTAAACTTACAAGTAATACTATTCAATCGGCGATTACCAACTGTCTAAAAAGAGGTCCTACTTTAGAAGGCCTAAAAATAGCGCTTCAAAAAAAATTTTTTAATTTCACATATGGGGCGTTGTATACTCAGGGTAAACTTTGAATCACAGATTTTCTTCATAATTTGACATTTTGTTGTTTTACCGGACATACATAAGTTGTGTAAAAAGTTTTCAAAATTTCGATTATTATACAAGATATTGTTATTTTAACTTTTAACCCTTACAACAAAAGGATATCCTGAGGATATCTTCAGGATGTCCTTAATAAATGTCAGATATCCTAAGAAAATCCACATGATATCCGTAGGTTATCCGTGGGATATCCAAACTGCCGCTTGGCAGGATATCTTCGGGATATCGAGACGATATTCTCAAGATATCCTGGAGATATAATTAAAATATCTCTAAAATGCCCTGAGATTATTTCTAGGACGTTTAGAGTCAATGTGCAAAAATATTAACATTATTTACTTATATTTGAAATATAGGGGAAGTGCGCCGGTTGTGGACACGCTCCGGTTGTGGGGACCCCTACGTAAACTTCAACGGCAAGCAGACTTTACTGATCTAAGTATTGCAAGCCGTGTTCGTTGACAATACGGACTTTTCGTATTGATAACGAAACAAATATATGCATTTGTGTAATAACTGTGAGCATAATAAAGAAAATTTGCATTAAATAAATAAAAAAGTAATTTTGTATTGTTTTCGAAGAGCAACATATGGGTGTAGATTTGTTCAGAAAAAAAGGGTTTGATTTTTTTTTGCAGTGTTGTCATTATATTTTGTAATTTACCTTCGTGTTTAACCAAAATCCTGCATCACAAAATGTGTTGGTCTTTTTAAAAAATGACTGTCATTCCCGGTTGTAGGCATCCTTATGTTAAGGAGGCTCTACCATCTGACAATGATGTAGACTACTGTCTCATCTATCTAAACTTTCTGCCAAGGAAATTGACAGCCGCAAACTCCATTAAATGCATTGAATATAGTCGTTCAGTGCATTAGAAGTGCGTTATGATATGCGGGCCAGCTATTTCACATGTTAGCATTATGCTTCTGATAGCGATGAGCATAGTGTGAAAACGTGTCATCATTTTTGTTCTTTATGCCGCCGAAGTCTCTTAAAACAAAGAAACTTTCATTTCTTCTTCATTTGTGTTGGTTTCTTTTAATATTTTTCCATTTTTAGCGGATTTTTCAAGGGTGCCCACAACCGGGTACAAAAATTTTTTTGTCAAAAAATTTCCATTTCACTAAATTTCTAATAAAACTTTTTTATTTAAAGGAATCAATTTAATTCCTTCACTGACAGTCACCTTAGACCTCTAGCTTTAAATTCGTACACATATATTTGTATAATATGCACATGGAAAAATGTTATGAGGCAAAAACAAAAGGGTGCCCACAACCGGAACACCTCCCTTACTAAAGATATTCAGAGATATTTTATTTGAGTAGTTCCATGTTTATAATAGTTATGATTTTTTTAAAAATCTCGGTATTTCAACTAAATTACCATTTCCATGCCTCAGAAGCAATTTTTTCTTTTGCTAATTGTTAATTTTAATGTTAGAAGTAATTAAAAAAATTGTAAGAGGATCCAAGGCGGAAAAACTGTATATTTGAATTTTTGACGAGTATTTTCCAAAAATTTAAAAAAAATTACTAAATTAATATTCTCTCACCTCGAAAGCAATTTTTGTTTTTGGATAATTGTTTAGTTTTATGTTAGAAGCCATTTTAAAAAAATTTCAAGAAGATACAATGCGGAGAAAGCAGTAGTTTTGATTTTTTCTTACGGATTTTCCAGAAATCCTAGAACATAAAATGAATCATTATTTAAAAACAATAAAAATCACAGCTGTGCTCGCCTTGGATCCTCTTGCATATTTTTTTAAACACTTCTATTAAAATAAATAATTACTAAAAGAAAATAAATTGCTTCAGAGGCTGGAAATTATAATTTAAATTAAATACCAGGATTTTTAGGAAATCCGAAAAAAACAATATTACTGCTTTCCCTGACTTGGATCCTTTTGCGATTTTTTTAATGTTTTCTGTTATTAAAATAAATTATTGTCAAGTGAAGAAACAGCTTTCGAGGAGAGGAAACAAATTTAATTTAGTTAAATTTTAGGGGATTTTCGAAAAATCTGCTGCGACTGCAGATTTTTCAATTTTATTTTTAAATAAAGAAAATTTTTTTTTAAATTGACGCATTTAATTAATATCACTTAAATTTAGCGCGCATAACTTAAGCGCATATTAAAGTATGGGTATTTATGGGTGCGCAGTCCATAGTGAGGGTATGTTTGCGTGCGCATTCGAAAATGTGGTGCGGTTAAAGAAAGAATGAGGATTGCAGTAATATAAGGCGAATTTCAAACTACTAAGTCATTCTTATTTCAGGTTCTTAAATTAACAGTAAGTATAATAAGTTATCTACTTTAATATTTCTTTTTCAGCTTTTTTCTAAGTTTCCATTTCAGCTTTATTTACGGTTTTTTTGTTTCCATTTCAGGAAATCTCACGAAATGAGGACTTTTTGTAGTAAAAAATTTATTTTTAAAATTAGTGTAACATATTTTTTTAAATAAATAATTATTTTTCGACCAAATAGAAGTATATTTTTTAACCGGCGTAATTCATATTTTTTAATTGCTACTTTATTTAAACTATATTTTTCATATTTATGGTTATGAGTGCATGTGCACATAAAATTTGTCACTTGGGGGGTTTTCAGGGACAATGATTACAAGTATGATGTCAGATTTTCAAAATTAAAAATAGCGGAGCCAATATGGCGTCAGAAAGATTTAAAGTTAATCGAATTTGATAATATAGTCGACAAAAAAAGTAAACAATCAGATTTGCTTGAATATTTTCACTCGGGGATTTTCGAAGTTGCTGATTACGAGTATGATGTCATATTTTTTAAAAAACAAGATGGTGGATCAAATGTGTCAGCAGAAAGATTTAAAATCAACCGAATTTGACAGCATAGTCGACAAAAAAGTAAATATTAATCTGATTGAAACGTGTTACTTATAGGTTATCGGGTCGCTGATTACGAATATGATGTCAAATTTTTAAAATTCAAAAAGGGTGGATCTAATATGGCGGTTGATGAAATTAAAATCTAAACAAATGTACTTGAAAGCAGTTACTAGGGGCTTTTTAGAGATTTTAAGAAAAAACCTAAGTATAAATTTTCAAGCAAAGGGTATAGCTGGATAAGTAAGTGTTAGGTGCCCCCACTTGGATTTTCTTGGAATTATAAGATACAGTAGATATTAATTGAAGTTAGTAGTAATTTCCCGAAGTACTATTGCCTAAAAATAATTTTTATGGGGGTAAGAAGAAAAATAAAGAAACACGATTTTCTCGAATACGGGTGAGAGGCCGTCCATAAAATATGTAAGACATTTAGGGGGAGGGGGGGTCAGCAAGATCTTATGAACAATAGGAAAAATGGCGCTAATGAATGTAAAATATCTTACGAGGGGGAAGGGGGGGTCAAATTTACCCAAAAAATGTCTTACGTAATTTATGGACAGCCCCTGAACCGATTTTTATAAAATTTAAATATGTTTGGCTTTCGTTAAGGCCTTTTAAAATTAACATTACCTATGAATTTTTTTTTAAATAAAAGCAAAAAAAAATTTTAAAATTTTTTTGGGCAATATTTTTTGAGTACAATCGCTATTTTTTTCTAAATAATCCTTACATGTCCTAGAACTATTAACCGAAGTGACAAAAAAATTAAAACGGTAGGACACAGTCAAAAGTAACAATGATTGTTAGCATGCACTCATATCCTTGTGTAACACAGCCCCACAAAAAGAAATTTTTGGGGGTGGACCAAAACTACACCAGATTCGCATTTAGCGGACCAAAATACATGGGGGTAGGGTACTCTGATCTCATAACCCTGACAATTTTTTTGTGGGGCTGTGTTATACAACCCAGACAGCACGTAAGCTTGCCGTGAAAGATTGCCAATATTGACGTGCAAGTTTGCAGCAAGCTTGTCACAATCTTAAAATGTCCCACTCATAGCAAGCTTCATGTGCAAGTTTGCTGCAATATTGCACTACAAGCTTGCAGCAATATTGCACTAAAGGTTGCCGCAAACTTGATGTAATCTTATATGGAAATTGTTTATTATATAAAATTAATAATTTATTATTAGCAACAAATTTATATTTAAGTAAGATCTTATTGTGTTTGATAAAAATCTATAATTTTAATAATTAAGAAATGTTAGAAATGCTTAGAAATGTTAAATATCTTCAAAAATTATATGTATTTACAGTTTGAATATCTGAGGATGCCTGTCGTCGACGGGCGAAAGCTCATAAATAAAAACATTTTTTAAAATTATTAAAATTATGGATTTTTATCAAACACAATAAGATCTTACTACAATTATAAATTCAAACAAAAAAAAACATCACAATATAAATTTATATTTAATATTTTTAATTTTTATTAGACATTAAAAAATTATATCAACGTTATAATAATAATGTTATTAATTTCCCCAAAGAATTCATATATATATAATTTATTATAATATATATAATTCATATCATATAATTTGAAATTTTAATTTCGAACGGGTGAACGGAGCTTTACTGCGCCTAACCTGACGTGAGTCAAATTCTATTCACCATTAAACCACGTGTCTGTTTAGAAACGTGCGCGTTATTAATTTATGTGAAATATAAGTATTTTTATACTTATAATAATATAATCTTGTTAAATTATGTCGAAGTCTCATGAAAAATACAAAATAATCAATGCTGTGATTGATAATGTTACGGGAGATGTACTCACTGACCTAAGTGACGAAAATATTTTATGTTACCTTTTAAAAGAGGATGGTAAGTACATTTTGATTATTACAGGCTTCACACTATCTACTAAAACCTACTATTTACTACTTTTTTAGATTTTAGTCACTAAAAGATACTATTTCTGGTTTTTTGAGAATTTACACTACTTTAAATTCGCTTATACTAGAAATAAAAAAACAATTCTAAAAATTATAATCAAATTCTTTAAAACGATTTAATTATTTTCTAAAAATATTTTAAAACTAATTATTTTCAATATCTAGTATTTTCTTAAAATTTTACAAAAGAATAAATAAATTATTTAACCAGATTTTAATCCAATTTTTTAGAATAATTCAAATACTTTAACTAATAATAATATTTTTTAGGGAAAATAAATTTTTTAAAAAATTTTTTGATAAAATTCTAAGCAAGAATTTAATTATTTTCACAAATAAAGTTTTTCACAAGAATTTAAATTATTTTCAATACTATTTTAAATATTAATTAATCAATAAATTAAATTATTTTCACGAGTAAAGTTTTCCACAAGAATTCAATTATTTAAAAAAAATTTATTTTATTTATTATATTTAGAAGAAATTAACTATTAATTAACTATTAATTATTAATTAATTAATTATTATTATATTATTATTAATTAACTATATTAATTTGAATGTTCTTTCATTCATTCATTCATTCATTTACGTTTTCTGTCCCCCACACACTGAAGTTGTCTTTTGTTTATACTTTTGTTTTTCGTGAACTTTAGATATATTGTATATTTTATTATTATGTTATAATTGTTTTTATTTTATAATTAATTCAATATTGTAATGACAAATAGAAATAATCAGAATTTTTTTCACTTCTTTTCATTCAAAGACAAAAATTTTGTTAAATATTTTGTTTTGTCAAATTGAAATTATTATTATAAATTATTATAAACAAAATTAGAAAATTGTTAAACAACTGTGATTAAGAAATAGAAAATTTATTTACTTTGCATTATTTTTGTTTACGAATCACAATTTTAAAAAAAAATTATTATTTTCTTTTAGAAAAAGAAGAAAAATATTTGCACAACTCCTATGTTTCATCTTATTTTTGGAACAGGATTTTCCACACGAATTAAGACATTTAAAAATTTTAAAAACAAACCTTTATTTTAAATTAAACAACTTATAAAAGTATTTGTTATAAAATATAAAGATATCGATTGCTCCGAGTCTTTCTTCATGTTTTCTAATAATTCAAGATGAACGAGAGATAAAATCATTATTTTATATTATAAGAATATTCTTACTGTAACTTCATCAAAATTATTTTTATCATTTTAATTCAATTTTTATTTTCAAGAATTTGTAATTATTTTTTATGAAAATAATAATTGAATTCCTTAAAAAAAAATTATTATTTGTGAAAATAATTGAATTGCAGTCAAATTTTTATTATTTTGGAAAATAATTAAAAGTTTGTATAAAATTTTATTAAAATTTTTTTAAAATAATTGAATTCTTTAGGAAAATTTAATTAAAATAGTAATTATTGAAAATCATTAAAATTAGAAAATTTGTATTTTTGATCGACATAACCTATTTTGGTGACGTAATTCGATAAATTGACATGATTAGTTGGTTTTGTTTGAACTCAACTAATAGGAATGTAAGTATCTTTCCATTGGTCGCGTACTGCGCATGAGCTAAAATAAGTTGGGTTAGGGCTGATTCTAACTAAAAATAACTGAAGCAAAAACGGGTTCAAATAAACGCGACTTTAAGTAAATGAGACTTTAAATAAGTGAGGCTTCAGTGTATTTAAAAATTTGTTGAAAACGTTCTTTATGAGAATTCAATTTTTGAGAAATATTTTATTATTCTATAAATTATTAAATTCTTGTAAAATTTTATAATAAAAATTGATTAAAAATGAATTTCAGTTAAAATTTTAGTTAATAATTGAATATTAAAAGCATTCTAGCGTGAATTTTTAGAAATAATTGAATTTTGAATTGGTTTTAAATTGAAATCTTTGAAAATTTATAATTTTTACTCACAACTCTATAGAATTAACTTTTTTGAAAAAGTAAAAATTAATTTTTTTTTAAAATTATTTAAATTTTTTATTTTTTAAATATTTAATTGAAGGATTTCCGAATAATCGAAATTTTGTAAAATTGAATTGTTAGCAATTGGATTTAAAAATTCTTAATAATAATTATGAAAAATAATTTATAATTGGTAATTTATTGATTTCTTTCGAAGAATTTTAATAATTTTTTTTAAAAATAATTACACATCTCAAAGAATTTACTTAAAATTATTTTAAAAATAATTTATTATAATCGTGTTAAGAATCTTATTATTTATGAAAATGATTGAATTCTTGCAACGAATTTAATTACACTCTTTTAAGAATAATTGAATTCTTTTTAAAAAAATTAAAATAGCAGATTTTGAAAGTATTTCAATTTCAGCGAAGAATTTCATTATTTGTGAAATGTACTTAAATTCTTGCAAAAAATTTGTAAAAATAATTATATTTTTCGAGGAATTTATTTTAAATTGTATTAAAAATAATTAAAATCCTATGAAAAATGTTATGATTTTTGAAAATAATAAATAAATTTTTTTTTAATTTTAAAGAAATTTAAATTTGCTCATTTCTCTAAACAAAAAAATTTTCGAATTTTCTCACACCTTGAGAATTAAATTTATTTTTCAATTTTGCAGTTGCATTAATGTATATGTTATTTTCAGATAATATCACCAATGAATTGGAAAAAGCAGTTTTAAAAAAAATTAAATCTTTCAAAGCTAAAACTTTAGATCTCTCAGAGATGTTTTTAATGAGCATAGCAGATTCTTTAAAAACATTGAATGACAGACAAAGACTACATGTGCAATTTAAAATATTACACGTTTGAAAGCAAGAGTTAGATGCCCAAAAGTTATGTGATTTTAATTAGTCTAAAGTACATGAGAAAAATGATTTTTATGACTATAGCATATTTTTTAAAAACATTAAATGAAAAACAAGGACTAAATAGAGAATTCAAAATGTGTGAATTTAAAAATAAGTTAGATACTTAAAAATTATGTGATTTATATCTAGTCGAAATCATGAAACTGAATCTTTATATAAATCTTTTAGAAGATCCTCACAGTAACATTAATTACATTTTTAAATGTTGCTAAAATAATTTGTGATATTAACGATAGGATACGAGAAAAATGTTTATTATAAAAGATTACAAAAATAAATTGTTATGAATTATGTAGAAATAGGTATTAACAATTAATTAATTAATAATTAATTAATTAATAATTAATTAATTAGACATGAATAATTAATTAATTCTTAATAAATTGATAATTAATTAATACCCCGCCGATGGTTGTCCACAACCGAACATCATCGATGTCTTTGACGTGCTGGGAGAAGCGCATTGATTTCTTTGATGTGCTGAGAGAAGTGGATCCACTGCCGAACATCATTGATTTCTTTGATAGGGCTAGGAGAAGTGGGTCCACTGCTAGACATAATTGATTTCTTTGCTAAGTTGGGAGAAGTGGGTTCGCTGCCAGACACAACTGGCATCTTGTATATGTTCGGTAGACCTTGCCGTGGTGGCGGTACTTTTCACTAAAGGACAGCCAACAGTGTGGTTCCCTGACTTTAAAACCAAGAAAATTAAGTATGAGCGATTGTAAAAAAGAAGATGAGTACCTGCGGGGTAATGCTGCGGCTAAATCCCTCACTGGTTCCGATCGTCAAGCGCTTTCGAGAGTGGGGACGGTGGCCAGTGGCCCAAGGACGCAGGAGGACAACAACGTGTTGGTGGTACCAAGAGTTGTCTTGGAAAGAGTAGATAGACGAGGAAGTGCGAGCAGCGTTACAAGTCAGGCCAGCTGCATTTCTGTCTTCAGTAATGCTTCGGCTAATGACATTGCTTGCTGCAATAAAGACCAAGATCAAGCTATAAGGCTGCGCGAGGAGGAAGCAGCTTGCATTCAAAGAATGGAGGAAGAGACCAGTAAGATGCTGAAGTCCTGTGATGTCTAGAAAAACGTCAATATGACGATTAAGGACAGACTGAAAAGCATAACAACGCTCATACAAGAGGTTAAGGAAAAGCATGCAGCTGCAAAATAAGTAGATGAGAGTTTCTACCAATAATTAGTGTGGTCAGAGGAATCAAGATAAGATCGAAAAGTTAGACGCGACCGTTTAAACGCTGCAGTGTTAAGAAATGTCGTCTTGGAAGGTCAGAAACGGAAGAGGAACAGTCCTGAGTTGAATAAAAACTCAAAGAAGACGAAGAATGAAGGACCTCCAAAAAAGCCGAAGGACAAAACACAGAAAAAAGGAAGGCCACAAAAGAGATCATCCATGATCGTTAAGGTGGCTGAAGATTCGACGTTCGCAGCAGTTCTGGGAAAGATTCGTAAGGAGGTAAAACCAGAAAAAAGCAATACAATTTTTTTGGAAGCTGTACCCACAAAAAAGAGGTGCCTCTTTATCAAACTTAGAGGTTCTTCTGATAAGGAGACCTTCACCGATGAGGTGACTAGGGTGATTGGTGACATGGGTAAGGTGCAGATTGTGGATCGGCCAACTACTGTAGAGATCCGCGATCTGGATTGCCTTATAGAGCCAACAGATGTCCAGGAGGCTTTAGATAGTGTTTCGGCAATGCCAGTAGGAAGAAGAAGGATAACTGTCCTGGGACCTAACAAGCGAGATGTAAAGCTCGCTATTGCAGTAACCACACAGAAAGATGCAGAAAATCTGGAACGTCTCGGTCACATAAGGGTAGGCTTTTTGTCTTGTTCAGTGAGGAAAAGAGTTATGGTCACAAGGTGTCATAGGTACCTTGGCTATGGCCATATAGGCAAAGATTGTAAATCGGTAGATAGGTCAGCTGCGTGCTTTAAGTGCGGAGAAGCCGACCACAAGATAGCAGACTGTAAGAAGAGCCCATGCTACTTCTTATGCAAAAAGAAGTTCGACGGGAAGGGGAAAACTAACCACGTTGCAGGGTCAGGAAGCTTTGCAGCTTCAGGAAGCAAGGTCTTCAGAACTGCCTTAGAGGAAGCAAAGAAGACTTTGTCTAGGAAGCGAAGAGAATAGGGAGAACCATGATAGAAGGGCCATGTTTGCGGCAGTTGCTTTGAAATCAACGTCGATAACATAGTGTCTATCATGGTTCAAAACCTGGACTCGTGTAGACATTTAATCCTTAATTATTAAAATAATGGGGAAAAGATAGAGACGGAAGACGAGGTTGACCGGAAGAATCCAGTGCTCAGGAGTGTGTGAGCGTGGGGGGAGGAAAACATTTAGCTTTTTCTCCCGTCCATGCTCACACATTGCATGAGCGGATTAATGGCAAGTTAAGAAGAAGGACAAGGGGACCACCACTTGCGAAGTTTAAAGCCTGCCGGTAGAGCCGCAGGTGGATCAAAGTGTCCAAAATTAGGACGGGAGTGGTTTTTAGTGGGTCGACCAGAACAAGAGCGGTCATCCCTACATAACCTGGGTTTATCTAAAAAAGGTATCTAAATTTACAGATTTTCCACTTCCAACTACAAAAAAATGAGTTAATAATTAATTATTAATTAATATGTATTATACAAATATGTACAAAATGAAATGTAATTAAAATTGCATTAGAAATCATTGTTTAGAACTTTTTCCCATTGTCAGTGTATTGCTCCTACGTGCATAAAGTAATTACTAAAATTTTCTCTTATTCGATTAGAATTAACATTTTCCTGTAAATTATTATTTCTCCTAGGAATCTCTTGCAAACCTAAAACAATTTTTTTAAAATCATTCCATAATAAATGTTTCATTTATTATTTTAGTTTATTAAATTTATAACCATTAATGGGATGGATCTCATCCGCTGGCGTTAAATGTGAATATCGTTGTGTTGGATGAATATTTTTATTGTTTAAACTTTCGTTTAGTTACCTGTTATGTAGGCAACATGTGGCTTGAATTATTTTTCTTGTTGTTTTAAGTGATGTCTTCATGGAGCTGCGATAAATTCTCCATCCAGCTCCAAGAATTCCGAATGTTTTTTCAACAACGCGTCTAGTGCGACTTAGTCTATAATATAACAACTTTTTGTTTTTGAGTCATACGTTCCTTCTACGATAAGGCGTCATTAAATAAGTCGATGCTTCAAACGCTTTATCACCAACAAGAACATTAGGAAAATTTGGTCCATTTTCATAAATTGGATCTGGTGGAGGTATGATGAATGTGTTATTTTCAAATTTTCTGCACATTTTTCTTTCATTAAAAACCCCTCCATCACTTCTTCTTCCTGGAGCCTCAATGTCAACAGCAATAAATCGATAATGTGCATCTGCTATTGCCATCAAACTGATCCCAAAACTATTTTTATAATTAAAATATGAAGATCTAGTGTTTGTAGGAGCCTATGCAAAAAATAGAAAAAAAAATATTCTGTACAGTACCGTCCGAAATTGTCAGTCCACCCATTTTCAAAGGAATGACAAAAATTTTTTAACATAAAATTCATGAAAAGTAAAATTTTTTTTGGTTTATATTTTGAAAGACGATAAAATTTTGAAAAGAATAAGACCTTACAGAAGTCATTTGGCCAAAATTTGTAGAAGATATTCTTAAAAATCGTCATTTTCAATGTTTTACAAAAATTTGAATAACTTCTAAAATAATGAACGCTTTTTAATAATCTTAGGCTTATTTTAAAGGTCATTTTCTACGGAATAAGAATTACTTATAGGCATTAACCTGTAATTTTTAACTTGGAATAAGCATGACGTCAAAGTTGGACAAAAAAATTCAAAAAATTTGAAATAATATTATTAAAAGAAAAATAATTTTTGAAATTCAAACATATATTTTTATTAAAATTTCTTAAAAAATCTACACCATATCATGTTTTATATATGTTCTAGAATAGTTTTTAGTACAAAAAATTGATTTCAAATTTTTCCAATTTTTTTGTCTAATTTTGACGTCATGCTTATTCCAAGTTAAAAATGACAGGTTAATGCCTATAAGTAATTCTTATTCCGTAGAAAAAGACCTTTAAAATAAGCCTAAGATTATTAAAAAGCGTTCATTATTTTAGAAGTTATTTAAATTTTTGTAAAACATTGAAAATGACGATTTTTAGGAATATCTTCTACAAATTTTGGCCAAATGACTTCTGTAAGGTCTTATTCTTTTCAAAATTTTATCGTCTTTCAAAATATAAACCAAAAAAAATTTTAGTTTTCATGAATTTTATGTTAAAAAATTTTTGTCATTCCTTTAGAAATGGGTGGACTGACAATTGCGGACGGTACTGTACGTATTTAAATAATAGTTTTTTTAAATTTAATTGAAATATTATACAAAATTCTCTACAAAACATTCAACTGCATTAACAGAAAAGATAATCATCTATATGCAATGGAGAAAAATACTGTCGCACCTGCATAACAATGTTTCGCATGCTCATGCCATAACGCAGTACTCAGTTTTGGAAAAGCTTCATTTCTTAAAGCTTTCCATATAGCCAAACATGTTTCAGATATAATTTTTGAAACTGTATTATGAGCGACACAAGAGAAAATGACATAGATCTAACAGAATCTCCAGAAGCCAAGTACTTTAGACATATGTGAAGTCTTGTACACTTGTGTTCATCCGACAAAGGCATCGATGAACACAAGTGTACGCGCTGAGATTGGGCGACGGAAAACATATTTTTTAGTAATATATGGTTTCACTTTATTCAATAACTTTAGAAAGTCTCGTTCTGTCATTCGTAGATACTCCAAATATTTCTCAGTATCGTTATTTGCCATTTCCTTTATTAAATTTTCGCTAGCTCCTTGAGCATTTCGTCTTTCTTCTGTAAAAATTGGCCGTATCCAAAATTTTCGTTTCAAATGGGTGTTTTCATTTTCTTTAAAGCATATATAAAAGCCAAACATTTCCATGCAATGTTGCCAAGTAGTATTAATTTCTTCTGAAGTGTGAAATCCTGACTCCAAATTCGATAAAATATATAATAATATATGAGTTGGTTCTATATTTCTTACAAAATTTCAACCTATATTTTAATAAATCAAACATACCATTGCTTAATAAAAAAAATGAAATTTTATATATAATATATTTGAAATACTTAACCTATTTTTAAAACAGTGTTATGAATTAAATTTTCTTTTTTTAGTTATTCAAATATATTCATTAGGAATGATAAAATAAAAAAATATTATTTCTAAAAAAAATAATGAAACTACAATTTAAAATTAATTCTTAATTTATAAAAACTGTTTATTTAATTATACGACCATAAAGTAAAGAAATTATTTTTTTAAAAATTTGATAAATATTAAAATAAAATTAATTGTTCAATAGTAGTATATTATTCATTACCTTGTGTTTTTATACATATATACATTCAAAATATTATATTTTGACCTCAAAGTATTAGGTAATGTTTAAAATATCACGTGTTCGTAAAAGCCGGCAAAAACTTTTTTCTGGTTTTTAATACTATAGTCTTAAACTTTTATATTATCAAACAATTTATATCTTTTTCTTTTTTACAATTTATTAATATAAAAATTAAAGGGTGTACTTCCGATTAGCGGTTACCTCCGATTCTTCTACAACTTGGTATACTTACGTAATTTTGTGCCCTGATTACGAAAATCATAGTGAAAATTGGCGCAAATTAGAATTTTATGGTAAAAACCATAAAAACACCATAAAATTGTGATTTTTGCGTATAATTCGCAAAAAACGCAAAATTTTGCAAAACATTGTTAACAAATGTTTTAGATCTGACCAATATACACATTTTTTGTTGTTATTATTATTTGTTAAAATCTGTTATTTTGCGACAAAAATGTAAAAACCATGAAATACCAAAACAAACCATGGTTAAAATGAACTTTCACTTAGAAAGACATACAAATGTAACAAAATAAGGTTTCTTTACGTATTTTGATGCGCTAATTACGAAAATGATTGTTAAAATTGGCGAAAATTTGAATTTTATGGTAAAAACCATAAAAAACACTATAAAATTGTGTTTTTTTCGTATAACTTGCAGAAAACGCAAAATGTTCTCTTACTTCCTGAATACAGAAAGGAATTCAAATTGACTTTCCACTTGGTTCCAGAAGCTACCAAACCCAGACCCAATCCCCCTACAACGTGCCCTTCTAAAAAGCTCTTTAAAAGGGCCCTGGAGCAAACACTACAAAGGAGGGCGAAGCCCGCCTTAGCTCATGTTCTCTTGCTTCCTGAATACAGAAAGGGAGTTAAATTGACTTTCTATTTGGTACTAGAAGGAACCGAACCCAGACCCAATCCCCCTACAATGGTTTGTTATGGTATTTCATGGTTTTTACATTTTTGGCGCAAAATAACAAATTTTAACAAATAATAATAACAACAAAAAATGTGTATATTGGTCAGATCTAAATCTTTTGTTAACAACATTTTGCAAGATTTTGCGTTTTTTGCTAATTATACGCTATAAACACAATTTTATGGTGTTTTTTATGGTTTTTACCATAAAATTCTAATTTGCGCCAATTTTCACTATGATTTTCGTAATCAGGGCACAAAATTACGTAAGTATACCAATTTGTAGAAGAATCGGAGGTAACCGCTAATCGGAAATTGATTTACATATTTCTACTTTGCATATTTCAAATGTAATATTCCTCTTCTATGTTCCCATGTAAATAGAAAATTATTATGACGTAACATGTGCATATTTCTCATCCAATAGGAAGAAAAGTTTACCGTTGTATTAACTTAAACGTATTTTATAATTGGTTGTTAAAAGTCCACTGCTTACGTCATAAACATTTTCTACTTGCATGGGAACGTGGAAGCTAAATTTAACACTTTGCATAGTGCAAAGCAGAAAAAGAGAATTTAAATAATTTTTTTACTATATATATTTGTATTCACGTTAAACTTTGTTTGCAATTATAAAATTTATTATTTCCAAAACAATTTTTAATAGCATCTCTTGGAGTTTAAAAAAATTATTTATTTACATAAATATAAAAATATTAAGTCGATTATTAAAAAATTGTTGAAAATAGTTATTCACATATGTCTAAAAATATTTATATTGACAAGAGCTCTTCGTGAATTATACTTGTAACTTCTTTTTCGACACGCAATTATCTAAAATCATTCAATTTCTTAAGGGGGAGTGACACCTTTGAGGCCTCTTTTGAACCTGTTTTTCATGAATTTTTTTAAGACACGTGAATAAAGTAAACAAAATTTGGTTTTAAGGGATTCATTTGTTAACTTTTTAAGTTTACAAAAATATATTTATACGTAAAAAAAGTTTAAATTTTTTGCCTATAGAGGGCACCCAAGTTGGTCTCCTTTCTTTGCAGAGCAAATCGGTGGGCAAGATTCCGATTAGACCTATTAGTATATAGAGTGTATCTTGAATGGTATGTGATCTGTATGTAAGTTGCTATGATAATTTGTAAAATAAAGTATTTAATTGTCTTGATGAGATGTATATGGCTTTATTTAACTTTATACGATATATATTTTATTAATTACTGTATTTTTAATGGTTGTCCTCGTAGTATTTACCTAGGACATAATAAATATATTCTATTCTATTCTATTCTATTCTATTCTATTCTATTCTATTCTATTCTATTCTATTCTATTCTATTCTATTCTATTCTATTCTATTCTTATTATCTATTCTATTCTATTCTATTCTATTTATTCTATTCTATTCTATTCTATTCTATTCTATCTATTCTATTCTATTCTATTCTATTCTATTCTATTCTATTCTATTCTATATCTATTCTATTCTATTCTATTTATCTATTCTATTCTATTCTATTCTATTCTATTCTATTCTATTCTATTCTATTCTATTCTATTCTATTCTATTCTATTTCTATTCTTTCTATTCTATTCTATTCTATTCTATTCTATTCTATTCTATCTATTCTATTCTATTCTATTCTATTCTATTCTATTCTATTCTATTCTATTATATTCTATTCTATTCTATTCTATTCTATTCTATTCTATTCTATTCTATTCTATTCTATTCTATTCATTCTATTCTATTCTATTCTATTCTATTCTATTCTATTCTATTCTATTCTATTCTATTCATTCTATTCTATTCTATTCTATTCTATTCTATTCTATTCTATTCTATTCTATTCTATTCTATTCTATTCTATTCTATTCTATTCTATTCTATTCTATTCTATTCTATTCTATTCTATTCTATTCTATTCTATTCTATTCTATTCTATTCTATTCTATTCTATTCTATTCTATTCTATTCTATTCTATTCTATTCTATTCTATTCTATTCTATTCTATTCTATTCTATTCTATT
This sequence comes from Leptopilina heterotoma, assembly GCF_015476425.1. NCBI lineage: Eukaryota > Metazoa > Arthropoda > Insecta > Hymenoptera > Figitidae > Leptopilina > Leptopilina heterotoma. The sequence goes on from NW_025110845.1 coordinate 2,117,812, forward strand.
CTATTCTATTCTATTCTATTCTATTCTATTCTATTCTATTCTATTCTATTCTATTCTATTCTATTCTATTCTATTCTATTCTATTCTATTCTATTCTATTCTATTCTATTCTATTCTATTCTATTCTATTCTATTCTATTCTAGATCGTTTAATCTAAATCAAACATTTAAATATTTTCTGAATCAGAGATAGATTTAGCTTTTGAGTACGTAGGATATTTTAAAAATATTAATTTTGGTGTATTTGGCAGTTGTTTGAAGTAAAAATCCATTTTTTCCATTTTTTTAAATCCATTTTTATAATAAGTCAAGTTATAAATTAACTTTTTTAGCTTATATAATTAATCCATCTTATAAACTCGATTTCATGAATTGTCGCAAATAACAATTAGATATTTGTATACTTTTTTAACAAGTCTTTTAAATTTTATAAATCTAACATCATAATCGTCTTCAGCGACCCTGAAAACTCACGAGTAACTTGTTTCAATCGAATTTAGTCAATTTCTTAGAATACGGACCCCATATTGGATCGGCGGTTTTGAATTTTGAAACTCCGACATCAAATTCGTAATCATGGACCCGAAAACCTACAAGTAACATGTTTCAATCCGATTAATATTTCTTTTTTTGTCGACTATATTGTCAAATTCGGTTGATTTTAAATCTTTACGCCACCATATTAGATTCAACATTTTGAATTTTTAAAATATAACATTATACTCGTGATCAGTAACCCCGAAAATCCCCGAGTGACAAATTTTATGTGCATCTAACAAGTTCTTTTGAAAATACTGTTTACATCCCCTAAAATTTAAGAGGGGTGTTTTCTACTCTTAAAATGCAAAACGGGCCCATATAAAAAACACGTATAAAATATTTTTCGATGTTTTAGTAGTGTGCAATGTTTAAAAAAAATTGATATATGACACCAGGGTAGTGTTACTTGTCAGTATTAATCCCAAATATTATTTCTAGGTGTAAGCATTTTGCACACCTATTTATTTACACTAAACCAAGATATTACACGAAAGTGTATATCTTTTTTTAAATTTGATTTCTTGTGCTCGTCAAAAATCCATTTTTTTGACGAGTTACGCACTGGTTTCGCGTTTTCGCAGAACGATTTCACAGATGTTTTAAGTATGGCACAATATTCTACCACCCATAATTCTTTTTCATAACGCGGTGCTAAAAAGGGCACTTTTTGCACCTTGTTATGAAAAATATCGTACGTAACTAGTGTGAGCAGTTGCTAATTTTTGAACGAACAGTTTTTTTAAAAAGTGCTTGTTCAAAAATTGGCAACTGCTCACACTCGTTACGAAATATACTATTTCTGAATACCTAAAAATATAAATATTATATGGGTGAATGTTAAATAATGATAAAAATAATAAATAATAAATAATAAATAATAAATAATAAATAATAAATAATAAATAATAAATAATAAATAATAAATAATAAATAATAAATAATAAATAATAAATAATAAATAATAAATAATAAATAATAAATAATAAATAATAAATAATAAATAATAAATAATAAATAATAAATAATAAATAATAAATAATAAATAATAAATAATAAATAATAAATAATAAATAATAAATAATAATAATAATATAATAATAATAAATAATGATTTTCAAAAAAAGGTGAAAATGCAATTGCCGTTATAAACAACTCATTATCTCGAATATTATAATTAGCATACTTGTCTAAATTATCTTTTTCTATCCCTCGCAACCCAAACTAAATGAAATGTACAATTCTTCTAGTAAATGTGCAATGCGAGAACTTCGTGAAAAATGAAATCTAATTATAAGTCACGAAGACAGTGACTTAAGTGATTTTGTAGATGTTACAACACACGAATATGCCCTACCAATAGTTTAAAACTGTTTAACTCTCTGCACGGAAAGAAAAAGTCTAAAGAATATTTTAATGTTTGTATTAAAAAGTTGGACAAGAGTCACTTTTTAAAAATGTTTCAATACTGTATCTCAAATTAATATTCATAACAATTACAATAAAGTTTAAAGAAAATAAAGACAAATATGAATAAAATTTGGATCAATGTGAAATAAATTACAATACTGTCTTAAAATACAAAGCCTTTCTATGAAATATTTAATCTTTATATTTTCATTGAAATATTCTTAATAAAATATAGTAAATATGTTGAATCAATATAAAGTAAATTACTATACTGTATATAAATATTAAAGCTGACAATGAAATGTATAATGACTTCTGTCATACAGAAAATTTATTTAAAAAAAATTTATATAGTTTACCTTCTAGTTTTTAAATTTTCTTAAAGTACCACGTATCTTGATGTTGCACCCAGAATTCATACACTATAAACTCTAAACATTTATTTATACTTAATGATAGCCTACCTAACAGAAAATCTACTAACGACCGGAATCGAACGCACAACCCTAATATTAATAGAACGCAACCCCAACCAACTAGCTACGCAACGCACGCTGCAGGTGGTCCTTCGATAATAGTGGACATTCTCACTGTGGAAATATATGCGCAGCAGAGTACTGCGCAACTGACGCGTACGCGATTCTTAAAAATATTTCATACAGTATAATAATTTTTTTAAACTTGTCTGGAATACACATCTGAACTCATCTTTCTAATAAGTATTAAAATAATTTTACTTCTGTATATTGATAGTTTCATAAAATATAATAATAATAATTTTACGACAGTTAAAAACATTTTTCCTATTATATGAAAATATTTATAATTTATAATTTTTTTAATACATTTCAAACGTTTTATCATACGCAACATAAAGTTTCTTAGACATCTTGAAATAATTTTCAGGAAATCAAATAAATATTATAAATTGTCCATCTTGTCCAACTTTTCTATAATATATTAAAATATTCTTTAGACTATTTCTTTCCGTGTGCCTACGCTGACTTATCCCCACTCTAGCGCTTTTGAATGTGTGATTCCCATAGTCCCCACCAGGCGACCGAATTGTCGTTTTTTGTCGTTAACAGTCACTTGCGTAGGCAGAGGGTTAATTTTTTATCTAACTGGACAAATCATTGCTTTTATCAAAAAGCACAATGAATATATTGAATGTTCAGACGCTTTTCTATCGAATTCTGACATTAGGAAAGACACTTCACTATTTTCCTGTAACAAATTGCCAGAAAGTCTACCCATGTGAAAAAGTTCCCGGGAATTGGACCGAGAAATTCCCGGGAACTTTTTCACGTGGGTAAACAGATTAACAAAAAATGATTGTCACTTTATTCATCCTAATGTAAGATTAATTAAGCTTATTCGAACAATTGAACTTATTTTTAACAAATATTGTAAAATGAGCAATTGTTCTGACTTAATTTTAAATGACCTAATACTATCCGGAAAAACAATTAATTTCTCTTGTAAACAGCATTCCAAAAAAGCAGTAGACATGTTGTTTTATATAATAAAACTGTTTTTGGAAGTACGAATGAGACAATTTGTCAATCATTCTAATTCGGAAATAAAAAAATTAGCTTGTTGAAAAAAAGGAGCCAAACTTTATTGGCGATTCAAACAGCTAAACTAGCGCACATAGTGGCAAAGTTTGAACTAACGAAACCGGGACTCACTGAAGCCTTGTGTATAGAACTCCATGTGTATTCTGTCAATTTTTTATATTTTTCATTATTATTCCAAACTATTTTAGATTTTACACATTTTTTTATTACAATATTTTGTGAAATTTTTTCTAATTACGATATGATTGAACATAATCAAAACAGAAAAAACGAAAAAAGAACACCATAATTGCTGTGTTTCTCAATGCTCAGAATTAAAAAGTAACCATCCTTTTGCATAGAGTCCTTGTCGTGTGATTTTACAGGTTTTAGAGATAGTATAGAGTTATTTCAAACCTTCTTCACCTATGCAAAATAAAAATTAAGTAAAAAACATACTTTGACAATTGAAATATATAACCAAGCAATGTCAGCATAAACGAGTTTTGAAATGGTTGCTGTACACCTCTGTATAATACTTATAATTTTTTTCCACCTTTCATAGTAATAGCTCATTGCTTTTATTTGTCAGTATTTTTTTAGACTCGATGCAAATTTTTATCACCACAACTGATTATATTCACTCATATCGTTATTAGAAAAAATTTCACAAAATATTGTAATAACAAAAGTGTGAGAAAACTAAAATAGTTCGGAATAATAATAAAAAATATAAACAAAAAAAATTAATAATAATATTATTAAATAATATTATCAAAAAGGATAATTACTAATATATTTCCATAGATTCCAAAGAAAATGATTTAAAATAATTATAAAATTATCAAAAAGGATAATTGCTAAAATATTTTCCATGATTGCAAAGAAAGTTATTGATAATATATTACGTTTTATATATAACTAGCGACATACACCTCGCTCGCTAACGCTCGCTCGGTTGTCATCTTATTTATTTCTCCTTACATATATATTTATTATTACACATTATTATTATAATATTTGAAATTTTATTATTTATTGAATAGCATCTTCATTGTTAAAATATACATATAAGTAGTATATGTACATATTAATATTAATTTTGTATATAATTGCATATTATTAAATTAATAATTGAGTTCTTTTGATGAATTTTAATCTAATTTTTAAGAATAATTTCAATAATTACATTTTTCGAGAAAATTTATTAAAATTGAATTATTGCGAGGATTTTATAAAAAAAGTTTTAAATAATTGATTTTTTAATAACAATTTAGATAAATTCTATTTTTAATATTTCAATTCTTATGAAAGTTTAATTCTTTTAGAAAATAATTGAATATTCTTGTAGAATTTTGTCAAAATGTTTTTAGATAATTAAATTTTTTTTGGAAATTTTATTAAAATATAATAGAAATACAAATTATTAAATTAAGAAAAATTTGTGAAAATAATCGAATTCTTGTGTTGGATATAATTGAATTCTTCTTATTTATAGAAATAATGGAACTTTTACAATGAATTTTATTAAAATTTTTTAGGAAACTCCAGGATGTCCTTAGCATATTTTTTTAACAATAAAAAATTATTGTTTAAACAAATTATTGAAAATTTAATTTTTCTCAACTTTTTTTTAATATTATAAAAAATTGGAACTGCCCTTGATATAAAAATTTTAATTTGTAGTATCAAATAAATAGTTATTTGTAGCAAATTCGAATTATTTAAGTCAAATGAGTGGAATAATTGAATCTAATAAATATTGCTTTAAATCAATTAGGTCAATTACTTGATTCAGTAATGCATGGATTTTAATTCAAATAAATATTTATTTGCATCAATAAAATAATTTTTTTAAAATAACTAAATATATATGGGACATTCCGCACGGACAAAATTAAAATTTTATCAGATTCGATTAAAACTTGTTACTCGGTGGTTTTTAGGGTCGCTGATTACGAATCTAGACTACCGGTCAAAATTGAGAGACCATCCATTTTCAGGTGATTGAAAAACATTTTAAAACATAAAATGTATGGAAACTAAAATATTTTGCTTCTTATTTTTTGAAAGATGATAAAATTTTGAAAAGAACAAGATCTTTTAGAAGTGATTTGGCCAATATTTTATTTAGATATTTTTAAAAAATTGTCATTTTCAATGTTTTACAAAAATTTGAATAACTTTTAAAATAATGAACGCTTTTTAATGATCTTAAGCTTATTTTACAGGTTATTTGCTACACTATAAGAATTACTTATAGGCATTAACGTGTAATTTTTTTCCTAGAAAATGCAGGCCGTCAAAGTTGGAACAAAAAAATTCAAAAAATTTGGAACAATTTTTCTGTACTAAAAACTATTTTAGAAAATATATAAAACATTATATTGTGTAGATTTTTCAAGAAAATTTAATAAAAAAATACGTTTGAATTTTAAAAATTATTTTTATGTAAATAAGAATGTTTCAAATTTTTTATATTTTTTTGGTTCAAGTTTTTATTTTAGAAGTTATTCAAATTTTTGTAAAACATTGAAAATGGCGATTTTTTAAAAATATCTAAATGAATTATTGGCCAAACGACTTCTGAAATATCTTCTTCTGTTCAAAATTTTATCATCTTTAAAAAAATGAGCAGAAAAAAATTTTAGTTTCAATAAATTTTATGTTTTAAAACGATTTTCATTCGACTGATAATGGGTGGTCTCTCAATTTTGACCGGTAGTGTAAAGTCACTTTTTAAAAATTCAAAATGGCGGATCCAATATGACGAAAAAATTTTCAAATTTATCCTATTCCCTTAAAACGTGTTACTCGGGGGCTTTTGGGGTCGCAGATTATGAATATAAAGTTACTTTGTAGAAATTGAAAATGATGAATCCAATATGGTGGACAAATTTTTAAATTTGATCAGATTTAATTAAAAAGTGTTACTCGGGGGTTTTTAGCGTATCTGATTACGAATTTGAAGTCACTTTTAAGAAATTCTAGCTTCATACTGTTCTACAATGTAAACAATTTGTTATTATTACAAACTTTAAGCGAAATGTATCAAAATTGGACATTTTTTCAGTCATATGGGATCCACTATTTTCAATTTGTAAATTGTGATTTCAGATTCGTAATCAGATACCTTAAAAAACCCCCGAGTAACACGTTTTAATTATATCTGATCAAATTAAAAAATTTTTCCAACTTATTGGATCCGCCATTTTTATTTCTAAAAAGTGATTTTATATTTGTAATTTGTGGCCCCATAAGCTTTCGAGTAACACGTTTTAAGGGAATCGGATCAAATTTGAAAATTTTTTCCGACATTTTGAATTTTGAATTTTTAAAAAGTGACTTCAGATTCGTAATCAGCGACCCTAAAAACCCCCGAGTAACAAGTTTTAATCGAATCTGTTCAAATTTGAATTTTGTCCGCCATATTGAATCCGCCATTTTGAATTTAAAAAAAAAACTTTAAATTTATATTCGGGGACCCTAAAAACTGTTAAAGAATGAGTTACAAATTGATTTACCCCGTTTTTTGCTTTTAATTCATAAAAGTAGTTTGAGATTTTAGGACCTTTTGACTTTTGATAGCTCTATTGGCATCGGAAATGAAAATTTGCAAAAAACACCCATCGGCATCTTAAAGTACATGAATGTAGAAATCTTTTAAGCCCTAGAACGTTTAAATCCATCAAAGCAATTTTTGTTTAGAGCTCTGTCCGTGTTGACGTGGAATTTCCCTTATTTATATCAAATATGCAATTATTTTTCATAATTAATTATTTTAATTTAGACCAATATCTCTTTAATTGCGTCAAATAATTATTTATGTAGTCCTTATACCAAATTTATAATAAATAAATTAATGTTCTTCCATTTGCATACGTAAAAGTATTAGAACACTAAAAAAATTATCTCATTCAAATAATTTTTGTTATCTATATATTAATTGATTCAAATAACTTGAATTATGCGAATATACGAAACTTTTTTCTTAGAAAATGCAAGTTGACAAACTTAGACCAAAAGAATTAAAAAAATTTGAAACAATCTTATAAATCCCTTCGCTGTTTGGAAAAATAATCATATGATTGGCCCAAAATGTTCAGCAAAACCTGGTAGATAAATTTTTATGAAACTTACTATACAAGGGTTGTTGGGGTCGCTGAATATAAAAATGACGTCAAAAAAAATTCAAAATGGTGGATCTAATATGTCGGACAAAATTTTTAAATTTTAAACAGATATTATAAACAAAAAAAACAATGAACAAAAAGTGTAATGTAAAACCTTTGCAGCCTCCACGCGGCACATTCTGGGGTCATGATTCGTTTTATCAGCTAATGGAAAGGATATAGAATAGAGTACAAAATTTGATAAAAATCGGGATGAATTAAAAAAATTACGTCCCTCATTTTGAATTCATAATATTTTATTTTGAAAGACAAATTTAAATTTAACGACCCAAAATATCCCTAGATACTGAAATTGATAAAAATCCAAATGAATTTTAAAAATTTTCAAAAAGTATGTCCGCCAATTTGGATCCTGCATTTTGAAGTTTTAAAAATGATGGTCAAACTCGAATTCAGCGACCTGAAAAACCCTTAGGTACTGAAATTGATAAAAATCCAAATGAATTTAAAAAACGATGTTCGCCATTTTGAATTTTTTAAAATTAATTAAATTCACCGACTCCAAAAACCCTTATATACTAAATGTGACTTAAATTAGAAATAAATTTTCATAAATATAACTTGTTTTTAAATTGTTATACACTGAGAGACCTTTGGGACTGTAGCGGAACAACGTATGTGACAGCAGCTCCCCTATGGTTTTGGTGCGCTGCGGTAAAATCTTGGGCGCGTGACAGTCCCAAATGTTGGTGAGCAGCTCACCGAAGTAGTGGGAAAGCCGCCTTTGGTTTGCAGCTGAACAACTTTGGGACTGTCACGCGCCTAAAATTTTACCGCAGCAACCCAAAAGTATAGTCCTGTAGCGTTCCTCCAAAATGGTCAGTAGCAGCCTATCGAAAGTCTGCTGCTGACCCAAAGGTCTCTCAGTGTATCATTTAAAAATAATAAATAATCATTTATTTATTACTTAATTTAGGATCATTGCAATCAATAGTGTGTTAATAATTATATAAAAACAATATCATGCGTTATTTATTTTATAAATTACATAAGAAATTGCATTTATTTTGCGCTAAGAAGTTTACTACCCAACGGTCGTTAATAGGCAACGGGTTAACAGAAAAATAATTTTTAAAATTCAAACATATTTTTTTTACTAAATTTTCTTAAAAAATCTACGCCATATCATGTTTTATATTTTTTGAAGGATAGTTTTTTGTACAAAAAAATTATTTCAAATTGAAATTTTTGTGTATAACTTTGCCGACCTGCAATTTCTAAGAAAAAATTACACGTTAATCTCTACAAGTAATTCCCATTCTGTAGAAAATAATCTTTAAAGTAAGCTTAAGATCATTAAAAGTGTTCATGTTTTTAGAAGTTATTTAAATTTTTGTAAAACATTGACAATAATGATGTTTTAAAAACATCTTACACAGAAATAGAATTGTTAAATCTCAATACTCACACGGAGAAAATTTATTCCTGAAATTTTACTGAATTTAGTTCGGTAAAACTGGGATGAAGTGTCAAAACAGTAATTTTTCAAGAACTAGCCTGTAAAAGAAATTGCATTGAAAAATAATGTAAAAATCATAAAGCTCACGATATATGTATTAGCGCTTCACTTACAGTTCGGTAAAACGTAAGCCAAGTGCTCGCTACATTCATATTTATTGAATAGTTCGGTAAAACGTAAGATAAAGTCTTCGGTAAAACTGACGAGTTGCAATTTATTGAATAGTTCGGTAAAACGTAAGTTAAAGTCTTCGGTAAAACTGACGAGTTGCAATTTACTGAAAGTTCGGTAAAACTTGAAGAACAAAAATAAAAAAAAATGTTACTTCAGTAGATCTATATTAATACTGCCGTAACTCTCAATTTACCTACTTTAATCACTACCTAAACCCCCTACAATTGTTTACGAACAAATACTAATTGATACACCTGCCTACAGTACATTCTAAACGCATACACTAATACACACATCGCACGCTTTACATTAATGCTTCAGAAAGTTTCAACTGTCCTTATATATTAATCTCAATTTTATTTCACCGCTTGTGAGAAAGATTCAAATTAATAAACTATCATTGTACAAAATTAAAAATTATTTATATTAATGAATCATTTCTTACTATATTCAAGGTCAATTTATGAAATATTTTTAAATTATGTTTTTATTATTATAAAGAAAAATGTTTAAATTTGTATTTAATGGAATAAAACAATAATTTATGAAAATCCTTATTATTCTCAAATTTTTGTGTTTAAAATTAAAAATATACATATTAAAAGTGCAAGTTGGAAATTATTAAATTAATTAATAGAAAATTAATCTTTCTGAAATATTAAATAATAATTGTGAGGTATTAAAAAGCGAAAAGGAAATAAGCAAGTAAGCAAATAAAGAATAAAGTAAGCAAGAAGGAAATAAGCAAGTAAGAAAGTAAGCAAAAAAGAAAGTAAGTAATCAAGAAGGAAATAAGCAAGTAAGAAAAGTAAGCAAGGAGGAAATAAGCAAGTAAGCAAAGTAAGCAAGAAGAAAATAAGAAAGTAAGCAAGTAAGCATATAAGGAAGTAAGTAAGCAGAAAGGAAACAAGCAAGTAAGCAAGAAGGAAATTAGGAAGTAAGCAAATAAGTAAGTAAGCAAGTAAGCAAAGTAAGCAAGAAAGAAATAAGCAAGTAAGTATGCAAATAAGAAAGTAAGCTAGTAAGCAAGCAAGTTATTTCCTTACTTGCTTACCTACTTATTTACTTACTTACATACTTACTTATATGTTTAATTGCTTACTTATTTATTTCCTTTTTGCTTACTTACTTATGTTTATTTGCTTACTTACTTACTATTATTCATATTTAATTAAAATGAATAAATTATATGTTAAAAAATAAGTATGTTATTGCCATTTTATATTTTCTTTTTACTTGATTTAAAAGCATTTATTACATATTTGGCAATTAATAAGTGTTTAAAATAATTAATTGAATTTTAATTTAAATAATAATAAAATGATTATTAATTAAGTCTAAATAAGTTGGAAAAATCAACTATTAGTGTGAAAGTATTTCATTCGACTGCGGGACAGTTGAAATAAAGTATTTCAATCCAGAAAACTAAAACTTTAGGCAAGTCAAGGAAGTTTTACCGAACTATTCCTGAAAACGAACACTTTAGGCAAGTCAAGAAAGTTTTACCGAACTATTCCTGAAACGTTAGTGCCCATCAAGGAGGTATTTATTTAATTTACATTAAACGTTCAGGTTCAATTTTTTTTCAACTTTTACAGTACTAGTTCTTAAGGAATAAAGATATCACATTAGATTTTAAATATTGTTACCGAAAAAATAATATAAAAATTATTAAAAATTACGATTATGCTACTATATCCCAAGTTTATTGAAAAATTCGGTAAAATGTAAGGAACAAATTTTCTCCGTGCAATAATCTAATTCTTTTCACTTACATTACAATTCAACAATTCTTATTTTAAAAATTTCATATTTTGGACATTTTGAGCTTTCGAAATTTTGTATTGTAGAAAAATAATTTTTAGATTATGTATGGATTAAAAAATTCAATTTTGAAGTTCTGAATGTTATTCGCATGCTTTATAGTGATAGAACACTACTGCGCATGGCTGACATTGTCAGAACATTACTGCGCATGCGTAACATTGTCCGAACACTACTGCGCATGCGTTATAGTGATAGAACACTACTACGCATGCGTAATATTGCCAGAAGACTACTGCGCATGCGTATCATTGTCCGAACACTACTGTGCATGGCTGACATTGTCAGAACATTACTGCGCATGCGTAACATTGTCCGAACACTGATGTGCATGCCTGACATTCACAGAACACTGCTGCGCATGCGTAACATTGATAGGACACTACTGCGCATGCCTGTCATTCACAGAACACTACTACGCATGTCTGACATTGATAGAATACTACTGCGCATGCCTAACATTGATAGAACACTACTGCGCATGCCTGACATTCACAGAACACTACTACGCATGTCTGACATTGATAGAATACTACTGCGCATGCCTAACATTGATAGAACACTACTGCGCATGCGTATATGTATGTACAATGAGTATGTATACATACGATACGATGAATAAATGATAAAAGCCGAACGACCGAACGATGAAGTACGAAGTTACTAATATATATATATATATATGTTACGGTTAATGTGCAAAGTCCGGTGAATGTGCACATTCGCCGGTCAATGTGGACATTCACCGGGCATTTTGGTAAAAGTGAATAATCTGTCATTGGCGGGAGAAATTTCGTACGTTTCCCAAGTAAATTGGTGATTGTACACATTGACCAACGTTAGTTGGTAAATGTAGAAATTGAAAGCAAGTAATTAGTTTATTAATTTTAATTATTATAAAATATGATAATGTAAGGAATTATTATTAATAAATTAATTCTTAATATAAATAATTAAATAACATAAATTTTAATAACATAAATATTAACGAAATATAAATTTAATTAAGTAAATAGAATAGAAATTGAAAGTAAGTAATTTGTTTATTAATTTTAATTATTACAAAATTAATTATTTATTAAGATGTTTTTGCAAAGGCAAATGCGACACAAAAAGATGTAGCTGTAAGCAAGACAATCTTTTATGTAATTCAAAATGCCATGGCAGTGGACCTTGCAAAAATAAATAAATAAACTCCATCTTCAGGGCATAAAAATTTAAGTCTTCATCTATTTTAATTATTATTTTTTTGCAAGATAATTATCTATTAAATTTTATTTTATTTATTTATTGTTAAATTTTTTTTTATTATTATTTTAATTATGTATATAATTTTTATTTTTATTATTATTTTAATTTTGTATATTTTTTTGGATAGACTCCCTGAACAGGAAATCATTTAGATTTCGAAACGTTAGAGTAAATAAATATTTTATTCATTGTTCCTAATGTTTTCGTTTCATTTGCCTTAATTTTTAAAAAAATATGTTTTTTTCGTAGCAAATACCTATATACTTTTCTTCATTTTTCACTTTGACCAAAACGATTTGGTGAATGTGTACATTCACCGGTTAAAGTGCGTAGAAACACATAATTTTTATGCTATTTTCACATTCACCATCCGAATAACGCCCAATTTGGTCAATGTGCACATTCGCCGGTCAATGTGCACATTCACCAACTTTGCACATTAACCGTAACATATATATATATATATATATATATATATATATATATATATATATATATATATATATATATATATATATATATATATATATATATATATATATATATATATATATATATATATATATATATATATATATATATATATATATATATATATACATATATATATATACTAGACTGGTCGTTAATTTGCGAAATTTTGAATTTCTTTCATTCCACCCCCTAATTCGCTTCCAAATGTGATAAAAATGAGCTACGCGAAAGAAGAGCTCATTTAATTAATATTAACCCGTGCCTGTAGAGGGTTAAAGTTTAAATGGGGTTTAACATAGGTTTAGTGCATTTATTCAGACTTTATATTCTAACTTTTGTTTTTATTGATTTTTTTGTTTACAACTCTGCATATTTACAGTTTAGGATGTGCTAAAACCGAATATGTAGTCAAAAATAAGTTTTGACAGGTGACAGCTGTCAAAAATGCTGTCAAACTTTTTACAAGGAGTATTTAAGTATTTTATTATTTAATTATTTTACATTCATTTAAATAAGTTTAAGTATTTTCTAGACAATTGAGATCAACCTAAGTGGCAACATGTCTTTTTGACAGTTGACAGCTGTCAGAAAATGTCAAACTTACAAAATTTTAGTTTTTTTAGAAATTTTACCTTTCTTTTTTCAAATAAAATTATTCTTTAGACTACTGAGATCAAACCGAATAATGGAATATCATTTCAACAGATGACAGCTGTCAAATATGCTGCCAAACTTTTGAAAATGAGATTTTTTGAAGTATTATGCAATATTTTACTCAATTTTAATTTTTTTTAAACACTAAGATTTATTTAAATGGCAACATGTTATTTTGACAGATGACAGCTGTCAAAAATGCTAACAAAGTTTTAAAAACGAGATTTTTAAAAGAAAAAAAAGGCTCAACTGTTGATAGCTAGGTCTATTAATACTAACCATAAATAGCGCAGCCCAATACCATGTAATTCTATTATTTTAGTAAAGTTTTCTAATAAACTATAAATCATATTTAACTTACGTTTCATTTATTTTCCACTGTCAACATATTCCCAAGTATAAATAAATAGCAAAATATAATTACTGTCTATTTGACCTAAGGATCTTTTAAAAATCTCGTTTTTAAAACTTTGTTAGCATTTTTGACAGCTGTCATCTGTCAAAATAACATGTTGCCATTTAAATAAATCTTAGTGTTTAAAAAAAATTAAAATTGAGTAAAATATTGCATAATACTTCAAAAAATCTCATTTTCAAAAGTTTGGCAGCATATTTGACAGCTGTCATCTGTTGAAATGATATTCCATTATTCGGTTTGATCTCAGTAGTCTAAAGAATAATTTTATTTGAAAAAAGAAAGGTAAAATTTCTAAAAAAACTAAAATTTTGTAAGTTTGACATTTTCTGACAGCTGTCAACTGTCAAAAAGACATGTTGCCACTTAGGTTGATCTCAATTGTCTAGAAAATACTTAAACTTATTTAAATGAATGTAAAATAATTAAATAAAATACTTAAATACTCCTTGTAAAAAGTTTGACAGCATTTTTGACAGCTGTCACCTGTCAAAACTTATTTTTGACTACATATTCGGTTTTAGCACATCCTAAACTGTAAATATGCAGAGTTGTAAACAAAAAAATCAATAAAAACAAAAGTTAGAATATAAAGTCTGAATAAATGCACTAAACCTATGTTAAACCCCATTTAAACTTTAACCCTCTACAGGCACGGGTTAATATTAATTAAATGAGCTCTTCTTTCGCGTAGCTCATTTTTATCACATTTGGAAGCGAATTAGGGGGTGGAATGAAAGAAATTCAAAATTTCGCAAATTAACGACCACTCTAATATATACTTTTTTTTAGTGATGCCGAACGACCAAACGATGAAGTACGGAATTACACGAACGACAAACGACGAAACGACAGCGAATATCTTAATATTATAATATAAGGAGAGGAGATATACTTGAATGAATAATTATGTATACAGTAAGAAAAGCTATCCGTCAGTCATAGGAAAGTATGGGAATCGCATAAGTCTGTCTCACTCCCACTCACTCATAGGATATGACTGACGTGGTAGGTTTTCGTACTGTACCCTCACAGCACCGGGATATTCAGGATATCCCAGAGACGTCCTGGGGATATCGATTTGTTTTCGGAAGTTTGGATATCTCTGGGATATCCTAGGGACGTCCATGGATATCCAGAGGATAATCCAGGGATATCCAAACTTCCGAAAACAAATCGATATCCCCAGGACGTCTCTGGGATATCCTGAATATCCCGGTGCTGTGAGGGTATATATATATATATATATGTATAATTTATCCAAATAATAATTTATTACGTTTTAAACATTAAAAATTGAATTTCTTTTCTAATCCCGCATTGCATAATATGTAGTTGTAAATAATTCACTTTCTTAATAAACTGCTCTACTATATTACCCGATTTATATTTTTGTTGGGTTAATATGTTTTATTTTTTAAATATTTATTATTTTCTCAATTTCGTTTAAGTGAACCAACGAATTAAAAAAATGGTTCTTTAAGTAGGAGGAGTTTGAATCTTATGTTTATTGGCTAGAAGTCTATTTTTTGTAAGCGGTTGAGGTTAAATTTTATATTTTTTAAAATGATACATTCTCTCCATATTTTGTTCAACTCAAGCAACAAATAGAAAAATTGCTTTCTTTATGTAGGAGGAGTTTTTCTACTTCGCTTAAGTGAACCAACAAATAAAAAAAATTCGAAAAATTATTTTTGAAAATAGGAGTTCGTTTATTATTTTCATTGGTCTGGAACATCCATTTTTTCTTTAGGGGTTGGGATTATGTTTTATTTTTTAAATATTATTTTTTGCACCATTTTGTTTAATTGAACCAGCAAATATAATAATTGGTTATGTTATTTACAAAGTTTTGTGTTTTTTTAAAAAAAGCTTTTTAGAGATGTAAAAGAGAAAAAGTTTTTAATTAGAAATTACATGCATTTCAGTTTTGAATATCTGAGGATGCCTATCGTCGACGGGCGAAAGCTCATAAATAAAATATTTTAAATAATTAAGATTATGGATTTTTAAAAAATCCTCGGCGATATACACCCTAATGCGCATTAATGATTAATGCCTCCCTGCTTAAAAGGTCGCATAGAAACCAGACAGAAAACGTATAAAAACCGTACGTGTGTTGTGTCAGTTTATATACGAATTTTGTACTTTTTCAATTTTTATACATGACAAACTATTGAACTTATCAGGCTCTTATCCGGTCACTAAAATAAAAAATGCAATGAAATTAAAGTTAACAAATGGATTTGATCCGAGTTTATCTGCATTTTATCCTTCACATTTGCACCATATCTGTCTTTAGCTGGCTTATATCGTACAAAAAATGATAGCTTGTCGATTCATATCCATTTTAATATGATTTCTGTCGGAGAAACAGTCTTTGAAATTTTTTTATTTTTTCTTAAAAACGGTTTGATATTGCTTCTATCCGGTATAAATGTGTTAATTTTTCAGGGCTTCATTTACTTAAGAGAGAGATTTAATAATTATTCGTTTTAATCCGATTTCTGCTGTAAAAAAAACAATTTATATTATTTGTCCTTACTTGAAAGTCGGATTGATACAGCTTTTATCCGGGCCAAATCTGATAATCCTTAGATGTTAATGTTGTTGAGTTAGACAATCAAAACATACCCGTTTTAAACAGATTTTTATCGTAGACAAAATGGTTAAAAGAAATTTTCACTTCTTGAAAATTCCATTGATACCGCTTTTATGCGGTGCAAATCTGTTCAATCTTTAATGTTATATTTGGTAAGTTAAACAATTAAAACCTATCCGTTTTAATATGATTTTAGTTGTAAAAAATACTTAAAACTTTTCTCATTGTTTGAAAATCGGATTGATACTGCTTTTATCCGGCACAAATCTGTTAATTTTTTAATATTATTAATTTTGTTAAATTGAATAATCAAAATCTATCTGTCTTAATATGATTTGTGTTGTAAAAAAATACTTTAAAGTTTTTTTTCATTGTTTCAAAAACGAATTTATACTGTTTTTAATTGCTTCAAATTTGTTAATTTTTTGCTTCTAATTTTTTAAAGTAAGACAATCTTAATCTATCAGTTTTGATCCGATTTCTCTTGTAGAAAAATATTTACAATTTCTTGTCTTTTATTGCATCTGCCTTTCTTTGAGCTTTATTTCTGATTTAGGAATAAGGGAAATAAATTTCTGAATCGTACAATGATTTAACCCTTTAACGCCCAGCGGTTTCGATCGAAACCACTTTTGATTTCTAAAATCTATAACTTTGACAAAAATTAAGATATTTTTGATTTCTAAACGCTCACGACCCACAAATTTATAAACCTTTATGAAAAAAATTTACATTTTAAAAAATAATTAACAATTTTGTAATTACAACAATAATAACAAAAAAATATTTGTTGCAAAATTTGCAACAAAATTAAAAATTCGAAAATAAAAGGAAACACAGCTACTGAAAATTGTTACTCGGGGGTTTTCAGGGTCGCTGATTACGAATTTGATATCAGATTTTAAAAATTCAAAATGGCGGATCCAATATGGCGGACATCATTTCTAAAAACTGATGCAATTTGCCTGAAAATTGTTACTCGGGGGTTTTCCGGGTCGTTGATTACGAATTTGATGCCAGATTTAAAAAATTTAAAATGGCGGATCCAATATGGCGGACGTCATTTCTAAAAACTGATGCAATTTGCCTGAAAATTGTTACTCGGGGGTTTTCGGGGTCGTTGATTACGAATTTGATGCCAGATTTAAAAAATTCAAAATGGCGTATCCAATATGGCGGACATCTTTTATAAAAATTGATTCAATTTGCCTGAAAATTGTTACTCGGGGGTTTTCGGGGTCGCTGATTACGATTTTAATTTTTTAAAATGTTAAATAGCGGTTTCAATTTAGTGTATAAAATGTCCAAATAAAAACGAGATCAGAATAAAATGTTCGTCTACCTTCGTGACAATGTGAAAAACAAACGCCTAACGCAAAACCAGCATCATAATGAATAATGAAATATTCATTTCTATATTCGTAATAATCAGAAAAACAAATGCCTAACGCAAAGACGAAATCAATCTAAAATGCTTGACTATATTTGTGAAAATCGGAAAACAAAAGCCTAACATGAGAACGCGATCCGAATAAAATATGAATCTACATTTGTGACAATGCGATAAACAAATGCCTAATGAGAAAACGATGTCAAAATTAAATGTTCGTTTACATTCGTGACTATAGAAAAACAATTGCCTAACATAGACTCTAACATTGGATTAATAAACAGCGGCCCTGAAAACCCCCTACTAACAATTTTTAGGCAAATTAAATCAATTATTAGAAAAGATGTCCGCCATATTGGATCCGCCATTTTGAATTTTTAAAATCTGACATCAAATTCGTAATCAACGACTCTGAAAATCCCCGAGTAACAATTTCCAAACAAATTGAATCCGTTTTTAGAAAATATGTCCGCCATATTGGATCCGCCATTTTGAATTTTTAAAGTTTGACCTCAAATTCGTATTCAGCGACCCCGAAAACCCTCGTGTAACAATTTTCAAGCAAATTGAATCAGTTTTTAGAAAAGATGTCCGCCATATTGGATCCGCCATTTTGAATTTTGAAAAAAAGACATCGGATTCGTAATTAGCGCTCCCAAAAACCCCCGAGTAACAATTTTCAGGCAAATTGAATTAATTTTTAGAAAAGATGGTCGCCATATTGGATCCGCCATTTTGAATTTTTAAAATCTGACCTCAAATTCGTATTCAGCGACCCCGAAAACCTTTATATACGAGCAATGACGTGAATTGCACTGCTACAAAAAAGTCGGGCGTTAAAGGGTTAAGAGAATTTACTATGATTAACAAGTAAAGACAGATTCATACTTTCAACTTTACTTAATAAATACATTATAACAAATTATTTTATTTTAGCTATATTATTCTTCATTTAAATCATATCCTTAAGAATATATACAATAGCAACATATATTATTTTAATACTTCACGGTACATTTTGAAATAGTTCTATTGAATTTCCAATGTTCTTGGCAATTTCGATATGTAAATGTCTTTTTCAACTCTGATAACAACACATTTCTCTTTAAGAAATGAAACAGGTATAATATCTGTACTTAATCGCTTTTGTACTTTGACAAGAGTCTTGCATACAACATTATTCATATCAAGAGTTTGGAAAATACAACCTTTATTAGTAGAAGATAGAACCATTGTTTCTACCTGAAAGTTCACGATCTCAACATATGCATTCTCATCACATAATAATATATTTAAAACTTGTACAAATTTTCCATTTTCAAGAAAAAATGTGGTATTATCAGATTTTATCGCACGTTCATAAAATACAGAGTTAATAACCATGCCTTTAAAAATACATCGTTGAAATGTAAGAACTTTGCTTCCTGTTTGCGAAAGTATGTCATATTTAAGATCATGTGATCCATTACCTAGGAGTACAATATTACCAGAAGCAGTACGATAAAACGATGAAACCTCGTTTCTTGAAAACAATGATCGACAATAATCTTTACAAGTATTTTCATTAGAAGCTTCTTCTACAATACATTGACAAACATTCGCTTGTAACGTTTTTTTCGCCATTTGTTGGTAAACTCCTTTTGGACCGTGGACACACTGCTTAACACATTCAACGACGTGTTTTAAAGTATGGATACAAAATTTTACAAACTCTTCTCCATATAATACTTCAAACATTGCGGCAAAGAGGTTTAAATCGCGATCAACTTGTTCCATTTCGTTTTGAGTGATACTTTGTTGAAGCAGTGTGTGCATGCTATTAACGTAAAGAGCAAAATGCATTAAAGCACAATCATCTAGAATCCCATACAAACAAGGAATTGAATAAAACAGCATCCAAGATTGCCATTCTGATGCTTTCCATTTCGATCTTTCACACGTTATTGATCTCACAAGCCTGTGAATTTCTTGGGGTGGCGTCATCTTTACCAAACGATTGTTAACTTTTTTTACTTGGTCTTTAGTAAGACGAATAGGGCTTTTTGGATTTGTCCATATTCCCCACATATGTGGAACTGCGCCGATTAAATCGGCATGTAAATAATCTCTTGGAAAAGACCACACCATGTCGATGTTATCCAATTCCGTTAAAACACTATAACCCTTAACACCTTTAACTTCATTGCCCTTTTTTTTACTACGATTATTTTCAATTTTTTTCATTGCTTGTATCATTCGCTTTAAATGTTCTAAATGTGTGCGGTCTCGCGATTCTTTTTTTTCATTAAAAATCGCACACAACCCCCACAATACTTTCCAAATATAAAACACCAAGAGCAACCGTAATAAACATTATGTTGAAGCCTGTTCTGAACTATAGCACGAGCAATAGTATCCACAATGCATATGAAAGCCTTTAAAATAAAGTAGGATATATCTCCTGTTTTCTCGTCTTCCCAGGAAAAGCCATTAATGCTCAAATGTTTACATTGTTCAACTAAAGATTTCAAGAACAAATTCATCTCTTTGGGTGACAGTTCGTTCTTACCTACCCATAAACCGGCAAGCAAAGGATAACGAAATCTCAAATGAGGGGGTAGTTCATTTAAAATTCCAAGTATTGGCCAAAATGACTGCTTGGAGCTATGAAATAAAGCAGCTCCATCTGTATTAAAAGTTAAACTTAACAAATTGCTAGTGCTTGATTTCATAGATGATAGAAACTGTTTATATAGTAAGCTGTCATAAACATCTCGTATTGTGCCATTATCTTTCATCGATTTAATGTAATTTAAATTTTCAAATAATGCTTCCCGAATCATATCTGTGCTTAACAAGGCAGTTATTTGATACTTTAAATCTATAGATATAAAATAATTTGGAGAGTTCATTGATAACTTAAACTGTTGAGAACATTTGTCACATACACAGTTATGTTTTTTAAAATTCTTTTTCGTCGTAGGTTGCTCCAATAGTACGCAACATACTAGGCACCAAAAATTGTACACAATTACAGAGTCAGGGGGATCAAATATTTTTGATAGATAATAATCACTAATGTCCCACTGTGAAAATTCGGGACCGGCAAACGCTTTCGTCATTTCTATTAAACCTCGTCTAGCTTTGTAACTTAAAGAAAATCGAACAGAGTAGGAAAATATCATAAGCATAACGTCGCATATTTTTAATTGCGTTTCCTTAAACATTATTTCTTTATCATTTGAAAAGTACTCCTGAACAGGTTTAACATTAAAATTTTCGCAATGGTTAAAACTACGGGTATTAACGTGAGGTTCTGATAACATTTCTTAACTCTCTGTAAAATCTTCGTCGCTAGAAGAATCAGAGGAATCCGAATTCTCCGTTGGGATTCTATCCTGACCGTAGTTGACATCCTCACGATATTCATCTTCTGAGGAAGAAGACAAAGTACTAGAAATCGAAGAATTTGAAGATAGAAGTATAGAATACAATTTTTCATGTCGGGGAAGAAAATCTTTGTAGTCGTTAGGTAAAAATCACATTTCGAAGTAAAAAGTAAAGCCTAATGCACAATAGTTTCGCAAAAGTCGTTTGCGAACGAGGCGCATGAGATAGAAAAGGACACAAATATATTTATGTCCTTCTCTAACTCGTGCTTTGCGTTCCCGGATGACGTTCGCCAAGCAGTTGTGTTATCTACCTATCCCTTTTGCACACATGATTTTCGGATTTCGGTCTTTTATGTACTCTATATACTATAAGTAGTTCATGTCTATTATTTTGATACATTTTATCACATTTTATGTTAATCATTATTAAATATTTTACATTCATTAAAACTCAAATCTAATAATTTGTCTGTATTTTTTCGCAAATATGAAAAAGTTTTAATTATACATAATAAAAAAATTGTTTAATATATTTCATGAAATAAACAATTTTTTATATTAATAAAATGCATATTTGAAATAAGTTGCTAAGCCGTAAAATGTATTAGTATAAACATTTCAACATACGTTTTAAATAAAATGTAGCTGACAGGATATCCAATTTTTATTTGAACATATATATATATGAACTGTTCACATGCCATATATAAAAAGAACTTTAACTTATTAAAATTCTAATTTATTATTATTATAAATACTGTTCATCATTCGATTTGACGTAACCATGGTGATCAGTTATTTTATAGTTTCATTTGTTTAGTTTGACTGTGCTTATAGACGCGACTAAATTCACATTTTTTAAAATGTCCCATTTAATTGAATACGCTTATATTAAATTTATAAAACCATGCAAAAATCCAACTGGACAACACAAAAGTACTTACATTGTGCCAGTGAAAGATATATTTAACTTTGAAAAATACAAGGAAAACAAAAATCGCGAATTTAAGGTTAAATGTGGAAGCAGCAAATGTTTGGCCGTAATAGGAGCCACAGGACGTAAGTATATTATAATGAATATTGTTTTCTCTTGAAATATATTTTGTATATATGCGCATCTTTTGAAAAATATAAAGTTTATATTTATATATATATATATACGTAAAAGCACGAAGTTAACTTTTTGTATCAGAATTGTACATTTTTATCGCGATTTGTCTTTGAAATAATTATCCTGACACGAAATGGTCAAGTATTACTGCTATGTATGTAGAGAATTAAAGAGTTACCCGAATATTTATAAATTACATTTACAGAGACAAGAGACGAATTGGCGGAGCTCGTAAAGAACGGACCGCGAATAAAATTTCCAGCAGTAACATTACGTAAAGAAAATACTGATATTAGCAGAAACGAAAAAGAAAATGATTCATCTATCAACAAAAAGGTACATATTTGTAGTAAACATTATTTCATTTTTCTGGCCATGTTATCTACTTTTCTTTATTATTGTAATTTAAGAAAACTGTTGCAAATAAAACTTGCAATATCTTAAAATTAAATTTTATTATATTCACTTGTAATATACATACTTTGTAGAAATTTTTTTTTAAATTCATTAAAAGAAATTTGCTTCTTTATTTAATAAATAAAAACTCGCAATTTTTTAACTACATATTACCACGATCATTAATTTTTAAATCCATAAATTAAAAAGGAATTATTAATTATTACTCATAAATTTTTAATTTAATTGTGAAATACTCTAAAAAATTTAAACAATAAAAATTTCTTGATCAAAAGTTTAAAGGTTAATATTTTAATATAAAAATTTTAATTAATCAGAGTTAAAAAGTGCAGATATAAGAAATCAATAAAAACTTTGAACTTTTATTATATATATTGTATTTCATTAAATTTCAAATTAATTGAAATTCCATAATGCAGTAACGTCGATTACTCGGACAGTTGGAGCGTATGCCCATATTACCAAAACAGGTTACCTTGGCAAAAATCGGTGCAAGATAATGTAAAAAATATAAAATCTAGAATTTTTTTTTCTAGTTTATGTTCTAATTTTAATTTTAGGTTACTGCATTTAAAGAGGCTCAAACAAAATATAAAAAAACTGCATTGCTGAAACAGAAAGTGTTTGAGATGCAGAAGCTGACTGCACCTGTTGTAAGTAAACTTTCTATCATGGGATTGGGATCACAAAGATTCTAAAAATTTGTCAACTAATTTACATATTTTAAATTTGAGTGCGCTTTATAAGGCATTGTTCTATAATTTTCTTTAAGTTGGTAATTTCTATTTTAAGAAACATAAATTAAATATATGCATAGGATAATATTCGGACAGTTTTTAATTATAAATTGCCATATAATATAAGAAAGAATTAATTTTTATTATTAAACATTTATAATGTTATTAAAAACAAGCTTAAGCTTTTCTAAATAAAAAAAAATTAAATGGGTAAATTATTAGACTTTTCTTATGTTAAAAATTTTCAGTTTAAAGCTTCAAAAAGGAAAGACGTTTCTACTTCTGAAGGTCCGCAATCAAAAATTTTGAAACACACAGCAGCAACCAGTCTCACAGGCATGGGCATCCACACAGCCAATGCTGAGACCAGCCAAACATCAAAAAGCAACTCAACAGCCAAAGGAAGCCACGCACCGAAAATCAGCCTCACAGCCAAAAGTATCCGCACTACTGAGACCAGCCAAACATAAAAAAAGTAGCCTCGCAGCCAAAGGCACCCGCACTGCTGAGACTAGCCAAACATTAAAAAGCAGCCTCACAACCAAAAGCATCCGCACTGCTGAGACCAGCCAAACATCAAAAAGCAGCCTTACTGCCACTACCGAAATCAACGACATACTCGATACTAGTTACGCATCCGATACCAGCCACACATCCGAAACCAACAGCGTGGCCGTCACTAATGACACAGTAATTATTACACAGGTATGAATTATTTATATTTTTTCTTCATTTAAATTATTTTTTTTTCAAAAATTATTTTTTACTAGATTGATGCAAACTTGGCTTTACAAAATTCCCAAGGAGAAGAAGAAACAAATCGAAATTTAAAAAGACAATTAATTAATATTATGAGGACTAATAAATTTCTAAGAGCTCAGAACGACGAACTTCAGCGTAGAGTTGTGGACATTTTTCCGGGTATTAAATATATGTATTGTATAATTTCTAAACATATATTTTTTTAATCACACATTTAGATATTTTTGTTATGCTCTCTACAAATTTGAAGGTACCAATATTACATGTATTTTGTTTTGTGTCGAATAAATTGAAAATAATATTTTTGTTAAACATTATTTTGCAGCTTCGCTTCAAACTGCTAATGACACAGCTGAAAGAAGTCTTCAGGAACGAATAGCAAGTGGTGAAAATTTACCAGTAGGAGCAATTGATCGCGTTAGTCAAACAGTATGTTTAAAAATTGTTTCCTTATAGAGGTTATTTTCTGTCTCTTTGACAGCTTGTACAGTCAACCTAATTAATTAGGAATATATTCTTGTGATAAGTTAAATTGGTTTTTGTACACTAATTTTTTGACCGTGAAAACAACTTTACTCATTATTAATTTAAGATTTTAATATTCAGAGAGATTTAAAAAATTTTAAAAATGTATAAATGCTTCTTTAATTATTAAACAAAGATTAGAAACTGAAAATCTTAAAACCTTTATTCAGTAAGAAAGTTAAAAGTTTAATTTTTGTTTATTCGATTTCTTAATTTTTAGATTCATGGAGGACAAGGTGTTTGGATCGCTCAAGATAATTATGGGAAAGCAAAGTTTAAGTCGAAACGTTGTCCCACAAAATTCATTCGAGCTATGTCTAGAAGCATTTACACAGTGGAGATATTAAAAGCGTCCAGCGTTACTGGACAACTATCTAATAAAGACAAAAATAAAGTTAATATCACCCCTAGACCTGCTTTGGATTGTCGCAATTTGAATGCTTTGAAAGGTAGAATTTCTCTAGTAAAATTATTAATCACTATGATCACTATGATATATATTTATCACTATGATCACTATGATTATTAATTAAAATTTATGTTTTAATCATCGCATATAATGCAGATAAAATCGGATAAAATGCAATTTTACATTAATTCAAGAAAATAATGGTTATATTTATATCGAATAAGAACCACACACCAACGCCTAATAACCGATATTAATTTTACTTATTTTAATTTTTAAACATAATGACGGATAACAACCGATTAAATTAAATTAAAAACCGTCAGAATAGACAATTTATTTCTATTTGTTGGTATGATTGTCGTATCATTAACATATGTAAACAAACATATTTCGGATAAGTTTCGTATTAAATACGGACACAAAAGCCTGGTACAATTTCTGTCATGAACAGGTAAAAACCGATTTCTATCCGGTTTCTATCTGATATTTTAAGCAGGGCTTCCCTTCGGTTTTGACGGCGTTTTAAACAGTCATAGCATATCTATCAAAATGTTGTAAGTTAGTGACATATAAGTGTATCAGTAGTATTTAGGCCTGGTACACGGAGAAAATGTAGAAGCACTGAGTACTTTTTCTCACCGCACTGATTACTGTGTGGATTAAAAAATTAACTTTGGAAGTTCTGAATGATATTCGCATAGTAGTCACTACTGTGAAGAAAGTAATCGCTACTTTTCTTGATAGTTATCAGACTTTTGGCGCACATTAGTAAACAACAAAGTATTCAAAGATGTGAATATAGTAATGAATGTTTTCCTCGAAGTAGTGAATGATTTTTTCACAGCTCTCAGTGCGTAGAATTATTTTTCAATATTAAAAAACAAAAGAACGTTTATTTTGAAATAGGAATAATACACTTTACAATTTGTTATCGTTTTCAAAGCTTTGAATTAAATGTTGTATCTTAAAACAAGGCTGCTGTTCTACCTTAAAATAAGACTCCTTTTTGTAATGAAATTTTTAAATAATTAAAATTATTATTTGGATTTGCTTATAATTTCAACTATAAATTTTAAATCTTTTCTACTGTTTTTTTAAATTGGTATACTATAGAAAATGACTGTATTAATTAAACTTATATCTATATTTTTTCTATTTACTTATTCGAACAATTAATATTCAATTGATATAAAATTTAAATATTACTTAATACATATTAAAGAATCTAAAAACTCTGAAATTTGTTCTATAAGTTAAAATTATAACTTGAAATAATTAAATTAATAAATATTTATCTTTTATGAATATAAAAACTAAATTTAATTATAAGACAAAAACAATAAGTTATGGACTTTCTTCTAAAATAATGGTTTTAGAAAACATTACTTATTTTATTAAATAACAGTTACATAACTCTGTCATTTTCTATAAAAAGCTTATTGTTCTTAACCTTTAATAAAGCATAATTTTTATTAAATTATAAAAGTATCGTCAAATAAGAATACATATTAAATTTAAAATTTGTAGTTATTAATCATTTAATTGATTAAATTGGTCTCAAGCATTTGTTTGAAATTATCTATTTTATAATTCAAGGTTTAGCGTTCTTTTATCTACTAATTTTCAAAAATAATTTTACGCAGTACTGAGAGCTGTGAAGAAATCATTCACCACTTCGAGCAAAACATTCATTACTATATTCACATCTTTGAATGCTTTGTTGTTTACTAATGTGCGCCAAAATTCTGATAACTGTCAAGAAAAGTAGCAATTAATTTCTTCACAGTAGTGACTACTAATGGGAATATCATTCACAACTTCCAAAGTTAATTTTTTAATCCACACAGTAATCAGTGCTGTGAGAAAAAGTACTCAGTGCTTCTTCATTTTCTCCGGGTAGTATTCTAAACAGCACGCACTATAGCATATTGGGTCGAACGCCGCGCCGCTAGGGGAAATCTGCTGTGTTAGGGAATTTTTATAGTTACCCACACTACTTACATTTAATTAAAATTTTAACAATTATTAATAAATTAGTGTTAACTAAAATTAACTTATTTAATAATTCTTTATTAATATTAAGTGTTTTCTCTGTTGTTTTATACTTATTTACTTTAAAAATTGACTGAATAAAAGAAAAAAAGGTACAAGCAACATTTACACTTTTATGATTGTTATTTTATTATTTATTACTTTATTTCTTGTAGTTATTGTATAAATCTACTCTAAATCTATCTATTTATTTATATTTATGCATATTTCGTATTTTTTTAGTCAAATTAATAAGTATTTTATGAAAGAACCTAAAGTCCACTTTCAGTTAATCATATCCGCTAGGGAAATGAACAAAGCCTAATCAATATTTGATTAAAATCTTTAATATTACATTATATTTATAAAATTTTTATCATAGGCTTTAAATTCTATAGGGATTTTTCTATTCAATGCATGTGTTTAAAATGAAATTTCATAATGGCAATTAAAAGTAAAAAATATCGAAAGTATACATTTCCTTAAATGTTCTTTCACTGGTTCCATTACCTTACAGTTTTCAAATTAGTTATTTATTAATTTTTGGCAATGGTAAGCATCAGAGTATAGTTAAACAAGAAAATGATGTATTATTAGTAATTCCATAAGAATAATCTCAAATGGGAATTTGATTGATGAAATATACAGATCATCAATATGTCTAAATGATGTGACTGTATATTCTTCTTGTATTCTTTCATTAACTAATTCTTAAGTATTGTATCTGAATGCATATATTTTAACAAAAGTAGAAGGAGAAGAAATGATTTATTATAGTGTTAATTCACGTGTTGGCAATAAGTCGAGCCACGGTTTCTACCTTTCGCGGGAAAATCGTTTAAACAAACGAGTTTTTCAAAGTAACACTAGTTAAAAAATATACGAACTTACTTCAATACATAATGCTAAGGGTATATTGGGTTATATATTGCATTATATAAGTTGTGTATGTATATTATATATGTATATATATATGTATATATTAGGGTGGCTCTTATTTACCAAATTAAAGATCTTTGGCCAAATCATAATCTTTGGCCCAAATTATGAAAAAATTCGATAAGAAAAATGATTTTGAGATTGATTAACCCTCTCCCGTAAGCGCCTACTTTTCCCATTTAAAATACATGGAATTTTACAAACTTTTGGTTTTTTAAAAATAATTTTTCTACTTAACAAAATTTTTTAAATCGGTTTTTAGATTCTTAAAGTGCACACTTTTACCTTTAAAATGACCTAAAATACAAGATTTTTGGTTCATAATTGAATAAGTTATAAAGCTTTTAATATAGAGATTAATAGATTTAGCCAACTTTTACTAATAGTTAAAGTGCAAAAATCGGACACACTCGTTGTTTATTCACCTTTCTCGGCACTCTAATTATCAGAAAGTATCGAGCTGGTTATCCTCTCAATATTAGAGAAACACCGAGCTGGTTTCCTCTCGGCATTCCAATTATCAGAAAGTATCGAGCTGGTTATCCTCTCCATATCTTTACCCCTCTATTACATTGAGCTTGTTATCCTCTCAATATTAGAGGAACACCGAGCTGGTTTCCTCTCGGCACTCTAATTATCAGAAAGTATCGAGCTGGTTATCCTCTCGATATATTTACACCTCTATTACATTGAGCTTGTTATCCTCTTAATATTAGAGTAACACCGAGCTGGTTTCCTCTCGGCACTCTAATTATTAGAAAGTATCGAGCTGGTTATCCTCTCGATATCTTTACACCTCTATCACATTGAGCTGTTTATCCTCTCAATATTAGAGTAACACCGAGCTGGTTATCCTCTCGATAACTTTACACCTCTATTACTTCAAGTTGGATTCCTCTCGAGCACATTCACACACACACCACACGAATACCGAACCGCTCCGTTATGGTTATTCAATTCTAGCCTTTTATTCTTTATTTAATTTTTCTGATTTCAAATTTTATTTAAAGGGGGGTAAGAATTCCTGAAGTGGGCAACGGATTTTCCAAGGTTTGCAATTTCTATAATAAACTTTATAAAAATAAAGTACTAATAGAGGGACAAACAGTCACAAAATTTTAATTAAAAAAATCCATTTGTTTATTTTTTATAAACAATTTAATTTTAATGTAACATTTTTTTTAAACATTTATATCTCAGAACTGGATTATCGGATTTTGATGAAAATTTTTGGACACAATTAATGAAGATTTAAGCTTTTTAAGAAAAATTATTTCAATGTTGAAAAAAATTATTTATTGTAAAAAATAATTGTTAATAATAAACAAATGAATAATTAATTGTGTTCTGGACCTTTTTCGTAAATTTTTTTTTAGAACCTTAAACTATATATTAAACGATGTACTTTGGTGTTAACTTTTGGTGCAACTATATAAATCAAGGATTAAATAACTGAAAGAAAAAGTTGGTAGATCGAAATAGTTTAATAACTGTGAATTTTTTTCTGAGCGCGGTCGCGTTGTTCAGTGCGTCGCGGCTTGACGTGGAGCTTCATAAGTTCATTGCACACTCACCACGAACACCGAGTATTCTTAAAAACTGAAATACAGAATAAGTATTCAAAATTTAAGATTATTAGTAGAATTATTTTACAACATTATTGTTTATATTAGTGACAATAATATGTCAAAATAATTTTTTATGCAGGTATTTTTAAAAAATGTAATTTATTTTCAATTAAATAAATTTCACTTTTTTGGTGTTTAACTAGTATTTTTGTTTTAATTTTCGACTAAATTTGTGTGTAAATTCCAATAAAGTTTTTCATCGGCTTTGTCGAAAACTATAAAATTTTTAAGAATTTATTATAAACAAAATCATTTAGTTATAAAAAAGTTTGTTATAAAAATACTTATTTGATTATTATGAAATAAGTATTTTTATTACTTACTATTTCGAAGAAGATCTGTAAATGTCTTAACCCAAAAAATTCCTTGCAATTAAATTAATAATTTTATTAAAGATATAGAACATTTAAGTAAATATTTTGATAAGATAAGCAATAGCATTTATTAAAAACCTCGTTTTAGAAATGCACAACCATATTTATTTATAGACACAGTATTGTAAGAATTTAAACTAAAAATAAATTTTTTTTTGAAAAGGTACGTTTTATAAACCTTTTACGATATGGTCTAGTTTATACAAGTTTAAGAAATAGCATGTTTTGTAACCGACTTTTAAATTTTTTTCGTTCATAAAGAATACTTTAAATAATACAGTTTTCCACCAAACCGACAACTTAAGGAAATAATTATAAAAATAATATTATATTTTTGTGGTAAAACTGCTCAGTGTGTTAAATTCAATTTTTTGTTTTTATGTTCATTAATACAAGACAAATGCAGAAATATCGCGCGCGTAGCTCTGCTAGTTTAAAGTAATCGCAAAGTTATTGGGCTTAAAATTTAGAATTTTTTAAGAAGAATCGAATTTATTTAAACTTCAAAAATTTTACATTTAGAGACTGAAATCAGATAACTGTTGATACTCGGGAGTTAGTGTGGTCGCTGAATACGAATCCAAGGTCAAAATTCAAAATAGCGGATCCAAGATATTTCAATATATTTAACTGAATTCAGATGAATGTTGGTTGATACTTTTGGGGTCACTAAATATGAATTTCAGATCAGAATTTAATATTCAAAATGGCGAATATAATATGACAAAATATTTTATTAAAAATGCGCAAAAAAGTCCTAGAAAGTCTTATTGAATTTGAGGAGCCGGGAAGAAGAACGCACGCACGGATTATCACTAATCATAAAAAAATTGAAATTAAGTTTCTTATAGCAATGTAATATAACTGTAATTTGACTGTAATATTACGGTAACATTCTCGGTAATATTACCAATAATCAAGTATTTTAATATCGGTAATTTTAGAAGAAAGGTGTACGAGATGATCCCCCTAAGGGAATAAACCTATTATTCAAAGAAAAATCAACATATTCGAGTTTTTTTTGTACGCACTACTATAGATAATTAATAATATCTAACTATTCTGATTTGAAATATATGCAGCTAATTAATATTTTACTGTTAATTTTAATTTTTCTAAAACCTTACAAAAGGATCATCTTGGACACCGGGGTGTCCAAGATGATCCCCATGGTATGGGCAAGATGAGGTGAGACGAAATACATGGGAATCAGGGGAGATCATCTTGTACACCCATTGAGGGATCATCTTGCCCCAAATGCCATTATTTTGTAATTTGTTCGTAACTTAACCTACGAGCTCTGTTATTCCATAATATCAATCAGAACACTTAATTGAAGATATACTGAAGCCGTGAGTACAAGAAACATGGAATTTCAGCTACTACAACAAGAGTTATCTAAGCCCAAAGTTAAGCTTTCCTTAGCTCAAAAGTATGAAATTTTTATTTTTTCCAATAGAATTTTTTTAATGACGCGTGTTGTCATGACCGTTTGACTGATTCATAGGTATGTCATTGGTAACGTATTACCGTATTTGCCTAAAAGGTGGCGCTAATAGGCTGTCCATAATTCAAAAGGATCATCTTGCCCCAGGGGATCATCTCGTACACCTTTCCCCTACGTACTACTTAAGAGTCTCTTTCTGCATACAGACAAGTGAAATTTTTAAAGACAAATTCATTACTATCATTAATTAAATTTACTGAACTACAATAATTGAATCGTGAATTTCGAAAAAGGACTTTTCTTTTATTAAGAAAAATTGAAACCATTTATAATTAGTCCTTCACAGCACTTTTCTTTTACTAAATAGAATTAAAATCATTTTTAATCAATCTCTTTCAAAACTTTTCTTTTATTAACAGCAATTAAGCAATTTTCAGTTTTTCTAAAAAAAATCTTCTGTCATATTGGATCCATCATTTTGAATAATTAACTTTTGACCCCACTAACCCCCAAGTATCAACAATCATCGGAATTAAGTTGCATAAATTGAATTTTGAGAAATTAATCAGCTATATGGGATCCGTCATTTTGTATTTTTTTATTCAGACCATAGACTTGTATTCAATGAGTTCACAAATATGTGACACATTCACAAAATGTAAAAGTTTTAAAGCTTAAATAAAAAATTTTGTATTTTCCATCATATTCGTGACTGTGGTGACCGTCAATATTAAAAGAAGAATCTGAAATTTTAAATTGGGTTAGTGGCCAAATTTTTTGAATTTGCCCATATGGAAGGCATTGACCCATTAAGGATGATATGTACAAAATTTATACAATCATAATGTTTGAGGACATATTTTAATATTAAAATGTTACAAGAAAAAATTTTGAATACACATTTCTTATATATCAAGAGTCCCTCTTTCGAATGGCGTGATCAAAAAAACAAAAAAATGTTAAATGAACAATTTATAGGGGAGAGTCTCCAGTTTTGAGACGGGTTTTATTTTTGACCCGTAAATTGTAAACGGGTAAACAAAATTGTGAATAAAATACACCATTCGAAAGGTAACAGAAATACGCAACTTTTATTAAAAGAAAGTATAGTGTTTCGATGAACTCAAAAAATTTTACGATACATTTTCCGAGCACATCGCTTTTTTCAACAACAAAAAATGTCTCCAGTTGTGAGACACTCATTAAAAATTGCTAAAATTTAATAAGTTTGACATAAAACGTTATGTTTAGTAGAAATAATTAAATATATTAATAATATATGTGACCTGGTCTATGAAAAGGGACCTAACGTGTCAAAAAATCATTTTTTACTTTTTTGTTGATTCGGAGAGGGCTTGAAACGCTCTTTAAGATGATGAAAACCAAAAAGTCATAAGTTGATTAGAAGTTTAAAAAGAAAATTTTTAAAGTCAAAAGAAACAAGTGTTAAAATACGATAAAACTGATTCTGTGTTATTATACAAATTAAAATAACGAAGACGATAATTTTTTATTATTTAGAAAAGTTGACAGTTTCTTTGACAACTGTCAACAGTTAAAATTCAAATTTGATATCATATTCGTAATCAGCGACCTCAAAAACCGTATTACTGTCTTTTTTACAAAAACGATCACTTTTTAGAGAAGTTGACAGCTGTCAACTGTAAAATTGTCAACATCATATTCGTAATCAGCGGCCTCGAAAACCCTTACAAACATGTGTCACTTATTTATACTTATTGTTGCTAGTTAGAAAACTTAGATTATTTTTTCTATGTTTGGGGAGTTTGTTATTAATTTATATAAACAATTATTTAAAAAAAAATTTCATTACTTGTATGTTTTTTATTTTGATACTGTGATCCACGGTGAAGAAAATAAGCCTATCTTCATTAAAAAATATCAATATTTAAAAAAGTTACAAGGGTTTTTCAAAGTTAAACTTTAACTGCTGTTTTCTTGAAAACTTGTTTTCGCACGTAAGGTCCCTTTTCACTGTCCAGGTCACATATACTATTATATACTAAATAATAATATTTATTCGCCAAAATATGACTATCAAATAATCACAATTTAATAGCTTCAACAAGAGCATTAAAATTGATTTCTTCTGAATCAAATGACTTTTTTCCACTTGACATGCCCAAAAATACTAGAAAAAAATCAAAACAACATTTAAATAGTATGCCTGCAAAGTCCTATTTTTTATGCTGCCCAGATGGGTGTTGACACCGTCTCACAACTGGTGATATGCTGTGTCTCACACCCAGAAATTGGCGCTATTTTGAAAAAGAAAAATTAAATTTACCTTTTCCAATTAATTAACTTGGAAAAAAAGTACTTTGTATTTATTGAAAAAACGCTTTTTAGTCGATTATCACACACAGTGTTAGTATTTAACAAAAACAGTTTACATATCCGCTTCGGCGTACACGAAAAAGTTGGCTCATATAAAAAGAAATGTTTTTATATAAACCAATCGGCTTTTTAATATTCCATGTTAAAAAAAATTGACTGTCTCACAACTGGAAGTGTCTCACAACTGGAGACTCTCCCCTACAACATT
The DNA here is from genome assembly GCF_015476425.1 of Leptopilina heterotoma. Lineage (NCBI taxonomy): Eukaryota > Metazoa > Arthropoda > Insecta > Hymenoptera > Figitidae > Leptopilina > Leptopilina heterotoma. The sequence continues at coordinate 2,152,074 of NW_025110845.1, forward strand.
TTTTAAGAAGAAACACGATTTTTTAAAATTTTTTATTTTTTTATAGCTAAACCCTTCAACATACCTTCTGCTAATACAAATATCGCGTCAAAAATAGTGGGGCTACAAGTTACAACTGTTTTGGGAAATAAATTTTTAAATGTCTGCCACAAAATGGCGACTAAAGTTACTTTTTTAAACAATATTATAAACAAACGAAGGAAATGTTCAAAAATAGTTAATTCTAGTACATGGAAGATTCAATATGACCGTCGATAATTAAAAAAAATAATTGTATTCTCTTAAAACTAGTTACTCGGGTTTTTTTATTATATCTCGGTTGCTCGGTTAGATCGTTTTTATCATGTCAGCAATATAATGAATATTTTTAAAACAGTGCTTTTCAGAATTGCATACTTTTGACCTGTAAATCATAAAAAGATTTGACATAAATTTTGACGTAAAGCGAATGCCCTTATTCAGTAGAGTGAAGCGAAGAAACACTTTTTTCGAATTCGAATACAAACTGAATCTTTTTGATAATTCTTGTCTTTGATACTACTGGAATAGAAGCTTTATTATAAACTTCTACGATTTTCTCTGATACAATGTTAGCCACATCAGAAAAACATACATTAATCCTATTGACTTTCGACGAAAGATTAAATCTTTCCTCATTGCAGCATCGTAGAACATTACCATTAGTAGGAAGTACAGAGTTTGGCAAATCCTAAGGATTGCCAATTAGTGAACATTCAAATGAATGTCTTGTTATAGGTTTTCGTTTCTGGGTAGTAACTTCCATTGAAATAGAAAAATTAAAGACCTCAAACGTAAGGTACCGGAATAGTTGTAGATATGTTATTATTTTTAAGTAAAGTTTGCGATGTATTGGTAAGTAGTGAATCACTAATAAAATACAATAAAAAAAAATTATTTTCAAGTAAGAGAAAAATTCAACTGCAAATGCAATGACAAAACCTTAATTAAGTGGATCAACTTCAAGAAATGAGTTTCAATACACTTATAATTGTCGCTGCTAATGTAAAGTAGTATTCTGTTTCCAAATATCAGAGTATCTCTAATGTGGTTGAAATTGTGAAATATATACCTTAAGAAACATATACTGACGTATGCTCCACCAACTTAAAATTTTCTCTTCGCTTAGAGTACTGATTCTAAGAAAAAAATCTATAGTTAACATTTACCTTTAGGTTACAGTTCCCGTAAAGAAGCAACTGCATATGATCCTAAAAACAAATTATAGAATTTTTCCCTTAGAACAGTAGTTTTATTTTGAGTCACTTTTGTGTACTATTACGTTGCATTCACTATAATAAATCGTTTGATTATATTTTAGATCTTTTATATGATACTATATTCATATAAAAATATGTATAAAAGGTGATCTCGATATATATATATATATATATATATATATATATATATATATATATATATATATGTGTGTGTGTATTTTTATATAGAGTGGCGAATTGATATATTATGGTGAAATGATATTCGTTTTCCGGCCTTGATATAATTTGTGTGGCATCTTTTTGAGCAATTGTGTCTAAAGGAAAGGATATTTCTCATACTTGATGTAATTTGAGTGGCATATATTAATTCGTGCCTTATTAAAATCGTTTGTTCTTATTATAAAATAAATATCTTAATATAATACTCATTTTATCATTTGTTATTTTAAATTATTATTTTTATTTTGTCACATGTTTAAATATTTTTTAAAAATAAAATTAATGGTTACAATGCGAGCCAGAAATATGTCGCTATAGTTATTTATTAAAACACTGAAGTGTCCTAAGCTATCCCATTTTCCTGTGGCGTTTGCATAATTCACTACCGTGATGCATACAATAAGAATAATCAATAACAAAATGCTTAAATAATACAAATTTCTATACTAACCTCAGGCCATCCGTCGCATTTTATTTCAATAAGTAATTTTTCTGCGATGCAAATAATATTAAGACGAGCACGGAAACGGTTGACATTGACTCGATAATGACTGGATTCAACTTTATCTCCTCTTTGACGTAAAGCTTTCAATTGAAACGCTGGTGTTGCCTCGCAGTCGCATGTGATAGACTGAAAATAATTTAATTAATTAATAAATTTGGTGAGCACTGGGTGCAACTAAATAATCGTCATTTAAAATATGAAATATTGTGAAAAAAGTTAGGATAAAATTAAATCAGGGATCGTCTCGAAATGAAAGTGTCGTGTCGGTATCGTGTCACTTAAGGCGTACTTGCGTTTGCGAAGGCAAAAAATAGGCCCCACTTTAATGTTTTTTCAGTCATTTTATTTAAAATATTAAAAACGATTTTTGTACCTTAAAGTACATTATAAAAACTACAAAAAGAAAAATTCTTTCGTTTTTTAAACGTTATTTACGATACGTAGAGGGCCCCAAAGATTGGCGATCTCAAATTTGTAAGAGTTTGCGGTGCCCCTTATAGAGCCGCTCTTGACAGTCTAAAATCAAAAAAACAAAATTTATTCTTTAGTATACATCAATACCTAGTGGACGTATATGATGAAATTAAAAAAAAGTAGAAAATGCGGTACTTTTAAAATCAAAAATTCAAAAGATCAAAATCATAATTTCTTAAAAATTGACTTTGAAAGTACCGCATTTTCGTTTTTTTACTTTTTTTTAATTTCATATACGTCCACTAGGTATTAATGTGCACTAAAGAATAAATTTTGTTTTTTTAAATTTAAACTGTCAGGAGCGGCTCTATAGGGGGCACCGCAAACTCTTACAAATTTGAGATCGACATTTTTGGGGCCCTCTACGAATCGTAAATAACGGTTAAAAAACGAAACCATTTTTTCTTTTTGTAGATTTTATAATGTACTTTAAGGTGTAAAAATCGTTTTTAATATTTTAAATAAAATTACTGTGAAAAAAAACATTAAAGTGGGGCATCTTTTTTGCCTTCGCAAACGCAAGTACGCCTTAACAAAAATACCTAATTCAATTAAATGACATATGAACAACTGATTATTGGATTACAACTTATCATCAAAAATTTAATAATAAATCTAATATTTCAGACCTGTGCAGTAGCATAATTTAGTAGTTATTGCTGCGCTGTAGTGTACCATTGCACTTGGACATGCGCAGAAGTTCAATTTAGTTGTTATTACTGCGACCGAACCATGGCGATATATATGTAATATGCCTGTATAAAGCCAATGCATGTGCACTTTATGTAACATGAACAAAAAGGATGTTATTATTGCGCGGTAATATATTCTTATAGTAATTTCTGCGCACTACTTTATAAAGTTATGACATGCGCGAATATTCAAGTGTAATGATAGACTAATGTGCAACAATTACTTCTAAATTGGACTACTGTACATTTCAAAGTGTAATAATAGACTAATGCGCATCAATTACTACTGAATTAAACTACTGCACATGTTAAGAAAATTTTAAAATATATTATATAATTATGTGTATTATAAGAAATAACAATTTTATTGTAATTAGTAATTGCATTAGTGTTAACATTTTTCATGAAATAAAATCTTATGCAACACATTATAACCTTTGAAAATTTATATTGAAATCTTCTATAGAAATTTTAATATAATAAATATTAAAATTATTAATTTTTGTGACATTCACATTCCAGTGTTTAATCATTTTGAGATTTAAAGTTTTATACAATGGAAGTAACGGCACTTTATAAATTTATTTTATAGATATATTAATATAAAAATTAAAGAGTGTATACTTTTGAATTTATTAAAAATGCTTTCATTTTTTACAATAACTTAAGATTTATTTATTTATACACTCGTCTTTTTCCTTAATATTAGCGTTACAAGTGTATCCGTGGAAATATTACATACTACAACTTATACTAAATTTTTGCGTCTACAGAACGGCTTGAAAATTAGGAGTACTCGCATTTGCCTGGACCACCCGTCTAATGGGTTTTCTTGCCAGTGAAGAGGGAAACTGTAGAAAACCTCTCCGAGTACAACCGGTTTATCGACAGTAGAATTCTAATGGTGTGTACCGGACAATAATCGATAGTGCACATCATAATACTTCGATGTCAAACCTCCCGCTCAGATTATCTCACGTGCCGGAAAAATCCCAGGCTAATGGGCGCGAACCAAGTACCCTTGGTCCTAAGCGTCCTAAGAAACAATTCTATATTATGACGTATCGTAAAAGCCACTATGGCCTGTAGGTCAAAAAATAGGTCAAATTTGACATAACACGGTGGTCAGGAACAGATTTTAAATGAAGTGAAAATGTAGAGAATATCTGTTTACAAAGATTTATTGTATACATAACTACAAATCAGAACCACTTTAATTCACATCTTTATTAGATCATGTGCATGTTTTACAGCATTTAAAAAATTTTAATTTTCAAAAAACTTGAAAATTGACGCAATGTCAAGGTGTTTTAAATAATAAAATATATTCAAATAATAATCTTTCTTCAACAGTTATGCATATGATGGATGATTTATTGAATTTACTTTATATTTATTCCACACGGAGAAAAATGAAAAAGAATAATCAAATTCACCCTGAGGAGTTTTAAACTTCAAAAGTTGACATTCTTCTGTTTAGAACTTAACCTGAGGAGTGTTAAATTTATGTTTCTCATAATAAGTTTAATTATTCTTAAGGGGTTACTCCCACTTGTAACTTTTAAATTTTACGAATTTTTTTGCCTATTTTTGAAGCATAACCATCTATTAATACGTCCTTCAAGTTTCAAGTCGATCCGAAAAAAATTTACTAAGATATGAACATTATTAAAAGAACAAAATCCGTTACGTTGAAGATTGCCTAGCATAATTATAAACCACTACCAACAAATGTTTTGAACTCTATCCATACCTATATAAACACTGATCTGAGTAAAGAAACTTTACTTAAACAATGTGAAGACGTACTATCTGGACACGAAATAGATTTTTAAAAAAAATTTCTTACTACTGTAAACTGAAGTTAAAATATTAAATGCGTTTTTCTCGAAATGGCATTTTTTAATTCGGTGACCAAAATAACTTGAAATCTACTGAACCGATCTTTCTGAAATTTGTCAGGCTTATTCAATAGATATAAATGTAGTCTTTATTCGTTCGATTTTTTTCGATAGAAAATGGTTGTTTTATAGACGAAAACAACGGCCGTTTCTTTAGTGAAAATCAAAACACGAATTTTGATTGTCAGTCATTTTCTCAAAAATGCATACTTTAATAAATCCTTTGATTAAAGACTAGTTTACAGTGTTATTTAACTAAATCTATTGACATTTTTTGTTTCACATGATCCAGTTCACTACAATTTTGGTCACCGCAAAACAAAAATAATAAAAAGAAACTTCATTTAGCAGAAATTTCTAACAAAATTATTTAAGCCACCCCATCTCTCTCCCCACTGAGTATTTTTTAAATCCAGCCTTGAATTCATAATCAGCGACCCTAAAAACCCCTGAGTAACAAATTTTAAGCAAATCGGAGATAATGTAACATTCTGCCTCCATATAAGATTTTCCATTTTAAATTTTAGAAATGTAAGTTCTGATTTAGCCCCACACCGTCATCTAATAATTAATCTGCAATAAATTTTTTCTTCCTAACGTTTTCCATTAAACTTTTTTTCTACTAAACTCAGTACACCTTCAGCTAATAAAAAAGGCCATATGATAACACTTTAATTATAACGATAAAAACCCAAAAAAATTGAAATTTTTTTTTACTTTTATTGCGAAAAAACGACATTTTTATATATTAACGGCAACTATTATTACAAGAAAAATGACATGTCCCTAAAACCTCATAAAATATATGCTTTACGAAATAGCGCGTTCACAGGTTATTAACATTATTTGAAATTCTTCATGGTTTCGGAAATATTTGACTTGTTCGGTTTAGCCCCAGTTTCCCCTATACGTCAGAATGTAAACAAAATTCTTCTGTTTTGTGATTATGAATTCTTGGACTGAACTAGAAATCTCACTGGTCTTTATTTGCGCATGCGTAACATACAAATATGCTAATTAATTCTTTCAATTAGAGTCTCTCATTTTGAAACTTTCAAAATGTTGTAAAACCTGTAAATGATCTATTAAAGATGTGAGTTGAAGTGATTCTGTTTTGTTGTTATGTATACAATGAATCTATGTAAACAGATTTTCTCTACATTTTCACTTCATTTAAAATCTGTTCCTGACCACCGTGAGCCGAAAACAACGACCGTTTCTTTAGTGAAAATCGAAATCTGAATTTTGACTGTCAGTCATTTTGTCAAAAATGCATATTTTTATAAATCCTTCGATTAAAGACTAGTTTATAGTGTTATTTAACTAAACCTATTGACATTTTTTGTTTCACATGATGCAGTTCACTACAATTTTGGTAACTGCAAAACAAAAATAATAAAAAGAACCTTCATTTATCAGCTAATAAAATTATTCAATATTTTTTAATAAAAAAAATTCTAAAATGCATATGGGACATTTTTTGCCAAGCGGGCCACCCCATCTCTCTTCCCACCTCTAAGTAATAAATTTCATGAAAATCGGAGGATCTTTTAAAATTTTTCTGCCATATTGGATTCGCCATTTTGTATTTTTTAAATCTAGACTTAAATTCATAATCAGCGACCCTAAAAACCCCTGAGTAACAAATTTTAAGAAAATCGGAGATGATTCAACATTTTGCCTCCATATTGGATTATCCATTTTAAATTTTAGAAATCTAACTTTTGATTCTTGTTCTGCGACCTAAAAACACCTTTGCAAGCTTATTTTTAAGTGTTTAGAAGAATCATCTATAATTGAGCTCTTAATGTAAGCAATTCTTGTATTTTCTCGACTGTAAGCTTTATATCTCAGCCGCTATCTTGTATTTTTAAAATCGCCCAACGGTATACAAAAATAAATAGACATAGAAATAAATAGACATTTTTAGCTAATTGCTCCAAAAGGTTCTGAATTTTTTTAATGAAAAAAATGGAGAGAGAGAAATTCACAAAAAAAGACTATTTTTTGCGCTGCAACTGGGGGTAACCCCTTTTATAGAGTTATACATTGTATGTCAAAATGTAAACAAAATTCTTCTGTTTTGTATTTAGGAATTCTTGGACTCACCTTGAAATCTCACTAGCCTTCAGTTACGCATGCGTAACATAAAAATATGCTAATTAATTCCTTCAATTAGAGTCTCTCATTTTGAAAATTTAAAATGTTGTAAAACCTGTAAATGATCTATTAAAGATGTGAGTTGAAGTGATTCTGTTTTGTTGTTATGCATACAATTAATCTTTGTAAACAGATTTTCTCTACATTTTCACTTCATTTAAAATCTGTTCCTGACCACCGTATCGGGGGTTTTCGGTGTCGCTGATTACGAATTTGAAGTTAGTTTTCAAAAATTCGAAATGGAGCCTCCAATGTGACGACACTTATTTAAAAAATTCATTTTATTTACTTGAAACTTGTTACTCGGAGGTTTTCGGGGTCTCTGATTACGAATTTGATATCAGTTTTAAAAATCAAAACTGGCGGATACTTTTAAAAATAAATTCATATTATTTTGGAATTTAGTATCTAAGAGTTTTTCTGATCTCTGATTACGAATCTGAGGCCTATTTAACTCCATTAAATAAGAATTCTGTAGTAGCAGCAAAAGTCCGCAATTTAAGATATGAAACGCACATAACCCAAATAGTGATGTGGTGAGCTAAAATCTAATCTCTGTAACCCTATATCTTACTCTAAAAAGTCTCTCAACTCCAGTAACATTTAACTTAGTATGTACACGTATATGACATGCCTTTCTAAATTCTGTTATTCAATGCATGTTCATTTATCAGTCTTTGTACTTTAAAAAATTTATCGAGGAGATATATCGGGGGTAGTGTCTACTCAATTGACCAAAATAAACAAGCTCGAAAATCCAAACAAAGAGGACATTCTAGAAAATTTAGGTATCAGTCAAAATTACTTGATCGTTTGGGGTTTAAGAAGAGGAGGAAAGGTTCTCTTAGAGTACCCACTCCTGATAGAGGTATACTTCAGTCGATTGAATTCTGCTCGATGAAGGCTCTAGTGTACATCAACGAAAAATTTCGGTAATACATCTTATTTCTGTTCTCTGTTCGAGAAAAGTACACTTTTTGTGAATAGCACGAGGTCATAAGCCGTTTTGTATATATTACAAAAGTACCCAGTAAAAAAAATTCGATACACAGACCGCGGAGTTTGTATACGAGCTCGGTAGCTCGTATGAGAAATATGAGAAATCTCTCATACGAGCCTTTTCCGTAATGAGAAGTGTATAGATGCTTGTATACGAGGTGACTTTTAAAGCATTTTTATTAATGTAACACTATTTTAAAGTAAATGTAGATAATAGAAATGAATTTTCTCATCTAAAACAAAGCTAAATTTATAAGGGAAATGAAGTTTTAAGAAAAAGAGGATAATTTTGTTCAAAAAATTTATTCACACTGCAAAAAGGTTAGAATTTGATAATTCCTTGTTACTCTTACTTACCGACATTAGATATTTCTCGGATGTAGTAAGCACGATTTTGTATTAGCGGTAGAATAAATAAGTTTTTCTTCATTACTAATTAATAATATATTATTAATTATTTATTATATAAATGTTCTTATATAAAATAATTAAATTTAATACAAAATCGTGCTTACCGCATCCGAGAAATATCTAATGTCGGTAAGTAAGAGTAACAAGGAATTATCAAATTCTAACCTTTTTTCAGTGTGAATAAATTTTTTGAACAAAATTATTCTTTTTTTCTTAAAACTTCATTTCCCTTATGAATTGAGCTTTGTTTTAGATCAGATAATTAATTTCTATTATCTACATTTACTTTAAAATAAAAAGCGGTAAAAATTTTAATAAAGAATATAGAAACAAAATAATAATAAATTGATTCGTGATATTTTGATTGGTAAACAATTACGCGTTGGACAATTTGACTGTAGGAATTAATATTAAATAAAATATTACATGATATGTTCCTTCTCTTTTTTGTTTTTTCACACAGAAACTTAAACAAAGAAAAAGAAGAACATATACAAGTAGAAATGGGGATAACAAACTTTTTACCATCTCTAGAATTTGTTATTTTAGACTAGTTAGAAGGAATGGTATGAAATCGGTAGATAGCAAATCTCTTTACGACTTTATAGAAATATAAATCGAACTAGAAAGTAATAAGTTCATCTCGGATCGACCCTTTTAACGAACAAAGTCTTAACATCGGGGCGGTATCAATTGCCCAAAATTCAACTGTATACAGGAAAACTGCACACGTTTAAGTGCACACGGGAAAACTGTATACAAGCAAATTAAAAAAATAAAATCATTAAATTAAATTTAAAAACTGTACAAATTTAAACTGTTCACTGGTAAACTGACCACAGGAAAACTGCACACTATTAAAAATTTTAATTATAAAATTTTAATTTTTTTTTAATAATTTTAATTAAAAATTTTATTAAAAAAATTAAATTAACTTAAACTGTATAGAGTTTAACTGACCTCAGGAAAACTGCACAAAAGCTTATTTTTAATAAATTTAAAAGAAAATAAACTTTTGTGCAGTTTTCCTGAGGTCAGTTTAACTGTATACAGTTTAAATTAATTTCATTTTTTAATTAAAATTTGCAATTTTTAATATTGTGCAGTTTTCCTGTGGTCAGTTGACCAGTATGCAGTTTAAATTTGTAAAGCTTTTAAAGGGCCTAGCAGAGTAAGCATACAAAATCTGCCCCCGCTCAAAAAACTTTGAAATTCTTGTTACATGTTGGCAACATTAAGATAAAATTTTTCACTAAATATTTTTTCAAAAAATGTATTTTTGTAAGAGTTATGGAGGGGGAAAGAAAAATCAAAAATTTGTTTTTTCTCGAAAACCACTGGATCGATTTTAATGAAATTTATATTTATTTTATAAATTCATAAGAGGAAATTAAAAAAAAATTTCAATAAATTTTGACCGAAAAAAACCCAAAAAAACACAATAAAAAATTTTTTTAATTTAAAAAAAAAATTTTTTTGGTCTTATTTTAGAGATACTACTTTGGAATTTTTACAGAAAATTCTCCTAAATTTGTACTTTTAAGAAATATTTTTGTCGATTTTTTTAATTGGGTACCACATAGTTAAAAAAATTAAAATCCTAGGTGGCGCATCATTCCGGCTGAAGCACAATGTACCAAGTCATTTTGAATTTTGAAAATTTAATATTACATTCGTACTGAGTGACCCCAGAAACGCATAATTACTAAATTTCAAGGAAATTTAAAAATAATCAGTTACTGGATACATTGTGCTTCAGCCGGAATGATGCGCCACCTAGGATTTTAATTTTTTTAACTATGTGGTACCCAATTAAAAAAATCGACAAAAATATTTCTTAAAAGAACACATTTAGGAGAATTTTCTGTACAAATTCCAAAGTAGTATCTCCAAAATAAAACCAAAAATTTTTTTTTTGAAAATTAAAAAATTTTTTTTGGGGTTTTTTTCGGGCAAAATTTTTTGAATTTTTTTTTTAAATTCCTCTTATTAATTTATAAAACACATATAAATTTCATTAAAATCGATCCAGTGGTTTTCGAGAAAAAACAAATTTTTGATTTTTCTTTCCCCCTCCATAACTCTAACAAAAATTCATTTTTTGAAAAAATATTTGGTGAAAAATTTTATCTTAATGTTGCCAACATGTAACAAGAATTTCAAATTTTTTTGAGCGGGGGCAGATTTTGCATGCTTACTCCGCTAGGCCCTTTAATTTAATGATTTTATTTTTTAAAGGCCGTAGCAGTATAAGCATGTAAAAATGGCCCCCTCTTGGATTGGGTCCATATTTAGGGAATAATTTTGACCTATTATGAGACTTATAAAAAAAATTTTCGACCAAATTCTAACAAAGAAAGTCAGTAAAAAGTCAGTAAAAAAAAATTTTTTTTTAATTTTTTTTTAAAAAACATTTTTTTTTTATTGAAATTTTTTTTTCACAACCGCTATTTTTTTCTATAAAATAATAGTCATTTCAAGAGTAACATATATTTTTTGCAAGATGATTGAAAGGGTACTTCATACTTTAAAAAATAAAAAACCGATTTTTGGCCCCTAAATAGTACAGTTTTCTATATAAACGAGGGGTCAACATTTTTTAAAATTACATTAAAAATTAATTAATACTTAAATTAAATTTCTAAAAAAGTTAATAATATATGCCTGTTTATTGTAAATATTGATTTTTTAGTCAACTTTTCAAAAAAATTTACAAAAAAAAAATTATTTTTGAAGTTTTTTTAACTTTGGCATATTTTTTAATAATTGTAGAAAAAATTTGAAATTTACATAGGTTTAAGTTTTATCTTTAACTTAAGACCATAAGAGTTTAAAAATCCTAATCGGTTCGTGAGATCCCACTATATATAGAAAATATCTACTGCTTTGATTCAAAAATAATATTTGTTTGAATAATTGTGTTTAATTCAAATATATTTTCTGTTTTGGATTAAACAAAGAATATGTTTAAAAATGTTATGTTTGATCCAAACTTAAATGTTGATTAGAAATAATTTAAAATCAACCTTAAATTTTGTTTGAATTGAATATATTATTTCTATAAATGAACCAAAAAATATGTTTGAATTAAACTGAAATTTGTTTGACTGTATAGCAAAGATATTTTAAGTTTGATTTAACCAAATTTTTTTTGAATCAAATAAATCGTTTTCTCAGTAATTGTCATGTTTTTGGGCCGTGCGCGTGCAGCCGTACCGGTAATCAATATTTACAATAAACAGGCATAAGGGAAGTGTTCCGGTTGTGGGCACCCTTTTGTTTTTGCCTCATAACATTTGTCCATGTGCATATTATACAAATATATGTGTACGAATTTAAAGCTAGAGGTCTAAGGTGACTGTCAGTGAAGGAATTAAATTGATTCCTTTAAATAAAAAAGTTTTATTAGAAATTTAGTGAAATGGGAATTTTTTGACAAAAAAAATTTTGTACCCGGTTGTGGGCACCCTTGAAAAATCCGCTAAAAATGGAAAAATATTAAAGGAAACCAACACAAATAAAGAAGAAATGAAAGTTTCTTTATTTTAAGAGAATTTGCTGGGATAAAGAACAAAAATGATGACACGTTTTCACACTATGCTCATAGCTAACAAAAGCATAATGCTTGCATGTGAAGTAGCTAGTACTCATAACATAACGCACTTCTAATGCACTGAACGACTATATTCATCGCATTTAATGGAGTTTGCGGCTGTCACTTTCCTTGGCAGAAAGTTTAGACAGATGAGACAGTAGTCCTCATCATTGTCAGATGGTAGAGCCTCCTTAACATAAAGGTGCCCACAACCGGGAATGACAGTCATTTTTTAAAAAGACCAACACATTTTGTGATGCAGGATTTTGGTTAAACACGAAGGTAAATCACAAAATATAATAACAACACTGCAAAAAAAAAAATTAAACCCTTTTTTTCTGAACGAATCTACACCCATATGTTGCTCTTCGAAAACAATACAAAATTACTTTTTTATTTATTTAATGCAAATTTTCTTTATTATGCTCACAGCTATTACACAAATGCATATATTTGTTTCGTTATCAATACGAAAAGTCCGTATTGTCAACGAACACGACTTGCAATACTTAGATCAGTAAAGTCTGCTTGCCGTCGAAGTTTACGTAGGGGTGCCCACAACCGGCGCACTTCCCCTATATTATTAACTTTTTTAGAAATTTAATTTAATTAATTTTTAATGTAATTTTAAAAAATGTTGACCCCTCGTTTATATAGAAAACTGTACTATTTAGGGGCCAAAAATCGGTTTTTTATTTTTTAAAGTATGAAGTACCCTTTCAATCATCTTGCAAAAAATATATGTTACTCTTGAAATGACTATTATTTTATAAAAAAAAATGGCGGTTGTGCAAAAAAAAATTCAATAAAAAAAAATGTTTTTTAAAAAAAAATTAAAAAAAAATTTTTTTTTACTGACTTTATACTGACTTTCTTTGTTAGAATTTGGTCGAAAAAATTTTTTTTATTAACTTTTCATATTGTATTGTACAAAAAAATTTTTTTCATGAAAATCGGTTTAACCATTTCGGAGGGAAAAAAAATTTTTGAATTTTTTTGAATTTTTCAAAAAAATTGTATAACTCAAAAACAACATTTTTTTCGAGTTGAAACTTGGTGAAAATAAGTCTCATAATAGGTCAAAATTATTCCCTAAATATGGACCCAATCCAAGAGATGGCCATTTTTACATGCTTATACTGCTACGGCCTTTGCTTGTATACAGTTTTCCCGTGTGCTCTTGAACGTGTGCAGTTTTCCTGTATACAGTTGAATTTTGGGCAATCGATACCGCCTCTTAACATCTGGATCATAAAATTGAAGTTAGTCTTTTTTGCTAAGAAGTGTCACGTAAAAACTATAAAATGTTAAAGAAGCGAATTTCAATCTATCTAAATGATTATCAAATTTAAACTTAACGAATGCTACCTTAATCTTAAATTTAACTTTTTATTTAAAATTCAACGTCTTTAATTAATTTAAATTCAGAATTAAATAATTGCTTAATCAATGTGTAACTTAATAATATTGATAAAATAAACTTAAAATGAACATTATTTTTATTAAATTATAGAACTTAGAAACAACAAATTATTTCTGCTAAAATGTACGAATTGATCAAGCTTCAATTACAATTAATATTCAGGAATTTTAGTTTTAGAAAATGATGTTAATCAAATTTTAATTATAATATTAATCCTTTAATAACTTTAGTTTAATAACAACATTTTTATTGAATGATTGTCGAAAGTATGGTGTATGATTGTTGATATAGTTAGGGATTTCGCTCAGGAAAATATACAAAAGTTCTTTTTCATTTAATGTTTCAACGAGAGATAGAGAAATAAAGATAATATTCTTATTATTATTAATATTAATACTATTGTTAATATTTAATTATCCGATCGTGATAATGGTAATAATGTAAAGTTTTTAATATCCTTAATCAAAATCATTAGGACTTATTAATTATAAAAAATTATGATAGGTTCGACATATAGCATTTCATCAATGTTATAATTATTATTATAATATATAATTATTATTATAATTATTATTATAATAATTATTTATTAAGATATATAAAACGATTCAATGTTCAGTCGACTCGAAGCAGGAAAATTTCCCACCTGAGAGGCGCGCGCATACCTGGAGTAGCAAGGTGGTATAATTTTTTCGAAATTTTAATATTAAATTCGTAGATAAATTTTTATTTGAAAGTTGCCGCCGGATATCGAAACAAGAAGATCTTCTCGATGGATTGGGTTTCTATTCCCTTCATTGTGAATTTGTGAAACGCGGTCGTATGAAATCTCCCGAAAATCAAATCGATCGAATATCCATTACATCGAATTTCAAAACATCGAATGATAATTTGATCGAATTTTCAAAACTTTGAATGCTCATTTCATCGAATTTTCAAATCATCGAATGCTCATTTCATCGCATTTTTAAAACATCGAATTTTCAAAACATCGAATGCTCATTTCATCGAATTATCAAAACTTCGAATGCTCATTAGGGGAGACTAGGTGCGGTTGTTACAGTGTGCAGTTGTTACAAATGGAATATCTCAGAAACAGTTAGTTATCGAGATGGGGTTCCAAAGAGAAAAATGTATAGTTTTTATGTACGAACTTACTGAAATATGTTTAAAAATTATATGCAAGCTTTACAAGTAAAAAAATAGGCACATTGGTTTTTAGAGGCCAAAAATAAATATTTCTCTGCTAAATATTTTTTAAATAATAATTAGACCTTTATACTTAACAAAGTAAATTTTTTTAATATCAATTCTATGAGGATTAAGCTTTAAAAAACTGCCTTGGTTGTCCACATTTAGTGTATACTTTTTTAATAAAGTGTTTTATTGTAAAAAATGTACCTGTTGTGCAGTTGTTACAAGTGATAATGAGAACGGATATTTTTTCCAAAATTCAGCAGATTCGTTTGAAATGTAAAATATTTGTCAAAAATGTAATTACACTTATTTTTTATAAAAAATCTCATGGTTCTTCTAAATTCGTCTTCAAAATTAATGAAAAAAAACCTTTTTTAAGTTTTTTTTTTTACTTTTTAACAACTGCTCCTGGTCTCCCCTACTTCGAATTTTTAAAAATTCGAATGTCAATTTGATCGAATTTTCAAAACTGCGAATGCTCATTTCATCGATTTTTTAAAACGTCGAATGTTGATTTGATCGAATTTTCAAAACGTCGAATGCTCATTACATCGAATTTTCAAAACTTCGAATGCTCATTACATCGAATACTCATTTCATCGAATTTTTAAAACATCGAATGTTAATTTGATCAAATTTTCAAAACGTCGAATGCTCATTTCATCGAATTTTTAAAACACCGAATGCTCATTTCATTGAATTTTCAAAACATCGAATGCTCATTACATCGAAGAGAATTTAACATGTGACTTTACTATTTATGTAATACGTTCTTCCTAGGGAATTTTAAAAGTACGCGAGATTTGAAATCGTTATCGTAAAGTGACAATTTTTTTTATTGAATAAATTTTTTTTTACTAATTATTTGTCAGTAAATTTTTATTTTTTATAATAAAAGTATCACTATTATTACGATGATTTTAATTTACATTATAATTAAGGAAGATTTCGACTATATCAGCAATTAGTGACATCTATTAGACGTCAATTGAACTCTTTGGTTTAGAGTCAGGTGTTATTCTTAAGATAATTATTCCGATATGGTTGTCGGTAAATAATTATTTTTCTTGAATTTAATTTTTGATCTGAAAAAATAAGCTGCGTGAACGACTGCACTGTGCATCTGTGAGGACTCGAACCCCAGTTAAATTAAATTCAAGAAAAATAATTATTTACCGACAACCATATCGGAATAATTATCTTAAGAATAACACCTGACTCTAAACCAAAGAGTTCAATTGACGTCTAATAGATGTCACTAATTGCTGATATAGTCGAAATCTTCCTTAATTAAAATTCTTAATCAGCAAATAATTTCCTACATTAATTTACATTATAGTTTTTATTATAATGTAGTTAAATTAAATTGTGGTTATCTATTAGAATCATAGATAACTCTAGTAATGTAAATATGTGTTTTAGAAATTTTTATAAGTATTAATCTATTAATATGTTACGTCAAAACGAGAAACCATTTTAAATATACCTAGCGTTCCTCGTTTTAAATTAGTTTCATAAATGAATCTAATTTGGGATGAGGATAAGTCAATGAGCCTACTAAATGTGAGAGAATAATTTATTTAAAAACCAACAAGAAAGAAAAGAGTTGACAAAATTACAATTAGTACAAAAATTATGAATCTTACTTAAAGAATAACGATTACTGGTGGTGTGATGATAATCTCTTGTCTAATCTCAATGGTGTTGAGCGCTAGACGAAAAGGGGCCTTCTGCTTGTTGTCCTTAATGGTTGGGTATTAATCTTCTTGTTTACACTAATGAGATAGTGTATTGTATTGTTAAAATATCTGGTTCCTTCCAGACGGTTGTCGCCTGTTGAGCAAATTTCGATGGTTCGAAATTTGGAATGTGTTGTTTCAATATTAGATCTTCTTTGATTGTTGAGATTATTTCCAATTTAATAATTTTGGAAATTGTTTAAAATTTATATTTTGCAAAATGGTGTATAATAAAAGGTTGATTTACAGTTCACTTCAAATTTAACACTTGGGGATATATTGTTCACTTTTGAACAATGCACTTTGAAAAGAATACTTGGAGATATACTGTTCACTTTTCAAAAATGTACTTTGAATTCACTTGTAACTATGTGATGTGCTAACGTTGACTGGACGATGTAAACTGGTTGATTCCCAAAAAATTACTCTCTGATCTGAGTAGAACTCATATCCCCTTTTATATAAAACTGTCTTCATCAATTCTTTGGAATCATACACGTGTTGATGCCGCTTGGATTTTAAGGGGGGTTGGAGCGACTAGGCTGCAATGCCGTGATGACTGTCTAAGAGGCTTGAGGGGGGTGATTATTTTCTCTCTCAGTTGTGACTGCTAGGCGACTGTTGTCTCTCTCTTTTGTGGCTGGTAGGTTGCAATCCAGAGCGATAGTTTAAGGGGGGTTGAGGGGCGACCGTTGTACCTCTTAGTTTAGATTCCAGAAATTAGACACCTGCCTGCTTGTTTTATACACTCCAATGATTATGGGATTATATTAATCTGCCTGATGGATTATCGTTATTCTTTTTACATGAAAAGTATTACCCATCTTTCTTGGATTTGTTATAATTTATAAGCTTGTTTAAATACATATAGAATTTATAATAACAATTACCTTCTTATAAAATATATTGAATATAATGCATTAATATGAAGAGATTGTATGAATACGTATTTCAAATACGTTAGTATAATATATGTATAATTCAATATGTTTAAAAGAAATACACACCTAAATATTATAGATAATTTAAGTATATTAAGAAGTTACGGACGTAACACCTCCCCTCTCAGATTGAGCATGGGAGAGAAACGAAACATGCTGAAACTTACTCAAAAACGTATATTATAGAGGAAATGTTATGACCGTTTATACATGCATTCTATCCATTCTTTATATTCTTTGCATAATATTTGGAAAAAATTATTTTCATTCAAACTTATCTTATTTCTCTCTATATTTTTCATCTGCATTACAATAATTATTTTTGTTATTAATGTATGTTCTTTGAATCAATTTTCTAAATTTACAATATATAATCAATTTTATGTTTGATACAATTTGATGCTTACAATTTTTATCTACAAAAAGAAAAATAATTTATTCTATACAAAGGATTGCTTTTGCGTAACATTTTGTATCGAAATTAACAAAATATGTTTATAAAATGCAAATTATAAATTTTTTATAGTCTGCTTTGAAATTACATTAAAAAAAAAAAATTTTTACAAATTGGTTTTGAAACTTGAGTCTTGCATGATTTAAAACTATGTCAAAATTTTTGCTCTAAAATAAAAAAATTTGTTTATTATTGAAATTCATTGCAGATTTAAAGATTTTTAAATATTTTATTATTTATTATATATTTTTAAAATCATTTAACCTTTATAAGCAAATTTTTTTTACTTTTACAAACAAAAAATATTTAATGAAAAATTTTATTTTTTTGACATGACAATTTTCAAATGTTTATTTCCAAATTTCCGTCGCTTTTAGTTATTTCATTTATGCGATTCTCTTTCGTTCTCAAGTTACATTTAGACATAAATTATTAAGTGTTTGAGAAGGAAGGAAATTTTGTTTTTTTTTCGAGCTTCAGATAAACTTCGTTTTTAAGATGTTTGTTAAACACTGTGGTTGTAATACTTGTTTCTATTTAAATTGCTTTTTTCTTGATAATACTCTTCAGTCAATAATAGGGTAAAATTTCGAAGTAACCTTGTTTTGTTATTATAAATTTGAATAATACCATTTTAAATTCTTCTTTAATAAAATTATATTAAATAAGGTATAGAGTTTATTTTTATGTGTTAAAAAGAAGAGTTTTAATTTCTTTTAGTGCAAAACAAGTATGTAGAATAGTGTTTAAGATTTAAGATTAAATCATTACAAAATCAAAAATTGATAAAATATTATAAAAATTTAATTTAAACTTGCGAATATTTAAAAAAATATTTCTTCAAATTAGATTATTGGTATAGTGAAAAAAAATAATTAAACATTTGCTTATCATTTATAAAAGTTTAGTTTAATAAAAACAAATTAATTTCTTTTTCTTTTGAAGTCGATTCCTAAAACATAAAACTATATATTATAAAAATATTTTATTACTCTTGTTTAATTTGCGAAAGTTTCAGTCTGTTCGTATGTACTATTTTTTGTTTATTTTTTACTTGTATTTTAACGTTTCCTTTATCTAGGATTTCTAGTATTTTGTGTGGACCTGTGTATTGATTAGCAAATTTATGAATTTTTCCTCCATGTAATAGAAATACTTCATCTTCGAGTTTAAGATTTTGTGGATTACAATTTTTGTCATAATAAAATTTTGACTTTTCTTTTGCTAAAATTAAATTTTCTCTAGCGATGTTTCTCATTTCATGAAGTCTTGTTATTAAATTTGTTAAATATTGATCATATGTTTCTAATTTTTCGTGTTCAAGTGGCGGATCGCTTGATGGTAATCGTGCCAATTTCCCAAAAATTAACTCGTACGGAGTACACTTTGTACCTTCATGAATGCTTGTATTATATGAAAACATGGCTAATTCTAACCAATCATCCCATTCTTCGTTTTTATTAATAAATTGTTTTAAATATTCTCCTAAAACATGGTGAGATCTTTCGATTGATCCGTTTGACAGGGGATGAAAAGCAGTTGTTTTAAATTGACGTATTCTAAATCTTTTTGCTAATCTTCTCATTAAATTGCTTAAAAAGTCTGTTCCCTGATCTGTTAACACTCCTTTAGGTGATCCAAAAATACAAATAAATTTTTTAATAAATGCATCAGCTATTGTACTAGCTTGATGATTTGGAAGTGCGATTGCTAAAGAATATTTAGTAAGATTATCTTGTATTGTTAGTATATATTCACTTCCGTTTTTAGTTTTTGGTAATGGGCCAACAATGTCCATTGCAATTTTTTCAAATGCTGTACCTGGTGTGTCTGTTATAATCATTGGGTCTTTTGTTTTAACTCTAACTAATTTCTTTAATTGGCATTGGAGACAACTTTGAATATATTTTTGAATATTATTTTTCATGTTTTCCCAATAATAATTTTGACGTATTCTTCCATATGTTTTTGTTACACCTTTATGTCCTCCAACTGAGCTTGAATGAGCTTCTTCGATTAACTGCATATATTCTTCTTTAGTAGGATATTTTGTATATCCATTACATACAACAACTTTTACAAATGAATTTTCAAAAATTAATTTTATCATTGATAGGATTTCGTCCCTAGTTACATTGTTTATTTGGGCTGTTTTTGCAATACTGATACTTTTCAATTTTAATTCTTCACATAAGTTTTTCATTGAAATAATTGTAGATTTAATTCTTTTTATTGTATCAGATAAATTTTCTTTCATTTCACTTTCTATAGGGAGAGCGATATGGTAATATATACCTCTCTTTATTTTTTCTGCTAAACCTAATTGAAGTTTACCAAAATTTGGCAATTTTTCGCGTTTGGCTAATGATCTGGAGCCATTATCTCGAGGATCTCCCTCAACTGAAAGAAAATAGGTTAGATTGTCTCTTCGCATTGGTAATTGGTCTCTACAGTCGATAATGTATTTTTCTTGATTATTATTTAAATTTTCACAGTTTTCATTTTCCACTAAGTGATCTTCTTCGTCAGATGATTCTTCAGAATTCGAATTTTCGTAGCCTTGGTCAATTTCTTCGTGTTTCTTCAATTTTGATTTTTCATTAATATACTCAGGATCTGATTCAATTTCGTCAGGAATAACTTCATTATAAAATTTTTCTTTTCTCTTATTATTTGTATTGTATACCTTTTTCGGTCTTCCCCTTCTCTTCTTGGAAAAGGAGGTATTCAAACGTGTGCTATTTTTCTTCGGTCTGACTCGTTTCTTTGTTTTGTGTGCTTTTATTTCTTCATTTTCAATTTCTTCGATTTCTTCATTTTTCTTTTCTTGTATATTCTTTTCTTGATTATCATTTTCTTGTATTTTCCTTTGATTTCTTGTTATGACATTACAAGTTTCTTTACTTGTACAATAATTTCTTTCAATAGATGGGAGATTTTTCCTTATCTCCGAATTCATGTAGGATTCATTGTCCTTTAATAGTTTTAAAATAAATGGGAGACTTTTTCTTATCTCCAAATTCAAATAGGATTCATTTTCCTTAATATTTTTTCAATAAATGGGAGACTTTTTCTTATCTCCAAATTCGTGTAGCATTCATTAATTATTTTTTCAATATGTGGGAGACTTTTTCTTATCTCCAAATTCGTGTAGCATTCATTAATTATTTTTTCAATATGTGAGAGACTTTTTCTTATCTCCAAATTCAAATAGGATTTATTGTCCTTAAATATTCTTTCAATAGATTGGAGACTTTTCCTTATCTCCAAATTCATGTAGGATTCATTGTCCTCAAATAATTTTTTAATAGATCGAAGAATTCTTAATATTTCTGACTTTTCATAGGATTCATTGTCCTTAAATATTTTTTCCATATCATGGAGATTTCTTATTATCTCCGAATTCAAGTAGTATTTAGTTTCATTTGCTACACAATGTATATATTTTTCAATTTTATCTTGCACACATTTCATTATATTTTCTTGTATTTCCTGAGTTTCTTCAATTTTTTCTTCTTTTATTCCTTGTACTTTTTCTTCAATAATATCTTCAACTGGATTTCTGGATAAGGCATCAGCATTGACATTTGTTTTGCCTGCTTTGTAGACCACATTAAAATCGTATTCTGCTAGTTTTAGCTTCCATCTTGTTACTCTTGAGCAAGGATCTTTTGAATTTTGAAACCAAACTAATGGTTTGTGATCCGTTACCAATGTAAATTTTCTACCATAAAGGTATGGACGAAAATGTTGCACACTATATATGATGGCCAAGGCTTCCTTTTCGTACGTGTCGTATTTTCTTTCGCATTCATTTAAAGTTCTTGACGTGTAGGCGATTGGTTGGTCTTTTCCAATCACTCCTTGCGATAAAATCCTCCCTATTGCGAAACCTGAAGCGTCTGTTGTCAGTATAAATGGTTGCGAAAAGTCGGGTCTTCTCAGAAGTGGTTCTTCACATAATTTACTTTTCAACGTATCAAAAGCTGTCTGTTGTTTATCAGTCCAAAGGAAAGGAATATCTTTTCTTAAAAGTTGATTTAAAGGATTAGCAATTTTCGAAAATCCGTCTATAAATTTTCGATAGTAACCTGCCAATCCTAAAAATTGTTTTATATTTTTTACATTTTTTGGTTTTGGAAATTTCTTTACCGCTTCTACTTTTTTCGGGTCGGGTCTTACCCCGTTTTTATCTATTATGTGTCCTAAGTATCCTACCTCTAATCTCAAAAATTCACATTTGTCTGGCTGTAATTTTAAATTAGCAAAACGTAATCGTTCCATAAGTTTAGAGAATTTTTCTTCATGTTCCTCCAAGGTGTCTGCATAAATCACAATGTCGTCTAAATAAACAAATAGTTCTGATCCTTGTAGACCTAATAATACTTGATCAATAAGTTTCTGAAATGTACTTGGCGAATTTTTCAGTCCGAAAGGCATTCTGTCGAATTTATAGTGTCCAAATGGCGTTGAAAATGCTGTCTTATAAGAATCTCTAGGATCCATTTTGATTTGATGAAAACCTGACGCTAAGTCGAAAACTGAAAAATATTGAGCATTTCCGAGTTGATCCAGTAGGTTCGTAATATTAGGTAGTGGGTAAAATTGACCTACCGTGCGTTCATTAAGTTTCCTGAAATCTAAAACTAATCTCCATTTTTTATTCCCTTGTGAGTCATCTTTTTTTGGTACAATCCATATTGGTGTATTGTACGGTGAGTCTGAATCTTTAATAATTTTTGGTTTTAATAATTCGTTTACTTGGCGTGTGATTTCTTCTTTGTGAACAGGCGAAAATCTATATTGTTTGGTTATAATTGGTGTATCATCTGTCGTTATGATTCTATGTTTTATGAGATCTGTTCCTTCTAAATATTCTCCAGGTATATGAAATCTGTCTGAATAATTTTTTACTAAGTTCATGATGTGTTCTAATTCTTCTTTGTTTAAGTGTTCAAGACGAAGTAATTTCTTAATTTCTTCAACCCTATCGTTGCCTGTAATGTTGAAAACATTTTTTGATTTAATATTTTTTGAAAATACATCAATTACACAGGCACAAAAAAAAAGTCAAAACCCAGAGGTCACACCCCCCTATCTCCATGTTTTTGGGGTCGCTGAAACCGAATAAGACCATGAAAAATTTTTTTCATCGGCCATTTTCCCGCTACCACCCCCTTACACCTGCTCCCGGGGGTTGGAATTTCAGTTTAAAAAAAAGTGGAGTAGGGTGTCTATTCCTATGTTTTTTGGGTCGCTAAAACCAAAAAAGACTACCAAAAACAAATTCTTCCCTCCCTTAATCCCCTACAACCCCCTTAACACCCGAAAGGTGGGGGGGTCGAAATTCGAATTTTCACGAAAAGTCGATTACGGTGTCTAAACCTACGTTTTTTGGGTCGCCGAAACAAAAAAAGACTACCAAAATCAAATCCTTTCCACCCTCAACATCCTACAACCCCCTGCAATAATTTTTGATAATTAATATTTAATTTTTAATCTCCCAAAAATCGGTTCGTTTTATTTGAAAAAAATTATTACAAGGGGTTGTAGGGGATCGGGGTGGAAAGGATTTGATTTAGGGAATCTTTTTTGGTTTCAGCGACCCAAAAAACCTAGGTTTAGACATCGTAATCTACTTTTCGTGAAAATTCGAATTTCGACCACCCACCTTTCGGGTGTTAAGGGGCTTGTAGGGGGTTAATGGAGGGAAGAATTTGTTTTTGGTAGTCTTTTTTGGTTTTTGCGACCCAAAAAACATAGGAATAGACACCCTACTCCACTTTTTTTAAAACTGAAATTCCAACCCCCGGGAGCAGGTGTAAGGGGGTGGTAGCGGGAAAATGGCCGATGAAAAAAAATTTTCATGGTCATATTCGGTTTCAGCGACCCCAAAAACATGGGGAAAGGGGGGTGTAACCTCTGGGTTTTGACTTTTTTATTTTTTTGTGTGCCTGTGTTATTTGTTTAATTGATGAGTCTTCATTTTTAATATCAGATTTGTTTACTGGAGTTTCTTGTTTTATTTCATCAAAATCTTCTAAATTTATTTCAAAAATTGGAATGTCAATTGATTCATTCAGTGTGTTGATTGCCTTTAAATAAGCTATGCCTTCTATGTTTGAAACTACTGCATCACCTAAGTAAACACCATCTTTTACTTCTAATCTTGGAATAAATCCCTCTTTTTTATTTTTATTTAAAATCTTTACATGAATGTTACAGATGGACCTTGGTGGTATTGTAAAATAATTTTTTGAATCAAAATTAAATTTTTGTTTATTGATTTCTAGATGTCCTTCTTCATAATTAATTTTTACTTTATTCTGGACAAAAAATTCTGTTCCTAAAATACCGTCATGTTCGATTGGAACTTCATTAGGTAATAAATTAAAAATTGTTGGAATCCCGAAAATATTAATTTCTACTTGTCCTAAAGTATAAACTGCGTGATTGCTAATTTCTGTTAATTTAAGACATTTATTTTCATCAATTTCTATATCAAGATTTAATGCGCGAATTTTTAATAAATTTGGTCCTGCTCCTGTGTCAATCATCATTGTTATTGGAACTTTTAACTCTTCAGTATCAATTCGAATGTATGGAATTGCATTAGTTTTTGCTAAATTAATGTTTCTGGATGCATAGAAATTTCTTCTTAATTCTTCCTCAGAGCACCCTACTGAAGAGGAATTTTGGAGTTTCCCTGATTTTGTGTTTGTGAATTTGTTTGTTGTTGTATATTGTTATCATCCCACATCTTTTTCCTACAATTGGTGGAAATGTGTCCTAATTTTTTGCAATAATTACACGTTATACTTATATTCGCAAAGTTTGTAGTATTGCTAGTTCTTGATTCTTGAGAGAAATTTTTTTGTTGACTTTGGAAAAAGTTTTGTTGTTGATTTTGTCTTTGATTTTGGTATGGGGTTCGGAATTGATTTTGTGGTATGTTTCTAAACTGATTTTGTGATGTGTTTCTAAATTGATTTTGAAACTGATTTTGTTGAGGATTTTTGTAAAAGTTTTGATTTTGAAATCTATTAAACGTTGGATTTTGATTGTTGAATCGATTTTGATTCTGGTTTGAAAAATTTTGTCGTGATCCTGGATAAAAGGAGTTTTCTCGTCTTGGTCCTATCAATTTATTAAGTTGAAAACAGTTTACTGCAAAATGACCTTTCTTTCCACAAACTAAACAAGTTATTATATTATCTTGAGCGACATTAATTTTTGTTGTCTTAGCAAAGTCTTTATTATTTTTAAGATGAGAATTATATTCAGTATTATGCTCATTTTTTCTTAGTTCGCGGTGTGATAACAATCTTCTTTCTATTTCTACTGCTTTATTAACTATATCTTGAAATGTATCTACTGTTCCAATTCGTATTTCAATTTATGGTCTAAGTCCTCGCGAAAAACAATCAACAGTTGTTTTATCTAAACTTGCTTTAAATTTTTACTATCTCTAGTGTTATCAAGAGAATTATTTTCAGAGTTATCGTCTGTTTAAATTTCGCCAGTTAAAGACTTATTTAAGCTTTTATTTGAATTCTGATCCACTAAGGTTTTTGCAGTTATGGTATTTTCACTATCGTTACTGTCACTGTCGAATGAATTGTCGTCATTATCAAAAAGTTGAGACTTAATATACCCTGAGTCAAACTGTTCTTGTAATTCTAAGGGATTAGGGTTTTCTTTAGAATATCTGGGTGTACTTGTTGATGGTTTTATTTTATAATTAGGAATTCCCGAATTCAATGCTAATTCTGGATTATTCTTTATTTGTAAACGAGTTAAATGTGAGGAATCGGTAGTATTTTTATTCGAAGAAGACATTAAAAAATATCATTATCAAAATTTATAATATACGTAATAATTGTAAAATTGTCAATCCTGTCTCCTCAATATAAAATACACTTTTCCTTTGTGGTTAATATTTTTATCTTGTTTCAGTATAATAAAATATTTTTAAACATGTAATAATAATAACAAATCACAATTAAATGAACAAAACAAATTTTGTCTTAGGACAAATTAAATGTCAAAAATGATTCATATACAAGACAAAAAATTCCATAAGTCTAGAGGACTTGAACCCCTATTCAGTAATATAACAAAGGATTTAATTTGATGAATGCACCTTGCAACTTTAAAAATTATAAGTTGAGAGGACTCGAACCTCTATTTATTAATACAGAATTGAATTAATAAATGCACCATGCACATTTAAGAAAAATCTATAAGTTAAGAGGACTCGAACCTTTATTCATCAATACCAATATAAGATGTATATTTATGAATGCACCTTGAAACTTAAATCTTGTATAATGTTATCAATTAGCATAAGATGTGTTAAATTAATAAAAAATTAAAAAAAATTTTTTTTATAATACTGATTATTTTCAATTATTGTATGTTGATATTATTTGTTATTATTATTTGTTACAAAAAAAAATTTCCCTATTTTTAAACAATTGGTATACTCATTGATTTATTTATTTTTATTGAATTATTTCATTAATTTAAAAATTATATCCATTAAAATTTTCGAATGTTATTAAAAAATTTGACAAAATTATATGGCTGATCGACTTTATAATTTTCCCGGGCCGATGCACCAAAATTTAAAAGGGCTTCTGTTACGTCAAAACGAGAAACCTTTTTAAATATACCTAGCGTTCCTCGTTTTAAATTAGTTTCATAAATGAATCTAATTTGGGATGAGGATAAGTCAATGAGCCTACTAAATGTGAGAGAATAATTTATTTAAAAACCAACAAGAAAGAAAAGAGTTGACAAAATTACAATGAGTACAAAAATTATGAATCTTACTTAAAGAATAACGATTACTGGTGGTGTGATGATAATCTCCTGTCTAATCTCAATGGTGTTGAGCGCTAGACGAAAAGGGGCCTTCTGCTTGTTGTCCTTAATGGTTGGGTATTAATCCTCTTGTTTACACTAATGAGATAGTGTATTGTATTGTTAAAATATCTTGTTCCTTCGAGACGGTTGTCGCCTGTTGAGCAAATTTCGATGGTTCGAAATTTGGAATGTGTTGTTTCAATATTAGATCTTCTTTGATTGTTGAGATTATTTCCAATTTAATAATTTTGGAAATTGTTTAAAATTTATATTTTGCAAAATGGTGTATAATAAAAGGTTGATTTACAGTTCACTTCAAATTTAACACTTGGGGATATATTGTTCACTTTTGAACAATGCACTTTGAAAAGAATACTTGGAGATATACTGTTCACTTTTCAAAAATGTACTTTGAATTCACTTGTAACTATGTGATGTGCTAACGTTGACTGGACGATGTACACTGGTTGATTCCCAAAAAATTACTCTCTGATCTGAGTAGAACTCATATCCCCTTTTATATAAAACTGTTTTCATCAATTCTTTGGAATCATACACGTGTTGATGCCGCTTGGATTTTAAGGGGGGTTGGAGCGACTAGGCTGCAATGCCGTGATGACTGTCTAAGAGGCTTGAGGAGTGATTATTTTCTCTCTCAGTTGTGACTGCTAGGCGACTGTTGTCTCTCTCTTTTGTGGCTGGTAGGTTGCAATCCAGAGCGATAGTTTAAGGGGGGTTGAGGGGCGACCGTTGTACCTCTCAGTTCAGATTCCAGAAATTAGACACCTGCCTGCTTGTTTTATACACTCCAATGATTATGGGATTATATTAATCTGCCTGATGGATTATCGTTATTCTTTTTACATGAAAAGTATTACCCATCTTTCTTGGATTTGTTATAATTTATAAGTTTGTTTAAATACGTATAAAATTTATAATAACAATTACCTTCTTATAAAATATATTGAATATAATGCATTAATATGAAGAGATTGTATGAATACGTATTTCAAATACGTTAGTATAATATATGTATAATTCAATATGTTTAAAAGAAATACACACCTAAATATTATAGATAATTTAAGTATATTAAGAAGTTACGGACGTAACAAAAAGTATAATTATTAATATTGTTATTCTTATTATTGTGTAATTAAGAATTTATTATATATATTTAATGCGATATTGATTTTTTTAAAAGTCAGTAAGATTATCGTTAAAAAAAGGAGTGAATATTTCTTATTTGCCTAAATATCTTCTAAATGAAGACTTCAACTTTGGTTTATCTATAATGAATGAATGAATGAATAAATAAATTAATTAATAAATGTACATAAATTAGAATTTTTTTGAAATTAAATAAAATATTGTGTATTGTTATTATTTTGTTATTTTTTAATACAGTGAATATTAAATTGCATTACCCTCTACTTTAAATAAGAAGTTGATTATATATAAATAATACTTAAATTTTTATTGTAAATAAATAAATAAATTTTTAAGAAATAATTAATAATTTATATAAAACCTTAATCTCCTCGAATTTGTGACAATTTATTTTACATAAATTGTATTTTTCTTTTTTCATAAAGTTAAATTTATTATTATTATAAATTCAAAATAAAATCACATTTTGTATTAAACAAAATTATATTTTTATTAATAATTGAGGCCTTGGATCCAATAACTCGCCCGACGCTCGAAGGCACGCGCTAATACCAGTCGGGTAGCAGTGAGTGGCCCAGAGGCGCTCACTGCTCACTGACTGGCAGTTGCGCGTTCCTCCGAGCGTCGGGCGAGTTATTGGATCCAAGGCCTCAATTGTAGAACTATATTACATTATATTTTTCACTTGTGCATGCTACAATTTTTTGCTAGACTAAAATCCTTGATTTTCCGGTGGGATTAAAAACTTCATAAAAAGAGAGAAAACTAATACAATTTATCCTGTCGTACAGGTACAACCGTTTGGTTAGAAAACAACAAATTTAGCAAATTCGTAATTGTTAGTAAGTTAGAAAATCTTTAATAGAAAACTTTGATTATTTTAATTTTCTTCCCCGATTTTAATTCCCTGAGTTGTGGAACTTTTTTTCAATGAAACGAAATACAAATTTTATTTGCAGTCGCACGATATTGTGACCGTAGACAATAATTGTAGAACTCTATTTCATCTTACAGACGTAGGTAAATCTTTTAAACCTTACAAGTTTTTATACTTATTTCATAAAATTGACATTACAAAATAGTATATTTCGTAACGAGTGCGAGCAGTTGTCAATTTTTAAATCAATCAGAACTTTTTTTGGAACAAACTGTAGACGAAGCGAAGCTTCGCCTACAGTTTGTTTCAAAAAAAGTGCTCGTTCAAAAATTGGCAACTGCTAGCACTAGTTACGAACGATATTTTTCATAACAAGGTGCAAAAAAGTGCCCTTTTTTGCACCGCGTTATGAAAATTTTATTTCTTATTTGTAAAATAAGCTCTTTGAAAATTTAGACTCTAATCCGATTCTAACGTGAAAGGATTTTTACTTGTACATTCAATAAAGTTGGCTTGAGTAAAATCCTCGATTTTCCGCTGGGATTAAAAACTTCATATATTCAAAATACAATCGGAGAACAACAAGTCCAGAAATAAAAATTACATTTTTAATTATTTACTCGACATTTACAATATGTATTTACTCTGCCATGTTTATAGTCGTTTAAATGTTTTCTCTTTTTTTGCGACACTTTTGGTCGAAATTTCAAATTTGATTTGAAAACGAAAAAAAAATTGTTTTACTTATTACTTATTTTTATAAATTATATTAATAATACTGTTATTATTTTTATTATTCTCATTTTACTAATTATTCAATTAATTATTGTTTTCTATAGTTATAATGTAATACAGTTTTTGTATTTTTATTAGAGTTAATAACAAAATTGATATAACGTAACTGATATAAAAGCTAATTTAAACATATGTACAAAAATAACAAATTATTATTAAACAGATTTTCCATTTAAGTAATTTCTTATTTAAAAACGTTGTATTAAAAAATAATTAGTTAAATCGAATTTTAATTTAACATAATTCTTATTCAATTAAATTTTTAGTGAATTAAACTTTTAAATACAAGAATTTCCATTTCACCGAATTTTCATTTTTTTTACTTTTTGTTTGCACCAATTTCTGTTTCATAGAAAGTCATTGAATGAATTTCGACAGACTTTCAACGAAATTGTTTGTTCACTAACCTTGCAAACTCGAATAAAGATTATACGTTTCATAAAATACTATGAAAAGGAATGGCTAAGAAAAGTGACACCAGGAGTTTTCAGTGTTTTTGGGTTGACGGATCGAACAAACAATGTCTTGGAAGCAAATAACCGCCAAATGAAGCAAAAACTTGGAGTAAAACTGAACATATGGTGTTTCACAGGTAAGTAGGTATCGCCGATGTCTTTGTTTTCATGCTCGACTAAGTGGCTATCCATTTTTAAAGATTTATTGGTATAACAATGTAAATTAATATTAAATTTAAAGAAGTTAACAATTTTCCCGAATCAGTCTACACAAATAATACATTGAAGCCCATGAGCTTATCGAGATTTATTTAAAATATTTAATTTATTTGTGTAGATTTATTCAGGAAAATTGTTAACTTCTTCAAATTTAATATTTAATCACCAAATGATAAATTCACTTCCTTCAATGTAAATTAATGTTGAAACAGTTTATTATTGTTACCTTAAAATAGAATTATTCTTGATGTAAAATTATTAACTAATTATTATTTTTTATTAATATTATTAATCTACACAGGAATTTGATTACTTTCAGTACAATTTAAATGAAACTTCTTTAAAGAATTCCATTATTTTTACTACTTTTTCTTATAAAAATTTGTTACAAGATAAAATAAAGATAAAT
Source organism: Leptopilina heterotoma (assembly GCF_015476425.1). Taxonomy (NCBI): domain Eukaryota; kingdom Metazoa; phylum Arthropoda; class Insecta; order Hymenoptera; family Figitidae; genus Leptopilina; species Leptopilina heterotoma. The sequence goes on from NW_025110845.1 coordinate 2,182,815, forward strand.
ATTCAAAATTTGTGGTACGTTCCTATATAAGATTTCAATTATTTTTAATACCATTTTAACAAAATTGATTAAAAAAATTTTAATCTTCTTTAAAATAATTAAATTATTTAAAAAAATTTTAGATAATAAATTAATAAAAGACACAAAAATAAATAAAAAGGAAATAATATTTTTCCAGAAAAACTTGTGACAATCCAAGAAGGTATCAGACTTGACGTGTAAGCTTTAGCAAACAGAAAAATAATATCTACATTACCGTCATTGGAAAATGTTGTGAAAAACAAATTAATTTCTGATGGGTGGAAAAGCTTAAATCAAGAAAATCGACAAACATCATACAATCCATTAAATCAATGATTCTCACATTTATCAATCCAATTTATGAATACTTGAACCATGTTGAAGAAGAAGAAGAGGACAGTTGAAGAAGTTTCGTACTTTCGAATTTTTAATTATTTGAGTAAGATGATATTTTATTTCTTAAAAAAGATTATTATTAAGTAGCACGCAAGGTCGGTGTGTTTAAAAGAACTTTATTTCAGTATTATTAATATAATTTATAAAAGTAAGTAATAAGTAAAACAATTTTTTTTTCGTTTTTAAAACAAATTTGAAATTTCGACCAAAAGTGTCGCAAAAAAAGAAAACATTTAAACGACTATAAACTTGGCAGAGTAAATACATATTGTTAATGTCGAGCAAATAATTGAAAATGTAATTTTTATTTCTGGACTTGTTGTTCTTGGATTGTATTTCGAATATATGAAGTTTTTAATCCCAGCGGAAAATCGAGGATTTTACTCAAGCCAACTTTATTAAATGTACAAGTGAAAATCCTTTTACGTTAGAATCGGATTAGAGTTTAAATTTTAAAAGAGCTTATTTACAATAAAAATTTAAGTATTACTTATATATAATCAATTTCTTATTTAAAGTAGAGGGTAATGCAATTTAATATTCATTATATTAAAAAAATAACAAAATAATAACAATACACAATATTTTATTTAATTTCAAATTTTTTTTAATTTATGTACATTAATTAATTTATTTATTCATTCATTCATTCATTGATTCATTCATTCATTCATTCATTCATTCATTATGGATAACCAAACTTGAAGTCTTCATTTAGAAGATATTTAGGCAAATAAAAAAAATTCACTACTTTTTTTAACGATCATCTTACTGACTTTTAAAAAATCAATATCACATTAAATATATATATATATAATAAATTCTCAATTACACAATAATAAAAATAACAATATTAATAATTGTTCAGGGTCCATCTTGGCCAGATGGTTGTACCCTGTTAAGGCCCAAAAGTTTCTCCATACGGGACAAACATCAAGTATGAGCGATTGTAAAAACATGGAAGAGTACCTGCGGGGTAATGCTTTGGCTAAATCTCTTACTGGTTCCGATCGTCAAGCGCCTGGCGTGGGGATGGTGGCCAGTGGCCCAAGGATGCAGGAGGGCAACAACACGTTGGTGGTACCAAGAATTGTCTTGGAAAGAGTAGATAGACGAGGAAGTACGAGCAGCGTTACAAGTCAAGCCAGCTGCATTTCTGTGTTTAGTAATGCTTCGGCAAAGGACATTGCTTGCTGCAATAAAGACCGAGATCAAGCTATAAGGCTGCGCGAGTAGGAAGCAGCTTGCATTCAAAGAATGGAGGAAGAGACCAGTAAGATGCTGAAGTCCTGTGATGTCCAGAAAACGTCAAAATGACGATTAAGGATAGACTGAAAAGCATTACAACGCTCATACAGGAAATTAAGGAAAAGCACTCAGCTGCAAAAAAGTAGATGAGAGGTTCTACCAACAATTAGTGTGGTCAGATGAATCAAGACAAGATCAAAGAGTTAGACGCGACCGTTTAAACGCTGTAGTGTTAAGAAATGTCGTCTTGGAAGGTCAGAAACGGAAGAGGAACAGTCCTGAGTTGAATAAAAACTCAAAGAAGACGAAGAATGACGGACCTCCAAAAAAGCCGAAGGACAAACACAGAAAGAAGGAAGGCCACAAAAGAGATCATCAATGATCGTTAAGGTGGCTAAAGATTCGACGTTCGCAGCAGTTCTGGGGAAGATTCGTAAGGAGGTAAACCCAGAAAAAAACAATACAATATGTATTCAAACTTTATCAAACTTAGAGGTTCTTCTAATAAGGAGACCTTCACTAATGAGATGACTAGAGTGATTGGTGACATGGGTAAGGTGCAGATTGTGGATTGGTCAACTACTTTGGAGATCCGCGATCTGGATTGCCTTACAGAGCCAACAGATGTCCAGGAGGCCTTGGATAGAGTTTCGGCAATGCTAGTAGAAAGAAGAAGGATAACTCGTCGGTTGGGTGCAGAAAGGTGCCAATTCAGATTAGTCGTGAAAAACGTGCCGATTCGAAAAACACTTGAAGAACCTGCTATTTGAACTGAGATTTGGAAAACATGCCAACTCAGAATGGACGTTTTTTTTATTTTTTGTTAATTGTACGGAAAAATTCGAAAAAGGTTATAAATTTTTCAAAAATAATTAATGAAGTTGTTTTTTGTATAGTTGTTATTTTTTTTGGAAAAGGAATATTTTTACCAATTTGTTGAACTAATTTGTAAATTATTTAATTTTTAATACTTATTAAATTATTTTAATTTAATATGAATAAAATAATAATTATTCCGTAAAATTATATTAAACAATTTATTTATTTAGTAAATTATTAAGTAACAGATATTTTTTAACAATATAATTTTTGTAATTTACAACTTTTTATAGGTAATATATATTTTTTAAGCTCTAAGAAATTTTTTGTTGCAGTTTAAACTGCATATTATTCTGTGGCGGTAACATAACAGCCCTAACTACTGGAAAAGATTTTTAAATAAACTTTTGAGAAAAATAAAACTTTTTGAAAAAATAAATTCATGTTTTACCTAATATTTGAATTTGACTTATTTTAACCCCTTCGCAGTCAACACCAAAATCTCATAAGTGAGCTCAAAATGTCGACAACTTTTTAGAACACTAAAATTTGCGCAAACGAGCATACTATTGTATTTGAAGTCGCTGATTACGAATCCGATATCCGATTTTGAAAATTCAAAATGGCGAATCCAATATGGCGGACATGAAAATTAAAAATCGACTAAATTCACTTAAAACTTGTTACTCAGGGGTTTTTGAGGTCGCTGATTACAAATCCGATATGGGGCCGTCCATAAACCACGTGGACAATTTTTCACCAATTTTTGACCCCCCCGCCCCCCGTTGTGGACAGTCGTGGACATTTGTCAAACCTTCTTCCCCCTATACAATTGTCCACGTGGATATTGCAAATTAAAAAAATAAGTTTTTTTTACTCCTGTATGTTAAAAAATAAAAAAGATTATTTTTGAACATATTTCAAAGCAAGAATGTCAGTAAAGTAAGGGAAATGTCAGGAAAAAATTTTGTCGGGGAAATTAAAAAAATTCTGACTTTTTTCGACTCATTTAAAATAATTGCGACAAAATACCACAATTTTTAGTAAAAAAAAAAGTACAAGTTATTTTGATTTTTATAATGTGAAAAATAACTATAATCAGGGTGGCCGCTGGACCGGGAAACCGGGAAAACCGGGAAATGACAATGAATTTTGAACTTGACCGGGATTTTGGATTTTTTTTAAAAACACACATTATTTTGTGAGAAAAAATAAAAATATTTATTTCAAGACTTAGGTATTAACTATATTTCATTAAAAAAGATTGAACGATCTTCTATAAAATCTATTTATATTTTGTCAGAGAATTTTATAAAAAGTACTATAAAAATATTCAATTTCTAGAATTTATAAGAAAATTATGAATTTTGCTGTCCAACGTAACAGATTTAGAAAAAGAAAATATTAAATTTAATTTTAAATTCTTTCTATTTCTAACAATAATTAAACAAAATATAATTTTAATTAAACTTGTCAAAAAAATTTCAATGAGAAAAAATTTCACATCCTATAGAATAGTGAAAAATAAATCAATTTAAAAATTTTTTTGCAATAATATTATAACAAAACAAATAAGAATTATTAAAAATTTGAACTAATTAGAACAAAAGTGATACGAAATTTATAAAAATTAATTTTAGAATAATAAATAATGTATATAAAAATAAATAAAATTTCTTTTTTTAGAAAATAAATTTTTAAAAAATCGTATTTTGCATTACTATCAATTAGTTTTTTCTGCAATTATTGATAAGCAAACTTTTCTATATTTTAGAATGTTAAATTAATAATTATTATAGATTGAATTTTAAAAAATTTCAAATTTAAGTTTTAGAAAAGTTGAATTTTAAAAGATTTTAATTAAAAATTCTGAATAAGTCAGTTTTTAAAAATATTTTTATTCACATTTTTTTCAAATTAGTTATGTTTTTAAATATGTACCTAATATTTAATTGAAAATTTTTTAAATTATTCAAAATTTCATGAAATTGTCTTGTAAACAAGTGGATTTTAGAAATATTTTAGTTATTTCTAGAATATAATTGAATTGAAATTGTGAAAATAATTGTTAATAAGTTACAGTAGCAATTCTTAAAAATTATTCAAATTTAAAGGATTTAAAATTTGAATTTTTTTTAAATTTGAATACCTACTATATGGAAAAATAATGGATAATAATTAAATATTTATTTCAAAAAATCTATTTAAGTTCAAAATTATTTTTAGAGTAAACTAAAATATTTTTAGGTTTTAGGAAAAAGTCAAAGTTTTGTCTAAAAATCAGGAAATTCTTTCAATCTTTCATGGAATAATTTATTTTCAGAGTTATTATTTATGACCGGGAAAAATAATTTATGACCGGGAAATGACCGTGAATTTTTTTTTACAAAAATAATGGCCACCCTGTATAAACAAATCTTTTTGAATAGTCGAAATTTTGTAAAATTTAATTGAAAATAATTAATTTATTTTAAGTCTTTCATTACAATTTTTGTAGAATAAAAAATCTTTAAAGGTAAATTTAAAAATGAAAATTAATGAAAATTAGCTTCTAATTTTTTAAAATTCAATATTCTCAATTACATATTTTCAAAAATTCAAATATATACAAAAAAATAACATTTTAAAATTATTTTTAACATTTTAGAGGAAACAATCATGTTAAAAATTTTTAATTAAAATTTATCAATCAAATTCAAAAATAATTTTAAAATATAACAGAATTTTAGAAGAACTTTCGGAAAATTATTTAAATTAATTGATTCAAAGACGAAGGTTTAGTTGCCCAGTAAAAAAAAGTATTGGAAGAGAGCGAATAGTATTGGCGGTGAGTTTCTGCCAATATGTTTTCGCGTGAAAACCGTATTGGCAGAAACTCACCGACAATACTATTCGCTCTCTTCCAATACTTTTTTTTTACTGGGTGGAAATTGTAGAAAATAATTGAATTCAGGAAGGGTTATAATTGTCATTTTAAAAAATAATTAAAATCATAAATGTTACTCATTTTCCGTAAACATTCATATTTTCCTGTAAAAAGAATTTTGTCAGGGAAATTAATTTTAATATCAGTAAATTGTCAGGGAAATTGATTAACTGAAACTTATGATCATTCTGATTAAGCTTAAGATATCTTTTTTGGAAATATCTTTGATTATATGTCCACGTTGACATTTGCTTTAACACCCCCCTCCCCTTCGTGGACAAACGTGGACTTTTGATTCACCCCCCCGCCCCCCTAAATGTGTCCACGTGGTTTATGGACGGCCCCTATCAGATTTTGAAAATTCAAAATGGCGGATCTAATATGGCGGATACCATTTTTTAAAATTCATCGGATTCACTTGAAACTTTTTACTCGGGGGTTTTCAGGGTCGCTGATTACGAAACCGATTTCAGATTTTTAAAATTCAAAATGGCGGATCCAATATAGCAAACGAAATTTTCTAAAATTCATCGGATTCATTTGAAACTCGTTACTAGAGGGTTTTCGCTGATTACGAAAAACTTTTGAAACGATAATAAATACAAACTTTTCCCCTGCAGTGAGCTGTTTAGTATTTTTTGTTTATTTTGTTTATACACCTGTCTTTAGCCTTACATACTTGGCTATACAAGTGTCTCTTTACAAATTTTGTTTTTACAATATTTCTTATATACATTTCTTTAATACTAAATTTTGCGCCTACAGAGCGACTTGAAAATTAGGAGTACTCGCATTTGGCTGGACCACCCGCCTAATGAGTTTTCTCGCCAGTGGAGAGGGAAAACTGTAGAAAACCTCTCCTGAGTACAACCGGTTTATCGACAGTCGAATTCTAATGGTGTGTACCGGACAATAATCGACGGTGCACATCATTATACTTCGACGTCAAACCTCCCGCTCAGATTGTCTCACGTGCCGGAAAAATACCAAGCCAAATGGGCACGAACCAAGGGTCCTTAAACGACCGCTAAGCGAGGCATCTATCCGACTGAGCCAATCTGTCGGTCTACGTTACTACGACCCCAGAGTTTACCACGTGGAGGTATGCGGTCGAATTTTACACTCCTTTATTTATTTTGTTTTTTAATATTTTTTTTGTTTGTTCTTATATTGGATCCGCCATTTTTTAAACAGATATTACATTTTTAATCTACGACATCAATAAATCCTAAGTAACAACTTTTAAGTAAATCTGATAAATTTTTTAAAATTGCGCCAGCCATATTCGAACCGCCACATTGTATTTTAGAAATCTGATGCTAGATTCGTAATCAGCGACCCCAAAAACAGCAGAGTAACGAGTTTTAAATGAATCGGATGAGTTTTTGAAACTGTCGTCCGCTATATTAGATCCGCCATTTTGAATTTTTAAGATCTAAAATCGGATTCGTAATCAGCGATCCTAAAAACACCCAAGTAAAAAGTTTCAAGTGAATCTGATGAATTTTAGTAAATGTCGTCCGCTATATTGGATCCGCCATTTTGAATTTTTAAAATCTGAAATCGGTTTCGTAATCAGCGACCCCTAAAACCACTGAGCAACAAGTTTCAAGTGATTCCGATGAATTTTTAAAAATGTCGTCTGCCATATTGGATCCGCCATTTTGAATTTTTAAAATCTGCAAACGGATTCGTAATCAGCGACCCCGAAAACCCCCGAGTATCAATTTGTGGACAAATCTGTGTGTTTTTGTAGCCAAAAATCTGCTTGCGTCTATACACGTCATCGACAGTTTGAGCCCACCTGCACCATGACGTGTATACACGTCATCGACTGCCAAGGGGTTAATATTCCTTGTCACACTCGGCGACCAAAGTGGTGACCCCGACGTGATATTTTAAATACAAAGGTCGTGTATAGTGTACCTAAGGTCGTATACGGGCAGCTCCATACGAAAAGCAAATGTTGGATCACCGATTTTTCTTAAAGTTTGTAATTTTGTAGTACTTGGGGTACTAAATAACTGTACCAAACAATTTTGCAAAAAAAAAATTTTTTTGCAAGATATTTAGATTTGAAAAATCGGAAACTGAAAAAAATGACTTTTTTGAGAATTTTTATTTCGAAAACTATTGATTCTACAAGAAAAAGTCATTTATTCAAAATTGTACACGGAGAGAAATTTATAGTAGTGGGTAACATAATTGTGGTTAGGGTGACCATCTTTAATGCTACGTATACAGACAGCTATCTAGATAGTCACCGTTACCATCAATATCATCAGGAGTAACATCTTGGTAGTACGGGGTAGCATAACTATATTTTTTTTAGCATCTGTGATGGTTGGCAGTAGCATAATGATAGTATCGTGTAACATCATCTTTTTAACATCAAAATCTGACTATCCATTTCTCTCAGTGTAGAGAAAATGCCAATTTTTTATAATATTAAAAAAAAAGTAAAGAAAAATTAATTTTTCAATAATTTGTTTAAACAATAATTTTTTATTGTTAAAAAAAAGAGCAAAGGACATCATGGAATATTCTAGAAAAATTATTTTCTTAAAATTTGAACCTTCCTTAATAAGTGGTTAAATTTTTAAAGAAGTGATTTTTGGTGTTTTTGAGAAAAAAATTTTTAAAGTTTGCACTACGAGTTTTTGTGCGTTGCGCTAACTAAGCAGCGCCTATATCAGTGTATTTTAAAAGATAATATGATCTTTACTGCTCGCCCCTAATACATTTATTAATTATATACGTATATATTTTATTATAAACAGTTTAACAATATACTTTTACTTTACTTTTTTTTTTACTTTTTTACTTTTTTATAAACGGTTCCCGTACGAAAACCCGAATCCACACGCCCGAATAGATATTCGCCCGAAAACCGTTTGCCCGAAAAAAAATTTCCCGAATCCATGTGCCTGAAAACAAAAAGCCTGAAGAGTATTATGTCCGAAAAAAATATGTGCATTTATGTAAATAAAAACATTTATTGCAATTTTCCAGGTACTATTATAATTGAATGTTGTGAGCCAAATTTTCTAAATATTTCATGACTTCGTCTTCTTCTTTAAAATGAAAACCCTGAAGAGTGCAGTTTATTTTTTTTTAAATGTGTATTTTTTCATTTTAATAAGTAAATAATAATTAAGGGGTTACATACAGTTAGAGCTTCAAAAAAGCTGTTTTTTTAGGAATTTTTTGTGGCCACACTTTAAAATAATTAATAACAAATATTTTTCCACATAAAATATATATATTTCAAGAAAATTTTCTGAAATTATAGTCCATAAATATAAAGAAATATGAGAATGATAGAACATTTGGGTGAGCTCCTTAAATAAAAATGGTTTCGCTGTGATCACGCTATTTCTTGACTGGATCATCTAAAATCAAATCGCGAAGAAGAAATCGTTAGGTAATGATATAATGCGGTACTTGAACGAAGGGATTTGAAAAATTTTGATTTTTTGCAAAATGGCGGATGTTGAAAGTCAAAAATTGTTTTTTAACCAAAATTTTACTCACATTTTCAGCTATAAAAAAAAAATTATTGTCAAAAAAAAAATCCTTCGTTCAAGTACCGGCCAATTATATAACAAATAAGTGGTAAAAATTTCAAACCGATCGGTAAAGCCGTTCTCAAGTTACAGTGATCACAGACTCCCAAAACATGGTTTTGAGAAAAACGAGTTCAAAGTTTTGAATCCCGCCGCCTAGCCACAGTAATGGCTGAGACGGCTCCATTCAAAATTCTATATCTCCATAAATAATAGTCCGATTTGTCTCAAATTTTCAGAGAATACTTTTGAAATGGTATACTTTTAGAAAATGCATTTTAAAAAAAATCGATTTTTTGAAAATCCTAAGTGTACGTAACCCCTTAAATAATAGTTATAGATTATCGCGTAAAACGTGTAATCCATTTTAAAATACACTAATAATTTCGATCAACAATTCAACACAAAAAACCAATTAAATTGATATAGACTGACAGGAAATTTGGAGGTTTCATAAACAAATGATCAATTGTTTTTTGTTCGCCCTGAAGTTTAATCAGTACATTTCGAGTTATTGGAACAATTGAATTTTTAAAATTTAATTTTCTTTAATTTCTTTATTTTTATTCTTATATTTATTAATATTTACTTTTTTCGGGCAAATATGTTATTCGGGTGAATGACTTCGGGAAAAACCATTCGGGGAATTGGATTCGGGTGAATTATCATTCAGGCGAAATTATATTCGGGATTTCTGATTCGGGCGCGTGGATTCGGGCGAATGGGCGCAAACCTTATAAACATTATTTTCCTTTTTTTAACCCATTAACCCGGTGAGTATGTGGCGGGAAACTGTTACACCGACTATGTGGTGGGCATGACATGCCCAAAATGTAAAATTGCTTATAAATGTTACATATAGCTATATTAAGTTAATTTCTGGTATTATATTATAAAAAGGCATGTAATCACGGTGGTCAGGAACAGATTTTAAATGAAGTGAAAATGTAGAGAATATCTGTTTACAAAGATTTATTGTATACATAACTACAAATCAGAACCACTTTAATTCACATCTTTATTAGATCATGTGCATGTTTTACAGCATTTAAAAAATTTTAATTTTCAAAAAACTTGAAAATTGACGCAATGTCAAGGTGTTTTAAATAATAAAATATATTCAAATAATAATCTTTCTTCAACAGTTATGCATATGATGGATGATTTATTGAATTTACTTTATATTTATTCCACACGGAGAAAAATGAAAAAGAATAATCAAATTCACCCTGAGGAGTTTTAAACTTCAAAAGTTGACATTCTTCTGTTTAGAACTTAACCTGAGGAGTGTTAAATTTATGTTTCTCATAATAAGTTTAATTATTCTTAAGGGGTTACTCCCACTTGTAACTTTTAAATTTTACGAATTTTTTTGCCTATTTTTGAAGCATAACCATCTATTAATACGTCCTTCAAGTTTCAAGTCGATCCGAAAAAAATTTACTAAGATATGAACATTATTAAAAGAACAAAATCCGTTACGTTGACGATTGCCTAGCATAATTATAAACCACTACCAACAAATGTTTTGAACTCTATCCATACCTATATAAACACTGATCTGAGTAAAGAAACTTTACTTAAACAATGTGAAGACGTACTATCTGGACACGAAATAGATTTTTAAAAAAAATTTCTTACTACTGTAAACTGAAGTTAAAATATTAAATGCGTTTTTCTCGAAATGGCATTTTTTAATTCGGTGACCAAAATAACTTGAAATCTACTGAACCGATCTTTCTGAAATTTGTCAGGCTTATTCAATAGATATAAATGTAGTCTTTAATCGTTCGATTTTTTTCGATAGAAAATGGTTGTTTTATAGACGAAAACAACGGCCGTTTCTTTAGTGAAAATCAAAACACGAATTTTGATTGTCAGTCATTTTCTCAAAAATGCATACTTTAATAAATCCTTTGATTAAAGACTAGTTTACAGTGTTATTTAACTAAATCTATTGACATTTTTTGTTTCACATGATCCAGTTCACTACAATTTTGGTCACCGCAAAACAAAAATAATAAAAAGAAACTTCATTTAGCAGAAATTTCTAACAAAATTATTTAAGCCACCCCATCTCTCTCCCCACTGAGAATTTTTTAAATCCAGCCTTGAATTCATAATCAGCGACCCTAAAAACCCCTGAGTAACAAATTTTAAGCAAATCGGAGATAATGTAACATTCTGCCTCCATATTAGATTTTCCATTTTAAATTTTAGAAATGTAAGTTCTGATTTAGCCCCACACCGTCATCTAATAATTAATCTGCAATAAATTTTTTCTTCCTAACGTTTTCCATTAAACTTTTTTTCTACTAAACTCAGTACACCTTCAGCTAATAAAAAAGGCCATATGATAACACTTTAATTATAACGATAAAAACCCAAAAAAATTGAAATTTTTTTTTACTTTTATTGCGAAAAACGACATTTTTATATATTAACGGCAACTATTATTACAAGAAAAATGACATGTCCCTAAAACCTCATAAAATATATGCTTTACGAAATAGCGCGTTCACAGGTTATTAACATTATTTGAAATTCTTCATGGTTTCGGAAATATTTGACTTGTTCGGTTTAGCCCCAGTTTCCCCTATACGTCAGAATGTAAACAAAATTCTTCTGTTTTGTGATTATGAATTCTTGGACTGAACTAGAAATCTCACTGGTCTTTATTTGCGCATGCGTAACATACAAATATGCTAATTAATTCTTTCAATTAGAGTCTCTCATTTTGAAACTTTCAAAATGTTGTAAAACCTGTAAATGATCTATTAAAGATGTGAGTTGAAGTGATTCTGTTTTGTTGTTATGTATACAATGAATCTATGTAAACAGATTTTCTCTACATTTTCACTTCATTTAAAATCTGTTCCTGACCACCGTGTAATAAAATATATTTCCTTAATTATTTATTTATTTATAAAGATAAAATCAACTCTTTGTCATAAGATTTATCATATGATTAAATAAAACAATGAAAACTTAAAACTTTTATAAAATCAAATTTGCACTTTTATAAAGGCAGGACTTTAAATATTAGTGAATGAGGAGCATAATACTGCTTTTTAGAATATATCTCAATTCAGTTGTCATTAATTTAGTAGAAATTAGGAAAAAAAATTCGCCAAAAATATGCAAAATTGACGTTTACGTCCAAGTAATTTAAAATATAATTTACATAACACTATCACCATACCATCATCTTCTCTTATGAACCCATAACTTTAGCTACTCGAAGTTTCAAAACGTTACAGTGGAAATTTTAGGATTTAAAAGGATTTAAGTAAATGTGGGGCATGACATGCCCAACCACATACTCGCCGGGTTAATGCCCATGGGCACAGGAACGCAGGTATAAAAAGTAACTATTGAGATCCTGGCATAGGGTCTAATGATAATTTTTGACTTTAAAAATTAAAAAAAAAAATTTTTTTTATACAATTGGTATAAACAAATGAAGAAAAATTGATTTTCATAAAAAACTGATAGCGCCATTCGATTCGACGCAAAAAACTACTACGAGAACGTATATTACATAATTTAAAAAAAAAGACATATTGTTGTAAAAATGTTATTAACGAGGTTCCAGGGATCACGAAATAAGACCAAAGATTCACGGTTTTAAGTAAAGTCACAGATTTATTAATAATGAGCGAAAAAGATTAATTAGATACAAAAATGTACTATTGTCTCAAGCGTCTCTATGAGAACTGAACGAATAAAAAGAAAGACGCCGTAACAGGCGATTAAACAAAAATATAGCGGAAGCAGATGGCACCACCAGATATAAAATAAAACAAGTAATAAAAAGGGAGGCTCAATTTGAATATTTCTAACAAATGTTATAAACAATTAGCCTGCATTTATACTGTACGAGATAGAAGGATTGTTTTTGAAGTTAATAATTTTTTTAAACAAAATTAGTTTAATTAGGAGAGTTTTTGACGTCAAAAATTTTTTAAACAAAATTTTTACCTGAAAAACGATCCTTCTATCTCATACAGTATAAATGCAAGCTAATTGTTTATAACATTTTTGCAACAATATCTCTTTTTTTTTTAATTATGTAATATACGTTCTCGTAGTAGTTTTTGCGTCGAATCGAATGGCGCTATCAGTTTTTTATGAAAATCAATTTTTCTTCATTTGTTTATAACAAATTGTTTAAAAATTTTTTTTTTTTAATTTTTAACGTTAAAAATTATTATTAGACCCTATGCCAGGATCTCAATAGTTACTTTTTATACCTGCGTTCCTGTGCCCATGGGCATTAATGGGTTAAAAAAAGGAAAATAATGTTTATAAAAAAGTTAAAAATATATTGTTAAACTGTTTATAATAATAATATATATACTTATATAATTAATAAATGTATTAGGGGCGAGCAGTAAAGATCATATTATCTTTTAAAATACACTGATATAGGCGCTGCTTAGTTAGCGCAACGCACAAAAACTCGTAGTGCAAACTTCAAAAATTTTTTTCTCAAAAACACCAAAAATCACTTCTTTAAAAATTTAACCACTTATTAAGGAAGGTTCAAATTTTGAGAAAATAATTTTTCTAGAATATTCCATGATGTCCTTTGCTCTTTTTTTTAACAATAAAAAATTATTGTTTAAAGAAATTATTGAAAAATTAATTTTTTTTAACTTTTTTTTAATATTATAAAAAATTGGCATTTTCTCTACAATTTTGAATAAATGACTTTTTCTTGTAGAATCAATAGTTTTCGAAATAAAAATTCTCAAAAAAAGTCATTTTTTTCAGTTTCCGATTTTTCAAATCTAAATATCTTGCAAAAAAAATTTTTTTTTGCAAAACTGTTTGGCACAGTTATTTAGTACCCCAAGTACTACAAAATTACAAACTTTAAGAAAAATCGGTGATCCACCATTTGCTTTTCGTATGGAGCTGCCCATACCTGAAACTTTCGATTAACAAGTCGTACTATACATAGAGTTCAGCAGTGATTTAAGTGTGTACCAAAATTGTGTAAATTAAAAAAACGAAATTGCAAGTGAAGGTAATAATAGTGCGGTTATCTCCAGAATTACCATCCGATTACCATCTTTCTGGAGAAGTGATCCCGAAATGTGGTTCTTACAAATCGAGACTCAATTCGCGCTCGCTGGCGTGACAGACGACGAGACAAAATTTAATTATAACGGTCGGAACATTAGACGTGAGTGTTGTATCTGAAATACGCGATATCCTCGCCTCCGCAAACAGGCAAATATAAAAAATTAAAAGATAAACTTATCTCTCAAATCGGTACTTTGCAGGACCAAAAAACGCGGGAACTCTTAGAAATTCAGCAAATTTGTGACAGGACGCCATCTCAATTTTTACGACATTTGCAGGCTCTTGCAGGTAAATTTTTTTCCGAAGATACATTTTTCCGATATTTGCGTTCTATTTGGAAAAGTCGACTGCCAAAAATATTTAAATGATCTTGGCAACTCAAAATAGCATTACTTTGGACAAGGTTGCAGAGTTGGCAGATGCAATTGCAGCCGCAAGTCCCAAAAGCTGCATATCCAAAGCAGCCGTGACAAGTCCACCTTTGAATCAACTGCAGCCAATGGAACATATAATGCTGTTGAACATATAATCTCGATGCTGACTCTTAAGGTTGATGAATTAAGTGCCAAGTTGGACAAGCCCTCATCTGAGCCTCAGCGAAGCCGAAATTCCAATCGTGAACGATCGCAATCTCGTATGCGTTCACGATCACGCGGACAATACGCGGGTGATGGTGTGTGCTGGTACCATGCGCGTTTTGGACCTGAAGCAACAAAGTGTACTACTTCGTGTACGTATAATGTGGAAAACATATCGGCCAGTCGAACGACACTGGCCCAACGATCTCGCGCCGAATTTTTATAATGGACAAAAATTAACAGCTTAAATTTTTAGTAGATACGGGTGCGGATTTGTGTGTGTTTTCCGCAAAATCTTGTTCGTGAACCTCGAGAAAAGTCTACGTATGTACTTTCCGCGGCAAAAGGATCGACGATCGCAACTAACGGAACCACCACGCTGACACTGAATTTGGGTTTTCGGCGCGATTTTGCATGGCGATTTGTTGTTGCCGACGTAACGAAACCAATCATCGGCGTCGATTTTTTGGCATACTACGATTTATTGGTGGATGTGAAAAATCGGAAGTTAATTGACTCTAAAACAAATCTCAACGTGACATGAAAAATAGTGACTGGTGTAGTGACTAGTGTGAAAACTATTGCCGGTACAAGTGTATTTCATAGAATTTTAGCGAAATTTCCAGAAATAACTCGTCCTGACGGTACAGCGACTGTGAAACATAAGACAGTGCATCACATTAGAATCACTCCGGGACCCCCTGTCGCGAGCAAACCTCGACGCTTGTCAACGGAAAGGCTGTCGGCTGCTAAGAAAAATTTCGGAACTTTAGTGAAACTCGGACTGAATGCTTGGACGATACCGGACCGATATCCTGTACGTCATATTCACCATATCGCGCAAAATCTCGCGGGAAAAATCATTTTTTCAACAGTCGATTTAATGAAGGCGTTTCATCAGATTCCGGTCGCGGAAGACGATATTTGCAAAACCGCGATTACGACGCCCTTTAGACTTTTCGAATTTCCCTTTATGACGTTCGGGTTACGTAACGCCGCTCAAGCCTTTCAACGTTTCATCAATGAAGTGTTGAGAGATCTCGAGTTTTGCTATGCATACATTGACGATATTTTGATCGCGTCGTCATCTCTCGAGGAACATTTCGGGCATCTCAAAATCGTGTTTGAAAGACTAAAGGCATATGGGGTGGTAATTAATCCTTCTAAATGCGTGTTTGGACAGAAAAGTGTAAAATTTCTCAGGTACATGGTTAGTGAAAGTGGTACTCAACCTCTTCCGCAAAAGGTTGAAGCAATCAGGAACTTTTCGCTACCTGAAACTGTGAAAGAACTTCGGCGGTTCTTGGGTATGACTAATTTTTATTGACGATTCATACCTAAGACTGCGCAAGTTCAACCTCCGTTAAATGAGCTTCTTCGAGGCAACGTAAAAGGAAAAGTTGAATAGACAAAGCAGGCCGAAGCTGCGTTTGAACAAAGTTAGGAAAGCTTAGCTGAAGCAACAATTCTCGCGCACCTGATTATCAACTGCCCTTTGGACATTTTTTGTGATACATCTGATTTCACGATCGGAGCAGTTCTGCAACAAAAAGTGGACGAAACATGGCAACCTCTCGCGTTTTTCTCAAGATAATTGAATACAGCTGAACGGAAATACGCAATGTACGACAGAGAATTGCTTGCAATTTTCGAAGCAGTAAAATACTTCTTGCATATGGTAGAAGCAAGTGTCTTTACGATTTTTACAGATCATAAACTGATAACTTAAGCTTTTCAGAAAAAGAATGATAAGTGTACGCCACGTCAGTTTCGATATCTGGATTTCATTGGACAATTTTCTACCGACATCAAGCACGTTGCAGGAGAAGAAAACACCGTCGCCGACGCTCTATCTCGAATTGATGAAATCGAGCCATCGCTTGATTTGAAGGAATTAGAAGCAGCCCAAAGGAATGGCGAGGAATTAAAAAAACTGGAGAATAAAGAATTAATCTCATTACAACTGAAACTCATCAAAATTCCGGAAGCAGATGTTTCATTAGTATGTGACGTCAGCACCTTAACAGCGCGTCCCTATATTCCACAATCGCTACGTCACAGAATCTTTAGTTCAATTCACAATTTGAGCTATCCAGGGGTAAAATCAACGGTCAAAATGATAACTCAGCGTTATGTTTGGCCGTCGATCAAAAAGGATTGCAGTACATGGGCGAGAAATTGCCTAGAGTGTCAACGGTCAAAGGTCACGCGACATGTGACTTCTGAAACAGGTACCTTCCAACTTTCATCGAAACGTTTTGAGCATGTACACTTGGATATTGTGATCATGCCAAGGTCAGAAGGATACAAATACTGTCTGACGTGCATAGACAGATTTTCTCGTTGGCCGGAGGCCATACCGATGCCGGACCAAGAATTCTACACACATTGGCTGAAATGATCTACGGTCAACAACTCAGACTACCAGGAGAATTTTTATCGTCATCGACAAACGCTACCAACTTCGGGACGCAGACTACATTTGTACATGCACTACGAGAACACATGAGGCAGATACGACCAATAGAAGGTTCCTGAGACATGACGGCTGATACACGGAAAGAAAAAGTCCGTCAATCATTAATAGACTAGTATATTACTTTGAGACGGGACACAAAATCATTGAATGGATAACATACTTTGAGTCACAATCAGTGACGAGTTGCTTGCTAAAATTTAGAAAACTGTCATCAATATATAAAACTCGTTCACTAAAATTTAGAAAACTGTCTATTAAATTTTCGATGACTATCAAAAGCATTCAAAAAATTCAACTTCTTTCAGAATTATCCCTAATTTTAGACACTATTTGGTACAGAATGAAAACATTTTTTTCGTTGCACAGTTCCGATATTTTATTTACACTCTTAGACGCTTTAGACCAACACATTTTCGCACTTATAATAACTACACGTAGAAACGCACACTTATAACACTTTAAGTTTAGAAGCGAACTGTTCTTATATACCAAATAACAAAATTTTTCACAACTTGTGAGAAATGATTTTGCACTAATAACTACTTTTTAATCAGCGAGAAATATAAAAGAAAATATATTTTCATCGAGGTCAATTTCTAGACGCAATTCAACTGCAAATTATTAGTTAAGTTAAATATTCACATTACACATAATAGTATATAGGGATATGTATAGCAGACAGCAAAAACACATGGACTATAGAGAAACCGGAAGAAATGCGCATCGGTACACTGCGCAACAATGCGCTAGTGAAGAGCACCGATTTAGAATACGAGTCAACTAACGTTTCACAAACTTTCACTAATGATTCGTAAACATTCAAACAGCCATTGATAATAATTCAGCATTAAATCTAAAACAATTGGTCACATACTGGCATTCTAATCAATCCATGACTCGTTTTCAATCGTTAAGTAAAGTTAAGTAACCATCAACGGAAAAAGTGTCCCGTCTCAAAGTAATATACTAATCCATTAATGGTTGACGGACTTTTTCTTTCCGTGTACACTTTTTCAAGATAAAAAAAATGTCAAACTTAAAAAAATGAATTTTTTTGTGTTTTTTGACATTAAAACCGACATATTTAATTTTGGTTTAGACGAAATTTATTTTTGACACCGGAATCGGAAAGAGCACATCTAAAACCTTTAGAAAATTTACCTCTGGTATAAATTGTCAACCGGTTTATTTATAATTATGTAGCTTGAAAATAACCAAAGATTTTTCACGAGTTGGGCGTTAATGGGTTAAATTAACAAAAATATTTGGTTTTTTACGAATAATTACAATTTATAATAAATAAGAAACAATTTAATTATTTAAATTTGTTTTTTAAAGTATCCGTTAAAAATGTTTATGTTAACAAATTTTATTTGTCTAACTTCAGCTTAAACAAAAAAAGCAAATGATCGTAAAATTGAGAAAACATTACCAAGTTTTATGATTATTATTAATTGTGAAACATATTGATTAAAATGGATAATATTATAATTATAGGCTTAAAAAAATTAATAGATAATTAATAATTTATATCTCCAATGTGAATTTGAAATTAATAACCTTACTACTAAACCAAAAACAATGGGACCAACTTGTACAAACTGTCCTTTTTAGTGTCAAAATAAAGTAACTTGTCAAGATCGCACAATTTTATTTGAAGAGTATTGGAAATTAGGTGATCATACCCGTCAATGGGATTACCTAGATAAACTAATTAACAAAAATCGAAATCCAGAGGAAACTACAACCGAGTCTACCATTAGACATTTCTTTCTTGAATTACCTACACGGAAAATAAAAGTTTGACGGGCGATGTTTTTAAATACATTTGGTAAATTTTTAAAATTGTATTTTTATTTTTTTTATTTTTTTCAGGCCACGGATCGACTTTAACCAGCAAAAAAGTCGCTTTAGTCGATTAAAAATAAAAAAATAGTATATTAAGCAACAAGGGTATAAAGGCAGCCATTTGTTTACGGTAATTTTTGTGACACGAGTAGAGGTCGAGGGCGCCCCTCGACCTCCACTCGTGTCACAAAAATCATCGTAAACAAATTGGCTGCCTTTATTCCCATGTTACTTGCGATATTTTTTATTCCTAATGCACAAAAGTGGGGATTTCAGATATCAGACGACAGGGAGTAAAAGCCATTCACTTGTTCGACTTATATGAAAATGGCGGCCGTTTTCTCCCATGGGCAAAAATAACGCATGGGATCAGCTGTTATGTTTGCCTCTTGGGATAAAATGGACGCCATTTTCATATGGTCGAACAAATGAGTGACTTTACTCCCTGT
The DNA here is from genome assembly GCF_015476425.1 of Leptopilina heterotoma. NCBI lineage: Eukaryota > Metazoa > Arthropoda > Insecta > Hymenoptera > Figitidae > Leptopilina > Leptopilina heterotoma. The sequence continues at coordinate 2,202,236 of NW_025110845.1, forward strand.
CGTCAGCTATCTAAAAGCGCCATTTTTGTGCATGTGGGATAAAAAGTCGTTTATTTAATTCATTGTTGTCACAAAAATGTTTATTTTTATTTTATTTATTTTCCCGATTATTCACTGATTTCTAAATTCAATTAATCAAAACTGGAATAATTTTGCTAAATAAATATTTAAATACTTCTTATTTCCTTTTTCACAGGAAATAAAATTTAAAAATTTCAATTTCAATCAAGAAATTCGTAAAATTAACATTTTGAAAATATTTCTAAATCATTTTTGAAAGACAATAGTTTTACAATTTTATACAATTGAAAAATGTCCAAAAAATTAAAATTTGATAAAATCTTTTCAAAATAAATAATAATAATATAATAATAATAAATAATAAATCTAATTCAAAAATAGAAAATTCTAATTTACTTTTGTTCAAAGGTAATTGAATCTTTAAAAATTATGATTAAACAATTCTAAGAATTAGATTTTTATAAATATTGTAATTTAGTTTTTCGAAAATATTTGAAGAATTTTTTGTATAATTTAAAAAAAAATTTCAAGAATTTTAATTAAAAATTTTGAATATGATTATTTTCTCCAAAATGTTAAAAATAATTCTAAAAAAATGTAGTGTTATTATTTTGTGCATATGTATTTGAATTTTCTGAAATATTAAAAATATTGAATATCCAAAATAATTGAATTTTGAAAAATTAGAACGAAATAATTCAGACAATTACTTTTTTTAAAACTATTTTAATATTATTTTTAGAACCGAATTTTAATTAATTTTTAATTTTATTAAAATTTTTGAGAATTCCATTATTTCCAAAATTTTCAATTTAAATTTTTTAAAAGTTAATTTTTAAAAATTGTAATAAAATAGACTTGAAAAAATTATGTATTTTCAATTAAATTTTGGAAAATTTCAATTATTTAAAATCTTTTTAATTGTATATTTAAAAAATTTAATGAGAAAAATTATTCAAAAATAAATTTTCAAAGATTTGTTTTTGGTTATGTTTTCACATTATAAAAATCGAAATAAGTTGCATTTTTTGCTAAAAATATGGTATTTTGTCGCAAAATTTGAAAGAAAAGTCGAGAAAGTAGCAATTTTTGAAAATAAGCCTAATAAAGTCGCATTATCCGTGCCTGATATTTGTGAAATTATAAAAATTATATAAAATAATTTTTTAGTGTAGGGGAGACTGGGGCGAAAAGTTAAATTTTGAATAAATGATTTTTTAGACAATATAATCCGCTTAGATGCAAATATTTATATATCAATATTGTAGGGCAACTTGTCCCCTACAACTTTCAATAAAAAAGTTTCTGATATTTTCGCATACAATACATGTTTTGTCCTTTTTTGAAAATTTTGTTTTTTTTTAACTTTTCGCCCCATGCTGGGGCGAAAAGATAAATGGCTGGGGCAAAAATTTAAATTCTTTTTTTAGCATGCTAAAACTATTTTTTGATAGTTGTTAAGTAGTAGATAAGTTAAAGTATACGTAAACAAGTAATTTAGTTAATAAAAGATCTTTGTTTATTTAACAAAATATATATATTGCTTTACAATAGTTGTAAAGTTAAAAAATTGAAATTTCAAAAAAAAAAAATTTTTTTTGGTTTATTTCATGTGAACGGTCTTGTTTTTTGACAGAGTACTTGCCCAATGTTAAATAAATAATTTTTAAACAAATAAACCCAAAAAAACGAAAAATAAAAAAAAATTTTTTAATAACATGTAAAAATACATTTAACTTTTCGCCCCACCCATTATTTAACTTTTCGCCCCAGGGTGCGTTTTTGGCTTTAACAAAAAATATAAAACATCTGACTGAAGATATTTAGCAAATACAAATTTACAAATTTCTTATTTCTCAATAGGCATTTCAAAAGCTGTATTAGAAACAATCCGAAAGAAAAAATCTGTTTCATTAACAGGAAATATGATAATAATAAATATTATATGATGATAATGAAATATGATATGTCGATATGCGAGGCAAGCATGATGATAAACCCAAAAGAATAACAGAAGATGTAAAGAAGTCAGTTCGTAATCACATTAAATTGTTTGAAAGAGTCGAATCACATTACTGCAGATCTGAATCAAGTAGAGAATACTTAGATGAAACTTTGAATATTAATAAAATGTATTCTTTTTATAAGGAATTTATGGACAAAAATAATAAAATCAATATCGCTTCGGAATTTCGATATCGTTTCATCTCTAATAACGAGTATAATTTATTTTTTCACTAACTTAAAAAGGATCAATGTGCATCGTTTGGATTTTTGACACAAGAAGAGAAACAGCTTCTACAATTTAAGGTCCCCCAAGATGAGCACATAGAAAATAAAACAAAAGCTAGATTATTAATGGCTGAGGATAAAAAACTAGCAGAAAATGACCCAACTCCTAAGTCAGAAATATCAGTTATGTTTTATAAAAGAAAGCTTGCCGTATATAATTTCACGATTTTCGATTTGGCTTCAAAAGAGGGGAAATGTCACGTCTGGAACGAGACTACTGGAAAAAGAGAAGCTAATGAAATAAGTAGCTGCTTATGGATTTTTATAAAAGAGAAATGTAATAAAGGAATCAAAGATTTCAGATTTTTTAGCGATAATTGTACCGGTCAAAATCGCAATCAGTATTTATATTCTATGTACCAGAAAGCAGCTATAGAATTTGGAGTGACTATTACGCATAGGTACATTAGTCAACGAAAATTCTTCTATCAGGTGTCTATCAGGTGTCTTTTCATAATTTTATTAGCTTTCAGGAAAAAAATATGAAAAATTTTTGTCATTCTTATTTTCTACGTTTTAAGCATTTTTCCACTTTTTAAAAAAAGGGGCGTCCTGATACTCACGGACGCCACAGTGGGGCCAAATGTACTTTTTGTGTCAAAATCAGTCTAGAGGTCACAATTTTCATTCAAATTAAGCAATTTTTTTTTAAATCTTCGTTACTAAATTCTCTATCGATTCCTCCAGGCCGATTTTTTAATTTTTGTTTATTTATATTTATTTGTTTATAACAAAGTATGAAAAAATCGATATGTTGCTATAAAATAAAGTTTTTAACATTTAAAAATTTTTTAAGTACATTAGAAATGGAGTTCCATTCTGGCTGTGCTAGAGGACAAACGTGTTTTGATACAGCTCTTGGTTGTCTGTTATTGTACAATTACTGTATACCGATCGTTAAGTGAAAAACGAGTACTAGTTTTAAATGGTGCTAATTAATTATTGTAAACCTGAGTGATAGTGCAAATTATAAAAAAAAACAATAATAATTAAAAGCAAAAAATTAAACAACTATAAAAATGTCGGACATAGCTGAGTTAAAGGCCCTAATGTTATCAATGCATGAGGATGTCAAGGAAACAATGGCAAGTTTTAACAATATCACTGAAGATATAAAAGTCTTAAAAAAATCAGATGAGGAGATTAAGAGAGAACTAATTGACTATAAATCCAAATGTAGTTCCCTTGAGGGTAAATATGAAAATCTGGAGAAAGAGGTTGGTTTGCTGAAAAACAAGTTAAAATTCCTTGAAATCAAAGAGAGACATAAAAATATAATTATTTACAATATTGAAGATATTGAGAATAACAGTGTGAATCTTCGTGAGACTATAACCAAAATTTTCGAACAAGCTGAAATTCATATCCCAGCTGAAAGTTATGAACGAATCACGAGATTGGAGAAAATCATTGGAAGTAGACCTGTCTTGATTTCTTTTAACTCTTCGACACATGTAAGAGAAATTTTTGCTCATATGAGTGCCCTTCGTTCATTAAATAGCTCAATCTCAAATGATTACACTCCTGAGCAGAGAGAAACTCGGAAACAACTAAAGGATTTTCAGCAGAAACTGTCAGAAGAAGGAAAATCTTCCAAAATCAAGGGAGAAGGCCTTCTTATTGAAAATAAATATCACACATTGCAAACATTGCAAAAAATACTTCCCGAAAAAGAAAACGAAACTTTTTATTCTGATGGTGAGGAATCTACTATTTCTCGTGGATCAACGGGTTCTAGAAAAAGAAATCGCACACCAAGATCAGATATCAACAAGAAAAAGAAGTTTACAAAAACAAAGGAGGTGAAAGATAATGGTACCCTGAAATCTTTTTTCATCGAAAAACCCCCGTCCAACAACAGCGTCAAAACAACATAAATACAAATGACTCTTCAAAGGCACCTTCCCGAATTATATTTTGGAACTCAAGAGGTTTCAATAATTTCAAGGATATTTTGGACAGATGTACAGATAATGATATCATCTGTGTTAGTGAGACATGGCTGCCGACACCACCACAATTGCGTTTTTTTTAACTATAAATTTGATGCACATACAATCTACAGTGAGGCAACTAGAGATTCATCGAGAGGAAGAGCGAAAGGAGGTTTATTCATCACATACCCAAATAATCTTCAAATAGAAACATTATATAAAACAGAAAATCTAATATTTGTGAAAGTGAATTATGAAAGTTATGAAATAATTATTGGTTCGGTGTATCTCAATCCGATTCTCGATATTAATGTGTCTTTATCTGATCTAAGTGAGAAGATTTATGATGTCGCATTGAGATACCCAGAAAGCTGTATAATAATTGGAGGTGATTTTAATTGTAAAATTGGAAATTTAAACCAACTTGAAAAAGAAGTAATAGGTAATAACACACGCATTTTAAATAATAGATACAGTTTACTCTCAGAAGAGAACATAAGAGGAAAAAAGTTAGTAGAATGTTTTGAGATGAATGGTCTGTTTGTTTTGAATGGTAGAAGTGTGAGTGACCTCCCGGCTCAATGTACTTTTTTAAACAGGAACGGTACGTCTGTTATTGATTTGGCATGGGTAAATACTTTATCGTTGCAAATTGTCAAAGATTTTGAAGTTATGAAGGTCACGACAGGGTCGGACCACTTTCCGATTGTAATAACGCTGTGCGATAATGTAAATATAAAAAATAAAAACAGTTTTGTTTCACCTTATTATATTTGGAAAGATGAAAAAAAGCTAGAATATCAAGAAAAAATTGAATACCCCTCGGACGGAAACATTGGTTTTGCAAACCTATCTATTGACGATTTATCAACTAATTTGCTAAATTCTATAAAAAAGGTAGCTTCTGAACTGAATATGTATAAAACCCCGAATAAAAGACTTGTTTTGCCAAATCGATGGTTTGATGAGGAATGCAGGAATGCTAAATTTGAACTAAAAGAGCTTTTAAAAAAATGTAAAAAAAATCAATTCAAACAGGAATCTGTCATAAAATATTTAGATAAAAAGAAGGATTTTAATAAACTCTTAGCAAATAAAAAAGTCAATTATAGGGACTCGTTGTTAAACGATTTAGTAAATGCTAAAGACTCTAAAAGATTCTGGGAAATAATTAATAGTATGCAATTTAAAGGTGCGAGGGTGGATGCTATAGACTTGGAGACATGGGAAAAATTTCTGAGATCTCTTTATCCACCAATAGATTTAAATTCGTATTCAATTCTAAATAACGATATAAATAATCCCCATCTTGATTCAGAAATATCAATAAACGAAATCATTTTGAGTTTAAGGAAATGCAAGAATGGTAAATCACCGGGACCAGATAAAATACCCTATGAATTTTTTAAGAATTTGCCTGGTAATTTAATTTTGTATCTATCATCATTATTTAATAAGATAATGGAAAAAGAACAAATACCTAAGTCTTGGGCTGAAACCTTTGTCACAATGATACATAAAAAAGGTATATTGACTGACACCTCAAATTATCGTCCCATAGCGTTGCTTAATTGTATCTGTAAAATTTTCATGCAAATTCTTTCTCTGAGATTGACTAACTGGGCAGAGAGTACGAATCTTTTACCCGAATGGCAGGCCGGTTTCAGAAGAAAAAGAAGTTGTGCAGATCACATCTTCACTCTTAACGCGGTAATTCAGAATCGACTACATTTGCCTAAGGGAAAGATATTTGTGCTCTTTGTCGATCTTAAAGGAGCTTTCCCCTCTTTATGTCATAGAATCCTTTGGAAAAAACTCTCAGAAATGGGTTGCGATTCAAAACTTATTAGAATAGTGAAAGATTTTTATTTAAAGGCCAAGGTCGCAGCGAAAACACAAAATGGGATAACTAATCCTATTGATTTTAACAAGGGTGTTATGCAGGGGGAAGTTTTAAGTCCAACATTGTTTACTTTGTTTATTGCCGATTTGGAGAAGTTTCTTAAATCTAAGGGTATCCGTGGAGTTTCAATTAATAGTTTAACAGAGATTTTTCTATTGGCTTACGCCGATGATATAGCTGTATTGGCGGATTCTCACATTAATATGAGAAAAATAATTAAGGCTTTTCGTGAGTACTGTTTGTTAAATGAATTAGAACTTAACATTACTAAAACAAAGTTGGTTATTTTCAGAAGGGGTGGCTTTGGACATAACAAAAATTACTCTCTCTTCCTATATGGAGATAATGAAATAGAAATTGTAAAGACCTACACTTATCTTGGCATTGTATTCTCTCAGTCGTCTTTGTTCGCCAATGCAGCTGATGCAATGGTATGTAAAGCAAACCTCGCAGTAAACTCTACTTTGACATTGATAAGCCGAATGAGGATTGACTCTTGGAATACCATAGTTAAGCTTTATTCAAGCCTAGTTGCTTGTGTAATATTGTATGTTATCTTCTCTTGGAGCCTTAGATATTCGGATTTAATTGAAAAAATTCAAAATGGTTTCTTTAAGAAAATTCTCCAAATCCTAAAAAATACACCGGGATACGCAGTCAGATTGGAGACAGGAATGCCCCATTTAACAATTAAGATCGTAGAATCCGTTTTTAGATGGATTGATAAGATTGAGAAAATGCCGAATGATCGATTTCCCAAAATCTGCTTAAATAGATTGTTATACCTAAGAAAACTTGATTCAAGCAAAATAGATAAAAAGAAATTTAATTGGTGCGTTCAGGTCGAAAATATGTTCAAAACAGTGAATATAGAGGTTGATTGGGATCTTTTTTCGTTAAAAAAAATAGAGATATTTTAATAAAAGAATATAAACAAAGAATGCATCAATTGGATTTTGAAAGAGCACAATCATCCTCTTCACTGGTAATTTTTCCTCATTTGGTTCTTCGAAAAGGTCCTCAGAAATATTTAAACATTGACAATCTACCTCTTAAATTCAAAAAAATTTTTGCTCAACTCCGAATGATAAATAGATTTCAATCAAGAATAGTAATAAACAAAAACTCATAAAAACTAGAATCAGGTAAATATTGCAACTTTTGTTTCCAGGATATATCTGATTCAGAATATTTATTTCATTTATTAACAACTTGTCAAAATTTTAAACAAGAAAGAAAACTATACATTAGCGAAAATAGTGAAGCCATAACAATGAGAGATAAAATTTTGGATGTTTTTGAGGACCCTAATTTAACAATAGCAAAAAATGTAGCGAGATATATTTATAAGATTTTTGAACAATGCAGCGAGTGATACATATCTTTACATATTGTTCTTTAGATGTTAAGCATAAAACAAAACAAAAATAATAGCGATTCTTTTGTAAATGAAACTCCTTTGTATGAATCAGTTTGATTCTAAATCAAATAAATACTTTAAGTACATTAGAAATCATGTTTTAGTATTCTTGAAGTAAAATTTTTTATATAATTACACTTTTATTAAATAAACAATACAATAATTAATTAACTTTTGAAAAAAAGAACATGATTGAAAAAATTCAATTTGTAGTATATTTCTTCGAGTTTTTTACCCGAAATTTAATGGGTAATTAACATATAAACATTCAGTATTAATTTAATAAATTTTTTAAATGTTTAAACAATTTTTTATTGTTAGGGGAGAGTGGTCCTAAGTTGGCCGCCTAAGCAAATTGGTCGTAACAAAATGAAATTTAATCACCTCGGCAAGTATATATTAGTGTTCAGAGATCATTTTTCTATAATTTTGTGGTATTTAGAAAGTTATAGAATGGCTTTTGTAGTCTTAATACAATAAATAGTGAAACATTTTTTTGGGAATTTTTTTGGACATTTTAGAAATAGCGGTCCTAAGTTAGCCACCACTTTTTTCGCTTGTGTATAAGGAAGAAATGCATATTCCTTTCAATTACGCAGAAATTTTACAAATTTGAAACATTTAGGAGAATAAAAACGCATTATTTAACTATTTTTGTTTAGAAAATGAAGCATTATTTTATTTCATTTATTTGCAGTGGTGGATGGCTGTGGAGACAGGCGTTTTTGTAGATTGGGGGTCAGTTTTCCCAATCTACCAGTTCCAATAACTAAATTTACCAAAATTTATTTTCCCAAAATAATGTGTTTCCAAGACATTTTTACCAAATTTTTTTTTACCAAATACATTTTTACCAATTTTTTTTTACCAAATATATTTTTACCAAACATTTCTAAGTCGAAATCAAATAGTACATATTAATTTTATCACTTTTAATTTTAATTACAATTAGTTTTTAAATTTAAAACCGAACGTTGTATCCAACGTTTCGTAAGTAAGTCAAAATGTCTCCGTTTTCTACGTGATCATGGTAAGTGGATACAATGTTAATAATTTGTTCGTTTGTCTGTAATTTTTTAGCGTCAACAGATTTTTTGATCCTTTGTCCTAATTGTAATTGTCGTAGCATGATTTCCGTATCAGACTGTTCTTTTTTAAGTTCTTCAAGAAATGCATATAGGCTAGGATGATGTTTGCCCACAACAATTTGGAATCTGTTGTGCCAACCCTCGGAAATATTGTTTGTTCTTGCAGAACCTTGTCTTACTGCCTCAAACTGATTCCATATTGCAGGGTGATACCGAGGAGGAGTCGTTCGAACAGAATAACCTCGTCCTCTTCGAACTCTCGTAGTCCTCCCTCGAATATATGTTGCATCAAAATAGTCAGCGACCGGATGAAGAGCTGGTGGTAAATCAACTCGCAATGTTTCAAAATGTTGGTTTATCATATGAAGGGGAACAAATGCTAATGCGCAGATCATGTGAGCGCCAATTTTGATACTGCGATCATTCGCATCATTGTATAATTCTTGTAGTCCTTCAGACTGAATGTGTCGATAAATATTTTGGCAAAGGTGAAAAAAACAACATCGTACATTGTCGGGTCCAATGACGTCCTTGGCAGCATTTATAATTGCAATTTCAAAGTCGGTCATTATTATAGCAGGTAGAGTAAAGGAAAGTCCCAAATCTTTAATTGTATTTTCGACTACTGTAAAAACTTTTTTATAAGCAGTTTGTTTTTTATTTTGTAATAGCGCATACACGAATGGGAGTCCAAGGGTTTTGCTCCGCCCTTTATCTACTTGAGTAACTGCCCCCAAAATCGAAAATAATTGGAAAAATATCGAAGCGGCTGTTTTGAACGTTCCATCGACGAACCACATACTACTTCGTGCTAATTGACGTAAATTTTCTGTTGTTGAAAAAATTATTACTCGACCATCATTATTTTCTTCTTCATCATCATCGTTGTAGGAGTCATACAGAAAGAAGCTTTCTCCTGAAAAAGTATGCTTATATTGGTTTGGTAAATCTTCTAAGTTTTCAATTGATGTAGGATTTGCAGGCATGTTTTGTAACCTCTTTCTAGTCAAACGTTTCCGCAAATTGATGCGATCCGGTAATTCCGCCAAAACTCCTGAATAAAATCGAATTCATTATATTTTTAATTTACATTACATTAGAATCAAAGCTAAAATTAAATTAAATTCACCAAGTGAAAATTTACCGGAAGGAACGTCACGTAATGCATTGCGAAGTATTTGAGCTGGCGGAGCCTCGGGATGATCTTCGGCAGTGCGTTTAACCCTACTTTTAATTTTTAGAGCATCAACCTCTTCCATATTAGGAGCATGTGAATGCTCTATGTTCTTTGCTCCCTCACTATCTGGTCCTTTATGAACTTTAATTTGTCCATCATCTCCGATGGAGGTTATTGCTATGTCTTTTCTAATGTTTTTTAAACCATTTTTTTTGTTTTTGTCTTTGTTTAATTCCTACGTTACACTTTTACGGTCTTTCTCGTCATGAAAAACACAAAAAAAAGTGAAACATAAATAAAAACAAACAAAAACAATAGGTGGCCAACTTAGGACCACTGTAGATATTTACAAGTTTCAAATTATTACGCTAATAAAAAAATTTAATTAAAAAATCAACAGAACCTCTTATTACAACATTAAATAAAGGAACTAAAGCACACAGTCATTTAGAAATTTTTAATTATTTATCTCTTGTAGCTGCTCTCGAAAAAACAAGAAAAATTAAATTTTTTTGGTCGTAAACAATATTATTGTCCTCACAATGCGTAGAAGAATCTTAGATTATAATTAGGTCCATAAATTATATCATGGTTTATCAATATATCATACCACAAAATTATAGATTAGTCCAGTATACTATCTCTGAGAAATGCAGGGTGGCCAACTTAGGCCCACGGCCAACTTATTAGGACCACTCTCCCCTAATTTTAACTTTTTTTAACATTAACCAAGAAATTTTTTTTTACATTTCTTAACATTTTACGCAGGAAATAATTAAATACAAAAATAAAAGGTATTGTGTAAGTATTTAACAATTGTTTAAACAAATTAATTATGTTTTTTTTTAATTTTATTTTTAAATAATTAAAATTTCGATTTTTTTTAATCCTGAAAATTTTTCTATTTAAATGAACTAAACTCAAAAGTGTGGCTTGCAAATGATAATTTTTATAATTATTTAAACAAATTATTAATATTTTTAACTTTTAATAGAATCAAGATACTAATTTACATTTTATCCTGATTTCTAAAACATTTATATTAAGAAATTGTAAGAATATGTAACTATGAAAATAACTTCCTTATATCTAATTTAAAAATTGTTTAAACAAATTATTTTTGTTATTTTAAAAAATTTGAGTGGCTTAAAAAAAAATTTCTCATGTTTTTCAGTTTTTATATTTTTTTCTCAGTTAAAGCTCCAAATTAAAAAAAGAATTTAAAATTTTTTCTATTTAATGAATGTAACATGAAATTTTAAATTCTTTTTTATTACGAGCTTTAACTGCTAAAAAAATATAAAAACTGAAAAACATAAAAAAATTTTTTAAAGACCCAAATTTTTTAAAATAACAAAAATAATTTGTTTAAACAATTTTTAAATTAGATATAAGGAAGTTATTTTCATAGTTACATATTCTTACAATTTCTTAGTATAAATTTTTTAGTAATCAAGATAAAATGTAAATTAGTATCTTGATTCTATTACAAGTTAAAAATATTAATAATTTGTTTGAATAATTATAAAAATTATCATTTGCATGCCACACTTTTGAGTTTAGTTCATTTAAATAGAAAAATTTTTAGGAATAAAAAAAATCGAAATTTTAATTTTTTTAAAATAAAATTTAACAAAAAACATAATTAATTTGTTTAAACAATTGTTAAATACTTCAACAATAACTTTTATTTTTGTATTTAATTATTTCCTGCGTCAAATGTTGAGAAATGTAAAAAAAAATTTTCTTGGTTAATGTTGAAAAAAATTTACAATTAACAATAAAAAATTGTTGAAACATTTTAAAAATTTATTAAATTAATACTGAATGTTTATATGTTAATTACTCATTAAATTTCGGGTAAAAAACTCGAAGAAATATACTACAAATTGAATTTTTTCAATCATGTTCTTTTTTCCAAAATTTAATTAATTATTGTATTGTTTATTTAATAAAAGTGTAATTATATAAAAAAATTTTACTTCAGGAATACTAAAACATGATTTCTAATGTACTTATAAAATTTTTAAATGTTAAAAACTTTATTTTATAGCAACATATCGATTTTTTCATATTTTGTTATAAACAATTAAACATAAATAAACAAAAATTAAAAAATCGGCCTGGAGGAATCGATAGAGAATTTAGTAACGAAGATTTAAAAAAAATTGCTTTATTTGTATGAAAATTGTGACCTCTAGACTGATTTTGACACAAAACGTACATTTGGCCCCACTGTGGGACGGTAGTGTGTATATATATATAATATTTAATTAATATTAAGTTTATTTTTTATATTATTATATTTATTATATAATCATTTATTTATTATCATTCCATCATATATTTTCCTTAAATTGCAAATTAACCTTTTATAAAAAATCATTTTTGTAAAAGTTTATAACCTTTTTCGAATTTTTCCGTACTACCAACATAAAATAAAAAAAACGTCCATTCTGAGTTGGCATGTTTTCCAAATCTCAGTTCAAATGGCAGGGTTTTCAAGTGTTTTTTAAATCGGCACGTTTTTCACGACTAATCTGAATTGGAACCTTTCTGCACCCAACCGACGAAATATTGAAAAATGGCCATTTTACCAGTGAAAGAATGTTGACCAGTAAAAAAACAGTTGTATTTTCTAGTGGAAGAACAATTTAAATTTATATTAATACAGTGTCTAAAAATAACAAAAATTATATGAGAAACGCTACAAATATTCTAAACAATTTTACAACTTACTATTATTAATATTTTCCTAATTACGCAACCAGAAATATTATTTAATTGCACCTGAAACTTGTAACCTTTTTTCTGTTTATGCTTTATTCATTTGTCATATATTCATAACCCACCAAAACATTAAATAATTATTTTCAGAAATAACTTGCATATTGAATCTATTTTTTATCATAAACTATATTTTGAAGAAATAAGGAACTAAACAATATTTTTTTATAGTGCTAAAAGTTATAATTTGTGAAATATCGTAATAAATAATCAATTTGTTCTTTTACTAGTGTCAATTCTTTCACTGGTGCAATTACCCTACCAATTGTTTAATTTTTTATTTTAGAAAAATTATTTTAAAGTGTTAATATAAAATTTCAAAAAATACAAAATTTCAATTTTTTGTCAAAAATAAAAATATTGATTAATTCTATAAATATTGATAAAATATATACTTTATATACATGAATCGAATCATTTTTATTTTAGAAATGCAATTTTGACAAGAATTAATGAAAATTTTAATAAAGAAAAAAGTTATTTTAAAAAATACAAAAATAAATTTTTTTCAAAAATTAAAAAATTGCTTAAAAAATTTTGTTTTTAGATATTTTTGAAAATACATCTGTCTGATTTTTTTGTATTCGTAACCGTAATACACCTACTAAATTTTATCAAAATCCGTCAAAACGTGTAAGAGAAAATTTGTCCACAATATTCGGTGACATATGTACATATACACATAGATCCGGACATTTGTTCCTCTCGACGAATTATATATACTACACTTGAAAATTTGTAAAAGTAATTGATTATAAAAAATTCGGAAATCGACATCACTACAAGGCCTTCTTTAAGAGGTAGCAAAATAAAACTAAGCAGAAGAATCTATTAAAAAACAACTTTAACGCACTTGAAAAATATTATATAATGTTAAACAATCAAAAAAACTCGTAAATATTCAAAATTTAAGATGGCGGATCCAATAAGGTAAAGGTACCAATTATGGAACGCTTTTTAAGCTAACTAAATTTCTATGATATATTTGTTGGAAGTGGGAGTGTTAATATAAATAATTTTGGTATAGATTGAAAGGTTGGTATTTTGTGAACAGTATTTAGGCCCTAAAATGTTTATTTATCATGCAATAAAAATAATGTTAATTAAATTGTGAAACCCTGCACTAGTACCGATTATAACACGATGGTTTCCTGTATGTACGGGTGTTTCAAAATTAATGTCCCGATTATAAAAAACCTATTTTATTCAATTAGTAATTAAAATTGTATTGACTTATCCCAATAATTTAAATATTGACTATAAAGAATTAAATACAAAGAATAAATTCTAGTTAAATAGATAATTATATAATCAATTTTTTTGGTAGAAAAGTAATGCGAAAATACTGAAAATATTTGAGGTTGTGTTTGCTGTATATTTTTTGTCTGTTCCATTAATCGGGACATGCAAATAAAAAGTGTACCTAATATGAAACGGTAGTTTGACCAAAACCTGGCTAACCTTAAGTTAAAAGCTAAAATGTAATTAAACATTTCTTTTTAAATTAAATACTATACAGAAATAATAATTCTTATATCGAGTAAAATTTATTGAAATAACTAGAGTTTTCTTAACAGCAATTTTAATTGCATTTATTTTAATTTTTGTAATAATGTTCCATAATAGGGACAAAATTATGAAAGCGTTTCATAACTGGGACCTTTATACTTTATAGCGTCAATTTTTTAAAATTCACCTAATTCGCCTAAAACTTGTTACTTGGGGATTTTTGGGGTTGCTAAATACGAATTATATTATATGTCTCGCTCTCGATGATAGTATATTGTAGTCATGCTTGTCATGCTTAACATCACAACGTTTAAAGCCAAATTTTAAAATGTGGCGCCCAGCCGCCATTTGCATTCACGCCGCCAGCGCCTCTACTTCCTCATATTGTTTCGTTGTGCTGAAGCATCAACACGTTTATTTCACGTATTTGATAATTAAGTATTTTTTATAAAGTGTAATTATTTATTCAGTATGCCTGATAGCAAGAAGAAAAAGAGATCGAGATCTCGATCTCAAGACAGGCATAGTTCAAAACATAGAAAAAGTGAAAAGATTGAAAAATTAGAGAACAAAATAGATAACCTAACAAAGGTCGTAGAAGCTATATTACCTTTCGTCAAAGTGCCTGAAAAAGATCAATCATCGCAAAACATTCAAGTACTTGAAGGTAAGTTAAGCATTCATTCCTCGGCATCTTGAATCTCATGTTTCCATACGAAACTTGAGGCACATAACCTATACGGTTGGTGTGGTCTATAAGACACTAAATGGTTATATTGTAATTAAGTTCAATAAGAACAAATATTACAATTGCACAATAAGTGCCACCTATTAACCTCTTTAATTTCTTCAATATCTAGATGCTAAGAATGACAAAAACAAAATCAACTCAAGTAAAGAACTTGAGCTTAATGATTTTGATGACGAATCCATTAATGGCGAGAAAGATTCTTCGGAAAAGGTCGTACCGAAAAATAAAAATGACAACGAAGATTCATCGGACAATATATTGAAAGTTTTGGGAATAGATCCCAATGATGATAAATTCAAAAATATCCAATATCATCCTGAATTAGAAAACACGTGGTTAAAATGGAACCTTGAAGGCCTTCCGGAGAAAAATAAAAAAGATATTTTGGATTCTTACAACAGAAAAGGAGAATTTTATGTAGAGGCCTCAAAGGTAAATTTGGAAATAATACCTTTGCTCTCGGAAATTGCAAAAAAGAGAGATCAACATTTTGTGAATACACAGAATTGTGTTGGCACGGCAATGGCAGCACTGGCAGGCGCTGTATCCATGTTAATAGATCCTCCACAGGAAGGAGTCGACGAGTCAGTTTTTACAGAATATATTAGCCATGCGGGTCAAATCTTATCGGATGTTTTTCGTCAACAAACGGTTGCTCGAAAGTCGTTTATCACTCCTCAGTTGAATAAAGGTGTTAAATCAGTGGTTGACACTTTAATTTCTCGAGAATGGTTATATGGAGATAACCTTAAAGAAAAGGTTAAAGATGTGAAAGAGATCGAAAAAGCTTGTGCCGATATTAAGGATAAAGGATCACAAAAAGCAACAACAAAATCTCGGAACCAGGGAAACTCGAGATTCCCACCTGCCAATCATTACCGACAGGTGGGACAGCAGCAGCAACAACCACAGAGGTATGGAAAAATCAAATTCAAGCCGAGATCGTACAGAACCCCACAGTCAACGGCAAAGTCGACATCGCAGACGACGAACCAGTCATCGTCGAGGAAATAATTAAGGTAGCTGGTCGTCTTGAACATTTTGTAAATAATTGGGGTAATATTACGACAGATAAATATATTTTGAACTGCTTAAAAGGATATAAGATTCCATTTACAAGTACTCCTTATCAGGTAAATTTTATTCAAAGTAGAGAATATTCCCCTGAAGAAAGGAGTGATATTATTATTGAAATTAATAAATTACTAAACAAATGTGCGATTAAAAAATGTGAGGAATGTGACTATCAGTTTCTTTCAGATTTCTTTCTTGTTCCGAAACTCGATGGCTCAAAACGCTTCATCCTGAATTTGAAAGGACTTAACAAATTTATTGTTCCTCCCTATTTCAAATTAGAAAATATTTATGCTGCATTAAATTTAATTTCTCAGGATAATTTTTTAGGGACTTTAGATCTTAAAGATGGATATTTTCATATTCCCGTGTTTATAGGTCATAGAAAATTTCTTAGATTCAGATTTGAGGACCACTTATATGAATTTGTTTGTTTACCTTTTGGCTTGTGCATTTCACCATACGTCTTCACAAAAATAATGAAGCCTGTGGTAAATAAACTCAGAGAGCAAGGAATGCTAGTGGTTCTGTACTTAGACGATTTTCTTTTTATTAGTAAAACAAGGGTTTTATGTGAGAAAAATATGCAAAAAGCAATTGAATTTTTAGGAATGTTAGGATTCATTATAAATTACGAAAAAAGTTCCTTAATACCAAAGCAAAAATGCAAATATTTAGGTTTTATTATTGACACAGTTAATTTGTCGTTAAATTTACCAGATATAAAGAAAAAGAAAATTGTCGAATTTTGTAATGAATTTAAACTAGGAAGGTCATATAAAATAAGAAAATTCGCAGAATTTTTAGGAATAATAACATCAGCGTGTCCAGCAGTTGCTTACGGTTTCATTCATTGTAAACGATTAGAAAGACAAAAATTTTTGGCTTTGCAATTTAATTGTAATAATTACAATGGAAAAATTCACATAAACGAATCCATGATAGAGGATCTTTCTTGGTGAAAATTAAATGCGACAATCGGTTGTAATCCTATTAAAAACGAAAATTACGCAATAGAAATTTTCTCTGATTCATCCTTATCAGGCTGGGGCTGTTTTTGTAATGGTATTAAAGCTTTCGGATTTTGGAACAAGGAAGAGAAAAATAATCATATAAATTTTCTTGAGTTATATGCGGCCTTTTTCGCAATAAAGTGTTTCGCATCAAAATTATCGAATTGTGAGATTTTAATGCGTTTGGATAATTGTACTGCTATCGCATATATAAACAGAGCTGGTGGCGTACAATTTCCTCACCTAAGTGAATTATCTCGAAAAATTTGGGAATGGTGCGAAGAGAGGAAAATTTGGTTAAAAGCATCATACATTCCTTTAGCTGAGAATATAGAAGCTGATAGGGCATCGCGAAATGTTAATATGGACACAGAATGGGAAATTTCGCAAAAAGTATTCGAAAAAATTGAAAAACAATTTGGTCCTTTTTCAGTAGATTTATTTGCTTCAAGATTAAATAGTAAATGCAAGAAATTTTATTCTAGATTTCCAGACCCTGAAGCCATGACTGTAGATGCGTTTACAGTATCGTGGAAAAATATTTATTTTTATGCCTTTCCTCCCTTCGCACTTATCCTGCGAACGCTCAGAAAAATAATTAATGATAAAGCAGTTGGTGTATTAATAGTTCCGTTGTGGACCACTCAGCCGTGGTATCCACTTTTTACGTCTTTACTTATTGAACCTTGTTTAATTTTCGAACCCAATAATCAATTGTTAATATCTCCTTGCAGAAACCAGACTCATCCACTGGCACCCCACCTTTCATTGGTGGTAGGCAAATTGTCAGGGAAGCTTATTTAAAGAGAGGATTGTCTGAAGAAGCAGTAGAGCGAATGATCCATTCCATCGCTAAATCGACGCTAAAACAATACGAAAGTAGTTTAAAATTTTGGTGGTATTTCGTTCATGAGAAAAAATTAGATTTGTTTAACGCTAAGACCGTAGATATTATTAGTTTTTTGAGCGATCGTTTTAAAGAAGGTGCTAGTTATGGTACATTAAATACTGCGCGATCTGCTATTGCTCTAATTTCGTCGTATAATGTAAACAAAGATGGCTTAATCTCGCGATTTTTAAAAGGAGTATTTCATGAAAGACCATCCAAACCAAGATATTCTTCGACGTGGGATGTGGGACCGGTTCTTAATTATATCGAAAAACTTCATCCGCTTAAGAAATTAAAACTGATGGAAGCTGGAGAAAAGGTTGCAACTTTACTCGCATTGACGACAGCGCAAAGATTGCAAACCTTAGCTCTAATAAATATTGAAAATATTAGTAAGAATAGTTCAGGTTTAAAAATAAAAATTACTGAGAGAGTAAAAACTTCGAAGCCAGGATCAGTTCAACCTGAATTGTTCTTACCATTTTTCAAGGACAAGCCAGGCTTATGCGTTGCCTCGGCAGTGTTATATTATTTAGATTATACTAAAAAGTTTAGGGATGCAAATACAAAAAGTTTGTTTATCGCTTCTATTAAACCATTCGGCAATGTTTCTTCACAAACAATTGGTCACTGGATCAAAGCATTATTAAAAAAGGCAGGTTTAGATACAACTGAATTTACGGCTTACAGTACCCGTCATGCGGCTGTATCTGCAGCTCATCAACGAGGCGTAGATATTGCAGAAATAAGACGACGTGCAGGTTGGACTCCTGGTTCTCAGATGTTTTTTAAGTTTTATAACAGACCAATCCAACAAGTCGATAATCAGTTTGCAAAAGCAATATTAATGTAAAAAAGTAATTAGTTTCTTTTTTCCTCCTTATTATATTCCAAGTATTTCAAACTTGTAACTTACATAAGATATATGTTACATAAATAAGTTTATAATAAAACAATCTTCAAGTGAAGCATGGAATTATTACTTCGACTCTAAAAAACTACAATATACTATCATCGAGAGCGAGACATATAATATAATTGTACGATCAAACGAGCCCGGCGAAGTTCGATCGAAATTATATGAAATGTCTCGCTCGAAGATGATAGTTTCCCTCCCGTGTTCCCTAAAAAAAAAAAAAAAAAAAAAAGAAAATTATGTATATACCCACTATCATCTTCGAAAGTGCTAAGTAATAATTCTCATCACTAATTACAAAACAATATGAGGAAGTAGAGGCGCTGGCGGCGTGAATGCAAATGGCGGCTGGGCGCCACATTTTAAAATTTGGCTTTAAACGTTGTGATGTTAAGCATGACAAGCATGACTACAATATACTATCATTTTCGAGCGAGACATTTCATATAATTTCGATCGAACTTCGCCCGCCTTCGGCGGGCTCGTTTGATCGTACAATTTCACCTTAGTTTTCAAAAATTCAAAATCTAATAAATTTTTTAAAAATTCGTTAGCCATATTGGATCTGCCATTTTGAATTTTAAAAAACTAAGGCGAAATACGTATTCAGCGACCCCAAAAACCTCCGAGTAACAAGTTTCAAGTAAATCTAATTAATTTTTAAAAAATTCGACAGCCATATTGGATACGCCATTTTAAAGAAACTTGACGTGATGGCGGAAAACTGAGTTCGGATTCGAATTCAGCTACTCAAAAATCATAAAAAAATGGCACAGTCAATATTTCCTTTAAAAAATTTTTTATCCCACATGCACAAAAATGACGCTTTTAGATAGCTGACGACAGGGAGTAAAGTCACTCATTTGTTCGACCGTGTGAAAATGGCGACCATTTTCTCCCATGTGCAAAAGTAACAGCTGATCCCATGCATTATTTTTGCCCAAGGGAGAAAACGGCCGCCATTTTCATAAAAGTCGAACAAGTGAATGACTTTTACTCCCTGACGTCTGCTATCTGAAATCGCCACTTTTGTGCATTAGGAATAAAAAATATCGTAAGTAACACGAGAATAAAGGCAGCCAATTTCTTTACGATGATTTTTGTGACACGAGTGGAGGTCGAGGGGCGCCATCGACCTCCACTCATTGATATAGTAGATTAGCCCTAGTTTTCACCAAGTCTCAGTAGCCGTGCGGTTTAAAAGGTGCGTTTATAGGCTTCTGATATGCGTTAGGAGCGGGGGGACGTGAGTTCGATCCCACATGCAAGCAAATATTTTTTATTTTAGGCGTTATATAAAATAATAAAATTGTGTGTTGTGTTCTGAATAAAAACTGTGTGAACATGTTTGTAAATAATGTTAAAAGTATGTTAAAAATCAGTTAATATAGGGTAAGTGTACCAATTGCCGAGGGTGTTCCATTTGTCGATGTTACCATGGTAATAACCAAAAAATATTGTCTAAAATGTCTCATTTGTTTGTTTATATAATATTAATATATTTTTTTCACATTTATAACGCATAAAAAAATTAATATTTATTACTTTTTTTGATTTACAATGTGCTACACTGTTTAAATAAAATTCAAAGTTTGTTTACTCGACAACAGGAACCATCCTCGACAATTGGTACATATATATATATAATATAAATATAAAACCGCTGCCAAGTTGTACATTTTTATAATTTTGGTGTTCATTTTATGCACACTTTGCTTCCTCATAGAAATAATAATAATTGAAATATAAGAATTACTTTTTATAAAAGGGTTAAAAATCATTAAATCTTGGTCTAAAAAATGTGTTTTTATATATTCTATAAGATGGTAATAATAGTTTAATAATTACACATAAATTCATATACAAGAATGTTGAAAAAATGATATTTTCCACAATTTTTGATTTTTCAAATACCAATAATTTCATAATTTCTGCCTGCATCAGGTTTAAAAATAGGTCAATCGAAGCGTTTTTTAATGCTCTTCAAGTCGGTAATAATTTTTTGAAGTTACTTTCACATAATTTAAAAAATTTTTTATAAAAGTCTTATTTTTCAAAATTTTACATTTTTAAAAGTTTAATATCTTCGGTTAATATGGACGAAAAATGTTTAATTGGGGCTCAAAAGATGCGTCTGAAAAATCTCTACAAAACTAAATACAAAACAAAACTAAACTTCTACATTTTTTAACAAAATTTTTAAAAAAGTCTTATTTTCTAAAATTTTTGATTTTTAAAAGTTTAATATCTCCGGTTAATATGGACGAAAAATGTTCAATTAGGGCTCAAAAGATGCGTGTGAAAAAACTCTACAAAACTAAAGAAAAAGATTTATAAGTGTCCTAACATTTTTTTAAGTTATGTCCAAAAAACGTTTTTTTACTAAATGAAAAATGCAAAAAAAAT
Source organism: Leptopilina heterotoma (assembly GCF_015476425.1). Lineage (NCBI taxonomy): Eukaryota > Metazoa > Arthropoda > Insecta > Hymenoptera > Figitidae > Leptopilina > Leptopilina heterotoma. Next base: position 2,223,416 of record NW_025110845.1, read on the forward strand.
AGGGGAGTTCCTGTGCATATATAAAGTACTTAAGTATTAGGCATAATAAAAAAAAATTTATAAATATGTCAAAAAATGACAATTTAAAATTTTGCTAATACAAAGCTTCCTTTATGAGGAAGCAATATAATAATATATTAATAAATTAAAAAAATACGAAATATTAAAAAAAAATGTTTGTATTAAATATATAATGAAATAATTTTTATAATTGATTCAAATAACTATTTACTAGCTTTAAATATTACATTTATTTGATTTCAATAATTTGTATTTGATACAAATAACTATTTATTTGATGCAATAAAATAAAATATTTTGGTCAAATAAATATGTATTTGGTTCAAATACATATTTATTGCACCCAGAGAAATGGTATATTTGTCTCAGAACCAACTAGAATTTTTATTTGTTTAAAATAAAATTTTATTTATCTCAAATATATGTTTTATTTGTGTCGAATAAAATTTTTATTTAAAAGAAATAAAAAGTCTAGTTGGTTCTGAGTCAAATATACGTTTATTTAACTCAAATAAAATATATTTGGTTTAAATAATATTTTTCTTTGGGTGTGGATTATAACCAAATAAATGATTTTACTTTTGTCTGGCGTTAAGCTTTTATAGGTTATACACGGAGAGAAATTTATAGTAGTGGGTAACATAATTGTGGTTAGGGTGACCATCTTTAATGCTACGTATACAGACAGCTATCTAGATAGTCACCGTTACCATCAATATCATCAGGAGTAACATCTTGGTAGTAAGGGGTAGCATAACTATATTTTTTTTAGCATCTGTGATGGTTGGCAGTAGCATAATGATAGTATCGTGTAACATCATCTTTTTAACATCAAAATCTGACTATCCATTTCTCTCAGTGTATTATAATTATTTTATAATAAATTTAAAATGTTTTTTTAATTACTTGAAAAAAATATTTATTGATTTTATTTATTAATTATTATTTACTAAGAAAAAAAAATAATTAAACAATTTTTTCCTTTTTAAAAAACAAACTAAAATTTTGTAATAAAAGTTTTAATTGACTTATAGAGTTAATACAAATTTTCTTCATTTCTTTTGAATAGAAAAATAAAGTTTTTTTTTAAAAATTGTTAAAGAAAATTATTTGCATAATATTCTAAATTTTTTAGTAACAGTATTGCAGGCATTATTGTATAATGACAGTTTCAACCCTGAAGAATGCAGAGGAGCTATTGCTGAATTAGGTGCAGTCAGAACTCGCAGCTCTGATGGGTGCACCAACAGCGCGCGCGAAACTTCTACCTACATTTTTATTACATTTCTCTTAAACTATTTTCTGTCCTACTCAAAAACTTACATACGTCTCATTGGAAAAAACCTCAGCTTTCCAAAGAAATTATTTTTTAAAAAAATAAAAATACCCAAATCGGTCAAAAATAAAAATTAATTTTAATTAAGGAAGATTTCGACTATATCAGCAATTAGTGACATCTATTAGAAGTCAATTGAACTCTTTGGTTTAGAGTCAGGTGTTATTCTTAAGATAATTATTCCGATATGGTTGTCGGTAAATAATTATTTTTTTTGAATTTAATTTTTGATCTGAAAAAATAAGCTGCGTGAACGACTGCACTGTGCATCTGTGAGGACTCGAACCCCAGTTAATAGCTGCCTTTCGCGGGACTAACGCCTACCAATGCACCATGCCAACACAGCCTGGACGTTCACGTTTCTTATAATCTCAGATCAAGCCCATACACTAGTCGAAGAGCTGTATAGTTAATGTAGGAAATTATTTGCTGATGAAGAATTTTAATTAAGGAAGATTTCGACTATATCAGCAATTAGTGACATCTATTAGAAGTCAATTGAACTCTTTGGTTTAGAGTCAGGTGTTATTCTTAAGATAATTATTCCGATATGGTTGTCGGTAGGCGTTAGTCCCGCGAAAGGCAGCTATTAACTGGGGTTCGAGTCCTCACAGATGCACAGTGCAGTCGCTCACGCAGCTTATTTTTTCAGATCAAAAATTAAATTCAAAAAAAATAATTATTTACCGACAACCATATCGGAATAATTATCTTAAGAATAACACCTGACTCTAAACCAAAGAGTTCAATTGACTTCTAATAGATGTCACTAATTGCTGATATAGTCGAAATCTTCCTTAATTAAAATTCTTCATCAGCAAATAATTTCCTACATTAACTATACAGCTCTTCGACTAGTGTATGGGCTTGATCTGAGATTATAAGAAACGTGAACGTCCAGGCTGTGTTGGCATGGTGCATTGGTAGGCGTTAGTCCCGCGAAAGGCAGCTATTAACTGGGGTTCGAGTCCTCACAGATGCACAGTGCAGTCGTTCACGCAGCTTATTTTTTCAGATCAAAAATTAAATTCAAAAAAAATAATTATTTACCGACAACCATATCGGAATAATTATCTTAAGAATAACACCTGACTCTAAACCAAAGAGTTCAATTGACTTCTAATAGATGTCACTAATTGCTGATATAGTCGAAATCTTCCTTAATTAAAATTCTTCATCAGCAAATAATTTCCTACATTAAAAATTAATTTTGAAAAAGAAAGAGTTAACATTTTTTTTGAAAATTTTATTGCAAGCATCAGAAAGTACACGAAAAATGCTTTAAAATCCGTTATTCATAAATTGCAATACATAAAGTTTTATCCGACTTATAGGGATTTTAAATAGCAATGTTCTCGAAAATGTAAAAACTTTTACCCCCTCTGCTTTTAACAATTTTTTTTCAAAAATAATAATATTTTAGGAATTTGATACTCTTATAGGAGAAAACATTACCGAAGTACCAAATTAATCCCAAAACTTTTTTTGGGGGTGGTCCACTTTAGAAATTTTGCCCCAATGTAAAATAAAAAACATTGGTTATAATGTAATGGATAAAAGTGTGTAGCGCACGGAAAGAAGAGTTATAGTGGGCTGTACTATTACGCATTTAGTAAGAAAATTTGAGTTGTGACAAATAAATATTAAGTAAAGGTTACAAAACAACGTTCATCTTTTTTTTTGTCGATCGAACTAAACATAGTAGTAAAGATGAATGTTTGCTTCGTGAAGTAAACAAAAATAATTCTGTTCAAGTTTTTTAATGAAATTAGTAATTGAACTATAAAAATATATTTAAATTAATTAAATAGCAACCTATTACAAAATTAAACGAAATCGAGATAAAATATTATTTTTCAAAACTTTATTTGCTGTGATACTTATTATGCTTATTATTTATGCTTGTTATTACAATAAATATTAGGTTATTGTTATCATAATTAAAACAAATTTTAGGTATTTATTCAATTATGCGACAAATATATTTTGTAAAGAAATATATAAATATTAATATATCGATATTATAATATTCTCTATTATACTAAACAATTATAGAAATAATAATTTTTTAATTAGTTTGGTCTTGTTACCTTATATAACCTTCAATGGCTTTTTTTAAAATCCCCACATATAACAAATTCTTGGGAAAATAATTAGTATCACTGACAAAATTATTTATTTAGAAACATTTAATCATTATAAGACTATTATTGTTTAACTATAATAAAAGAGGTTAATTTTTATTTTGGCAAATTGTAAACAAAATCGTAGATATGACATTTCATATCGTAGACGATACTAATGAAGTTGGTAGTCTTAATAACTAAACAGCCGATTAGTGAAGTTTACTTTTTGTTTTGTTAAACGAAAATGTCACCATATTGTTTAGTAACTATGACTCAGGGTTGAGTATGATTGACTACTTTCTTCTCTCCGTGCGATATGGATGTGTGAGTGCGTGTGAATGTTAGTGAGTATAAGAATTAGTATGGAAGAGAGGAGAATGACTAAGAGTGGGAGAATTTGAATGAAAGAAGATTGATTGTAATCGACGAGTCACTAATAATTTTGACTTACTCCAGTAAACTCTAAAACATATATATATATATATTACAAAAAAACTGACGAAAAATATATTAATTGTGAAAATATAATATAAAGTGACGGGAAACCACGTATTGTAAAGGTGAGCCCGGCAAATATAAACTTACATATTTTAAATAATAAAAATCAGAGCCTACGGTGACGATCAAATAAAAATGTCATCCTTATCATTTGTAGCGTGATTTTCGTATTATACTAAGAAAAAGGATAGCGACTTCTAATCCCCGGGTGTCTGTCTTTGAGAAAATCATCGTGTCGTCTCGATAGAAGCAGGTGGATGTTCAATATCTCGTTGAATCATCGGTGGACGATAGGGAGAGATATTGTAAAGATTCACGCTGCTTATAGAAACGACGTAAGATTTTCGGCTCGCAGTAAGTTAGTGTGATCACGTTAAAAAATTTTATTATACAGTGAGTTCCCGCAACCTGACTAAAGTCTCGAATTTTTCCTTGGTGGCTTATTCGGTTTATGACCATCCCGTCAAGCGCTCCCCCTCCACCAAGATCCTAGCAATTTCAGGGACGTAGGACGTAGTCCTAGCAAATTTTAACTTTTTTTTGGCTCTAAACAAAATTTTTATGCCGCCTTGTCACTACGAGTAACCACGAAAAACTAGGAGGCTCTTTCGGCACTGAGCGCGCGTCAAAAGTGAAAGTACGGTTGGTCAGGTAGCGAAACCGATTTAAGCCCATTAAGAGTCAGTTGACGAAATTCGTCAGATAGCGAAATATTCATATAGCGGAAACTGACTGTATTTCTTTATTCTTTATATTTGATGTACAAAATTCACAAAGAAGAATTATTTGGAGTATTAATGTTTATAAAAATGTATGTATGAATGTGCGTATGTGTATGGGTATTTTGAGTGTATGAATGTCTCTATTTTTACGGTTATTTGAAATTTAATTATTTATAAAAAAAGAGAATTGTTCTTGAATCACAACAAACTTCATAAAATTTTAAATATTTACACACTTGCTAAATAAAACAAAAATAAATTATAATAAATTATATTATTCATTTTGAAATATTTTTATTTTATTTTATAATATTATAGTTGATTGTTGAAACTTGGTTATATCATTAAAAGTGTTTAAAATTACATTAATGTACAGAAACATTCTTAGTACAAAGATTTTTTCATTTACTCAATATGAATCTGTTATCAAGAAATTAAATATTCTAATATCCCGATGCTATAAGAAAAATTTTAAATAGTTAAACCCACAAAATTCTGAAAAGCGAATCCAAAAATTAATCCAAGCTAATAATGATTTTTATGTAATTGAGGATAACAATAAGAGTCAAATATTTAATAAAGTAAACAATGAATAGTTAATAAAATATAAAAGATACCAAATTGTAATATCAAAGATTTAAAATGAATTTTAAATGTAATGTTTTGAATAATAATTTTTCAAAAAGCTTCTTGGGTGTCCTTTATTTAAAGATTGGAAGCTGTAAACCACAAATGAATATTTATTAAAAATGTTTAATTTTCAATGTTACATAACATGAAGTATCAATTTAATAAATCACAACTGCAAAATATAAATCTTTAATTTTTGAAATCTAAATTTACAAATAGAAATAATTAAATATTTCTAAATATCTGTTTCAATATATTTTGGATATATTCTATAACATTCTGGAGAGTTATTCAAATTCTTCATCTGAATAGTTCTACTTCCTCTAGCTGATTATAAAATCCCGAAAGTTCGAATGGATCAGTTTCTTTTTCTACTTCTCCTGTTTCTTCTCTTTCTATTCCATTCATTGAAAGCAAATCCCTTACTTTTTCTGGAAGTGACAACTTTTTTCGATTTTTAATTCGGGAGGTTAAGCTGAAATCATTAACTATGGGATCAGATGTGTCCATTACTCTGTAGAACAAATCTGTCAAAGTTACAAGACGACTGCATTTTCGACTAAGATTCGGTCTGTAATTCTTGTAATCTTTGTTTCGCGACTCAGATTCTTCCTCTCCAAACATTCCCACAGGTACCACACTGTTCCTCTAATATCCTTATCCAAGCATGTATAGGACTTATTGCGTACTGAAGCGATTGAAGATTTGGAATGAAGGCACTTGTATCTTTGTTCGAAAGTGTATTAAACATTTCTTGAGTTGCATGGCAAATAAGGCAGGTCTGCATACTCTTTGTATTAGTTATTATGATCAAAACCTTACCATCAATCAAAGTCAAACATAAGGAGAAATGAACTTGAATTTTAAACCGACAGATTAGCTCAGTCGGATAGATGCCTCGCTTGGCGGTCGTTTAAGGACCAAGGGTAAAGTACCCTTGGTTCGCGCCCATTTGGCTTGGTATTTTTCCGGCACGTGAGACAATCTGAGCGGGAGGTTTGACGTCGAGGTATAATAATGTGCACCGTCGATTATTGTCCGGTACACACCATTAGAACTTGACTGTCGATAAACCGGTTGTACTCAGGAGAGGTTTTCTACAGTTTCCCTCTCTACTGGCGAGAAAACACATTAGACGGGTGGTCCAGGCAAATGCGAGTACTCCTAATTTTCAAGACGTTCTGTAGGCGCAAAACTTAGTATTAGGAAAATGTATATAATAAATATTATGTAAGAGAAAAATGTAAACACACTTGTATAGCTAGATAATCTTAAGACGGGTGTATAAACCAAATAAATAAAAAACTTGAATTTTAACACCAGACAAAATTATTTCATGAGCTTCCAACTCGTTAATTTGATTTTCTAGATTATTTTTCATTTTCAAAGTAAGTTCGGCAGATTCCTTCATGTACATCAAACTAATAGGTCGAGCAAATGATGCAGATTGCGAAGATCTGTTATTCTACAAGACGATATTATTTGAAGTCAGACATCTCAATGGTACCAGAGTGGTAGCAAATAAACTGCCATCGTCGTTCGCATTCTAAGACATGTCCTGATACCTTTGATTGAAGCGAAATTGACCAGAGCTTCCATCAAATCCGTATGAAAATATGAAAACTGTCTCTAGTCCTGTACAAGATTGATCTATTTTGGATAAATAATGAAGGAGGACATCTTTTTGCAATTCGAAAGTTCTTTCAGTTAAGTGAACTAATAATGCTTGAAGATAATGCCTTACATAACTGTCTTTCAGATAAAATTTTTTCGTATGGTGGAAAAATGTCGGCTCCTTGTTGTTTCACTAATAATCGTGTCCTTACGTAATCCTCTTTTGAAAAATGAGCGAGATAGAAGAAACGATAATATTTGAACTGCACTCAATTTAACAACAGTTTGCCCTTCCATCAATTTTCGTATTTTTTAGCTTTATCGGGACCTTCTTCAAGTTCTTTAAAAACAACTTCCAAGTCTTTTTTTTAGATGTTTTTGCTGCATAACGAAAAGCACTTATTAGTCTTACAGAATCATTTTTATTTTTATTTGATATCCTTCCTATTTCTCGCAATTTTTATCGATCTGACATTTCATGAAATTGAAGAGGAGGTCGACCAGCTCCTTTTTTCGCATTTAACATTACTACAAAAATATCTAAATTAGATTTTAAATTGGGAATTAGGAATTTAGAATTTAACCAGTCTTCATATTTTGTCTCAAACTTAGACGAGATTCTTCTAACAGATTGACATTTACTATTTCGATCACTTCTGAGTCTTTTCAAAGAAATTCTTAATTTTTCAAAAGTTTGTTCTTCCACTGTATTCATCTGAACTTTAAACTGACTCAAAATAAATTTTAATGCAACTTCAATATCGTCTTTCTCATTTTTAGCATAGAATTTACTAAAAAGTACATCAATGACTTCGCGTTTTGTAAATTTCTTCATTTCACTCTAAAATTTCACATTATTTCAATATTTAAAATTTAATAAATAACTAATCAATTAATAATATATAATATAAATAGTATATTTTTAATAATAAATTATTATTGTATTTAATGTAATATTTACATATTAACGTATTATTACATTTTATTAACCTAAATAAATATTATTATGAAATCAAAACTAAGAAATTCAAATAATAAAATGTTTTAAAAACTTACCTTTAATGTATTAATATCTTTTGAAAGTGTAAATATTGAAAGTACTTCTAAACAATCATTTTTAAACTAAATTCAATGTATTTTATTAGAAAATAAATTTACCTAACCAACAATAATAAATGCCAAACTTATTCACAAACATACAGATGGAAGAAAAACAAAAGAAGATTTATACATAAAAGGCAATATATTCTGATAAATTTGTTAAGAAAAATTAGTTACCTTTTTCAACATAAATAAATGTAACTATGTCTAGGTACAAAAGTAGCAGCAAGGAGCAACATATTTGAAAATATATATGTTCACGAGTAATATATATAATAAATATAAAATATAAATAAAATATATACGATAATATATAAAAAACTTTATTTGGGAGTGGAACGTTGAAGTACGATAGAAAGATAAAATATATTCTTTCATTCACCGAGAAAAAGTTTACAAAAAAATATAATTTTTCATCCAAAAATAAATAATTTAATATGCAATCTAATACATTAAGGCATTTTAATAAATTATCAAAATTATAATAAAATTAAAACATTGAAAGTCAAAGATTTCTTTACAAATAGTACAACTTTCTGTAAAAAGTTTGCCATTATTGTTATGAATTGTTTATAACTTTTTAATTCTCGTAAACCTTTTTCGTTTTTTGAAAATAATTTTAAATGACATTTAAATTTGCTATTATTTATTTAGAGAATAATAACGTTAAATTTGAATGCAATCATTAACCTTAAATTTTGGCAATTTTATAAGGTTTTTAGACCACTGTGCGATGGTTGAAAATTTTGCTTATTGCACGGTACGACTGTTTATGTAATATCTCAGGAACCCGTTTATATTTAAAGCTTAGATTGCAAGGAATAATCTGCGAAAGTAACAATTTTTTTCATTAACTTTTCTAAATTTTGCCAGGACCCGTGTAGAAATTTATCGTGGAAGTATATGAAAAAATGCCTAGTTGCGCTAGATTCTGTCTATGAACTGAAAGGGAAATCTGAGCAGAAGCGAACTAGGAATGTGACGCTAGAAACATCTAGAATATATACAGGCTGGCTGTCTAGTCTCTTTCTATTAAAATTGAACGTTTCTTGACAAATCCACGATATTAAAATATACCGTTTCTATAAAGGTTGAATATTTATATACGTTAATAATAATGAACATACATATTATGTATATTTAAAAAATCTTTATAAATACAAATAAATTACAAAACTATTTCTTACATATCACAATTTTCCATTCCGGTTAGATTTCACGTACATGTTATTATTGTCTAGTTGATCATCTAAATTTTCAGAGTTGATATCTGGATAACTAATGTATCAAAAATAACTTTTTCCTCATCTCTCTATTACCCTTCCAATCTTTGAAATTTGTTAATATAGTATTCCTAGAGTTCAATAAGAAGATACATCAGTAAATTTCTTTATAAATGACACTGATTAACAAACTTTTCTTAAACAATTTCTGCACCACTCTCGCTGACACGCACAGCTATCGCGATCAGCTGATCCATTGCTGCCAACTGTCGCATGCACAGTAACACTGTCGTCTGCTACTACCACTGCTACCAACTTATAATATTGTTAAAAAATAGTCATGTATGTAAGAAAATGTCAAAAATAATAAAATTAATAAAATCTTAGATTCTTTTTTGAATCTAAAAACAGGTAATCCATATAGACAATTAAAATTTCTTTACTATTATCTCAAAGTCTTGATCTCAATGAGAAAAAATATAAAGTTTATAGCATTTTTATAACCTATAATCTGTCTCTAAATTAAAGAATAAATTATCCAAATATAGTTCTAAAACCTTTACATTAAATGCAACTTTAATTTTTACAAGGATTTATATTTCTTAAAAGTTCGTTTAAAAACAGAAAGAATCTGTATTACATACGCAATAAAGGTAGAAGATTTGGTGTGCTAGCTAGTTACTATAACGAATTTAGTGACACCTATTAGACGGACTTGTTCTAATTCCTTATGTCGGTAACCTAGACAGCATCACGATAAATACTAGGCAGTCTCCATATCGAAGGAAATGAAGGGAAAACTGTATAAAAACTGTACATTAACTTAACGGGACCAGGATAGCTATTTGAGAATAAAATTCCACGACAAAAACTGTCTACCCTATTGAAAATCCCCATATGGGAAACCATATGGGAAACCACATGGGATCCTATGTCAAAAACCATGTAAAACCCTACTTCCATGAAGGAAACCACGTGGTTTACCATGTGGTTTCCCATGTCAAACCATATAGGAAATTGAGACAGGATTTTAGTTAGGAATAGACATGAGGAATTTGAACAGTTCATCTATGCATAAAACCATATCAAATCCCACATGTTTTTCCCAGTCAAATCCTAAACCGAATCCCATGTGAAAAACAGTATCATTTATTTATAATTATTTTCCCAAGTCAATCCCCAAGTGAAAAACAGTATCATTTATTTATAATTATTTTCCCATGTCAAATCCTAAACCAAATCCCATGTGAAAAACATTATCCGCCTTATTGAATATCCCTACATGGGAATCCACTTGAAATTTTACAAGGGATTTCACATAGGATTTTATATGGGAATTGACATAGGATTTCATGCAAGATTTCACCTAGGATTTAATGAGACATCACATAGTATTTTATTAAATATCCAATGAAGAAATTTTCAAAGGATTAAAAATTATTTAATAAAAAATTAAATAATATATAGTATTAGTGTTACAAGTCATCAAAAAAGTAAAAAAAACGATAATTTGAAACACGTCCTCTCTGCTACAGGTTCTCAGCTTTTATATACTTCCAGAATCGTCTCAACAGCGAGAGAAGTCACTTTCGCCACCTAGCGGTGAAAGTATAGGAGCGACAGTAATCTTTAACATTACTAAGGAAACCATGTGGAATACCACGTAGGATTCCATGTGGTTTCCTACGTGGGGATTTACATGGGATTTTACTTAGGAATTTAAGTAGAAATAAATTCCCAAATGAATTCCTAAGTAAAATCCCATGTAAATCCCCACGTAGGAAACCACATGGAATCCTACGTGGTATTCCACATGGTTTCCTTAGTAATGTTAAAGATTACTGTCGCTCCTATACTTTCACCGCTAGGTGGCGAAAGTGACTTCTCTCGCTGTTGAGACGATTCTGGAAGTATATAAAAGCTGAGAACCTGTAGCAGAGAGGACGTGTTTCAAATGATCGTTTTTTTACTTTTTTGATGACTTGTAACACTAATACTATTTATTATTTAATTTTTTATTAAATAATTTTTAATCCTTTGAAAATTTCTTCATTGGATCTTTAATAAAATACTATGTGATGTCTCATTAAATCCTAGGTGAAATCTTGCATGAAATCCTATGTCAATTCCCATATAAAATCCTATGTGAAATCCCTTGTAAAATTCCAAGTGGATTCCCATGTAGGGATATTCAATAAGGCGGATAATGTTTTTCACATGGGATTTGGTTTAGGATTTGACATGGGAAAAACATGTGGGATTTGATATGGTTTTATGCATAGATGAACTGTTCAAATTCCCCATGTCTATTCCTAACTAAAATCCTGTCTCAATTTCCCATATGGTTTGACATGGGAAACCACATGGTAAACCACGTGGTTTCCTTCATGGAAGTAGGGTTTTACATGGTTTTTGACATAGGATCCCATGTGGTTTCCCATGTGGTTTCCCATATGGGGATTTTCAATAGGGTAGCTGTAGACTAACACTAGAAAGGCCACGACAAATTTCTACACGGGGAGTCAAATTAAGAGTAAGAAATTAAAAAAATAGAATTATTTTTCTGTGTTTATAATATGCTATCTCGCTTCCTATTTATGTAATACAAATTGTTAAAATAGTTAATGTAGGACTCAGTAATAAAAAAATTATTGTGCGTAAAAGACGACTGTATTTATTGAGCGGGGGTAAGAATTCCTGAAGTGGGCAACGGATTTTCCAAGGTTTGCAATTTCTATAATAAACTTTATAAAAATAAAGTACTAATAGAGGGACAAACAGTCACCAAGTTTTATTTGAAAATATTTATTTGTTTATTTTTTATAAACAATTTAATTTTAATGTAACATTTTTTAAAAACATTTATATCTCAGAACTGGATTATCGGATTTTGATGAAAATTTTTGGACACAATTAATGAAGATTTCAGCTTTTTAAGGAAAATTATTTCAATGTTGAAAAAAATTATTTATTGTAAAAAATAATTGTTAATAATAAACAAATGAATAATTAATTGTGTTCTGGACCTTTTTCGTAAAATTTTTTTTCAGAAACTTAAACTATATAAATCAAGGATTAAATAACTGAAAGAAAAAGTTGGTAGATCGAAATAGTTTATTAACTGTGAATTTTTTTGTGAGCGCGGTCGCGTTGTTCCGTGCGTCGCGGCTTGACGTGGAGCTCCATAAGTTCATTGCACACTTATTACGAACACCAAGTATTCTTAAAAACTGAAATACAGAATAAGTATCTAAAATTTAAGATTATTAGTAGAATTATTTTACCACATTATTGTTTATACTAGTGACAATAATATGCAAAAATAATTTTTTCATTTAGGTATTTTTAAGAAATGTAATTTACTTTTAATTAAATAAATTTCACTTTGTTGGTGTTTAACTAGTATTTTTGTTTTAATTTTCTACTGAATTTGTAAATAAATAAAAAATGTTTTAGTTAAAAGTAAAAATTTAAATTTCTGTTATGGAATTTTATTGAAACTGGTAAAATTTCGTCTAAAGCAAAGATTTTAAATTTGTTTATGTTGGATTTATTTTTTTAATATCAACGATAATTTGAAGAAAAAAAACTGTTTATTACTCAGAAAACAATATTTTACACTTGGAATGTTTTCAATTTTAATTTTTTGTTCGAGAAATATTGTATAATTTGTTTTATTAATCTAACACAAGGAAATTTGAATTCTCTGCTTTAGACGAAATTTTACCAGTTTCAATAAAAATCCATAACAAAAATTTTAATCTAAAGAAAATTTTTTTACTGTGAACTTTTTACTTATTTAACAAAAACATTGTTTATTTACTTACAAATTTAGTCGAAAATTGAAACAAAAAGACTAGTTAAACACCAACAAAGTGAAATTTATTTAATTGAAAATAAATTACATTTCTTAAAAATACCTTAATAAAGTAATTATTTTTACATATTATTGTCACTAGTATAAACAATAATGTGGTAAAATAATTCTACTAATAATCTTAAATTTTAGATAATTATTCTGTATTTCAGTTTTTAAGAATACTCTGTGTTCGTAATAAGTCTGCAATGAACTTATGGAGCTCCACGTCAAGCCGCGTCGCACGGACAACGCGACCGCGCTCACAAAAAATCCACAGTTAATAAACTATTTCGATCTACCAACTTTTTCTTTCAGTTATATAATCCTTGATTTATATAGTTTAAGGTTCTGAAAAAAAATTTTAGGAAAAAGGTCCAGAACACAATTAATTATTCATTTGTTTATTATTAACAATTATTTTTTACAATAAATAATTTTTTTCAACATTGAAATAATTTTCCTTAAAAAGCTGGAATCTTCATTAATTGTGTCCAAAAATTTTCATCAAAATCCGATAATCCAGTTCTGAGATATAAATGTTTAAAAAAAATGTTACATTAAAATTAAATTGTTATAAAAAATAAACAAATGAATATTTTCAAATAAAACTTGGTGACTGTTTGTCCCTCTATTAGTACTTTATTTTTATAAAGTTTATTATAGAAATTGCAAACCTTGGAAAATCCGTTGCCCACTTCAGGAATTCTTACCCAGCGACTACAAAAACGTTTTACAACTATTCGTTAGTAAGTGAGAATCGCAAAGCGTTCCTCGATCATAAAATGTGTTCAAACGAGGTTGTCACGCATGCGCTTAATAGTGCGCGAGATTCAACTCCAACACAAATAAAAATAGTGTCATTTCATTGGAAATTTAATAAGCTTTCCAATGCAATTTAAAAAAGCATGTAGCTTCATTTTTGATGGAGTTATCACTGTTATTATGCGGATGTGTTTTTTAATAGCTCGAGGTGTTAGCGGTCGCACAATTTCTGCCGGTAGTGTAATTATTCTAAAATGAAAAATTGAACAATAAGTAATTGTTTTGATTAGAAAGCAAAAGTCGAAGCAGTAATGGTGCAGATTTCAGGTCCACCATCAGTAGTTAGAAAAGTGGCGGTCTTAGGGCCCAACAATCGTGGCTTGAATCTGGATGTCATAGTCACGAACTGCGAAGAGGCTGAATAGATAGAAAAATTAGGACGCATAAAAGTGTTTTATGTCGTGCCCAATCAGCAAGATTTGCTTGTTCGTTAGGTGCAATGTGCCTCGGATGCAGCCACGTAGGAAAAGTTTGTAAGGTAGTAGACAGATCGGCTGCGTGCTTTAGGTGCGGTGAAGCCGGTCATATGTCTGCGTCCTGTAAAAGAAGCCCAAGCTCCTTCTTATGTAAGGAAAAGCACGTTGACCCTGTCACAGGTAGTAGTGGATGCGGATTCTTTAGGTCGGCTCTTGAGAAGGCCAAAAAGATTCGCTAGGGCCAAAAATAAATAGTGCGGAGGAAAAGCGGCACGGAAGGGTTGTGCCAGAAACATAATAGGACTTTCACTCACTGAGTTTGAAACAACTTATTGGTGGTTCGTGTGTTGAAGAATAGTCCAGAATAAGATGGGAGAGGTTTTTAGTCGGTCGACCAGAGAACGAGCGCACAGTTGTACGAAATATCAAAAAATAGTAAAAATTTAAATCTACACACGAGTTTTCGATTAAAATAAGTTAACAATAGATTATTCGACGCAGAATTCCACCATGAATGAATAAAAGTGCGATCACAGCAAAAGTAGGGGAGATTGGGGTATTGTGGGACACAATTTTTCATAGTTCACTATCTTAAACAACAACATGTTTTTCAAATTTTTCTTGTCAGCAGGTGTTACAACCTAACATATATCATAGTTAGTTTCTTGAAATTATCACCTTTTTGGTGAAAAATTTTATGAGTTACAGAATTTCAAAGTTTAGAATGCCAAAAACCTCATTTCAAAATAAAAGGAATTAAAGATTGTGATACGAATTTATTATGTCTGGTTCTTCTGGGAAGTTATTTAGATAAGAATTGTTTCCAGTTCATTTAAAGTTTGTTCAGTTAAAATTCGAGGATTTTGTTCTAAACGGATTTTGACACTCTGAACAGAAAGAAATCAAACCCTACTTACAGATTTTGCGTTCATTTTTATGAAACCTTAAATTCTTAGGAGCCTGGTGTGTGTAGACCACTGCCTGAATTAAGTACAAAATCAAAAATAACGACGATATCAAATTTTATTAAATGGTTATAAATATTAAAAATGTTTAATTATTAGTTTAAAATTAGAAAAGAAAAGTAAGAAAATGAAATTAAACAGAATCACAATTTGGACAAGTAAAATAGGCTCCATTAATTACACATTTTAAGTGAACAGCTCTATGGCATTAATCGCAATGAATAGAATTATTTTTGTTAAATTACTTAGCTTTCCCAAAAATAGGTGGCTCACAATTCCTCAAAAAATATGTTTAAGTTAAAGGGGGGAATACATAAATGATGGACACCCATGTCATTCCATAAGAGTTCCGTCGGTACACCAGCTGTGTACGGAATGTATTAATATTTATAAAATAAATGACAAAAATTTTTGAATTTCCATTTTCTGATAAAAAATGTTAAAATTTTTTAATCAACTTTCAAAAGTGGCATATTCTTATGAAGCATTATGACATTATAATACCTATTATGTATTTAAATAAAACGGAAAATCACAATTATTTGTAGCATTAAGGAAGTTGCATTTACATAATTTTTATACATTTTGTAAGTTTAATTGAAATTTGTGAGAGTATAATGTAGTACACAAGAACACGTATAGTTATGTGTAGTTACAGAATGTAAAACTTTGACAAACCTGAATATTATACCCTTCGAAGACTGGTACAACACCTAATATATATACTAGGGGGGCTAAGCCCCCCTACGCGGTTCGTGCGCCAAACCCCTATTTCTTACTTGGTTTCATCTTGACTTTTATTATATACTTGAAACAGAACAAATTTTTAAAAACTAAGTATTTATATTTTTGCCCCTTACAATATTGTTTTTTACATTTTTTGAAATGTAATTTAAAATTTATATTTTATTTACTTTAATGGAATTTTTTTAAAATAGATGTCAGTTCATAACATCTATATTGATTGGAACTTAATGCTAAGATTACGTTATGCTCTATATTATGAAGCATAGACTTTGAATAACTTTCAAAATTGACCTATTTTTAAAATATTTTGCCCTAGAGTTATTATAAATATACTATTTAGGAGGTCCCGTAGATGACAGCCCTCATGAAGAGGCCCTGAAAAAAGCCTAAAATGTTTTTATAAGATAGGGATAGATCTATACATAATTCTCACCACATCATCTTTCGAGTCGCATTCACAAAACATGTTAGATAAAACTGGAGAATTTGTTTCCGGAAGAACTTTGATGAATTCAACTCCAATCCCATGCTAAAACAGAAAAATCATCTTAGTTTAAATTAAATTTATAAAAATGTTACAAAGCATTTAAATTCTACAGCAAAAGAAGTTTAAAATAAAATTGAGTAATGGCACTTTTGTACAGGAGAACATAATGCAAAGTAAAGTTTATAAAAGATATTCGTCTCTGATTTTTTTTATGTTAATAGGTCACCATCTTAATTTCAGTTTAAAAATTTAAAATCTGTGTTAACCCTTTCAGTCACAGTGGTCGATATATCGACCACCTTTTAAGCCACCGATTTTTTGAACATAACTTAAAGGAAAACTTAAAATAATTGCAGATTTCTTATTTTTATGTTTCTACAAATAGGGTTTAGTAGTTTTTTAACAAATTAATCTATATTATTTATAATAAATAGTGAAAATCAACGATCACTCCGAGTCAAGGAAAATAAAAATAAAAGAAATTCAATTCTTTTTACGTTTCGGCAGCACAGCTGTCCTCTTCAGAACTATAATTTATTATAAAACAAAATATTAAAAAAAAGTTTTTTTTACAGTTTTTTACAATTTTTTGATTAACAATAAAAAATTAAAAAATTAAATATTTACCGAAAAAAAGAAAATTAGAAAAATTAAAATTATAAATTAAGATAGGCACATCTTTGTCGCTACGATTACAATATGACACTAAACAAATATACAGACAAGTACGAGTGATCGATGTACAATTTTTCGGGGTCAATGCCCCATCGATAAACAAAACTAAGAAAGAGAAATGTCAAGGTAAACTGAAAAGACAGCTGATTATAAATCCTTCTTTTCATTGAGAAAATGAGTATAATAACTACTAAGTTTTAATGTGTCATCTTTTTTATTAATTGAATTTTTTTGTAAGTTAATGTGGAGCATTTCAGAAATAAGGCGTTTTTTAAATGAACCTTCTTTATCTAGTACTAAAAATCCATCCTAATCAAAATCATGACCAAGTGAATTGATATATATATATATATATATATATATATATATCAACTATATTATTTATGTTTTTTGTTATTAACAAACTTATACATGGCAACGCATTATTTCAGGTTAAACTTGACTGTAATAAAAGTAAATCAGTAACATATACTTTAAATTACAATTGTTTTCTGAATTCTCGGGGTTTGCTGAATATTAATCTAAAATCAGATATGCAAATTCAAAATGGTGGATTCAATATGGCGGACAAAAATTAAAAATTAAACAAATTTACTTGAAAATGGTCTCTCGGGGGTTTTTGGGGTCGCTGATTACGAATCTTAAGTCAGTTTTTCAAAATTCAAAATGTCGGATCCAATATGGCGGACAAAAATTAAAAATATAAAGTCAGTTTTTAAAAATTCAAAATAGTGGATCCATAAATCCATATGGCGGAAATAAAAAGTTACGAATTTGGAAAAACTGACTTTAGATTCGTAATCAGTGATCAAGAAAAAACCTAAGCGGTAATTTTTAAACAAATTTGATGGATTTTTTATTTCTTCGTCCAACATAATAAATCCTCCATTTTGAATTTTAATAAACTGACTTTAGATTCAGAATCAGCGACTTCAAAAACCTCCAAATGCCAACTTTTAAGCAAATTTGTTTCATTTTTAAATTTTGTCGACTATATTAAATCCGCCGTTTTGAATTTTGACAAACTGACTCCAGATTTGTAATCAGCGACCCCGACAACCATAGGTACTATACCTGTTGTGGATATTTTTTAATTTCCCAAATTATGGGACTAAATGGGTTAACTGAGAGTTATATATTTAAAGAAGAAGAAAATATACATTTTTAATAGAGCTGTGCAAAATAATTCAAACCGAACTGTTCGAATTTTTTTGCTTAGTTCGAATGTCGAAAATTCAACATTCGAATTGCCTAGGCAATTTAAGTTTGTGAGTTACTACAAAATTCGAACCAAACCGAGTTTTGTTCGGCTTTGGAACGCTAAAATGTCTAATTCTAAAATTCAAAATTTCAGTCGCCTGGTTCGAATGTCGAATTTTCGACAATCAAGTCAGTCTAGTTCGAATGTCGAATATTCGACATTTCGGCGCCCCAAAACCGAACAAAACTCGGTTCGGTTCGAATTTTGCACAGCTCTAATTTTTAATTATATTTTCAGAAAAAACTCAGATTTTCGTTTTTGGCTTTTATTTCACACGGCATTAAATTAAAATTAATCAGACAAGAAGGTAATTGTTCTAAAATAAATTTTGAAAGAAATGAATCATAAATGAAAGGTGCACTGAGAAAACTAGAGAGTCAAATTCAGAGGTTCAAAAAGTGTATGTTTTCTTTGCTTATAAAGAGAGTTAAATAGTCCTTCTAAAATAAATTTTGAATTGATAATCGAAATCTACTTGTATATTCTCTCGCATTATATCTGAGGGTTAAAAGTTGCGCAGAAAATGTGTACGATCTGATGCGCGCGAACTTATTTTATTGACATTTTATGTATTTAATTTATAGGTTAGTTTGCCATATTTATTCATTTCGCGTAGCATAAGGAAGGGATTTCTCAAGATGGTTAATTTGTCCCTCTGTAATATACTCATTTTTCCTCCAAGAGAAACGGCACGAATATCTGTCAATGGTGTATTTGAATATTTAGATTGTTTTCCAATAGTCAACTCTCAAATATGAACGATTAGTCCCTTCAGATGTTTAGTCCAATCCTCTAGTTTTCTCAGTGTGTGCTTTCAATTTAAAAATTTTCATTTTTATAAGTGAATATCGACCAATTCTGTGGATTTGACCATATCTCTAGAACTTTAAAAATTTTAGGTATTGCACGGAAAAAAATAGTGTGCTAAAAATACACATATCGAACATGGTAGTGTGCGTGAATATACCTAACGTGCGTGCAATATACACAACAGTTTCGCTCATGTGTTTATAGCACACTATTTTTTTCCGTGTGAAACACTAAATTTTTTTTTCAAGGCACATTCTTGAAATTAATTTTACCGTCTTGTGTATTGATCAAATAATAGAAAAAACCTTGCTATACTCATTAGGGTGGATCTTATTTTGGAAAAGTTGGAATTTCTTAGATCGCCGGCCGTAATCCTTAATCCTTAATATGAAACGAGTAGATATGCAAATTAGGTAAAGAGAGACATTCTTATTTATATTGCCTTTAGAGAAAGAGAGAAACCAGAGCCGGCGTTACTGGCGCCGTTACCCAGACTATATTGACTTTTATCTATAGTTTTCCTTGCGATGAAGAAAGAAAGAAAATATTATTACCTGGGTTCTCGGAGTTAATCCTCATTTTCAAAGGCTATTGTTCAAAAGTTCGTATTGTTTGTGGCAATCTTTCGTACGGTCTAATACAGGTCTAATATATATATATATATATATATATATATTGGCCTCTACGTGTCTTCAACGAAAATTAAATTAAAAAATCTTTATAATTCACAGGTGAATTCACTCACTATATGTGAGTGAATATAAAGTTAAATAAGTGAATTATTTGTGAATACTTCGTAAATTAGTAAATAGTGATTTTGTGAATAGTAAGTATAATAGGATAAAAACAAAGCAGGAAATTGGTTAAATTGGATAAAAGGCAAAATTGGAAATTGGTTATATTGGATAAAAAAGCTGGAAATTGGTTAAATTGGATAAAAGACAAAATTGGAAATTGGTTATATTGAATAAAAACAAAGCTGGAAATTGGTTAAATTGGATAAAAGGAAAAATTGGAAATTGTTTATATTGGATAAAAACAAAGGTGGAAATTGGTTAAATTTAATAAAAGGAAAAATTGGTTATATTGGATAAAAACAAAGCTAGAAATTGGATAAAAGGCAAAATTGGAAATTAGTTATATTGGATAAAAAGAAAGCTGGAAATTGGTTAAATTGCATAAAAGGAAAAATTGTAAATTGGTTATATATTGGATAAAAGACAAAATTGGAAATTAGTTAAATTGGATGAAAGACAAAATTGAACATTGATTATTTTGGATAGAAGGAAAAATTTGAAAGTTTTGAATAAGGAGAGAATTATAAATTTGTTGTTATTTTCTATAAGAGGCAAAATTTGTTAAAATTGGATAAATGGAAATTATAAAATTTATAATTAAATGTATAAAACTTGATGTTAAAATTCTAATGTGATATTACAATTTTTTAAATTTTAATTCCTTGATATAAGTAAATTTTATAAAATAAAAAAACAATGTCTAACAAAGGATATTGCATCAACAACACTTAAACAAAGTAGGGCTGAAATTCAAAAAAGTTATCGTTAGAGGCAAAAATTAAAACGTACAATTAAATTATTTAGGTGAAAAACATACTTCAAGTAAGAAAAAACTTTAAGTCGAATCCAAAATAGAATATGCTGGTAAAAAAGTTATTTTTAATGACTGCTGTAGTCATGGAGGTGTTGTGTTAACTTCAATACAATATCCAGATAAATTAAGGCTTTTGTTAGAAAGGTTTCATAAAAAATCAGGTCATTTTAAAAAGAATATAAGGCTGTATAATAATTCTTTTTCTTTTGCATCTTTAAATGCTAATGTAATTAATTTTAATGGCAGAAGAAGAGGACCAATCTATTACAAAATTCAAGGTCAAATTTACTATCAAATTAATAGTGCTTTATATCCGGATAAAGGTGAGAATCCATGTTTTAATCAATTATTTATTTATGACCCTGAGGAATCAATCAGATACAGATTAAAGAGTAACGGAAATTTGTACGAATACGTTTTAAAATCTATAGAAAATATTATGAGAAATTCTAATGCATACACAAAATCTTACATGATGATGTCAGAGGTAATTCAAATAGAAGCTGAATTAGCAAGACAAAAAAATGAAGGAATTCCTGAGCTACAACTATTGTTCACGTTGAAAAAAGGCTTTGATAAAATTAGATACAATTTTCAAAGTTTTAATGAAGTTGCTGCAATTTTTAATACAAACTCTAAAGGAGAAACAACAAAATCTTATGTAACGGTTTATAATAAATCTACAAATGAATTGAAATTGGTTAGTAATTTAGATCCGAATGTTGAACCATGGATTTATCCCATATGTTATCCACTTGGAAATAAGGGTTATAATATTAATATGATTCGTAGTGATAGTGATTACAGAAGTAGAAATCATACTATTTCTAGATCTGCCTACATTAAATACAATATTGCTGTAAGAGATAAAGAATTTAATCAAATAGGTGGTTGACAATTATGTAAAAATAGAAAACTAAAGATTAAGATTTTGTGCAAATAATCAAGCTCAAGTGAGAAGTGAAAGATATAAAGGACTGATGGATTATTTACACAATCATGTGTTGGAAAATGATGTACACGTGTGAAAAACGCTTATATTGCCTTCTACTTTTATACGATCACCTCGAAATATGATGCAACAATATCAGGATTCGATGGCTATTGTTGCTCGTCATGGTAGAACAGATTTATTTATCATAATGACGTGTAATCCGAATTGGAAAGAGATACAGGAAAATTTATTCCTCTATCAAACTGCTGTTGATAGACCTGATATAGTAACTAGGGTTTTTGCATTAAAAGTAAAAAAACATCTACTTAAACTTATTGTTGATAATAAATTATTTGGAGAAGTCAAATCTTATGTTTATGTTATTGAATTTCAAAAGCAAGGATTGCCACACATTCATTTGTTAGTTATATTGAAAAAAAATTCTAAAATATTAACAGTTGAAAGTGTTGATCGTTATATTTCTGCAGAAATTCCTGATGAAAATATCAATCCTATTTTACATAAAATAATAATGCAAAATAATATTCACGGACCTTGTGGAGATTGGTGTTTAATTGATGGGAAATGTTTAAAAAAATTTCCAAAAATTTTCCAAGAAGAAAGTACAATTGAAGAAAATTGCTATGTTCATTGTCTTTGAAAAAATAATAATAAAGCGTATAAACGACCAAATGGATTTATTGTTGATAATTCTAATGTTGTTCCGTATTGTCCTAAACTTTCAGAAATATTTAATTGCCATATTAATGTAGAAATAGTTTTGAGTATTAAGTCTGTTAAATATTTATATAAATTGTGACCAAGGGAAATTAACAATTTAATTTAATCTAATAAAACTGGAATTTTACTTTAAATAAATCAACGATAACTTCCTTAGACTATATTTGCTATTTAATTTTTAATTAGTCAAATACGCTTTCAGTCCAGTCAACAATTAATTTCACATGTCTCTCACAAATGAATTTTACTCTAAATAAATGCTCAGTTGAGCGCCAGTTATTTTACTTATTTATCAAATTACGAAAATAACAAAATAATTTATTACTCAAATACTAATTCTACAACCAAATAAATAATGAGACTCTAAGGATTCGGGTGAGATTCTGTTGAGAACGCCATGGAAAGCACATGGCGTGAAACACAAAATTTAACTAATACTTCTATAAATGGACTCACCGATGTTGAAAGGAATAGGTTAATAAATTAAACGTTGGTTAATCCAAACACAATTTATTGAAATGGTACGCTGGTTCACCTTGTTAAACTCACACTTAATTTCGTTGCCAAAATTGTGAGATTTCGAAAAGGCGTCACTCACTGTCCTTTCTCTCAATCAAAAAAATAATCCAACAAAATATCCCAAATTTAAAGGCTAATCGCCACACAAAATAGTCTTCTTAACACTACACAAACTCTCTCTTTACTCAATATACAAAAGTCAACAACAAACGCGAATTGTTCGTAATAATGAATTTCTCAAAATTTTACTATCGAAACCTCACCGTTCTTTACTCTCTATACTCTCACAATACAAATTCTCAATTCACAATATATGTCTGCTCTCTACACCGGCGTTCTACGCACTCTTCGACTCTTTCCATGCAACAAGCACATGTCAACTCAAAACGGAAATCAAATCAAATGTAAACTAAAAATTGAAACAATAAAATAATACTCGTTAAAGAACATAAAACAACTTAAACCAAAAATCAATTTCAATATAAAATTTAATTTTCATAAGACAAAATTCAAATTTAAACTATATCTTTACATAATAATAAGTAATTGTTAGAATACTAGTCTTTTAAAAAGTAAGTTAATTGACAACCATGTAGAATAAATTTAATTTCAAATCAACCCAAGCATATAAAAGCATCGCAACGCAGCGACGCTATGCTTGAGGATATTTGACACCCTGATAACGTCAAATATCTTACCGAGAGAATGCCTTTAGCTAAGAAATGCTTATAAAAATAGTTAGAAAGACAAAAGAAATTATTATTTATTTTCTCCTTCTACTAAATAATAAATATAATAAATAGTCATTAATAATTGTGCCGGCGCAGTCAACGCTGCCTACATCGAACCTTGTGGCAAATAATAAATATAAAATTTGTATCCAAATTTCAATTCTATAGAACATGCAGAAGGCGCAATGTTGCAGCCAATGTATATATATATATATATATATATATTCTATTTGTCATTGCTGTTTAGAGCTAAGAAAATACATTGCGAGGTTGTGCGTGTGTGGGGATGGTCGGCGGCAACACACACATGCCTGCGCGACCGCCGTTTATGAACACCAGCACACTCACTGGTTTCCCCGGCTACAGAACTAATACCTTGAAGGCTTTCATGCTACGGACACCAACACAAGCGCGCTATGCTTGCCTCTAATCGCTGCCTGGTTGTGCGTAGAACTTTCCTCTCCCCTCGGGGCCCATAAGCTGTAGACTACAGCTTCAAAACAAACGCACGTGCGTTACAGCTGACGTAAACTACAAGGCGGCATGCCTTATGACACTTGAATTTATGAATCAAGTCAAGTGCACACAGAAACAATTTAACAATAGTTAAACATTTTGTTGTAAACATTGTTGTTACAACAAAATGCCGGAGGACATTAGGTTGTATGTATATGCATATATATATATATATACTACTCGATATGTAAAATGCATATACAAGCAACCTATAAAAAGTAGGAACAATATAATTACAATAAATAAATTATATACACTATTATAACTAAGATAAATAATAATTCTATTAATTAAACAATATAATTATTATTTAAATTCTAAGTTATTTCAAATAATATTTCAAAAAAGTATCATGTTAACAGACCGTTTCCGTTCTCACGGACCCACCGTGAGATCCAAAACGTCAGCAAAAATGCATAGACCAATGGGCCCATGACTTACTCCTACTACTTACTCCTACTCCTAAAAATCTTCCCCGCTTTGCACCAAAGGCAAGGGTTAGAGGCTTGTCGCAAAATTTCAATCATCGCAGTACGAATTCTCGCTTCTTCTCGAAGACACCTCTCCTGGGTCTAACCTAGAAAGTGTTTTGGGACAGAGAAATTTCGCGACAAAAAGCCCGTCCGCGACCCGGAACCCGATTTGCATGAATTAGGGCAGACGTTAAAATTTTCAAATTCTCTGAGCCGGTGGAGTCCAGTGCGGGCTGATTTTGGTGAGATTTTGGAATTGTTAATCTAATTAGCAGTTTTAAAATCTTGTTATTTATAACCGGCCGGTTGCATAGATATTGCCCGCGTCCGTCTCAAATATCGGTGGCCCACGAGTGCGATCAAAACCAATTATCGAATTATCGGTTGCATAGATATTGCCCGGACTAATTCGGTAAAAGGTAGATCCGCAGTGAGTTTACACAGTTGTGTGGGACGGCCGGTTGCATAGATATTGCCCGCGACCACTCACCACAAGTGCAATCTCGCAACCAAAAGAAAATTGCGCGAATCTTACGTCGCGATTTTTGGTGAAAACAAGATCAAAAGAATTTTCGCCCGACGGATGCTTTGTGATTCGAAAGAGGAATAGCTCCGCCGGTAGTTTGTAAGTAAATAAGTATCGTTTCAATTTACATATTCTAACACACATACATTTTCTATTTGTAACACACTATAATCATTCTGTATTAAAAAGGTATTTTTCTATTCTAAAATAAATCATGTATTCATAGAATCAATTTCTTTACTTACCTAACTAAACCTTAAATTCAAATCATCTTAAAAATAGTGCATTTAACGAATCAGAAGGTAACTTTTAAAAGTAGGATAACGTCCCCACAAATTAAACAGAATAATAAAACATTCTGGCAGCTTGGTGCCTCCCCAAATCGAGATAAAGGGCCATCTCAAAAGCCTAATTTATAAATTTATTTCTGGTTTGTAACAGTAATAATTCAAACTTAAAATGGAAACGTTCATTATAAATGCGCAGGGGCGGAACTAAGGCGGGCACTTAAGTGTCCTCAAAAATTTCGGTGACAGTGACGAACCACTTTGTCACAATTCCCCCCCCCCTTGGCCGGTACTAGTCCGTAGTACCGCCCAAATCACTAACAAAAAAAATAAAACTTAAACTCAAATCCCTTCTTTTAAATAACACAATTAAACAGACAAAATGAAAAAAAAGAAATACCCAAAATAGTTTTTATTACTACTTTTTACTGTCAACTCGACAGTAACTGGTCTATGCGACATCTCTCCTCGAAGAATTCCCGCGTACAAACTGAATACATCCTCAGGCAATCTGTGTGGTGCTTGGACCAATGCCCTGGTTCCTCCACAAACGATTAACAACGTCTCTGGTCCCGGAAAATTAACATCCTGCGGCCAACGACAATGACGCTGCCGGTAGTACCGAGTAGTTGAAAGAAACAACAGGAACAGTCCAAAAATGAAATCGACGGAATTGTTTATTGGGATATTTGGTACTGCTGACGACATCGTAAGATTCCCTTTATTCTCCGCTTTCCTCAATTCATCCCGTAAAATTCCTGAGTCCTTTGGTGAAGTGTCTGGTTCTGATCCCTTCTCTGAAACAAACCCACCCAAACAAACAAAAAAAATCCCAAACGCTGGAAACAAAAAAATTTTCAAAAACAAATTCAAAAATGTATAATTCAATTTAACGCTAGTACGCTGGAAAAGAGAAAAATAAATTAATGTCACCCACAAAAAAATCAATTATAACAAAAAAAAATAAAATACTCGATCAATGTAGAATTAACCCTTGTTTACATTTCGGGGTGGAATGTAACGTTTTAGTTCTGAGACGTGCACCTTGGGAATTCGCCTATTATCATTCGTGCCTAACACATAGACGGTAGGAGATAATATTTGAACAATTTCGAAAGGACCTTCGAATTTTGGAGCCAGTTTCGTTGCAAATTTACGAATACCGCTGGACAATTTGTGAGTCCTCCAAAGCACCAAGTCTCCAACATTAAATGAAACATTTTTCCTTCCTCGATTGTAATACGCTGCTTGTTTGGATCTCTCTTGATTGACAACTCTTGCAACCATATCTCGAAGTCCATCTAATCGTTTCATACGATCAGTCCACAACGCTGGATCAATTCTCACAACTGAAGTTGGATTTTCTACAACTCGCCGAAGACTCTTGACTGGTTTCGGATGGCGACCATAATTGAGAAACGCTGGTGATACCTTTGTTGACGCTTGAGTGGAGGTATTCATAGCGTGTCTCAATTCATGCAGGTGTAAATCCCAATTCCGATGATCCGAGTCGATAAAAGTTGAGATCATTGTTTTCAATGTTCGGTTTGACCTCTCAACCGGGTTCGCTTGAGGGTGGTACGGTGGTGTCGTGATGTGCTTTACTCCGCACTCCTTCAGTACTTCCTTCAAGTGACGGTTGTCGAACTCCTTTCCATTGTCGGTGAGAAGGAACTCTGAAGTTTCCCACCGAAAAAGAATGAGTTCCTCAAACGCTTTGGCAATTGTCTTGCCGTTCGCTGAACGTATTGGTTTCAACTCCACCCAACGAGAGAAAAGATCTTGAAAGACCACGAGATGTTTATACTGGCTTTTGCTCGCTGGAAACTCCATTGTGTCGGCAGCCACTACAGACCAAGGTCGTTCGACAATTCTTTCTCCCATCAATCCTTGTGGTCCCAGCTGAGAGACTTTATGAAATTGGCAGTCAGGGCACTGCGTGACGAAATTGTGCACGTCATGCCAAATACCCTGCCAGTAATATTCCCTCGCCACTCTATCGTAGGTTTTATCTACTCCAAGGTGACCAGCCGAGAATTCAGCATGCGCCACGGTAAGTATTTCCTCACGATGCTCCAAGGGAACAACCAATTTCCAGATTTCCTCGTTTCCAGTGATTGGTGTCAAGAGTGGATCGATTCTTGATCGGTATAACATCTCGTTCTCTATCTTCCAACCCGGAAAATGCTGGGGGTGACTCCTGACCATCTCACGACGCTTCAAATACCACGGATCGTTTGTTGTTTCGAACGCTGCAATTTCTTCCTCTTCGTCTTGCTCGACTATTCGTGAAAGAGCATCTGGAACTTGATGCAGTGTGCCCTTGCGATGAATCACATCAAAATTCCACTGTTGAAGTTCCAGTGACCAACGCGCAAGACGACCAGTGGGCTCCTTCAAATTACGCAACCACTTCAAAGCACTGTGGTCCGTAATAACTTGGAATTTGGAACCCTCCAAATAAGGACGAAATTTCTTCTTCACTGACCACAATAACGCTAGACACTCCTTCTCAGTGACGCTGTAATTTTTCTCGTGCGATGTAAGTACTCGACTAACATAGGCGATAGGATGCTCTCCAACCTCGGTCTCTTGTATGAGCACTGCGCCTAACGCTGAATTGCTTGCATCGCACTGAACAGTGAATGGTTTACTGAAATCAGGGCGTGCTAACACTGGTGCTGACGTCAATTTTGATTTCAGGAGATTAAACGCATTTTCTTGTTCCTCACCCCACTCCCAACGCTGGCTCTTTTTAAGAAGTTTCAAAAGTGGCAACTTCATTTCACTATCCTTCTCGATGAACCTCGAATACCACCCTACCATCCCAAGAAATCTTCTCACTTCCTTTACATTTCTTGGCGCTGGGTAATTTAACACTGGTAAAATCTTGTCAGGGTCAGTTCTCAATCCTTCGTTGTCAAGAACATAACCTAAATATGCAACTCGAGAACAACCGAACTCACATTTATCAGGATTGATCTCTAATTTTGCATCTGACAATTTTTTTAACACTACTTCTAACCAATGTAGGTGATCTTCGAAGGTTTCGCTGATGATGATAATGTCGTTCAAATATCCGAATACGTGAGGATCGAATTCTGGACCAAAGAGCGAGTCAATCAAACGCTGGAAAGTACTCGGACCGTTGGTTAAACCGAAAGGTAAACGCTTGAAATGAAAAAGTCCAAATCCGGGAATTGAAAATGCGGTGAACTTTTTGCTTTCAGGGGACAAAGGGACTTGATGATACGCTAGTTTAAGGTCGATTTTCGAAATAAAACGCGCCTTTCGAAGCTTATCGAGTATAGAATCGATGCTGGGAATTGGATAAGCATTATGAATCGTCACTTTATTCAAATCCCTATAATCGAAGCACAATCTATAAGACCCATCGCTTTTCAGAGCAACAACTGGAGCACTACTCCACTCGCTGGCTGAACGCTCGATTCTTCCCTTGTCCAACAGTCTTTTAATTTCCTTTATGAGCCAATCCAAAATTGCAGGAGCCATTCTTCTCGGTCGCTGTTTGACTGGTGATGAATTAGAAACAACAATGTGATGTTCTGTGAGCGTTGTCATACCATGCTCTTTCGACGGTGGTATTATCAAATTCTTGACTAACTCTTGAATTTGTTCACGCTGATCACTTGTTATTTCAGAAATTCCTGCACACTCTGCAAAAATGTCACTGTCACTAGGCTGGTTTATATTTTTGGCAAACTCATGCCATTCTTTACTACTCACTCTCCATAGACCCTTTCCAAGTTGTACGTCCATGTCGAACGCTCGACAAAAATCAACTCCTAAAATTACTTCTTGAGTCAATGAATCGATTTCCCTTAACTCGAATGGTTGAGAGACACCATCGACGGTTAGCCACAATTTCAATTTTCCAAGAGTGTTGGTAGAACCACCGATAGCACTCTGTATCATTGTGTCAGTTGATTAAAGCTTCGATTTAAAATTCTCCGCTAGTTTAGGGCCTACCACCGAGATCATTGCCCCAGGATCAAATAACGCTAGATAGGGTTGATCAGCGATGACTAATTTTAAGAAATATCTATTTTCAGTCCTCGCTCCGTCAACAGCTTCGTCATCCACGGTGGGCTCCGCTGTTTTCACAACAGCTTCCTCCCCCCCTTGGATTGAATTACCGGTCTGATCGTTGGCAATTTGAATATTATTTGTCGATTGATCAGAATTCGGTAAATCATTCATCACAAACTCAGGTAAGAGACATTTTTGTCCCCAACGACTCTCAACACAATCCGCTTTTTTCTCTAAACTCAATTTATTCTCTAAATTTCTAATACTCTTATTTTCACAATCAGAGAAAATCTCACTAAATTTTATTTTCCTAATTGCTCCTTTACTTTCGCTTGACAAAAATTGGTTGAATGGATCCCCTCCATTCGGTACGCTGGCTAACACTTCTCCTCTTCTTCTCCTCGGTGTGAGTAAGTTCGTCTCACTCGATTTTTCCCTCCCCACTACTTCTTTCTCTTTCTTTGGGAATAAGCTCGCCTTACTCAAATATGTTTCTCGCTTCGAAACACCTTCGCTCGTGACTGAGAGTGGATCCCCTCCACTCTGTAGGCTGGTTGTCATGACACCTTTCTCTCCTACTTGCACTGAGAGTGAATCCCCTTCACTCTTTCTACACGCTGGTACATCTGCACTCACAAACTTCTCCACTTTTACGCTGGTCGTTGTGTCCATGCTGGTTGCCCCGGTGTAGTGGTGGGGGGAGCAGGACAGTTCTGTCCCCCCGCACGCTCGTTTCCCAAAGCAATCTGATATTGTCTTAATTGTATGCAATTAGGACAATTCGCGAACACGACTCCCGTTGTACCACAAACTTGACATTTTTGCTTCAAAGGACACTGATTTGCATAGTGTCCTTGTCCTTTGCAAAAATGACACACACGAAACTGTCACTCTGAAGCCTTGTGGCCAACACCTTGACAATGGAAACAAGCTCCTACAAAACCCTTTGGATTTGCTCCATTGTTCGGACCGTTTCTCAACGCTGGCTGATTTTGCTGTTGCTGAGGTAAAGTCTGATTCGTTCCCATCATAACAGGAGCGAACGCTGGCGCTGAAGGCTGCGGTGGATTCGGAATATTTGGCTGCGCTGGTGCTTGTGTTTTAAGTGCATCCATCTTTTCACTTTTGTCCTTACTCTTATTTTTACTCTCCTTTTTTTCTTTTCTCCCTTTTTCACACTTTTCGTTGATTTGACGCTGGACGAAGATTCACTCCCCAATTGTTCTTCTTTTAGCGCCTCCACCTTGACGCTTTCTCCAGGAACAATGGCCGCTGCTGTGGGAAATTTCATTTTCTCCTTTGGCAGTGGTGGTGAATAACGAAGATCTGTCGCCTTAGCCTTCTCGAATTCTCTCAAGACTCGTTCCATTTGTGAAAGTTAATTTGTTTTTGAATTCACCAACATGTGACGATACTCTGGAGTGAGACCATTATATGCGATCCGATATTGAAGATCACGAGCAAGTGGCTTCTGAAGATGACCCATAATAATTTTGAGGTTAGTCAAATATGTGGTGATCTTCTCTCCTTTCGCCTGAGTGCGACTTCTTAATTCCTCCATAATTTCCAAGTCATCACTCTCGCTGGAAAATTCATGCTGGAACGCCTCTCGGAATTCTTCCCACGTCAAAACATCGTCGCGAATGGTGCGATACCAACTACTCGCATTACTTCTCAAAACGCTGGGTATAGCATGCAACAACTCTTCGTCTGTGATTGCTGTACACAGCTGACAGTCTTCGACTCGATTCAGGAACTCCTCTGGATCTTGCTTGCCATTTTCGGAAAATTTAATTTCCCAATCTCTCAGGCTTTTAATTATTTTGTGTCGCCTCTCTGTCGTCGTAGTCCTGCGGCGTTGTGAGGTACTGTTGGACGCTGGTAATTCCTCCTCATTGTACGATGAAGTGAAAGCGTAAGGGGAATTTTCCCCCACCTTTGGACCTTGTGAACCTCTCTCGCTAGTATGGGCACGTTCTCTCTCTTTCCCTACTCTTTGCTTTGACTCACGCTCGACAATTTGATTTTTCGAAATCATTTCTTTAGAAATTTCCTCCCCTTTTGGACTATTTTTAACTATAGGTTCAGGTTGGAATTTTTCTAAAGGTCTAATTGGGGAACTCATATTTAAATATTCCTGTTCTACTAATTTACGCTGGATTGCTTTCCACTCTAAGAACATTTGATATTCAGGGTCATTTAATAATAGGCTAAATTGTTGTAATTTAGCCATATTCGGGGCAAGTTCTGACGAAATTCTCGGAACATTCGAAGATGACGTCGTGTGGACCATTACGTTGATGTAGGTGCACGGAGAAGTAGAAACGACCGATGTTGTGACAATACTCGCGGATGTCATTATCGGGGTGGAAGAAGCTAAAGAAAAAGTCAGAATTGACTCTGTAACCGGGGTAGTATTTGATGCGATCACTGTATTGTCACTATTGTCTATACTAATCACGGATGATTCATGAGCGCTGGTCACTTTAACCCCCCCTTCAGTTTTCTTCCGTTCGGTAACATTAGCCATAAATTCTGCCGTTATCTCTGGCAATGCTTTGCAGTCAAAAATTAATTGCGAGTTTCATCCGTCAAAAATTTCGTCCCATGGCACGTCAACGTCGTCTGCTAAATCTAATCGCATTTCCGCACGAAACAAACGCTCGCGTAGTACTTGAATAGTACCTTCGATGCTCGCCATATGTCTATCAAGACCACGAATAACTTGTCCTGGTGACAATGACCGAATTGCCGTCCAAGCTGCTTCAGCTTGGTCAAAACTGAATAACTCGAGAACTCGTGTGTAATTATTCATTTTAAAAAAAAAAAAATTTTAATCAATAACAAAAAAGAAACTAAAATTAAAAAAAATTATTTTATTAAGATATTAATTCTTAAACTCCGAAAATTTGGAAAGAATTTTAAACGAGTTAAAAAAAATTTTTTTTTTTACACTCACGAAAAATTGAATATTCTCAAATAAACACCTTCGAAATTTTAAATTCGAGAAAATTTCGCGCGCAGGAATTCAAACTGGTGATATCGTCGTCTGACCTGCGCAATGGGCTTCTTCTTCCTTGAAAATAAAAATGGCTGCCTAAAGCAATTCTCAAGGGCCAAAATGGCCGACTTCCGAATTATTTCTCATCACGTGCACGACTCAAACTAAATTTCAAAATTTTCAGGTTGTGACAATTATTCGTTTAATAATTATCACCAAAAAAAATGAAATGCACTGGAAAAATAAATTTTACACACAAAATGTTCGCTGGAAATAATAATTATTATACACAAAAAATATTCGCTAGACATACACAAAATACAATCAGAAAAATAGACTGGACTGAAAGCGTATTTGACTAATTAAAAATTAAATAGCAAATATAGTCTAAGGAAGTTATCGTTGATTTATTTAAAGTAAAATTCCAGTTTTATTAGATTAAATTAAATTGTTAATTTCCCTTGGTCACAATTTTTGGCGCCCAACGTGGGGCAACGTTGAGACTTGAAGCACATTTTTATTCTAGATTGTATTTTGTGTATGTCTAGCGAATATTTTTTGTGTATAATAATTATTATTTCCAGCGAACATTTTGTGTGTAAAATTTATTTTTCCAGTGCATTTCATTTTTTTTGGTGATAATTATTAAACGAATAATTGTCACAACCTGAAAATTTTGAAATTTAGTTTGAGTCGTGCACGTGATGAGAAATAATTCGGAAGTCGGCCATTTTGGCCCTTGAGAATTGCTTTAGGCAGCCATTTTTATTTTCAAGGAAGAAGAAGCCCATTGCGCAGGTCAGACGACGATATCACCAGTTTAAATTCCTGCGCGCGAAATTTTCTCGAATTTAAAATTTCGAAGGTGTTTATTTGAGAATATTCAATTTTTCGTGAGTGTAAAAAAAAAAAATTTTTTTTAACTCGTTTAAAATTCTTTCTAAATTTTCGGAGTTTAAGAATTAATATCTTAATAAAATAATTTTTTTTAATTTTAGTTTCTTTTTTGTTATTGATTTAAATTTTTAAATTTTTTTTTTTGAAAATGAATAATTACACACGAGTTCTCGAGTTATTCAGTTTTGACCAAGCTGAAGCAGCTTGGACGGCAATTCGGTCATTGTCACCAGGACAAGTTATTCGTGGTCTTGATAGACATATGGCGAGCATCGAAGGTACTATTCAAGTACTACGCGAGCGTTTGTTTCGTGCGGAAATGCGATTAGATTTAGCAGACGACGTTGACGTGCCATGGGACGAAATTTTTGACGGGTGAAACTCGCAATTAATTTTTGACTGCAGCGGCCATTGTTCCTGGAGAAAGCGTCAAGGTGGAGGCGCTAAAAGAAGAACAATTGGGGAGTGAATCTTCGTCCAGCGTCAAATCAACGAAAAGTGTGAAAAAGGGAGAAAAGAAGAAAAAGAAGAGTAAAAATAAGAGTAAGGACAAAAGTGAAAAGGTGGATGCACTTAAAACACAAGCACCAGCGCAGCCAAATATTCCGAATCCACCGCAGCCTTCAGCGCCAGCGTTCGCTCCTGTTATGATGGGAACGAATCAGACTTTACCTCAGCAACAGCAAAATCAGCCAGCGTTGAGAAACGGTCCGAACAATGGAGCAAATCCAAAGGGTTTTGTAGGAGCTTGTTTCCATTGTCAAGGTGTTGGCCACAAGGCTTCATAGTGACAGTTTCGTGTGTGTCATTTTTGCAAAGGACAAGGACACTATGCAAATCAGTGTCCTTTGAAGCAAAAATGTCAAGTTTGTGGTACAACGGGAGTCGTGTTCGCGAATTGTCCTAATTGCATACAATTAAGACAATATCAGATTGCTTTGGGAAACGAGCGTGCGGGGGGACAGAACTGTCCTGCTCCCCCCACCACTACACCGGGGCAACCAGCATGGACACAACGACCAGCGTAAAAGTGGAGAAGTTTGTGAGTGCAGATGTACCAGCGTGTAGAAAGAGTGAAGGGGATTCACTCTCAGTGCAAGTAGGAGAGAAAGGTGTCATGACAACCAGCCTACAGAGTGGAGGGGATCCACTCTCAGTCACGAGCGAAGGTGTTTCGAAGCGAGAAACATATTTGAGTAAGGCGAGCTTATTCCCAAAGAAAGAGAAAGAAGTAGTGGGGAGGGAAAAATCGAGTGAGACGAACTTACTCACACCGAGGAGAAGAAGAGGAGAAGTGTTAGCTAGCGTACCGAATGGAGGGGATCCATTCAACCAATTTTTGTCAAGCGAAAGTAAAGGAGCAATTAGGAAAATAAAATTTAGTGAGATTTTCTCTGATTGTGAAAATAAGAGTATTAGAAATTTAGAGAATAAATTGAGTTTAGAGAAAAAAGCGGATTGTGTTGAGAGTCGTTGGGGACAAAAATGTCTTTTACCTGAGTTTGTGATGAATGATTTACCGAATTCTGATCAATCGACAAATAATATTCAAATTGCCAACGATCAGACCGGTAATTCAATCCAAGGGGGGGAGGAAGCTGTTGTGAAAACAGCGGAGCCCACCGTGGATGACGAAGCTGTTGACGGAGCGAGGACTGAAAATAGATATTTCTTAAAATTAGTCATCGCTGATCAACCCTATCTAGCGTTATTTGATCCTGGGGCAATGATCTCGGTGGTAGGCCCTAAACTAGCGGAGAATTTTAAATCGAAGCTTTAATCAACTGACACAATGATACAGAGTGCTATCGGTGGTTCTACCAACACTCTTGGAAAATTGAAATTGTGGCTAACCGTCGATGGTGTCTCTCAACCATTCGAGTTAAGGGAAATCGATTCATTGACTCTAGAAGTAATTTTAGGAGTTGATTTTTGTCGAGCGTTCGACATGGACGTACAACTTGGAAAGGGTCTATGGAGAGTGAGTAGTAAAGAATGGCATGAGTTTGCCAAAAATATAAACCAGCCTAGTGACAGTGACATTTTTGCAGAGTGTGCAGGAATTTCTGAAATAACAAGTGATCAGCGTGAACAAATTCAAGAGTTAGTCAAGAATTTGATAATACCACCGTCGAAAGAGCATGGTATGACAACGCTCACAGAACATCACATTGTTGTTTCTAATTCATCACCAGTCAAACAACGACCGAGAAGAATGGCTCCTGCAATTTTGGATTGGCTCATAAAGGAAATTAAAAGACTGTTGGACAAGGGAAGAATCGAGCGTTCAGCCAGCGAGTGGAGTAGTGCTCCAGTTGTTGCTCTGAAAAGCGATGGGTCTTATAGATTGTGCTTCGATTATAGGGATTTGAATAAAGTGACGATTCATAATGCTTATCCAATTCCCAGCATCGATTCTATACTCGATAAGCTTCGAAAGGCGCGTTTTATTTCGAAAATCGACCTTAAACTAGCGTATCATCAAGTCCCTTTGTCCCCTGAAAGCAAAAAGTTCACCGCATTTTCAATTCCCGGATTTGGACTTTTTCATTTCAAGCGTTTACCTTTCGGTTTAACCAACGGTCCGAGTACTTTCCAGCGTTTGATTGACTCGCTCTTTGGTCCAGAATTCGATCCTCACGTATTCGGATATTTGAACGACATTATCATCATCAGCGAAACCTTCGAAGATCACCTACATTGGTTAGAAGTAGTGTTAAAAAAATTGTCAGATGCAAAATTAGAGATCAATCCCGATAAATGTGAGTTCGGTTGTTCTCGAGTTGCATATTTAGGTTATGTTCTTGACAACGAAGGATTGAGAACTGACCCTGACAAGATTTTACCAGTGTTAAATTACCCAGCGCCAAGAAATGTAAAGGAAGTGAGAAGATTTCTTGGGATGGTAGGGTGGTATTCGAGGTTCATCGAGAAGGATAGTGAAATGAAGTTGCCACTTTTGAAACTTCTTAAAAAGAGCCAGCGTTGGGAGTGGGGTGAGGAACAAGAAAATGCGTTTAATCTCCTGAAATCAAAATTGACGTCAGCACCAGTGTTAGCACGCCCTGATTTCAGTAAACCATTCACTGTTCAGTGCGATGCAAGCAATTCAGCGTTAGGCGCAGTGCTCATACAAGAGACCGAGGTTGGAGAGCATCCTATCGCCTATGTTAGTCGAGTACTTACATCGCACGAGAAAAATTACAGCGTCACTGAGAAGGAGTGTCTAGCGTTATTGTGGTCAGTGAAGAAGAAATTTCGTCCTTATTTGGAGGGTTCCAAATTCCAAGTTATTACAGACCACAGTGCTTTGAAGTGGTTGCGTAATTTGAAGGAGCCCACTGGTCGTCTTGCGCGTTGGTCACTGGAACTTCAACAGTGGAATTTTGATGTGATTCATCGCAAGGGCACACTGCATCAAGTTCCAGATGCTCTTTCACGAATAGTCGAGCAAGACGAAGAGGAAGAAATTGCAGCGTTCGAAACAACAAACGATCCGTGGTATTTGAAGCGTCGTGAGATGGTCAGGAGTCACCCCCAGCGTTTTCCGGGTTGGAAGATAGAGAACGAGATGTTATACCGATCAAGAATCGATCCACTCTTGACACCAATCACTGGAAACGAGGAAATCTGGAAATTGGTTGTTCCCTTGGAGCATCGTGAGGAAATACTTACCGTGGCGCATGCTGAATTCTCGGCTGGTCACCTTGGAGTAGATAAAACCTACGATAGAGTGGCGAGGGAATATTACTGGCAGGGTATTTGGCATGACGTGCACAATTTCGTCACGCAGTGCCCTGACTGCCAATTTCATAAAGTCTCTCAGCTGGGACCACAAGGATTGATGGGAGAAAGAATTGTCGAACGACCTTGGTCTGTAGTGGCTGCCGACACAATGGAGTTTCCAGCGAGCAAAAGCCAGTATAAACATCTCGTGGTCTTTCAAGATCTTTTCTCTCGTTGGGTGGAGTTGAAACCAATACGTTCAGCGAACGGCAAGACAATTGCCAAAGCGTTTGAGGAACTCATTCTTTTTCGGTGGGAAACTTCAGAGTTCCTTCTCACCGACAATGGAAAGGAGTTCGACAACCGTCACTTGAAGGAAGTACTGAAGGAGTGCGGAGTAAAGCACATCACGACACCACCGTACCACCCTCAAGCAAACCCGGTTGAGAGGTCAAACCGAACATTGAAAACAATGATCTCAACTTTTATCGACTCGGATCATCGGAATTGGGATTTACACCTGCATGAATTGAGACACGCTATGAATACCTCCACTCAAGCGTCAACAAAGGTATCACCAGCGTTTCTCAATTATGGTCGCCATCCGAAACCAGTCAAGAGTCTTCGGCGAGTTGTAGAAAATCCAACTTCAGTTGTGAGAATTGATCCAGCGTTGTGGACTGATCGTATGAAACGATTAGATGGACTTCGAGATATGGTTGCAAGAGTTGTCAATCAAGAGAGATCCAAACAAGCAGCGTATTACAATCGAGGAAGGAAAAATGTTTCATTTAATGTTGGAGACTTGGTGCTTTGGAGGACTCACAAATTGTCCAGCGGTATTCGTAAATTTGCAACGAAACTGGCTCCAAAATTCGAAGGTCCTTTCGAAATTGTTCAAATATTATCTCCTACCGTCTATGTGTTAGGCACGAATGATAATAGGCGAATTCCCAAGGTGCACGTCTCAGAACTAAAACGTTACATTCCACCCCGAAATGTAAACAAGGGTTAATTCTACATTGATCGAGTATTTTATTTTTTTTTGTTATAATTGATTTTTTTGTGGGTGACATTAATTTATTTTTCTCTTTTCCAGCGTACTAGCGTTAAATTGAATTATACATTTTTGAATTTCTTTTTGAAAATTTTTTTGTTTCCAGCGTTTGGGATTTTTTTTGTTTGTTTGGGTGGGTTTGTTTCAGAGAAGGGATCAGAACCAGACACTTCACCAAAGGACTCAGGAATTTTACGGGATGAATTGAGGAAAGCGGAGAATAAAGGGAATCTTACGATGTCGTCAGCAGTACCAAATATCCCAATAAACAATTCCGTCGATTTCATTTTTGGACTGTTCCTGTTGTTTCTTTCAACTACTCGGTACTACCGGCAGCGTCATTGTCGTTGGCCGCAGGATGTTAATTTTCCGGGACCAGAGACGTTGTTAATCGTTTGTGGAGGAACCAGGGCATTGGTCCAAGCACCACACAGATTGCCTGAGGATGTATTCAGTTTGTACGCGAGAATTCTTCGAGGAGAGATGTCGCATAGACCAGTTACTGTCGAGTTGACAGTAAAAAGTAGTGATAAAAACTATTTTGGGTATTTCTTTTTTTTCATTTTGTCTGTTTAATTGTGTTATTTAAAAGAAGGGATTTGAGTTTAAGTTTTATTTTTTTTGTTAGTGATTTGGGCGGTACTACGGACTAGTACCGGCCAAGGGGGGGGGGAATTGTGACAAAGTGGTTCGTCACTGTCACCGAAATTTTTGAGGACACTTAAGGGCCCGCCTTAGTTCCGCCCCTGCGCATTTATAATGAACGTTTCCATTTTAAGTTTGAATTATTACTTATTATTATGTAAAGATATAGTTTAAATTTGAATTTTGTCTTATGAAAATTAAATTTTATATTGAAATTGATTTTTGGTTTAAGTTGTTTTATGTTCTTTAACGAGTATTATTTTATTGTTTCAATTTTTAGTTTACATTTGATTTGATTTCCGTTTTGAGTTGACATGTGCTTGT
The DNA here is from genome assembly GCF_015476425.1 of Leptopilina heterotoma. Taxonomy (NCBI): domain Eukaryota; kingdom Metazoa; phylum Arthropoda; class Insecta; order Hymenoptera; family Figitidae; genus Leptopilina; species Leptopilina heterotoma. The sequence goes on from NW_025110845.1 coordinate 2,262,767, forward strand.
TGCATGGAAAGAGTCGAAGAGTGCGTAGAACGCCGGTGTAGAGAGCAGACATATATTGTGAATTGAGAATTTGTATTGTGAGAGTATAGAGAGTAAAGAACGGTGAGGTTTCGATAGTAAAATTTTGAGAAATTCATTATTACGAACAATTCGCGTTTGTTGTTGACTTTTGTATATTGAGTAAAGAGAGAGTTTGTGTAGTGTTAAGAAGACTATTTTGTGTGGCGATTAGCCTTTAAATTTGGGATATTTTGTTGGATTATTTTTTTGATTGAGAGAAAGGACAGTGAGTGACGCCTTTTCGAAATCTCACAATTTTGGCAACGAAATTAAGTGTGAGTTTAACAAGGTGAACCAGCGTACCATTTCAATAAATTGTGTTTGGATTAACTAACGTTTAATTTATTAACCTATTCCTTTCAACATCGGTGAGTCCATTTATAGAAGTATTAGTTAAATTTTGTGTTTCACGCCATGTGCTTTCCATGGCGTTCTCAACAGAATCTCACCCGAATCCTTAGAGTCTCATTATTTATTTGGTTGTAGAATTAGTATTTGAGTAATAAATTATTTTGTTATTTTCGTAATTTGATAAATAAGTAAAATAACTGGCGCTCAACTGAGCATTTATTTAGAGTAAAATTCATTTGTGAGAGACATGTGAAATTAATTGTTGACTGGACTGAAAGCGTATTTGACTAATTAAAAATTAAATAGCAAATATAGTCTAAGGAAGTTATCGTTGATTTATTTAAAGTAAAATTCCAGTTTTATTAGATTAAATTAAATTGTTAATTTCCCTTGGTCACAATTTATATAAATATTTAACAGACTTAATACTCAAAACTATTTCTACATTAATATGGCAATTAAATATTTCTGAAAGTTTAGGACAATACGGAACAACATTAGAATTATCAACAATAAATCCATTTGGTCGTTTATACGCTTTATTATTATTTTTTCAAAGACAATGAACATAGCAATTTTCTTCAATTGTACTTTCTTCTTGGAAAATTTTTGGAAATTTTTTTAAACATTTCCCATCAATTAAACACCAATCTCCACAAGGTCCGTGAATATTATTTTGCATTATTATTTTATGTAAAATAGGATTGATATTTTCATCAGGAATTTCTGCAGAAATATAACGATCAACACTTTCAACTGTTAATATTTTAGAATTTTTTTTCAATATAACTAACAAATGAATGTGTGGCAATCCTTGCTTTTGAAATTCAATAACATAAACATAAGATTTGACTTCTCCAAATAATTTATTATCAACAATAAGTTTAAGTAGATGTTTTTTTACTTTTAATGCGAAAACCCTAGTTACTATATCAGGTCTATCAGCAGCAGTTTGATAGAGGAATAAATTTTCCTGTATCTCTTTCCAATTCGGATTACACGTCATTATGATAAATAAATCTGTTCTACCATGACGAGCAACAATAGCCATCGAATCCTGATATTGTTGCATCATATTTCGAGGTGATCGTATAAAAGTAGAAGGCAATATAAGCGTTTTTCACACGTGTACATCATTTTCCAACACATGATTGTGTAAATAATCCATCAGTCCTTTATATCTTTCACTTCTCACTTGAGCTTGATTATTTGCACAAAATCTTAATCTTTAGTTTTCTATTTTTACATAATTGTCAACCACCTATTTGATTAAATTCTTTATCTCTTACAGCAATATTGTATTTAATGTAGGCAGATCTAGAAATAGTATGATTTCTACTTCTGTAATCACTATCACTACGAATCATATTAATATTATAACCCTTATTTCCAAGTGGATAACATATGGGATAAATCCATGGTTCAACATTCGGATCTAAATTACTAACCAATTTCAATTCATTTGTAGATTTATTATAAACCGTTACATAAGATTTTGTTGTTTCTCCTTTAGAGTTTGTATTAAAAATTGCAGCAACTTCATTAAAACTTTGAAAATTGTATCTAATTTTATCAAAGCCTTTTTTCAACGTGAACAATAGTTGTAGCTCAGGAATTCCTTCATTTTTTTGTCTTGCTAATTCAGCTTCTATTTGAATTACCTCTGACATCATCATGTAAGATTTTGTGTATGCATTAGAATTTCTCATAATATTTTCTATAGATTTTAAAACGTATTCGTACAAATTTCCGTTACTCTTTAATCTGTATCTGATTGATTCCTCAGGGTCATAAATAAATAATTGATTAAAACATGGATTCTCACCTTTATCCGGATATAAAGCACTATTAATTTGATAGTAAATTTGACCTTGAATTTTGTAATAGATTGGTCCTCTTCTTCTGCCATTAAAATTAATTACATTAGCATTTAAAGATGCAAAAGAAAAAGAATTATTATACAGCCTTATATTCTTTTTAAAATGACCTGATTTTTTATGAAACCTTTCTAACAAAAGCCTTAATTTATCTGGATATTGTATTGAAGTTAACACAACACCTCCATGACTACAGCAGTCATTAAAAATAACTTTTTTACCAGCATATTCTATTTTGGATTCGACTTAAAGTTTTTTCTTACTTGAAGTATGTTTTTCACCTAAATAATTTAATTGTACGTTTTAATTTTTGCCTCTAACGATAACTTTTTTGAATTTCAGCCCTACTTTGTTTAAGTGTTGTTGATGCAATATCCTTTGTTAGACATTGTTTTTTTATTTTATAAAATTTACTTATATCAAGGAATTAAAATTTAAAAAATTGTAATATCACATTAGAATTTTAACATCAAGTTTTATACATTTAATTATAAATTTTATAATTTCCATTTATCCAATTTTAACAAATTTTGCCTCTTATAGAAAATAACAACAAATTTATAATTCTCTCCTTATTCAAAACTTTCAAATTTTTCCTTCTATCCAAAATAATCAATGTTCAATTTTGTCTTTCATCCAATTTAACTAATTTCCAATTTTGTCTTTTATCCAATATATAACCAATTTACAATTCTTCCTTTTATGCAATTTAACCAATTTCCAGCTTTCTTTTTATCCAATATAACTAATTTCCAATTTTGCCTTTTATCCAATTTCTAGCTTTGTTTTTATCCAATATAACCAATTTTTCCTTTTATTAAATTTAACCAATTTCCACCTTTGTTTTTATCCAATATAAACAATTTCCAATTTTTCCTTTTATCCAATTTAACCAATTTCCAGCTTTGTTTTTATTCAATATAACAAATTTCCAATTTTGTCTTTTATCCAATTTAACCAATTTCCAGCTTTTTTATCCAATATAACCAATTTCCAATTTTGCCTTTTATCCAATTTAACCAATTTCCTGCTTTGTTTTTATCCTATTATACTTACTATTCACAAAATCACTATTTACTAATTCACGAAGTATTCACAAATAATTCACTTATTTAACTTTATATTTACTCACATATAGTGAGTGAATTCACCTGTGAATTATAAAGATTTTTTAATTTAATTTTCGTTGAAGACACGTAGAGGCTAATATATATATATATATATATTAGACCTGTATTAGACCGTACGAAAGATTGCCACAAACAATACGAACTTTTGAACAATAGCCTTTGAAAATGAGGATTAACTCCGAGAACCCAGGTAATAATATTTTCTTTCTTCCTTCATCGCAAGGAAAACTATAGATAAAAGTCAATATATATATATATACATATATATACTTTTATAATTGAAACACAAAAGGTAACGTCTGGGTAACGGCGCCAGTAACGCCGGCTCTGGTAACGGCTACCTTTCTTTCTTTCTCTAAAGGCAATATAAATAAGAATGTCTCTTTTTACCTAATTTGCATATCTACTCGTTTCATATTAAGGACTATTACGGGTCATACGAAGTGACACAAAGGCGGTGCCCCTCGCGGAGACTAAACGAACTTTTATGAACTCTTTTCCGACAGTCGATAAATTACCTAATTACTTACTGTCGCGCATCGATTACCATCTGAAAATCTTTGTAAAGAGTGCGCGTGAAACTCACCACGAAGCCGAGATGCGGGTTTGCTTTAGCGTCCCCGTCGGCCATTTAATGCATTCTCATTTTGGCGTCTTATTGTGACAGGTCGCAGTAGACCGTTTTCGTAATAAATAAAATTAAAGTAAAATTAATTGTGCCTACTCCCAAAAAGATGAGCCGAGGAACAATGCGGGGACGTCGGCGCATCTCCGGTGAGTCTCAAAAGGAATAATGTGTCTTCTCCTGACGAATAATCGATCAAAATTTGCGAACATTTGCGAATGGCAACTGCATTTCTATATCTGGGGAAAGGATATTCATCTATCCAACAATTTTCTACTTTTATGAATCTTCATCCATTTTCCCAAGCTACTTTTGACAATTACGTAAAAAGATTGTCTACAAGTATTGAACAAGTCACACAAATAGAAAATGAAGAAAGAAGAGAAAATCATGAAACCTTAGATATTGGTGTCAGTTATGATGGTACTTGGCTCACGCGTGGATATAAATCGAAGCACGGTGTCGGGTGCGTTATAGATATCGAAACAGGGTTCGTTCTGGATTTTGATATCATGACAAAATACTGTCATGCTTGTGCGACTGCTGCTGCTCAATTAGGAGAAGACTCACCAGAGTTTAAAATCTGGTTTGATGGACACGCAGAAAGTTGCAAAAAAAATCACGACGGATCTTCTGGAGCTATGGAGGTAGCAATTGCTGAAACACTTTGGAAGCGTTCTATTACAACTGGTTTCCGATATACAAAAATTCTCTCAGATGGAGACGCAAAAACATTCAACCATCTCTCTGTCCTGAAAATTTATGGACCAGGTTGTGAAATTTTCAAAGAAGAATGTCTCAATCATGTAGGAAAAAGGTGAGCGGAATTGTTTACGTAGATCTATTATTATTATATTATTACTATCATTGTTATTATTTTTATATTTATGTGATTGTTTCTTCTTGCTATATCTGAGAATCGAGAGGAATAATGTATATATTTTTTTTGTCTTTTAGATTGTATACTGGTCTGTGCAACACTGTTTCAGAGGAAAAGGCGCGTAAGATCACACTCGGTGAAAGAGGTCACGGTCAGTTGAAGAAAACAACTATTCAAAAATTAGCAGAATATTACAAAAAGGCAATCTACAGGAATAAAGATGACATTGATGTGAGTATATATATACATATATGTATATGATTTTCGCACTCTAAATTTGAATCAGCGATACCTGGCCATTCCTATCAGTGTATATGCGCTAATAAATTAGTGAAATTTCATTGATTCGTCACTAATTCATCAGTGTATATTCGTTGATTGGAATAAGTTAGATATGTAGGTACACTTGTACCTATACATATCAGCAAGATTTCGCTGTTTCAGACTTAGAGATCACATATTTACAAATGATATCAAAACATGAATAAACTTTATAAAAATTTATCAACAGGCTATGAGAAATGCAATCTACGCTTCGATTTACCACGCCGTTTCATCCGATGAAAAACCTCAACATTCTTTGTGTCCTGAAGGTCCAAAATCTTGGTGTTTTTTTCAAGCAGCAAAGGCGAAAAACAAAAAACCAGGACCCCACAATGTGAACATCCACACACCACTCAACCAATTATGCTTGAAAAAAATTTTACCGTTATATCAGAGGTTGACGGAAGATTCTCTGTTGTTGCGCTGCTCAAGATGTTTGACTCAGAATGCCAATGAAAGCTTACATAATGTAATTTGGAGTAGATGTCCAAAAGAAGTGTTTGTTGGAAATTCTAGAGTGAAAATTGCAACATCATTGGCTGTTTGTAAATACAATCTAGGGACCACAAGAACAATTTGTGATATTATGATAAACTTGGGATTATCTGCTGGCAGCGAAACTTTGAGATTGGCAAACAAATCTGACTCTCGAAGATTAGCTAGAGGAATTGAGAAGTCCACCGAAAAATTCCAAAAAGCTCGGCGGATTATTGCTCTTGCAAGTAGTAGAAGAGAGAAAAATTATCTTGAAAACGAGGGCATAATGTATGGGGCCGGTATGTTCTGAAGGAGTCACTCCTTTTATTGTAAGTAATTTTGTATATACGTGTATTCGTATATTTATGTATGTTTGAAAGTATTGATGTGTGTATGTATAAATGTGTATATGTGTGTTAATAATGTTTGTTGTCAAATTAAAGTTTTGTTAATATAGAAATTTTTCTTACCAATTCAAAGATTTTTTATATAAAAGTTCAAAAATTTTAGTTTAAAAAAATGGAAAAATATGAAAATTTTTTAAAAAATCAATATTTTTTTAAATAAATTTTTTTATGATTATTTTGTAAATAATAAAACAAATTTTCGACTTCTGATTAGTTAAAATATTTTTTTTAAATTTAGAGATCATTTAATGTAAAAATTTAAAAATTTTAGTCGAAAAATTGGATCTAGATTTACAAATTTCAATTTCTTTTAACGCCAATTTTTTTCTATGCTTATTGTCCAATTTCAAACAACTTCTCGTATTAATTTAAAAAAATATTGAAATTTCGAAAAAAAAATTCTAAACTGCTCAAAAATAAAAATTTTTTGTTTGGACTACCCTATATGTTTTTAGGTGAAAAACGATGCAAAAAAAGTTATATTAACTTTTTTGATGATTAAAATTTAAGGGGGTCAAAATGAAGCCGGTGCCTCCCCTTAAACTTCCTCCTCCCTACAATTTTTAATAAAATATCTTAATATTTTATGGGTAAAGTTCTCTCCTATAGTATTATAGTTTGTGCAAAAATCAGCCCGATTTGAAGACTTTCGATTTTAAGTTAGGACAATTGAGGAATTTTGACCCATATATAAAGTATATATTGTATTTAAATTAATAAAATTAAAACCAATTATAGACCAAAAATTTGCACTTTTAATAAAAATTCATTTTTTCTTAAAAATCATGTTGCTGTACAATAAAATGTTATTATTTATTAAAAAATAAATCAATAATCTTATTCTTTGTATCAAGACGAATCGATTTATGTATATGAAGTATTGAAAATTATAGAATTAATTACAATTAAAGACTTATCCATACGTTTTTGGGGTCGCTTTTTCGAATGGCATGGTTAAAATTTCCAAAAAAAGACGTTCAACCCTTATTTTTTCAAAAATACGCAAAAAATACAATAGATTTTGTAAACTAATTTTTGCAGATCCAATTTTAGTTGTCATATCGATTTTTCAAGTCATTTAAGGTATAAAAAACGTATTCCCGATAATTTTAGTTTGAAAATATGCTTTGCGTTTTAAGATTTTTGGTTTTTTTTTATTCAAAATGGCGCCTGGAAATAAACAATTTTCCAAAATTTAACACAGGATGGATACAATTTTCAGAAGCTCATGAAATCGCTTCAAATTTGTTACTCAGGGGTTTTTGGGGTCGCTGATTACGAATCTGAAGTCAGTTTTAAAAAAATCAAAATGGCAAATCCAATATGGCGAACGACAATATTAAACAATCATCGTATTGGCTTCAAATTTTTTACTCGGGGGGTTTTGGGGTCGCTGAATACGAATCTGAAGTCAGATTTTTAAAATTTTAAATGCCGGATGACAAAATATATCAATGCCAACATAATTTCATCCGCTAATAATTCTGGCGAATCTTACTTGCTTGATTCCGATGCTGAATCTCAGTGTAAGTCTAATGATATAAGCATGAGCAGTTGTAAAATACTATTGAAATAAGCTCATTTTTAAGTACCATTTTCTCAATTCCAAATAATTTTTTTTATCACACTTTGTTTTGATGATTTTATATACAAAGGACTGAAATCTGATCGTTCGATAAAGAGAAATATTTATTTTTGAATTTCCTGTGCCATTTTGAAAAAATAATTACTCGTTTTCTTGATTTTCTTTGTTAAATAAGCAAACAGCTTTAAAGAAACTAATTTATTTGTTAAACCGAAAGACCAGATTACAGTCCATTAATGTACAAGTATTTAAAAAAAACTATATCCGTTAAGTGGTTTTAAAGAAAATGGTACCTAAGTGATCCAACATTTTGAATTTTTAAAATCTGACTTCAGATTCGTATTCAGCGACCCCGAAAACCCCTTGAGTAACACATTTGAAGCCAATAAATAAAGTTTTAATGTTTTCGTCCGCCATATTGGATCCGCCATTTTGAATTTTGAAAATATGACTTTAGATTTGTAATCAGCGACCCTGAAAACCCCCGAGTAACAAATCTGAAGCCAATACGATGATTTTTTAATATTGTCGTCCGCCATATTGGTTTTGCTATTTTGAATTTTTTGAATTTGACTTTAGATTCGTAATCAGCGATCCCAAAACCCCCCGAGTAAAAAATTTGAAGCCAATACGATGATTTTTTAATATTGTCGTCCGCTATATTGTATTTGCCATTTTGAATTTTTTAAATCTGACTTTAGATTCGTAATCAGCGACCCCAAAAACACCTGAGTAACAAATTTGGAGCGATTTCATAAACTTCTGAAAATTGTATCCATCCTGTGTTAAATTTTGTAAAATTGTTTATTTCCAGGCGCCATTTTGAATAAAAAAATACCAAAAATCTTAAAACGCAAAGCATATTTTTAAACTAAAATTATCGGGAATACGTTTTTTATACCTTAGATGACTTGGAAAAATCGATATGAAAACCAAAATTGGATCTGAAAAAAAATTAGTTTACAAAATCTATTGTATTTTTTGCGTATTTTTGAAAAAATAAGGGTTAAACGTCACTTTTTGAAAATTTTAACCATGCCATTCGAAAGAGCGACCTCAAAAACGTATGGATATGTCTTTGTAGATTTTTTAATAATTTTTTTCTTGTTAATTTTTTTTGCTAATCGTAAAGAGGAAGCAAAATTAAGGCAAATTGAACGAAAACATTCGGACAGTGAATAAAATATTTATTTACTCCAACGTTTCGAAATCTAAATTATTTCCTCTTGAGGGAGTCTATCTATTAATTTATATTTTTATATAATTATTATGAAAATAAACTATTATTTAAAAAAATTACCTTTGGTTTATAATATCACAGTGGTCCTCAAATGCCAAGAAGTTTTATAAAAATGTCAAAGAAAACTGCTAATGCCATCCCTGGTTAAAAAACCGGACAGATTTCGGACTAATCCGAAATTTGTCCGAAACAATGCGGTTTTTGGGTTAGGTTTTTGTCACCCGAAATTAATCCGGAAAAATCCGAACTCTATACGGTTTGTGAACAACCAGTGAAACCGGAGTTGGTCCGATGAAGTCCGAAATTAATTAGTTAATTTTAACTAGTGAATCCGGAATTAGTCCGAAACAGTCAAAAATAAGTCGAGACAATTTAGTGAATGTTAATAAAAAAATAATTAAACAAAAGTTACACATATTAATTATTATTACTTTACAGTACATTCAACATATTTTTTCGATTTACCTATCGCAATTTTATTTACATTAACTTAAAACTTCTAACGCTTGGGGATTCGAACCTACACCTATCTAACATTATAACGCACCGAAATCATATACACTAACCACTATACCACGCTCGAATGGGAGTTCAAATTCATAATAGAATTTATGAAGTGCCACGAAAAGAATTGACAAGAAACTAACACATCAGTGTAAATTTTAATATTGAAACAAGATAACTTATAATACTAGTAAATTTGTAAAAACAAATTGACTGCAGAATTAAATATTCTATTTACCATAAGTAAATACCCTGAATAAAAAATGGGACCGATTTCGGACTAATCCGGAATTTGTCCGAAACAGTACGGTTTATTGTGCGTGGAGTTTTTCACCATGAATTAAGTTTGAAATCAATACCGTTTTTTATAACTATTGAATCCGTAATAATTAGTCCGGTTTAGCCTGCAGTTAGTCAGATCATATGCGACTAGTAAATGCAGAAGTAATCCGGTTGGTTTAACCAGTGAATCCGCAGCTAATCCGAAACAGTCTTCTTATGGACAGGTTTTTGTCGCTCAGAATTTGTCCGGATAAATTCAAACTCAATGCGCTTTGTGTATAACCAGTGAATCCGGAATTAGTCCGATCTAGTCCGAAGTTAGTCTGATAATACGCAACTTGCAAATGTGAAATTATTAAATCCGGAATTAATCTGGTTTTGTCAGGTTTTTGTCATACGAAATTATAATTATAGTTTGAATTTATCTGCATTTAATACAAATTGTTTTTAATATACAAATTCAATATTATATCAAAATCATTCCTGATTAAGTCTTTGAATTGGATTGAATATGGATTGTTTTAAACTGTCTGTGGATTGTATATATTTACAAATTTTTAAAATAATAAGACTTATTTTCGGACTGTGGTGTTTTGATCAGATATTATTCGGATTGACGCTGACTATTACCGGATTCTTTGCATACAGATTTCGTATTTATTCGTACATATTTATTTTAGATGAGTTTTTTGGCGGACATAATTTCGGATTGTTGCATAATAATTACGGAATTAATTCATAGACTTTTAAGGTTACTCCAGACTGATTTAGGATTTACAATTTCACTCGGATTGATGTTAGATTAACACGGATCATTTTCGTACAATTATCGGACTAATCCACACTAATATACCCGGATTTAATCCGTATTAGTCCGAAATTTTTATCAGGGATATAATATGATTCGAGTGGCCGTCTATTACCGGATTCTTAGCATACATATTTCGGATTGTTTCGTATTTGTTTCGGAATATGATTTTACCACACTAATTCCGAATTGAAGCGGACTAATGTCGGATTCATTGTGTACAGATTTCGGATTATTTCGTATTTGTTGCGGATTATACCTTTTAGTTGGATTAAATCCGGATTGTTGCAGACAATTTTCGGATTGTTTCGTACTTCTTTTGGAATAGGATTTTGCCACACTTAATTTCAAATTGTTGGGGACTAATACCAGATTTCTTGCTTACAGAGTTCGGATTGCTCCGGAAATTTTGCGGATTACGTATTTTTAACTAGATTAAACTCGGATTGTTGCAGACTGATTCCGTATTCTTTACATATTGATATCGAATAATTTCGTACTTATTTTAGAAGAATTCTTCACCGGTCATAAATTTTGATTGTTGCGGACTAATTACAGACTGAATTCGTAGACATTCAGGATTACTCCGGAGTGTTTTCGGATTCAGGTTTTCGTTCGGATTGATATCAGACTAGCGCGGATCATTTTCGGACCTTTTTCGTACAATTTTCAGACTAATCCGTACTAATCTGTGCGTATTTAATCCGGAATTAGTCCGAAATTTTTACCAGGAATCTTATTCTAATCATCTCCCACTTTTAAAACTTTTTTTTTATTTTTAGAAATTTAGTTCATATATTTGAATTTAATACAAAAAAAGAAAATTCGAATGTCAATTACTTTTAAGTTTAATAAAATTGTAAATTTCACCGTAAGAATATGATATTAAGGAAATGGATATTTTACTTTTTTGACTTCTAAAATGATAAACATATTTATATTTATTGTAAAAACATTAATCCTTTAACGCCGGGCGGACGCTTTTTTCAATCATTTCCAACGTTAATTATTTTTTAGTTTTTGGTGTAATAAAATATGTGTTTTTTGTTTTTTGCTGGTCTAAAATTATATATTTGTTTTTTTTAAATATGACATGAGACAAAAGTCTATGTCAATAATATAGCTTTCGTCTTTCAAAGAAAGACCTCCTCAGTATGTGTTTTTTACAATCAGTGAAATCTAAAAAATATAATAAATAATAATTATGAATTCTATTTAAAAACTAACATTAGAAAAAATTAAAAACATCAAAAATACAAATTTGTTTTTCTCGAAGATAACCTAAAATCTTACCTGTTTTTACAGTCATATTTTTTTTACCAAATAGTCAATATTAGCAACTAAATGAAAAGTTAAATTGCACGTCATAAAATTGCACATTTTTATAGTCAACTTAAACCTGATTTTAAAACAGCATAAGTTGTGCGTTAATTGTTTTTGACATGTTTTCTTTAAATTGTCAAAACATAATTGGTCTTTCTTTGAAAGACGAAAGCTATATTATTGACATAGACTTTTGTCTCATGTCATATTAAAAAAAAAACAAATATATAATTTTAGACCAGCAAGAAAGAAAAATAGTATATTAAGCAACAAGAGGATAAAGTCACAAAAATCATCGTAAAGAAATTGGCTGCCTTTATTCTCGTGTTACTTACGATATTTTTTATTCCTAATGCACAAAAGCGGCGAATGACTTTCCTCCCTGTCATCTGCTATCAGAAAGCGTCATTTTTGCATGTGGGATAAAAACACATTTATTACACCAAAAACTAACTAATTTCATTCTGGTTAACACCAATTCACATCTTCGTTAATTATTTTTGTTATCAGGCATGTAGAAAATTTTTGGAATAACATTTTCTTACGTATTTTTTATTGCTCTTTCAGAATCTGTCATCAAAATTGCAAAAAACAAAAATTCCAAAAAGTTATGGATACTTATTTGGAAAAAATACAAATCATTCACATTTTTTATTCAAAAATGATTTTTTTTTCATGTAACCAGTAACCAGAAAAATTCTTCACCATAAAATATCGCGTCCACAATATCCAAGCTTCAAAGTGGTGGACCATACATTTCAAAAATTCAATATGTCGGATCCAATATGGCGGTCGATATTTTTGAAATTGATCGGATTTATTTGAAAATTGATACTCGGGGGTTTTCTGGGTCGATGATTACGAATATGAAGTCAGATTTTAAAAATTAAAAATACCAAATCCAAAATGGCGGTTTTAATATTAGAGAATGATTAGAATGGTTTAAAATTTTATGTTTTTTAGCCATTGAAATTATTTTAATGTTGTCCGACTCAAACCACGAGGAGGTAAACGTACCTCCTCGTGCATTGATAGACAATGCATTCAGCTAAATGAATTAGGTAAGAAATTATATAGTTTCTAAAGGAAATGAAATTTAATGTTGCTGTAAAACAAATGACAACCCACTGTAAAAACCAAAAGAAAGACAATGCATTTATCTAAATATTGAATTTATTGTTAATACAAAAAAATACAAAGAAAAGAAGACTACTCACAGTACATTTACCTCCTCGTGGTTTGAGTCGGACAACATTAAGAATATTTTCAATAGCTAAAGAACGTATAAAATTTTAAACGAATCTAATCATTCTCTGAAATTTTGACCGCCATATTGGATTCGGTATTTTGAACGTTAGAAATTTGACTTCATATTCGTTTTCAGCGACCTAAAAACTCCCGAGTAACAAGTTTCATGCAAATCCGATAAGTTTTAAAAAAAATAGCCGCCATATTAGATCCGCTATTTTGAATTTTTGAAATCTGAGTTTATATTCGTAATCAGCGACCCAGAAAACATTCAGATACTCCTTTACGTACAGATAAAAGGAGAACTAAAAGAACGTCTACAGGGTGTCAATTTTGTAAAAAAATTCTTTTGTCGCCATTTCGGATCCGCCATCTTGAATTTTTGAAATGTATGGTCCATCACTTTGGAGCTTGGATATAGTGGACACGATATTTTATGGTGAAGAATTTTTCTGGTTACTCGTTACATGAAAAAGAAAATCATTTTTGAATCAAGAATGTCAAAAATTTGTATTTTTTTCCAAATAAGTGGCCATAACTTTTTGGAATTTTTGTTTTTTGCAATTTTGATGACAGATTCTGAAAGAGCGATAAAAAATACGTAAGAAAATGTTATTCCGAAAATTTTCTACATGCTTGATAACAAAAATAATTAACGTTGAAAATGATTGAAAAAAAGCATCTGTCCCGGCGTTAAAGGGTTAATGTTTTTACAATAAATATAAATATTTTTATCATTTTAGAAGTCAAAAAAGTAAAATAGCCATTTCCTTAATATCATTCTTACGGTGAAATTTACAATTTTATTAAACTTAAAAGTAATTGACATTCGAATTTTATTTTTTGTATTAAATTCAAATATGAACTAAACTAAACATGATTTAAAACTGTTTTTTGGTTATTTTGAAAATGCGAACAAGTAGGATTTTGATCTAAAATAGATTTAGAAGTGTGAGATGATTAGAATAAGATAGTATTAGCAGTTTTCTTTGACATTTTTATGAAACTTCTTGGCATTTGAGGACCACTGTGTGCATATTTATAGTTTAAACTAATTTTTTATTTATTTATAACAAAAAAAACAAATCTTTTCTAAGAAATAGCTATTATTTACCATAAATAACGTAGATCTGAAGCGCTAAGACGAAATTTTAATATTTATGTGAGTAAAATGAAAAAATGTGTAGTCGTGGGTACCCGGGCATGAACACAAAGGGTTAATCGTACGAATCAAATTGTTCTTACATATTATAAGTAATAGGGGAGCGTGGAAAAATTGGAGCCGCTTAAGAAAAATTATTTAAAAAAACCAACTTATCTTAATAATAACCCATTAACGCCCAACTCGTGAAAATTCTTTGGTCATTTTCAAGCTACGTAATTATAAATAAAACGGTTGACAATTTATACCAGAGGTACATTTTCTAAAGGTTTTGGATGTGCTCTTTTCGATTCCGGTGTCAAAAATAAATTTCGTCCAAACCAAAATTAAAGATGGCGGTTTTAATGTCAAAAAACAAGAAAAATTCATTTTTTCAAGTTTGACATTTTTTTCACCTCTAAAAAGTGTAAGAATAAAATTCTATTTTCAACCATCGGTGCATAAAAATTATACACTTTCGAGAAAAGTAAAGTAGAATTAAAAATTTCAAGATGGCGGACCAATATGGCGTCAAATTTAATGTAAAATTAAAATATTTTTGGCAATATTCTTTATATTGCCAAAAAGTCAATGAATTCGCCTGAATTTTGTTACTCGGGGGTTTTCGGTGTCGCTGATTACGAATATGAACTTTATTTTTAAAAATTCAAAATGGCGGATCCAATATGGCGGACGAGTTTTACAAAAATTCATCGAATTCACATCAAACTTGTCACTCGGGGGTTTTTGGGGTCGCTGATTACGAATATGAAATTCATTTTAAAAAATTCAAAATGGCGGATTTAATATGGAGGACTTATTTTTTAAATTGAAACCCCTGAGTGACAAGTTTCAAGTGAAATCGATAAATGTTTGTAAAACTCGTTTGCCATATTGGACCCGCCATTTTTAATTTTTAAAAATAAAGTTCATATTCGTAATCAGCGACACCGAAAATCCCCGAGTAACAAAATTCAGGCGAATTCATTGACTTTTCGGCAATGTAAAGTATATTGCCCAAAATATTTTAATTTTACATTAAATTACACGCCATATTTGTCCGACATCTTGAAATTTTTAATTCTACTTTACTTTTCTCGAAAGTGTATCATTTTTATGCACTGATGGTTGAAAATAGAATTTTATTCTTACACTTTTTAGAGGTGAAAAAAATGTCAAACTTGAAAAAATGAATTTTTTTTTGTTTTTTGACATTAAAACCGCTATATTTAATATTGGTTTGGACGAAATTTATTTTTGACACCAGAATCGGAAAGAACACAATCAAAACCTTTAGAAAATGTACCTCTGGTATAAATTGTCAACCGTTTTATTTATAATTACGTAGCTTGAAAATGACCACAGAAATTTCACGAGTTGGGCGTTAATGGGATAATACATTGTTTTCTTCATTTTCTACTCATTTCGTTATTTATCTTTAATTATGTTTAATCAGAAACTTAAAAAGAGAAATTAAATTGGAAAAAAAAATTTAAAAAAAAAACATTTTTTGCCATCACCCAATTTGTGGGGTATTGGGAACTTTCACTTGAAATTTAAAAAATTTCTATTTTTTAGGAATATTTTTTGTTTTCTAATTGAAAAAAGTGTTAATAGTTACAATAAAGCCAAATCTTTAGAGTTAGAATAAATTTTTTTCTAAATTATAATTGAATAAAAACTTTTTGAAAAAAAATTTAATTTTTAATTTTTTCCACCAAAAATTAATTTTTTAATTAAAAGTTTTTTCATAATGTGATATCTTTTACAATTTTTAAAGAAATAACGAAAGCCGTAACATGGTAACGAAAATTCTTTGGGCTGACACTTATTCTCCCATTACCCCACATAATTCTTACAGGCCAAAATTTGAATGAAAAAATAAAAACATAAACAAATTTTATTATTATCTCGATTTTCACTAGCTCCTCCGACGGCCGCAAGCGGCCGTCTACGGTGCTAGTTTTTATATGTCCATTGTCCAAGTCCATTATTTCATTAATAATAATATTTAAATTTTTTCAGTTAATAATTTGCTTATTTATATTTGAAATGTTGACGTTTTTTTTGACAATGCAAAATAAGATTTATTATGAGTACTTTCTCTTAACAAAAATAAAATTTATATATTCGCGCTCTTTTTAAATAACATACGACTGCAGCGCCACCTTCGCATGTACAAACAATATTAAAAACACCCTTCTATTAAGATTTTACATTCTCATTGCCCATTCTTTACTTCGATACTTTTCGATACATTCGACCTTTCCACTCCATGTCTTTTTTAAGAAAGGATACATGTATACATATCTACACATATTCACCTATAATATAATTAAAAAACATAACTAAATAATACGATTTTAACTGCTTATGGTGATGTTTAGAAATATTTTGCACTTTACAACGAAAACTCAAAAAATACATTTTCCCTTGTCTTTACTAAAAATTTGTCAAGAATGTGATCGCTTGTTTTGGAAAGTCAACTCTTGAAGACAAATATATATTAACACTTTGTTTTTCGTAAAATAAATAAATATTTCAAAACACTGTTGCCATACTAGTACTGGAATAATTCCAAGACTTTTTTTATTATTTCCTTGATTTTTTTATTTTTTCTAACAAAGAGTATGTGATATAAAGTATATGTATATGAATATATGAGTATATGAACGTCCAGGCTGTGTTGGCAAGGTGCATTGGTAGGCGTTAGTCCCGCGATAGGCAGGTATTAACTGGGGTTCGAGTCCTCACAGATGCACAGTGCAGTCGTTCACGCAGCTTATTTTTTCAGATCAACAATTAAATTCAAAAAATAATTATTTACCGACAACCATATCGGAATAATTATCCTAAGAAAAACACCTGACTCTAAACCAAAGAGTTCCATTGACATCTAATAGATGTCACTAATTGCTGATATAGTCGAAATCTTTCTTAATTAAAAATTTTTAATCAGCATATAATTTCCTACATTAACTATACAGCTCTTCGACTAGTGTATGGGCTTGATCTGAGAATATAAGAAACGTGAACGTCCAGGCTTGTTGGCCAGGAGATGTCAGAACGAGCTTTACTAATGAAGTACAGGAAATATTTATGGAATTAAAATTAGATACTATAAACAATTATTACTTATTGGCGGGAGACCTAAATGCAAAACATGTAAATTGGGGGGACAACAATTCAAATTTAAAGGGGGCAGCACTTGCTCAATGGTATAGGGACAACCGGATCAAATTCAGAACCACCCGGAAGTAGCGACATACCCAGCGGGAAATTCCTTCCTATCAACGTTTAAAGAAGCACTTAAAATGATTTGAAATAAATTAAAAATAATTCTGACCCTCAGGACAAGACAAATGTCTTGGCGAAATATCTTGCTGACATCATTAATAAAGAACGTATTTCAAGTAGCCCTCGTCTTGAACAAATAATCAAAAGGACAGTAACTGAGTTTAAAGACAGAAACAAAATAAATGATAAAAAAGCTAACCCCTTAATTGAATTCTCAAATCAAAATAAATCCACAGCTCCAAAATTTGAAAATAATACCTCATTCTTTTATGATTATAGTACTTTAAGTAAAATAATATTGAAATTAAATAATAAAAAATCCACAGGAATGGACAAAATACCAACAATTGTCCTAAAAAATATGTCCTATAATTTTATTATATATCACTTCATTATATTTAACAATTTATTAAACAATAGTTACTTTCCTGACAATTGGAAATTGGCAAGAGTCGTCCCCATATTAAAAAAAAATAAAGATCCAAGTAAAGTAACCAGTTATCGTCCGATTAGTTTATTGCCGAATACAGGCAAACTATTCGAAATACTAATAATAAAATCATTAAATATATATAGAAGAAAATCGGTTATTGCCTTATGAACAGTTTGGCTTCAGACATAGAACGTCGACTACACACGCCGTTACAAAATTCACCTCTGACATAGCCAGTAGCTTAAATAAAAATGAAGTAGTGGCTGCATGCCTAATAGACTTGGAGAAAGCTTTTGACTCGGTGTGGATAGAAGGCATCCTATTTAAATTGATAAAAAAGGGGATACCGTACTACATGTTAAAAATCTTATGGAATTTGCTAAACGGTAAAAAAATGTTTGTCTCTATAAACGATAAAATTAAAAGTAAAAAATATTTTCTAAAAGATGGCCTTCAGCAGGGGGCGGTAAGTTCGCCATTACTGTTCAACATATTCTTAAACGATGTGCTGAATATGTACGGCATAAACTCCTCCCCCCGGCTGAAGGGCATCGGGTTTGCGGACGAACTAGTGGTCTACTGCAAAAACAAAAATATCAACAGGGCAAAAGTCGAGTTGCAGGAAGCTTTCCACAATATAATTGACTTCCTCAATACGTGGAAGTTGAAATGCAATATTGACAAATGCGACACAATACTTTTTAGACCACTCATTGATAATATGACGAAAAAAATAGAGAGGGTTGGAGCAAATTCAATATAATTGTAGAAAATGAATCGGGACTTGCAATTCCCCACTTTAGATTGGTGAAATACCTGGGGGTTCACATAGACGATAGGATAAAATTTAACCAACACATAGAAATAGCGCTCGAAAAAGCGAAAAACGCATTTTTCCACCATAAAAACATATTTCTATCAAGCAAACTAAACTCGATGGTGAAGGTCATTTGCTACCTATTATTAATTAGGCCCATAATAACATATGGATGCCAAATATGGTTCGGGATATCGCCCTCATACATGGAAAGGATCCGAATCTTCGAGAGAAACTGTCTCCGCACTTGCCTGAAATTATTCAGAGATGCGGAGATGGGTTTCGAGAGACACGTCTCAAACCATAAACTGTATAATATGGCAAATATTCCCAGGATTGACGTGTTCATCATTGGCCTCATTAGAGATCATATCTCGAGGGCAATGAGGAACAATGTCAATCCTAATATTTCATTACCATATTCTCAAAATGAGAATAATTTAATTCAATCAATAAATTGTGAAAATTTGCCACCGGAAACGTTTACATATTTGGACAAGAACGGTTTTGTCATGGATGAGGGCGGTATCCCGAAATTATACTATATTCTGAGACAAGCAAGAGATCAAAAGATGACATATGGTTGGACGCATTTGAACGAAGGCATAGTCGAGGCAAGATATTCGATGAGTCTGCCTAACAGGGACACCATCGCGATGAAAAAGGCGAGAAACTCGAGAAAGTACAGCTGGCTAAATAATAATGAGTAATTCACGTTAACTATTAATATCGTCAAATTGATGCATTGTAATCTTGATTTTCATATTTCTCTTCTTGAGGAGAGGAGAAGGAAAGTTATTTATTAACAATTTTTGCCTCGTTTTCGTTGCAACGGAAGGAGGGAGAAAGTTGGATTAATTAAATGCAATTAATTAGTATGAGTGAAAATATTTAAGTTAAAACGGTATCATATCGAATTATAAGTACAATTGTCAAAGCGTAAGGAAAGAGAAATCCCTATCATAAAAATGTAAAATTATTATAAAAATAAAAAATAGGGGAAAGAAAAGGAAAAGTATAATTGTAAATAGAGTAAAAGTGGGTATTATCGCGGTATTTTGTATTTTAATGAATATTTTTAATAATATAAAAAAATTAATTAATTAATTAATTAATTTTGACTCTAAAAAATCATTCCTTGAATCTGAGACATGAGACATTATAATTTGTATCATATTTTGGATTATTTTTGTATTAATTAATTTATTAAAAATGATTTAAAATTTGTTGTCTGAAAACCGTTCAAAATGGCTCACCTCAGTTTGAAATTCAACTCTGCAGTAGTGTCTAAAATTATTGGTTTTTTATTATATAATGCTTTAAGAGATTTAAGAAAATTAATTTTTATTAAATATTTACAGTCACGATAATGGAGACATCTTTTTTTTAACATGTGGGTATTTTCGCGGCTCCTATCATAACCCTTGAAAGTAAGGTTAGCAGGTATGTCTCTAAAGATTAAAACGTTGAAATTATAGCGGATATTATTTTTGTTTATTTTAATTTATATTTTATTAAAAAATACTTTGTATATATATAAAAAAATTAATTTTCAACTAAATAAATGTTGAATTAACATTGTTTTTCCATTTTGCACAGTAACTGTTAAACACATTTAGACACAACAAAAATTTCGTTTATTTGAACGTTAAGAATTTTAGTAAATCTTATAACAGTTACAAAATACAAGAAGGAAAATAAAGAGTAATGGGAGGTATAAAAAAATTAAAATTAGAGTAAGTGAGATCTGTATATTTAAGGAACAAATTTTTAATAGCTGTAAAAGAGGAGCAAAAGTGTCAAAGAGAATTGACTATACGAAATAAATATTTGATAATAATTGCTATAGAATATTTTATCAGAGTATTATTTTATATAATGAGACTAATTAAATTATTATAATTCTTTCGTAAAAACGAGGTGCGTAAGATCGACTAACTTTAAGTGTATAACTTTTTCTTGATTGGCTCTTTTTCAAAATCCTTTACTTTGATTGGATATAATCGTGACATTACTTACTGATGTCAAAGAAGCTAACTTCAAGTGTAAAACTTTTTCCTCATTGGCTGATTTTATAATGAGTGTTCCTTATTGGCTGAATTTTATAATGATGGTGACCTCACACTTTTAAATTTTCGTTTTTCTTTTTTAAAATTAAAAAAATTATTAATTAAAATTATTAACTAAAAGTTAACTTAAAGTAGTTTAATATAATAATTTTTATTTATGGTTTGGTTTGTAATAAATTAAAAGTTTAATATTAAAATATATTTAATTTTATGATTCATTTTAGACGCTTCAAAATTGTTGCGCGCGCATCTTTTTTCCAAACAAAAATTGTTTGTTCGCTACAGCCATGTAACCTCACCTCAGTGTGAAACGCAAAGTTTTTGGTACGAAACATTACAAAATGTTACAAGTGTTAGCAACTGTCAGCCATTTGCAAAGTGTGACACGTGTATCGTTTCGATAAGAAGTATTGACTGTTATTTGCCGAGTGATTTTTCTTTTGAAAGTGTTGATTGTAAATTTTGTGGTTTTGTTTTTTGTACATTGAAAAAAAGTTAAACTACATTACAAACGTTACGTACGTAAGTATTAAAATACATGTAAATACAAATTAAATTTTTTGTTAATATTATTTGTATATTAATTAGGAGGAGTTTGTAAATATAATGTGAATTATTTGATTTATTAAATAATTTCAGTATTTGGACAGTGTATAGACGTGTCTTACAAGAGCTCCGCAATAACTGCTCTGTTTTTGCACTTCAGGTTGAATTTTTGCTTACTAGTGCAAATATACTGGTGTTCTAGTGTGTCGTGAAATGACTTTTATACTTTATTTTGTGAAGTTGGATTCTGTATCCAGTGTTTTTTTCTCTTTTTCGGTAGTTTTCTAAATCGTTCTTATTTCAAATATCGTTACTAACAGTAAAATCCTCTTAATTGTAAAATTTGTAAAAGCTGAAGTGTATATAACAATATAATCAAATTAAGCGTTGATTGACAGCTATAAACAATGGAATCACAACAGGTGATGGAAACACTAATGAAGATACAAAATAATATGGCAACGAAAGACGATATAAATTTAATAAAAACTGGCAATGAAAAACTACAAGAGGATCTAAATGAGATTAAAACAAACTTTAAACAAAAAATTTCCCAGTTAGAAGCAACAGTGGAAGGACTCTAAAAAAATGAATGCAAGTTTCAATGCAGCCAAAGCTAAAAATGTCCTGATCTTTAAAGTGGAGGAAAATCTAGATGAAGAAGAAAATATTTATGAAAAAATCAAAGGCATTTTTAATCAAGTTGGTTTGGAAATAAATGAATTTTGCATTGAGGCAGCATTTAGAATTGGTAAACCCGCTAACCGAAGACCGATTTTAGTGCGGTTTATAGCACCAAGATGGAAATCCTTATTATTTAAGAAAATAAAAGAATTCGATGCACTAGGACTAGCAATCTCAAATGACCTGACAAGAGAAGAACGTCTTGAACGCAAGGAACTTGTTATGTTCAAAAACAATTTAATGAAGAAAGGCAATAAAAATATCAAAATTAAAGGAAATAACTTGCTGATCGATAATAGAACATTTTCGCTAAGTGTGCTTCGTTCATTGAAGATTGGTGAAGCATCCCAGGAACCGTCTGGAGATTGGTCAAACCAGGAGTCCGAGGAAAGACCTATTAAATCTCTACTCTCAAAAAAACGTAAGGGACGCCCTGAAGGGAGCAAACGTCACATATTAGATGAGAGAAGAAATCAATCAGCAACTAAAAGCAGCAATAATAGTTGCAGTAGCAACTAAAAGGGAAAAACACCTTACTATCAAGAAAAAAAATGAATACAGTGATCAAGAGCCTAAAAATTTTATCGAAAACCAAGCTGCCCTATCGATCGCATTCTGGAATATTAATGGCTTCAAAAATATTGCGGACGTCGAAAATGACATCGAGTGCGTGGATATATTATGCATATCCGAAACTTGGCTGTTACAACCTCCTGCATATCTACCGGAATGGATAAGTATTCAACAAAATAAATTTATTAATGCAACAAAGGAATTTACGTTTGGTAGACCCAGGGGTGGTTTATGTATCATTGCAAAAAAAATTTGAATCTATGTTCTACAGTATATGAAAATAAGCATTGTTTATTTGTATTATTTAAAAAAGAAATTGAAAATATTATTGTGGGTTCAATTTATTTTAGTCCGAGTTTGTCGGAAGAGTCTTGTCGTTTAACCTTAGAATCAGCATTTGAACAAGTAGAAAAACAAAATTTGTACTGTCCGATAATAGTAGGAGGTGATCTAAACGGTAGAGTGGGGATCTCAATCAAATAGATGAATTGATTTTTGCGGAATGCGCTGCGAACTTGTATGGGTTGAGAAATTCACTAGATAAGAAAATTAACATGAGAGGAAAATTTTTGATAGATTTCTTTGAGGATCATTCTTTTATTCTTATAAATGGTAGATAAAGAGGGGATGCCCCTGCCAATTTTACCTATTGTGGAAAGCGAGGAAATAGTACTGTAGACCTTGTATTTTGTAACTACGAATATGTGTCTTGTATATCCGATTTTAGCGTGTTACCAATGGTCACACAAGCAGACCACATGCCTGTCGTGCTATCTTTATATTTTCCACAGAATATTAAAAGGGATAATAAGCCGGTAGGTGGGAGAATCACGGGATGGGGATATAGTTGGAAGGAGGAATTAGGAGGAGTCTTTACAGAAAGAATGAATTGGCACTCGAGTGTTCAATGGAATGAATGTTCCCTAGATACAGCAAATGAAAATCTAGTCTCAACTGTAACTGAAGTTGCCGAATTTATGAAATTGAACAAAAAGGGAAAATATGTTAAGCGCAATAAGCCATGGTTCGACAAAGAATGTTCCTTACAAAAAATAAACGTAAAAAACGCTCTTAAAAAATGTTTTAATTCAAATTTTTATGAAGTTGACAACAAATTTTATTTAAAAGAAAAGAAGGGTTTTAAAAATTTAATTTCAAAGATAAAAAAGTTATATGAGGATTCTATTAAAACTGAAATCGCGCAAACTAAATATCCAACTGTTTTTTGGAGGGCAGTTAATAAATTTAAATTCCGTACTCCGAGTCATGATCATGTTGGGTTAGAGCGTTGGAATAATTTTCTAGCACATATGTATCCACCGAGAATCGTCTTCGACAAAATCATGTATGATGCAAGACACCCCCTACTATACAAAAATATTTCTTTTGATTAATTATTTACGGTTATTAGGCAATGTAAAAATGGCAAAGCGCCGGGCCCGGATGGAATTCCCTTTGAATTTTTCAAAAACTTACCAGCGAACTGGATTTTATATCTGCAATGCATGTTTAACAAGGCGATCAATTTGGAGTCAGTCTCTGCAGCGTGGGGGCAAGCACATGCGTTCATGATCCACAAGAAGGGCGGGAAGTCTGACCCGAATAATTATAGATGCATTGCGCTCATAAATTCAATTGCAAAGATTTTCACTCAAATTCTTAACAAAAGATTGAAAACGTGGGCGGAATATACAGGGAGCATCCCCGAATTCCAATCGGGTTTTAGCGAAAAAAGAGGTTGTGTGGATAATATATTCACATTAAATTCAATAATCCAAATCCATTTGAGCCGGGAAAAGGGTAAGCTATTCGCCTTTTTTGTGGATTTTAAAGGGGCATTTCCATCCGTCAAGCATAACAAGCTATGGTTGAAACTATTTAAGTTGGGTCTGAGTTCTAGATTCGTAAGAATTTGTAAAAACTTTGGCGATAAGCCAAAGCGTAAGCCACTGTGGCGATACGTACGCGAGAGGGTGTGACAAATGCGGTGGAAGTGACTAAAGGTGTCTTGCAAGGGGATACGTTGAGCCCTCTTTGCTTTTCGTTGTATACATGTGATATGGAGAGCTTCTTTCGTGAGCGGGGTATAAGAGGTGTGTGTGAATTGATGGAAAAAATGAGATAATATTATTGGCTTATGCCGACGATATTGTCATTTTGGCCTACTCATTTAGCGACCTTCAAAGAAAAATAAATGCTCTGTATAAATATTCTGAAATCAATGAACTAAAAGTAAATTATAACAAATCAAAAATAATGATATTTTAAAAAGCAGGGCGTAGAAAAAGTTACTCTTTTATGTACCGCGAACACAAGCTTGAAATTGTGAAAGAATATATCTACTTAGGAACGCATTTTAAGAACTCTGGTACGTTCGGAGCAGCAACCGGTAGAGCGGTGACAGCTGCAAAAGTAGCATCAAATTCTGTCATAAATATTTTGGAACGTTCTAAATCAGACAAGTGGGCGACAAAAGAAAAATTGTTTGATAGTATAGTTAAAAGTGTTGCTGTATATGGAGTAGAAGTCTGGGGTCTCCGTTACCTTGATACTATAGAAAAGGTTCAAACTTACTTTTTTAAGAGAGTTTTATCGTTACCGGGAATTACACTAAACTATGCCGTACGCCTAGAAGCTGGAAGAATCTGTCTTTCATATACGGTTTTAAAACAAATTTTAAACTGGTTAACAAAAATAAATAGTATGCAGGAGGACAGATACCCTAGAATTTGTTGTAACGAAATTTTTAAAAGGGCCAAACTTTGTAATAAGAGTAACTTAAAATATAATTGGGCATTGCAAATTTCAAATATTTTAAAGGATGTACAGCTACCGAACAATGTTAATGCGTTAGAATATGAAACTTTAATATTAAAGTCACGAGTCATTCTAGCGTTGTATGAATCCTTCCTAAGAAAAACAGACATTGCAAGGGTAGAGGGCTCAACTAGTCTTCAGTTGTATTCGTGTCTGCCGATCGGAGAAAAAACACTCTATTATCTAAACTCAGGTCTCCCGATGTATATAACTCGACTAATATGTCAAATATGATTATCGCTAACCAGGCGTCAGGTCATAAAATACAAAAAAAAAGATTTTTAATAGATCCCACACTCAACTGTCCAATCTGTAATACAAATGTAAAAGAAACTATTGTTTATATTTTAGTTGAGTGCCCAGCATATATGGGAATAAGAAATTCTATATTTGAAAACAAAAATTCAATTATCTCCGATGGGCTTACATGGATGGATCTGTTGATTTCAAATGATAGTAAAAAACTGAGAATTTTAATAGATTTTGTATTAAAGGTGTTAAAAGCGAGATCCGTTCTAATATAATATTGTAACAAGGTACTAAATTTCATAAATATTGTTCTTTTTTCTTCCTTCTAATAGGGGAGAGTGGGGCAAGACGGGGTACTTAAGGTTTAAAGCGCAAAAAAGGAAAATTATGTAATATATACTTTATTATTATTTTTTTAAATCATCTTTGAAATCAGTCTTTCGTAATAAAAGCGTACAAAGGCCATCTGATTCTTAAATAGCTTATAATTAATAATATAGAAAAAATTGCAAATCACCCCATCTTGCCCCACCAGGGGGCAAGATGGGTTACTAAAAGAAACAACCTATTTCTGTCGACAAATTTCACAAGTAAAGGTTGCATCTTCATCTTTATGCATAACTGCAGTGAGCCCATTGGCCACAGACAAAAAAAGCAGCCCAGCCTTCATTTAAGTCTAAATAATAACACAGCCCCCCAAAAAAAAGTGTCGTGCGCGGCAGACCAGACTAGTCATTTCCTATGTATTTTGACGCGCTGAACACGAATCCGAAGTCCGTTTTGCTCCATCACGTCAGGATTTTTTTCTAACCTCAAAAAATCTGTCGGATTTTGAGAGGTAGGCTATTTTTTCTTAAATTAATGGATTTACTTCAAACTTGGTATCTAGGGTTTTTTTTTTTTTTTGAAGTTAGATTTTCAAAATTCAAAATGGCGGATCCAATATGGCGGACGAATTTTTTAAAAATTGATAGATTTGCTTCAAACTTGGTATCTAGGGGTTTTTTGGGTCGCTGATTACGAATTTGAAGTTAGATTTTCAAAATTTAAAATGTTGGCTCCAATATGGGGGACGAATTTTTTAACTATTGATGGATTTACTTCGAAGTTGGTATCTAGGGGTTTTTTGGGTCACTGATTACGAATCTATAGTCAGACTTTCACATTTTGAACCCCCTGCACGGAAAAAATGTCTGTGCACCGCTTGTCTCACTTCCAGTGCAGTTGATGCAGAGGTTATCCGATGGAAGTGCGTTTGCTGTCTCTAAAAAGGGCCGTATATGATCCCTTTTCAAAGTGTAAGATTTGTACTGTAATTAAGGACCATTGGTCACTATCTTATTCCTTAAAAATACATTGTTTACCTTGTACGCTTTGCACTTTTATTGTGTTTCAGCACAATACTAATCCTGCTGCTTCGATAAATGTAGTAGGCGATGACAACTGCCCCGAAAGGGGATGTGTAGAATGATTCGCTTCCTGTTTATCGAAGTAACGAAGCCAGCGTAGGCGCGCTGCCCTGCAGGGGGACGTTAGGGTGTGAGGATGATGCAGTAGTGTGTCCGACGACGAGTTGACTTTGTCCTCGTCAAAGTCGAAAAGCTCTCATACTTAGACCTGGGGAGGTATGAGGGTTATCACCCCTAGGACGGCGGACTCACCTGCGATCGGGCCAGGATCCCTAATGTGCAGGTTTTCACATAAATCATGGCTTCTCAAAATCAAAACAATAATAAAACTCCAAAGGCTTAAAAACTTAATTTTGCAGTAACAACGTCGGAACACTTATGCGACAGCAATGCAGATGCATTTTGTTACATATGTGGACAATTCGATGTCCCCAAAAATCGTAAATCAATAAATGAAAATATCAAACAGATCTACAAAGATTATTTTGATCTTGAGATAACCAATCAGGATAAAAATTTTGTTCCACACAAAATTTGCAGTTCCTGTTACACAATGTTAACTCGTTGGAATCATAAAAAAGAGGATAAACTAAAGTTTATAAAGCCAACTTTGTGGGAAAACCCATTAAATCAAAAAGATTGTTATTTTTGCAACACCAATGTGCAAGGATATAATAACAAAAATTAAAAGAACATATTGTATGCTAATGTCCCCACTGTAAAAAAACCAGAAATTTCATGCAATCCACCTTCTTCTCCCAAAACCTTGGAAATTGACAGTTCAACTGAAGATGTTCTAGATTTTGAAAATAAAGACATGAGAACCGATGATGAGGACGACTATTACCTTCCGTATGATAAACAGGAGATAAAGATTCGACAAACGTTTAACCAAGAAGAACTTAGCAATCTCATTAGAGATTTAAAATTGCCGAAGGATTGTGCAGAACACCTAGCATCAGTGTTGAAGAAGAAAAACTTGTTATCAAAAGGCACAACAGCTAGCTTTTATCGAGACAGAGAAAAAGAATTCCGACAATATTTTACAAAAGATGAAAATCCGTCGTTGGTATATTGCTCAGATGTTGTCGGACTCATGAATAAATTAAAAACAAATATATACAAAGATGAAAATTGGAGACTATTTATTGACTCTTCGAAAAGAAGTTTAAAAGTAGTACTACTACATAATACTAATATTTATGCTCCAATTCCAATAGCGCATTCAACGGAAATGAAAGAAAACTATGAATATATGAAACT
Organism: Leptopilina heterotoma; assembly: GCF_015476425.1. NCBI lineage: Eukaryota > Metazoa > Arthropoda > Insecta > Hymenoptera > Figitidae > Leptopilina > Leptopilina heterotoma. Next base: position 2,291,186 of record NW_025110845.1, read on the forward strand.
AGTTTTGGATAAAATTAGATACCGAGAACACAACTGGCAAATTTGTGGAGATTTTAAGATTTTAAGCATACTACTTGGACAACAATCAGGTTTTACAAAAACACCATGTTTCCTGTGTTTGTGGGACAGTAGAGATCGAGCAAATCACTACATTAAAAAACAATGGCCAAAAAGAAATTCTTTCGAACCAGGTTCAAAAAATATAATAGAAAATCCTCTAATCGACCCTTCAAAGGTGATAATTCCATCCTTACACACGAAACTAGGAGGAATGAAACAATTTGTCAAATCCTTAGATAAAGAAGGAAACTGTTTTAAATACCTGGAACAAAAGTTTCCAGAAAAATCTGAAGCGAAACTAAAAGAAGGGGTTTTTGACGGACCACAAATTCGCAAATTGTTAAAAGATGAGCAATTTATCACCAAGATGAATAAAAAGGAGAAAGCCGCATGGCTTAGTTTCAAAGCAGTTGTCGAAAATTTTCTGGGTAATCACAAGAGTGAAAATTGGGAGCAAATAGTTAGTGATATGATTAAAAATTTTGTTAAGTTAGGATGCTTAATGAGCATAAAGATGCATTACTTAGACTCGCATCGGGATCGATTCCCTGAAAATTTGGGAGATTACAGTGAAGAACAAGGAGAACGATTCCATCAAGATCTTAAATAATTTGAGCGTCGTTATCAAGGAAGATGGGATGTAAATATGATGTCTGACTACTGTTGGATGCTGAAAAGGGATATTGTACCTGGAGGCACCAATTTGAAACGAAAACCATTACACAGATCCTTTGAGGACAAAAGAGTGCGCTACCATGAAAGGACGTGAATACCTTACTTATGTATATAAGAATTTCCATTTCGAGTTTTGAAAATCTAACTTCAGATTCGTAATCAGCGACCCAAAAAACCCCTAGTTACCAAGTTTGAAGTAAATCCATTAACTTTTAAAAAATTCGTCCGCCATATTGGATCCGCCATTTTGAATTTTGAAAATCTAACTTTAAATTCGTAATCAGCGACCCAAAAAACCCCTAGTTACCAAGTTTGAAGTAAATCCATTAACTTTTAAAAAATTCGTCCGCCATATTGGAGCCGCCATTTTGAATTTTGAAAATCTAACTTCAAATTTGTCATCAGCGACCCAAAAAACCCCTAGTTACCAAGTTTGAAGTAAATCCATTAATTTAAGAAAAAATAGCCTACCTCTCAAAATCCGACAGATTTTTTGAGGTTAGAAAAAAATCCTGACGTGATGGAGCAAAACGGACTTCGGATTCGTGTTCAGCGCGTCAAAATACATAGGAAATGACTAGTCTGGTCTGACGCGCACGACACTTTTTTTCGTGGGGCTGTGTTATGATTAATAAGAAATAAGAATATAGTTTTAAAGTTATTATTGAGATAAAATTTCTTATTTTGTTGAATTTAAATAATAATTATTTATTTAAAATAAAATATAATTCTATTTTATTTTTTTAAATTTTATTAAATCATGCAATTAAAATTCAATTGTAGAAAAAAAACAATATTATGAATATCACTTTATAACGAAACGCATAATTATTTTATCGTTATGTCAAAATTCATGTGAATATCATGTGAATTAAAATGATATGTTATAAGGTCTTGTTATTCAGTGTAAAGTATTATATAATTTATTTATAATTCAATTTATTAATTTTAAAAGTTAAAAAAAAGCGCGCCTTTAGCGAACGTTATCACGTGACCACTTCTGATTGGTTAACGAAGAGTGTTGTCGTCACCCTTTAGCAGAACATAGCATTTTCTGCTTCCGTCTAAATTCCGTCTGCTCCAGTCTGTTCCCATGTGGTTGTGTGTGCTAAAGATTTTAATTTTTACCGATTTCATTTTATTTTTGATGTTTTTGGCTTTCAAACAAAGGTAGGTATAACATAAATAATATTTATGTTCCAAACAAGAAGTTTTGAATCTAGATTTCATTCATTTTAATCTTGTAATTGCGATAGAAAGCTCTGCGTTTCCATGTGTATCTAACCAAGCGATGTTTAAATAATTTTATTCTAAGAATGTTTTAAAAACGCAGTTTATATTATGATGTTATTAATTCAGAGGTGTTTATATTATTTAGTCCTCTGTAAGAGTAAATTAGGAATTTCGGCTGCTTAGTTCGCTAGACAAGGATATTAAAACCATGTACATAACCTCAAAACAATTGCTTATTTTTCTGTGAAATATTTTCCACATTTCTGTTTGTTGAATTTTTAAAACAATATTTTATTCATAATCATTTAGGCTGCGTCTACAATAGAAAAAAATAATGTGTAATTTGTCGTGTAATGTGTATTGTTTTTGGCATTGACAACTGTCAGGGGCAATTACACTATACATTACACAATTTTCTATACATTATTTTTTCTGTTGTAGGCGCAGCCTTATCAAAATGAAATATATAGATACACATAAAATTAAATATTTATTGTTTAACAATATATGTTGAATCAAAATATATAGTTTTAAGATTCTATAAAAGAAAATTGTAGTTTGTTGGCACATTGTTGAACAACCTTAAAAAATGGATAATACTAACAGCCTAAACTTTTTATTCATTTAGCTAGCGAACTTAATAATGTACTGACATTATTATTTTCGCTAGAGAGTCTCTTTGTTTTTCTATTTATCTTCATATTTTTCAATTTATTTTAGACAAATATTTTAACAAATTTCTATTATTTTATAGTCAATTATGGAGAATAACACTAGAAATTACTCAGACAAGGTCTACGATTTTCAAATAGTCGAATTTATTTCTCGCGGACCAAAAAGTAGGAGGAGGCAAACGGACATCGTACCTCTTTTATGGATCACCTATGATAAGAGAAGAGGGCATTATCTCACTAAATTTATGCCACCCCCCTACAAGGAGGACAAGTCTACTTTTTTTCACCACCTTGTTGAAACAAAATCTCCCCCATTAGAAGACTGGTCAAACTATCATATTGATTTTGTTGGAGAAGGCAGTATGTATATTAATTAATATAATTAACTTCAATAATTATTATATTTAATAAAAAATTTCTATATTCTGAAATTAAAATTTTTTTAAAATGTTCTAAACAATCCTCTAACAAAAATTAATAGACTTATACAAATACTTTTTAAATTATTTTATTAAATATATTATTTTGTAGAGACTTATGAAGAAGCTAAACAAAAGTTGGATAAATTAAAAAATGATTATAAAACCATCTACACAACCGATTCCGAATTCGGTTCAGGACAAAAAGCTGAATATATTAAAAAACAAGTTAGAGAAGTGGCTAAAGAAAGTAGTTTGCTAAATCTTCAGTTACCAGAGGCGTTAGATCATTTTACATCTTCATCTTCAGACTGTTCCTCTATACAAAATGAGATCAAAGATTTAGTAAGTCGAAAAAAAATAAGAACACACAAAACGAAAAAATCTAAAAACCAAAAACCGGAAGGTCGAAAAATAAAAAAGACGATTTAAAACCAGAGAAAGGTAATTATGATTGTAAATAACATTTGAAAAGTTTTTCGACATATTTCCAATTAATTTCTTTTAATTTTAGTGTCGACTACAAGTGCTTCATCACCAGATACGAAAATATCAATTAGAACTAAAACTGACAACAAAAATAGGAAAGATAATTGCAATAATAATTTAGTTAGAAATAGTCCATATGGAGAGAAACCTGTCATCACTAGAATCGAAAAGGTTAAAATAAACAAGTTTGACGTACTTCTAAAACAAAATAATAATTTAAATGGTTCGTATTTTCAATTCTTATAATTTATTTTACTGTAAATTTTTTTATTTATCGTTAATAAATTGTTATTAATAATATATAGATGAAATAAATAGAAATTTCGTTAAAGATTATCCATATCAAAATTCTGCTGATGAAAGTTTTGATAATTTAAATAAAAGTTTTTCGTCCGTTGAAAAAACACCGCAAAAATATAAGGATTCTGATAAATGTCAGGACCATTTTAGTAAAGGTTCGTGACAAGAATTTTCATTATTTATTCTACTAAATAATTTTGAAAAATTAAAAATAAGCAATAAATTAATAAATAAAATAAATAAATTTCTACTTTTTTATTTTTGTTAAACTAAATTCACTAATTTCAGATGGAACGATTGAAGAATTCGACGATGAATTCATTCAAAATGAGTCATTAAATTCTCAAACTACGAGAATGAAATTAAAACCGCATAAGAAATCTATTAAACAAAGATATGATTTTAATAATGGTTGGTGTTTAAATTTTCTAATAAATTGTTCACTATAATATCAAATATTTTTAAATTTTAATTTACAGAAGTTCTTGGAAATATGGACAGCGAGACGATTAAAACGAAGGGGAAACATAAATCGAAATCTGTTTCTTCAGGTGAACTATCAATAAAATATATTATAATTGTGATATTTCTATAAAACTTTACTTCATTTAAATATTAATTTCATATGTTTTTACAGATACGTGTCTGCTATTGGCTGCAATAAAGGGCCTAAGCGTTCAGGTTGAGGAAATATGCTCTAAGCAAGATTCGACGCTAGGATTGATTCAATCCCTGATATTAAAAAATGGCTTATCTAAAGCCAAAGGATTTGTTGTAAATAATAGTTTAAATTTACCATTTACGAATATGGAAGAATTTGATGAGTTCAATACAAAATTGCAAGAACAACAGTTTTGCGATGATTTTGTAAGTATTTTTATAAATATATTAAAATGTTTATAATAATAAATAATAATTTTGATTATAAATTGAGAAATTATTATAAATTCTTTACATTCTGAACTTTTTTTTATTAAATCATAAAAACCATTATTTTTCAATATTTAGTTGCAAAACTAAAATTAAAATTATTTTCAGATGTCCTCTTTATATTTCCTTATTGATAAGGAACTAAGCATCTCAATGAGCGTCCTGAATATCATGAAAAAATATATGTCAAAGGAGCTGCTCTTAAAATTCACGAACGTTAAACAGCAAGGGAACAAATTTGTTTTAAACAAATATGGAATACACAAATGTATAGTGGGTATGTAAAATTTTATATTATTTGAAAAAATAATATAATCTAATTTTTTTAATTTAGTTATAATTCAATTTCATTTTATAATTTGTTATTTTCTAATCAGATGCTGTTGTTCAAACACATGGCGGTGATGATAAAGATAAAGGTTTAGAAAAATCTGTGATAGATGCACTTGGGTCAGTAATTAGTGGAGCAAGAGATTGCGAAGGTGGACGAAAAGAACGCTTATTGTTATAGTATTTCTATTACTAAATTAATAACTAATTCATTTTTAAAGAAAACCAGAAATATTGTATTTAAAATAAAAAATAAACGTTTTCATACTTAAATTAAAAGCCTAGATTTTTTATGATATATAAGTATATTTAAACTAACAGTGGGAAACCATAATCTGGCCCCAGCTGGGATTTCCCAATCTTGGGAATTAATTGGGATTAGCGTTACAAACCCAGTTTGGGCGTTGTCTGGGTTGCCCAGTTTAGACATTGGGGAACCCAGTCTGGGCCACCTTGGAACCCAAGCGACTTTTCTACACGGGAATGTTTATAAAATTCTTATAAAAAATTCAATTATTTTCAAAAAATCTAAAAACAATTGTAAAAATTTCAATTATCTTTATAAATACAAAATTTTTCGACAAAATTTAATTATTTTTAGAATTCCATTATTTTAAAATATTTTAATAAAAAGAAATCACTAATTTAAACACAATTTCAATTACATTTTTATGAAATAATTAAATTACTCGTTTTCATATGAATAAAATTCTTGTCAAGAATTTAATTCTTTATGAATAAACCATTCTTCAAAAGTATTCAATTATTAAACATGAATAAAGTTTTTTAAAGTTTATTAAATAAAGATGTTCCTGGCGCAATAAGATGTTTAGTCATAGATATACTTATAAATTATAAGATAAGTTAAAAATGTTAGTTGTACTAAAGCCTATAAGATACAAAAAGTGTTTTACATATGAGCCTATAGTTAAGATCAACATTTTTTTTCCAAAAAATATGCTCAAAATGTGCGAACAAAGTTCTTGTTAAGAATAATTCAATCTGAGTAGAAAAATATAGAAACGGAAATTTAACTTAATAATTTAATTTAATTATAAATTCAATGCAATTAATTTCAATTCTTTGAGTTTTTGGGAAAGCGCAGCTTGAATACTCGTAAAATAAAATACTTTATTAGTGAATTCTGGTTGAGAATAATTCAATCTGAATAGAAACATATAGAAACGAAAATTTAATTCAATAATTTTATTTAAAACAAATAAATTGCAGTTAATTTTAATTTTTTTTAGTTTTTGGAAAAGGCAGCTTGAACACTCGTAAAATAAAATAATTTCTGTTCATCCTAGTCCATTCCTGATCAGAATAATTCAATCTATGTAGAAAAATGTAGAAACAGAAAATTAGTGAATAATTTTATTCCTTTTTAAATTAATTGCAGTTAATTTTAATTTTTTTTGAGTTTTTGGGAAAAGGCAGCTTAAACGTTCGAAAAATAAAATAATGTCTGTTCAGCCCAGTCCATTCCTGATCAGAATAATTCAATCTAAGTAGAAAACTGTAGACACGGAAAATTTCTCAATAATTTTATTCCTATTTAAACTAATTGCAGTTAATTTTAATTTTTTTGAGTTTTTGAAAAAAGGCATCTTGAACACTCGTAAAATAAAATAATTTCTGTTTAGCCAAGTCCATTCGTGATCAGAATAAAGCAATCTAAATAGAAAAATGTAGAAACCGAAAATTTATCAATAATTTTATTCCTTTTCAAATTAATTGAAATTAATTTTTATTTTTTTTTTAGTTTTTAGAAAAAGGCAGCTTAAACACTCGTAAAATAAAATAATTTCTGTTCAGCCCAGTCCATTCCTGAAAAGAATAATTGAATCTAAGTAAAAAAATGTAGAAACGGGAAATTACTCAATTATTTTATTCCTTTTTAAATGAATTGCAGTTAATTTTAATTTTTTTTATTTTTTGGGGAAAGGCAGCTTGAACACTCGTAAAATAAAATAATTTCTGTTTAGCCTAGTCCATTCCTGATCAGAATAATTCAATCTAAGTAGAAAACTCTAGAAATGAAATATTATTTCAATAATTTTATTTAATATAAATTAATCGCAGTTAATTTTAATTTTTTTTGAGTTTTTGGGAAAAGGCATCTTGAACACTCGTGAAATAAAATAATTTCTGTTCAGCCCAGCCCATTCCTGATCAGAATAATTCAATCTAAGTAGAAAAATGTATAAACGAAAAATTACTTAATTATTTTATTTCTTTTTAAACTAATTGCAGTTAGTTTTAATTTTTTTTTATTTCTTGGGGAAAGGCAGCTTGAACACTCGTAAAAGAAAATAATTTCTGATCAGCCCAGTCCATTCATGAACAGAATAATTCAATCTAAGAAGAAAACTGTAGACACGGAAAATTTCTCAATAATTTTATTCCTTTTTAAATTAATTGAAATTAATTTTAATTTTTTTTTAGTTTTTAGGAAAAGGCAGCTTGAACACTCGTAAAATAAAATAATTTCTGTTCAGCCCAGTCTATTTATGATCAGAATAATTCAATCTAAGTAGAAAACTGTAGAAACGGAATATTATTTCAATAATTTTATTTAATATAAATTAATTGCAGTTAATTTTAATTTTTTTTTAGTTTTTAGGAAAAGGCAGCTTGAACACTCGTAAAATAAAATAATTTCTGTTCAGCCCAGTCCATTCCTGATCAGAATAATTCAATCTAAGTAGAAAAATGTAGAAACAGGAAATTATTCAATTATTTTATTCCGTTTTAAATGAATTGCAGTTAGTTTTAATTTTTTTTTATTTTTTAGGAAAAGGCAGCTTGAAAGCTCGTAAAATAAAATATTTTCTGTTCAGCCTAGTCCATTCCTAATCAAAATAATTCAATCTAAGTAGAAAACTCTAGAAATGAAATATTATTTCAATAATTTTATTTAATATAAATTAATCGCAGTTAATTTTAATTTTTTTTGAGTTTTTGGGAAAAGGCATCTTGAACACTCGTGAAATAAAATAATTTCTGTTCAGCCCAGCCCATTCCTGATCAGAATAATTCAATCTAAGTAGAAAAATGTATAAACGAAAAATTACTTAATTATTTTATTTCTTTTTAAACTAATTGCAGTTAGTTTTAATTTTTTTTTATTTCTTGGGGAAAGGCAGCTTGAACACTCGTAAAAGAAAATAATTTCTGATCAGCCCAGTCCATTCATGAACAGAATAATTCAATCTAAGAAGAAAACTGTAGACACGGAAAATTTCTCAATAATTTTATTCCTTTTTAAATTAATTGAAATTAATTTTAATTTTTTTTTAGTTTTTAGGAAAAGGCAGCTTGAACACTCGTAAAATAAAATAATTTCTGTTCAGCCCAGTCTATTTATGATCAGAATAATTCAATCTAAGTAGAAAACTGTAGAAACGGAATATTATTTCAATAATTTTATTTAATATAAATTAATTGCAGTTAATTTTAATTTTTTTTTAGTTTTTAGGAAAAGGCAGCTTGAACACTCGTAAAATAAAATAATTTCTGTTCAGCCCAGTCCATTCCTGATCAGAATAATTCAATCTAAGTAGAAAAATGTAGAAACAGGAAATTATTTAATTATTTTATTCCGTTTTAAATGAATTGCAGTTAGTTTTAATTTTTTTTTATTTTTTAGGAAAAGGCAGCTTGAAAGCTCGTAAAATAAAATATTTTCTGTTCAGCCTAGTCCATTCCTAATCAAAATAATTCAATCTAAGCAGAAAAATGTAAAAACGGAATATTATTTCAATAATTTTATTTCATATAAGTTAATCGCAGTTAATTTTAATTTTTTTTGAGGTTTTGGGAAAAGGCAGCTTGAACACTCGTAAAAGAAAATAATTTCTGATCAGCCCAGTCCATTCATAAACAGAATAATTCAATCTAAGAAGAAAACTGTAGACACGGAAAATTTCTCAATAATTTTATTCCTTTTTAAATTAATTGAAATTAATTTTAATTATTTCTTAGTTTTTAGGAAAAGGCAGCTTGAACACTCGTAAAATAAAATAATTTCTGTTCAGCCCAGTCTATTTATGATCAGAATAATTCAATCTAAGTAGAAAACTGTAGAAACGGAATATTATTTCAATAATTTTATTTAATATAAATTAATTGCAGTTAATTTTAATTTTTTTTAGTTTTTAGGAAAAGGCAGCTTGAACACTCGTAAAATAAAATAATTCCTGTTTAGCCCAGTCCATTCCTGATCAGAATAATTCAATCTAAGTAGAAAAATGTAGAAACAGGAAATTATTCAATTATTTTATTCCGTTTTAAATGAATTGCAGTTAGTTTTAATTTTTTTTATTTTTTAGGGAAAGGCAGCTTGAAATCTCGTAAAATAAAATATTTTCTGTTCAGCCTAGTCCATTCCTAATCAAAATAATTCAATCTAAGCAGAAAAATGTAAAAACGGAATATTATTTCAATAATTTTATTTCATATAAGTTAATCGCAGTTAATTTTAATTTTTTTTGAGGTTTTGGGAAAAGGCATCTTGAACACTCGTAAAATAAAATAATTTCTGTTCAGCCCAGTCCATTCCTGATCAGAATAATTCAATTTAAGTAGAAAACTGTAGACACGGAAAATTTCTCAATAATTTTATTCCTTTTTAAATTAATTGAAATTAATTTTAATTTTTTCTTAGTTTTTAGAAAAAGGCAGCTTGAACACTCGTAAAATAAAATAATTTCTGTTCAGCCCAGTCTATTTATGATCAGAATAATTCAATCTAAGTAGAAAACTGTAGACACGAAAAATTTCTTAAAAATTTTATTCCTTTTTAAATTAATTGCAGTTAGTTTTAATTTTTATTTATTTTTTAGGGAAAGGCAGCTTGAAAGCTCGTAAAATAAAATATTTTCTGTTCAGCCTAGTCCATTCCTAATCAAAATAATTCAATCTAAGCAGAAAAATGTAAAAACGGAATATTATTTCAAAAATTCTATTTCATATAAGTTAATCGCAGTTAATTTTAATTTTTTTTGAGGTTTTGGGAAAAGGCAGCTTGAACACTCGTAAAAGAAAATAATTTCTGATCAGCCCAGTCCATTCATAAACAGAATAATTCAATCTAAGAAGAAAACTGTAGACACGGAAAATTTCTTAATAATTTTATTCCTTTTTAAATTAATTGAAATTAATTTTAATTATTTCTTAGTTTTTAGGAAAAGGCAGCTTGAACACTCGTAAAATAAAATAATTTCTGTTCAGCCCAGTCTATTTATGATCAGAATAATTCAATCTAAGTAGAAAACTGTAGAAACGGAATATTATTTCAATAATTTTATTTAATATAAATTAATTGCAGTTAATTTTAATTTTTTTTTATTTTTTGGGAAAGGCAGCTTGAACACTTGTAAAATAAAATAATTTCTGTTCAGCCCAGCCTATTCCTGATCAGAATAATTCAACCTAAGTAGAAAACTGTAAAAACGGAATATTATTTCAATAATTTTATTTAATATAAATTAATTGCAGTTAATTTTAATTTTTTTTAGTTTTTAGGAAAAGGCAGCTTGAACACTCGTAAAATAAAATAATTTCTGTTCAGCCCAGTCCATTCCTGATCAGAATAATTCAATTTAAGTAGAAAACTGTAGACACGGAAAATTTCTCAATAATTTTATTCCTTTTTAAATTAATTGAAATTAATTTTAATTTTTTCTTAGTTTTTAGAAAAAGGCAGCTTGACCACTCGTAAAATAAAATAATTTCTGTTCAGCCCAGTCTATTTATGATCAGAATAATTCAATCTAAGTAGAAAACTGTAGACACGAAAAATTTCTTAAAAATTTTATTCCTTTTTAAATTAATTGCAGTTAGTTTTAATTTTTATTTATTTTTTAGGGAAAGGCAGCTTGAAAGCTCGTAAAATAAAATATTTTCTGTTCAGCCTAGTCCATTCCTAATCAAAATAATTCAATCTAAGCAGAAAAATGTAAAAACGGAATATTATTTCAAAAATTCTATTTCATATAAGTTAATCGCAGTTAATTTTAATTTTTTTTGAGGTTTTGGGAAAAGGCAGCTTGAACACTCGTAAAAGAAAATAATTTCTGATCAGCCCAGTCCATTCATAAACAGAATAATTCAATCTAAGAAGAAAACTGTAGACACGGAAAATTTCTCAATAATTTTATTCCTTTTTAAATTAATTGAAATTAATTTTAATTATTTCTTAGTTTTTAGGAAAAGGCAGCTTGAACACTCGTAAAATAAAATAATTTCTGTTCAGCCCAGTCTATTTATGATCAGAATAATTCAATCTAAGTAGAAAACTGTAGAAACGGAATATTATTTCAATAATTTTATTTAATATAAATTAATTGCAGTTAATTTTAATTTTTTTTTATTTTTTGGGAAAGGCAGCTTGAACACTTGTAAAATAAAATAATTTCTGTTCAGCCCAGCCTATTCCTGATCAGAATAATTCAACCTAAGTAGAAAACTGTAAAAACGGAATATTATTTCAATAATTTTATTTAATATAAATTAATTGCAGTTAATTTTAATTTTTTTTAGTTTTTAGGAAAAGGCAGCTTGAACACTCGTAAAATAAAATAATTTCTGTTCAGTCTAGTTCATTCTTAATCAGAATAATTCAACCTAAGTAGAAAACTGTAAAAACGGAATATTATTTCAATAATTTTATTTAATATAAATTAATTGCAGTTAGTTTTAATTTTTTTTTGAGTTTTTGGGAAAAGGCATCTTGAACACTCGTAAAACAAAATAATTTCTGTTCAGTAAGCTGGCCTGTGAGACTTACACGACAATTTAAAAAATTAATAAATAGTGAAAATTAACGATCACTCCGAGTCAAGGAGTGATCCTTGACTCGGAGTGATCGTTAATTTTCACTATTTATTAAAATACGACTGAGTGATAGAATCATCTCTACTCTTAATTTAAAAAATTATTTTTATTTTTACCACTTACTCAATTTAAAATACTTGGTAATAAAAATTCAATAGTTTTTGCACTTTTCCACAAAGATTACTTTACCCTAACCTGAAAAATCGTTGCATTCAAGTAACTTAAGGATTTTTGTAAGTTGGCCTGTGCGACTTACGCTCAAATTAAAAATAAATAATTTATTTGCATAATTCTTTTAATTTAAAATACTTGGTATTGAAAATTCAATACTTTTTTGCACTGTTACACAAAGATTACTTTATCTTAACCTGAAAACTCATTGAATTCTAGTAACTTGAGGATTTTTTTAAGCTGGCCTGTGAGACTTACACGACAATTTAAAAAATTATTTTTATTTTTACCACTTACTCATTTTAAAATACTTGGTAATAAAAATTCCATACTTTTGTTTACAGTTACACAAAAATTACTTTATCCTAACCTGTTAAATCGTTGAATTCAAGTAACTTAAGGATTTTTGTAAGTTGGCCTGTAGGACATACGCAAAAATTAACAATAATAATTTATTTGCAGAATATTCTCAATTTAAAATACTTGGTATTGAAAATTCAATAGTTTCTGCACTGTTCTATAAAGATTACTTTAGCCTAACCTGAAAAATCGTTGAATTCTAGTAACTTAAGGATTCTTGTAAGCTTGCCTGTAAGACATACACGACAATTTAAAAGATTATTTTTATTTTTACCACTTACTCAATTTAAAATAATTGGTATTGAAAATTCAAAAATTCAATACTTAAACCGACAGATTAGCTCAGTCGGATAAGTGCCTCGCTCGGCGGACGCTTAGGACCAAGGGTACTTGGTTCGCGCCCATTAGCCTGGGATTTTTCCGGCACGTGAGATAATCTGAGCGGGAGATTTGAACGTCGAGGACTTGGTTGTGTAATATTCGAGACTTCGAATTTATACATCCAAGACTCGGCGTCGATAAATCGGCTGTACTAGAGAGGGCCATGTGAATACGAGTACTTCTAATAGAAGCCGGCTACGGACTGCAAATAGGGGGTATTTGGGAATCTGGGGAAAATTGGAGAATATAGCAAGGGGTTGTCATACATGTAAAATTCCAAATAGGGTTTGAAATGAAGAACAATAAAAAAAAATTCAATACTTTTGTTCACTGTTGCACAAAAATTACTTTATCCTAACCTAAAAAATCGTTGAATTCAAGTATCTTAAGGATTTTTGTAAGCTGGCCTGTGAGACTTTGCGCAAATTAAAAAATTATTTTTTATTTTAACACTTACTCAATTTAAAATACTTGGTATTGAAGAATCAATACTTTTTTAAACTGATTCACAAAAATTACTTTATTCTAACCTGAAAAATCGTTGAATTCAAGTAACTTAAGGATTTTTGTGAGTTGGTCTGTGCGACTTACGCGCAAATTAAAAAAAAATAATTTATTTGCAGAATTTTCTCAATTAAAAATACTTGGTATTAAGAATTCAATAGTTTTTGCACTGTTCCACAAAAATTACTTTATCCTAACCTAAAAAATAGTTGAATTCTAGTAAATTAAGGATTTTTGTAAGCTGGCCTATAAGATTTACACGACAATTTAAAAAATTATTTTTATTTTTACCACTTAGTCAATTTAAAATACTTGGTATTGAAGAATCAATACTTTTTTAAACTGATTCACAAAAATTACTTTATTCTAACCTGAAAAATCGTTGAATTCAAGTAACTTAAGGATTTTTGTGAGTTGGTCTGTGCGACTTACGCGCAAATTAAAAAAAATAATTTATTTGCAGAATTTTCTCAATTTAAAATACTTGGTATTCAAAATTTAATAGGTTTTGCTCTGTTCCACAAAGATTACTTTATCCTACCCTGAAAAATCGTTGAATTCAAGTATCTTAAGGATTTTTGTAAGCTGGCCTGTGAGACTTTGCGCAAATTAAAAAAAATTAATTTATTTGCAGAATATTCTCAATTTAAAATACTTGGTATTGAAAATTCAATAGTTTCTGCACTGTTCCACAAATATTACTTTATCCTTACCTGAAAAATCGTTGAATTCTTGTAACTTAAGGATTTTTGTGAGTTGGCCTGTGCGACTTACGCGCAAATTAAAAATAAATAATTTATTTGCAGAATTCTCCCAATTTAAAATACTTGGTATTTAACATTCAATACTTTTTTGCACTGTTACACAAAAATTACTTTATCCTAACCTAGAAAATCGTTGAATTCTAGTAACTAGTTTCTAGAATAACTAGTTTCTAGTAACTAGTAACTAGTTTTATTCTAGTAAGGATTTTTGTGAGCTGGCCTGTGAGACTTACGCGCAAATTAAAAAAAATTAATTTATTTGCAGAATATTCTCAATTTAAAATACTTGGTATTGAACATTTAATACTTTTTTGCACTGTTACACAAAAATTACTTTATCCTAACCTAAAAAATCGTTAAATTCTAGTAAAGGAAGGTTTTTGTGAGCTGGCCTGTGAGACTTACGCGCAAATTAAAAAGAATTAATTTATTTGCAGAATTTTCTCAATTTAAAATACTTGGTATTGAAAATTCAATAGTTTCTGCACTGTTCCACAAATATTACTTTATCCTTACCTGAAAAATCGTTGAATTCTTGTAACTTAAGGATTTTTGTGAGTTGGCCTGTGCGACTTACGCGCAAATTAAAAATAAATAATTTATTTGCAGAATTCTCTCAATTTAAAATACTTGGTATTTAACATTCAATACTTTTTTGCACTGTTACACAAAAATTACTTTATCCTAACCTAGAAAATCGTTGAATTCTAGTAACTAGTTTCTAGAATAACTAGTTTCTAGTAACTAGTAACTAGTTTTATTCTAATAAGGATTTTTGTGAGCTGGCCTGTGAGACTTACGCGCAAATTAAAAAAAATTAATTTATTTGCAGAATATTCTCAATTTAAAATACTTGGTATTGAACATTTAATACTTTTTTGCACTGTTACACAAAAATTACTTTATCCTAACCTAAAAAATCGTTAAATTCTAGTAAAGGAAGGTTTTTGTGAGCTGGCCTGTGAGACTTACGCGCAAATTAAAAAAAATTAATTTATTTGCAGAATTTTCTCAATTTAAAATACTTGTTATTAAGAATTTAATAGTTTTTGCACTGTTCCACAAAGATTACTTTATCCTAACCTGAAAACTCATTGAATTCTAGTAACTTAAGGATTTTTGTAAGCTGGCCTGTGAGACTTACACGACAATTTAAAAAGTTATTTTTATTTTTACTCAATTTATAATACTTGGTAATAAAAATTTAATAGTTTTTGCACTATTTCACAAAGATTACTTTATCATAACCTGAAAAATCGTTGAATTCTAGTAACTTAAGGATTTTTGTGAGTTGGCCTATGAGACTTACACGAAAATTTTAAAAATTCTTCTCAACACATAATTAATTGAGACAATAATATAAACCGTTGCATAGCGTGGTTTAACCGTGGGAATACTGTGGGCAAAGCGTGGGTCAACCTTGGGAATTCTGTGGTCATAGCGTGGGTCAACCGTGGGAATACCATGGGCAAAGCGTGGGCTAATGTTGCAATACCGTAATGATAAAAAGCGTAACGACATGGCAGCTGTTGATGGAGAATTAAAAAATTATTTATTCAAAAGTAAACTATTGAAATTAATTTTTTAACATAATAAGATGGCAAAATAATAGAATTAACTAATATTATTAATTATTAATTAATTGTTCATTAACGAATCATTTAAAATTAATTGAATAATAATTAATGACATTATTTAACAAAAATAACTTCAAATTATTTGGTAATAAATAATTATTTTTATCACTGAAAAATTAAATGCAAAGTTTAATAAAAAGAAACTGAATAAAAAATTTCAACCGACCCGGTCGAACGCAGACTTCAAATTTACAAGTCTGTTATGGTCGCCACTGAGCCATCTCAAGTGTTGTTAACTTTTGCAGTAATGGAATATTTATGTGAAATTCATTTATACAGACCAAACAAAAAATTGATCCTGAAATTAATCCACGGATATTGGCCGTTTTTGTCATTTATTATTTAAGGGAAATTCGTTTTGACAGTCTAAAAAATATTGATCCTGAAATCAATCCTCTGATTGATTTCAGGATTAATTTTTTTTAGCTATTAGAAGAGTGAAATTAAATGAATATTAAAAATCATATTAATTTTTTCGTTAAATATTTTAATGAATAACCAAGGCTTGCAAAGTCCGGCACTTGGCTTGGGAGTCAATAGTGATACAATATTGGCTGTCAATGCTTGGCAAAGTCGTGATCATCCCAAGACTCTAGCAATATGGGCTCATTATTTATCCAATGGTGACCATTGGCAATTTCCCATTGGGAATAATCGGAATTAAAAAACATTTTAAAATAAAGAAAAATGCGCCGTTTCGCTCCCACCTCCCGTATAATTGACTCTTTTTAAATGAGAAACATTTTCATCTTTAAACATGTTTGTTAAAAATTTCTTAATGTTATACAATTTCTTAAAGAAAGAAAAAAATTAAAATTTCTTGAATTATAAAATCGCGCCGTTTGATGGCAGCAGTTTACGTGAATTTTTTGAATCTAATTAGTTTTCATTAATTCCCATTTTTAAAAAATTGTTTAAGGTTTCTATTGCAATAAATTGTTTAAATAGAAATAAATTATTTAACAGTTAATTGTTATAAATAATTTTCAATTAAAAAAAAGAAATTGTAACAAAAAAAATTTTTTTTATTTCTTTTCTCATGTATTATTTGTTCATTTTTAAATTGTTAGTAAATAGGTATAAAAATTACAAAAAATTGCCTGTGTCTGAATTTAAACATCGGTTTTTATGCAAAATTAAAAATATTAGTTAAAATAGTCTGAATATTATACAATTTCGCAAATTGAAGAGAAATTAAAAAAATTGTAAAATGCGAAATTTTAATTTGTATTTCGAAGTGAAAAACTTAAAAATAGAATTTTGATTTAAATTTCCGTAAAAAAGTATTTTGAAAATTCCCGTAAAATAATTTGTCAAGTTAATAGATTTAAACAATTTTTAACCTTACTTACTTTTTACTTTAAATTAATATCAAATTTTTTAATAGCTTAAACCATTTAACAAATAATAAATTTTCTCTAATTATACATTTTTTTTACTAATAGTAAGTTTTGTTTTTATTGGCAATATTTTTTTTCTAGTTATTATTAATGAATCTTGATTTTGTTTCTCAAATCAACGTTTTCAAATAATTTTCCTTTTTTATTACGCTTTTTTGTATTAGAGATATGTAGCTTTTGTTTTTTCACATAAATAAGCAAACAAAACTTTTACAGACTGAACTTGGCATTGCAACAAAGTTGATTGTCAAAATAATATTTCTCCCGTAAAAAATGGCAGCTC
Source organism: Leptopilina heterotoma (assembly GCF_015476425.1). Lineage (NCBI taxonomy): Eukaryota > Metazoa > Arthropoda > Insecta > Hymenoptera > Figitidae > Leptopilina > Leptopilina heterotoma. The sequence goes on from NW_025110845.1 coordinate 2,308,633, forward strand.
TCTCATTGGCTGAATTAATTAATTTTTTAATTTCTTCCCATTTATAATCTATTTGATTTTCAGAAAAAAGACAAAAAAGGCAATCTTAAAATTTTCTTCACTTTCAGAAACTTCTGACTTTGTTAGTTGTTTCCAATCACCCTGTATATATCGAGATTACAACCCAAATAAATAAAATCAGAGTATTTTACAAATCCGTTTATTAGCATAGATTCTGCTTTTATCTAACTGTCAAAAAACCCTTATTTCTTGGAGAAAAATTCAAACATTTCGAAAAATATAATGTTTCGTCAAATATATATCGAAATTTCAAGACAATTTATAATATTCCATAGTATTTTACAAATCCGTTTAGTAGTATTTAGTCAAATACATAAAACACTTTTGTAAAATATTTGAACACATATACAAAACAAAATTCATTAATTTTAACAAATTTTTTTTTGCTTTACGTATAAGGTAAAAAATTTTATTATATTTGTATAGAATAAATCAGATATTTTACTACCTTCTATTCGATACAAATGTTTTTGAAAATTTAAAGATTCGGAAAATTGGATTCTGTAAAAAAACATTCGATGAATGTCTTCGGAAAAAAAATTTTTGGTAAATTAAACTTTATGTAAAAAATATAATCGGAATAGACGGCAATAATCTTTAACAATAAAATTAAATTTGATGATTATGACAGATGATAATTATAACAATTTAAGTCTTGTTAGATTAAAAGTTTTTAAATTCATATAATATCTTAATTTATGTTTAATTTTAAATAAATTTTCATTGACTTTATATGAATTTCCCTTAAAGATTTTAAATATAAAATAATGATTATTCCAGAAGAGAAATTTATTTTTAAAAACTATCAACTACACCAGATAGAAAAGGAAAATAATAAATAATAGAAATCAAATACAATAATTTAAGATAATATATGTGGCTTTCGAATCGCAAAAATTTAAAAATATAATACTAATTGGATTAAAACTGACCTCTTCAATAGAGTTGGCAGTGAAAACATTAAGAGACTCAACCCATGCAGAAAGAAGTTCGTTGACGGTTTGAAAGTCTGCATGCAACCAGACAAGAAGCTCGTTGACCCATCTGACAGCATCAGAATCAGCGCCGGTGGCTGTTGGCAAATTAAGAGCCCTTGAACTTCTTGCAGGGCTTATCAGTGGACCAGAAGTTTTCCTCGTGAGTCTTTTTCTGACTGGCGGTGTTGGTGGTACATAGCCCATGGAATTTGAATTTGCTAAAGACACCGAGGTAAAGATTCCGCAGCTACCACTACCTGATATACTTGCACTTGCACTACCGGTGCCTGAGGACTTCGTTAATTTCTCACATGGTAACGATCTACCAGCTGCACCAGCTCCTGCACCAGCACCAATTAACACTACACTCTCACCAACATGTAATGTGGAATGTAACTCTTTTGGGGTCGCACTATTTTTCACCGTTTCCTGGAGAACAAAACGATTATACACGTATTTTCCGACACACAAAACCACAAGTCCAAACAGCATCCAGCCGAATATTAACATCGACAATGTGTCCATGGTTGTTTCACTGGTTGAATCAAAACTGCATATCAGATCATCCACCCGCTCAGCCAAGTCGGCCATATTACCCCATCATTCTGCCAACGAAGTCTAATTTGATTCCAAAAACATTCTTTTCTATTTTCACCAGGGAGCAATCCCCACCCGGAGAATTACTATTTATACTCCGTGCATATACCCTGGCAATGTCTAGAACGTCTTTACGACGACGCTTTTATAACGCCACTATTATTGTATTTAGTAAACTGCTGCTTATTATCTTATGCTACTGATGATGTTGATATCTTTTATTTTCATTTGAGAAGAAGAGGAGAGCTCTTCTTCCGCTATTGAAAGAAAGTACTACCGTCTTCCTTTCGGTTTAGATTTTAGTTCCTGAACTTTATGCCTGCACTAAGACACTAATCAGTTTCAAGATGCAAGAGCAACTTTATTTATATTACTTTTCTTTTTTCATTCAACATAACAGTTTCTTTAAAATTTGTAACGTGTAATTTTGCTTTTCCATTTTATCCTTCCCTTTAATTTAAGTTTTTTTTCTTAATTACATAAAAAAATTCAGTTTCTGTTTCTCTGTGGATAAGAATGTAGTAAAGTCAATTCTTTAAAAATAAAGGCAATCCTTTAACCTTATTGTAATTTTTTTCTGTTTTTAAATTTTTATAATTTCTATTTTTAAAGTCTATTTTAATATTTTGCTTAAAAATTATATTCCCAACAGCATAATAAAACTGTAATAAAAAGTGATGTCATGAAACTTTTAAAGATTTAGTTGTATAGTTAATTAAATTAACGAATACTAGATATAAATAATATTTAAAAACACATTTTATTTAATTAGTTCTTTTAATTATCCTGAAATAAATATACACCGAAAAATACACACTTATATTTAATAGTAAACATAAATTTTTTAAACATTGGAGTTAAATCATACATCGTTGAACCTTAAACACATTTAACAATTGGAAACATTTTTTAAGATTCTACACAATTAATTAATTACTTATACTTATCAATGACAAACTTGGTTTATTAAATGCAAATCACAAAAATCACAAAAATTAAACCATTAAAACAAAGTAATTTATTTAATCAAATACGATTAAAAATAAAAAATTCGGATGATTATGATATGTGTTTAACCCATTAAAGATATGTTATTCACGTATCCGATATATTTTATTATAGAAAAACATATCACATTAAATAACATGACTTTAATTCTGATGTGAACATGAATCAAATTCAGAAAGTAAATGTTTTAATTTTAGCCTGATGCCTAGTAATAATTTTTATAATAATTTTTTGAAAAATTAGGATAAAAAAGAAAGTTTAATATTTTTAATATTAATTTTTTTCCAAATTGTTTATTAATATTTAAAGAATACAGAAAAAAAATACAAAATTTTAAAAGTTATAAACTGTTGAAGTTTATAACTAAAAAAATTCCGTTTGACACAATAACTCAAAATCTACTCAACCGATTTACTTCAAATTTTGCAGAAATGTTCTTTGTATATCTCTTTATGATCGGAACCTTGGATTTTGAAAAATATATTTTTTTCTCTTTTCCAAGGTACCGATCATTGCGAAGCCTGAAATAATCAAGAATTTCTTTGGGTTTTTGGTTTTAGAGCATTACAAAAGTCTCCACACTGTCAACCAGTTCGCACTTTCTTTTTTTCAGTCCCACTTCACCAGTTTAAAACTTTAAAAAAATTTTAATTTTTTTCCCTAATTTTTTCTGTATTCTTTAAGGGGGAGTGACACCTTTGAGCCGAAAAAAATCGAATTTTTTTTTTGCTTAAACGATACTTTATAAAGTGTAGAATATAAATTATATCATTAGAGATGATTACGAAGTTATTTTATGCGAAAAAAATCAAAATCTGCAAAAGGTGTCCAAGAGCGCTTCAAGTGCTTTCAAAACTTCAAACGCGTTTTTCTCGAAATGACGTTTTTCAAAACGGTGGGCAGTCTAGCTAGAACAGTTTTGATCGGATTGACTTCGGACAGAGTTTTTTTTTATCGTCATTTACTAATGCTTTCGAGTACGTAGCGGATTTTTTTTTGGTTTCTTTGTTTTTTTCGCAACAGATTTTTTGACAAATTTTCGCCCTAAAAATCGACTTTTAACTTCAAAAAACTGCCAAATACACCAAAATTAATATTTTTGAAATATCCTCTGTACTCAATGAAAGCTAAATCTATCTCAGATTTAGAAAAACTTTCAATTTTTGATTTAGATTAAACGGTCTAACCGGAATCTTGCCCACCGATTTTCTATGCAGAGAAAGGAGACCAACTCCGGCGCCCTCTATAGGCAACAAATTTAAACTTTTTTCACGTATAAATATATTTTTGTAAACTTAAAAAGTTAACAAATAAATCCCTTAAAATCAAATTTTGTTTTCTTTATTCCCGTGTCTTAAATAAATTCATAAAAAGCAGGTTCAAAAGAGGCCTCAAAGGTGTCACTCCCCCTTAAACATTAATAAACAATTTGCAACAAAAGTAAATACTAAAAGTGTTAAACTTTCTTTTTTATCCTTCTCGGAAAAACAGACCAGAATACTACCTTAAGAGGTATATTATTTTGGTTGCATTGTATAAACAAATTTCTACTTAATAAAATTTCAAAATTTTTGAGAATAAAAATAAAAGATTTTTCATTTTTAAATAACTTTGAATTTTTCAATACTTGCTAAAACTGGGTTGCCACAAATGTTTAATTTTGTTTTTCTCTAATTTCTAGAAAGAATTTGGACTTTTTTCCTGATCATAAAGAATATTCTGATTCACTCTAAAAATTATTAGATATGTACACACAAAAAAAATTTCCATTACTTTTATTTACGAATTTTCTTAATTGAAAAATTATTAAAAAATACAAGTAACTTCATTTTTAAAGAAATATTTACTTATTAATATTTTTCTGTAGGAATTAAGATTTTAAAAAAAAATTTGAAATTTAAAAACTTATAAGAATATTATTTTAAATATGAAGAAGTCTTTGACTCGGAGTGATCAATTTATTTTTTTTTATGAATTAAAGATAACCTAGGGATAAAATTATTATTTTATATAAGAATATTGTTACTCTAATTTTTTCTAAATCATTTTTATTATTTGAATTCCATTATTATTTTCTAGAATGATTTTAAAGAATGTTTAACTATAGTTCTTCTTTAAATTAATTATTAGTTAAAAGGAGGAAAAATTTCAATTTTCAAAGATTTTAATTTGCTAACATTTTCAAAATTCAATTATTTCTATAAATTTATGCTATAATGGTTTTAATCTTAAATTATTATTATCTGAAATTTTAAAAGAAATTTATTTTTAAATAAATTTTTATTAGAAAATTTTACAAGAATTCAATTGTTTAATTACAAAAATAAATAAATTGTTCAATAATTGAATGTTTCTTAAAATTTAATTTTGACGAAGAACTTTATTTTGAAAAAAATTAATTTCTTTTAAGGAATTCAATTAAAATTTTACTGAAATTGATGACATCAAAGAATTTTATAACAATATTTGAAAATAATTTAATACTTTTTAAATAATTGTATTAAAATTTTTGAAAATAATTTAATACCTTAGAAGAATTTCGTTATGTATTTATAAAGATAATTTAATTGTAGAAATTTTTTAAAAAATTTGTAAATAATTTCATTTCTGCAAAGTATTTTATTACTTTTTAAAGTATTTGAATTCTTGCGATAAATTTTAATTTTTAATAACCTCGATAATATATTGTGCAAAATGAATACAAAAGAAATGTCAAACCTAGAAATAAAACAAAAGAATGCACCTACGACTATGTAACTTCAGGTGTGGACAGAGAACTGGAAATCCGGATACGAAGATTATTATAGTTAATTTCAGTAAAAAATTCTTATTTTTATATAAATAAAAACAAAAGATTTTCTAAGGACATGTGGAACCAGCCAACTTCAATTAGTACGGTACATGTATTAATTCCCACTGACTTGCTTAAAAAATACTAAATAAATAGAGGATGGAATATGTGTTAATTTATTATTACACTACCTGACTCGGAAAGATTGATAAAATCTCATCCTCTATTCATTTACCGAGTGATAAATTCTTAAATGTATATAATACTAAATAAATATAACCAACATTAAGAGAAATGTTGTTTTACATCTAGGCCAACGGATATCCGATCAATTTGTGTCTTAAATCTACTTTTAAACATTATTTTTTATTAAATTAAGAGTTTGACATTTTCCTTCTCACGTTTGTCATTTTTTACGGAGAAAAGACAATCGCATATCAATTAACATTGAAAAAAATGAATACCCTTGCGAAATCGTTTTACCAAATGTCTCCCCACGTGGGTATACATTTGGGATACATTTGGGAGACATTTGGTAAATTGCTTTATAATTCTGTTAAAAGACAGAATTTGATGAAAAAAACGATTGGAAATTGAAAAGGAACATTTGGAGAATGAAATTATGCAAATATTTTTATAAAGAAAGCTTTGAATAATTAATAATTAACTAAAATGTGCAAAAATGTCATTGTGATTTTATAGCAAGGTTATTTTTCATAATTACTTATGAAAACGGTGTAAATAAAGGAAAAAATAGTGTATATTGTTAAAAGAACGTAAAAATATTAATTACATCTATTAATAAGACTAATTAAACAATAAAACTTGTAATTTAATTAAATGCAAATGGTAAAGTGATATTAAAGTAATATCTACTTTACCAACAACTTATTCTATTTCAGCATTAGAAAGACACTAGAAACAATCAAAAGTCCCTAACGGCAGATACCCCGCGCGGCGTTTGGTTTGACGCAATATTCTACAGGGTGTTCTTTTTTTAATGATGGCAGAGAAATGATACTTTTATATTAAATTAACTTACGGTTATTATTTCTAATTGTAAAATAATTACCGTTTAAATTTTTTAATTATAGTCACCATCAATATTTTCTAAAAATTAAATATTCTCACCTTTTTTCCAGGGCATGTTCCGAATAGAAAAATTGCATTTAGGAAAAAGGAGGAATTTAAATATTATTTTTATTGGCCAAAAGTCTCTATCCTTTTTCTCTTTAAAAGTTAAAATAAACATTATATTTTTTAAAAATGATAAATATTCTTAGAATTTTTCTCAATGGAGCAACGAATAAAAACATTGCGCTTTTTGTAAATAGGAGGAGGAAATATTTAATTTTTAAAAAATAAAACATAATCCCAACCCCCCCAAAAAAATTGATGCTTTTAGACAAATAAAAATAAGAAACAAACTCCTCCTATTTTCAAAATCAATTTTTCTATTTGTTGGTTAAGTTAAACAAAATGGAGAAAATACTTAATATATGAAAAATAAAACATTATAACCTCAACCCCCAAAGAAAAAATGGTTGCTTCACACCAATGAAAATAATAAACAAACTCCTCCTATTTTCAAAATCAATTTATCTATTTGTTGGTTAAGTTAAACAAAATGGAGAAAATACTTAATATTATATGAAAAATAAAACATATAACCTCAACCCCCAAAGAAAAAATGGTTGCTTCACACCAATCAAAATAATAAACAAACTCCTCCTATTTTCAAAATCAATTTTTCTATTTGTTGATTAAGTTATACAAAATGGAGAAAATACTTAATATTATATGAAAAATAAAATATATAACCTCAACCCCCAAAGAAAAAATGGTTGCTTCACGCCAATGAAAATAATAAACAAACTCCTCCTATTTTCAAAATCAATTTTTCTATTTGTTGATTAAGTTATACAAAATGAAGAAAAGAATAATATTTTTAAAATAAAACATATAATCCCAACCCCCTAAGAAAAAATGGATGTTTTAGACCAATCAAAATAATAATCAAACTCCTCCTACATAAAGAAAGAAAATTTTCTATTTGTCGCTTTAGTTAAACAAAATATGAAGCGAATATGTATATTAAATTTAAGCTCAACCCTTTACAAAAAATATACTTCTAGCTAATAAAAATAAGATTCAAACTCCTCCTTCTTAAAGAAAACAAATTTTTTATTGATTGGTTCAACAATACAAAAAGGGAGTGAATATTTAATTTTTAAAAAGTTACATTTAGTCTTAACCCATTAAGAAAAAAAAACTTCTGGCCAATAAAAATAAACTCCTCCTATTTTCAAAATGCAATGTTTTATTTATTGGTTGAGTTAAACAAAATGGAGAATCTAATTAATATTTAAAAAATAAAACATATAAACCCAACCCCCTAAGAAAAAATAGATGATTTAAACCAATCAAAATAACAACCAAACTCCTCCTATTTTCAAAATCAATTTTTCTATTTTTTGATTAAGTTAAACGCAAAATGCAGAAAAAATTAATATTTAAAAAATAAAACATATTTTTCCAACCCCCAAAAGAAAAAATGGATGTTTTAAACCAATTAAATTAAAACTTAAACTCCTCCTTCTGAATGAAAGATATTTTTCCTTCGTGTGTTCAAATAGAACAAAATGGAGAAAATATTAAACTTTAAAAAAATATGAAATTTAACCACAACCCTTTCCGAAAAAATAGGAGGAGATTCAATCTATTTTTGTATAGTTCACAGTAAACTTTAATTTTAAGTAGGAGGAGTTTGAATCTTATTTTTATTAGCTAGAAGTATATTTTTTATAAAGGGTTGAGCTTAAATTTAATATACATATTCGCTTCATATTTTGTTTAACTAAAGCGACAAATAGAAAATTTTCTTTCTTTATGTAGGAGGAGTTTGATTATTATTTTGATTGGTCTAAAACATCCATTTTTTCTTAGGGGGTTGGGATTATATGTTTTATTTTAAAAATATTATTCTTTTCTTCATTTTGTATAACTTAATCAACAAATAGAAAAATTGATTTTGAAAATAGGAGGAGTTTGTTTATTATTTTCATTGGCGTGAAGCAACCATTTTTTCTTTGGGGGTTGAGGTTATATATTTTATTTTTCATATAATATTAAGTATTTTCTCCATTTTGTTTAACTTAACCAACAAATAGATAAATTGATTTTGAAAATAGGAGGAGTTTGTTTATTATTTTCATTGGTGTGAAGCAACCATTTTTTCTTTGGGGGTTGAGGTTATATGTTTTATTTTTCATATAATATTAAGTATTTTCTCCATTTTGTTTAACTTAACCAACAAATAGATAAATTGATTTTGAAAATAGGAGGAGTTTGTTTATTATTTTCATTGGTGTGAAGCAACCATTTTTTCTTTGGGGGTTGAGGATATAATGTTTTATTTTTCATATATTAAGTATTTTCTCCATTTTGTTTAACTTAACCAACAAATAGAAAAATTGATTTTGAAAATAGGAGGAGTTTGTTTATTATTTTCATTGGTGTGAAGCAACCATTTTTTCTTTGGGGGTTGAGGTTATAATGTTTTATTTTTCATATATTAAGTATTTTCTCCATTTTGTTTAACTTAACCAACAAATAGAAAAATTGATTTTGAAAATAGGAGGAGTTTGTTTCTTATTTTTATTCGTCTAAAAGCATCAATTTTTTTGGGGGGGTTGGGATTATGTATTATTTTTTAAAAATTAAATATTTCCTCCTCCTATTTACAAAAAGCGCAATGTTTTTATTCGTTGCTCCATTGAGAAAAATTCTAAGAATATTTATCATTTTTAAAAAATATAAGGGGCATTCTCCGTCAGATTTTCACTCAAAATTTTTTTTGTATTAAAATAATTTTTTTCGAATTCTATATGAAAAATAAGTAAATACGTGTTTTTTTATTTTTTTATTTGATCAAAATTATAAAAGTTATGATTTTTTAAAATTTAACATCTTCAGAAGCAAAAGATTTTTCTAACACTTTTAACTCCGTTATACCAAAAGATAAAAAACAATGTAATATATGAAAATGACTTGTTTTTTCTTGAATATTTCAAATATGTAATAAAAAATAACTTTAATAAAGCGAAAACATTAAATAAATTGAAATTTCTTCAAAAATGTGACTTTTCTCAAAAGCGAAGTAATTGATTTTCGATTTTTTTCTTCCATTACAACCACTGATAAATATAGAAATTTTTCCAACTTATGCCAAAGTGGTGTTCTTTAGGGTTCAAATTATATTTAAAATTATGTCAGTAGTTGCACAGAGTTTTATTCGATTTTTACACTTTTTAAAAATTTAACCTTTAAAAACAAAAGAAAACGAATGTTTAGTGATTAATTTCTTAATTTCCTTCTGTAAAATCTGTGCAACGACTGATATAATTTTAAATATAATTTGATCCCTAAAGAACACCACTTTGGCATAAGTGGGAAAAATTTCTTTATTTATAAGTGGTTCTAATGAAAGAAAAAAATCGAAAATCGATTACTTCGCTTTTGAGAAAAGTCACATGTTAGACGAAATTTCAATTTATTTAATGTTTTCGCTTTATTAAAGTTATTTTTTATTACATATTTGAAATATTCAAGAAAAGACAAGTTATTTTCATATATTACATTATTTTCTATCTTTTGGTATAACGGAGTTAAAAGTGTTTCAAAAATCCTTTGCTTCCGAAGATGTTAAATTTAAAAAAATCATAACTTTTATAATTTTGATCAAATAAAAAAATAAAAAAACACGTAATTACTTATTTTTCATATAGAATTCGAAAAAAATTATTTTAATACAAAAAAAATTTTGAGTGAAAATCTGACGGAGAATGCCCCATATAATGTTTATTTTAACTTTTAAAGAGAAAAAGGATAAAGACTTTTGGCCAATAAAAATAATATTTAAATTCCTCCTTTTTCCTAAATGCAATTTTTCTATTCGGAACATGCCCTGGAAAAAAGGTGAGAATATTTAATTTTTAGAAAATATTAATGGTGACTATAATTAAAAAATTTAAACGGTAATTATTTTACAATTAGAAATAATAACCGTAAGTTACTTTAATATAAAAGTATCATTTCTCTGCCATCATTAAAAAAAGAACACCCTGTAGAATATTGCGTCAAACCAAACGCCGCGCGGGGATATCTGCCGTTAGGGACTTTTGATTGTTTCTAGTGTCTTTCTAATGCTCAAAATAGAATAAGTTGTTGGTAAAGTAGATATTACTTTAATATCACTTTACCATTTGCATTTAATTAAATTACAAGTTTTATTGTTTAATTAGTCTTATTAATAGATGTAATTAATATTTTTACGTTCTTTTAACAATATACACTATTTTTTCCTTTATTTACACCGTTTTCATAAGTAATTATGAAAAATAACCTTGCTATAAAATCACAATGACATTTTTGCACATTTTAGTTAATTATTAATTATTCAAAGCTTTCTTTATAAAAATATTTGCATAATTTCATTCTCCAAATGTTCCTTTTCAATTTCCAATCGTTTTTTTCATCAAATTCTGTCTTTTAACAGAATTATAAAGCAATTTACCAAATGTCTCCCAAATGTATCCCAAATGTATACCCACGTGGGGAGACATTTGGTAAAACGATTTCGCAAGGGTATGTATATTTTTATATTTAAGGAGGTTGTTTACAGGTATGCAGACATTCAGACAAAATATTGAATTGACAATAAAGAATTTTTTAATATTATTGTTATTCGTATCTTCTGTAAGAAAAAATATCAAATTTCAAGAAAAAAATTTGAAACTTACAAAAATTGTTTATTTAGTTATTTTTCATATGATCAAAGTTTTCTTCATATTAAAAGGTTAAACTTTTTCAAAACTGATTCGATTTAAATCAATGATGGCTTATTTTCTTCAGAAAATGATTCTCTATAACTTGACCGCTCAGATTTATAAACAAATACACTGTTTTGAAAATATGCTTATTTGTTTAAAAAAAGTGATTTAATTTAAAAAATTTTCTTTAAACAAATAAGCATATTTTCAAAACGATGTATTTGTTTATAAATCTGACCGTTCAAGTTATAGAGAACCATTTTCTGAAGAAAATAAGCCATCATTGACTTAAATCGAAACAGTTTTTAAAAATTTTAACCTTTTAATATGAAGAAAACTTTGATCGTATGCAAAATGACTAAATAAACAATTTTTGTAAGATTCAAATTTTTTTCTTGAAAATTGATATTTGTTCTTTCAGAAGATACAAGTAACAATAATATTAAAAAATTATTTAATGTCAATTCAATATTTTTTCTAAAGGTCTGCATACCTGTAAATAACCTCCTTAAACATTCATTTTTTTATTTTTATTTTATTTAAACTCTTTATTTATTCTTTTTTTAAAATTTTAAAATGCAATTTTCTAATGGATCATAAAATTAAAAATCTATTTCATTGCCACATTATATTTTAGAAGCAAAGAGTAAAATAAAATATAATCTAAAAAGCTACTTATACTACAAAGAAATTTTCTGCACTTTCAGTAATTTACATTTACTGTATAATTATTAAATAGTAAATATTGATAATTAAATTTTATATATTTCTTTTATTAGGATATTTTATTAAACTTGTTGGTAAATTTTAATCATTTTTAATTGAAATAATAAATTAATTATATAATAATAAATATTATATGATGACATTATTATAATTATAATATTAAAATATTTTTGAAAATTGCCAGGCAATGTTATTTAAATATTTTGAAACAATATTTCTTTAATTTTGCATCAATATATTGTCAAAAAGTTGACAAAACAAAGAAGTTGTTTGAAATAATTGTAAAATATACACTGAAAAAAATAGTGGACTTGATATTGAAATTGTTACCATTATATGTATATGAGAAATTTTAATGCTTTTTCAAAATCTTATAAAATTTCCAGGGGGTATTTATAAATAGTGTACAATTGACTAGGTACCATTATTACACTATTATTATAATAATTACCAAATATTTCTGCTTATTATGACTTATTACAGAGGTATTACTCTAGGTATTTTAGGGTATTACGACAACGTAATAAGGCATTATTACTTGATATTACGCGGTATTACAAAAGTATTACAGGAAGAGTACCATTGACTGAGTTGATAACCCCTCGATGAATTTTAATTTGATATAAAATTAACTTTTCTAATATCTTTACATTAGTCACAAATGCTTTAGGCGCGCACAGTCTCCGTCTAGCATACAGTCTGCAGCATAACATTTACAATAAACTACAAAAATGTGAAAGTTAGATTTAAACAAACACTTAAGATATATCACATCCCCTAAACTCTTTTTTATAGATTTTAAAAATATGTTTATTATAAGTTCTTATTATCATTCTTGAAATATTTGCAAATTTAAGAGAATTTTCATCGCACAGAACCAGAGATGTTCGCTTTCAAAGTTGCGTTTTTTGTATGTAAAGCTTGAGTAATGTATGGGAGAGAAGTACATTTTCATAAATATAAACATAAATTGTTTATAGATTTAAAAAAATATATATAAAATGCACGAATATATTTTGAACTAAAATATGTGTAGCGTTGGCGAAGTACTGCCTGTCAGTGCTGGCTAAAAATATTGCCGCAATAAATACCGTATTGTTATTTATAGCTTTAAATTAATAATTATTAACTATAACTATTAACTATAGGGTCAGTCCATTATATTTCACCTGAAGTCGTTGCGGCCTATTTTTAAAAAATCTCATAAAATTTGTAAAAATGATGTTTAATATCCATAAAATTCATTTTTGAGAATTATTTTATAAAAATTTTAGAATTTAACTTAGAATTTTAATTTTCAAGTTGAGTTTCACAGAAAAATGGTAAGATTGACAGTTATGAAAATTTAATAAAGAAGCATGGAAATAATTTAGATAATACAAATTTCTTGATTGATATTTGTTAAAAATGAGCTAATTTACATGAATAAATAGATTATTATGTAAACATACCCAAAGTAATAGATAAAAATTGATTTTAAAATTTACCTATGAAATGTCAAAAGTCACTGCATTTTAATTACATTTTTCTAAAAAGTTTATAAATATTAAAAAAATTTATTACTACATAATGTAGAGTATACTTTACATTATGTAGTAATAAATCTTATGAATTTATTTATAGATGAATTCTGGAGACAGACACGTCAATTACATTATGAAGGAATAAAAATTAAATTAAAAAATATGAAGGAAGCAATCACGATATATTTTACGCCTATTTTTATTGTTGCTGATTCTGTAGCTCGAGCAATTTTACAAAACAGATTGCAATTTAACGGATTTTTGGTTGCAGTTACTGTTATCAACACGGTACATATTTTCCGAAAATGGGAGTAAAATATCCATTTTTAGAAAAACAAGCTAAATTAAGAACTCATGTTTCCCATAAAGAAGACTTGTTAAATGCAAAAACAAATGGTTCCTTTGTGCAGGGAAATGCCAAATATAGATATGATATGGGGATTCCCACTGGATTATTTACACAATGCTCTTTTAGGTGTAACCCAACAAATTTGGAACAATCTTCACAAAATTTTGAAACCAGCTCAACGTCAAACGATTGACAATTTACTTCTTCTCATTCAACCGCCTCGTGATTTACGCAAACATGCCGAAAAAATATCAAATAAAAGCATTTGGAAAGCGGCGCACTGGAAATCATGGCTTTTATATTTTTGTCTTCCGATTTGTTGTAGTTTTAAAAATATTGAATATTTTCGTAAACACCATGTTTATCTTGCTAAAAATGAATATTACTGCAGATGAACTTGATAAATGTGAACAAAATTTATTGATTTTTGTTGCCAGATATCAAGTTTTATATGGGAATGATAATGATAATGTTAAACGCATGACGTTTAACATTCATATTCTTTTACATTTTATACAGTCAATTCGAGAGTCTGATCCGACATGGGCGACGTCTGTTTTTCCTTTTAAGAGCAATATTCATTTTTTAAAGCAAACTATAAACGGCCCTAAAAGCGTTGAACAACAAATATCCAAAAAAATCACTTATAGTATACTGCAGTATCGCCTTCGATCATCACCAAGAAATATTTCAACGGATGCCAAAGAGTTTTGTAAGAAAATTTTCACTTCCAAGAAAAACACAAAAAGTGCTGTTACAGCACAAGATGTGATATTTCTTGGGCCTAATCCGAAAAACATTTTTTCATAATTTGTAAACAAAGAATTCGAAAGATGCATTTACAATGATCGTGTATATACACGGAGAAAAAAATCAGGGCTTTGTAGCATGGAGTGGTCTGTACCTTTAGCGCATGGGCGCTTCCTTGCGGCGAAAGAACGAACTCGTACGATTGCAGCAAGGCTCCTTACTAAAATAGGGCGAGCTCTTGCTGCAATCGTACAAATTCGTTCTTTCGCCGTAAGGAAGCGCCCATGCGCTAAAGGTACAGACCACTCCATGCTAAAAAGCCCTGATTTTTTTCTCCGTGTAGTAGCAACAAATACTCTCGTTTAAAAAAAATTTGAAGATACTGTAATGCAGTTAAAAAGCGGAGATTTTGTACAAATTACAGGAATATATTTGTTACCAAACAAATATATTGTAAACAAATATATTATATAAATATGTTCTTTCGAAGTAAGAAAATTAATTGTGAAACCATTTCTCGTTGGTGAAGTAACTGTGTCGCACATTTGGGAAGTTTCTGAAAATGTTGCACACAAACCTGCATCTGTGCTGGATATTCATTCAAAAGCAGTTGTTCTTGACTTAAAAGATAGGCAGTATATTTGCATTTGTTTATAAATAGTGGGGGTAATCGGGAGAAAATTTTTCTCGCTATACCGAGAGACAGAGCCCTCGTTATAGAAAGCGCTCGTTATAGAGAAGGTCGTTATAGCGAGATTTGAGTGTACTTTTTATGCTTTTTTGGAGCAAAAAGAAGCAATGAAAATGTTCTTGATAAACAAATTCTGAAATTTACTTGTGGAAAAATTGAAAAATTAAAATTGTGACTTTTTCATGTGCTAACAAATGAAATATTTTTATAGATAATTTAAGTTACAATTTTTTTCTGAGTTGATTTTTTAATTAATTTTGATAATCCAAAAAGGATTTTCAAAATATCATAAATTAATATTTTTTTATCGATTAAAAAATAGAGTTCAAAATTGCAGGTTGTCTCACTTTGCGGTTTGCAAATTTGATAATTTAGAGTAAATTTACACGATTTCTGAAATTTAATTTTTTTTCATATCATGTTTTTCGTTTGATTTTCAATTGAAAAATAAATTTTTATTTTTAAAAAATTTATTAATAAATTGTTTAAAAAATTGAAATTGAAATTATTATGTTCGAAAACATTAAATTTAAGTGTAATTTAATAAATTTTCATGAATTTATTTGAGTTTTTCCATAATATTATCAATTTTTCAAGGTAGGTTAACCTTGCAATCCTAAATTTCGAAAAGTTGATTTTACATCATTTTTTAAATTTGATACAAAAATTTTAATGTTTTGACAATTTAAATTATCTATAAGTCAAATTTGTAGTTTTTTAGGTCATCTTTCCGATGCTTTGTTCACATAAATTAATTTTTTTAATGAGTTATGATCAAAAAAGCCTAGGTGGGGCAACCTGGAAGGCTTTTTCCTATATTTAAAATTTTTATTTTTTGACAGTTTCTTATTATATTATTTATTATTATTATTTAACAAATTTTATTGTATTTTAAAGGTATTTAATCAAAATCAATTTTATGAGAAAACGGTTGATTGGGTGGTAAAGAAGTATTTGCCTTATAACTTTTTCGATGACGATGAAACTCAGGATTTCTTCAAATATATAAACCCAGAAATAAAAGTTCCAAAGAGAATTACTCTTAAGTCTTTAATGATTAATAGGTTTAGTATTATGCAAAAGGCTGTCATGGTTATTTCACAAAATAATAAGTCGAAGATGTCATTTACCCTTGACAGCTGGACGTCAGTAGCTGGTCGTTCTTACCACTGTGTCACAGGACACTTTATTGATGACAAGTGGACTATGAAATCACTGCTAATTGATTTTTGTCCAACTAATGGAAATCACTCTGGCAAGGATATTGCTTTAGTTTTCTGCGAAGTTGTTAAAAGTTACGGTTTAAAGAACAAAATTCAAGGTATCACTGTTGACAACGCATCAGCCAACACATCGTTTATGACAGAACTGTCTTCATTGATTGAGTTTGATAGCGATAATCAACATTTCCGGTGTTACGCTCATGTTTTAAACTTGGCAGTGCAGGACATGTTGAAACGACTAAAATTAGAAGATGATATCCTTGATTATGAGGAAATTATAATAGATGTAGATCCTGAAATCGACGAAGATCCTACAACATCTGATGCGAACATTGAAGATGATGATGATGATGATGATCACGAGATAAGAAATTGCAATACTCCTCTTTCAAAACTACGAAGCCTATTTAAGAAATGCAAGAATTCCGAACAACTCAGAAATAAACTTAAAAGCTGTTGCGAATCTTGCAATGTTAAGTTTAAACTTCCTAATATGGACGTTAACACGAGATGGAACTCGAGCTATGACATGATAAAATTAGGTATTGCGATAATAACTTTTGTTTTAAAAAAACTTTAATTTATTCTTTACTTAGGTAGTAAAAATTTAACTTTCTTTTTTTACAGTGTAAATAATATTATTAATATTAATAATATATTATAATAATTCTATAGGGTGACCAACAAACCTTGAATACCGGGATAACTATGTTAATTTAGTCATGCCTCGATAAATACATTGAACTCGTATTCATTCAAATTTTACATTTTGAATTTTAGAAAAACAATAATTCATTAAATTAATTTATTAAATATTTTATTTTATCCAAACAAAATAACAGCACTATAATAATTTATTAAGATTAAAATTTAAATTCTCTTTAAATTTGGGTTCAGAGTTAAAAAATAAAATTACTTAATTATGTTGGAAATAGTGTTTTTCAAATAACAATTTCAGAAATTGTTTAATTTCTTAAATAAACGTAATAAGAATGTTGTAAGTTAAAAAATAATATTATTACATATTACTTACTAAAAATCTTTACTCTGATATAATTAGGTCTTGCAATGCAGAAACCTCTGGATTTATTATGTCAAAATAATGGAAATTTACTTCACTTGATTCTGCATCAAAAGGAATGGTTGAATCTGCAAGAAGTTTGTAAATATTTAAAAAATTTCCAAGTTCTATCGAAACTTCTAAGTGGCGAGAAATATGTGACTTTGCCATATGATGTAATTGGATTCAACATGTTAATTGATAAACTAAACGAGGAAGTAGAAGAGATAAAGGAAAGAATATCGAGCGGCTCCAGTCAAAACCTAATTCTTGAACAATTCTTGACTGCACTCGAAGAAGCGCGAACAAAACTATTCAAACATTATGACAGGAGCAAGTGGATATATTGTGCTTCTTTAATTTTAGATCCCAGACATAAAGTAGAAATGTTTAATGCAACATCATGGGGAAAAGAAATGGCAGCACATTCTATTAAAGTTTTCGAAAATATATACAGGAATAATTATTATATTCCGGAAGAAAGCATGGTAAAACATCAAACTTCAACTTAAACAATCTATATAACAATGAACAAAAAATGATAAAATAATCATAAAACAGTAGGATATTCTTCAATATCCGTTGTCATAAAATGAATATTCTAGGAATATCCATTGGTTTGAGAAAATTACGATACTACTAGGATATCCTGACGGCATATTACAGATATCCTAATATCCGAATACGTCTAAAATTCCATAGGATATTCTGAAATGTCTGTTGCTATCTCACGCCGAAAAATTCCATTGAAGTACCCCCTGGAAATTTTGCAACATTTTTAATATTATATTAATTTAACATTTCTAAATTAAAAAAGCTATAATTTCATGAAGAAAACCCCAAATTTTATATTTGACTCCTAAAATTGTTTTAAATAATTGTCAAGACCACTCTCGTTTTTTATGATACAAATTTTTTCTGATTTAGAAACATATTTAAAAAAAGTTCTGAGTACCCCAGCATTTTGGAAAAAGCTCCTTATTTAATAAAAAAAACTCCAACTTGATGAAGAAAAGCTCAAATTTAATATTTGACTCCAAAAAAATTTTAAACAAATTTTCCAGACCAGTATCATTCTTATGATACAAATTTTTTCTGATTCAGGAATATATTTTTAAAAAGTTCTGAGTACCTCAGTATTTTAGAAAAAGCTCTTCTTTAAATAAAAATTAAATTTGATGAAAAAATCCAAAATTTGATATTCGACTCCAAAAATAGTTTTAAAAAATTTTCCAGACTAGTATCATTTTTACGATACAAATTTTTTCTGATTTAGAAATATATTTTTAAAAAGTTCTAAGTACCCCAGTATTTTATAAAAAGCTCTTCTTTGAATAAAAAAATTAAATTTGATGAAAAAAGCCCAAATACAAATTTTTTCTGTTTATGAAATAAATTCTGAAAATGTTTTTAGCACTTCCTTGTTTTGGCATATTGTTAGACTCATATCATAATAGAAATGTTAAAATATTATTAAAATAAGAAACTTGCAGATTTTCCATGGGTAATTTCATGGAATTTTTCGTCGTGGGTAGGGATGTGATTAATCTGTGATATATGTTTTAATTAACATGTTACTCATATGTTATAAATATAAAAATCACAAGATTCTCATTTTTCGGTTACCCATAAGTATTAATGTTTGCTTGGAATAAAACAACAAATGTTCATTAATTTTTATTTTTTAGTAAAAAAATCTTTAAAATTGTAATAATAATAAATTATTTATTAGAATATTGTGGAGCTGCAGAACAACTCTGGATCCGAGGAGGATGACGAATTAGACATTAATTTATTTTTTGATTTAAAGACGTCTAATGAACGGAGAATTAAAGTGAGCCGAAATAGCAATCAAAATAAATGGAGACAAGAATTAAATCTGTACCTTGCGCAAGAGAGAGCCGACAAAGAAGTCGATATTTTAGAATGGTGGAAAAACAATGAAAATTTTTATAAAAATTTAAGTAAAATGGCTCGTGATTTGTTGTCTATTCAAGCGACATCCGTCCCGTCAGAAAGGGTTTTCTCAAGAAGTTCATTCATTATTTGAAAGCACCGAAATCGTTTAACTGACGAATCAGCGAGACATTTAATGTGTTTGAATTCGTGGGTTTCGTGTCCTTTAACTCAAGAAATTCAGTCAATGATGAAATAGAATTAAAAAAATCTAGTGTTTATAATCGAAAAATATTATTTATTTATTGTTATTACAAATAAATGTTTACTGTAATCAGTGATTCTATAATAATAAATTTATGCAAAAATCGTACGTTTTCATGTTTTTTCATCTAGTAATACTTTTAATTAACATAATATATTGTTTATACTATATTTATTGTAAAATGTTTGCTAATTTTTATTACTTTAAAATTAATGATAAAATTATGATTCCTTATTTTTAAAATCTGTTATAATACTCCTCTACTATATATGTACCTATATGAAAACAGTTTTTGTATTCTTTTATATTTTTATTTTCATGGTATTGATTTTAAAATCATCAAATAACGAGGAGTTTTGGTGCAATGTGAGGAAACTTTTCACTATGTAACCGCGAATAGTTTATTTGATTTGTTAATATTTTTTTATTTAATAATTAACAGAAAGTGAATGGTAAATTCACTTCAAATTGGCTGTTTTTTAATTATGTTAAACATTTAAAATAAAATTTGCTACTTTATAACAACTTTAGACTAATTTATGATTGTGATACGATTGAGAGAGTGATTAAAAAACTAAATTTTAATTTAGATACAAATTACAGTATTCCATTTAAAATAAAACTCCTGTCATTGTTAATATTTTAACCAAAATGTTATTGTGACCAGTATACTAATACTGTAACATTATTACTAAACCTTCGTCTCTAAATCAATTAATTTAAATAATTTTCCGAAAGTTCTTCTAAAATTCAGTTATATTTTAAAAATATTTTTGAAATTTATTTATTTATTTAATATACACTCCCGCAGTCCAATTTTGGACCATAAATGGGTATCTAAAAAAACATAAAACAATTAACCACTTGAGCGGCAGGGCGTCAGAATTGGCGTCAGCGTGCAAGTGACAGAAGCGGCAAAAATGCGAAAAAGGCGTCAAAATTTGACTACTATTTTCTCATTCTGTAAGGAGATTTATAATATCACAACAAAGTATTTTTCTTTCTTAAAGTGAAAGAACAGACCTGTAAGCAAAAAAAATGTTTTTTAAAATATTTAAATAAGTTTTCAAGGATCAAAGCTAACAATATTTAATAGTTTGATATTAGTGGCGTTTCAATTTCTACCACAAAAAGTCCAATTTTTCTTCACGAAATCGAAATATTTAAAAAAGCATTTTTTCGTTTAAAGATCTGCTCATTTACTTTAAAAAAGAAAAATACTTTGTTGTGATATTATAAATCTCCTTACAGAATGAGAAAATAGTAGTCAAATTTTGACGCCTTTTACGCATTTTTGCCGCTTCTGTCACTTGCACGCTGACGCCAATTCTGACGCACTGCCGCTCAAGTGGTTAAGTAACAAAATAATAAAAATAAAAAAATTGAAAAGAAAATTAAAAAAGAAATTGATTGATAAATTTTAATTAAAAATTTTGAACATGATTGTTTCCTCTAAAATGTTAAAAATAATTTTAAAATGTTATTTTTTGTATATGTTTGAATTTTTGAAAATATGTAATTGAAAATATTAAATTTTAAAAACTTAGAAGCTAATTTTCATTAATTTTCATTTTTAAATTTACCTTTAAAGATTTTTTATTCTTCAAAAATTGTAACAAAATACTTGAAATAAATTAATTATTTTCAATTAAATTTTACAAAATTTCAATTATTCAAAAAGATTTGTTTACAGTTATTTTACACATTATAAAAATTAAAATAACTTGTACTTTTTTTACTAAAAATTGTGGTATTTTGTCACAATTTTTTTAAATGAGTCGAAAAAAGTCACAAATGTTCACGACTGCCTATAACGGGGGGCGGAGGGGTCAAAAATTGGTGAAAAATTGTCCACGTGGTTTATGGAGGGCCCCTAAAGATAATTGAAATTTTAACGATAAATTTTTTAAACTTTTGACCATAAATTGGAAGTTCTGCGAAGTATTTTATATTTTTTGAAAATAATTGAATTTCTTTGATGAATTTGAATAAAATTTTGAATAATAATTATACACTAGCTACATATACCTCACTCGATAACGCTCGTTCGGTTGTAATTAAACTTATTTGTTTTTACTTATTTCTTTGTTTTTATTTATTTGTGCTAAGTAAATATTTACTGGATATAAATATTTTAATTTATAGTATCAAATATATAGGTATTTGTAGCAAATTCGAATTATTTGAGTCAAATAATTGGATCTAATAAATATTACTTTAAATCAGTTATAGGAAAATTACTTGATTCAATAATGCATGGTTTTTAATTCAAATAAATATTTATTTGCATCAATAAAATATTGTTTTTAAGATAACTAAATACTTATTTGTATCAAATTTGCAATTATTCTTCATAATTTATTATGTTAATTCAGACTAATATACTTTTAATTGCTTTAAATATAGTCCAAATACTCAATTTATTTGCATCAAAACAAAGCAGTGTTAAATTCAAATAAATCTCAATTTGTATTAACCCTTTAACGCCCAAATGTGCTGATTTTTAACTTCAGTTTCAAGCTCATATTATTGAAAGACTAGCTCCTCCGACGGCCGCAAGCGGCCGTCTACGGTGCTAGTTTTTATATGTCCATTGTCCAAGTCCATTATTTCATTAATAATAATATTCAAATTTTTTCAGTTAATAATTTGCTTATTTATATTTGAAATGTTGACGTTTTTTTTGACCATGCAAAATAAGATTTATTATGAGTACTTTCTCTTAACAAAAATAAAATTTATATATTCGCGCTCTTTTTAAATAACATACGACTGCAGCGCCACCTTCACATGTACAAACAATTTTAAAAACACCCTTCTATTAAGATTTTACATCCTCATTGCCCATTCTTTACTTCGATACTTTTCGATACATTCGACCTTTCCACTCCATGTCTTTTTTATTGAAAGAACATAATTATTTAAAATTCTACAAGGACATATCCCTACGTTTTTAGGGTCGCTTTTTCGAATGACATGGTCAAAAAAAATGACTGATTACGAATCTGAAGTCAGATTTAAAAAATTCAAAATGGTGGATACAATATGGCGGACAATAAAATTAAAAATGCATAGTATTCGCTCCAAATTTGTTACTTGGGGATTTTCGGGGTCACTGATTACGAATCTAAAATCAGATTTTAAAAATTCAAAATGACGGATTTAATATAGCTGGATGATAAAATTAAAACTTTATCCTATTGGCTATTTACATATTTTACCTCCGAGTAACAAATTTGAAGCCAATACATGAAGTTTTAATATTGTCGTCCGCCATATTGGATCCGACATTTTGAATTTTTTAAATCTGACTTCAGATTCGTAATCAGCGACCCCGAAAACCCCCAAGTTACAAATTTTAAACGAAGGCGATGCATTTTTAATTTTTTAGTCTGCCATATTGGATCCGCCATTTTAAATTTTTTAAATCTAATTTCAGGTTCGTAATCAGCGACCCGAAAAACACCCGAGTATCAAATTTCAAGCGAATACTATGCATTTTTAATTTTATTGTCCGCCATACTGGATTCGACATTTTGAATTTTTAAAATCTGACTTCAGATTCGTAATCAGCGACCTCGAAAATCCTCAAGTAACAGATTTCAAGCGATTTCAAGAACTTTGGAAAATTGTATCGGTATCACAACTAAAATTGGATTAAAAAAAATACTTCCCAAAATTTTATATTTTTTGAGTATTTTTGAAAATAATAAGGGTTAAACGTCACTTTTTGGAAGTTTTAAACATGCCATTCGAAAGAGCGACCCCAAAAACATATGGACATGTCCTTGTAGAATTTATAATAATTTTTTTCTTTTAATATTATAAGCTTGAAACCGAAGTTAAAAATCAGCACATTTGGGCGTTAAAGGGTTAAAGAAATGAATTTTTTTCCATTTCCATACGTAAAAGAATTTTAAAAATAGGGGAGAGTCTCCAGTTGTGAGACGGGTTTTATTTTTGACCCGTAAATTGTAAACGGGTAAACGAAATTGTAAATAAAATACACCGTTCGAAAGGTAACAGAAATACGCAACTTTTATTAAAAGAAAGTGTAGTGTTTCGATGAACTCAAAAAATGTTACGACACATTTTCCGAGCACATCGCTTTTGTCAAAAAAAAATGTCTCCAGTTGTGAGACACTCATTAAAAATTGCTAAAATTTAATAAGTTTGACATAAAACGTTATGTTTAGTGGAAATAATTAAATATATTAATAATATATATTATTATATACTAAATAATAATATTTATTCGCCAAAATATGACTATCAAATAAACACAATTTAATAGCTTCAACAAGAGCATTAAAATTGATTTCTT
Organism: Leptopilina heterotoma; assembly: GCF_015476425.1. Classification (NCBI taxonomy): domain Eukaryota; kingdom Metazoa; phylum Arthropoda; class Insecta; order Hymenoptera; family Figitidae; genus Leptopilina; species Leptopilina heterotoma. Next base: position 2,332,704 of record NW_025110845.1, read on the forward strand.
CTGAATCAATTGACTTTCTTCCACTTGACATGCTTGCAAAGTCGTATTTTTTATGCTGTCTCACACCCAGAAATTGACGCTATTTTGAAAAAGGAAAATTAAATTATTTTCAACCGTAGATTGGAACAATGCAATATTGCATCACAAAATATAAGGAAAACACTAAAAGAAAATGCATTACATTTACCTTTTCTAATTAATTAACTTGGAAAAAAGTACTTTGTATTTATTGAAAAAACGCTTTTTAGTCGATTATCACACACAGTGTTGGTATTTAACAAAAACAGTTTATATATCCGCTTCGGCGTACACGAAAAAGTTGGCTCATATAAAAAGAAATGTTTTTATATAAACCAATCGGATTTTTAATATTGCATGTTAAAAAAATTGACAGTCTCACAACTGGAGACTCTCCCCTAATAAAAAACTATTTAGAAAATTATATCAAGATTCGTGGTAGAGAATTGCCGCTAAGTAAAAATTAAAAACCGTGTATAGGGTAAACCAGACAGTAGTCGGCCACTTTTCAATTTTGAATAGCTATAAAACCGTATGAGATAAAAATATTTTGTTTGTTGATAATCATTTCTAAGGTGATTATAAACAAATCTAAGCTTTTGTAATTGAAAAAAAAATTTTGTACGGTTTTTGAAAGCTTTTTTAAGTGGCCGATCACTGTCAGATTCTTACTTGTTTATTTACTAATTTTGTTAGCGAATAAAAATTAATTTTTTATAAACATGATTGTTTTACTAGTTTTGTGTGATCGTAAGGAACAACATTACATAAAAGAATTCGAAAAAATATGAAAAGGCACTTTTAAAATATTGTTAATTAAAAAGATTGCCTTAAGTGGCCGACTACTGTCGGATTCTTACTTTTTTTTCTAAATTTTTTTAACGAATTAGAAATTTATTTTTGTAAATATCAACTGTTTATCGATAAAATCGAATAACTCGAGTAAATCTTCACTGATTTTGCTCAATTTTTTTGTTGGATAAAGAATGATAAAAGAAAGAATTATGATAAGGTTATTCAATATTTTGGATACTTTTATAGAATTGAAGCAAAGAAAACTAAACTTCTAAACGGATTTGTAAATATTTTGGAATATTATTAATTGGTTTAAAATCTCGATATATATTTCAGGCAATTTTAAAACATTTCGTATTTTTTGAAATATTTGGATTTTTCCGAAAACAATTTGATTTTTTTAAAATTTTGACAAATGTAGAGCCTACACTGAAAAAAATATTTCTGTCTTAAGAAGATTTCTCTTATTTTAATTCATATTTTCCTCTTGTATATGGCTCAAAAACGTCCTCTTATTTTAAGAGGATTATTCTCCACTTAAGAGTAATTCTTCTTATAGAGGAATAGTCTCCAATGAAGAATAATATTCTTAATTCAAGAATAAATTGTAAGAGGATTTTAGAAGAGAAATTGTCCTCTCAAAACAAGAATATTTTTTTTCGGTGTAAACTTCTAAACGGATATGTAAAATAGTCTGGAATATTATTATTAATTGGGTTAAAATCTTATAGAATTAAAGCAAAGAAAACTAAATTTCTAAACGGATTTGCAAAATATTTTGGAATATTATTAATTGGTTTAAAATATCGATAATATATTTCAGGAAATTTCAATACATTAAATATTTTTTGAAGTAATTGGATTTTTTGACAGTTAGACAAACGTATAGACTAAACTCCTTAACGGATTTGCTAACAGCATGTGACTGTTAGACATTCAATGGTAATTTTTTGACCACATTTCTCTTTAAATATTTAATAAATTGAGCTGAAAATTTTGTAAGAAAGTCAAAAATATAATAAAGAAGGGCAGTAATGTGCAAAAGTTTTAATAATTAAAAAATAAATTATAATAAAACACTTTGAAATCGGTAAAGACGAGGAATTGATTAGAAGTGACCGTGACAACTGATAATTTTAAAGTAATTTGTAATAATTGAATTTAAAAATAGTAATACTTTTGCACATCACTGACCTTCTTTATTGTATTTTAGACTTTTGTACAAAATTTCAGCTCAATTTATAAATATTTGAAGAGAAAAGTGGTTGGAAAAATTACCATTGAAGCCTAACAATCACATGCTGTTGAATACTCTAGAATTTAATAAATTGGGTTAAAATCCCGATATATGTTCCAGGAAATTCCAATACATTAAGTATTTTTTGAAATATTTGAATTTTTTCTAAACAAAATTGGATTCTTTGACATTTAGACAAACGTAGAGCCTGAAGTACTAAACAGTTTCATAAATACCCTAAAATTTTATTAATGATGCAAAAAGTATTTTGATCCCAATAAAAACATCTTTGATGTAAAAAGATCCGCCAAGTAAAAGTTTTTGCAAATGTCCAAACAATTAGTGAAATAAAAGTTTACCAAGTAAAATTTAGAACTAAAGTTTTAATATAGAATTGTAACAAATATAAAATTTAATTTAATACCCATTAAGTCCCATGAAGAAACCAGACGTTTTATTTAAAAAGTAACAATTGGATTCATAAGAAAATTGAAAAAAAGATAGACCTGTTTTTTGTTTTTAATTTCCAATTGTTTAAACAAATTAAAAATAAACAAATTATGCTGAGTATAGGATGTTTTATCCCAAGCATAAACAAATGCATTTTGAGTAAAAAATTGAAAAAAATGTACCTGTTTTTGTTAATTTACAATTATTTAACAATAATTGTTTAAACCAATTAATAAAAATTTAAAAATTATCGAAAATTCTTAACGTAAATCGATTCTGTGTAGAAAATTAAGAAATTTTTTTATGTGTTATTTTCTTCTCCAGGTCGTATTTTGTTTATAAAATTGTTATTAACAAATTATGCAGGATAAATGTGTTTTATCCTAATTAGTTTCTGAGTTGGCACAAAACTATTAAATTAACAAACTGAGTTTAGTTTCGTGTTGAATCGAAACTAAATTCAGTTTGTTGGTTTAGCTTCGTGTCGACCCGAAACTAAATTAACAAAGAACGATGCTGAAAAATGGTGAAAATTTGCCCCCGAAGGGGATTGTAAAAGCAGTATATGTTTTTATAGATTTTGACCTGCTGAATCCGAAAATCACCCTTAGAAAGTTCTAAACCTTAGGGAAAGGGTTGAAAAACCACCCTTAACTCAGAGACACCGTTTTCAATAAACAACAGTAAAATATGATAAAATTATGTAAATAAGAAACGTTTACACTATAATTTAATAAATTAAGGTAACAGTAATAACAACCGCATAATTTAAATCACGATTACGAACCTTGCAGTTTAAAAAACTACTCCCTCATACATCAACACTTATGCCAAAACCCCAAAAAGTTATAAAACGTCAATATATTGATACATAACAAAGCAATAATTAATCCTTTAAAAATAAACAACGTTTACCACTACTGTAGAAATATCGGCCACCCCTAAATATGTTAAAAAACCACCCCTAAACAACCAAAAACAAAAAAAAAACTTAAAATGTCATGGACTAAGATTCTAATGTTTTTGTTAAAGAGTTATCCCTACCAATAACAAATAAGCAACTATTGTTACATCTACCATTAACTCAACAACCCTTAATCATGATTAGAAACTACCCCTATATGATCCTTAAAAAATTACCTCCGAAGTTACAAATTAAAAACCGAATTATTTTACTATTTATGACACTTTAAATAATCAAATCAATTATTATAAGGGTTATCATGTCCAACCACTGAAGGTAAGATACATTGTTGTCCAATCAATGAAGATCAGAGTTATCAGGTCCAACCACTGAAGGTAAGAAACATTGTTGACCAATCAATGAAGATCAGTGTTTTCAGGTCCAACCACTGAAGGTAAGAAACATTGTTGACCACTCAATGAAGATGAGTGTTATCAGGTCCAACCACTGGAGGTGAGAAACATTGTTGTCCAATCAATGAAGATCAGGGTTATCAGGTCCAACCACTAAAGGTAAGAAACATTGTTGTCTAATCAATGCAGATCAGGGTTATTAGGTTAAACCACTGAAGGTAAGAAACATTGTTGTCCAATCAATCAGTGGTTGGACCTGATAACCCTGATCTTCTTTAATTAGTCAACAATGTTTCTTACCTTTAGTTGTTGGATCCCATAACCCTGATCTTCATTGATTGGACAACAATGTTTCTTATCTTCAGTGGTTGGACCTGATAACACTGATCTTCATTGAGTGGTCAACAATGTTTCTTACCTTCAGTGGTTGGACCTGATAACTCTGATCTTTATTTATTGGACAACAATGTATCTTACCTTCAGTGGTTGGACCTGATAACCCTTATATTTATTGATTGGACAACAATGTTTCTTACCTTCAGTAGTTTTATCTGATAAACTCTGATCTTTATTAATTGGACCACCAAAGACTGTACCTTCAAGGTTTGAATATTTTATGTGTTTTCTTTATTGATTGCAATAAATTGAATATCACAATATCAAACATTTATTTAAAGTGTCATAAATAGAAATATAATTTGGTTTTTAATTTGTAACTTCGGAGGTAATTTTTTAAGGATGATATAGGGGTAGTTTCTGACCATGATTAAGGGTTGTTGAGTTAATGGTAGATGTAACAATAGTTGCTTATTTGTTATTGGTAGGGATAACTCTTTAACAAAAACATTAGAATCTTAGTCCATGACATTTTAAGTTTTTTTTCGTTTTTGGTTGTTTAGGGGTATTTTTTTAACATATTTAGGGGTGGCCGATATTTCTACAGTAGTAATAAACGTTGTTTATTTTTAAAGGATTAATTATTGCTTTGTTATGTATCAATATATTGACGTTTTATAACTTTTTAGGGTTTTGGCATAACTGTTAATGTATGAGGGGGTAGTTTTTAAACTGCAAGGGTCGTAATCGTGATTTAAATTATGCGGTTGTTTTACCTTAATTTATTAAATTATAGTGTAAACGTTTCTTATTTACATAATTTTATCATATTTTACTGTTGTTTATTAAAAACGGTGTCTCTGAGTTAAGGGTGGTTTTTCAACCCTTTCCCCAAGGTTTATAACTTTCTAAGGGTGATTTTCGGATTCAGCAGGTCAAAACCTATAAAAACATTTACTTCTTTTACAATCCCCTTCGGGGGCAAATTTTGACTATTTTTCAGCATCGTTCTTTGATTTAGTTTCATGTCGACTGCAAACTAAACTAAAAAAAAAATAAATTAGATTTTTAAATACTTGAATTTATTTTAGTACAGATAAAAAAAAATATCTGAGAAACTCAATTACCTAGTTTTAATTAAAAAATCACAGCTAACAATAAAATATTTAAAGAAATAATAGAATTATAACTTTAATAATAGATATACAGTAGTATGAGGAGACTTCAATAGAATTATAATTTATTTTTAGTTGACATGAAACTAAATTAAACGTAAATTTTTAATTAAGTTTCGTTTTAGAATCGGTCCCTGAGATTTACATGACGTACAAACATGAGAAAAATATGTTTTTAAATTATCATACATTTAAAAAAATTGTTTATTGGTAATTGCATTTAAACAATAATGAAGAATATGTTTTTTTCAAATTTATTATTTTGATATTATGAAAGTAGAAAATATTATCTTTGAAATAAGATCTTAACTAACTTTCTATCCTTACTAGAACTTAAAATAAATAACTTTGTGTAATTTTGGTCGGTCGTTCTTCAACTGAATATCATAGAGTGGAAGAATGGATTGATAGAACACTACTGCGCATGCCTAATATTAATAGAACACTACTGCGCATGCGTAACATTGACAGAACACTACTGCGCATGCCTGACATTGATAGAACATTACTGCGCATTCGTAACATTGACAGAACACTACTGCGCATGCCTGACATTGATAGAACACTACTGCACATGCCTGACATTGATAGAACACTACTGCGCATGTCTGACATTGATAGAACATTACTGCGCATGCCTGACATTGATAGAACATTACTGCGCATGCCTGACATTGAACTTGTGTCTAAACGATATTAGTATTCCTATCCTCAACATAAACATTTATTGATATGTATCATTTTTTTAACTAATTATATGTTTTATATTAACATTTAGAGAAGCACTCAGATATTTTAATATGATTTTGTATTACAGGTTGTCTCAAATAATACACAATCTAAAGTGACAAAAACCAGTTCATCTTCAACATCAAAAATAGTATCAACAACAGTTACTTTATCTTCAACGCTAAACAGTTCATGCAAAATGACAACATATGAAATGACAACAAGTTACACTTATCCAGAAACAGCGAGGAATAAAAACACGTCAAGTTCATGTGAAATGACAACATGTAACACTGGTCCAGAAACAGAGAGGAATAAAAACACGCCGAGTTCATGTAAAATGACAAGTAACATTGCTTTAGGAACTTTAAGGAATGAAGAGATCTTGAGTTCAACATTAAGCAATAATAATAAGAGAAAGATAATTCAGACACAAAAAAAAGATAAACGCATAAAACTTCTGAAAAATCTTTCTCCACTGAAAAATAAACACAGCCAACAAGAGAACAAGTGACACAAAAAAATAAAACAAATAAAAAAACAATTAACACATCCAACAAAGTAAAAACAAAAAAAGGAAAGAAAATCTGAAACACAACCGATTCAATCATTGTCACCACCAAAGCCAATAAATAAAAAAGTAATTTTGTATTGTTTTCGAAGAGCAACATATGGGTGTAGATTCGTTCAGAAAAAAGGGATTAATTTTTTTTGCAGGTTGTCATTACATTTTGTGATTTACCTTCGTGTTTAACCAAAATCCTGCATCACAAAATGTGTTGGTCTTTTTAAAAAATGACTGTCATTCCCGGTTGTGGGCACCTTTATGTTAAGGAGGCTTTACTATCTGACAGTGATGTGGACTACTGTCTCATCTATCTAAACTTTCTGTCAAGGGAAGTGACAGCCGCAAACTCCATTAAATGCGATGAATATAGTCGTACTAGTACTAGCGTACTAGCTACTTCACATGCAAGCATTATGCTTTTGCTAGCGATGAGCATAGTGTGAAAACGTGTTATCATTTTTGTTCTTTATCCTGGCAAAGTCTCTTAAAATAAAGAAACTTTCATTTCTTTTTTATTTGTGTTGGTTTCCTTTAATATTTTTCCATTTTTAGCGGATTTTTCAAGGGTGCCCACAACCGGGTACAAAAATTTTTTTGTCAAAAAATTTCCATTTCACTAAATTTCTAATAAAACTTTCTTATTTAAAGGAATCAATTTATTTACTTCACTGACAGTCACCCTAGACCTCTAGCTTTAAATTCGTACACATATATTTGTATAATATGCACATGGACAAATTTTATGAGGCAAAAACAAAAAGGTGCCCACAACCGGAACACTTTCCTTAGTATAATAGGACTAAAAAACAGTATAAGTGATATTTGTGAAAAAACGAATGACATGGACAAAATTTTAAATGAAATACTCCAAGTGGGTACCTCGAAATATGGTAATCCCACCACCGATTCTGATCGGGTGCAAGCCCCGATAGTCGGTGCAGATGGCTCCAAGGATTTTAGAGAAGGCCAAATAGATAGCCAGCTGACATGCTACGAATCAAATGTCGCAAATCAGTTCCTGGCTATTCCCGGGATTTTTAAGAGCGTGCACCAGGCATTCAAGCGCCAAAAGAACGTCAGTCGTGACATACAGGATGGCGTGGCGGTTTTGGAGAGTGCGTTCTTAACAATTTGTAAGAATTTACGTTTTATCTCCGAGCCGTTCAAAGACCAGGAGCCACAAAATCCAACTGTGGGAGCTCGACAGCAGACGGAGAGCACTACTGCAGCTCTGGACGGCGTAACAACACGCCCTAATAAGGCAAAAGGCGTTAATAAACGCCTCAGGGAAGGTGCAAGCCCAGATGCGAGTCCACAACAAGCGACTCGAAGCGAGAAGAGAATTAAGCGAAAGGATGTTCCACAGCTTGGTTCTGAGTCGCTAGTTGGAACAAAAGAGACGCCCTCAAATAGTCCTAGCAAGTCGTATGCTGAGACCGTCTTGAAAGACGGAGCGGACAATGGGGACGGCTTCAAAGTTGTTAAAAACAAAAAGAAACGGACTCCAAAAAATAAGCCCTCAGGTGAGAAAAATTAGTTTCCGAAGCCCCCTTTGAAGCTAAGGAGAACGGAAGCTGTTAAAATCACGACAAGAGACCCAAAGTTGTATGAGGGTATCTTGCCGCTGATAAAAGCAAAGGTAAACCCAGAAGATACTGGTACCGTGATCTGGAAAATCAGGAGAACTTTTAAACAGGAGGTGATAGTGATAGTGAAAAAAGGTAGAGAGACCTTAAAATTTGCAGAGGCACTGTCTTCGACCCTGCATGGCAAAGCTGAGGTCACACCTCTGGTGAATAGAAGGTCTCTAGAGATTAAGGATTTGAATGAAACCACCACAGAGGATGAGGTGACTTCAGCACTGAGAGAAAAGCTGGGTAAACCCGACCTGAAGATGGAGTGCCGACTTTTGCCGCGCTACAGAGGAACTAAGGTTGCTCTGGTACGTCTGACAGAGGCAGAAAGTAACACTCTGCTAAAGTTTGGTAAAATAAAAATCGGCTGGAGAAATGCTCCAATTCGTGAGCATGTTGAAGTAACTAGGTGCCAAAAGTGCCTAGGTTACGGACACAGAACCCTATCCTGCAAAGGCCCCGACAGAAGTAAAAACTGCGAAGAGCTGTAACGTTAAGCCGAAGTGCCTTACTTGCTTGAACCTGGGGAAGCCGGAAACGGATCATGAGTTCGGAAAGAGAGCCTGCCCGGTTTACAGGGAAGAACTGCAAAAGATTAAAAGGGCAAATCCTTAAAATTTTTGCAGGTTAACCTGCATATAAGTAAGGATGCACAGTTGCTCCTAATGCAAACAGCAAGGGAAAATGAGGTCGATATCCTGTTCTGCAGTGACCAGTATCAAGGAAGCGACCTCGCCCCTTGGTATTAGGATAAGGCAAAGAGAGCCGCCATAAAGCTGTGCAACCCAGAATTGCGGGTTGACAAGTTTCTAAGGACGAGCAGTGGGTTCGTGTGGATAGAGGTAGCTAATATACGTATGTATAGCTGCTAGTTCTCACCCAACGACCCACTGACCACCAGTACATTGATTTCTCAGTCTCGATGGGAGACACACGAGGAGGAAAAAGACAGGATGTTCCTAGTCGCAAAACCTCCTCGTGGAATATAAAGAGACTCGACAAGGAAAAGTTCGGCCGGTCCCTAAGAGAAGCCCTTTTAATTGAGGACTTGGGCTGGGTGAAGAGGCCGAGCAGTCTGGATGGCGAGGTTCGAGCGGTGAGGAATATGATAGTCACTGCTTGCAATGCGTGTATGCCACGCAAAGGCGCCATTCCCGTAAGAAAATCATTGCACTAGTGGTCAGAGGAGCTAGCCTCCTTAAGAAAGGAATGCCTCAAAGCAAGAAGGACATATACCCGATCTAAGGGAGATCCCTTGCTGAAAAAGGCTTTCAAGGAGGCGAAAAAGGACCTCAAGAAAGAGATCCGCAGGTCGCGACGCCGTAGCTGGAAGGACCTAATCGAGAAAGTCGATAAGGACCCATGGGGTCTAGCTTTTAAAATCGTTACTAAGAAATCAGTGACGAGGCAATGACCCCCGGCCTGGACAATCCCGATTGGGTCAGAAAGATAATAAGTTCTTTGTTTCCTCCTGCAGAGCCATACCTAAGAAGAGACTGGAGTTTTTGCAAAGTGGAAGAGGAAGAACTCTTCACACTTAGTGAACTACAAAAAGCAGGCAAAAGATTGAAAACAGGCAAGGCGCCTGGAATCGATGGGATAAGTAACGAGATCCTAAAGATGGTTATCGACACTTCACCCCAGATTCTGCTTCGATGCTTCAATCTTTGCCTTGAGAGAGGAGAGTTCTTCCGAGACTTGAAGCGACGGAGGTTAGTCCTCCTGAGGAAAGGTGAAAAAACCTCTAGATAAAGTCTCATCATACAGGCCTATATGTCTGCTAGATATGATGGGTAAACTTCTAGAGAATATGGTTCTGCAGAGAATGCAAAGCCACTTGACCAGAGAGAATAGTCTATGGGATCACCAATTTGGTTTCCGTAAAGGCAAATCCACAGTTGATGCCATCCAGGCAGTTGTGGACATAGCCAAAGCAGGAAAAAACAAATTGGGACCTGAAAAAAAGAGCTTCTGCGCGTTGGTAGCAATTGACATACGCAACGCGTTTAATTCCGCAAGATGGAAAGATTTCATCCAGTCAATGAAAAAGAAAAACATGCCGCCCTACTTGTTGCGGATAATGGATAATTATCTTAGCGACAGGTGGGTTATATATGAGGGAGACTCCTGCACACTCAGGGAAGAGATGCAGCGTGGAGCTCCTCAAGGCTCGAGGGTGGGTCCATTTGTATGGAATGTATCTTACGATGATTTCCTGCAAATGGATCTGCCCGAAGTTGCGGTGATAATCGGCTTTGCAGACGACGCGTTGTTCGTGTGCACTGCCGAAAGTGAGGAGGCTCTTGGGACATTAGTGAACGAATGTCTGCGACTAGCAAAAAGCTGGCTGAATACCAGAGGTCTTGAAATGGCCCTGGTAAAGACCGAGACACTGCTGATCACAGACAGGCGTGGTTATGAGCTCCCACGAATCGTGATAGACGGATTCGAGGTCAAGTGGAGTAAGCAAATTAAAAATCTTGGTGTGGAGTTGGATGGAAGGTTAAACTTCCACCACCACATGGCTACGGCGTCAAATAAGGCGATCGAGTGTGCGGCTAATCTTTCACGGTTAATTTCAAACATAGGCGGACCCCGTGAACAAAAAAGAAGACTGGTGGCGAGTGTTGCTCATGCTAAAATGCTCTATGCAGCACCAGCGTGGGCCCCATCCCTGAGGAGTAAAAGATGTGTTACCATCTGTGAAAAGATACTATCAGCGCAGAGATCGATAACTACGCGTATCATATCTGCATATAAGACGGTATTTACGAGTGCTGTGCAGGTCCTTGCAAGTGTCCCGCCAGCAGATCTTTTGGCGAGGGAAAGGGAAAAAATGTTTCTCTTTTCTAAAGAAAGAAGTTCCTTAGATGAGGAAATAAGACCAAGCAAGGGCCTGATCCGCAAAGAAGCGAGGCACAGGCTCATAGAAAGATGGCAAGAAAGATGGGATGGTGAGGAAAAAGGTCGATGGACTTATCGCCTTATTCCGACACTCGCCACCTTGATAAATAGGAAACACGGTCAGGTTTCCTATTATTTGACTCAGGCGCTCACAGGTCACGGGTGTTTTAACTCGTACCTGTGTCGCTTTAAATTACGCGAGGACAAGGTGTGTGCATATTGCCAGTTCTCATGCAGAAAATGGGACTTGAAGAGGCGGGCCATGTTCGAATGTGTAAACAGTCAAGTTACACCGGAGAACATGGTATCGCTGATGACCCAGTCAGAAGAGAATTTGCGGCAAGTCGAGAACTTCATAATCTCGGTTATGTCAAGGAAGGATCTCGACGGCCGCCAAAAAGCGTAATTTAAACAGCTTCTAATTTGTTTGTTCGTTTCTTATTAATTTATTTTGTGATTTATTTGTCCTTATACATTTTTTTAAATATGTTTTATGTTTGTATTTGTCTTTATACAGTCAATGTTTTCAATATTATATACGCGTTTATTTTATTTTATTTTTTTTTTATATCCGTTTACAATTTTATCTTTTGACTTTTTACACTTAAACATTTTTTTTTGTGCTGTTAATTTCGCTTTCATATTGAAATAGTTTTAAATTTTTAACTATTAACGCAGGAGAACCGCAGAGAAAAGCAGAAAGTCGCATTAGCGACAGAGTTGGAGCGCCACCCTCGAAGGCTAAAGTCTTACGACAGTTCCGAGGCAGGGTAAAGGGCTCCAAAAGAAGGGTTAAGGGTTTTAGTGGGTCGGGCTGGCAGTAGGTCGCCAGTTTATTAAATTTACTATTTTATATATTTATTTTTCTTTTTTATACTTCCTTTTGTTTTATCATACCAACCCCACATAACCTTGGAGTGCGGAATCCAAGGTATCTGTAGGCAGATTTCCCAAAAGTCCCTAAGCAAAAAAAAAGTGATTTTTGTGACACGAGTGGAGGTCGAGGGCGCCGTAGGCTCGCCGAGACCGGAACAAGTTTATTATCTAATAATAAATAATAAAATATAAATAAATAATAAAAAATTAATTAATATTATTAATATTAATATTATTATTAATATAATAAATTAATATTAATTAATAAATTTTAAAATTAATTATTTAATTAATTAATATTATTATAAATATTATTATTTTTATTTATTATTGTTATTATTTTTTATTAATATTTTATTATTAATTTTAATCTGATAATAATATTATGTAAAATATACACTTAAATGAATATAAAAAATGACAACAAATCACATATGGAGTGACCCATATGTATCTACGTTAGCGACTGAGATTTTTCGATTTTCATTTTTTTTTAACATTTGCAATAAAAAAGCCATTTTTCATTTAAAGTCGTGCGTTGTCCCTTGTGAAAGTATTTATATCGTTTTTTGTTAAGTGTTATTGTTTTCTTTTTATTTTTTTATACTTTTTATTATATATTTTCAATCAGTGTGTTTTAGTTGCGTATTTTTTAAAATTTTTATTTTTTTAACCATGGCTGCGTACGAGCCAAGGGAGTACGCGGAAATGGTGTTGTACGGGAGAAACAATTTTAATGCTAGGGCCGCTGTCCGGGAGTACGCCCAACTTTACCCAGACTGGAATGTGCCTTCCGCGGTGGTTGTCCTGGGAGCAGAAAGGAGGATGCGGGAAACCGGAAACTGCAATCCAAATCATAGGAAAGCCGGTCGTCCCCGCAATGCACGAAACCCGGATAATATAAGGAGTGTTTTACAATTTGCGCAGGAGAATCCACAAGATGGAATACGCAGAGTAGCGTTGGAATTAGGGTTGACGTATTCGACCGTGCAGCGGATATTGAAGGAATCAAGATAGCATGCTTACCATATAACGAGGGTACAAAAATTATTCTTGTCAAGAATTCTGTTCGCAGATGAATCCAGATTTGGTAATGACGGGCCATTTAATTACCACAATTACCATTTCTGGTCACCTGTGAACCCGTTCTTGACAAGCGTTTAGAACAATCAGCACAGATTTTCAATCAATCTTTGGGCTGGCATGATCTGCAACGAATAGTAATATTAAGAATTTGTATTTTTATAGATTTTTAAATAAATTCTGATAAAGAGACCGGTACCGGTTTCGAAACGTAAATGTTGTATATACATTTCATGTCCTATTCAAATGCCAATTTTAAACTATTATTAAATTTACTATGTGGGACAAAACATTAAAACAAACTTTTTAAATATTATTAAAAATTATTATTAAAATTAAAATAATAATTTTTATTATTAAAATAATTAAAATTATTATAATCAAAATAATAATTTTTATTATTAAAATAATTAAAATTATTATAATTATTAAAAATATTATATTAAAATATCAAAGGATATTTTATTCGAATAAAAAAAGATACATTCTCAATTTCCTTCGGAAATTTCATTGTTTATTTTTGTCAGATGAAACTATTGTTTTTATGAAACATTCCACAGGTTTTATTTTTAAGTTATTTTTAAGAATAAATAATATTGTAAACTTATTCTTTAAGTTTATCTGATAACACGACTTTATATGCAATATAATATAATTTATTATTTACAGTCGAACAGAAATTTTTAATATTAATAGACTTTTTGTTTTACTATTACGATTTTAATCGTTGTTTACTTTTTACCTTTATTCTTAAAAAGGTAACTTGCGTTTATTTTAGTGTGTGTGCGCAATACATTCATTCGCAACAGTGAAATGTAATTAAACGAAAAAGTGGCAAAGTCAAAGTAACTGACATAAAGGCTAATAAATACCTTTGCATTTTTAGTGAAATTTACATAGATTCTTTATTTTTTTAACATTATAGAATTCGATTTAGAATATAATTCTGTTACAAAAAATTATTTTTTACCAAGCAATAGTGATGATGAAGAAGAAAAGAAGGTGAAGTTACGGTAACCCAAGCAGCACGTAAGCTTATCTTGACATCACTGTAATATTACATTGGAGATTCGTCATATTACACTGTAATATTACAGTGATCTTACTGAGATATCAAAATGTCCGCCTGGAGGTAATATTACGTTGTTATATTAAGAGAATATGACATGGTAATATTACATAGGAATATTAACGTAATGTTAAGGTAATATTCAGATAAAATTAGAATAATTTTATAATTTTGAAAAAAACATTTCACAAAGCTGGACTTGAACCCTGAACCTTGTGCACAGTAATCAAGAGTCTTACCACTGAGCCAAACGTACTTATAGTGTATTAAGATTTTTGATGAAATATGAAGAACTTTAAAAAACTTACAAAGATTATATACCGTCGAGAATCTTAATACACTTCAAGTAAGTTTGGCTCAGTGGTAAGACTCATGATTACTATGCACATGGTTCAGGGTTCGAGTCCAGCTTTGTGAAATGTTTTTTTCAAAATTATAAAATTATTCTAATTTTATCTGAATATTACCTTAACATTACGTTAATATTACAGTGTAATATTACCTTAATATTACCAGGTAACATTCTCTTAATATAACACCGTAGTATTACCTCCAGGCGGACATTTTGATATCCCAGTAAGATCACTGTAATATTAAAGTGTAATATGACGAATCTCCAATGTAATATTACAGTGATGTCAAGATAAGCTTACGTGCTGCTTGGGAAGTATTTATTATTTTTTAATCATAATAGAAACATTCAACTTATTAACACACGGAGAAAAATGAAAATTCAGATTTCGGACTGAATATAAAACAATTTGAATGATTTGTATCATCATAGGAAAAAATATTAAATTTTGGTTCTCTATCCTAAAAAGTTTAGTAACTATTTTCAATTCAGATCAATGCTAAATATCTTAATAAACGCTAATAGTCTTCTTTCAATAAGTGCAATCAGATTCCGTAATTAATTCAAAGGTGAAAAGAATTAGGTACAATTATTATTATTTGCATTTATTTTAATTCAGCTACTCAATTGTTACAAACTTTGTATTAACGTTCACTTAAACGGGGACTGTTCTGTGCGACAGTCCTTAGATTCATTCCCAAACAGTTTTTAGGAATGCGAAACTCTGTGGCGCGCCTGCCCCCGCGTTTGTTCAGTTTCTTCGTTTTTGATATACACGGAAGTCTCGGTGTAGTTCGTAGTGTGCGTCGTGTCGTATTAATTGTTTCAATTAATAAAAATTTTAATTTTAAATATAATAGTCAGTGCAGTTTTGTGATAAAGTTCTAGTGTTACAAATGAATTTAGAAGAATATCTAAGTAAAATGTTTGATCTCATTTTGAGGTTAGGTGTGTGTTTATTTTGTTTTTAGCCGGTTATGTAATACCTAATTTTTATTATATTTTATTGTTATGTTCAATTTAGGCAACTAAATGTAAAGTCTAAAATGAAATAATATGTAAAAAAATAGAGAATACCTTGAATTTTAAAAATCTTTGCATTGGGATTTTTATTTAATCTGTAGATATTTATATATAATCTCATTCTTTAAACGATTTAAAACAAATCATTTTAGTAAAAATGGCAAAGGACTTGCATTTAATTTTTAAAGAGATTCGTTGTTTAAATATCTAAATCAGGATTTTGAGAAAAGTGGGGGTAAAGACCCCAAAAACGCTTTTTTGAGGAATTTCAACATTTATTTTCTCTTTAACCTGACGTGCTAGAGACTTCCACAAGATCTTAAATTAAAGCTTGTAATGTGCACTAAAAGACCAATATCCATAAATTAAAAAAAATTAAAATTTTTTTCAAAAAATGGGATTGAAGACACCAAAAATTTGTGTTTTTGGATTGCTTTAATAGACTTTTTGCAATTGCTTGGATTCGCATGAAAATGGTTACTTGGGGTTTTTGGGGTCGCTGATTACGAATCCGATATTAGTTTGCAAAAATTAAAAATGGCGGATTCGTAATCAGCGACCTCAAAAACCCTGAAATAACAATTTTCAAGCGAATCCAAGCAATTCTTAATTCTTACATCTGCCATCTTGGTTTCGCCGTTTTAAATTTTTGCAAACAAATATTGGATTCGTAATCAGCGACCCCAAAAACCCTAAGTACCCATTTTCAAGCGAATCCAAGCGATTGCAAGAAGTCTATTAAAGCAATCCAAAAACACAAATTTTTGGTGTCTTCAACCCCATTTTTTGAAAAAAATTTTAATTTTTTTTTATTTTATGGATATTGGTCTTGTAGTGCACATTACAAGCTTTAATTTAAGACCTTGTGGAAGTCTCTAGCACGTCAGGTTAAAGAGAAAAGAAATGTTGAAAATCCTCAAAAAAGCGTTTTTGGGGTCTTTACCCCCACTTTTCTCAAAATCCTGACGTGATGGGCAAATTTGGAAGTCGGGATCGTGTTCAGCGTCCAAAAATACATAGGAAAACATTCCGCTATCTCATAAAAAAAAAGTAAGTCTTTTTTTGTTGACCTGTGTTATCGCGTTTTTTCCTTTGCGTAATTGTGAAGTGAAATTATTATTATTAAAAATAAGAAGTGAATGAGAATAAGAAGATGAAATAATATTGCAGAAATATAAGGATCAGCAAAGATTGGTAAGTTTTATGTATGTAATATATATATATATAAGAGCTGTGCAAAATAATTCGAACCGAACTGTTCGAATTTTTTCGCCTAGTTCGAATGTCGAAAATTCGACATTCGAGTTAGCTTAGTTCGAATGTCGGTTTTTCGACATTCGAACTAGCCCAGTTCGGATGTCGAATATTCGACATTCGAGTTACTACAAAATTCGAACCGAACCGAGTTGTGTTCGGTTTTAGTACGCTAAAATGTCGAATTCTAAAATTCGACATTTCAGTCGCCCAGTTCGAATGTCGAATATTCGACATTCGAACTAGCCCAGTTCGAATGTCGAAAAACCGACATTCGAGTTAGCCTAGTTCAAATGTCGAATATTCGACATTCGAACTAGCCTAGTTTGGATGTCGAATATTCGACATTTTGGCGCCCCAAAACCGAACTAAACTCGGTTCGGTTCGAATTTTGCACAGCTCTAATATATATTTTATTTTTTATTATTAAAGTTTATTATTAAAATATTATTTTCAAAAGTATGTTTATTTATCTATTTACTATGAAAAAATAAAAAAATTCCATATATAGCTCTTTATTTGCATTAAATAACTTGAATTATTTTAATCACAATTTTTTAATTAATGCAATAATAATTATATTTTAAGTTACGAAGGTTATCTTACTGTTACATTAAATTGAAAAAACAATTAATTTTAACTAAATTTTTTCTTATATATTATAGAATAAATAATAATAATATTATATCAAAAATATTTATTTGTTTGATTCAAATAATTATCCACGTATTCTTGATAAGATTTTATATTCGTTTCCAGCGATTTCCTATTCGAATGTAAACACTAAATTGAAAATTAAATTATTTATATTGATTTAAATAATTGTATTTTTGACAATATTCTCGATTTTTTCCGAGTGATTTCTTACTCGAATGTAACACTAAATGTAAAAAACAATTAATAAAAATTTTTTTCGAGCGATGTCTTATTTATTTAATTATTAATTTAAACAAATTAAAAAAAGAATTAAAATTAAATAAATTAAATTATTATTTAAATAAACTAAAAAATTAATAAAAATTAAATAAATTGAATTATTATTTAAAATATTTTTAAAATAACAAAAAAAATAATATTTATTTGATTCAAATAAATGTAAAAACAATTAATTATAATTTTTTTCGAGCGATGTCTTTTTTATTTAATTTATTAATTTAATAAAATTAAAAAAAGAATTAAAATTAAATAAATTAAATTATTAGTTAAAAATATTATAATTATTAAAATAACAAAAAAAATAATAATATTTATTTGATTCAAATAAATGTAAAAACAATTAATTTTAATTTTTTTTGAGGGATGTCCTATTTATTTAATTATTAATTTAATCAAATAAAAACAGAATTAAAATTAAATTTCTTTTTATCATTATTATTATAAACAGTTACTTATAGTAACTAAATTATAGTATGTTATATGCAAATAAAAATAAATTATTTAATTTTTACAATATTGTCTATTTAGAGATTGTATTATTATATTATAATTATTATCAGTATATGGGTGATTGAATTTAAAATGTCATTTTCATGTCCTGCCCAAAAATCTGGAATACTAGTTCATATATAAAAGTTTTTGAAGTCAATTAATTTTCTTAATCACTCCTTCTACTTAAATTAATAATTCTTAGTCGCTAGAAATTCTCTGAAAAAATTTGGCAGAAGAATTAGAAGCAAAATGTCAGTGGTGTCCCTTGTCCGCACTTAAGAAATCAGAACTTTACCTAATAATAAAAATTGTTGATTCTCACATTTTTAGTACCAGAAAAATTACTTTGTACAGCTAAGAGTCTATATTTTTATATAGTAATTGTGCTAGCAGAATAATTTTGATCCAGTGCTAGAAAACAAATCAAAATCGCCTGTCCGTAAGTTTCATATTTTTAAGTAATTATCGCAAATTTTGAATATCATGCCTTATATTTAAATAACCTAGTGCAGATCATTGCCTTATTAAGCGTTAATAGTATTGGTGATATGTATAGCTTCTGGGTCAAAATTCGTGAAGTGGGCAACTAATTTTTATTTTTCATGAAATTTATGTTTTTCTGTTTGAAATAATAAATAAAAAATACAAGTTGAACAGTTTTGCAAAATTCGTTTTTTTGTTGTATATATTGTTAAACAAACTTTTTTGCATGAATTTAGAAAAGTTTTTTTTAAATAAAGTAATAGGTCAAATTTAATGATTTTTGGTATGATTATATAAAAATAACACGATTTTTGATTAACATTTTTTATTTTAAAATTTAACGTAATTTGATAAAATTATAAACAATTTATTTAAACAAATGAAAATAAATGCAACTTCTTGATCTGTTATTTTATTTTTCAAAATTGAATATTGTTCCTTATTTAATGCCCAAGTATTACCAAAAAGAAAAAATTGGTATTTTACATTTGTTCAAAAGATATAATAATAATTATGTTAATAACAATAAGCATTAAAAAATCATAAAATCTTAAAAATATTTTTTTTAGCTTCATTAATTAACAAAATTAATTAAAAAACCTATTAAAAGAATGTTTGAGTGTTTTTGATGTATGGAAAAAGTATGACAATTTATTAAATTATTTAAACAATTAATTGTTGTTATTTTTTTAATCTGTACTTAAGGCTAGAAATTTCTAGTTTCTTCTCAATAATTGTGCAATTTGTCAAGAGTAAAACATCTGGTAATGATAAAAAATAAAAAATTTATTAATTAAACATTGTTTAAACAATTAATTGTAATTTTTCTCATAAAGTGTACTCAGGGCTAGAAATAACTAGTTTTTTCTAAATTCAATCAACTGAAAAATTAAATAAAAAAAAATAATAAAATAAGTGTTAATAAATTGATTAAACAATGGTTAAATAATAAATTTTTAGTTTTTCTATTATACTTAAGTGTTTAAGTTATATAAAAAATGTCACAATTAAGAAAAAACTAGGAATTTATAGTTTTAAGTACAGTAAATTGAAAAATTAATAGAATAAATTGTTTAAGCAATGTTTAAATATTTAATTTTTTGTTTTTCTTTGATACTTAAATGTGGTAGTTACAAGAAAATGCACAATACAGAAAAAACTAGAAATTTCTAATCCCAAGTACAATTTGTGAAAAATGTAACAACAATTAATTATTTAGACAATGTTTAATTAATTATTTTTTTTATCATTAGCAGATGTTTTACTCATGACAAATTGCACAATTATTGTGAAAAAACTAGAAATTTCTAGCCCTAAGTGCAGATTTAAAAAAATAACAACAATTAATTGTTTAAACAATTTAATAAATTGTTATACTTTTTCCATACATCAAAAACACTCAAACATTCTTTTAATAGGTTTTTTAATTAATTTTGTTAATTAATGAAGCTAAAAAAATATTTTTAAGATTTTAGGATTTTTTAATGCTTATTGTTATTAACATAATTATTATTATATCTTTTGAACAAATGTAAAATACCAATTTTTTCTTTTTGGTAATACTGTTGGTTGGTTGGTGGCAGAAAGCAAGTAACACTTTGTCGAGCACACCATGTCAGTGGTGTCCCTATCAAAAAATTGTTCATAATATTAATATTTTTTAAATATTATTGTATCTCATTTAATTGTATCTCTTTAAAAACCGCAACGACTTTAACTTAAAAATAAAGTCTTTCTTTTTCGACAATGAGAAATGAAGCAAAATATCAGTGGTGTCCCTTGTCAGTGGTGTCCCCTCAAAATTCTGTTTCTTGCAGCTTATTATTTTATTTTTAATAAATTTGTGTTAAATTTACTCTTTATATGCAGTTAACGAAGATTTGATACTGGATTGTAATTTATAAGCTGATTTTATTCTCACTATTCAAAAAAAATTATCAGTGAAATCTTTAAAAAATGTCATTTGGTGTCCCTGAATGTTCATGTCTTTTTGGTCTTTAAAAGTAGGGTAATGTCTCATTGAGTGGACCACCTGAGCTTTTAAGTTATCTGACAGCGGAAACGTGAAATAAATAAAACGAATAGCAGCACCGCACCTAGAAATCGTAAGAAATTATGTTCCGCGATAATCATATACGTTATCGTCTGATGTAACGCATTTTTAAGAACACAAACCAAAAAAGAAGTCGCTCTTACAATGAGTAAAGTGATTTGGAAGCGTAAAAGTAGTGTAACATTTAAGTTTTAAAAGGTAACTTATTTTTTTCCTACTACTTTGGGCATTGAAATTGATTGTCTTAGTTTAATTAAGTGGTAATTTTGACTCAAAAAAAATTGTGGTGGCTGCCATAAAAAGTTGCATGTCACCATGAGTGGACCACTGTTTATAACTATGAGTAAACTGCCTGTTTTATATATTTTTAATGTCAGTTTACCATTTTTATGGAAATAAATTGACAATAAATTGGTTTGAAACTATGTTTTATGTTCTTTATTAATTTTTTTGTGATTTTGATTTGATATGTGCCAAAATTATTAAAAATGGTTTCACTTGTAAACATTGCGACACAATCATGGTCTGAAGCTGCATAAGCATAAATTTTGTTTAAATATATTAGAAATATTAAATACATTAAAGAATTTAGAATAACTTTTACAATTTTTTAGGAGTGGTCCACTTAAGGTTACACTTTTTTCATTCCTTAAAAATTAGCTATTTTTTTAAAGTCAATTGTTTTTTCCAAATAAAAAAAAATCAAAGCTATTATGATATAAACACTTATCTAGGGATCTAAACTAAAGCTTGGAATAGAAACCTCCGATTAATTTGCTTTCATAAAGAATTTTTTAGAAAAAAAGCTTAGGCGGTCCACTCAAGGTGACATTACCCTATATTAATTTATGGCAGAACTCATTACAAATATTTTTTAAGTCATGTTGAAACATTCATTATTGTAATTTGAAATATTTTAACTTTTTAAAGTTGTAAGAATTTATTTGAGAAAAGAATAAACGAAAACAGAAAATTTCTTTCTTTCTGTTTTTTTTAAATTTTCACCAGGTGAAAAATGATATATCATTTTTCACCTGGTGAAAATTAGAATTTGCTTCCACCTGCTCGACCACTATTATTTTTGTCCATCATATATTCTAGTCAACCAAAATAGAGTATCGTTAAGTTCAAAATCCAACATCGAAAAATCAAAGTTAGTAGGATCAAAAATGACATTTTAAATTTAATCACCCATATAATGTTAAGGCGTACTTGCGTTTTCGAAAGCAAAAAATAGGCCCCACTTTAATGTTTTTTTTCACAGTCATTTTATTTAAAATAGTAAAAACGATTTTTGCACCTTAAAGTACATTATAAAAACTACAAAAAGAAAAAATTGTTTTGTTTTTTAACCGTTATTTACGATTCGTAGAGGGCCCCAAAAATTGACGATCTAAAATTTGTAAGAGTTTGCGGTGCCCCCTCTAGAGCCGCTCCTGACAGTCTAAAATCAAAAAAACAAAATTTATTCCTTACTATACATTAATACCTAGTGGACTAATGTGATGAAATTAAAAAAAAGTAAAAAAGCGAAAATGCGGTACTTTTAAAGTCAAAAATTCAAAAGATTAAAATCATTATTTCTTAAAAATTAACTTTAAAAGGACGCCATTTTCTTTTTTTTTACTTTTTTTTATTTCATCACATTAGTCCACTAGGTATTAATGTATACTAAAGAATAAATTTTGTTTTTTTGATTTTAGACTGTCAGGGGCGGCTCTAGAGGGGGCACCGCAAACTCTTAAAAATTTGAGATCGCCATTTTTGGGGCCCTCTACGAATCGTAAATAACGGTTAAAAAACGAAACAATTCTTTCTTTTTGTAGTTTTTATAATGTACTTTAAGCAAAAATCGTTTTTAATATTTTAAATAAAATGACTGGGAAAAAAAATTATAGTGGGGCCTATTTTTTGACTTCGCAAACGCAAGTACGCCTTAAATTTTACAAAAGTATTTTTTTTATGCAATAAATCCGCATAGATGCAAATATGTATAGTTCAATATTGTAGAGTTACTTGTCTTCAATCATTTTCAAAAATTGTTATAAAATTCTTTGATGTCATAAATTTCAGTAAAATTTTAATTAAATTTCTTAAAAGAAAATTAATATTTTTCAAAATGAAATTCTTCGTAAAAATTAAATTTGAAGAAACATTCAATTACACAGGACAACAAAAAAAATTCGTTAAAAGGTTCCTTTGACCAAACCTGGTGTATCCCACATAGCACAATAGTATGAGGTAAGGTTATGTTGAGTACTAATCGTAAGGCTCATAAGGTTACACGATATTGCTGTGGTAGACCTGAGGTGAACTAAAAACTTCCGCCATGGAGGTAATGTTACATGTTAGAGTGTGGTAAGTATATATGATAAGGCTCAACCTTACACGTTAAGGTTGAGATAACCTTACACGTTAAGGTTGAGGTAACGTTACACGTTAAGGTTGAGGTAACGTTACACGTTAAGGTTGAGGTAACGTTACACGTTAAGGTTGAGTTAAGGTTATATGTTAAGGTTGAGGTAAGGTAATTATTAAGTTGTAAGGTTGAGGTAAGGTTAAGGTAAGGTTGTGATAAGTTTACCAGTTATGGAAAATATTGACAAAATAATTAATAATATAATAAATAAATATTAAATTAGAAAGTTAAGTTTGTTGCTCTTCTCTATTTTGGAAACCTGACATGAAGCAGAAAGTTTTGAAAACAAATTGGGGGCGACTGGGATTCGAACCCGGGATCGACGCGCATAAACCTAACATCCTAACTAACTGAGCTAAGTGGAGAACTGGTAGCAAGAAAATTAATTTTGCCTTTAAGGAGTTAATCATATTCTTGGTTCACCTTAAAGGCAAAATTGATTTTCCTTCTGACAGTTCTGTACTTAGCTCAGTTAGTTAGAATGATTGGTTTATGCGCGTCGATCCCGGGTTCGAATCCTAGTCCCCCCAAATTTGTTTTCAAAATTTTCTGCTTCATGTCAGGTTTCTAAAATAGAGAAGAGTAACAAACTTAACTTTTTAATTTAATATTTATTTATTAATTATATTATTAATTATTTTGTCAATATTTTCCATAACTGGTAAACTTATCACAACCTTACCTTAACCTTACAACTTATTAATTACCTTACCTCAACCTTGACATATAACCTTACCTCAACCTTAACATGTAACGTTACCTCAACCTTAACGTGTAACGTTACCTCAACCTTAACGTGTAAGGTTACCTCAACCTTAACGTGTAAGGTTACATCAACCTTAACGTGTAAGGTTATCTCAACCTTAACGTGTAAGGTTACCACAGCCTTAACGTGTAAGGTTACCACAGCCTTATAATATATACTTACCACACCCTAACATGTAACCTTACTTCCATGGCGGAAGTTTTTAGTTCACCTTAGGTCTACCACAGCAATATCGTGTAACCTTACGAGCCTTACGATTAGTATTCAACATAACCTTACCTCATACTATTGTGCTATGTGGGATTATATGTTTTTGGGGTCGCTAAAAACGAATCTGAAATCCGTTTTGCTCCATCACGTCAGGATTTTTCCTAACCTCAAAATACATATCAGATTTTACGTGACAAATAAAATTCTATAAATATTAACAGATTTACCTCAATCTCGGTATTATGGCTTTATTGGGTTTGCTGATTACGAACTTAGAGGCAGATTATCAAAATACAAAATGAAGGATCTAATATGGCGGTCGGATTTATAAAAATTTCTTGAATCTTTACAGAACTCGGTATCTAGGTGTTTTTGAGGTCACTGACCAGGAATTCTTTTGTGGGTCTGTAACCAGAGCAACTTCACGTTGTAACGTCGGGCAACTGAGTTATTCCGTTATATGTCAGAGTCCAAAAACTCACAGATACTCAGTTCTGTAAAAATTCAAGAAATTTTCATAAATCCGACAGCTATATTAAATCCTTCATTTTTATTTCGAAAATCTGACTTAAAATTCGTAATCAGCGACCCCAAAAACCTCTCAATACCAAGTTTCGTAAAAATTCAAGAATTTTTTAAAAATCCGACTGCCATATTTGATCCGCCATTTTGTATTTTGATAATCTGCCTCTAAGTTCGTAATCAGCAACCCCAATAAAGCCTTAATACCGTAATTGAGGTAAATCTCTCAATATTTATAGAATTTTATTTGTCACGTAAAATCTGATATGTATTTTGAGGTTAGGAAAAATCCTGACGTGATGGAGCAAAACGGATTTCAGATTCGTTTTCAGCGACCCCAAAAACATATAATACACCAGGTTTGGTCGAAGGAATCTTTCAACGAATTTTTTTTGTGGACCTGTGTTATTGAACAATTTATTTTTTTTGTAATTAAATAATTGAATTCTCGTAAAATTTTCTAATAAAAATTTATTTAAATATAAATTTCGTTTAAAATTTTAGATAATAATAATTTAATATTAAAATTAAGAAAAGCATTATAGCATAAATTTATAGAAATAATTGAATTTTGAAAATGTTAGCAAATTAAAATCTTTGAAAATTGCAATTTTTCGTACTTTTAACTAATAATTAATTGAAAGAAGAACTTTAGTTAAACATTCTTGAAAATAATTCTAGAAAATAATAATTGAATTTAAATGATAAAAATAATGTAGAAAGAATTAGAGTAACAATATTCTTATATAAAATAATAATTTTATCCCTAGGTTATCCTTAATAATTTAAAAAAATAATAAATCGATCACTCCGATTTAAAGATTTCTTCATAAATTTAAAATAATATTTTTATAAGTTTTTAAATTTTAAAATTTTTTAAAAAATCTTACTTCTTACAGAAAAATAATAATAAGTAAATATTTCTTTAAAAATGAAGTAATTTGTATTTTTGAATAATATTTCATTTAAGAAAATTCGTAAATAAAAGTAAAAGAAATTTCTTTTGTGTGTACCTATCTAATAATTTTTAGAGTGAATCACTGTAAATAAAAGGTTCTAAATAAGAGCTGATTTTCGGTATTAAAATAGAACCAAATCACGATTTAATACCCAACATTGGTACTAAATTAGTACCTTTCTTTTTACAGTGATCAGAATATTCTTCAGGATCTGGAAAAAAGTCAACATTTTTTCTAGAAATCAGAGAAAAGTTTGAGATAAACAAAATTAAATATTTGTGGCAACCCAGTTTTATAAAGTATTGAAAAATTTGAAATTATTTAGAAATGAAAAATCTTTTATTTTTATTCTCAAAAACTTTGAAATTTTATTAGAAATTTGTTTCTACAATGCAACCAAAATAATATACCTATTAATGTAGTATTCTGGTCTGTTTTTGCGAGTAGAATAAAAAAGAAAGTTTAACACTTTTAATATTTACTTTTGTTTCAAATTGTTTATTAATGTTATAAGAATGCAGAAAAAAATTAGGAAAAAAATTAAATTTCTTTTAAAGTTATAAACTGGTGAAGTAGGGACTGAAAAAAAGAAAGTGCGAACTGGTTGACAGTGTAGAGACTTTTGTAATGCTCTAAAACCAAAAACCCAAAGAAATTCTTGATTACACAGTGCAACAGAATTTCACTTTTTTATTATTTCTGGGATCGCATAGGGTGATTTTTATAGGATTTTCGATGCTGAATGCAAATTCGTAATCAGAATTGTTCCATCACCCTAGGTTTTCGAGAAATTTGACTTTGAAAATTGAAAAAAGGACGTTTTTGGGATACTTTTTGGTTTTTTATCAGGGTACAAAAATTTTTTCTAGGGTTTTCATGATATACGTACGAAAGCTCACATCTTTCTCAACAATCTCCAATTTGAACATTTTAAAAATATCTATTTTTCGATGAGTTATCTTTACTTTTGTTGAGAAACAAAAAAAAATGGTCAATTTATTTTTGATTTTCCTAAAAATATAATAGTTTCTTTAATGAATCATTGGTTTCTGCTTGAGATTTAATGGGTTAATATTAATAATATTAATATTATGTTAATATTTCTCTCACTGTTATCCCATTTGACGTTACGATGCGAACTTCAAACAAGGATAGCTCATCAAAAATAGATATTTTTAAAATTTCAAAATTGGAGATTGTTAAGAAGGATATGAGCTTTCGTACGCATATCATGGAAACCCTAGGACAAATTTTTGTTCCCTGATAAAAAACAAAAAAATACCTCAAAAACGGCATTTTTGCTGATTTTACGATGCGACGCGAACTTCAAACAAAGATAACTCATCGAAAAATAGATATTTTTAAAAGGTCCAAATTGGAAATTGTTAAGGAGGATATAGGCTTTCGTACGCATATAATGAAAACCCTAGAAAAAATTTTTATACCCTGATAGAAAACCAAAAAGTACCCCAAAAACGGCCTTTTTCAATTTTCAAGGTCAAATTTCTCAAAAATCTAGGGTGATGGAACAATTCTGAATACGGATTCGTGTTCGGCATCAAAAAACCTATAAAATTCACCCTATGCGATCCCAGAAATAAAAATGCTGTTGCACTGTGTAAGTAGAGGGGGAATCCACTACCTTTACAATTTCTTTTGTCCGAAGGACACGTAAGTTAAAGTTTTAAAAATTCATCTTTAAATATTAAATTTCTAAATCCTACTTTAACAAACTGGTATCAGCGGTGGGATTCTTTCTCTTTATTCTTTTGAAAAATAGAAGATAGTAAAATTCAAAAATAACTTTAAAAAACTATTTTGATTATACACACTTGGGTACACTATACACATTAGCACAAAAGGATAATGTATTTTATGAGAGATAAATATATAAATATATGTTCATGTGCATTAATTTTCTATTTGATAAAAATTGTCTATCTGTTTCTTCACAGGAGAAAATATACAAATAAAAAAAAAGTGCGGTAAAAGAGATTTTTTGTTCGCTAAAGTTGAACACAGGGAACAGTAACTACCCTTGCGACGGCAAGCTCTGGTTTCTTTAATAAACCGCGCCCAAATCCCCGACATAACCTTGCCGGAAGTGTGTAGCCACTTGGGCAAGTGATAGGATTAAAAAAAACGAAAAACATAATCGTGCAAAACAACGGTTCAAAATAGAAATTACCTTATTGGGTTAAATAAAATCTTTTATCAAAAATATACATACTATACAATTTTTTTATGTTTAAAATAAAAAAAATCGAAAATACAAAGGTATTATAGAAGGAAAATCGCGAGTAAATTTTATTTTAAAATTTATTATTTTAATATAAGTAATATAAACTAAAAAAATTGATAAATACGAGAACTAACAAAAAGAATAGAAACCCGAGGCGCAAAATTAAAATTCAACGAAAATCAAGAAAAGGAGTCTCCGTCTTGAAGAGCATCAACGAAGATAAAAAATAATAAATCTTTGAATATTAAAAAATATATTAGTGTCAATAATCTACTAGATAAATATCGCGCGGGTTTAATATAAAAATTATGAGAGTAGAATGTTGAATATAATTATTCGGGGAATAACGAAAAATTAATTGTGAAATTAATTAGATGTATTTTTTATGAGTAATAAAAAGAATAATTGAAATAAAATATAGAAAGACAATGTGCTACATTAGATAGGTGTACGAACTCGGTTACGCGACACCATGTCAGGTTACACTTCAGGTGTCTAGGTCGGTAGGAAGTAAACATTTAAAGAAATGCTTATATAGACAATTAGAAAAACTCATTTACTTCTTTATAATTTAAATGAATAAATACACCTTTTTATTGTTTCTTTTTCAATAAAATTTATATTTAATAAATAACAAATAAAATTTTAACGAAGTTAAAAAACCTAAAATTATAAATTAAATAAAAATCTTAGTTAAAACGCATAGAAAAATGGATACAAATTCAGTATTTTATTAAACTTCGAAAATTAAGAAAAATTAGGAATTTTATTTAAAATTTTATATAAAAAAAAATTTTGAAGATCATGACTTCGGTGAAATCAGTCTACGAAATAGAAGAATGAAAAGTAACATATTAAAAATAAACCTTCATCAGTTGAAAGAACAATAAATAAATCATGCTGAATTAGCAGAAGTACGCAAACAGAGGATTAACGTTTAAAAAAAATGTCGGAATTAAACCGCGGAGAAGATTCTCGGATAGTCAATCAAAGATTAAATCTTGCATTGTCATTAGCACTATTCGAAAAACAATTAAAATTTTTTGATGGATACAACATACCAGTTAACGAATTCATAGAACAAATAACATTTGTAGCGTCACAAATGCCAATTACTTGTGAAGCCCTTATAATAACAATTATACTAGATAAATTAGAAGGTACCGCAAAATCTAGCACTGTTGGCATCCAATTTAAAATTTTGATAGACATATTAGATCATCTAAAAGAAAATTTTTCTCCAAATGTTCTATTCGACAACTCCTATCCCTCTAACTACGATTTTTCGAGAAAAAATTACAATGCCTTTGACCATTACAACAAGTATAAACCAAGGAATCAGCGACAAAAATGGGGTCAACATCATAGAAGAAAAAATAGAGGCTACAATAAATTTAACAATCAGAATAGGAACAAGAGTTTCAGAGAAAATGGATAAAACAGGGACATGCATTCGCAGGATTATGGAAGAGAAAACTTTTATAACTATGATCAGAATTTTGACAAATATAATGTCGAATACAGAAATTCACAACACAAATTTAGAACAGATACAAAAGCTACAAGGACGTCCAGGATGGTTACAGTAGAGATGATCATAGAGACCATAGATATGACAACTACGAAGAGTCTTCTATGAGCTTTAACGGAATATTTTCTAATATTTATCATTCAATGTGTTTGCAGAACTCGCTCACAAACCAAACTCTTTTAGAGGACGAAAAACAACTAAAATATGGTGTTTCACCTTTCGCAAATTATCCACAGCTCGCAACAGAAAAAGAAGAATCAAGCAACAAGAAATCAATTCAAAATGAAGAAAAGTCTCTAGAGGAAGAACAAACAGCAGTGTATATGAATCCTATTATGGATACTTTGGACAATGAAGAAGATATCAGCCTCAATGAAGAATTTTCAAATAAGAAAATGGTGGACTCAACTAGAAGATTCGATTTGTCATTAGCGAAAAATCAAATTCATGTTTGTGACAGCAAAGTGTTCGAAGGAGAGAAAGAGAATAAAAAGGAATCTTTACAAAAGCAAAATTCGGAAAGAAGCAACAATATAAGCGAATCAGAAGAAATGAGTGAATTGAAGAATTATAGTTTTCATGATGACGAAATTTCACAGCAAGAAAATAATATTTTAAAATCTGAAATTAGTCAGGAACTGAACGAGACAAAACCGGATCAAGAAAGAAGTGGAAGAACAATGGAAGAAGAACGTCAAAAACATTTTTGCGATAAAATTTTACTCAAAACGAATAAGAAAGAGAAAATAAGAAATAAAACAGATATAAATAACTTAAAAATAAAAGCAGACACTATAAACACAGAAATAAAGAAGAAGGTAATGTTATTAAACACCACAACTCAGCAAAAATTGGCTACTACGAAAATTCTGCTAACCACACGGGTAAATAATTTAGTGAAGTTAAAATCAAAAAGAAAACTTCGCACTTTAGAAATATGGACAATATTACAAAAATTAGTTGAAGAAAAAGGGGTTCATCTAGTTAAAGAACAAGGAGTTAACCTCAAAGGAAATTCGAAACGCAAGTCAAATACGCCTCACCTTGAAGAAATCGAAAAATTACAGGATAAAACGTGGAGGAAATTCGTAACAAAAGTTAACTCGGAAAGGTTAGGAATAGGTTAGTCGTATGTAAAATCAAGCAGGAGACAGCAATAATAACAGTGAAAGCACAAAATATCTTTAACGATCTTTCCGGGTAAAATAGTTAATTTACTCGCACTTTACAAGTCTCAAAGACTTAAATGTAATATAAATATTAATTAATTGAGTTTATCATACTCTTTCCATTCTACTATATCTTTATTTTATGTTCTCCTTTAGAGTAAAATATGCAATATATTTATAAAAAAATATAATATTGATAAAGTGAAATGATAACTAAGTAACCACACAAATAAAAGATTAAGAAAATATGGAATAAAACAATAATCTAAAAGAAAAAGGACATACAATGTTAAAAAAAATTATCGCTAACTAAATTCAGTAAAAAAAAACAATTAACTATAATAATAGTCGTATATATCATTCATTCATTCTGTCCAGTCTGTCACACCTGAAGTTAGTCATGGTTATTCTTTTGTTTTTTATTCGTTTTGATAGAAAATAGAAATAAAATATAAAATAACGATTTTTTAACAAAATTCAGGCTTTTGTTTTTTATATGTTTTGATAGATAATATTACATTTCTATATTTTGTTATTATTTTTTTAATTTAATAATATTATTTTTATTTCTCAAATAATTCAAAAATATTTTTATTAATCTAAAAAAATTATTAATATTATTATACCTATTATTCATTATTTCCTTTGTTTCTAAAAAATTAGCATTTTGTAACAAACATTTAAGAAAATTAACAAATGTAAATTCTGTGAAATATTTTCTTTTTTTTAATATGAAAAAGTTTATTACTTGACAAATTTTTGACTTCTTCCTTGACTCTAAAGAATATTCTGATTAACTCTAAAAATGATTAGATACTCCAAAAAATGTTCCATTACATTTATTTACGGATTTCTTTAATTCTAAAATTATTTGAAAACATCAATTACTTCTTTTCTAAATAAATTTTAATCATTATTATTTTCCCACAGGAATAAATTATTTTTAATAATTTTTAAAAAAAGTTCTTTGAGAATTTTAAAATCCATTTGTTTACAAAATTTAAATCATTTAGAAATTCTTCAACTAAACGCGAATTAAAAAATAAATACTTCAAATAATTTAAAAAAAAATTCAATTAAACTTTTTTAAAATAATTAATTAATAATTAATTTAATAAATAATTAATTAGAATTGTTAGTTATAAGTATGAAAAATACAAATTTTTAAAGAATTTGATTTAGAACCATTTTAAAATTTAATTATTTCTAAAAATTCATGCTATAATGCTTTTAATATTCAATTATTATGTAGAACTTTAATTGAAATTCATTTTTAAATAAATTTTTATTGGATAATTCAATAATTTAAATGCAAAAATAAATAATTTATTGAATAATTAAAATTTCTTAAAATTTAAGTCTATTAAAAAATTTTATCAAAACATTTTTAAATTCATTTTTTGAAGGCACAAATATGAAATTTTATGCAAAGTTAGCAAAGCAGTGATACATTTTGTAAATTTCCATTTTTAACGAAATTCATTTTTCTTACTAAATGAATAAATATGTATAATTTCTATTTTATAATCATAATTTTTGCACAAAAATTTTTTTTTTAATTCTTTAATTATTTTTTGTGATTAAGTAGTTAAGTGATTAAGTACCAGTTTTTATTGTTAATAGGCATTATTATTAATTATCTATTAATACTAGGAGAAACTACACGCGCATATTATTCCAGCACTTTTGACAAAATTTTCTGACTTTTTCCTGATTTCCCTAAATAAATTTAGAAGAATACTTATTTTGTGTAGAATTCTTCTGAATAATTGAATTTTTGAATGTTAATGACATGAAAATAATATTAATTAATTTTGACTAGAAAACTATTAGAAACAAAATAACAAATAAATAATTAATTGTAATTTACTTTTGATAATTAATAAGTCAAAAATAATGTAATGAACATATTTTTCATTATCGTCTCATTGGCATTCACGCTTTCATTAATTTTCATGTGACATGTAATGTAAAAATTACATTATTGTTATATATATGTTAAAAGTGAAACAAGAAACTTCACGCGCGCTTTAGCGCGCGTTATTTGTGCTAGTTTATTGTAATATATCTTATAAACACTAGATTACTAACATGTAAAAAAATGTAAGCTTAATAAATGTTTTCAATCAATTTAAAAAATGGGATACACTGCTAAAATAAATGAAAATTATTGTCATGAGGAGGCGCATTAAAATGTTAAACTAAAATTTTTCCTCCTAATAAATCACAAAAATAAAACTAAGAAAATTCCAAATTAACTACATTAATAATCGTAAAGTACTTAAAAACAGTAATGCTTTAATGACTAAAAAAGAGGAAAGTCAAAATATTTAGAACAATAAAAAAATAAAATGATAAATAAAGTAAAATGATAACTAAATCAACACTTAAGTAAATGATTAAAAATATAGAATACAATTATCAGATTAAAAAATGAGACATAAAATACTAAAAAATCCTCGCTTACTAATTTAGTAAAAAAAAATCTTTTTTTAATACATTTAATAATGCCTCGAATACTAATACATAAAAAAATATAAGTCTAATAAATTCTTTTAATGGAATAGCAAATTTAATAAAATGGGATATGCTGTAATAATAAATTAAAATTATAGTAATGAATGAAAACATTAAAATGGCAAACTAAAAAAATATTTACTTGAAAAAAAAATTTTTTTTTCAAAAAGGAAATCAAGAAAGTTACAACATTTTTATTTTAAAAAATGCAATTGTATATGATTTTATTATTATTAACCAAATTAACAAAATCCAAAAACAAATGGTGTTTCAAAAATAAAAAGTACTGCAATCATTTAAAATAAATAATAGTATACGTTGAAATAGAGCAATTCCACGGGAAGTGATCTGAAGAATTTTCGATGATTTTAGCAATATTAATAAAACTTACCGAATTTGTTCCCTTATATACATGGAATAAAAATGTATAAAAGTTTTTTCAAAATTTTCAAAATTTTTTGAGTTACCGCTTACTCAAAATTTTGGTCGGTTTTTCAAAAAAAGCACATAACTTTTTTCTTTGTTAACCGATTAAGATAATTTTTTTGGAAAATACTCATAATAAGGAGCACTTTAAAGAAAAAAATAAAAAAAAAAATTTTTTTTTTGCCCGAAAAAATTTTAAAAAAAATTTTTGAATCAAAATTTTGAAAAAAATACCTCTTTGATTTAAAAAAATTTTTTTTGTAGTTATTGTCTATAAAGTCAAGAATACTTCCTATAAATTTAATTATGGGACAACAGTAACTTTACGAGAAAAAAAATAAAATGTCCAGCGCGGCATGCCGGGACTCGTGCATGTATTCGCTTATGGCGGCGCAAGTTTCGTTCCAAATCACTCTACAAGTCACAATTTTTTGCCAAAATGATTTTTTTTCTAAATCTTCGTAATTAAGTTTTTTATCGATCTCTCGAGCCCGGTTTTAAAATTTTGTTTTTTAACATTTTTTTAATAACAATAAATTTTAAAAAAATCATAAAATCGTAAAATATATTTTTTTCAGCTTTAATCATTCAAAAAATTAATCAAAAAACCTATTAAAAGAATGTTTGAATGTTTCTGATGTATAACAAAAGTATACCAATTTATTAAATTGTTTAAACAATTAATTGTTATTTCTTTCCTAAACTGTACTTAAGGTTAGAAATTTCTAGTTTTTTCTCAATTGTTCAATTTTTCAGGAGTAAAACATCTACATTTGAAAAAAACCAAATTATTTATTACATTGTTTGAACAATTAATTGTTGTTACTTTTTCATAAAATATACATAGGGTTTGAAAATTCTAGTTTTTTCTCAATTGTTACAATTTTTCATGAGTAAAACATCTACTGATGATAAAAAAAAATTATTTATTATAAAACTGTTTAGCCAATGAATTGTTGCCATTTTTTCATAAATTGCACTTAGGGCTAAAGTTTCTAGTTTTTTCAAAGTACAATTCATTAAAAAATAAAAAAATAAAAATTAAATAATAAGTTTCTAGTTTTAAGTTCAGTAAATTGAAAACTTTACAAAAAATAAATTGTTTAAACAAAAAAAAATGCACAATTAAAAAAAACTAGAAGTTTCTAACCCTAAGTACAGTTTAGGAAAGAAATAACAATTAATTGTTTAAACAATTTAATAAATTGGTATACTTTTGTTATACATCAGAAACACTCAAACATTCTTTTAATAGGTTTTTTGATTAATTTTCTAAATAATTGAAGCTGAAAAAAATATATTTTACGATTTTTTTTAAAACCTATTGTTATTAAAAAATGTTTAAAAACAAAATTTCAAAACCGGGCTCGAGAGATCGATAGAAAACTTAATTACGAAGATTTAGAAAAAAAATCGTTTTGGCAAAAAATTGTGACTTGTAGAGTGATTTGGAACGAAACTTGCGCCGCCATAAGCGAATACATGCACGAGTCCCGGCATGCCGCGCTGGACATTTTATTTTTTTTCTCGTAAAGTTACTGTTGTCCCATAACTAAATTTATAGGAAGTATTCTTGACTTTATAGACAATAACTACAAAAAAAATTTTTTAAATCAAAGAGGTATTTTTTTCAAAATTTTGATTCAAAAAATTTTTTTTTAATTTTTTCGGGCAAAAAAAAATTTTTTTTTATTTTTTTCTTTAAAGTGCTTCTTATTATGAGTATTTTCCAAAAAAAATTATCTTGATCGGTTAACAAAGAAAAAAGTTATGTGCCTTTTTTGAAAAACCGACCAAAATTTTGAGTAAGCGGTAACTCAAAAAGTTTTGAAAATTTTGAAAAAACTTTTATACATTTTTATTCCATGTATATAAGGGAACAAATTCGGTAAGTATTATTAATATTGCCAAAATCATCGAAAATTCTTCAGATCACTTTCCGTGGAATTGCTTAATAGTTAGAAATTTCGTTTCATTGATGCTATTGACAAATTATATTAAATTTTAGATTAAAATACGCTTTAAATGCTTTTAGAATCTGCGACTATTTTTTTAAACTCCGTAAAAAGACATGATGCACTAAATAATATTAAAGGGAATGCTTTAAAGTTCAAGCATAAATGAAACTATTGTAACACCAATAATACTAACTTAAATTAACCAAGTTAACACTATTCAATTATAAATATGAATATAAATATACTTGGAAAAGATTAAAAGGAACAATTTATCTGACAAAAGTATGATAAACAGCATTTTTTTTGCAAAAGAAAATCTAAAACGAAATGTTATGCTTTACATTTTCTTCGTCTAAAAAAATAACTTATTCAATTCACACTATTTCTAAAATGAACTTATAAAGAGATCTTTAAAGCATGGAAATTTTTAATACAAAGCACTATATTTAAATGCTCTAAATAAAATTTTAAAATGGATGAGCATAAGAAATAATTTGAAAAGTTTTGCTTTATCAAAACTATTTGACCAGAATTTCTATTAGTAATGAAATTAAAAAAATCAAAATGTTCCGTTTTTCTATAAATTCTCAATATTGTTTACCAATTTCTATTTGATACTGCACAAAAATTTTATAAGGATACAGAGTTAAATTAATACAATTCAACATTTTTTTCCTTAAATTTTGCACGTCTTTTAAAAGAACTACAAAACATTCACAAAAATTTTAAAGTTAAAAAGACATTTTTTAAAATTAAAATCTATTCTCGCTACCACGTATTAAAATAATTTAATGATATAAAGATTAAAAAAAACATTTTATTATAAAAAAATATATATTTTAAATAGAATTTTTTTCAAGAAAAGTATGAAAATTTACAACATTCCAACCTATGAAAGTATTTTTTTGCGAAAATATAATTTTTATCTTATTATTGTGTAATAAAAATATTCTGCAACCTATGCAAAATTATGTAATAACAGCAGTAAGAAAAATTGAAATGATAAATAAATTTGACAATCTTCGTTAAAAAAAATTTATAATTATAAATTTCTAGCAAAAACAATTTGTTATGATTAATTCAAATTTTTATACTATGAAATAATGTTTTTTCAAATCATCAAAATACTTCAAATTTAATTTACAAAATACATTTAAAAATAAAGACCAATAAAGAATACTTAAAATAATAAACGTTGTCACTCAAATTTTATAAAAAAAATGTGAAATGAAAATTTAGAAAAATTAGACATCTTGAAATAAACGAATGCCTAGATTGGTAGGGGAGAGTCTCCAGTTGTGAGACACCTCTAGTTGTGAGACAGTCAATTTTTTTTAAGGGGTAACACTACCCTAGAGTCAGAAAAAGAGACCTATATCTTTGATGATTTGTTTTAAGAAAATGGAAACAAGAATAAGATTTCTTTTTGGAGGGTTTATTAAATACATATTGAAGAGTAGAAAAAAAATTTTTATTAAAAATTTTATAACAAAATGGCGGCGGTAAATTGCATAGGAAAAATCGACTATTTTTTTCTTTACCAAAACGACCGGAAAGGTTTCTTGAAAAGTTTAAGTCCTGGAACAGAAAACAAAGAAATTTTATAATCTATATAATATAAACTTGAAAAGTACATAGGAGTTTTTTTTATATCAATTTTTGTAGAAATGGTGCTCTTTTTTAGTAAAATAATCAATTTTTCGACAAAAAATAAAAAGTAAATTGTTTATAAAAATTAAAGTTTACATCCAATTAAAAAAATCCTATGTACTTTTCAAGTTTATATTATATAGATTATAAAATTTCTTTATTTTGTGTTTTAGGACTTAAACTGTTCAAGAAACCTTTCCGGCCGTAAAAAAAATAGTCGATTTTTACTATGAAATTTACCGCCGCCATTTTGTTATAAAATTTTTAATAAAATTTTTTTTTCTACTCTTCAATATGTATTTAATAAACCCTTCAAAAATAAATCCTATTCTAGTTTCCATTTTCTCAAAACAAATTATCAAAGATATAGGTCTCTTTTTCTGACTCTAGGGTAGTGTTACCCCTTAACATGCAATATTAAAAAGCCGATTGGTTTATATAAAAACATTTCTTTTTATATGAGCCAACTTTTTCGTGTACGCCGAAGCGGATATATAATCTGTTTTTGTTAAATACCAACACTGTGTGTGATAATCGACTAAAAAGCGTTTTTTCAATAAATGCAAAGTACTTTTTTTCCAAGTTAATTAATTGAAAAAGGTAAATGTAATGCATTTTCTTTTAGTGTTTTCCTTATATTTTGTGATGCAATATTGCATTGTTCCAATCTACGGTTGAAAATAATTTAATTTTCTTTTTTCAAAATAGCGCCAATTTCTGGGTGTGAGACACAGCATATCACCAGTTGTGAGACGGTGTCAACACCCATCTGGGCAGCATAAAAAATACGACTTTGCAGGCATACTATTTAAATGTTGTTTTGATTTTTTTTCTAGTATTTTTGGGCATGTCAAGTGGAAAAAAGTCAATTGATTCAGAAGAAATCAATTTTAATGCTCTTGTTGAAGCTATTAAATTGTGTTTATTTGATAGTCATATTTTGGCAAATAAATATTATTATTTAGTATATAATATAATATATATTATTAATATATTTAATTATTCCTACTAAACATAACGTTTTATGTTAAACTTATTAAATTTTAGCAATTTTTAATGAGTGTCTCACAACTGGAGACATTTTTTTTTTTGAAAAAAGCGATGTGCTCGGAAAATGTATCGTAAAATTTTTTGAGTTCATCGAAACACTACACTTTCTTTTAATAAAAGTTGCGTATTTCTGTTACCTTTCGAACGGTGTATTTTATTTACAATTTCGTTTACCCGTTTACAATTTACGGGTCAAAAATAAAACCCGTCTCACAACTGGAGACTCTCCCCTAAAAATGCAATTAAAATATAAACAGTTAAAATTCTGTTTTTTAGTAATATAATTAAAAAGACATGTTTAAAAAAAATAAAGCAGTTTTTTACCTCTCTAGACCTTAAAATACTTAAAAATGCGTCATAATAAATATGAAAATAATATGCAAATTAACGAAAATATTAAAAGTATAATTTTTCTATATAAACAATAAAATTAATCATGCTAAATTCAAAAATAATTTGTAAACTATCGAAA
The DNA here is from genome assembly GCF_015476425.1 of Leptopilina heterotoma. Lineage (NCBI taxonomy): Eukaryota > Metazoa > Arthropoda > Insecta > Hymenoptera > Figitidae > Leptopilina > Leptopilina heterotoma. Next base: position 2,371,379 of record NW_025110845.1, read on the forward strand.
ACCAGTTTTGTTTTTGCTTCTATTTTAAACTAAACTTGAAACAAAACTAAAACTCATAACAATAATTTACCTCTATTTATAACAAATCTTTACAACGCGAAAAGATTTAGAAAAATTGGAAAGAAAAGAAATAACAGAAGCATTTAGAAATGGGTGCCAAGGAACGTCAGCCTAATTAAAAGGGGGGGCATGACAACAGAATTGTCGTCACCATTTTTTTTCTTCTCTCTTCGAAAATTAAAAAAAAATTTGTTTTATTATGACTATCGCATACAATACAACTTAGGTAGACATCGTTACGTTAATTCATATGAAACTAGGGGAAGAAGTTCCCTCCCTAGGGGTTTCAAGACCTTGCCGTTGGTGGGAGGCGCACGAGGGGCTTTACCCAGTGGGAGGCTACTTCCCGATATCTCTCGTGGGGAATGGGGGGTCGAACCCTTCAAAATGGGTCGGCCGCTGCAGAAACCGAATCTTCTGTGTTTCGCTGGGCAGTGTCTCAGGGCACGGGGATTTAGAGGGATATCGAGAGAGACGGGATGGACAGAGGCTTAACCGCGGGTCCATTCCGAAGACTTCTCACTGGTGGAAGTCTGACCAAGAAGAAACCCTTCCATGGTTACGTTGGCTGTGCCATGGCGATTGAGGCGCGAGTCTCTGCCACCCAATCCGTGATGAACTCGTGTCCATGGATGAATGATACTAGGGTTAACAAATCCGTCGGGTTCTTCCGTGGGGGGGGGTTGGACGGGGGACGACCATCGCTGGGCATTACTTAGCTCTCGTAAAGTTCGGGAACGGTTGTGTTACAGGAGGGGCCCGTCCTCTAGACGACCCGTCCCCGTGGGGGGCTCGAATGGAGGTATCTTAAACGAGACTCCGAGATACCAGGCATCATTCAAATGACAAGTCTGTTACCAATGAATACGTTTTGTGTCTACAACATCTGAATTTAAGTTTACTGTATTCTAGAGTATAACAAGATTTAAGTCCAGATGTTCATTGCATAGACATTTTGCTTTCTCTTTAGAATCGTCAAAATAATTTGCTTCCTTCTGGTGTTTTCATAGTTTTTGACAAACGTAAAAATCAATTCCTATTTATGTTCACCAAGAAAATTTGCTTCCTCCTGCGGAGTTCTCATGGTTTGTGATAAACGTAAAGCTCAATTAGATTTACGTATGTTATTCGACGGTTTTGGGACCGCCTAATACGAATATGATGTCAGTGTTTAAAATTTTAAATGGCGGATACAATATTCTAGTTGACACAATAAAAACATCGGTATCTGGACATTTTGCAGTTTTTCAAGATTTAAGGGGAAATTTCAGTTCAAAATAGGCAAAAAGAAGGCTTTTTTAGTATATATTATTAAAATAACTATAACATTTATTTAAAAAATTTCTTTTTCATGTAATAAATAATTTATTTAAGAATATGTAAAAAAAAAATTTTTATTTGTATTTCAAAATGGCGGCGATATACGCCATTTTCGGTGGTAAGATCGATTCCAAACTTTCTAAAACAGATAAACCAAAAACGAAGTGACATTCTCTTCGTTAGATATTTCATTACGTGTGGAACCTCAAAAAAGTGGAATTTTCTTCCCCCACCCCTTTTTTAGAGTACTTTTTCCCCAAAATATGCAAAAAAATGTTTTTATTCAGAAGTTCTCTTATAAAAACAGGGGAGTTGGAAATTTTCATGTTTTTGAGGTTCCACTTATAGGCATGATGACGCTGAATCAAAAGCCGTTTGATTTTTTAAAATCGCTTCAGAAGAACTCGAGATATCACTCTTACCAGATCAAAAAAAGACATTTTGAAAAAAACGCATTTAAAGTTTTTGTTCATAAGTTTCGAAATTTTAAAAAAAAATCATCGGATTTGCTTTAAAATCGTTACTCAGGGGTTTTTGAGGTCGCTAATTACGAATATGGAATCAGATTTTCAAAATTTCAATATGGCGGACATTTTTTTTCAAAATCATTAGCTTTGCTTGAAAATCGTTACGGGGGGTTTTTTGAGTCGCTGATTACGAATATGACATCATTTTTTCAGAATTAAAAATGGCGGATGCAATATGGTAGACAGAAAAATAAATTAAACGAAAAAAAAATTAAAATAAAAAAATTTTCTTTTCCGCCATATTGGATCAGCCATTTTGAATTTTGAAAATTTGATATGTAATTTGTGATCAGCAACACCAAATACATTTTTGTTTGTCTTTTTTAAAAAATGCAAATGAGAAAACATTTAAATCATTCGATTGCTTATCCGCATACAAAAACATCTTTGACATGGCGAAGAATAAGGATGTATAACTTTTGTTTTACTTCAAATTTTGCAATAATATTTTAGGAGAGTATTCTTGACACTATAAGCAATCAGAAAATAAAAACCAAAAAAATCGATTTTTTGACATTTTGAACTGGAATGTCCCCTTAAGCTACTACTACACTTTAGAAGGCCCTTATAAGACCAAATTTTTAAGATTTTTTTCTTAACGCTTTTATTATAAATACGTAAAAAAAAACTTTTTGTCTATCTTAGTACATATTTAGAGAATAAAAATAATGGTTTGTTTTTAATTTTTATTTAATATCATAATCTACAGATAGAATCAAATTCGAACTTTCAAAAAGTTAATTGTCTAATGACGGACAGTTCATCTCAAAATTGACAAATCCGAAGCAAAAAATTCAAACTGTTTTTTTAAAAAAGGAAAGTGTCTTGCATATAAATCCACCACCTTTACTGAAAAATCGATTAAAATAAAAAAATAGCATATGTTTCAATATTTTGTTTCAAAATATACCATGTTCGTCATAATTTTTCTAGTCTACAAAAATGTTTTTTTTTATTTTTGACTATTTTTTGGTGAATTCGCAAACAGGACAAGCTAAAAAATTAAACGACCTAACATTTAATAAAATGAATTCAATATATTCAGAGATGAAGTGTCCTCCATTTCAGAAAAGGTTATTCTGAGAAAAACGCGTTTAAAACTTTATGTATCGTTAGAGGCCATCCATAAATTACCTAAAATTTTTTTGGAAATTGAAATCCCTTCATTTCTCATTTTATTAACATTCACTAAATTGTTTGCACTAATTCCAGATGATAAAAACCTGAGAATAAATGGCACTGTTGCAGAAAAATTCCGGAATCACTAGTATAAATTTACTGATTAATTTCGGACTTCATCGGACCAACTCCGGATTCACTAGTTATTCACAAACCGTATAGAGTTCGGATTTATCTGGATTAATTTCGGGTGACAAAAACCTGACCATAACCAAACCTGTTTCAGACAAATTTCGTATTAGTCCGAAATCTGTCCGGTTCCTAAACCAGGGTTATTAATAACACAGGTCAACAAAAAAAGACTTACTTTTTTTTTATGAGATAGCGGAATGTTTTCCTATGTATTTTTGGACGCTGAACACGATCCCGACTTCCAAATATGCCCATCACGTCAGGATTTTGAGAAAAGTGGGGGTAAAGACCCCAAAAACGCTTTTTTGAGGATTTTCAACATTTCTTTTCTCTTTAACCTGACGTGCTAGAGACTTCCACAAGGTCTTAAATTAAAGCTTGTAATGTGCACTACAAGACCAATATCCATAAAATAAAAAAAAATTAAAATTTTTTTCAAAAAATGGGGTTGAAGACACCAAAAATTTGTGTTTTTGGATTGCTTTAATAGACTTCTTGCAATCGCTTGGATTCGCTTGAAAATGGGTACTTAGGGTTTTTGGGGTCGCTGATTACGAATCCAATATTTGTTTGCAAAAATTTAAAACGGCGAAACCAAGATGGCAGATGTAAGAATTAAGAATTGCTTGGATTCGCTTGAAAATTGTTATTTCAGGGTTTTTGAGGTCGCTGATTACGAATCCGCCATTTTTAATTTTTGCAAACTAATATCGGATTCGTAATCAGCGACCCCAAAAACCCCAAGTAACCATTTTCATGCGAATCCAAGCAATTGCAAAAAGTCTATTAAAGCAATCCAAAAACACAAATTTTTGGTGTCTTCAATCCCATTTTTTGAAAAAAATTTTAATTTTTTTTTAATTTATGGATATTGGTCTTTTAGTGCACATTACAAGCTTTAATTTAAGACCTTGTGGAAGTCTCTAGCACGTCAGGTTAAAGAGAAAAAAAATGTTGAAATTCCTCAAAAAAGCGTTTTTGGGGTCTTTACCCCCACTTTTCTCAAAATCCTGACGTGATAAGCAATTTTGGAAGTCGGGATCGTGTTCAGCGTCCAAAAATACATAGGAAAACATTCCGCTATCTCATAAAAAAAAGTAAGTCTTTTTTTGTTGACCTGTGTAATGATACTACAAATGTTTAGTAACAAACAAATTTTCTATATCTTATTTGGTTTTGTAGTTATTCAAAGTTTAGAGGTGTCTCTGCAACTATTAAAATATTTTAATAAAAATACTCTTATAAATCTGTCCATTTGGCTCCGATTGACTTTTAATTTTAACACATTATTCTGGAGATATTATGCATTTACTTAAAATAATTGAGAAAAAGATACAAAAAAGAATTTTTAATTTTAGACCTTCTTAAATTCTTAAAACTAAGGATTTTTAAGGATGTAATAAGATGAAAGCAGAGTTTATTTGCATTGCAAGTTAACTCTGATTACCACCTGCAACCCCTGGTTAGCAACAAATTTAGATGGAAAAAGGGGGAAAGCAGGTGTTCCTAGAACCTTATTAAATACTGCTTGACCCTTACTTACAGAATTCTTCCTTCTCCCAAAACCCTGGAAAAACTGCTCATAGCATATTTGAGATAATTTTTAACTGACTATGAGAAGTTCATTTATTTAAAAAAATGTCAAAACATTTCAGTTAAAAATAATATTTATAAATTAATAATAATAAAGTACATTTTCCGTTAATCTGTTCGCAATTTAAAGTTAGTTGTTGTTAGCTTTTTTGTTTCTTAACTTTTTTATAATTTTTCTTTTCAAATATTTTCAATTTTAAAATTAATGTATTGAAAATCTTCGAATATATGTAGGAAAATAGCTGAATCTTCGCGAAGAATTTTATTAATATTTTTAAAAATCCTAATTGAATTTTTTTGAAGAATTTCTTTGAATTGTTTTAAACTAATGGAGTTTCTTTAATAATTTTAATTGAAAATTTTAAAAGTAATTGAATTTTATGAAGAAGAATTTAATTAAAAATGTATTGAAAATAATTGAAATTCTTTTCTTTTTTTATTTTCTTTTTGTTCCAAAGAATTAATTAAAATTTTAGAAAATAAATGGATTTTATGTTAATATTTGAAAATTTAAATTCTTTTAAGGAATTCTATTAAAATTGTTTTAAAAAGATTTGAATTTCTGCAAAGGATTTTACTATTTATAAAAATAATTGAATTATATTGCAAAGAATTTTGCTATTTATAAAAGTAATTGACATGTTTCGAAGAATTTATTGAACTTTTAAGAAATAATTAAATTGTTATGCAGAATTTTATAGAAATATTTAAAGATAATGAAATTTTTTCGAGAAATTCAATTAAAGTTGTTTCGAAAATAATTGAATTTCTTTAAAGAATCTTATTAAAATTATTATTATTATTATTATTACCAATATTGGTACCAAATTATTTAAAATTTGGAGTTTCTTCAGCTAACCATGTTTCTACAAAGAAAAGTAGTAATAAAAATAATTTCGCAATCGTATTCAACGATCCCAAAAATTAAAATTAATCCCAATTAATCTCGTAATTAGCCAGTAAAAAAAGTTAGCCATTTCGCTCCGGTCTACACTACACAAACAACTTGATACTAATACTTTAAGAATATTTTAGCTGCTTCTGCAAATCCTGTTTCTGCTATAATAAAAAATAACTTCACAATTTTAATCATCAAGACCAAAAATATACATTTAAATCCACTTAATCTCGCAATCATCAGCAAACAAAAACATGTGATAAGAATGTAATCCTTAAAGTAGTAGTAACTTTAAGAAAACAAGAACACAAATAATGCACAACAATTGCAGACCACCGCGAGCGAAGCAAGCCATTTGCGCGCGAAGCGCGCAACAACACACGGAGCGCGAAGCCCGACGTGTGAAATAATCGCCGGAGCGCGAAGCGCGACGATCAATATTCGCGCGCCCCGAGGCGCGCTGAAATTGCGAGCTCCCGCGCGAAGCGCGGATGAGAATGTGTCCGCGCTTGCGCGGGCAGATTTTTTTTATTATATATATATATATATTATTATTTTTTTTATTATTATTATTTATTTATTTTTATATTTAAAAAAAAACGCAAGAAAATAATAAATTAAACAAAACCTCTCTTTTTTTAAACACAAGTAAATAATAATGAATTTTAAACAAAACTCTTTTTTTTTTATTCTTAAACGTAAGTAAATAATAATAAAATAATGAAATTTAAACAAAACTTTTTTCTTTTTGTTCTTAAACGCAAGTAAATAATAATAAAATAAAGAAATTTAAACAAAACTTTTTTTTTTAGGTAAGAGAGAGAGAGGGAAAAAGAGAAGAAAAAAAAGGAATATTAAAAAAAAGGTGGACATCGAACAAGAAAATAAATTTTAAAATAATAAAAAAGAATGGAGTAGATAATTGAATTATCTATCGATAATGTCTCCATTGCGTTGCTCCATTGGGATATCACCGTTACCCTGAATTAAGAGGGGAGGGTTCTCCTCCTCATCCTCCCCCTCATCAACCACAAGCACAGGAGCAACAATCTCAGGATTGTCAGAATTATCGTCCTCCTCATCCTCAGGCTCATAAAAGATTTCGTTATTGACGATGTTTATTTTCAAAAGAAAAATTTGGGTCGCACGTGGGTACGTGCTATCATCCGGGAACAAGCACCGGAGATAAGGTACATTATTACTCTCGACAATTTGCACCAGCAAGTGTCGAGGGTCTCCAACCACTAAATTCAGTGACTGGAATGCCCGCAGACAATGCCAGCACTGCCCGGCAGGTCGATGGTTAAAAATATTATTTCTGTTACAGCCTGGGCACTAGGGTGGGTCGATTTCGGACTTTTTTCGATTCGGGATTTCTAATAGTGCGGAAAAGTTGCCTTAGTACTTCCTGATTCCAATGCAATTTTTCATTTTGAGATCGGATTGCATCTTCAACCCCAACTCCGGCCTTGAAATTTCGGAAATTCGCCTAAAATCGTGAAATTGCCTACCTAGCGCCCGAAATACGCATCTCATGGCAAAATGTATAAAACAAAAGTTATTTGTCACGTCATTTGCTACCGAAATGGTATATATGATCATGACCGTAGGACGAACCGTTCCCGAGATACGAGCGAAAATGCGGCGGGCCGCAGCACAAAGTGAAAATCGGCTTGCGGCTTGCTCTCCCCTCCCCGAAAGACACTAGACTAGATTCCCGCCGCGCGCCGGCCACCACAAGCTTGCGCTTCATCGTGTATTCCCCTGCGCCATACGACACGTTCGGACAGGTTTCCACACAAATATTGTTTCATCGAGTTCCTTCACTCTTGACGTTGATTTCGCTGAATGCTATCACTCACATTAATTCATCTGCGCAATAGGACACGTTCGGACACGTCTCCACACTAATATTTTTTCATCGAGTTCCTTTACTCTTGTTGTTGATTTCGCCGAGTGCTATCACTTATATATTCTCTCAACAGAACACAGAACTCAACATGTCTGTATCTAAATTTAAATTTAGACAGAAATGTCCTGTGTTTGGCATATATCCGTACAATCTCACTGAGTCCCAGTTACCCACTTACCAGGATGTTCTTTTGTGTTATCAGTTTGAAAGATTTCGTATAGGGCGACTTCGAGGCGACAATTATGAACCTAGGAGTAAAGAGGTTACAGAAATAGTTGCAAAAAAGGTTGAAAATATTTTCAAAAAGTCATCTATTCCGATAGTTTCACACACCAGAGTTCTACAAATGGTCACCACCTACCATAGGAAATTTCTGACTCTTAAACAAATGTTTTTAAGGAACCAAATAGGTTTGCGCTCTAAAAGAGCGCACATAGCTTCTTCCAAAAACAATGCTGATGCTGAATTTTCTCTTCCATCCGCTGAAACCAAACAAAACACACTATTATTAGAACACACTGCTTTAGCTGCCCAAAGATTTGGAGTAAGTGATAGAGCAGCGGCCTTGATTGTTTCATCTGCCTTTCTGGATGCCAAAAAAGCAGGTTTGATATTAGAGGATCAGGCTAGCTTTGTCACTGACAAATGCAAGATTAGTCGGGCAAAAAAAGTGTTGGAGTTAAGCTCCAAAACACCGAAAGTATTGACTCTGTATACGGGCTGTATTTTGACGGCCGCAAAGACAATACACTCACACAAGTCCGCGAAGGAGAAAAGTACTACCGCGACACTGTTAAAGAGGAACATATTTCTCTTATAGCGGAACCTTGTTCTCATTACTTTGGCCACGTCACCTCTCCTTCCGGGTCAGCTGAGGATGAGATGCAAGCTATATGGCAACATTTACAAGACAATTCAGTAGATGTGGAACATCTAGAAGTTGTCGGTGCTGATGGCATCAACACGAACACAGGTTGGAAAGGTGGAATCATTCGGAAACTAGAAGAGAAAATAAGTAGGCCATTACAGTGGGTTGTTTGTCTTCTACATTTCAACGAACTTCCATATCGTGCTCTTTTCGAACACATAGATGGTGTCTCAAAGAGTCCAAATACATTCTCTGGCGACATAGGTAAACTGCTCCCTGATTGTGAGAAGTTGCCTGTTGTCAAATTTGAAAGTTTTCCATCATGCCAATTACCTTCTGAGGTTATTAATCCGACCCAACTTAGCACAGATCAAGCTTATCTCTACAAAATATCAGAAGCTGTTATTTTCGGTCAATGCTCTTCAGACTTAGCGTCGATGCATCCAGGTAACATGTGTAAATCTCGCTGGCTCACCTGTGCAAATAGAGTTCTGAGATTATACATTTCTACTGACAAACCAACAAAGGAAATACAAATTTTGGTCAAGTACATACTTACAGTTTACTCACCTTTGTGGTTTTCAATAAGATTTCACAGTTCAATCAAAGATGGCTCGCGCCATCTCTATGCTGCAATTCAAAGGTCGAGATACTTACCTGCTAAACTGCGCAAGGTTGTCGATTCATCCATTCAACAGAATGCTTTCTTTGCTCTTCCAGAAAACATTCTACTTAGTATGATGACTGACGAACGGATAGAAGTCAGAAAGTTGGCCCTTGACCGTCTTTTGTCAGCCAGAGAAGCAGAGACTGACACTGTAAATGGATGGGTTAGATGTAATAAAGTGCCAAAGCTGAATTTCAAAGCTAATAATTATTACGATATGATTAACTGGGAGACTATTACCTTGACTGTTCCACCAGTTCTTCGTTCAGTTTCTAACGAAGAACTCATAAAAGGGTTGTCGGGAGACACTGCAGAAATATGGAAATTTAGTGAATTCCCCTCTCACACCGTGGCAGTCGAGAGAACCGTCAAACTGGTGACGGGGGCATCTTCTAAAGTTATTGGCCCCCAGTCTCGTGATCGTTTTATACGCTCTACACTGAAATCTAGGCAACAACTGACAAAGTTTAGTACAAAATCTGATTTTATCAATAAATTTGATACAGATTCAGACTAAAACAAGCCTGACATATGGTTGGTTGGGTTGGGCTTGGGAGGAACCCGAAGAGCCAACCACCTCCACGTGGTGGGTTCTGGGTAACCACTAACCAACACAAGTTAGCTGAGAGCTGCAACAATTTTCACCTTGCGCTGCGGCGCGCCGCCTTTTTGCTCGCATCTCGGGAATGGTTCGTCCTAAGGCCATGATCACATATACCATTTCGGTAGCTAATGATGCGACAAACAACTTTTGTTTTGAACATTTTGCCATGAGAGGCGTATTTCATGCGCTAGGTAGTCAATTTCACGATTTTAGGCGAATTTCCGAAAATTCAAGGTCGGAGTTGGGGTTGAAGATGCACTCCGATCTCAAAATGAAAAATTGCATTGGAATCAGGAAGTACTAAGGCAACTTTTCCGCACTAGTAGAAATCCCGAATCGAAAAAAGTCCGAAATCGCCCCACCTACTGGGCACCCTCGCTTGGCAGACATTTCCGTAGTTGTTGCCAGAAAATGACGCTCAACAATTGTTCCAGGTTCATTTTCCGGCAACCTATCCTGGAAATAGCACACTGTACAACGCCATGTGCGTGTTTCTGGGTTATTCGGAACCCACATCAGCCCACTTAGGTGATTGTGAGCTGAGTTCATCTCGGATAAGGCATTTAATGTGCTCTATATAAAAAAAATTATGTCTATAAATATATATATATATATATATATATATATATTTTTCCTTTCATAGATAAACACCCATACAATAAATATAAAAGAGGAGTCATTGAAGGGTTAAGAAAAATAAGAAGGGATGAAAGGAAAAAGAAATTTTATTTATTTATTTATGACGGAGAAATCTTCAGTGATCATCCGGTTTAAGAGAAGAGGGAGTCCATTATTCTCTCCAGTTTTAATCATAAGAAATACTTACGACTGGCAGAGTAATTCGAGTGAACGGTCTACTTTCCCATTCTTCTTTTGTGATAAAATAGTGCGGATCACCTCGATGGTAATAGGTGGGTGGAATGTTTGCCATTTTCACTTTTTATTTTATTTATATAGCGAACGAGTGGAGGAGAGTGTCAACAGTGTCTACGTGACTTTTAGTAAACAAAGGGCTGAATTACTAAGAAAAGGATCAGGGCTAGAAAGCTCAATAACTCGAAATTATGTATCTTTACGTTATAAGGGTTATTAATGTCCTTTAAATTATTAACTTAAAGGTCGGTCAACTGTAATTGGTCGCGATGTACTATTCTAATCTTATTATTACTGATTTTCTTTATTTTAACATTAAATTCGCCGATTAAGTCGATTATTTTGTAAGGTCCTTCAAAAAAGGGGTCAAATTTTTTATCATTTCGAATGTTTATTTTTACGTTTACTATATCGTTAATTTTATAATTAACAGGATGAACATTTTTGTCATAATAATGTTTGTTTTTTCTTTTAGATTTCTCCAAGTTTTCACGAGCAAGGGACTGGACGTTATCCAATTTATGAAAAAGCTTTTGTAAGTATTGTTGATAAGTTTTATCGGGTAATTCTTGGGGAAAACTTGACGGAATTACAGCTTCTTTTCCAAAGACTAAAGTATAAGGTGCGAATCCCGTTGATTCGCAACGTACAAATAAAACGTACAAATGCCTTGTACTTGAAGTTGCTGCTGAAAATAGAAAATTTGTTTCCAAACTTGTAATTTTATACTCTCAGTTCAATTAACTGTCATGTGTTTTGATGTCATCGTAGGTCATCAGTATTTAAATAAATACATGTGTTTAACCATAAAATTAAAGAGGAAAATAATTTTGAATTTATAAAATTTAAAGGTGCGGTAGTGAAATGGAGCGAATCATGTCGCGAAGTTGACAATTGTATTATCACTTGTAGGTTACAAAAGATAAGTATAAATAACATTTTACTGTGAAAAAAGTTTAGGTTAAAATCATGCAAATTTGAACAAATATATTGTTTTAATTTATTTATTTTATTATAATATAATTTTAATTTTTTAATAATAAAATTCTTGTTTAAGTTTTTAAATAAGAGGAGACATTCATATTTATAATAATTTATTTGACAAATGATTTTATAAACAATACTATTTTCTGATATTATAAAGATAAATTGAATATTTGATATTATATTTCATTTTAACATTTTATAATTCAATTGAATATTAAATTAATTTGGTTTCTAATTATTGTTAAAATTTTTAATGATTTAGTAATTCTTTTCAGTTTACTTCCTTCTGCGGCTTTATCGATCAAAATGCTTCAACTCAAATTGTGACCGACAATAAAGGGATTTTTCGCTGTATTGGAATTTTTGAAAGAAAATCACGTTCATATCATAAATCAATGGCACATTACTCGATATTTTAAGTCACAGTTCCTTTTCTATACATGCATTAGACAAAGGGTATTTCATTTTCCCAAATTTTGTTGTGGAAATATGTTAAGCCTTTTAATTAAATAATTTTTAAATCTAATTTTTTGAAACTCATAAATAAATAATAAGGGAGATAAGTTCCTACAATCTTAAGATAAACTACCCAAAATTCTAGTTTATTAGTTTTTATTACTTAACAAAAAATATTTAATTGTAAATTTGCAATTAAAATTAAATTTAGTCCAAAATTAAATAATTTAAATGAAATAACCTCAAAAGTTAAATAAATTCAAATTTAAATGTTTGTGAAAATTGCTAAGATAAAAAAAGGTTCAGGGAAAAGTAATTTTTCGTCACTTAAAAGAAATTCAAATGTAAATTGGAATTTATCAATTAAATAATAATTGATTAATAATACTAATAATAATAATTAATAATAATAATATTATTATTGTTAATAAAAAAAATTAAATTGTAATTTTGAAAATAAAATTAATTTTCAAAATTATAAAACTTGAACTCAATCTTCAATAAAGAAAAGTACACTTTTAACTTTTATTATTATTAATAAAAACTATTTAGAACGTAATTTTACAATTTTTAATAAATCTTTATAATTTTTAATGATAATAATGCATTTTTCTTTTTTTTGCGTAGGGGATGTTTGGAAAATCTGCTTACAGATACCTCCGAGTCGGTACTCAGAGTTTATGTGGTGTATGTCAATAAGAAAAAATATGAATAATATAAAAATAAAGTGGTAAATTATATAAACATGTGATAAAAGCAGGTGAACTACTACCAGCCCCGACCCACTAAAACACAGTAACCCTTGTTTTGGAGCCCTTTTATTCACTCATGGAACTGTCAAAAGACTTTATAAGTGGTGCTCCATCTCTGTCGCCAAATCGGTTCAAGACGTCTCCACTGGTCATTTATTAAAATATTAGCCGAGAAATAGGGTTGAAATATAATAAATTTGATGACACTGGATAATTTAAATATAGACAAATAAACACAAATATACAAGAAGACAAATAAAAACCTAAGAAGTCAAAATTAAAAATTTCATAAATAAATACACTAAATAATAAATAAATAAATACAATAAATAATAAATAAAATAAATAAATACAAATAAATAAAACAATAAATAAATAAAATAATAATATTAAATACAATAATAAAAAAATGAAAAAAATAAATAAATACAATTAAATTCAATAAAAGAAATAATGAAATGTCAGACACTATTTCTACTGAGACCTTACTTCGTATTCGTGCGTGACAGAGTCTTCTTCGCTTCCTCTAGAGCCGTTCTGAAGACTCCGCTCGCACCACTTCCAGTAATATGGCTAGTGTTAACTTTTTCGCCGGAACCTTTCTGACATAAGAAGCAACATGTGCTTCTCTTGCAGTCCTCAAACTTGTGATCGACTTCTCTGTACCTAAAGCACGCAGCCGATCTGTCTGTGCATCCACATTTCTTTCTTAAATGCCCGTAGTCGAGACATCTGTGACACTTCATCATCTGAAGCTTACCAAGATCACCAACGATTTTCGTCACCTCCTTAATGAAAGACTCTTTGTCTAAAGATCCTCTAATTTTAATAAGGAGGTCTTCTTTCTTGGTAGGTCTTGCTCCTAAACCTCCGTGCTACTCGCGTCCGGATTGGCCTCCTTTCGGAATTTACCCAATATTGCGGCGTACGTAGATCCCTCGGCAACCTTGACGATCATCGTCGATCCTCGCACCAGTTTAATTAATTTTTATTTCCCTATTAAAAATAGTGCAATCAGCTGCTGTCATCTGGCGGCATAATATTTAAAGTAGTCGTAATTTTTAAATGTTTCATTTTATTTAAAAAGTTCCTTTTAAATTTATTTATCTCATAATAATATATCTATTTAATAATAAATAAATAATAATGAAAATAGTATTATAATAAGAATAAAATTAATAATATTAACCCTCCATCCGTCGCACCTTTTTTGTAACGCGATCCGTCGCAGGTGAGGGAAATTCTCACCCTCATAAATTAGTCTAAACTTGTTCTAAAATGCAAAATTTTTTTTTGAATGTTCATTAGAATTTCTAAACAACCTATTGGCAGTAAAATTAACTTTTATTTCCTGTTAATTATTTAAATAAAAAATTAATGACAAATGAAATCGAGTATACGCGGTCAGTCGCATGGTGAGAAGTTCCCTCACTTCGCATCAAAAATCCCCGACATTTGCTGCTTTCAAATTCAATAACAAAGAAATTAAAATATAAAAAAACACCAAAATTGTTTTAATGTAAAGAAGAAGAATGCCGTAAAAGGTACTGAGAATATGAAATTATAATTTTTTGTATTTTATAAGTTATAAATAAAAAAAGAAACTGGGTGAGGGAAATTCTCACCATGCGACGGATGGAGGGTTAATATTATTATTGTCGTTAGGTAGATACAATTCTTTTTATCATTAAAATTTCTAAAAAATCTAGGGAGGTGATAACTTTTGCATTTTGTTGCAGCACTCAGTATTTATTCCTGAGTAACAAAAAAATTTAGACGAAACTAAATTGTCAGCAAGAAATTATAGCGGTTAATATTACTCAAAAGAGTAAGGTTTTTTTTAGAAAAATGAAATTTACAAAATGTAAGAGGTTAAAAACGCTTATACTTTCTCGACACACTTAGTATTTACCCTTGAGTAAGAAAAAAAAATTTTCATTTCTTCAACGATCCATCCTTGCTTCATCTAGAATTTAGCTACACTACAGTTATACTTGAACACCGATGGAATACGCTTAACTCTTGCAAAAATTTACAGCTTAACTAAGTTCAATGCATGGTCAGCCAACGTTTACTCCACGGTTTCTAGATACTGAAGCCATTTCAGTAAACGGAAAAGGATTGATGCGAATTGTTGTAATTCTTCTGAATTCGTCAAATTTTATTGAACTTTCAAATACTTCTATTTGTACCAATTTAATGAAGAAATTTTGGAGCCTTCAATTTTTTTTAATTTGTCAGCACGAATTGAGTGTATGACTTGGTCATTTCGTTTGAATTTGTTTGCACACATTAAATCAGATTGAATCAAGCCTGAGTGAATCCGAGTAAATCTCGCTTTATATCAAAAATCTTGATTCATTTCAATTTGTCTGAATTACTTTTCATTACTGAAGCAGTTAAGCAATGCTGAAGTGTCGGTTGTTCCACGGTCAAGCAACGCTCAAGGCACGATTCATCCTAAAATTGATGCTAAAACAGGACCTAAAATTGATACTAAAATTAATTCTAAAATATGTCCTGAAATTGAAGGTAAAGAAATCGTAAAATTGATCCTAAAACACGTCATAAAATTGATGCTAAAAGAAGTCCTGAAATTGATCCTAAAACACATCTTAAAATTGATTCTAAAACAAGTCCTAAAATTGATACTAAATTGATCCTAAAACACGTCCTAAAATTGATGCTAAAACAAGTCCTAATATTGCTGGTGAAAAAAGTCTTAAAATTAGTCCTAAAAAACACGTCCTAAAATTGATGCTAAAAGAAATCTTAAAATTGATCCTAAAACAAGTCCTAGAATTAATGGTAAAAGAAGTCGTAAAATTGAAGCTAAAATTAATTCTAAAATATGTCCTAAAATTGCTGCTGAAAAGTCTTAAAATTGATCATAAAACACGTCCTAAAGTTGATGCTATAAAACGACCTAAAATTAATCCTGAAACACGTCCAAATATTGAGGATAAAACCCGACCTACAATTATTCATAAAAAACATTCTAAAATTGAGGCTCAAATAATACTTAAAATATGTCCTTGTAACAGATACTAAAACGCGTCCTAAAATTGATGGTAAAAACGTCCTACAATTGATCCTAAACGACGTCCTAAAATTAGTGCTATAACAAGTCCTAAAATTGCTGCTAAAAAGTCTTAAAATTGATCCTAAAACACGTCCTAAAATTGATGCTAAAAGAAGTCCCGAAATAGATCCTAAAGTACGTCCTAAAATTGATGCTAAATAAGTCCTAAAATTAATCGTAAAACACGTCCTAAAATTGATGCTAAAACAAGTCCTCAAATTGCTGCTGAAAAAAAAATTAGTACTGAAACACATCCTAAAATTTATGCTAAAAAAGTCCTAAAATTGATCCTAAAACCCGTTCTAAAATTGATCCTAAATGAAGTCCTGAAAAAGATCCTAAAACACGTCCTAAAATTAATGCTAAAAGACGTCTTAAAATTGATGCTAAAAAAGGCCTAAAACACGTCCTAAAATTGCTGCTCAAGAAAGTCCTAAAATTGATCCTAAAACACGTTCTAAAATTAATGCTAAAGAAGTCCTAAAATTATTCGTAAAACATGTCTTAAAATTGATGCTAAAAGAAGTCCTAAAGTTGATGCTAAAACAAGTCCACAAATTGGTGCTGAAAAAAGAAAATTAGTCCTGAAACACATCCTAAAATTTATGCTAAAAAAGTCCTAAAATTGATGCTAAAAGAAGTCCTGAAATTGATCCTAAAACACGTTCTAAAACTGATGCTAAAAGAAGTCCTAAAATTGATGCTTAAAGAAATCCTAAAATTGATCCTAAAACACGTCCTAAAATTAAAGCTAAAGAAGTCCTAAAATTATTCCTAAAATACGTCTTAAAATTGATGCTAAAAAAGTCCTAAAACACGTCCTAAAATTGATGCTTAAAGAAGTCCTAAAATTCCTGCTCAAAAAAGTCATAAAATTGATCCTAAAACACGTTCTAAAATTAAAGCTAAAGAAGTCTTAAAATTAGTCCTAAAATACATCTTAAAATTGATGCTAAAAAAGTCCTAAAACACGTCCTAAAATTGATGCTAAAAGAAGACCTAAAATAGATCCTAAAACACGTCCTAAAATTAATGCTAAAGAAGTCCTAAAATTAATCGTAAAACATGTCTTAAAATTGATGCTAAAAGAAGACCTAAAATTGATACTAAAACAAGTCCATAAATTGGTGCTGAAAAAAGAAAATTAGTCCTGAAACACATCCTAAAATTTATGCTAAAAAAGTCCTAAAATTGATGCTAAAACACGTCCTAAAATTGATGCTAAAAGAAGTCCTGAAATTGATCCTAAAACAAGTCCTAAAATTGCTGCTGAAAAAAGAAAATTAGTCCTAAAAGACATCTTAAAATTGATGCTAAAAGAAGACCTGAAATAGATCCTAAATAATAATAATAATAATAATAATAATAATAATAATAATAATAATAATAATAATAATAATAATAATAATAATAATAATAATAATAATAATAACTCCGCTATGGACCGGTCCCAAGCCCGGGACTCCATCCTCTTCACTCATCTTCGTTCATTTGTATATTATTTTATGTAGATGCGCGTGTGTGGGGAAGGGGTGTGGAGGAGGAGGAGGGTAGTTTGGAGAGGCCTTGAGATGGGGACCAGTTGGAGATCTGAATGCTAGGATATGTTGGCGTAAGTGGAGGGTATTGCTATAAACGTAATATCCCTCTGAATGGGCAAGGAGAATCTGAACCAGGGGGTTCAGTATGAAATTATTGTTTTGTTTTATTTTCGTGAATGAGGAAGACATAGCCTATAAACGGCATCTTTCATAAATGGGCAGACCCTGCTATCCACGCTCGCCATCCCTGCCGGCACGTCGGACCATGTTAAGTCATGTTCTCGCGACGCAGATTGGGGGGATTTAGCCCGCGGGATAGCAGGGAATGATGTATGAATCTGAATGGTTTCAGTCTATAAACGACGCCTTTCATGCCTGTGAAACGTATGGGGAACCCTCTGGAGAGGCTTCTTCTTGAGTATGAGTGTGAGATGCGCTATAAACGCGTCATTCCCATGTTTGAGAAGTACGTAAGGGGATCTCTGGCTGATCCCGGTCTCCAGGGCTCTACAAACAACATTAACACTAATTAACTATTTTTTTTCCCACACTGATATGGGTACACTCATTACATAACACGACACATAAACATTTACACTATTAATTATCACACCCATATCGCCCTTCTAAAATTATTTTCAGATGAATATGTGTGATGATAACAACGTTATCCTCCAAGCAGGTACCTCGAAAGAGGGTAATCCTGCCGCTGATTCCGATCGGGTGCAAGCCCCGGTGGTCAGTGAAAGGCCCACGGATTTTGGAGGGGGCCAACATTACACAAGTTCTTTGTCAAACAAAGAACACAACAAAATGGAGGCAGAGGTGACAGTAATCTCTGACACCATTTTCAGGGAGGAAACTGCGTTCCCACTCGTAGAAGGGTGGAGTTGTATGCTTCGACTCATGGAACGACAGTATAATATCATCCAGGATATGGTAAAAGCCCAGAGGGTTGTAAAAGACGGGTTTTTGAAAAATAATCCAAAACCCGTAAAAGACAGCGCCGTGGAAGCATTCCACTATGGGGAAAGCCTCCTCGGCATTGCAAAAGACTTAATAGAGGAGGGAGAAGAGTTTAAAAAAAATAGAATCTCACCCCCCTCCTCTTCAGGCAAGAAGACTGGTGAAACCGAAAAACGGAACACCCCAGAATACCCCCTTTTCAAATAGAAAGAAAAGAGGAGCATCGACGACACCCCCTGATAGGATGTCGAAAAAGGAAAGGGATCAGAGTCTCCTCAACAGACCGCCGAAGAAGCATCTGTTGACGAAACCAGGACATTCGCTGAGGTCGCTGAAGTCGTCAACGATACTTGGGTCACGGTAGAAAGGAAGGAAAAGAAAAAGAATTAAAAAAGGACAAAGTGGGGAAAAATTAAAGGGGGGAACCGGAAAACCCTCGCTAAAGAAAAAAGGGAAACTGACGCAATTAAAATATGCGCAAGGGAAGGCCAAGACTATGGCAAGATCATGGACAACATGTTCTCAGGGGTCAGCCCTGTTGAAAGCAACGTTGAGGTCCTGTCAGTCCGTAGATCCAGAAAGAATGAAGTTCTTCTGGTTCTTAAGAAGGGGCAGGATCTTACGCGGTTCAGCAGTGAGCTGACTACTGTCCTCGAAGGTCAGGCGGAAGTCACGACTGTGGTCTCGACAAGGTCGGTAGAAATCGTTGACCTGGACGAAACCGTAGTCGTAGAAGGAGTACAAAAGGCAGTACGGAGTTGCCTGGGCAAGCCCGATTTGGAAGTGCCTTGCCAGCTAGTTGCTCGATACGGCGGCACGCAGATGGCTTGCAACTGCTCCATGCCTCGCCGGCGCCAAACAAAAGCTAGGAAGGGTGCTCTGTACTGGTGGAGCGATGAATTAGCCCGCTTAAGGAGAGAATGCAATGCAGCGAGGAGGAAATATACCCACTCGAAGGGAGACCTCACGCTGCAAGAAGATTGGCATAAAGCCAGGCGAATCTTCAAGCGGGCTATAAGGAGTAGCCAACATAAGTGCTGGAAGGACCTAATCGGGAAGACCGAGAATGATCCATGGGGTTTGGCGTTTAAAATTGTTACTAAGAAATTAGTTTCAAGACAAAAAACCCCGGGTCTAGGCAATCCGATCTGGGTCCAAAAAATCATTAGAGCGCTGTTTCCCCATGTGGAACCGAGCCCCAGAGAGGACTATACTTACGTAGTACAGATGGAGGAGCTCTTCACGCTTGAAGAACTAAAAAAGGCGGCAAGGGCGTTGAAAAATGGCAAGGCGCCAGGCAGGGATGGAATACCAAGCGAGATCCTAAAAGAGGTCGTCGCGGTATACCCAGAGTTGCTTCTCAACGTCTTTAATGCGTGTTTAAAAGCCGGAGAGTTCCTCAGTGACTGGAAAGTGCAAAAGTTGGTTCTCCTTAGGAAAGGCGATAAACCCCTGGATAAAGTCTCATCGTTCAGACCAATTTGTTTATTGGACACGATGGGCAAACTTCTAGAGGGGATGGTTCTAGAAAGACTTCAGGGAATCCTGGTAGGCGAAAATAGCCTATCAGAGAACCAGTTTGGCTTCCGGAAAGGCCGGTCAACAGTTGATGCAATACTCTCTGTTGTGAAACTGGCAAAGGAAGTCAATCAGGGGAAGAGGAAAGGTTTCTGTGCTCTTGTTTCCATCGACATCCGGAATGCGTTCAATTCCGCGAGATGGGACATCTGCATTGAGTCAATGAGACGCAAAGGAGTGCCGACTTATCTATTGCGAATGATAGACAACTATCTCAGTGACAGATGGGTCGTGTACAAAGGCAATGTGTTCCATCTCAAGGAAGAGATGACCTGCGGGGCACCACAGGGGTCTAAGGTGGGTCCATTCATATGGAACGTCATGTACGACGATCTTCTGAGAATGGAGCTGCCCGAAGACACGATCCTGAAAGCCTTTGCGGATGACGTACTTCTGGTGTGTACAGCGCAGGAAACCAAATTCCTCGAGATAAAACTCGATGAAGGACTGCGACGAGTAGAGCGTTGGTTGTCTCGTCATGGCCTGCAAATGGCCTTAGAGAAGACCGAGGCTCTGCTTGTTACAGTCCGGCGAGTTTTTGAAGCCCCAAAGGTAAAAATAGGTGGAACTGAAGTCTCATGGGGAAATCAACTTAAGTACCTGGGAGTGACGTTGGACCGTAGGTTAAGCTTCGGTCCTCACGTGAACATCACAGCACTCAAGGCCGCCGAATGTATGGGTAAACTATCTAGGTAAATGCCCAACATTGGTGGTCCCAGGGAAAAGAAGCGGCGCTTGGTGGCGACCGTGGGTCTAGCAAAGCAGCTTTATGCTGCCCCTGTATGGGCTGATGCCCTTAAGACCCACGCCATCTTGGACAGATTGCTCTCTGTGCAGACAGGGAGCGCACGGAGAGTAATCTCAGCCTACAGGACGGTGTCTGATTGCGCTGCTCTAGTTCTTGCGAGTACACCGCCAACAGATTTGTTGGCAAGAGAAAGACAGGAAGTCTTTCAGCTCAATAAAGAACGAGTTGTCTCGCAGGAACAACAGAGCGGCGGTAGCCTAAAGATGGCTATCCGCAAATCGGCAAGAATCAGACTAGTCGATAGTTGGCAGGCAAGATGGGATGGGGAATCCAAAGGAAGGTGGACATACCGCCTGATTCCCCACCTCGCCACCTGGTTAGAAAGAAAGCACGGCGAGGTTGGCTATTACCTTACGCAAGCGATAACTGGTCACGGCTGCTTCGGTCAGTACCTTCATAGATTTAAAATCAGAGAGGAGGCGAAATGTGTGTATTGCGGCGCTGAAATAGACGACGCGGAACACACTCTCTTCTCCTGCGGGCAATGGAGTGAGCTAAGACGGGCCATGTTTGACGCAGTGAAAACTCAATTCACCGCTGATGACATGGTCTCAACTATGCTCCAAAGCGCGGACTCTAGGCGCCACATCGAGTTCTTCATTACCTCGGTAATGAAGACAAAAGATGTGGACAGAAGAAGAGGTTAACCTGGAGTAATCACTGGGGACGATTCGCAGGAGGGGGAGGAGGAACTAATTCTCGTTCCTCCTTCCACTCCCGCGACTCCCCACCGGTGGTTAATGGAAAGATTGTTTTTTAACAATGGATAGAGAGGAGTAAGAGAGAGGGCTTCCACTTGCGAAGTAAAGCCATTAGGTAGTTCCGCAAGTGGAAATAGGGAGTTGGTTTTAGTAGGTCGATAGAGCCTAAGCTAAACTTGTTTTAGCCTATGCTACACGCGGCTCAATGTTCAACCCTGCAAAACTCGTGGTACGGGCCACGAGGGATCTGATGAACAGATTTCCAACTTCCTTCGTAAAACAAAAAAAAAAAATAATAATAATAATAATAATAATAATATTTTGGAGGGAGCCAAAGCAAAAATTCTAAGGATGTGGGACTTAGCAGATTCGAAGAAAATGTTTTAGAACAGGTCGATCTGATCCCAAAAATACTTGACAGCATGTGGCGTGCTTGCAGGAAACAAAGAAACATTAGCAAGGATGTTCAGGATGGAATGGTGGAATTGGGGAAGGTGCACGAGGTGCTTCGTAGTAACCTGCGTTTTATACCTAGGCCCTTTATTAGCCCAAGCAAACCAGAGTCGAATCCTGAAATTCCTAGACCGATGTCTCACGCCAAATCTGGCGAGAGCAAGCCCATCGACCCGAAGAAGCGCCCTAGAGAGTATGAAGGTCCGGAGACTGATTCTACTGTGACCACTCCCAAGGGTAAGAGGGTTAAGAGCAAGGAGACCAAGCCAAACCCTACTGTTATGGAGACGGAGGTGAGTAAGGCTGCTTCGGCCAAGGTTGCTTCTTATTCGAAGGCAACTGTGGAAAATAAGCCTGAAAACGAAAAAGACTTTGAAACCGTCTCCAATAGGAAACTAAAAAATGGCCCTGGAAAAGACCGAGGCACTGCTGGTCACAGACAGACGTGGTTATGAGCTCCCACGAATCGTGATAGACGGATTCGAGGTCAAGTAAAGTAAGCAAATTAAATATCTTGGTGTGGAGTTGGATGGAAGGTTAAACTTCCACCACCACATGGCTACGGCGTCAAATAAGGCGATCGAGTGTGCGGCTAATCTTTCACGGTTAATGCCAAATGTAGGCAGACCCCGTGAACACAAACGGAGACTGGTGGCAAGTGTCGCCCACGCTAAAATGCTCTATGCAGCACCAGCGTGGGCCCCATCCCTGAGGTGCAAAAGATGTGTGACCATCTGTGAAAAGATACTGTCGGCGCAGAGATCGATAACAACGCGTATCATCTCTGCATATAAGACGGTATCTACGAGTGCTGTGCAGGTCCTTGCAAGTGTCCCGCCAGCAGATCTTTTGGCGAGGGAAAGGGAAGAAATGTTTCTCTTTTCTAAAGAAAGAAGTTCCTTAGATGAGGAAATAAGACCAAGCAAGGGCCTGATCCGCAAAGAAGCGAGGCACAGGCTCATAGAAAGATGGCAAGAAAGATGGGATGGTGAGGAAAAAGGTCGATGGACTTATCGCCTTATCCCGGCACTCGCCACCTGGATAAATAGGAAACACGGTCAGGTTTCCTATTATTTGACTTAGGCGCTCACAGGTCACGGGTGTTTTAACTCGTACCTGTGTCGCTTTAAATTACGCGAGGACGAGGTGTGTGCATATTGCCAGTTCCCTGAGGACAACGCGGAGCACACCCTCTTCTCATGCAGAAAATGGGACTTGGAGAGGCGGGCCATGTTCGAAGGTGTAAATAGTCAAGTTACACCGGAGAACATGGTATCGCTGATGACCCAGTCGGAAGAGAATTGGCGGCAAGTCGAGAACTTCATAATCTCGGTTATGTCGAGAACTTCATAATCTCGGTTATGTCGAGGAAGGATCTCGACGGCCGCCAAAAGGCGTAATTTAAACAGCTTTTAATTTTGTTCGTTTGTTTTTTAATTATTTATTTTGTGATTTATTTGTCCTTATACATTTTTTAATTGTTTGTGTTTTTTTTATTCATCTTTGTACAGTTTTATGTTTTCAATTTTTTATACGCGTTTATTTTTTCTTTCTTTTTTTTATATATCCGTTTATAATTTTATCTTCTGACTTTTTACACTTAATTACACATTTGTTATTTTTAATTATTGTTGTGCTGTTAATTCCGCTTTATATTGAAATAGTTTTAAATTTTTAACTATTAACGCAGGATAACCGCAGAAAAAAGCAGACGGTCGCATTAGCGACAGAGTTGGAGCGCCACCCGCGAAGGCTAAAGTCTTACGACAGTTCCGAGGGAGGGTAAAGGGCTCCAGAAGAAGGGTTACGGGTTTTAGTGGGTCGGGATGGCAGTAGGTCGCCAGTTTATTAAATTTACTATTTGATATATTTATTTTTCAATTTTTTTTTATTTCCTTTTGTTTTATCACACCAACCCCACATAACCTTGGAGTGCGGAGTCCAAGGTATCTGTAGGCAGATTTCCCAAAATTCCCTAAGCAAAAAAAAAATAAATAATAATAATAATAATAATAATAATGAGGGTAAACTCTGTGAAGAGATACCAGGATGCACTCCCTTTGCGGAAACTTCCTGCTATCTTGGAGAGACACATCGACCTCGACGTCCGAACATACATGTTCACGTGCCCTTGGATATCATAGACGTCGCATCAATGCTCCGGCAATGCTATAACGTTTATGTAACTAACGGAGGCGGTTCAGGGCCCATCCTGGCCAGATGGTAGTACCCTGTTAAGGCCCGATTGTCCCTCGACACGGGACAAAGAAATAAAAAAATGAATGAAATAGACAAAATTTTAAATGAAATACTCCAAGTGGGTACCTCGAAAGAGGGTAATCCCACCACCGATTCTGATCGGGTGCAAGCCCCGATAGTCGGTGCAGATGGCTCCAAGGATTTTGGAGGGAGCCAAATAGATAGCCAGCTGACATGCTACGAATCAAATGTCGCAAATCAGTTCCTGGCTATTCCCGGGATTTTTAAGAGCGTGCACCAGGCATTCAAGCGCCAAAAGAACGTCAGTCGCGACATCCAGGATGGCGTGGCGGTTTTGGAGAGTGCGTTCTTAACAATTTGTAGGAATCTGCGTTTTATCCCTGAACCGTTCAGAGATCAGGAGCCACGGACTTCAACTGTGGGAACTCCAAGGCAAAAGAGGAGTGCTGCTGCAACTCTTGATAGTGCAGCAGCTACAAATTCTAATAAGGAAAAGAAGGTGAGTAAGCGCCCCAGAGAAGGTGTAAGCCCGGATAAGAGTCCTCAACAAGTGACTCGGAGCGGAAAGAGGATTAAGCGAAAGGATGCTCCACAGCATAATTCTGGGTCGCTAGTTGGAGCAAAAGAGGCGCCCTCAAGTAGTCCCAGCAAGACGTATGCTGAGACCGTATTAAAAGACGGAGCGGACAATGAGGACGGCTTTAAGGTTGTTGGAAAGAGAAGGGAACGGGCTCCAAGAAAAAAGCCCCCAGGCGAGAAAAAAGAGCTCCCAAAACACTCTTTGAAGCTTAGAACCACGGAAGCGGTAAAGATCACGGCAAGAGACCCAAAATCTTATGAGGGTATCTTGCCGCTGATAAAAGCAAAGGTTAAACCAGAAGACACTGGTACCGTAATTCATAAAAACAGGAGAACCTTTAAACAGGAGGTTCTTGTGATAGTGAAAAAGGGTGGAGATACCTTGAAGTTTGCGGAAGCACTGTCCTCGGCTCTGCATGGCGCCTTGCCATGCGACGTCACTGCTCTCGTAAATAAAAGGTCTCTTGAGATCAAGGAGCTGGATGAAACCACGACGGAGGATGAGGTGATTTCAGTTCTGAGAGATAAGCTGGGCAAACCTGATCTGAAGATAGAGTGCCACCTTTTGACGCGCTTTAGAAGTACTAAGGTGGCTCTAATCCGCTTAGCAGAAGCAGAAAGTGACATTCTGCTTAAACTTGGCCGAATCAAAATCGGCTGGATAAACGCTCCAATTCGTGAGCATGTTGAAGTAATTAGGTGCCAAAAGTGACTAGGTTACGGACACAGAACCCTATTCTGCAAAGGCCCCGACAGAAGTAAAAACTGTCGGAGATGCGGCGGAGAGGGACACTTTGCGAAGAGCTGTAACGTTAAGCCGAAGTGCCTTACATGCTTGGACCTGGGAAAGCCAGAAACAAATCATGAGTCCGGAAAGAGAGCCTGCCCGGTTTACTGGGAAGAACTGCAAAAGATTAAAAAGGCAAATCCTTAAAATTTTTGCAGGTCAACCTGCATACAAGTAAGGATGCACAGTTGCTCCTAATGCAAACGGCAAGGGAAAATGAGGTCGATGTCCTGTTCTGCAGTGAGCAGTATCAAGGAAGCGACCTCGCCCCTTGGTATCAGGATAAGGCGAAGAGAGCCGCCATACAGCTGTGCAACCCAGAATTGCGGGTTGACAAGTTTCTGGAGACGAGCAGTGGGTTCGTGTGGATAGAGGTAGCTAATATACGTATGTATAGCTGCTACTTCTTACCCAACGACCCACTGACAAACTTCGAAGCCAATATCGAAGACCTAGAAGCGAGCCTCACAGAATCCAGGCTGGATGTCATCATCACTGGCGATTTTAACGCAAAGTCGCCAGAGTGGGGTGAGACAAGACTCGACAAGAGAGGAATTCGTATTGGAGAAATGATCTCCAGAAACGACTTATTAGCTGTGAACCGAGGCAATACATGGACTTTTAGACGAGGTGCGATCGGATCAATTATAGATCTAACGATCGCATCGTCTAAACTATTTAGCCGCATAAGCGACTGGCGGGTCTCAGAGGAATATACCGCAAGTGACCACCAGTACATTGAGTTCTCAGTCTCGATGGGAGGCATACGAGGAGAAAAAAGACAGGATGTTCCTAGTCGCAAAACCTCCTCGTGGAATATGAAGAGACTCGACAAAGAAAAGTTCGGCCGGTCCCTAAGAGAAGCCCTTTTGATTGAGGACTTGGGCTGGGTGAAGAGGCCGAGCAGTATGGATGGGAAGGTGCGAGCGGTGAGAAACATGATAGTCACCGCTTGCAATGCGTCAATGCCACGCAAAGGCGCCATTCCCGTAAGAAAATCCTTGCACTGGTGGTCAGAGGAGCTAGCCTCCTTGAGAAAGGAATGCCTCAAAGCAAGAAGGACATATACCCGATCTAAGGGAGATCCATTGCTGAAAAAGGGTTTCAAGGAGGCGAAAAAGAACCTCAAGAAAGAGATCCGCAAGTCGCGACGCCGTAGCTGGAAGGACCTAATCGAGGAAGTCGATAAGGACCCATGGGGTCTGGCTTTTAAAATCGTTACTAAGAAATTAGCGACGAGGCAAAAGACCCCCGGCCTGGACAATCCCGATTGGGTCAGAAAGATAATAAATTCTTTGTTTCCTCCTGCGGAACCATACCTTAGAAGGGACTGGAGTTTTTGCAAAGTCGAAGAGGAAGAACTCTTCACACTTAGTGAACTGCAAAAAGCAGGCAAAAGATTGAAAACAGGCAAGGCGCCTGGAATCGATGGGATAAGTAACGAGATCCTAAAGTTGGTAATCGACACTTCACCCCAGATTCTGCTTCGATGCTTCAATCTTTGCCTTGAGAGAGGAGAGTTCTTCCGCGACTGGAAGCGACAGAGGTTAGTCCTCCTAAGGAAAGGTGAAAAACCTCTAGATAAGGTTTCATCGTACAGGTCTATATGTCTGCTAGATACGATGGGTAAACTTCTAGAGGATATGGTTCTGCAGAGAATGCAAAGCCACTTGACCGAAGAGAATCGTCTATCCGATCACCAATTTGGTTTCTGTAAAGGCAAGTCCACGGTTGATGCCATCCAGGCAGTTGTGGACATAGCCAAAGCCGGAAAAAACAAATTGGGACCTGGGAAAAAGAAGAGCTTTTGCGCGTTGGTAGCAATTGACATACGCAACGCGTTTAATTCCGCAAGATGGAAAGATCTCATCGAGTCGATGGAAAAGAAAAACATGCCGCCCTACTTGTTGCGGATATTGGATAATTATCTTAGCGACAGGTGGGTTATATATGAGGGAGACACCTGCACTCTCAAGGAAGGGATGCAGCGTGGGGCTCCTCAAGGCTCGAGGGTGGGTCCATTTGTATGGAATGTATCTTACGATGATTTTCTGCGAATGGATCTGCCCGAAGGTGCGGTGATCATCGGCTTTGCGGACGACGCGTTGTTCGTGTGCACTACCGAAAGTGAGGAGGCTCTTGGGACATTGGTGAACGAATGTCTGCGACTAGCTAAAAGCTGGCTGGATACCAGAGGTCTTGAAATGGCCCTGGAAAAGACCGAGGCACTGCTGGTCACAGACAGACGTGGTTATGAGCTCCCACGAATCGTGATAGACAGATTCGAGGTCAAGTGGAGTAAGCAAATTAAATATCTTGGTGTGGAGTTAGATGGAATGTTAAACTTCCACCACCACATGGCTACGGCGTCAAATAAGGCGATCGAGTGTGCGGCTAATCTTTCACGGCTAATGCCAAATGTTGGCGGACCCCGTGAACAAAAAAGAAGACTGGTGGCGAGTGTCGCCCACGCTAAAATGCTCTATGCAGCACCAGCGTGGGCCCCATCCCTGAGGAGTAAAAGATGTGTGACCATCTGTGAAAAGATACTGTCTGCGCAGAGATCGATAACAACGCGTATCATCTCTGCATATAAGACGGTATGTACGAGTGCTGTGCAGGTCCTTGCAAGTGTCCTGCCAGCAGATCTTTTGGCGAGGAAAAGGGAAGAAATGTTTCTCTTTTCTAAAGAAAGCAGTTCCTTGAATGAGGAATTAAGACTAAGCAAGGGCCTGATCCGCAAAGAAGCGAGGCACAGGCTCATAGAAAGATGGCAGGAAAGATGGGATGGTGAGGAAAAAGGTCGATGGACTTATCGCCTTATCCCGGCACTCGCCACCTGGATAAATAGGAAACACGGTCAGGTTTTCTATTATATGACTCAGGCGCTCACAGGTCACGGGTGTTTTAACTCGTACCTGTGTAGCTTTAAATTACGCGAGGACGAGGTGTGTGCATATTGCCAGTTCCCTGAGGACAACGCGCACTCTAAATCTGAATCAGTGAAAATTTCACTGATTTCAATTCAGTGGCCCAGTTTTCTTTAATTCATCAGTGGGATTTCACTCAGAATCAGTAAAAACCACTGATTGTCAGTGAAATTCCACTGATTCATCAAAGAAAACTGGGCCACTGAATTGAAATCAGTGAAATTTTCACTGATTCAGATTTAGAGTGCGGAGCACACCCTCTTCTCATGCAAGAAATGGGACTTGGAGAGGCAGGCCATGTTCGAAGGTGTAAACAGTCAAGTTACACCGGAGAACATGGTATCGCTGATGACCCAGTCAGAGGAGAATTGGCGGCAAGTCGAGAACTTCATAATCTCGGTTATTTCGAGGAAGGATCTCGACGGCCGCCAAAAAGCGTAATTTAAACAGCTTTTAATTTATTCGTTTGTTTTTTATTAATTTATTTTGTGATTTATTTGTCCTTATACAATTTTAATTTATTCCGTTTTATGTTTTTAATATTATATACGCGTTTATTATTATTTTTTTTTTTTTATATATCCGTTTGCAATTTTATCTTTTGACTGTTTACACTTGATTAAACATTTTTTTTTATTATTGTTGTGCTGTTAATTCCGCTTTTATATTGAAATAGTTTTAAATTTTTAACTATTAACGCAGGATAACCGCAGAGAAAAGCAGAAAGTCGCATTAGCGACAGAGTCGGAGCGCCACCCTCGAAGGCTAAAGTCTTACGACAGTTCCGAGGGAGGGTAAAGGGCTCCAAAAGAAGGGTTACATGTTTTAGTGGGTCGGGCTGGTAGTAGGTTGCCAGTATGTTAAATTTATTATAACATTTATTTATTTTTCTTTTTTTTATATTTCTTTTTGTTTTTTTTATCATACCAACCCCACATAACCTTGGAGTGCGGAATCCAAGGTATCTGTAGGCAGATTTCCTAAAAGTCCCTAAGCAAAAAAAAAAATAATAATAATAATAATAATTAATTTTAAATTTTATTATTAATATTAATGAATTGATAAATATTATATTATAATATATTAATAATATAAATATTAAGATTAATATTTAATATTAATATAGTTATATATATTTTTTATATTATATTAATATATTTTATATTTCAAAACCTTTTATAAATTATTATTAATTATTACTTATTATTATTATAAATTATTTATTTATTGTTTTAACTTATTGAATAATCGGTATCAAATTTGTCATTTGTAAAATGTGATTTAATGTGATTCCCTATTGATTTTCTCAAATTCGTTTGTTTTTTAAAAAGAGGAATTTTATCATAACTGTCTGTAACTGTCTGTTTATCTATTGCAAAAACGTCAAAAATGGAAGACAAAAAATTGATAAAATTACTTGCAAAAGAAATTGAAAAATGTTATGTAATTTATAATAAAAACTATGTCATTCCTCGTCATGGAAATAGGTGTCAGCTCATTAAAAAGGCTTTTGAGACAATCGCAGAAAATGTTAAAAGAAAAGAGGACTGCTACTTTTGGTTAAAAGGTAAGATATTTTACACATACATATAATTCTAGTAGAAATGACTTTCTGTATGACCCGATTAATGTTATAAAGTCTACTCACCAATAATAATTTATGTCAGTTTGTATCTTTTTTTAACATTAGAAAAATTGTTTAAAATAATTTTAGAAAGTTGAATAATAAATAATAAAAACTAAAGTTAACTCTTCAATATTAAATTTTTTTTTATCATTCATAAATAAGAGAAAATTTTACGATAATAATAAAATTTGTAACCCTAGAAGCAATAAAATTTCAAATTCTTATCCTAAGCCTTATTTTTTTATTAAATATTAAATATTAAATAACTGAATAAATAACTAAAGTTTCTTATTTAAACAATTATAAAATTATAAGAAAATAGTTTTATACTTAAATAAAATCTGTTTTTCAATAATGTGCTAATATTCATAAAAAAATATATAAAATATTTTTCCATTTCAAAATCTTTTTTCTTAAATTCAACTGATATTTCTTCAGCTTTTAACATTTTTTTGCTTTATTCTAAAAAGTATTAACCTAAGTTTATTAACCTAAATTCTTTGACTTGATTCTTTGTTTGTTTTGAACTGTAAATATTTAATAAGTATTAAAAAGGTCGAAATAGGGTAACTGTACCAATTCTCGAGGGTTTTAGGCAACACGTGACTTTGACATTTTTTTCTCGGAAGTAAATGCACTTCGAAATTAGATTTTTGTTTATTTGGACAAAGGATTTAATAAAGTTTAATATTCACATTTGTTTTTTTAATACAAACTAAATTGTTGAGCAAAAATTAAATTTAAAAGTCAATTGAGCAAAAGCACCATTTGTCGATGGTCTTGTACCAATTTCTCGAGAGTCTGTTCCAATTTTCGAGGGTATGACATATTTAAACATATAACTTAACAATTAACCTGTACCGATATTTAAAAAATTGAGTAGATATTTATTTTTTCGATAAAAATATTTTAGAACATTAACAGGAAACAAATATATTTATTTAACTTAATTATGAATGAATAATTTATTATATGAAATTAAGAAAGAAGCTTGAATGTGAGAGATTGATTCAGAGAGATTAATAACTTCAACCTTTAATACATTTTTTGAACTTTTAAAATACGTTAATTAGATGTATCAAATGCGTTAATTTGACATTAATGATTAATTCAAAAAATAAATAAATTTAAGTCTCATTAAATTTGTAAACGTACGAAATATTTTTTTTATTACATGTAATATTAATGAATTAAACGAAATCATAAAAAATTGTTTACATTGTTAAATACCTAATGCATTTTTTCTAGTAATGATTTTTTTATCGATTTCCTTTTTTTGTTTATTATCTGTAGGTTTTAAATTTGCAAAGTTTAGCTTTTTCTTTTCTGTAAATAAAAATTGGCATCTATATTTGACATTTAATAAACAAACATTTAACCATCGAAAAAAAACCAAATACCAAAAAAGGAACCAAATACCGATGATTTGTTTTTAAAAAATATTAAATATTTTTTTAAGGGCATGTTATTCAGTGGTCACGTGCCCAATAGTAAAGTATATGAGGCACGTGACCATTAAATAACATGACCTTAACCAAAAAAACATTATGTACAAACTTAATTTAGTTCTTGTACAATATTTTTAATAATATCTTTGTACACAAAAAGTAATTAGAAATACGTTTTATTTGTATTTCTAAAATTCTGTTTCAATCACCCTGAAGTACACTCGAATCTCGCTATAACGAGAAGTTCGGGAGTCAAGTCTCCCTCTATTACGAGCGCAATTCTTCATTCATTTTTTTTTAGTGTTTACAATTTTTATAATGTCAAAATTACAAACGTAACCTAGTTTAATTTGAACTTTAACATACAGAAATTTATATAAGCTAAAATTTTGAAGATATTCGACTCATTGATATAATTTCAAATAAGAAGTGACTTTTTATGACTTTTTTTATTTTTATTTTATATAAATAATATTGATTTTAACCAAATTTAATCCAACTGAATGTGCATTTGTTTATAAATAGTAGGGGTAATCAGGAGGAAATTTTTCTCGCTATACCGAGAGACAGAGCCCTCGTTATAGAGAGCGCTCGTTATAGAGAAGGTCGTTATAGCGAGATTTGAGTGTGTTAAGAAAATGTCAATTTGAGTAAATTTGAGAGCAGTGAATTATAATTTTAATTAAATAACGATTTTAATAGCATTGCTGTGAAATTTGAATGTGTAAAGATACAGTTGAAAAAATAAAGATTATTTAGAAATTTATTTTAGTTTCCAATATATATATTATCCCAAGTGCGAAATGCCAAGACTGCAAAAACGGCCCATCATTGGTCTAGTAATGTCTGCCGAGAATTGGCAGTAGTTACTGGGCCATTACTGGTGTTCAAAACGTCCCATTGATGGGCCAATGATGGCGCCGATGGTCAGATTTTCAAATTTTTTAAGACTGGGCCAGCTCTTGGCCCAATAATGGCACATTCATGGCAAAGTTGATCAATCTTTAATGGCAAAAAGCAATTGCCAGTGATGTGCCGACCATCGGCCCATTAATGGCACTTTAATGGTAAAAATTTTGTATCTTTGATGGCAAATTATAATTGCCAGAATTGGGGCGTAGCTTGGCCCAATAACGGCACATTATTGGCAAAGTTGATAAATCTTTAATGGAAAAATTCAATTGCCAGTGATGTGACGAAGATCGGCCCATTAATGACACATTAGTGGCACTTTAATGGCAAACATTTTGTATCTTTGATGGCAAATTATAATTGCCAGAATTGGGGCGTAGCTTGGCCCAATAACGGCACATTATTGGCAAAGTTGATAAATCTTTAAAGGAAAAATTCAATTGCCAGTGATGTGACGAAGATCGGCCCATTAATGACACATTAGTGGCACTTTAATGTCAAACATTTTGTATCTTTGATGACAAATTGTAATTGCCAGAATTGGGGCGTAGCTTGGCTCAATAATGGCACATTAATGTCTATCATTTTGTATCTATGATGGCAAATTATAATTGCCAATATTGGGACGTAGCTCGGATTAATAATGGCACAGTATCGGCCAGTGTAGTGTAGCTTATAAGAATCCTTTTGCATTATCGACTTCACGTCAGAGTAGCAGAGTGGTCAGAGTGTTAGGCTGTGGTGCGTCAGGTTCAGGTATCGATCCCCGCGAGCGGTAAGAATTTTTCAAATATTTGTGAGTTTGCGATTAATTTTGGGAAATAAACTGTATAAATATTGTGAATTAATTAGTTAATTAAATAAAAAATATTTTTTTTTTAATTTTTTCAACACTGGGGAGTAATGGCAGCCAATAATGGGCCATTAATGTTTACCGAGAATCGGCCGATGATTAGCTGCCGACGGCCTACCGCGGTTAACCTCCCGACAGTCGGGCCACTATTGTCTGCCAAGAGTAGGCACTGACTATGCCGTCACTGGGCCAGTTTTAGGCCGTTTTTAATTTCGCACTTGGGATGCTTTTTATCTGAAAAAGAAAATTAAGATCCTCGACAATTGGTGCACTTACCCAATTATTTTATTCCTCAAATATTATACCATTTTATTTTGAGTTTTTTACGTTTTTCAAAAAAGAAAATAACATTAGTTTATTTTCAATTTTACAAGAAAAATATATAACATTTAAATAAAAAATAAATTGAAAAATCCAGTATAAAAAGGAGTATTTTCTGAAGAATTACTTATAAATGGATGAATTATTATTAAAAATTAATTAATTAATCAATGATTGCAACCCTTACAGCACCGGATATTTCAGGATAAATAGGATGTACTAGGGATGTCCTTTCATATTTGGCGGTTGGGATATCCGAAAGATACCCCATGGATATCCATAGATGTTTCTGGGATATCCAAACTGCCAAAAACTAAAAGATATTCCTCAGACGTCCCAGGGATATCCTGAATATCCCGATGTTATGAGAGAATAAACAGTTCTTGTTTCTCAGCCTCACTTGAGAATTCGAAAGTAACTCAAGTAAATGAACTTACTATTTACTTATAGGAGGTGCAGTCGAAAGATTATGGCCAAAAATTAGAAATAAGTACAACATTATTTCGAAGAAAGAAGCAAAATCCATTGATGAAACTGAATTCTTGGAATCGTTCTCTTTTTTAAGAAATTATATTAAAGGAAGAGGAAAAAGAAACTAGTAGTTCGTCTGTTTTTAACATTGCCTTTGTTGAAATTAAATAAAATGAGCCCTAAAATTATAAAAAAAGGAATATTTTTTGTCATTTTAGACATTTCAAAAGATAGCAAAAATATGAGGAGTCTATGGGAAATGCATGGGAAAGGAAAATTTTTTATTTTTCTAAATTTTTGAACTGACTTTTTAAATCCCTATACATTTATCACGCTTTTAACTGTCGAAAAAATAGAAAAAAAAGCCTTTTCTCCTACTATATATTTCCCGTATTTGTGCCATTATTTGATAGGTCTAAAAAACGAAAAATTAAGCTATTAAGTTTTCCATACATTTTACATACAATCTCCATTCTTTTATCATACTTTGAATTGTCTAAAAAACGAAAAAATAGAGCCTGTTTCTTTTCATACATTTTCCATACAATCTCCATACTTTTGACATGCTCCAAATATTCGAAAAATTGGAAAAATAAAGATTTTGTTGTTATTATATAATGCTCATACTTTTGCCATGCCTCGATATTCCGAAAATTATAATAAAATTTTTTTTTCTTTATATAGATTTTTTAAAGAAAATTTTTATTTTGAAGTATGGGAAATGGCCACAAGCAATACTTTCATAGCTTTTTCCTACACGTAGTTTGGTATTTCCCATACTTTTTTCTAGATTTCTCCCAAACTTTTTTGTCTATGGGGGTATAATACTTTGAAAATTAATTATAGGTCTTGGTTATTGTCAAATAATATGTTAAATTTTTATATGTTATAAATATGCTCAAACGAGTATTCAAATTTGGACAACATGTTAATCACAATCTTCGGGTCTAGTTTTCGTTTTATATTTTTTATACTTGTGTTAATTAAAAACGTCTTCATATTATTGTATTTCATAATGAAATAAAAAATTTGATACAATTTTTTCAAAAAACTAATGTAACATGGAAACTTACGGCAAGCATGTCATACAAGGTTGTATTAACTTTACATTAAGCTTACATATCTTACGGACCTGAAATTCTGTTCAACATACCATTAAGCTTGGATAAGTAGAGAAATTGACGCTTGCAGAATATTTTATACAAAGTTTAACCATAAACTTACCAAACCTGCATTGCAAGGTTGCCGCAAGATTACGTGCTGCGAAAATTTAATACTAAAAACAAATTTTATTTAATATAAATTTAATGAGAAACAAGTAATAAAAAAATTTAGAATAATAAAAATATAGAGAAATGAATAAATGATAACAAATTAAAAACAGTGCTAATATTTGGTCCATCCTCCGTTGTTGTCTAGTACAGCCTGGAGACGTCTAGGCATGGAAAGAATTGCATTCGAAAGGATTTCGGGTCTGTTTCCAATTTCCTCCCAACTTTGAAATGTGTGATTGATTAATGCTTCTAAATTTCGGTCCTGTCCAGATTCCCATTTTTTGACCACCATTGCCCACAAATTTTCGATGGGGTTAAGATCCGGAGAGCAGGGCGGATGAGGAAGCAAAGTTATACGTGGATGTGCCTCGAACCAGTTCCTTGTCACGTTGGCTGTGTGTATCCTGCTATTGTCTTGTATAAATTTGACTTCCTCATACTCGTCTGGTGGAAAGATTCGGTTCAAATAGGGTAGAAAATCATTCTCTAGCAGATCTACGTAGGCCTGTGCATTAAACCTTCTTCCGACCTCACGAAGGACTCCGACTCCGTACACAGACGAGCAACCCCAAAAGTTACAAGAGATGCGACCGCTACGTTGCCTTGCTACGACAGAATTCTCCTTCATTCTATTGTGCTTATTTCTCCATACACGGACACGACCATCTTCAGAAGTCATAAAACTTTTTTCGTCGACGCAAATGACATTCATCCAGAATTCCTCTTGTTCCTGCCGGTACTGCTGTGCATATTCGATACGTTGTTGTCGGTGGTCATCACTTAACTGGAATTTAAAAGCAGGACGACGGCTCTTAATTTCCATTTCATTTAATCGTCTTCTAATTGTATCCTTATCAACATCGGCATTCACGACATTGACGAATCTTGCTGTGGAAGAGAATGGCTGTTCTGAGAAATATTCATTAATTATCTCATCTTGTTCCGATGATGTTTTTCTTGGGGGATGATTAAATTTTCTGTGGTCCCTCAATGAAGCTAGCCCACCTCGTGCATATCTATTTATCCATAATCTCACAGTATTCATTGAACACCCAACATTAACAGAGATTTCCCTAATGTCGCATCCTGCAAGGTGCATTCCCACAATGACACTCCGACTTGCTTCTAAATAAATATATATATAAAATTTTGAAAATGTAATGAAAAAAGGAAAACAAAATAAACGGAAGAATAGAGAAATATAAAATTAAAGAAACTCGAGAGAGGAGAATGATATAAAAAAATATGCGAAGAACGTAGAGAAGAAAGCAAATAAAAAAAAATAAAAAATAGTAAGGAAATAAAAATTGGCGATGTAAGAGGATCAGCTTTTTTTGCTACAAAACATAGAATTTCTTCACGGTAAATAGAAAACTGTTTGATAACAGTTTTCAAAAACTGTAATGTCAAAAGATCATAAAATAACCTCACTGTTTAAAAACTATTCGAATTGAAGTGATGTTTAAATGTATAATTTTTTTAAATAATTTTAATTTAAAATAAAATAACCGCAGCCAAGTTGTACTACTTTTAAATTTCACTGTATTATAATCTTCTCAAAATAATTTTCCGGCAATTCAATTTTATTTATTTATTAAAATTAAGTATATTGACAACTTTGAAACTTTCTACGAAAAGATTTTATGCATTTTTTTCTAGTGCAGGAAGAAACGTATTTCAAAAGATAATAATGAACCGATTGTTTCATGAATGTATACAATTTAAAAATTTCTTCGTCTTTCAATCAGACAAAAATTAAAACATTAAACAAAATTGCAAACTATCATGAACTAAGATGTGTTATATTTTTGGAAGAATATGTAATTTGGTAAATTTAAAAAACAAAATCTGAAAATTGAATTCAAAAAATTTCATACTGAAATTAAAAAAAAAAGTTATTAGAAACATTTTTCAGCTTTTCTGATAATATCCAACACAACTTTTGAATAACACAACTTACTTTTGACATTACAGTCAAAAAATTTTTATTTGTTGTATTCGCTTTCCCTTCTGTCAAAGTAAGTTAATTCTCTTATTTTGACAATTTCTATTTGTTAATTTTTCTGTTTTTGATAAATAATTTCATTTTCTTATTTAACCATTTTTTTCCATCAATGTCAACACAACTGTATTATAAATTGTGTGAATTGTTTTGTCAATCGTAAAAAAATAAAAGTACGTTTGTAAGAGAATAAGAAAAATTAATGAATTAAATTAACTAAATAAGTGTTAAACTTACCGCTTAAATTTGCAAAAATATGCCTGTCCATTTTTTCATTCACATAAATTATTTATTTATTCAAATATAACAATTCTTTAATTATAACTAGATATGAGGTTATTCGAAGAGATATAATTTTGCAATGAATTTTTCTGAAGTAAAATACAACAAATGATAAACGACGAAATAGATACATATAATATAATAAATAAAATTATTTAAAAATTATTTCCAACATTTGAAACTCTAGCAAAATGTACATCAAGTAGCTCCATAGCATTTCTCAATCCAAGAATAGCACTGGACACTTTATTCAAATATGCCTTGCCATCAAATTTCTCTTTTACTACAACATGAAAAATGTAGCGATTTCCTTGAGGAATAACAATTACATTTCCAACCTTAAAATCATCATTTTTTATTGCATTAACATTTAACAAATTTCTTTCTATTAATTCTTTATTCATATCAGAATCAAAAATGCAATCTTCCGAGACAAAGTGAACAATATGACCAGTTACCATGGCCAACATATCTTTACTATAAATTATACAAGCATTATCAATCTGGAACACATGTCCAATCATTTCATCAATTTTGTCTTTAAGGTTGATCGTCCGGCACGGGTCCGGAATACAACATTCACCTTGGCCAAGGACATTTTCACTGTCACCCATCAAGCGGTGCAAAGACACAACAGGGATTCCATAACATAATGGACAATCCAAATATTTCTCCGATCCCAGGCCGAATGACTGCGTTCCAAGAGAACCATTACCCTCCGCAGATATAATATTGGATACAGCTCCTTTAGTCCCCAAACAATTCTCCTGGTAACTCGTTAAGAGAAAATCACAACCACACAATCCAAAAGCACGATCAACCAGACAATGTACTTTCATAATTTTTACTGTTTCCATTCCAACCTCATCATTGTTCACAGGATTTCTCGACAAAGCATCAGCATTAGCATTAATTCTACCAGGCTTGTAAATAATTTTGTAATCGTATTCACTCAATTTTATACGCCATCTTGCTAATCTAGAAATTGGATCCTTTAATCCATTTAACCAAACTAGAGGTCTATGGTCTGTAACAAGTGTAAATTCCCTGCCATATAAATACGGACGGAAATGTTTTACACAAAACACAATAGCCAATAATTCTTTCTCAATGGTCGAATAATTAATTTCAGCCATTTGCAGGACTCTGGAAGCATATGCTATAGGAAGATCCCGTCTAATAGGTCCTTGACTAAGAATTCCTCCAATAGCATATTCAGAAGCATCTGTGGTTAAAACGAATGGTTTCGAAAAATCTGGGTATTGCAGAATAGGAGGACTGCAAATCTGATCCCTTAATAATTCAAATGACTTTTGATGTAAAGAGGTCCAAACAAATGTAATATCCTTTTTCAACAATAAGGTAAGTGGTTTAGATATTTTGGAATATTCATTAATAAACCTTCTATAATAACCCGTAAGACCAAGAAATTGTTTAATATTTTTTCTTGTTTTAGGTATAGGAAATTTTTGGACTGCCTCCAATTTTCGAGGATCCGGTTTCACTCCCTTTTCAGTAACTAAATGCCCTAAATAAGTGATTTCTTTACGAAGAAAATTGCATTTATCCGGTTGCAGCGTAAGACCAGCAGAACTAAGTCTTCCTAACAATTTCCTTAATTTCTGAGAATGTTCCTTCAAACTGGATGCATATATAACAATATCATCCATATAGACGAACATTTCAATCCCTTGTAAACCTGACAAAAAAAGATCCATCAATCTCTGAAAAGTACTTGGGGCTGTTTTTATCCAAAAGGCATGCGGGTATATTGATAATGACCAAAAGGAGCACTAAAGGCGGTTTTCCGTTCACTTTCTGGATCAAGAGGAATTTGATGAAATCCTAAAGCTAGATCCAAAACAGAAAAATACTTAGCACCACCACATTGATCGATTATATCGATGATACTAGGTATTGGATAAACGACTCCCACTGTGATTTCATTTAATTTTCGATAATCAATTACCATTCTCCAACGCTTATTACCCTTAGAATCTGGACTTTTGGGTACAATCCAGAGGGGCGAATTATAAGGGGATGTAGACGGCTTAATAATATTTGCTGACAAAAGATTATTTAATTGTTTATTGATTTCATCATTATGAATACGTGGATATCTATATTGTTTAACAAAAATTGGATTCTCAGTGTTTGTGATAATGTCATGTTTCAGGACATTTGTAGAACCCAATGTATCTCCTGGTAAATAAAATTGATTCGGAAAATCATTAAAAATCTTTATTAAACTTTCCTTCTCTTCATCATTTAAACCATCCAAATTTAAATTTTGTAATAATAAAGCTAATCTTTCAGCATGTTTTTTAATCTCATCTGGGGGTTTTAGTATTGAAGAATTTAAAGGGGTTGAGAATTCCTGCAGTTCCAATGCTGGTACTGTCAGTTCCACATTTTCACTAGTCAAATTAACCATAAATAATTTAACTAAACCATTATTATTATTAACCAATACCTCTCCAGAAAATATTCCAAGACCACAAGAAATCCTTGGAATGTATCCTTCAGTTAAGTAAGTAGACTTTATGGGTAATTCAACCAATGTTTGTGATCGTGGAAATAATTGAATTCTTTTATTTTCTTTAAAAGGCATATCCACATTATTCATTCTTATATAATTATAATAATATATATAATTAATAAAATTAATATAATATTATTATTAATATAATATAATTAATATAATTATATAGTTAATGTTTACTGAAGACAAAGAACTTTTTCGAACTTTTGACGATTCGATGTTTTTAGCATTCGACGTTTTTATCATTCGACGTTTTGAGCATTCGACGAATTAACAGTTCGATGTTCTGAGCATTCGACGTTTTTATCATTCGATGTTTTGAACATTCGACTACTTTACCATTCTACTACTTGGCAATTCGAACGGATGGCGTTTCGACTACTTTACCATTCGACTACTTTACCATTCTACTACTTGACATTTCGAACAGATGGCGTTTCGACTATTTGAGCATTCGACGATTTGAGAATTCGATGTTTTTAGCAATTGACGTTTTGATCATTCGACGTTTTGAACATTCAACGAATGGAAAATTCGATGATTTAAGCATTCGATGAATTAACAATTCGATGTTTGAGAATTCGACAAATTGATAATTCGACGTTTTGAACATTCGACATGTTGACGATTCGATGTTTTTAGCATTCGACGTTTTTATCATTCGACGTTTTGAACATTCGACGAATTGAGAATTCGATGTTTTTAGCATTCGATTAAATGAAGATTCGATGTTTTTAGCATTCGACTAAATGACGATTCGACGTTTTGAACATTCGACGAATTGAGAATTCGATGTTTTTAGCATTCGATTAACTGTGACGCGACACGAGAAAAGGGACCTATCGCCGCAAAAGAGAATTTTACAGGGAGAGCGTTTAAAGCGACGCCATGCGCAGAAAACCCGTGTATTTACGCGTACATGCTTAACTTTCGGGCTTTATATTATTAACACTATTTAAGTTTTTCAACTTTTGATTTTTTCACGTGAAAGAGCAAAGAATAATTTGTCGAATAGCACCATAATCTCAAAATCGATTTTTTTAACGATACCGTAATCTGGGGCTATAAGGAACAGATTTCAGCTTTAAAGTCTTGCAACTTTTTTTTTTATTGAAATATTGCCTTTATTTTTCTTTCTTTTCTTGATCTTGGCGAGCACTTTGAAGGGTTAAAGAATTGTTTTGATCAAAGCTGGAATTTTAAGCAAAAAATACGAAAAAGACGCATTTTTTTGAAATTACAAAATGGGGCTATAAGGAACAAGGCGGTAAAACTATTGGAAAACGTATTTAAAGTTAAAGAAATTATTTTTTATTGATCGAAAATAAACACAGAATATAAAACAAATGTAAAAACAAAACTAAACGTTGCTGGTATCATCAGTTGAGGTCGATGATTGTAACTGGTCGTTTTTTGTGACTTGTCGGTACCAACACTCTTTTACAATTTCAAACCATCTTTGAACACTAAAAACCAAATTAGGTGATAAAAAACAAACGAAATTACGGAAAACTTACGTTTTGACAACACACTTTAACGATTCGGAAGAAATAATTGTGTTCC
This sequence comes from Leptopilina heterotoma, assembly GCF_015476425.1. Taxonomy (NCBI): domain Eukaryota; kingdom Metazoa; phylum Arthropoda; class Insecta; order Hymenoptera; family Figitidae; genus Leptopilina; species Leptopilina heterotoma. The sequence goes on from NW_025110845.1 coordinate 2,413,147, forward strand.
TTATATACCCGCCGTTTGTGAATTTTAGTTTTTTTTCTCGTAAATCTTACTGTAAATACAAAATAAACGTATTTATTACTTAGTGAACTCAATAAAACTTCCCATAATAAATCCCTTTAATAAAAAAAATTACTTTGAGAAGTTAAAATAGGAACAACTTACCTCGGCAATCAAATGTTTCCCAAGTTTGAAATTTCACTAAAATACAATTACTCACTTACAAGCTACTACTGTTCACAAAATTATTAATAGTCGCAATTATTGCATTGAATAGTATTGGCAGTTACCCCAGCAACAATTTTTCAAAAGCAAGTAACACAATTTATTCATACACGGCCCCGATAACTTCAACTCCACCCGAACACAGAGTTTTGTTCCTTATAGCCCCGGTTTACGGTAGGTCCCTTTTCTCGTGTCGCGACACAACTGAAGATTCGATATTTTTAGCATTCGACTACATGACGATTCGATGTTTTTAGCATTCGACGTTTTTATCATTCGACGAATTGAACATTCGACGTATTGACAATTCGATGTTTTTAACATTCGACGAATTGATAATTCGACGTTTTGAACATTCGACGTATTGACAATTCGATATTTTAAGCATTCGACTAAATGCCGATTCGATGTTTTTAGCATTCGACGTTTTGTCCATTCGATTACTTGGCATTTGACTATTTGATCATTCGACGACTTGGCGATTAGGGGGATATGCACAGGGATGGGTGCGTATAATACATGATGTATAATACGTGGTTTTATACATGTATAATACTACGTATATTACGTCGTAGGTTTTCTACATTATGTATATTACATGTGATGACGTAACTCAGTAACTGAAAGGTGGTATTTTAAAATTTCTTTGTTTTTAAATTAAAAAAATTTTTATCGTTTTGTTAATAGTAAAATAAAATGTTTATTAATTAAAATCTTTACATATTTAATTTCTTTTATTTAGAAATTTAATCATAGCCGTCACAGTAATATATGTATATGATATATAAAAGCATACAACATAACGTATATTCACTAGTGTCATAGTAGTGCAAAACTTTTTTTATCAATTAAAATTTTGTTTTAAATTTAAATATAGGAATAATGGGAATATAAATAATAAATAACAAACATTTGAGGTTATGGTAAAGAGGGTAAATATGTCAAAATAAGTCTGCCACAAGAAGACTATATACAGGAGAACCAACTCGCCTGCTTGTTCATAGAGAGCAGTGGTCCCGTTTTTAACGGACGATTGGGCGTACTACCCCGAGGCGCACTAGTCTTCTGCACATCGCAACACATGCATAACTGTATAAACTCTATCTGTGTATCTTTAAATAAATGTGTGTTTGTTTTGTTTACAATTTTCTTGGTTATGTGCAAGTTCTGTAACAGTTGATTTTGAAAACACTAAATGAAATGCCCCAAAAGAGACAGTGTTGCATAAATAATTGTACAAGTGGCGATAAAAATTGTACAGAAAATTATCGTCATCTTTATAAATTTCCAGAAAATGAGGTAAGTACTAATGAAAATATATAATATTAAACAAATTAAATTCATTGACGTAATCCGTAAGTAAAAAATTTTTTTAAATGCTTTTTTTAAATTATTCTGTTCATAAATCGTAAAACTAACATTTATTACAAATACTCTTTACAATTATAATTATTCATTAGTTTTTATAATTTATATATCCCTTTTAAAATCTTTGAAATATCGTAGAGCGTTAAATCCGAAAACTTAGTTCAGTTGGAAAAATTCCTCTTTGGAGGTTATGGTTAACCTCAAATACAATGCTATAACAGAAATAAATATAATTGCAGCAATAATAAATATATAATAAATTATATATTACAATAGGATAGATAATAATTTATAATATAACATACCCTTTTTTTATTGTAAGATAAAAAATGGTTATGAAAATCCCATTACAACTTTTATTATTTAAATTAACACTCTTCATCCAGACGAATCATAATTAAAAACACTAGTGTTAAATACACTTCTCACTTTTTTTAGAAATTTCTGTATTAAAAATATTAAGTTCACTTAATATTTACACTTATTATTCAATATGGAGGAGATAATAAAAACTTGCAGCTGTTACAGCTGTCAGATGGAATATATATAAAATATACACAGTTATGCATGTGTTGAGATGTGCAGAAGACTAGTGCGCCTCGGGGTAGTACGCCCAATCGTCCGTTAAAATCGGGACCATCGGAAATACTCGAGTTGTTCCTCCTGTATATAGTCTTCTTGGTCTGCCATCATGATTATGTATTTTACCTAGTTTTATACAGTTTTATACGTATAATACGTCGAAAATGTATTATACGTATAAAACTTCGAGTGACGCGTCAAAACCCATCCCTGGATATGCATGCGTCTCATTTAAATCAGTCAGTGCCGTATTTTGTCGGGCGATAATTGTAACCTTAAAATTTCACAGACCTTCCAACGCCGATAAGTCTAATAAATAAAAATATATGTTCCACGTGATGACGCGAAAAACATTCATAAAATACGGAACATGAAAACTGTAATTGTATGTAACTCATATAAAAAAAGTTGTGAAATTAACAAATCTCTAAATCAGAGATGTGAATTTATGGCGTTTTCTGGTATAAAGTTTGACAGAATCAAACACAACTTATCACAGTAATTGTGACTATAATGTTTAATTTAGATACACTTAAATATTTCATTGGATTTGAAATTAATATTATTTTCAGTTTAGAGATTAATTTTTTTCCGTGCAAATTAATTGTTTAGCTACACTGAAAAAAAAATTATTTGAATCAAATAAAAATTATTTGATTCAAATAAATTATTTATTTGGTTGTAATCCAATAAATGTGTATTTGAACCAAATACATAAATATTTGAACTAAATATTTTATATTATCGCACCAAATAATTGTTTATTTGAATCAAATACAACTAATTCAAATCAAATAAATAGAATATTTGAATCTAATAAATGATTATTTGAATCAAATTCAAAATATATTCAACTCAAATATATATTTATTTGACCCGAATATTTTATTTAATTGTATCAAATAACTATTTATTTGAATCAAATACAACTAATTCAAATCAAATAAATAAAATATTTGAATCTAATAAATGATTATTTGAATCAAATTCAAAATATATTCAACTCAAATATATATTTATTTGACCCGAATATTTTATTTAATTGTATTAAATAACTATTTATTTAAATCAAATTCAAATTATTTTAATCAAATGAATCGAATATTTTAATGCAATAAATAATTATTTGAATCAAGTATGAAAATTATTTCATTCAATATTGATAATTTCAACATCAACAAATATTAATAAAAAAAATAACTAATTGCAAAAGATAAATACTGATGACAATTCATTGATAGTTCACTTTCACATTTTTTTATACACTTAAACGCAATTTTTATTACATACACATTTGAAAAATCCTAACGCTTGGGGGTACGAACCCACGCCTAACCGAATATTCACGCACCGAAGTCACGCACGCTAACCACTATACTACGCTCGCATGGGACTCTCAAATCTTAAATACTCTCAAGTGTCACTAGCTCAAATAAAACTCATTATTTTCGTTTCAAATAATTATTTAATTGATTGAAATATTTTTTTATTTATCTTGATAAAATGTATATTAGCTTTGAATAATGAATTATTCGGATTAAATATTTCAGTCTATTAGAATCAATAAAATAAATTTACTGAATCAAATAATTCTTATTTGCATCAAATAAATGAAGTATCCTTTCTTAAAAACGAGGTGCGTAAGATCGACTAACTTCAAGTGTAGAACTTTTTCTTGATTGGCTATTTTTTCAAAATCCTTTATTCCTTTATTTTGATTGGATAAAATTCAAAATCCTTTATTTTGATTGGATATAATCGAGACGACATTACTTACTGATGTCAAAGCAGCTAACTTCAAGTGTAGAACTTTCTTCTCATTGGCTGATTTTTGGCTGATTTTATAATGAGTGTTCCTCATTGGCTGAATTTTATAATGATGGTGACCTCACACTTTTAAATTTTCGTTTTTCTCTCTTTTAAAATTAAAATAAATTAATTAAAATTTATTTATTAACTAAAAGTTAACCAAAAGTAGTTTAAGATAAAAATAATTTTTAATTATGGTTTGGTTTGTAATAAATGAAAAGTTTTTTAATAATAAAATATATTTAATTTTATGATTCATTTTAGACGCTTCAAAATTGTTGCGCGCGCATCTTTTTTTCCAAACAATTGTTTGTTCGCTACGTAACCTCACCTCAGTGTGAAACGCATAGTTTTTTTTGGTTGGTATGAAAAATTACAAAACATTACAAGTGTCAGCAACTGTCAGCCATTTGCAAAGTGTGACAAGTGTATCGTTTCGATAAGAAGTATTGGCTGTTATTTGCTAAGTGATTTTTTTCTGAAAGTGTTGATTGTGAATTTTGTGGTTTTGTTTTTTTGTACATTTGAAAAAAGTTAAAGTACATTGCATACGTTACGTACGTAAGTATTAAAATTAAAATACATGTAAATACAAATTAAATTTTTTGTTAATATTATTTGTATAGGTATATATTTATTAGGAAGAGTTTGTAAATATAATGTGTGAATTATTTGATTTATTAATTTAAAGGATTTAATTAATTTTATTAATTAAAGTTAAAGGTTAAAGTTAAATACATTAATTTAATTAAAGTTAAAGTTTTAAAGTTAAAGTTTAAAGGATACATTAAATTAATTAAAGTTAAAGTTTAAAGGAATAAAGAACATTTGCCTGTTATTTTGATTTCTAAATGTAGAATATTGATTTTTTAAATTCTGATGTTTATAACATAATTATATTATAGTGGTAATAATTATTATTTAATATTGATTAATATTTGTTTTTTTAAATCTTAATTATTGATTTTTTAACATTTTGTTTTTTAACATTTTGGTAGTTAGTTATTATTTTGGAAAAAACTTTATGAATATTAAAGATGTACTAAAAATAACATGTGATTACGAGATACCAGATACTTGATAAACAGAGATTTAGTCAAGAGGTACTAGATTAACAGATACTCTATTAACAGATACTAGATTAACAGATAATAAACAGAAAAATTTACCAAAAATATACTTATATTTAATAATATTAATAATATTAATAGATGAAGATACATTCTTTACATTCTTAATAATCTTTAATAAGAAAGGATAAGATAAAAATTCCAGTTACTGTTAAATGTGACAATAGTAACATTATTTACATGTGTTCTGAATTAATTAATTTTATGAAAAACTATTTTTTAGAAGCGATATCTTTTCAATAAATTGAAAGAAATCATGTCGAACAAAGAAGGAACTGTTAATTTAAGTGTTACAGATTTTAATATTATTATACTTACTGAAGGAGGAATGTTAAATGATACTCATATTGATGAATTCGAAAAATTATTGAGAAGGGAATCAAATTCTGCTTTTAGCATGCAAAGCACTTTGTATTTTTATACGCTTGAATTTATTAGTCCGATTGAAAAAGGTAAAAAGCATATTCAAATACTTTTTAGTGGACCTATCAAGAAAGGTCATTGGATTTGCACTTATTATGATGAAATGAGACTTTATATTTATGATAGTCTTAATGAAGGATGTTTAAATGAAGATCAAAGGAAATATTTAAGTAGATTATATCCTTTTAAACCTCCAGTAGTTTTCACAACTGTTGATCAACAACCAAACAATAATCTTGCTTGTGGAATATATGCAATAGCATTCGCAACATCGATATTTTTTTATATTATGCCCCACTCTGTCAATTACTATTATTATAACATGAGAAATCATTTAATGTTAATGTTCAAAAACAATCGTTTAAGTAAATTTCCGTCAGTAAGGTCGACTAATATTAGAACTATGACTGTTGAATGTAATTGGGAGTGTCTTCTTAGGAATCGAGCTAGAGAAAAAAGTTTCCAAAATGAAGAAAATAAAATTGTTGACAATAATTTATCATCGTTGAATTCAACCAGCAATGTTTGTAAAAAAAATTTTGTTGATAGTTGTTTAGAAGATTTGCCTTTAATTCCAGCAAATGATGTTAATAATATTTCTATTGATTCAAGCAATGGAATGAAAGATACAAAATTAATAATAACTGAGAAGCAAGGAGAAAAAAGAGCTATGGTTCATTTTCCTGAAGAAGAGGAAAAATATAAAATCATAAAACGTCAAAAAAAGCTGCTTATCAAAAAAAATATCGACAAAAAAAGCGAGAAAATAATAAAATTGTTCGCTCTGAATCATTGGATTCTAATGAATTCATTAGTGCAGAGCAAACTTTAAATACGAGGCCCCAAAGCACATCTACAGCTTTATCATCAGCAGAAGAAAATATTTCTACTTCTAAAGTTAAAACGTCAATTCGTGACAGAAATGTTGCTTACAAGCGCACCTCTCGACAAAATAAACATACTTCTGTTCAAAAACAAAATCAGTCTGATATTATTTCAAAGTCACATATAGAGATGGGTTATTGTAATGAAATGAACATTACACGTGATCATTCTTATGTAAAACTTTGTGAACATAAAGTTAACAGTGAATTATTTATAAAATCAAAAACTAATGATGATTGTAATGATTCAAGAAATGTTACAAAATATACTAATTTAAAAAATGAAAATCAAGTAAAAAAAGATCAATAATACGTTCTTTAGAGGAAGAAGAACAACATCAAGTCATGAAACGTCAAAAGAAAGCTGCTTATCAAAGAAAGTTTCGACAAAAAAAACAAGAGAATAATAGAATTCTTAACCCTCAATCACTTCAAACAAAGGACAGTATTATTACAGTGTCAAAATCAAATATAAATTCAGAAAAATTCTCTACAACTGTTACTACATCTTTGGCAAAAGATAATGTAACTGTTACAGCAAATTTAGCAAATACTAATATTTCCGGTCGTCAAAAAAATGTAGCTTATCAAAAAACTCATAGCCAAAAAAAACGGGATTTTGCACAGAATCAAAATTTCTCTGACAGTATTTCAGTCTCGCATATAGAAGAACATTTTGCTGGTGCGATGAAAATTTCATGTGAGCATTGTAATGCTAAACATTTCCAAGCAGAAAGAGTATCTAATAAAAAAAATTCATTTCATGATTGTTGTAAACATGGCGAAGTCATTCTTGAAGATCTACCTGCTCCTCCACTCATATTACAAAATTTATTTGATGGCACCCACGAATTATCTGGGCATTTTCTTCATAATATACGACCTTACAATAATTCATTTGGTTTTGCTTCTTTCAACGCTAACTTAGTTAATTTTAACAATAGACGACCAGGACCATATTGTTTCAAAATACATGGTCAGGTTTATTATCAAATGAATACATCTTTGTATGCAGAAAGGAACGATACTCCTTCATTTGGACAGTTATTTATTGTTGATCAAAACGAAGCTTCCGAAATTTGTTGTAAGAATAATGTTCAATTAAACCGAGATATTGTTGATGGAATTGAAACAGCCCTTCGGGATTGTAACCTATTTGCACAGTCCTACCGTATGATGCATGAAAAAATTAAAAAAACAATGACTGAAAATAATGCAGAAATTTAGCCTGAAATGCAATTATTATTTTCATTAAAGCCTGGGATGGATAGTAGACGTTATAATTTACAAAGTGTCAATGAAGTTGCAGCAATTTTTACTACAACTGCTGATGGTGATATTCCAGAATCATATGTTACCGTATATAATAAGAATACAAAAAGTTTACAATATATAAGTTCTATGAATCCCAATGTTGAGCCATGGATATATCCTTTATTTTATCCACATGGAACAAGAGGTTGGGACAAAAATCTGACCTGCGCTAATACAAATAAACGTGTATCAAGAGCTGCATACATCAGGCATAGAATGGCTTCTAGGGACAACAATGTATTTTTAAAGGGTGGTAGATTATTTCAGCAATGGATTGTCGACAGTTATGTGAAAATTAAAAAGGTAGAACAAATTTCTGTCGAAATAATCAAAAGAAACTTCGTGCAGATACTTACGAAGGTCTAATTGATCATTTACAAAGAAGAGCTGATGATTCGAACAATGAAGTTGGGAAAATTGTAATACTTCCATCATCTTTCACAGGTTCTCCGAGAAATATGTTACAGCATTACCAAGATGCAATGGCTATTGTGAGAAAATTTGGTAAACCTGATCTTTTTATTACGATGACGTGTAATCCAAACTGGCGTGAAATTAAGGAAAATTTATTACCTAACCAAACTGCCTTTGACAGACCAGATATTGTATCGCGTGTTTTTACCATAAAAAAGATTCACGGAGAGAAGGTTGAACGTAAAATCACGGTGTGATCAGAGTCTTAGGCGATGAATGGAAACTCATCATAATTTTCTACAAGATGTAGCGCTCTCTGACGGTTACTGTCACTGCCACTTGCGATTCGTGAATGGAAAAACTCGGTGAAATCGCTCAGATTTACCGTGAACTTTCCCCCTCTTTTAACCTTCTGAATTAGACACTGCCTTTAACGGTTCAAATTTCTCTCCGTGTAAACTTATTAATACTATTGTAAAGGAACAATTATTTGGCGAAGTGATTGCTTATGTGCATGTCATTGAATATCAAAAACGTGGATTGCCGCATATGCATTTATTAGTGACTTTGAAACAAAATTATAAAATAACAACACCCGAGATTGTAGACAAATATATTTCGGCAGAAATTCAAAGTCAATCAGAAAATGTTATACTTCATGACATCGTTATGAAAAATATGATTCATGGCCCATGTGGAAATTGGTGTAAAGATAATAATAGTAAATGTTTGAAAGGTTTCCCAAAACAATTCTGTTCTGAGACAATAATTGATGAAAACGGATACCCAACGTATCGCTGCCTTAATACAGGACAATACGATCGCCTAAATGGAGGAACTACAGATAATCAATACGTTATTCCATACAATCCTACATTACTTCAGTTATTTAATTGTCATATTAATGTAGAAGTAGTTTCAAGTATTAAATCCGTAAAATATTTGTATAAATATATTTTTAAGGGACATGATGCTGCTGCTGTAGTAATTACCGATAGTAGTAATAATACAAGTTCTTTAGAATATGATGAAATAAAAAACTTTATTGAAACTCGATATGTTAGTCCTGTTGAAGCATGTGATAGAATATTTGGTAGACCATTACAAAGTAAAAGTCATTCTATTCTCTGATTACCTGTTCATTTAATTAATCGGCATACTGTAACCATTAGTGAAGAAGCAAATGATGATGCTATAAATGAAGCTTTACAGAAACGGACTATGTTATTAGAATACTTCGATTTAATTAATCGTGATCCACAAGCTAGACAATATACATATGCAGAAATTCCATGTTATTATGTTTTTAAGAAAGAACGTGGTGAAAATGCATTAAAATGGGTGAAGCGTAAAGGGTCATTTAATGTCATTGGACGGATGTATTCAATTTCGCCCAGTCAATCAGAACTGTTTCATTTTAGATTACTTTTAATATTAGTTAAAGGCGCTACAACTTATGATCATCTGCGAACTGTCAACAATATTGTACATGACACTTTTCGTAGTGCATGTTTAGCATTAGGCCTTATTGAAGATGATGAAGAATGGGAACGTGCTTTGACAGAAGGAGAAGTATGGATGATGCCACAAAAATTAAGACGTTTATTTGTGCGTATTTTAATTTATTGCCATCCAGTTCATCCAAACGAACTTTGGGAAAAGTTTAAAGAGGCTATGTCTGAAGATTATCAGAAAAATTATCCATCTAATGAAGCTCATAAAAGAGCATATAATGATATAATTAACTTTCTGTTGCATGAAGGATCAAATATTCGCAATTTTTTTTTGAAATGATACAGTTAAATGAAATAAGTATTGAAACAGAAAATCAAACGAACAACAAAATGTCATTACAACAACATAAAGAGATTGGTGAAATGCAATATGTGAAACTGAATTCCAAACAGAAGGATATTGTTGATGAAGTATTAAATGTAGTTATCCAAGATAAAAGAATACCATCTTCTTCATGTTATTACATTGATGGACTAGGTGGATCCGGAAAAACTTTTGTTTATACAACTTTATACCATTTGTTAAGAAGTAAAGGAAAATGTGTTTGTACTATGGCATTTACAGGCATTGCCGCAATATTACTTCCCCGTGGTAAAACTGTACATAAAACGTTTGGGATGCCTGTTCCATTGTTCTATGATTCTACATCAAATATTAAAAGTCAATCTAAGGAAGCTACATTTTTGAAAGAGGTTGATGTCTTTATTTGGGATGAAGCTCCAATGGCGCCAAGATATGCTATGGAATTAATTGATAGAACATTACGCGATTTTATGAATGTTGATATGCCATTTGGTGAAAAAACTATGCTTTTGGGTGGCGATTTTAGACAATTATTGCCTGTTAAAGTTAATGCTACTAGAAGCGAATTAGTTAATTTATCTATTAACTCTAGCACATTATGGAGTCATTTTAAGGTAATATCATTAACAGAAAATATGAGAATTTTACCTGGTGAAATAGAATTTTCAGAATATTTATTATCAGTTGGAAATGGTACTTTAAATGATAATAATATACTAGCACCAGAGCAATGTGTAGAGAATGGTGATATCATTCATAAAATATTTGGAGAATTAATTATCAATAAAAAATACGATGATTTAGCAAAAGTAGCAATATTGTCTGCTCGAAATGTTGATGTTGATGAAATTAACAACAAGGTACTCGAACTGTTTGATAATAAAAGTGAGCGAATTTATACAAGTGTTGATAGTACCGAAAATTGTGATAATGGAAGTATAAATGATGCTATTTTAACAGAGTATTTGAATACTTTAAATCCATCAAATTTCCTGCCTTATGAATTACGATTAAGAGCCAATTGTATTGTCATGCTACTTCGAAATCTTAGTATTAATGAAGGTTTTTTTTTTTTTTATTGTTTATACTCCTGCCCTATTGGCCTTACGCACTTCTACAAGAGTCCCCGAGAAATACTTTTTTTGGATTAAGCATAACCATTCTACTTTAGAAATTTTCTATATATTAACCTAATTTTGCGTCTACAGCCGACTTTATTAGGAGTACTCGCATTACGCCTGGACCACCCGTCAATGGGTTTTCTCGCCAGAGAAGAGGGAAACTGTAGAAAACCTCTCTGAGTACAACCGGTTTATCGACAGTCGAGTTCTAATGGTGTGTACCGGACAATAATCGACGGTGCACATCATTATACCTCGACGTCAAACCTCCCGCTCAGATTGTCTCACGTGCCGGAAAAATACCAAGCCAAGTGGGCGCGAACCAAGGGTACTTATACCCTTGGTCCTTAAACGACCACCAACGCCAGGCATCTATCCGACTGAGCTAATCTGTCGGTTATTAATGAAGGTTTATGTAATGGAACGCGAATGCAGGTATTAGAACTATCAAACAATCTGCTACGTTGTCGTATGTTAACAGGTGATAAGGTTGGAGATATTGTATTTATAAATCGTATTACGCTGTATTGTGAGGATATTTATCCTTTTACTTTCAAACGACGGCTATTTCCTATAAAATTAGCATTCGCAATGACAATAAATAAAAGCCAAGGACAAACTTTTGACAAGATTGGTGTAGACCTTCGTAAAAATGTATTTAATCATGGGCAAGTATATGTTGCATTTTCACGAGTTAAATCTTGGGAATCATCAATTATATATTTAGGAAATCAAAGACCTAATTTACTAATCAAGAATTATGTTTACACTGAATTATTGAAATAAAAGTAAATATTTTTTCTATAAAAATGTCTGAGTCGTTATATATATTTTTTTTTTTTTAAAGGAGTGTGTCTCAGTATGGCTGTCTTTACGCGCGAGACTTTCTTCGACGCTTCTTATTGGTAAATTGCGTCATTTTTTTGTAATAAGATTCACACGTAAGATTTCTTTACACGTTTCTTTCTTATCAATTGGTCAAAGACGTTTTAATTTCCTAATTTCAAATAATAGTTCAAACTTCAGATAATTAAGACACTTATTTGTACGTATTTTAATGTACTGCCAACCAGTTCATCCAAATGAACTTTGAAAAAAGTTTAAAGATAATATTTCTCAAGATTATTAACGAAATTTTGCATCCCATGAATCTTATAGAAAAGCATATATTGAAATAAATTATTTTTTTCGAAATGAAGGAGTACTTACATTTTTTGTATAATATTTACAGAAACCACACTTATATTTCTTTTTTATAGCAAAAGTAGGAACGATTTTAAGAAACAAAAGTAAATTTTTAATTTAATATCCTCTGTTTATGGCTTTCTTTGACAGTAGAGATGTTTTTTTGCTAGCTAAGTGAAAAATAGTTAAAAATTGTTTATTTAGTAACGTTTTTCTTTCATCACTATTTTTTAAAATATAAATTTACTATGGAAGATTTTAAATGTTACAAAATTTAATTAACAAATAGATTACTTTGATTATAAAAAGGTTTTCTATAACTTCATCGTACAAAACTTTTTATAAAATGTGCCATTCTTGAAATATACGCTTTTCTTTAAGCAAAGAAAAGTGTTGTTTTTTTTATCAAAACCATAAACTTTAGAAATGATACATTTAGAAACAGATAAAAACAGAACTAGAATTGTAAAGGTATAAAAAATTGTTTTACGCACAACATAGGCTATTATTTTATTAAATTGAATAATATTTAAAAATTCCTATTATCAGAAACTGTCACTCAAATTGATACCTTAACAAACAAAAGACTGTAATTTAAAGAATAAAAATGCAAGAGAAAAAACGCGCGCGCGGCAGCGCGCGATTGTTCTCGTTTGAGTAAAATAAATGAAAGAGCAGTTTCAAATAATTCATTATTTTCCTTTCAAATAATTATTTAATTGATTGAAATATTTTTTTACTTGTCTTGATAAAATATTATATTAGCTTTGAATAATAAATTATTCGGAGCAAATAATTCCGCTTATTAGAATCAATAAAATAAATTTATTGTGTCAAATAATTTTTATTTGCATCAAATAAACGAAGTATTTGAGTGAAATAAATGAAAGAATAGTTTCAAATAATTCAATATTTGTATTAAATAAATTTATTTAATCAATTCAATTAACTATTTATTTGAATCAAGTACGATTTATTTGGTTCAAATAAGTATGATTCAAATAATTGCAGATATTTAAATCAAATACATATTTTTTTGATCCAACTAAAAAGTATTTAAATCAATTAAATATTTTTCAAATAATTTGAATTATTTGAATCAAATAAATTTTTTTTTCAGTGTATAAATCTTGAATGTAGTTTATTTACACCCTGCCGGAAGAATGGACTGAAATTGTACTGGGGAATTAGTACTGAGAGCTCAGTGCTATTTCAGTGAAAATTTGCTGCGTTTCAGCACTGAAATTGTACTGAGAAAAATTACCTGCAAAAGGGTCGCTATCGGTGATGTTTATGGCCTGACCGTCATTAAGTTGAAGGACAAATCTTTCTTTGTTAATGTTAAAAATAACTTTTATTCATATTTCAACATTATATTTGTTTTTCATAAACTCAGATTCTTTACAAGTAATTATTATGTATGCTAAATATTCATGTTAATCTAAATTCAAAAATAATATCCGTTTTTACGTAACAATTAGAGTTTGCGAGATAGTTTATAATTTTTTTAATTAAACATTTTTTATAATGAATTTTAGATATTTGAAATCTTAAACATCACAGATTTAAATTTTTTTGTTTTGAAAATTGAATTATTTAAATTGTGAACTTTTTAAGCCATAAAATTATAATCCCATACAACAATAGGCTTTCGGGTCTATTGTTAAAGCAGGGGTTGCAATATAAGTTTAGAATTTAACGGGAATTTCGTTGAAAATTTTGTTAACCTTTTTTTATTTTCACTTCTAAACTGTTAACAATGGTTTGTTGACATAACCTATATTTGAAACTATTGTTAAAGGACTTTAAAAATGTCTACCGAAACATTTAAAAAAACGGACTGAAATTGTACTGGAGGCCAGTACAATTTCAGTACTTTTTCAGTCCATTCTTCCGGCAGGGCAAGTCTTAATTCATTATTAATTATATTATAATAATTGATTAGATGTTAGATTGATTGAAATAATGAAATATACAAATTACGATTATTTATAAAAAGTAATGGAATGATTAACATTTCTAAAAAGTGTTGAAAACTGGGGTTTTCCAGTACGTGACAATTTTGAAGGATAGAAAGTTTTAAGTGTACAATTTCGGTAGTACCCTACCGGAAGAATGGACTGAAAAAGTACTGAAATTGTACTGGCCTCCAGTACAATTTCAGTCCGTTTTTTAAATGTTTCGATAGACATTTTTAAAGTCCTTTAACAATAGTTTCAAATGTAGGTTATGCCAACAAACCATTGTTAACAGTTTAGAAGTGAAAATAAAAAAAGGTTAACAAAATTTTCAACGAAATTCCCGTTAAATTTTAAACTTATATTGCAACCCATGCTTTAACAATAGACCCGAAAGCCTATTGTTGTATTGGATTATAATTTTATGGCTTAAAGAGTTTACAATTTAAATAATTCAATTTTCAAAACAAAAAAATTTGAATCTGTAATGTTTTATGATTACAAATATCTAAAATTCATTATAAAAAATCTTTAATTAAAAAAGTTATAAACTATCTCGCAAACTCTAATTGTTACGTAAAAACGGATATTATTTTTGAATTTAGATTAACATGAATATTTAGCATACATAATAATTACTTGTAAAGAATCTGAGTTCATAAAAAACAAATATATAATGTTGAAATATAAATAAGGTGTGCCTTCTATAAGAATTTTTTAAGTCTATGGCTTTAGTCTGTGGTTTAAGTCCATAGACTTAAAACATTCTTATAGAAGGCACACCACTTTTCAAAAAGTTGGCCAAACCAGAAGGACAGCATATATGTTATTGAGTGTACAATCGTGATTCGATTAACCTCGAAGTGTGATTCGAGCGAGATAGTTCGCTCGTCACACGAGCTGCTTCGAGATGCTCAGAGCGGTAGGCAAGTACCAAGAAGACTATATACAGGAGAACCAACTCGCCTGCTTTTGTACTGGCTATTTGTTAAACAAGAGGCCATTAAAACAAGAAGAAGAAGAAGAAGAACTCGCCTGCTTGTTCATAGAGAGCAGTGGTCCCGATTTTATCGTACGACTGGGTGTACTACCCCGGGGCGCACTAGTCTTATGCACATCCCAACACATGCATAACTGTATAAACTCTATCTGTGTATCTTTAGATAATGTGTGTTTGTTTTGTTTACAATTTTCTTGGTTATGTGCAAGTTCTGTGACAGTTGATTTTGAAAATATGTAGAGTTTGTATCTTCAGAAATATTTGTGCTTGATTTCATCTTCATTAATTTTTATAATTTATAAATCCCTTTTAAAATTTAAGTTAAGTTAGTTTAGTTGGAAAAATTCCTCTTTTGGAGGTTATGGTTAACCTCAAATACAATGCTATAAACAGAAATAAATATAATTGCACCAATAATAAATATATAATAAATTATATATTATAATAAGAGCGATAATAATTTATAATATAACATGCCCTTTTTTTATTGTAAGATAAAAAATGGTTATGAAAATCCCATTACAACTTTTATTATTTAAATTAACACTCTTCATCCAGACGAATCATAATTAAAAACACTAGTGTTAAATACACTTCTCACTTTTTTTAGAAATTTCTGTATTAAAAATATTAAGTTCACTTAATATTTACACTTATTATTCAATATGGAGGAGATAATAAAAACTTGCAGCTGTTACAGCTGTCAGATGGAATATATATAAAATATACACAGTTATGCATGTGTTGGGATGTGCAGAAGACTAGTGCGCCTCGGGGTAGTACGCCCAGTCGTACGTTAAAATCGGGACCATCGGAAATACTCGAGTTGTTCCTCCTGTATATAGTCTTCTTGGCAAGTACACTTGTCAGAGTTTAAGGCCAACGCAGAATAGATCTGTAACCGGAACCGCAATCGTAAGCGTAACCGTAAGAATGAGTTAAAGAAGGATAGGTATATTGTTTATCCTTCTCTAACTCATTCTTACGCTTACGGTTACGATTGCGGTTCCGGTTACAGATCTAATCTGCGTTGGCCTTTTGCGAATGTGCGCTTCCGTAAGAATTGGCCTGAAAAAATTAAATAAAGAAGAAGAAGAAATTGTACACCTTACCGATTCCAGTGCTGGATTTAGAACTAGGCAGACTAGGCCCGAACCTAGGGCGGCAGATCGTGGGGGGCGGCTTTTTGTTGAGAGGCTTTTTTTGAAGTAATTTAAATTTTGATATACATACATTACAGTTACTGCCGTCCTTTTTAAAAAAGACACTATCTACATTTTAGCTCAATCGGAGATATTGAAGGAAACACGTTTGCATCTGGATCTCTTAATAAAATTAAAAATTTTGTTAACAAACTTATGTTCTTGACTAATTCAAACACGCTCTTTTCATTAGTGCAAAAAAGAATTATTAATTTTAATTATTTATTAATAAAACTTTAGATAGGGTAACTGTACCAATTGTCGAGGGTTTTAGGCAACATGTGACTTTGACATTTTTTTCTCGGAAGTAAATGCACTTTAAAATTTGATTTTTGTATATTTGGACGAAGGATCTAATAATGTTTAATATTTATTTTTTTAATATAAACTAAATTGTTAAGCAAAAAATATATTTAAAAGTCAATTGAGCAAAAGCACCATTTGTCGATGGTCTTGTGCTAATTTCTCGAGGGTCTGTTCCAATTGTCGAGGGTATGACATTTTTAAACATATAACCCAATATAACCTAACAATTAACCTGTACAAATATTAGAAAATCGAGTAGATATTTATTTTTTCGATAAAAATATTATAGAACATTACCAGAAAACAAATATATTTATTTAACTATAATTGAATAATTTATAATATCGATATAAAACATTTTTATAGTAGATGATACAGGACAGAAAATTATTTAACTGTTTTTTAAACTTTCATAAATATAAGTTAATTAAATTTAATCAATTTTGTTAATCAGACATTAATTGAAAAAATAAATTAATTTAAGACACATTAAATTTGTAAACGAATAAAATAAACTTTTATTACGAACTGTAAATATAATGGTTAATTATAATTAAACTATAGTACAAAATTTTTTAGTTTTAAATAATGCATTTTTTTATTAATTTTTTTCGGTCTTCCTCGTTTTTTTGGTTGATTATTTTCTGTTGGTTGTAAATTTTTGGAGCATTTTTTTTCTTTTTCTCTGTACCTATAAATGTTTGGCATTTATGTTTGACGTTTAGTAAATAAACACTTAACCATCGATAAATGGTGCATCAGCGAAAAAAGTGACTACACCAATTTTCGAGTCATTACCTCGAAAAATGGAACTGTCAAAAAAAGGAACCAAATACCGATGATTTGCTTTTAAAAAATATTAAATATTTTTTTTTAACAAAAAAACATGCATACAAAATTAATTTAGTTCGTGTACAAAATAATAATAATAATTTTGTACACAAAAAGTCATTATAAATACGTTTAATTTGCATTTCTAAAAATCTGTTTTAATCAACTTGAATTCGTGTAAATTTCACAGCAGTGAATTATAATATTAATTAAATAATTATTTTAGTAGAATCGCTACGAAATTTGTATATATAAATATACAGTTGAAAATACAAAGATTATTTAGAAATTTTTTTTGTTCTTAAATATTGTTACGGCCGAACTCCGTAACTTTTTATATCATAAATAATTATTTACAATACTTAAAAAACCGAATTATAAACAACGAATTATACACAACAAGAGATTTTTGTTAACAAGCTTCAAAACATTTACACGAAAAACAACCCTTTGTAATTTTACAAAAGGAACATTCTTCGCTTTGGTAATTTTAATCCAAGGTATCCCAAATTTGACAAAAATTCCAATTCTACATAAAGATTGAATTTAATGTTTTTTTGAGTTTGACAATTTTTAAAGTAAAAAAACTTAAGAATATAATACAATACTTCTCAATAAATTCCTTTCTTTCACAAACAGCTTATTAACTCTTTTGAGAAATGGATAGAAATTATCAAAGGCAAGCAAATAGTTCAATATAAGGAGTGGTGCATCCAAGTCACCGAACTCGGACCACGCCACTGCCTAAATCTGCAAGGTTGCAGAAATCGGCTTAGCAACAGCCACGTTAACTATGAATTCTCCCACTAAATTGTCTTTCAATAAAAGTGATCGACATAGGGAAATCTGGGCAGTTTAGTCCAGGCCGTTGTAGCCTCACTGTAAAAAAATCTGGTGTAAAATAACACGAAACTTGTAATTTCACACTTCAAAATTATAGGTTGTACGTAGTAAATTTATTTCGTTCCAAAAGTAGTTTTACTATTTTTAATAATTTTACATTATACGACTATGTAATTTAATAGTTTTGTGTAAATTTACTACGTCCGACGTAGGAAAATTTGATCACTATGTCCGACGTGGTATTTTTACATTGCGTGTATTTCTACACTTTGACGTAATATTACGTCGCACGATCTGTACAATTACATGGCGAATGTAATTTTCTTATTCCTTTAAGATTTTCAAAAAATTTTCAAGTTTTTATAAATAACTCTAAAAAAGTGTATATAATGTACATTTATAGAAAGTATATGCTAATTTATAAGTAAATAATAATATAACAAAAAGTTTTGGGCTATATTTCATAAATACAAAAAGTTACGACTGAAAATATTATTTCAAAAAATATTTGCAGGTTATGTAGATTACAGTCGGCGTGTAAAAATACCACGTCGGACATAGTGACCAAACTTTCCAACGTCGGACATAGTAAATTTACAGCAGATTTTTTTACAGTGCTGTAGTTGTAGCCGGCATTTTTGGGCCAGGCAAACCTAAGTCCGGCAATTGGCCGTGTTTGTATAAAAAGGATCTCAGAAGTTTAAAGAAATTAATAAGAAGTTTGTTAAGAAAAGTGAATTTAATTGAGAAAAACATAAATAAATAAAAATAAAAAAAGGTTGAATTTAAAAAATATATAATTGAAATATAAAGAATAAAATAAAGTGATATAATTAAAAAGAAAAAAGGAAATAAAAGAAAATATTGAAAATAATATAAATGATATTGAATATAAAATTTGTGGAATAAAAATAAAGGAATTTGTGAAAGAAATATAAAAGAATTAAAGTAATCAAAGTAAAGTAAAAGTCTCTTATATCATAAAGAATAAGATAAAGTAAAGCTACTAAAGAATAAATAACATTAATTTCAAATATATATTAGAAGACAACCTTTATTTACGAGGTTCAGATCTTAAACTTTGTGCAACTTAAAAAGAATATTAAAGTTCCCAGCGAAATATCAGTCTAGTGAACCTAGATTTGGTATTTCCTGAATTTTTCGGAAAAACATCGTGAAGCAGGTGTAAAGACAAGACACATTCATTGGATTCGTATTACCAAGGAAGAATCACCGAGTAGTGAGTAAAGATCTTACGTGTCACAACACACACAAATATTCCATTCACACAGATACACTTACTCTTCTTACACATAAAATTAGATTTATCTGTAATAGGGACTTTGGGTAAAATATATACATTTAATTGTTATTATCTTCATTTTGTGGTTTAATTCAAACATCCTAACAATTTTCCTATCTTCTCATTTCACACAAGAGTAGGGTTCTCAACCTCTTAGTTGAAACAATAACTAAGTTGAGGGGGAATCCACTACCTTTACAATTTCTTTTGTCCGAAGGACACGTAAGTTAAAGTTTTAAAAATTAAAATTAAATTTCTAAATCCTACTTTAACAAACTGGTGGCAGCGGTGGGAACTTTCTCTTTATTCTTGGAAAATAGAAGATAGTAAAAATCCGAAAAATATTAATAACTAAAAATAAAAAAAAAAAATTTAAAAAAAAAATATTTTGATTATACACACAGGGTTACACTATACACATTAACACAAAAAGGTTAATATATTTTATGAGATATAAATATTTATATATGTTTATATGCATTGAAAATTCTATTTTTTAAAGTTGTCTATCTGTTTCTTCACAGGAGAAAAATATATCAAATTTGAAAAGTGCGGTAAAAAAAAAAAAAAAAAAGATTTTTTTTGTTCACTAAAGTTGAACACAGGGAACAGTAACTACCCTTGCGACGGCAAGCTCTGGTTTCTTTAACAAACCGCGCCCAATTCCTTGACTTAACCTTGCCGGAAGTGTGTAGCCACTTGGGCAAGTGAGAGGATTAATTTTAAAATCTTTGTTTAAATCACCAAAATTAATTTTCCCTATTAGATTACGGGTACTAAAATATAAATTTTAATAAACTTATTTTTAAAACTAATCATTTAGGTTAGAACACAGGTATAATTGAATGGGAAACTAAAATTGATAAGCCTAATAATTCAGGAGCTAAGAAAAACCCCACTAGAATGAGGTTAATACAAAAATTTTTTTCGATAAAAATTAAGTAGGTTTAGTAAAAAGAGTTTTATTCTCCGAGAATAATTTAGTCGGGAAATAAAAAAAAAATAATAATCAAGAAAATTTGAAAAAAAGGGATACAGGAAGTTACAAAACTATAACTGAATCATTAGAAATGCGTCTCTTGCAAAAAAAAAATAAAATTCGCGAGAATAAGGTAGTGTAGCGAAGTTAATGAATTCGAATATAAGATTAAAATAGAAATGAGATCAGATTACGTTAAAGAGCAAGGTCGATAAAAATTATTAAAGAACAAATTTAAAGGATACTTTAAAGAGAAAAAGGAAATAATTCAGGTATTACAAAAGAGTTTAAGCTTATTTTGTTTTTTTGTCTTTGTGTACTTAGTTTCGGTTGTTTAAAAAAAAAATTTTATTAATAATAAATAAACTTATTAAGCTATTTTAACATAGAGAGAAAATTGTAACATTATCCTTCTTTTTACATAATCAGCAGTTCAAAAAATTAATGGTAATTTAGATGAAAATTAAAGAAATTACATGTTTTTTTTTAAATGTCTGCAGAATTTAACGAATTTGTACAAGCAACTATTCCTATTAGAATTTTAAAAAATATAATTAGTGAAGACTTTGTTGGGGGACAAACACAAGTAATAGTAACTACAGAGACAAAAAGTAATTTCATTTCAGCAGAAATATTAAACGTAGAATATTGGCCTTGCGACGTAGAAGTAGGAACGGTACTTGGGGAACAAGTCAGAATTTTGGGTGGTGTATTAATAGAAATAGAAGAACAAGAAGTATACTTTCAAGTTATAGAGCCAGTGTTTCCAAGTTTACAAAATATCAATTTAGCAGTGATAGGTTGGAAAACAGCAGGAGGAAGTGGCTGGATTTCTCACCCATTAATAGACTATTATTTCGGGAGTTTTTCATATAACTAGTAGCCAGCAAAAATCAACGATTAAAAAGGAAACCAAAATGAACGAACAACAACAACAACCTCCTCCAGAAAACCAAGAAAGAAGAGTAGAAAATGCAGGACCAGGAGAAGAAGAAGAAGGGGGCGGAGAAAATTTGAACGCGACAACATTAGCAGAAATGTTTAGAAATAGAACGGATTTAGGTTTTACTGCAAATCCGGTAAATCTAAGAGAAATGGCGGTAGAAAATCAGGGGCAAGGACAAATCCTCGTACAACAAGCCCTAGCACACTCATTAACAGTGCAACAGGCAGTAAATAATGTTCCTTATTTTGATGGAGAAAATATGAGTGTACAAGATTTCATACAAAATGTAGTATATGCTAGTTCTCCGTTAACCCCGATCTGTCAACCTACTTTCATAGCGGGGGTATTAGGAAAATTACACGGAAGCGCAAGGAAATGCACCCTAAATAAGCAGTTTCCGAGAATAACTGACCTAATGGACCTATTAATAGAGAGATTCGCTCCTGGATTGCCTTTCCAACACTACTTTGTAGAAATTACCAAATTACGCATGCATAGGGAAGAAGATATTCACAAGTTACATGATAGACTACAAGGATATTTGAGTGGCGCAAGAGGAGCAGCACAAATAAATATCCTGCAGTAGCTAATGCAACAATGGTTATAGTAGAAGATGTAGCTCGACAACAATTCGTTAGGGCACTGCCAGAAGAAATTTCAAATATTATAGAAGCTCGACGCCCTGCTAGCTTAGAACAAGCTTTTCTTTTTGCAAAACAGACTCAAGAAGAAAGAGGGGTAAATAATCGACAAGGATACACCTCGTATACGGCTAGGCATAATCATAACAATGGATTCGAGCAACCAAGAAATAATACATGGGGACAAAGAAACACAAGAAGTAGGGAGTTATTTGACGGTAGAAATTATGGTCAAAACGGATATAGGAGTAATACATACCAAGGAGGTCAATCAAACACAAGGAATTATACTCAAGGAAATTGGAGAGGACAAAATTTTGGAAATTACAGAAACTATGGAAACAATCAGTATAACCAAAGTGGGAATAGTTCATTACAAACAAACAACAGAACCGAAAATTTAAACTGGCAACAAGTTCGTCAGACGGACGCGCCGATGAACTCTCAAAACCAATTGCGTCCCGGAGTATTACCTTACCAGAACCATGCAAATTATACAAAGTAGAGAAGCTAATGATAGAATCACCAGTAACGGAAATAGAAGGAGAACATCTGTTCAATGGCAAAGCAAATTTTTTTATAGATACAGGGGCAGACATAAATGTAATAAAAGAAACAGCTTTAAAGGGCAGTGCACCAGTTTCTACCGCTGATATATCTCACATCACTGGTATTACGACAGATAGAGTCTACACTTTAGGGACATTAGAAATTGAAATATATAATAAAAAACACCTTTTCCATGTAGTAGAAGAAACCTTTCCAATCGAATCCCAAGGCATTTTAGGAAGACCCTTTTTAAGAGCAGAACGATCAAGGATAGATTTTTTTTATAATAGTGTGGTAACAGAGTCAAGACCTACTGAACCTATTCCATTTATCGACCAAGAATCTACACAAGCAAATTTGGATCTGGCAGAGGAAGTGAAACCTGTACCAAGGATTACATATCCTGAACCTAGTCAACAAGTCCCCAAAATAAAAAGGGAAATAAAAATACAACCTAAGGTTCTGCGTATTAAAGCTAGAAGTAGACAAGTGGTAGAAATTCCAGTACTAGAAACGGATTTGAAAGAAGGATATTTACCAAAAATAGAAACTCGAAAAGGGATATTTCTAGGAGAAGCGCTTGTAACTCAAAAACAAGGAAAATGTAAAATAATGGCAATAAATACTACAGAGAGAGACATTACAGTTTCAATTTTCCCACAAGAACTGCTACCCTTCGAAATAGCAGAAGATGAAAAAATAAAAAATATACAGAGTGAGAAATTAGCAGAAAATCGAACAAAAACAATTTTAGAAACATTAAAATTAGATTATTTAAATCCAGAAGAAAATAATTATGTTAAAAAATGGGTAAAAATGGGGCAAGACAGATTTTACTTGCCAGGTGACAAATTGCCAGTCACACCACTAGTAAAACATTACATTCCTACATCCGACGAAAATCCGGTAAAATGCAAGCAGTACAGACAACCGCCCGAATACGAAGAAGCAGGAAAGAAATTGATTGATAAAATGGACGAAAACGATTTAATAAAACATTCTAAATCTAATTACAATTCACCAGTGTTAATTGTACCTAAAAAGGGTGATGCAGATGGAAATAAAAAATGGCGGCTGGTAATAGATTTTCGAGCCCTTAATGAAAAAATGGTGGGGGAAAGCTACCCCATACCTTTGATAAATCATATTTTGGAAAGATTAGGAGGAGCGCAATATTTTTCCGTTTTTGATTTAGCGATGGGTTATCACCAAATAGGGACAGCCGAAGAGGATCAACATAAAACAGCCTTTTCGTGCGGTCGAGGACACTATCAATATAAAAGGATGCCAATGGGAATTAAAAATGCAGCGTCTACATTCCAAAGGCTAATGGATAATGTACTGTCAGGACTACAAGGAGCAGAATTGTTTGTTTACTTAGACGATATCATAGTGTTTTCAAATACATTAGAAGAACACGACAAAACAATATCTCGATTGTTTGAGCGATTAAGAAAAGCAAAATTGGCATTACAACCCGAAAAATGCGAATTTTTACGAAAAGAAGTAGCTTACCTAGGGCACATTGTAGGTGCAGAAGGAATCAGAGCAGACCCAAAGAAGATAGAAGCAATTAAAGATTTCCCCACTCCACAAAAACCGAAGGCAGTAAAAGGTTTTCTAGGCATAACAGGTTATTACAGAAGATTTATAAAGGACTACGCGAAAATAGCAAAACCTTTATATAGTTTATTGAAAAAGGATAAAATATTTAAGTGGGACACAGAAGAAAAACAAAGTTTCAAAAAACTTAAGAAAGCTTTGTGTAAAAATCCGATTTTATTACACCCAGATTTTAAAAAGATATTTAGAGTGACTACTGATGCATCTGAGCACGCTGTCAGTGCAGTACTCACACAAGAAAAGGACGGAATCGATAATTCCCCCAGAAAATATCAGAGAGAAAACTATTGCAGAATATCACGATAGTTTAATAGCAGGACACAAAGGAGTCAACAAAACGTATCATAGAATACGAGAAAAATTTACATGGCCAGGATTAAGGCAGGAAATCACAGAATACATAAGGAAATGTAGAAGTTGCGCACAGAAGAAAATCGTTAGAACTAAAAATAAAGAAGCCATGGTAATAACCGACACACCATTAGACGCATGGGACAAAGTGTCCCTAGATACGGTAGGAAAACTTCCGACTACAGCTAATGGAAATTGTCACATCTTAACGATGCAAGATCAGCTTAGTAAATATTGCATTTTCGTAGCAATACCGGATATAAATGCAACAACGATAGCAAATGTAATAGCTACTAACCTAATTTCAGTATATGGAGCACCCAAATGTCTGTTAACGGACCAAGGAAGATCCTTCACAAGCAATTTATTACGACGACTAGCAAAATTATTTAAAGTAGCACAAGTTACTACCACAGCCTACCGCCCTCAAACAAATGGAGCTTTGGAACGCAGTCATGCCGTTTTAGCAGAATTTATCAGACATTACGCAAATGCCTTTGACGACTGGGACAGATTATTACCCTACGCTATGTTTGCCTATAATACCTCAGTCCACGAAGCGACGAAATTCACCCCACACGAAGTAGTTTTTGGAAAAACTGCCCGCACCCCCTCCATATTTCCAACAGAGAGAGAAATGGAAACATACGAATTGTATCTGAGAGAATTAGTAGTACGACTAATCGAAATAAGAAGAATGGTAGCTAAAAATTTGATCCAGTCAAAAGAAAAAGTTAAAGAAAAATTAAGCAGTAAAACAAAACCTTTGGACGTAAAGATAGGAGATTTGGTAGACGTGAAAGAAGAAGTTAGAGCCGGAAAATTCTCCCCTTATTACCATGGACCATATGAAGTAGTAGGGATAACAGAAAAAAATAATTTGATACTTAGTGACGCAGAAAAGAAAAGATTTCGAAAACACAAAGATCAGGTCAAAAAAGCATACTCTTGACAAAATGATAAAAAGGGTTTGAGAATAGATAAAGATGGCTATGTACATGTATATACTGATGGAGCTTGTAAAGCAAATGGTAAACCCAATGCACAAGCCGGAATAGGAATCTGGTTTAACCAAGAACACTCCCTAAACATCAGTGACAAAGCATGTAATAGACAAACTAATAATAGTGCTGAATTAGAAGCCATAATAAGAGCTTTAGATATTTTAAAAAAATTAAAATATAAGAAAATTAGAATACACACCGACTCTAAATTTGTAATATATGGGATAAAAGAGTGGTTACCGAAATGGGAAAATAACGGTTGGAAAACATGCCGAAAACGAGAAGTCATAAGCAAAAAGGACTTTGTAAAAATGAAAAATAGTATAATAACCTAGAAGTAGAATTAATATACGAACCAGGACATAGTGGAATAATAGGAAACGAAGAAGCAGATAGATTAGCAAAATTAGCAATAGAAACTAACCATTAAATAAATATAAAAAAAGCTAAACACGTAATTTAATTTTGATTACAGAAATGGAGAACTATGTTAAAATATGCATCGTAATACTAGGAATGATCGAAGTAATAGGGACAAATGATATAGACCCTTTATTTCAATAAAGACTCTTAACAAAAATACAGGAATATTTTATGAACTGATGCCAAATCTACAACGAATTTCGGGAACATGGAGAACAGTAGTCTTACTGGACACAGACACATTTAAAACACATTTACCTAATCTGGAAATAGAATACAAGAAAATGGAAACATTGTGTGAAAAAGCAATGAAAATAAGCTGCGACGACTTTTGGAATACCAGATGTTAAATAAAGAAATAACTGTAGCTAAACTACTTCGTGAACAATTAATGGAACTCATACAAGAATTGAAACAAAAACCAAATGCAAATAAGGAACTCTCATTTCAAAATAGAAAAAAACGAAATACGCCATTAATAGGATTTATAGGAAAAATAGCAGGACCAACAATAGGAATTTTAACTTACGACGATGGAGAAAGATATGAACAACTTTTTACGGAACTAAACGAGGCACAGAAAACATATCCACTTAGTGGGAGAACAAACCCACCTAGTACGAACAGACTTACAAAATTTATACGACTTAGCACAACAACAACTAATAGATCAGAAGAAGAAAGAAAAAGACTTTACAAACTGGGAAAAAGATATGCTCGACATAGAATCCAATTAATACTACAGATTTTATGTTACAACTACAAAAAACATCTAGACAATGGAATGAACAAATAGAAACCTACAAACATGGACTAGAGGAAACTTTAAACGTCATATTCAAGCCCTAGAAGGAAAATTACACCCCGAAACCTATTAAATACGAACAAATCAAACCAATAGCAACCGAAGCACATAAATTCTGAGAAAAACTCAGGAATACCCTAGGCATATAGACAACCTGAATGTAGCAACGATAACGGAAATTTCAAAAATAGGGATACAAGTAAAAGGGAAAGGAAAAATTTAAATGATAACGCTCGACATTCCTCTCTTAGAAAAAGAAAAATATTTGTTATACAAAATGCATGAATTACCTGTATTACAATCAATAGGAACAGTAGGAAACAGAGCATATATCACCCCCCACTCTAAATATATAGCTACAAGTATTGAAGGACGACACTATTTTTATTTAGAAGAAGAACAATTAAGAAATTGCCAATTAGTAGAAGAAAGATATGTATGTTATCCTACTCAAGAATCTATGATATCATTTTAGCACCAAGTTGCGAATCAGAATTATTAAGAGAACCTAACAATAACACGTTAAGAAGCTGTGACATCCGATCACCAAAAATCAACAACCACTAGGGAACCTAATCACAACAGGAAATTGGTGTATTCTCTTACGAAAGAAGAGAAACGCATACCTTATCTGCCCTAAAACAAAAGTCAAAACTTTTCAGCTAAAAGAAATAGGGATTATTAAACTGTCACCAAAAGTACATTAAAGACTGACACAATAAAATTACCTACACTACAAATATAAACAACCCCCAAGAATACATCTATACACCAAAAATAGAGTTAAAACTAGAAGAAATCTACCCATTCTAAAGACATAAACCCAAAGAAGGAAACAACCACATCAAATGAAATTCGACCAATTTGGAGAAAAATGGAAAAACCGACGAAAAATTACAGGAAATAGAAAAAGGACTCGAAATCAAAGTTTACACACAATTGGAAAAAGGAACAATACCAATACACGAATTCCATAATAGGAACACTAAAACGTAATAATAATCATAATTTACTTGACTATAAAAAAATTGCGTCAAAGACCACAAAAAAAATTTATGCTGCCTGAAACAAAAAGAAAAAACAACGAGACAGAAACGCACAAAAATGTACGCCATACCGTCCAGGCCATCGCGACAAGACCCAACAGCCAAGGCATTAGCAGTTTAAAAAAAATCAACAAATACAACCACCACCTTCAACCACTACACAAGAAATACTACACGAAAAGAATGTCAAGAGGAAAATAAACCTACAACAAGCAATATACTACGAAAAGAAAATAACGCACTAGAAAACCCAATTTCTAAATTACGATACGCAGAATACCCGAAAATAAATACATAGATATACCCTACAAAAAAAGAGAAGCTAAATCCATTTACAAAATTTATATTATTGAAGAAGGTTAAAAACGGTTACGGCTAAACAAAATGCTTAAGCAAATACAAATGAAAATACTAAAGAAATCAAGAGAGAGAGATAAGGAGCAATATAAAAAGAAATAGATATAGTCAAACGAAATAAAAGGCGGCAAGACTAGACACAGGGGTAAGGACAGCGCGAAACAAAACATAATCTAATATGGGGGAGAAATACGCTCAAAGTAAAACAACTAATTTATAGGGGACTCGTTAACTAAGCTTCCGAATCAAACCGAAAGGAACAATTCAAGAATTATAGGTTAACTGTAAAAGGGAACCGTAGACAAAAAAAGTTGGGTCACCGATGTAGAATTCTATGGACAAAAGATCCCCTCATAATATTCCTAAACACTAAAATGTATAAGCAATACATGAAAGCCAATAGCAAAACATATACAAAAGTAACAAATCAAAAAATAATAAATAGGCAAAAAAAAAAATAATAAAAAATAACAGTTAATAATTTAAATTAAATACAAATAAATTAAAAGGGGGAATAGTAAAATTTTTTTAGGTCCATAAGCAACAAATCGTTTAAAATACTTTAAAAATTGTATCCAATTTTCAAGTATTATGTGTGCATGTTTTTACGCATAAAAAAAACACGGGAATAAAAGGGGGGAAAAAAAGATCCGGGAACGAGTAGAATTCTCCGATGAACCCATAGAAGCATCCCCTCAGATTATTCCTCCAAAATTGTGCGAACCAGTTAGGAAAGGATAAAAAGAAAACCAATAACAAAAATCTAATTAAAGAATTATATAAACTTACATAGGAAGTAAACAAAAAAAAAATAAAAACAGCAAAAAAAAAAAAACATAAAAATAAACCAAAAAAATAATATTTTATTCGAACATGAACAAAATTAAAAAAAAAAGGGGTAGA